>NC_091252.1:27520000-28770000 GCF_042477335.2 Ovis canadensis | reverse complement strand
ATAAGTCAATATAGAGCAGTTGAAGAAAACAGAAATTCTTTTGCCCTAAGATTAGACAGAGGTCTGATGTGAAATTAAGTGTGTAATTTATTAAGAAATGAATAAACTAGACTTCTTCAAAGCTACATTTTGCTTTGTAAAAGATACTTTCTAAAATTGAAGTATAGGGGGGCGGTCCTAAGATGGAGGAGGAATAGGATGGGGAGACCACTTTCTCCCCCACAAATTCATCAGAAGAACATTTCAACGCTGAGTAAATTCTATAAAACAACTTCTGAATGCTGGCAGAGACCATCAGGCACCCAGAAAAGCAGCCCATTGTCTTTGAAAGGAGGTAGGAAAAAATATAAGACAAAAAGAGAGACAGAAGAGATAGGGATGGAGCTCTGTCCTGGGAAGTGAGTCTTAAAAAGAGAGGTTTCCAAACACCAGGAAACACTCCCACTGCCAAGTCTGTGGCGAGCCTTGGAAGCACAGAGGGCAATATAACAGGGAAGAAAAATAAATAAATAATTAAAACCAACAGATTACGAGCCCAGTGGTAAGTCCCCCAGTGGAGAAGCAGCACAGACCCCTGCATCCCCACTAGCAAGTGGGGGCTGGACAGGGAGCCGCCGGCTGCAGTGCTTTTTAAGAATCCAGCCGGAATGCCTGAATGTAACCAGAGCGAACTAACTTGGGCTAGCATACCAGACAAAAGCTACCAAGTGAAAAGCTCTAACATAAGACACCGCCAGGACCGCACACAGAACAAAGGATGGAAATAGCCGGCTGCAGACCATCCCCCACCAGTGACAGGCAGCCAGAGCCCTAAGGGCTGGAAGGGGGCAATAGCAGCCCCCAGAGAGACTTTGCCTACCAAACTGTAAGCAGGCTCCTTTGCTAACTAAGACTTCTTGGGGTTCTGGACAGTCACCATCTGCCTGACAAGGGGTGCCAGCGGTACACCCAGAAAACTGAGCAACAGGGAAAGGTGATAAGTCGCAGCAACCGTGCTCCCCAAACACCTGAGCTACTGGGTCCTGGGAAGGACAGAAAATGCAGGCTAAACTGAATCTGCGCCTCTGAGGGCTACCTGAGAGCTAAGCCTGAGCAGCTTAGACCGGGGAGGTGCATGCAGCCTAGGGCCAGCCTCAGACGGCTCCTGGCAGAGCAACGTAGAGCCTGAGCAGTGTGCGCCATGTGCAGGGGCATGCCCAGCGTGGCTGAGACACTGCGAGCACACACCAGTGTCATTTGTTTGCAGCATCCCTCCCTCCCCACAGTGCGACTGAACAAGTGAGCCTAAAAAAAAAAAAAAAAAAAAAAAGAGTGTCAACCACTCCCCGCACCGCGCCCCCCCCCCCCCCCCCCGCCCCGCCCCGACCATGTCAGGGTGGAAATCAGACACTGAAGAGACCAGCAAACAGAAGAAGCTAAACAGAAGGAACCACCTTGGAAGTGACCCCTCACTGCCTGCAGCACCAGAGAAAAGGCCAGATATATCTTTACTATTTTTACGATCATTCTCTTTGTTGTTGCTGTTGTTGAAGTTGATGATTGTTTTTTCTTTCTTTTCTTTTTCTTCTCCTTTCTTTTTAACTTTAAAAATTTTTAAGTCCTCTATTTCTCCTTTAATTTTAATTTTTATAACCTATCACTTTTCAAAAAAAAAAGACCCTATTTTTAAAGCAAACGCTATATATATATATATATATATATATATATAAAATTTTGTGGTGGTTGTTGTTTTTTAATAATTCTCGTGACTTTTTTTTCTTTTTCTTCTTGTTCTTCTTTTCTTTAATATTGTATTTTTGAAAATCCAACCTCTACTCTAGATTTTTAATCTTTGCTTTTTGGTATTTGCTGTCAATTTTGTACATTTAAAAACCCAATCTTCAGTACCCAATTTTACCTGAGAGCGAGATTACTGGCTTGACCACTCTCTCTTCCTTTGGACTCTCCTTTTCTCCACCAGGTTGTCTCTGTCTCTTCCCAATTATACACAATGGAGTATTACTCAGCCATTAAAAAGAATACATTTGAATCAGTTCTAATGAGGTGGATGAAACTGGAGCCTATTATACAGAGTGAAGTAAGCCAGAAAGAAAAACACCAATACAGTATACTAACACATTTATATGGAATTTAGAAAGATGGTAATGATAACCCTCTATGCGAGACAGCAAAAGAGACACATGTATAGAATGGACTTTTAGACTCTGTGGGAGAGGGAGAGGGTGGGATGATTTGGGAGAATGGCATTGAAACATGTATACTATCAGGTAAGAAATGAATTGCCAGCCTATGTTCGATACAGGATACAGGATGCTTGGGGCTGGTGCACGGTGATGATCCAGAGAGATGATATGAGGTGGAAGGTGGGAGGGGGGTTCAGAATTGGGAACTCATGTACACCCGTGGCTGATTCATGTCAATGTATGGCAAAACCAATACAGTATTGTAAAGCAAAATTAAGTAAAATAAAAATTAAAAAAAAAAAAATAAAAATAAGTTTTATCAGAAAACATAAAAAAATGAAGTATAGTTGATTTACAATGTTGTGTTAGTTTCTGGTATATAGCAAGGTGATTCAGGGATAGATATAGATTGTTTCTCATATTAGGTTATTATAAGATATTGAATATTATACCTTGTGCTTTACAGTAGGACCTTGTTTTACACACAGTAGTTTATATATGCTAATTCCAAACTCCTAATTTATCCCTCCCTTCATTTTCATCTTTGGTAACCATAAGTATGTTTTCTGTTTGTGAGTCTGTTTCTGTTTAATAAATAAGTTCATTTGTATCAATTTTTCAGATTCCACATAAAAGTGGTATCATATGATGTTTCTCTTTGTCTGACTTACTTCACTCAGTATGATAATTTTTACATCCATCCATGTTGCTGCAAATAACATTATTTCATTCTATTTTGGGGTTGATTAATACCCCATTGTATGCATATGTGTGTGTGTGTATATGTATGTATATATATATATGCATATATATGTGTGTATATATATCTACATAAACATACATATGGGCTTCCCGGTGGCTCAGTGGCAAAGAATCTGCCTGCCAATGCAAAAGAACTGGGTGCTTTACCTGGGTTTGGAAGATCCCCTGGAGGGTAAAATGGCAACCCACTCCAATATTCTTGCTTGGGTAATCCCATGGACAGAAGAGCCTGGTGAGCTACAGTCATGGGATTGCAGAGTCAGACACAACTGAACAACTGAGCACACACACACACATGCATATATAAATACATGTAAACATGTGTATGTGTGTATATATGTGTATGTGTGTATACAAAAATATGTATATATATACATCACAGCTTTATCATTCATACATAGATTGAAATTTAAGTTTCTTGCTTCTTGCATGTCTTCGCTACCTTATATAGTTCTGCTATGACCAGTGGGTTGCATGTATGTTTTTTAATTAGAATTTTCTCCAGATATATGTCTAGGAGTGGGATTTCTGGCTAATATGGTAACTCTAGTTTTTTAAGGAGCCTCCATATTTTTCTCCATAGTGGTTGCATCAAGTTATATTCCCACCAGTAGTGTAGGATTCCCTTCTCCAGTATTTATTATTTGTTTAAATTCTGTACCAGCAAACACATAGTCTTATTGCCTGCATATATAAACTCCCACAGCCCCAACCTTGATGCTTTCCTACCACTTGATGAAATGTTCTTCTCATCTGCATCCTTCTCCCTGTCTTTATTTACTCAGTTCCTACTGGTCCTAAATTTACCTCAATCTTTATCTTCCTCAAGAGACATTTCCTGATTGTTCCCTTCTTTTTCCTCCAAACCATGTTGTTTTTACATTTGTTTTAGTATCTTATCTATACTCATCTATTTTCATAAGTAAACATGGTTTTCTTAGTGTGAGATCCTCCACAAGTAACTCTTGAGATAAAGATTCTAGTGTAAGCAATTTGTTGGAAATGATTCCAGATAGGCAGGCAAGGGGGGAAGAATAGCAAACAATGTTAACTGTCCACTGAATAGCCTCAGACCCTCTTATTTCAACATGCTTGTTATGCTGCTTTCCAGAGGATGGTATCTGCATCTCCAGATATAAGGGCTTTCCCCAGTATGGAGACAACTCTGTTGATTCAGTGAGCAGGATGGGAGTGCCAGGGGACTAAATGAACCCTAGAGCACTCATACAATATTTTGTGGGAGTTGGTGTGTAATTCCAGGTCTCCTTTCCCTTGGCTGTCACATCTCTGAGTATGAATTTTCCTTTCCTCCTAGAGTTAAGCAGACTGTATGGTTGCTAGCTTAGTAATGCACATGGGAATGGATTGGTTTCTTCCTCGTATCACTTCTCTATTTCCCCACCAATGTTCCCTTATACCTCCAAAATAAATCATGTATGTTTGATGCTTCTATTGAGCTCTGCTTCTAAAGGATCTCAGCTAAGACAGGGGCTAAGAATGTGAAAGGAAAACTTTAAATGAAATGGACACCATAAAGCAATTTATACTGAGAAATCACTCTAAGCAGTAAGACCTTTTTGCCACTAAGGAATTTTGGGAGCTCAAACACGAGTCTCAGGATCATCCCACTCAAAGGAAATGGGAGTCAGTATATTGATGTAGTAACTTCTACCAGCCAGTAGTTGAGTGCCGCCTCTAGGAAACATCTCTGGGTTGTCCAGCTTGCTTTGGGCAGTGAGGAGGGGGACCTTGCTGCAAAAGAAAGCACTCAGGAAAATACATGTCATTGCTGACCTCTGTAAGTCAGGTCAATCTGCTATATAATGGGAAAGAGCTGAGTTATAAGAGGTATAACTCATACCTTCCACATTGAGATAGCCCTGAGAAAGTTACTTTTAACCTTAACAAAAGAGCTAATTATTTTACCAGGAAAATATTTGGGGATAGCAGGGAATGGCAACTAGAGACAAGGAAACTATGGTGAGTCTTAAAGTCACAGGAGACAAAGGGAAGGTCTGCTTTTATTAGGTTTTAGGAGGAAATTGGAAATGGCAGTCATGGGAAATAGATGGAGAAACAGTGGAAACAGTGTCAGACTATTTTGGGGGGCTCCAAAATCACTGCAGATGGTAACTGCAGCCATGAAATTAAAAGATGCTTACTCCTTGGAATAAAAGTTATGACCAACCTAGACAGCATGTTGAAAAGCAGAGACATTACTTTGCCAACAAAGGTCTGTCTAGTCAAGGCTATGGTTTTTCCAGTGGTCATGTCTGGATGTGAGAGTTGGACTGTGAAGAAAGCTGAGTGCTGAAGAATTGATGCTTTTGAACTGTGGTGTTAGAGAAGACTCTTGAGAGTCCCTTGGACTGCAAGGAAATCCATCCAGTCCATTCCAGAGGAGATCAGTCCTGGGTGTTCATTGGAGGGACTGATGCTGAAGCTGAAACTCCCGTACTTTGGCCACCTGATGTGAAGAGTTGACTCATTGGAAAAGACTCTGATGCTGGGAGGGATTGGGGGCAGGAGGAGAAGGGGACCACAGAGGATGAGATGGCTAGATGGCATCACTGACTCGATGGATGTGAGTCTGAGTGAACTCCGAGAGTTGGTGATGGACAAGAAGTACTGGCATGCTGCGATTCATGGGGTCACAAAGAGTCAGATGTGACTGAGCAACTGAACTGGACTGAACTGATGATGTTTCTTCATTGGCTGATGATGGTAGGCAGCTTGGTGGTGTTGCAACAGGAGGAAACCTTTATTCCTGCAGGGGTTAGTAAGCTGTGTGAGTGATGGACACGTGAGAGTTTCCTTTTCAGAGCCTCCCCACTCCACTTGTATTACCATATTTCACTTGTTTTTCTTCTAAAGGGCTTACCACAACGCCTTATATGTAGATGATGTTAAATTTTTTCCAAATGAAGAAATTGAGAGGATTAAGTAACTATAAGGCTGAGAAATTATTGATCTTCAATACATGTCTTTGGGCATGATGGTATGAAAGGGGGTTATAAGAAAATCTGAACTAAGCGTTGAGCAGTCTGAGTAGAGCATTTCCTGGAGCTTCACTATCAAATGTAATTAAAAAGAGATAAGCCAGTGAGAAAGGCAGTCTGGAACTCTGGTTATGGATCTCTGCCCTAGTTGAAGAGGACTGAAGAGGTAAAGTGAGGAGAGACTATAACTAAAAGAAATTTCATTTTCTGAAATTTAGACAAGGTGAATGGATTTCTTTTTAATCAGATGGAAAATGAAAAACACTTTGTATAAAGTGGAATCTGAGTGTCCAAAAGACACAGTGGAATAAAAAACATAAATAAGTCAGAAAATAATAAAAAGATAATTTTACTTCTAGGAAGATAATTATTCCTAGTGCTAAATAGCTATCAATACTTTTCAGAAGAATATTCTGAAAAATAACTAGGGAAAATTTCACCCATCTTAGGACTGGTATAGTGAGGCATTTCCTTATTCTTCTCATGAGAAATCCAGGCTACTTCACTGACTCAACTGTCTTTAGGAAAGGCAGAATCTCCTTACTTTCTTAGTAATTATTTACTCTAAGTGTGGAAAGAAGAGAAGAGACAAATAAGCTTTGATGTGAGGAGAAGCCTGCTCTGTCTTTGAAAAGGGAGAAACACAAGTGATGGAATCAGTGTCAAGCTTCCCATAGCTGCAAATGATAATGTCAGAAGTTCCCAATATGAACATGTTAAAATTTGAAAATGCCATGAAGTATGCTAGACATAACCTATAATTTATCTTGCCAACTTCATCTCGTTTAGAGTTCTTTGACACCAAAACTCCAAAGCTCAGTGGCAAAGTACATCTCACTGTGAATCAGACAAACAATTTTGTTTACCCTTGATTTTTCTATCCTTCATCTTGGTGTTTTCAGGCTTGTTTTTGCCATCTGTCTGTTATTTGAAAGGCATTGGCTGTTGTAAGGTCGTCATCTTCTCACAGATATGACTGGATTGATATGTACTATGCCCCAGCTGAAGCACTGTCTTCTTCAGGGATCCAGATAATGTGTCAAGTTCATTACCTATTCCCTGGAGGAGTCAGCTTCAAGGTGGAAATGAACTTGAGAGCTCAAGATGTCCAGCACACGAACACAGCAATAAAGCAGTTTACCCCTAAAGAAAATCATCAGGAAAATCATTTGCATTAGAATAACATATTCCCTGAAATATCTCTTCATCAGACAGACTTGTTTCCTCTCGCATTTGCCCGTCTATGTAATTTCTCTGTCTGAATTGTTTTTTCCCTGTTAACTTAGAATGAAAAAAGAGCTAAGTTGACATTTACTCCCACAGTACTTTTTCAGAGACTAGTGACTAACAGCAGGAAAGGAATAGGTACTTTACATGAATGTCTCAAGGATGAATTCCAATATAAATTTTCATTAGTTTTAGTAGAACAATTATTATGATTACAGTTACAGGTCTGATAAGGGTTGCTTCAGGTGCTCTTTCTTCTGACAGGATTTTCCTAAAGTGCAGCCCAGAGGTCTCTGTGTTTGTAGAAGAGGATGAAGCAAGAATAGTGACCTTTTTACTCTGTCAGGTGGTCTCCCAGTTCTCATCAAGTTTTTTTGAGTTTTAAGTCTCCAAACCAAAATATCACTGAGAGATCCGCCCCCCTCCCCGCCCCCGCCCGCTGCAAATTCCTCTAACCTTCAAAAGTACAAACACTGTTTTTAAAGGCAGTGTTTAACTCATTGTTCTGCTTTATTGAACCAGCAAAACTAAGCATTTTTATTTCACTGGGAATTTTCTGTCTTCTCTTTTGAATGCAAATTAAAGTAACTCACAATCTCAGCAGATACAGCTACAGTAAAATAATTGGCTGGGTGGTCCTCTTTGATTTATGAGATGACGTGTTTGTGTGTGTGTATGCGTGTGCATGTAAAAATATATATGCTTTTATTCAGAAGTGACAGTTGTAGGAACATTTACAAGCAAAGAAATTAGAAAGTCATGAACTTAAAGCTAAACAGATCCATTGGCCATCCTAATAGATCATGGAAGTGAAATAAATTTATGAGTTTTAGCTGATTCCTAAGGTTCAATAGCAACTGAAAAAATGTTAGCCCTGATTTGACAGACATGGTTTCCCTCAACTGAGGATATTGTTTAATGCACTGCGTGGCCGTCTCCTTGTTAGTGCCTCTAAGTGTGGCAGGGTTCTTCCCAAGTGACTGAATAAGAGCACCTGTAACAATTGAGACTAACATTTTTGTTTCAAGGAGCTACTGTTTAGGATTTCCCAGAAACTGTCTCAAGATAAAAACCTGCACCAGAAACTTCATTTACACGGAGAGAGTGTATCTCAATTGTTTACCTCAATTATTCTCAGTTGCATTAATTATAGTTGCTAAACGTTGTACGCAATCCCAAATGTAGTTTTTTTTCAAATATCTTGTAATTTAGATAACATCACTATAAAGAAGAGCTTCTAAAACTATGAATAAAATGGCAAAACTAGACCACACGTACTTAAAAAAAAACCTTAAATTTATAAAGATTATCTATGCTATGAGTTGTATGTAACCAGCAACTATCAAGATATTTTGGCCTGATTGCTAAGATGCATCAGTTTTCCAGGGCTGCTATGCAAATGGAAACAAACCAGATGGCTTAGAATAACACAAATTTGTCTCAGTTCTGGAAGCTAGAAGTCTGAAATCAAGGTGTCAGCAGGGCTGTAGGCTCTCTGAAGGTCTTAGGGGAAGATCCTTCCTTGATCCTTTGATTGTTTGGTAGTTGCCTGCAATCCTTGGCATTTCTTGATGTGCAGAGGTGTCACTCCAGTATCTGCCTCCATCTTCACAAGACATTCTCCTCTACGTCTTTACACTGTGTTTCTCCTGTTATGTCTCAGTGTTCTAATTTCCCCCCTCTTATAAGGGAACTGATATTGGATTAGGGTTTATCTTAATCCAGTATAGCACTTCCCGGGTGACTCAGCAGTGAAGAATCTGCCTGCAATGGCAGGAAATTCGGGTTCGATACTTGGGTCGGGAAGACCCCCTAGAGAAGGAAATGGCAACCCACTCCAGTATTCTTATGGGCTTCCCATGTGGCACTAGTGGTAAAGAACCCACCTGCCGATGCAGGAGACACAGGTTCTATCATTGGGTCTGGAAGATCCCTTGGAGAAGGAAATTGCAACCCACTCCAGTATTCTTGCCTGGAGGACCCCATGAACCAAGGAGCCTGGCAGGCTACGGTCCATAGGGTCACAAGGAGTCAGAGACGACTGAAGTGACTTAGCACACCAATATTCTTTCCTGGAAAATCCCATGGGAAGAGGAGCCTGGTGGGCTACAGTCCATTGATTTGTAAGAGTCAGTCACAACTTGGCAACTAAACCACCACCACACCACTAATCAAGTATGACTTCACTGTGATTATATTTGTAAAGACCCAGTATCTGAATAAGGTCACATTTCTAGATTCAGTGTAGACATGAGTTTTCGGGGGACACTCTTCAACCCAAGGTACAAGGTATGTAGGAGGAAACAGTAAAGCTACTAGTGAAATCACAGAACCTATGCTATTTCTAAAAAGATACAGAAAATAATTAGAAGTAACTCCATAGTACAGGGAACTCTACTCAGTGCTCTGTGGTGACCTAAATGTGAAGGGAATCGAAAAAGAAGGGATCTATGTAAACATACAGGTAATTAACTTTGCTGTGCAACAGAAATTAACACACCACTGTAAAGTGACTATATTCCAATAAAAATAAATAGAAAAATAGAAAGATATTTGTTTTTCAGAGTCAACAGAACAAAACAGCAAGTAATGCAGCTGAAGCGTGCACAGAGGAGAAAATTTTAACCTCAAACACCTAGAACCAAAGTTTTCTCACTGACCACAGAACCAAAGGACAGGAATGTGACCTGAATCTGAATGTTGAAACTTTTTTGAAGCGAAGGTTCTATTGTCTAGGAAGATCTGATGCTGAAGCCCCCTTCCTTGGTGGTTCAGACAGTAAAGAATCTGCCTGCAATGCAGCAGACCTGAGTTTGATCCCTGGGTCACGAAGATCCCTTGGAAAAGGGAATGGCTTCCCACTCCAGTATTTTTGCCTGGAAAATTCCATGGACAGAGGAGCCTAGTGGGCTATAGTTCATGGGGTTGCAAAGAGTTGGACATGACTGAATAAACAATTTCACTTTCATACCGTAAAAGGTCAAGTTTCAAATCCTCCAAGAGAAACCTGCCCCACCACTTCTCCATACTACCCCTCCTGCCCTAACTCATAAAAGCTTGACTGAACCCCATATTGGGGATTCAGATTTGAGGCCTGCCTCCTTTCCCTTTGTTGGTTGACCTAGCAATAAAGCTTTTTCTTTTCTCAAAAGCAGGTGTTGTGTTGGCTTCAGGCAGCATAACACTAGGAATAAATTTTTATTCAAGTAACTCACTGGGAATTCTGGATTATTTAAGGCAACAAGGGTTTAGGATGGTTATAATAAGGCAGCAGTAAGATACAAAGGGTCTTGTGTTTTACTATAGATGGTTTTATTTTCTTGAGGGTAACCCAAAGCCATCAAATGGTTTCTAATCAGTGGAGGCAAGGGTTGATGTTTGTTTTAGTAAATGTATTCCCTTCTAGCATTGAGTAGAAGGTAAGGAACTCTGGAATCAACAATTTAGCAACTTTGTTGGAGGTCTTGATGGTGAAGGAAAAGAAAGGGGACAGAAGCTTTTAATTTTAATTAGATCCCATTTGTTTATTTTTGCTTTTATTTCCAGAATTCTGGGAGGTGGATCATAGAGGATCCTGCTGTGATTTATTTCTGAGAGTGTTTTGCCTATATTCTCCTCTAGGAGTTTTATAGTTTCTGATCTTACATTTAGATCTTTAATCCATTTTGAGTTTATTTTTGTGTACGGTGTTAGAAAGTGATCTAGTTTCATTCTTTTACAAGTGGTTGACCAGTTTTCCCAGCACCACTTGTTAAAGAGATTGTCTTTACTCCATTGTATATTCTTGCCTCCTTTGTCAAAGATAAGGTGTCCATATGTGTGTGGATTTATCTCTGGGCTTTCTATTTTGTTCCATTGATCTATATGTCTGTCTTTGTGCCAGTACCATACTGTCTTGATGACTGTGGCTTTGTAGTAGAGCCTGAAGTCAGGCAAGTTGATTCCTCCCGTTCCATTCTTCTTTCTCAAGATTGCTTTGGCTCTTCGAGGCTTTTTGTATTTCCATACAAATCTTGAAATTATTTGTTCTAGTTCTGTGAAAAATGTGGCTGGTAGCTTGACAGGGATTGCATTGAATTTGTAAATTGCTTTGGGTAGTATACTCATTTTCACTATATTGATTCTTCCGATCCATGAACATGGTATATTTCTCCATCTATTAGTGTCCTCTTTGATTTCTTTCATCAGTGTTTTATAGTTTTCTATATATAGGTCTTTAGTTTCTTTAGGTAGATATATTCCTAAGTATTTTATTCTTTTCGTTGCAATGGTAAATGGAATTGTTTTCTTAATTTCTTTTTCTACTTTCTCATTATTCGTGTATAGGAATGCAAGGGATTTCTGTGTGTTGATTTTATATCCTGCAACTTTACTATATTCATTGATGATCTCTAGTAATTTTCTGGTGGAGTCTTTAGGGTTTTCCATGTAGAGGATCATGTCGTCTGCAAACAGTGATAGTTTTACTTCTTCTTTTCCAATTTGGATTCCTTTTATTTCTTTTTCTGCTCTGATTGCTGTGGCCAAAACTTCCAGAACTATGTTGAATAGTAGCGGTGAAAGTGGACACCCTTGTCTTGTTCCTGACTTTAAGGGAAATGCTTTCAATTTTTCACCATTGCTTCTGCACAACAAAGGAAAATATAAGCAAGGTGAAAAGACAGCCTTCGGAATGGGAGAAAATAATAGCAAATGAAGCAACTGACAAACAACTAATCTCAAAAATATACAACCAACTTATGCAGCTCAACTCCAGAAAAATAAACGACCCAATCAAAAAATGGGCCAAAGAACTAAATAGACATTTCTCCAAAGAAGACATACGGATGGCTAACAAACACATGAAAAGATGCTCAACATCACTCATTATTAGAGAAATGCAAATCAAAACCACAATGAGGTACCACTTCACACCAGTCAGAATGGCTGCGATCCAAAAATCTGCAAGCAATAAATGCTGGAGAGGGTGTGGAGAAAAGGGAACCCTCACACACTGTTGGTGGGAATGCAAACTAGTACAGCCACTATGGAGAACAGTGTGGAGATTCCTTAAAAAATTGCAAATAGAACTCCCTTATGACCCAGCAATCCCACTTCTGGGCATACACACCGAGGAAACCAGAATGGAAAGAGACACATGTACCCCAATGTTCATCGCAGCACTGTTTATAATAGCCAGGACATGGAAACAACCTAGATGTCCATCAGCAGATGAATGGATAAGAAAGCTGTGGTACATATACACAATGGAGTATTACTCAGCCGTTAAAAAGAATTCATTTGAATCAGTTCTGATGAGATGGATGAAACTGGAGCCGATTATACAGAGTGAAGTAAGCCAGAAAGAAAAACACCAATACAGTATACTAACACATATAGATGGAATTTAGGAAGATGGCAATGACGACCCTGTATGCAAGTCAGGAAAAAAGACACAGATGGGTATAACGGACTTTTGGTCTCAGAGGGAGAGGGAGAGGGTGGGATGATTTGGGAGAATGGGAATTCTAACATGTATACTATCATGTAAGAATTGAATCGCCAGTCCATGTCTGACGTAGGGTGCAGCATGCTTGGGGCTGGTACATGGGGATGACCCAGAGAGATGTTGTGGGGAGGGAGGTGGGAGGGGGGGTCATGTTTGGGAACGCATGTAAGAATTAAAGATTTTAAAATTAAAAAAAAAAAAAAACAAAAAAAAAAAAAAAGAAAAGAAAGGGGACAGTACCTCAACAAACATAAGGGCTCAGGGCAGATAAGTTTTGTAATTGAGATAACTTCAATAGATTATATTCTGCAGTATAAAATCTCCTAGAAATTTTTTTAAAAAGTTGAAAATACACGACAAGAAAGTGAATAGCCTATGTCCAGTCAGAAGCTTATCAAAACAGGAAGATACCTGTTCAGTGTAGACTGAGAAGCAAACAGGATAGTGTAGTTTTTGAGAACAGAGAAAACGACAAAAGGTTACTGCAGTTGTGAATTTTTATAGGTAATGTATGGAGGAATGGAGAGAACTATGTCTCTGTGAAACAGAAGTCAAGCTTGAGTGCTTAATAAGTGCCAAGTTTGATGTGACCCAAAGCAAACAAGAATGAACAAAATGGACATAGCTCTTGACAGGTACAAGTTTATGGTTTAATGTGAGATATAATGATTATAAAGGAGTTAAAGGAAAGTTCAGATGCACTTCTCCATAGTCAATGATGATTTAAACTGAGACCTAAAGAACAAATAGGAATAATTGTCAAATCAGTGTATATAGGGAAATGTATTTTAGCATAGGAAACAGCATGCTTAAACCCAGGAGATAAATTTTATGGCAGTTTTAACAGATTGAGAGAAACTCAGTGTGACTGAATTGCTAAGTATGTGAAATATGCTGAAACGTAAATAAGGCTAAAGTGCAAGAAAAAAAAAAAGTGACCAGATGGTCTTAACAGCGTTTTAGATTTTATTCTATGGAGAGATGATGAACCATTGATGTTTTAAGGATAGTAACATAAGATTAATATCCTAAACAGTGGCTTTAGTAGCTTGTGGAAATGGATTAAAGAGGATCAAATGAGGAGAGAGGAGAACAATTTGGAGCCCAGGGTAATAACCCATGTGAAAGTGGTAATGTAACTAGAAATACAGAAGTGAAGGCACTAACTGATAAATTAGGTACGTTTAGGAAGAACAGTTCATAGATTAGATGAGTGAACTGAGTTTGATTCAAAAAGATGAATCAAATATCACATTCAGAATCCTGATTTGTACAGGTGGATTAATGCTGGAGTTACTCACTAATACATTAAGTTGGTGAGCTTCTAAATTTCAAGTGTGAATCAGAACATTTGAATTATGTGAGAAATTTCCAACATTTGGAATATGTAAGGAAGACCCAAGTGAAGTTGCCCTAGCATTTTGGAGAATGAAGTTGGCTGGCATGAGTATTTTGGTAGTCATCTAGATCAAGGTAGAAACTTAAGCTACAGAAGGACATGATATGAGTTGGGAGAGTAATAAGGAAAAGGGGCTAAGAACAGAGCTTTAATAAGTTTACTATTCAAAAGAGAGTAGATGGCGAAAAAGTAAATACATAGAGAAAGATCAGACAGAGAAATGGGAAGATATTGTGGAAGGTATAGTATTGTAGGAATAAAATTTAAAAGTCTTCAAAAAAGATACATGGTTAGCTAAGAAGCTAAGCAGAATAATCCAGGAACAATGTACATTTTGATTTTGAAAAAGAAGGGGAGTTCAGTATCAATGGATGATAGAGGAAACAAATATAAAAGTTGGGAAAACTCATATAGGCAACCATTTCAAAAATTGACAGTTTGCTTTTCCAATAATTCATTCACATTTGTTTATGTCAGATATTTTTTCTTCATTATATATGTTAACTAGATATGGCTGATATGAATGAGTGCTGTTGAATTTGGTATATTTGCACTGGTTTTGACTATCTTGTTAAACTAATTTATCAATTCTAACTCATTTCACTTTTTCAGGTATATATCATGCCATCTGAAAAAAAATGACTTTATAGACTCTTGCATTTTAATATTTGCTCATCTTAGTTTCATTTGATAAAGTACTGCATTGATTATGACTTCAAAAACAATATGGAATGACAGTGAGAGATGGTTTCTCCAAGACAACTGGCTCCCTGGCTGATTGATTGTCTGCCCTGTGAGGAAGGGAAATTATTGAACTTCCTGATTACAGTCATAAGTCTTACAAGCCTTTGGCATAATATAGTTCTTCCCTTTACAGAGCACTGTCTGATTACCTGATCACTACATTGAGAAGTCACTGACAACTTGTTCTTTCAGGGGCTTTAAATAACAATCTAGACACCCTCTTGAGATAACGTTCTTCCTTTATTTTTTGAAACATTATTTATTTTTCTCTTTTATTCATTGACAAATCAATTTATTTTTTGAGAAACTCAATAGAACTAAAGAATTAATAATAAAAATCAGTTATTCCTTGCTCCATGCATCTCCAGCCCTAGAATTTCTGTCTGGAAGCTATTCCTATTATGCATTTCTGCTTTTGTTTAAGTTTGTGCTTGGGCTCATGATCCTAAATAATATTATTTCACTATTATTTTTGATTTTTAAATAAATAAATCCCTGAAATAAAAAATAGAAGTATAAGCTTATTTAGACATTATCACCCCCAAACCACTTCCTTCATTCCACCTATGTTGAGCTTCATTGTATATTTTTGCTTTTCCACCACTTATACATGAATATGCTCAAGGGCTACATACAAGTTTCTCGCCTCGCCCTGCTGTGACAGAAATCAGCCAACTTATCTACTCCTTCCTAGCCTCTCTCTCTCCACTTCTGCCTATTCTAAGAGTGGTACCTTTACTTTTAAATTGTCAAGCATGCCCAATTTACATTCTCTGTCTAGGTTTTTACATTATCAGTATCTTTCACTTCTGTCTATAGGTTCATTCTAAACACTGAAAGTCAATTCATACTTATAATTATTGGTTATTACAGAGACAATTAGCTTTTTAAACCTATGTTTCCTTCTTCATAATTTAATGTCATGATATTTGTTCTACTTGAACAGCAGTGTTTCAGGTATTGGATTACCTTGAGTTCCACAATTTGCTTGAAATCATGCCAGATTTTATCTCTCATATAGATACCTCAACATTTTTATACTGGAGCTTATAATTAAATTTCATTATTTTTTATACTGATAGAATTAAATGCACAGTTGTCTACTCTCTCTATGATTTATCTATGTTCTAAACTGCATTATTTTTTCTTCTGCTATGTGTTTAGTTTCATTTCATAAGTTAGTTCTTTAAAGTGTACAATGAGTTTATCCATTTGAGATCTTTCTTCTTTTCTAATGTAGGCTTTTATAGCTCTAATTTTCCCTCTGAACACCGCATCCCACAAATTTTGGTATGTTTTGTTTCATTCATAGCAAGGTCTTTTAAATTTTTCCTTCTGATTTCCTTCTTGACTCATTCATTGTTTTAAGAGTGTTTAATTTCTATACATTTTCTGTTTTCTTTCTGTAATTCATTTCTAGATTAATTCCACTGTGGTCAGAAAATATTCTTTTTATGAGTTCAATCTTTTAAACTTCTTACTGCTTTCTTGTGCCATGATATATGTTCTATTCTGTAAAATGTTCCCTGAGCTCTTGCTAAGAATGTATATTGTGCTGGAGGAATGTTCTCTCTATATATATATCAGCTTCAACTGATTTACAGTGTTGCTCAAACCTTTTGTCTTTTAATTAATGTTTTCTCTGGTTGTTCTGTCCATTATTAAAAATAGTGTGTTGATGTCTCTAACTATTATTGTATTGATATAATTGTCTATTTTTCTCTTCATATATTTTAGGGACTCTATTGTTAGGTCTTTATTGATGTATTAAAAAAAATAAATGTAATCCAACAAAGAGGTGTTTCCTGAACAAACAACAAGGTTCCTTATGTTCTGTTCTCTATTAGTCAAAACACGGTGAACACTCCAGCAATATTCCAGCAACATTTGCATTCCCTGGGAGGCTATTAGAAATGGAAATCTCAGCCCTCACTCTAGAATTGCTGACTCTGTCTTTGCATTTTAACACTCTTGCTAGATGATTCTTATGGAAACTTCAGTTTGATTGGTATTCTATCTCTTTACTTTTTTGTTCTTTTTAATAGTATGCATGACTTTCTCATATTTTATATATTAACTTGCAATTTTGTTTGTAGCCTATCTTCCTTTGCAAGAACATACCTTGTTAGTAGAAGAGCTTTGCTATGTCCCCTGTCATATCCCAATATGTAATATAGTCTGGTCCTTAGTAGGGACTGAATAATAATTAAGTAACTGGGAGAAAGAAGAAATGAATGAAAATATTCTGGAATAATAGGCTATAGATCTTAATTCTTCTGCAAAATTCTTCTCTCACCCTTCATTTCTGTTCCTTTTATTAAAAAAAAAAGTTCTGGTCTTTTGGTTCCTTGACTATGCTGCAAACTTCCTCGATCAAGTTCTTTGGGAGTGTTGATCCTTCTGTGTAGAGTGTTTACTGCTCCTCTAGTCATATAGCTTCTTCTTACCCGTGCATTAGATTCAAGCATCTTTCTTAATCAGATCAGACTTGATTATGCTCACTATGTATGTTTTCTCTGAATTTCTTCACTACGGAGCTCATCTTAGTCAAATTATACTTTAATATCTGTTTCTCCAGCTCTAAAAGGCAAGGAATATGTTCCTTGAAGTTACTAGAGAAACTTTACTAGGTTAAGGATATATCCTTTAGTTACACTTTAAAAATAGAGTTATAAATGGCTTCTATTGAATAGTATATTTTCTGAAACTATTGAGGATATGTTAATTTTGATATATGATATTTATAAACTTTTCTTTATTTTGAGCTACCCTGCTTTGGGAGGCATTCCGTGAGGCACACTAATAAGCAATATGACTAAGAGTGATTACTTAACTGCTCTAAACTTGTTCCTTATCTGTACACAATACTTATTCTATTATGTTCCCTTTTGACAATTCTTTGGGATAATACATGTAAGTTTATCAGCATTCTTGGCACTAATGAGCAGGTATCCAATAAATGGAATTGTTGTTATTTAGTGATATTCCTTGTGGGCTTCCCAGTTGGCACTAGTGCTAAAGATCCTGCCTGCCAATGAAGGAGACTCTGTGAAAGTGCTGTCTCTTTAATGCAAAGTCAAACAGCAGAATTTACATTTTTTTAAAATTTCAATTAGACCATGATGAGCTATGGCTGAGTCTGGTAAACTTTGCAAATACTTTATTACTAGTTACCTGTGTTTCTTACAAATTTAAAGTTTCTTACAAATTTCTAGTATGTGTAAGTCTCAGGATTTTCCTTGAGGTGAAAAAAACTAATAAATATATGCGATGTGAAACCATATTTACCTTTACATTGCTTATGCATGCATGCCGAGTCGCTTCAGTCATGTTCAACTCTGTGTGACCCTAAAGGCTGTAGCCTACCAGGCTCCTCTCTCCATGGGATTCTCCAGGCAAGAGTACTGGGTAGGCTGCCAGGCTTTTCTCTAGGGAATCTTCCCGACCCAGGGATTGAACCCCCATCTCCTATGTCTCCTACATTGGCAGGTGTGTTCTTTACCACTAGCACCACTTGGGTTACATTGCTTATGAGAAAAGAATTGTGGAGAAATACCCTGGAGACAAGATATGAAAGATACCTTTTTTATCTGATAGTCAGCTCCAATCCCTTCTTTAATTTCACTCAACTTGAAAAGATAGTAATTATTACTTGACTAGAAATTTTCACTTTCTGGTTTTCATTAACTGGGATTTAAAAATCAAATGGTGTAATTGCATGAACATCATAAAAATGTAGTGTGTTTTTAAGCTATTTAAGATAATTTAAAAGTGTTTCTTAATGTACATAATGTGTATTACATGGTTCAATGATGCTGCCTTTGTTCTTGGTCCCTTTTCTGATTGAATTAGTACAGATAATGCATGAAACTTATGAATGCAATGTATCAGAGGTGCACATGTATAGATTTTCTGATGATCAAATGTGTAAATTATCTTATCATGGGAGAAGATATGTCAGCGCTTGTCTGTTTTCTCCCTCTTATCTCTAATGTTGGAGTTTTTATCCATCCTTTTTCATTTGGCAATTTTCTTTTGGACATTTGAGCAAGCTAGAGATAGAGAGCCAAGACTCAATACTGGGTGTGAAAATGACTGTGAACTGTATGACCAGCAGCTTCATTTCCAAGTGTTTACCACCAAATAAAATAAGTCTACAAAAAAGTCTATACACAAATATTCATATGCAATTTGTTCACAATTGTAAAAAAAAAAAAAAAGAATCTTTCTACACTGAATAAAAGGAGAAGCAATATTCAGCAATAGAAAAGAATGATACAGAAAACAATTAGACTAATTGAAAGAAGCCAGAAGCCTAGCAAGTACTGATGTGAATTTCAAAAGACAAATTTAATAATGTGAGAGGAAGCAGACTGGTAGTTATCTAGGACGAATAGGGCAGAGGAGTGGGTGGGACAAGAGAAAAAGGAAGAGATTCTGCCATCCTTGATACGATTCCCATTTTCTTATTGGACTGACACTGTCTGCCAGGCTCTCTTATCCTGTAGATTGAGAAGTGATCTGCTCAGGAGGCTCCTCGACTTGAATTAATCTGTTCTATAAGCTTTCCTGATATATTTTAGGTAAGTTTACATTCTAGCAGTGAATGCACATTAAGTTCAAGTTAGAACATGATTGACATATTGATAGTTGTATAACAGTATTTGACTTAGAAATTTCCCAGGACAGCTTGAACATTATTACTCTGAGTGAGCATTAGGGAACAAGGAAAGCTACCACCACCTAATAGAAAGACAAATTCCTGCAAAACAACTCTGAGCAAAGAATAACAGAGGGAGGACTTAGCACACAGCTGTGATTTACTCCTTTAATGGAGAAATAATATTTTTTCAACAACCTTCACATTCTAATACTCTAACTTCATATTAATATTTTAAAGTAAGTTCTGACTATAAACCTAAAATTTGGGAAACACTGCAGAATATAGTTGAAGGGCAACTACCATCTTGATTTCTACCAAAATAGTCTGATTTCTATTGACCTGTACTTTATATTCGTAGGTTCTATCAGGTAGAAATTATAGTAGTTTCTTAAATTCATAAGACAATTATTATGATTCTATCTAAGATAAACTGATGAACTGAAATAACATGTCTGCAATAAGGCATTCAAATAAATGAAATTGATTTCTAAATTAATAGAATTAAATCTATATTAGCACTATTAAAATGTCATAGGATTTTTGTGCTAATAAATCCCAAATGAAAATTTTTTTCTTTGCTGGTGTGATGTGATCTGTTTTCTAAACCTTTTCTTTAGTACCCAAAATTCAATGGAAAAAAATGCATATTTCACCTGATCCCTCTTCCTGAAACCTCTTCAATGCCTCATTTTATCCTTATAATCAGTATTGTCTTTTGCTTATCTGTTTACTAATTTCAGTTGAAACCGTGTTATTTTATAAATCCTATTGTTTTCATTTCACATATCTTAACTTTGACATTTCTTTTCTTATCATCAGCAACACACTCATAGTTTCCTTAACTTCACTTAACTAGCTCTCAAATTTCCCCTCGTTCAGTCATTTCTGCCTAAAGTTTCCTCCTTAGCTTTATTCACAATTACTGTGTATGCTCACTGTTTGGGCCCAATTATTTTCCTTCCTGAAATCCTATCAATGACAAAGTGTTATCATTTAGATTGCATGCAATCTTCTGTCAGTAAATGTCAAGGACTTTCTATACTCTCACACTTTAAATCCTATTCCATATTTGACTTTTAAAAGTCCTACTTTGTACACAACTCAGCATGAAGCTTCCTTTCAAGGTGAGTACTCATGAGCTGTCTCTTCATCCATCTGTGTCATCTTCTTCAGGAAGTCACCCCTCATTAGGACTAATTCCTCATAATGTGGCCGCAGTGAAATGACAGTGCTGATTCGGTCTGTTCAGGCCTTGGCTTTTCGTGGCAGCTCTGACAGAAATTCAGACTTTGAGCAGCTTGGGAGAAGTAGAAGTAGCAACTCGCAGTTCAGTCTGGAAGAAAATCGGAAATCATTGGAAAATTCCTTCATTAAGACTTGCTTATATTAGATAGAACAATTAAATCACTTAAAATTTTCAGTTCTGATTTTATTTTGTTTTTCAGCATATATTTAATTTTGAAGACAAAATTCTAATTAATTGGGTGTGATTTTCTTTTTGCTAATTGTCCCTTTTCTCTCCCTTCAGACCTTTCTCATGCTTATTCAATAGAAAGTGGTTTGGAAGTGTGTGCTTTCTCACTGCCTCTACCTGTATTTCTACTTTGCCTCTCAAGGAGTGGTAGGATTTTAAAAGGTAGTGTGTATAATTCACTTTCTCCTTCTGGCATAAAATGAAAACAATGCTTAGTAATGGACTGGGTCTTTATGCTCCCCTCACAGATTCTTGTTATATTGAAGCCTGAACCCCTAGAGTGGCTGTATTTGGAGACCGGTCATCTAAGAAAGTACTTAAGGTTAAGCGGTGTTGTAAGAGTAAGACTCTCATCTGATAGGATTACTGTGGTTATTACAGACACCAAAGAGCCTTCTCTCACTCTCCCTCTCTCCCCCTCACCCTCTCTGTTGCCCTCCCCACACCAAGGAATGGCCCTGTGAGCTTGTAGTTAGAAGCTGGTCATCTTCAAGCTAGAAAGAGGGGTCTCTCCACCCTGATAAAAGATTTTTAGCCTCCAGAACTGTGAGAAAATAAATTTATGCTGTTTAAATCACCATTTTGCTATCGCAGTCCAAGCCACCTAAGAGAGTATCTGAGATCCTGTAAGCTATTTTTTGAAAGAGTGGTATTTGGTTAGGACCTAGAATTGTTAACTTTGTTTACTCCTTCCGCAACCTATCCTCATCATTTATGAAAAAAAATACATATATATATATATTTGAAAATTACGTTTGAAACACAAAGTCCACAAATAAGTTAACACACACACACACACACACACACACACACATATTTATTTATGGACTTGGTGTTTCAAAAGTCATTGATGTCTCTTTTTAACCTGGCTTGACCACAGAGAGGACCATTCAGCCTTGTCCCTGGGCTGACTTAAGTAAGTACTTTGCAACAATGAAATAGGCTAGGCAGATAGAAGCAAGCACAGAAGTCTTGATTTTACCACACAAGTGGCAAGGCAAGGAAAAGAAGATTAAGAAAAAAGGATAATGAGCAGAGATGGAGTATTTCTAATGTTGGTTAGTTAGGGGCACGCTTTGATGATAGAATTACACTCTGTTTCTGAGCTACCCAACAACTTCTTCAGCCTACTGTGTTGAATTCTTTACTAGACAGGCCCAGTCATGTATAAATCTTTGTTGCACATGCACTCTTCTGGTTACCTATAGTTTTCTGGAAAGTCATTTTAGACAATTTGGAATTAACAAATAGAATATGAAATGGCCAATGTCTACCTATACTTGTTTTTTGAAAATTAGCATAATATGTTGCTCAGAAGGACTCTTAGTGGATATGTCCTGAAAACAAAATTCACATTGTTTACATGTTATATACAAAGAGGTATAAGCAAATCATTTTGAGGTATAAGCAAATCATTTTATTTGGACAGAGTTTAGAGGTAGTTAATTCAGTGCATGTGAGAATGTTGAGAATTTTTACAATACAACCAACTTCGCATGCTATAAGGTCCTGTGAAAGCTTTAAAAAGAACTTGCATACTTTTTTCCCTGTTCATAAGTTTCCTATGTGTTTTTCTATTTGTAAGACTTCAGTTCTTTTTCATTTATCTCAATCAGTTTCCTTCAGTCTCCTTGTGGATTGGAGATTAATTAGTGTTATTTTTTCCCTTTTGTTAAGTATTACTTAGTGTCTGTTTTCCTATATGACACAGCTGAGAAAAAGAAACTATACAGGTGATCTCCTGGGGGAAAAATACTTTGAAAATATAAAGGTTTGGTGGAATTGTTTAAATATTGATTGTGATGTTCAGTCACTCAGCCGTGTTCAACTCTTTGTGACCCCATGGACTACCCCATGCCCAGGCCTCCCTGTCCTTCACCATCTCCTGGAGCTTGCTCAAACTCATGTCCATCGAGTTGGTGATGCCATATAACCATCTCATCCTCTGTCGTCCCCTGCTTCTCCTACCTTCAATCTTCCCAGCATCAGGGTCTTTTCTAATAAGTCAGCTCTTTGCATCAGGTGACCAAAGTACTGGAGCTTCAGCTTCATCATCAGTCTTTCCAATGAATATACAGGACTGCTTTCCTTTAGAATTGACTGGTTTGATCTTCTTGCAGTCAAGGGACTCTCAAGAGTCTTCAACATCACAGCTCAAAAATATCAATTCTTCAGGTGCTCAGGTTTCTTTATGTTCCAACTGTCACTTCCATGCATGACTACTGGAAAAACCATAGCTTTGAATATATAGAACTTTGTTGGCAAAGTAATGTCTTTGTTTTTTAATATACTGTCTAGGTTTTTTATACCTTTTCTTAAAATATATATTAAATATAATTTACTACAAAAGGAAGTTAGGTTAACTGAATACAATTTTTAATGTACTTCCTTTTGTAAAACAAGCAACTTGTGTTGTTTAAGTTTCAAGAAGTGATAAAAATTGCTTTTATATTGAAGATAATTTATTGCTCATATGGATTCACAATATACAAATGAGCAGTACAATATTATACCTTGAGAGTAAGGAATTTTAAGGGAGTAAAAAATAAATATGCTATAAAACTAAAGTATACAAGATTATTGACTTTAGGATTTCACAGCAATTTATCAGTGTTGTTAGTATAAAATTGCAAATAATGATTAACTCAATTTTTGTGTTATCTCAGCTTTATTAATCTTGCTGTAAATAGTTAGATGAGCAATAATTCTTTTCTGGGAATACAAATAAAATTAGGAAACATTTTGTTAAAATTTTCCAGAAGGAAAAACAAAAGCAAAGTAACAGTCTTAATTCAAATACAAATAAGGTCACAGTTGATGTAATTTTCAGAGGTGTTTGTAGCAAGCATCACTTCTGGTGAACAAATGATGAAGAGAACAAGGTGAAAAATGTTAAAATATTTAATTCTAGGTCACTGGATTGAGTGATCATTTATTCAAGAAAAAGTGAGGCATATCATTTATGCTACTTTTTTTCTTTCAAATTCCTGGGATGAAGATAAACTTAACATTGGAACAATATTCTTGGTGAAGCAGCTCTGAATATGCATTCTCTGCTTAAAATGGTCATGTGGAAATTAAAACCATTTTCATGTGCCATTTCTTTAGTAGATGAAATATAAAATTAATATAGAAACAAAATTGTATAAAAAGTTATATTCACCATTATTTTGGTCTTTAAGTTAATATATTTAAAACTAATTCCTTTTATGAATAAATATTTTTATCTGAATTGTATCAAGTGTTATTAGAAGACATTTTGTTTATTTTTCTATTATGATTCTCTGGCAATCTATAATTAAACAATCATACTAAATCAGTTAAATGTTTTCTGTCATATGTTTAGTAATGCAAAGAACACCCAATATACCTCATCTTCATAATAGCCTTATGCAATGTCTAGTTGAATTTTCTCCTGTTGATAAGATTTTACAGGGAAAATAAGTCTGAAAGAAGACAGATTAAGTGGCAAATAGGATATACAAGAATAAACATTCTTAATTGAGCTTGTCACTTGAAACTGGTAGCCAGATAAATTCACTTACTCTGTAATGCATCACAACTTATGTGAGATCAAATTGACACAAGATATTTTCTGTAAGTAGAAGAGAGCTGAAGGCCTATAGTCTAAAATTATATGGCTAAGATAAGCACCAATTTGTAATGACAAGAAATATTATTATTGTATCAAAACTGTTATGCAAAGGGTATACAGCTGTTTATGTTAAGATCATCTCATAATTTAGATGGTGATAAATGTGTCATTAATAACTGAGTGAAATTAAGGAGAAATGATTAGATATAATATATGTCTAGGCTTGTAATATTTTAATCAAGTGGCATCCTATTGTCTATAACTCTTACAAAACAAATGGTTAGATGTCAGATAACTAAATATTAATATTTATAAAGCAGACCCTTCCAAAATCCTCTTGAATTAAATTTTTTATATTAATCTACTTCATCCTTGATTTTTATTTTTCTTGTTTTTGATTTCCTAATCAAATTATATTCTCCTTTTAGTAACAGACACAATGAACACTCAACATAGGACTGTAAGGCAATTACGTTTGCTATCACCCTCTACAATGACAGCACCTCCACACATAACATAAGTAACTTCTAAGACCATGAGGGAAATGACCAAAGGAATTGTTGACTTAACAACAACAACAAAATGAGAGTCATGTTTCCCCTGAGATACCTGACTAGCAATTGTTTGGGGCAACAGTTAGGCCAAAGTGTCCTCTTCTTAACACCTCTCTGGGGATCCCAGAGACAGATGGATAAAATTATGTTTATTCTTCAGTCTACTCTGAAATATATACTGATATGCATATTATGTATTACCTAAATGAAATTTTTGCATTACACATGCCCCAGTAAGTTTGTCTCCAGCATATATTCAAACAACCTGTGTATAGATAACTCACATAGCCTTATGTCTGAAAAGAAATTTTTGCCTTTAAGTGTAGTTACAGCTATAGTATAGTCACAGTTATATTAAGTGTCAGCCCTCATTTTCACAGCTGTTATCTCTACACTCTGTGTGTGTGTGTGTGTGTGTGTGTGTGTATGTATGTGCTCAGTCATGTCCAATTCTTTCCAACCCCATAGACTGTAGGCCACCAGGCTCCTCTGTCCAAGGGATTTTCCAGACAATAATACTGGAGTGAGTTGCCATTTCCTCCTCCAGAGAATCTTCTTAGATATAAATTCCTGGACCCTCCTACCTCTCTTTGAGAACATTGCTGATATCCTTGTAGTTAATCTTAAATGTATTTTCTTCCACAGTGTCCTCAAACAAGAAAACATATTTGACGTACACAGTTTCTGGGCCTAGGTTTTCTTTTAGTAATTTTATGTGATTTGCATTTATCACAATCATTTTGACCCAAAAAAGGAGATTATACAAAAAATACTAAAATCATTTTAGCAATTTTCTTTGCAGAGTAAACTGGAAAAATGCTATTGTAGTGAATTTTTGTGATGTGTATGTAGAGATGGACTAGGTTTATAGACAAGTGACAAGAGAAAAAAAAACTATCAAAGAGGTAGGAATATATGCTTGTAATAATTTCAAATGATGAAAGCTAAAAGCGTTTTCATGAAGATGAAGAAGCTAAAAATGAAAAGGAAAGTGAACATTTTATGGTGATTTTGTATGGTATGCTGTATTATTTACTAAATATTCTTCATTAAATGTGATAATGTGTTTATACTAATGTATTATTGGTACCATATTAATAATGTACTGAAACTGATTCCTTCTCCTATGGCCAGGAAAGTGGCTCACTGTTCAGACATCTACTCTCCAGTGCCCCCCACAGATATATCCAAGGCATAGGATGGGACATGTACTTCTTCCCAGAAGGCTGATCCAAAGCCCTGGAAAACTCACTGAGAAGAGACTGAGAAGTTACTCCCAAGAAACAGAAAACGAGCTACACAGGCAAAATATTGCAGTTGCTTCTCTCTCAACTCAAACATCTGTGTGATTGAGGGCCATGTCGGTTATTCCTTTATATGAGCTATTTGATCTACACAGAGTCTCAATTGAACGTGGAATTCAGTGTGCCTTTTTTTTTTTTTTTTTTTTTGTCAAATCAGACTAGTTAGTGAGGGAGATGGAGGACTCCATTTCATTTTTCCATTATTGAAATTAGGTCTCATTTGGGAGCTTCTCATTTTTAACTTATTTTGTTAAAAGACTCAAGTACAGAAAAAAATAGAAAATGCATTTCCAAGTAGTGTGATGACCATTGAAGATGATTTTTGAATTGATAAATAACAATATTCAAAGATTATAAGGGCCAAATCCATGCTTTTTATTCAAATTGTGTAATAATAATTGCAAAATTTCCCAGTTGTGCCTTCCAGTGACCAACATTCTGAATTAGCCAAGAAGGATGGTTTATCCTGTTTGACTATTTACTAGTTTTCCCTGCAGTATTCCAAAAACCAGAAAAACAAAACAAAACTATTATTATGACCTTGAATGAAAGACATGAAAGCCAGAGGAGGATTTTCTGGCAGCTTGGAGGACTTACTTTACTATAAAGTGTGTGAATCTTAGTGAAAACAATTTGAGCATATTACTGTTTCTAGTAGTGTTCAACAGCTTATATGTTAACTCTGTGAAAATGGATATTTGGATAGATCCAGAGGTTTGGATTTGTCAGGAAAATGAGACAGTAAACCAATATGGAACAATGAAACATGTTTAGCCAAATGGGGCTTAACATGACGATCCATTTAACCTCAGGGAACAAAGTAAACACAAAGAGATCTATTTGATAGCGAGCAAGTGGAGGAGGCCAAGGAGAGACTCCACTACACAGAATTGGGCAAAAAAGAAGATGAAGAGAAAGAAGATGAAGGAAGAGGAGAGAGGAGAAGGAGAAGGGAAAGAAAGAGGAGCAGGGAGAGGGGAAGAGAGGAAAGGGGAGGATGAAAGGAAGGAGTTGGGGAGAAAGTAGAAGAAAAGGAAAGCAAAAGCTGTAATGTGAGTCGTTGGGTAAGAAATCTGAAAGAAAAATCAGTGGACAGAGAGAAGGATGTCTGAATTTAATATTTATGGGTGACTCAGAGTCTAATATTTAGCAATCAGTTAGGGTAAGTTAAGGCTGTGTGGAATAACAGATTTCTGCAAATGAGAAAGTAAATGAACTAAGGTTTTAAAGTTCTAGATTTCTCCAGACTTTGTCCTAGGGAGGAGAGAGGCAAACTGAAAAACTGGTAAAACCCAAAGCTGTGGCTAATGTCTGGATCTGGAATCTGGGAGCCAGGCAAAAACTGCTTAGAATTGATGTTAGCAGTGTTCTTTGAAAGTATAAGACCACTTACGCAGACTAACAAAAGGAGCGTTATATGGATATTGAACTGTCTTTAATAACAAATCATAGCTGTACGGAGGGGCTCAACAAAATTAGAAATTATCATGTCATATGGAATTTCCTTCATACTATTTATGCCTTTCTTTTTAGTTTTCTCTAATCTCTTCAGGAGATTTGTGTTTCTCCACTTTCTTATCCAGCAGGCAAATCCCCTGTAATCAAATAAATAATTCTGAGAAAAGGACAGGGGGTAATATGTAGCATTAAAAATCCCTATTTAAAAGAAAGCTATAAATAATAAATTAATATACTTTCAAATTTGTAGTTTGAAGTACTTTTTTAAAATTCTCAATATCCAGTTTTAAGAAGGAGTTGAAATAAAAGACATTGATGTGATCCTAAAGCTGTGGGTGATTGTGGCTTTTGCCATATCCCATGAGGTAGATGTTGAAATAAAAGCATAGCAAAAATATAGGATTTTGCAGAAATGTACCTTTAGTATAGTGCGTGTGTGTATGTGTGAAAATTTCACCAGCTGGCAAATGGCTATTCCAGGGAAACTTGTCAGATATTGATCTCAGTTCTAAGTAGAAAACAAATCACTTCTTTGAGAACTCTTAACGAAATGTCCAACCTCACAAATCTTTTGGGTTCAGATATATACTCCCTGTATGGTACAGCAAAGGCTGGCCAAGAGTTAAATTAAAATGGTTATAGATTGTAACCTTGTGAAATACTTGGAAGAAGCAAAACTCAGGTCTGCTTATAGAAACATATTTTAGATCTCATAGGATTTCTACAAATAAAATCCAAATTAATATAGTTTCAAAATAAAAAGCATAGGAAAAGCTAATAAACCATGAGTGAGTGTTATCAATAAGACTCTCAAACAGCAGACTGAGATATAAAATGACTCTAATATTTTGAAATTTCGGATGCAGAATATAATAATAAAGATATAAATGAAGAAATAGGAACAGAAAAATAGCAGACTTTTCCAAATGACTACCAACATTAAAAAAACAACAAATAGAATCTCTATAAATAGTACATGTAATCACTGAAGTAACCCAAAAAGGGGTTAGTAGCAGAAATACATTTATGAAGGGCAAACTTGTGAATTGGAAGTTAATTCTAAAGAAATTCTGTTAAGCCAGTTCAGATAGAAAATGAGAGAAATTATGAAGGATAGATTAATACACATGAAAAGCAAAATGATAATGTGTAATCCATATTCCCCAAAAATATTTAACTAAGAACAAAGATGGAAGACTTATCCAACCTAATTCCAAAAATTATTATAAAACTTTAATAAGCAAGCAGTGTTACATTGATAGGGAAAGGAAATGGGAAAGAATAAAAGTTAGAAATAGATTAACTTGTGTGGACTTTTCACTTTCATAAAAGGTACAAATGTATGTCATTCAGCAAATAAAGAACTGTTTGAGTACAGCGGGGAAAGAATAGTCTGATCTTGCAAGAAAGCCTAACCTCTCAGTGGAGATGTCTGGAGATCTGTATGTCTTGGCATTGGTACAAACCAAAACATAAATAAGTGCTAAATAGATGGTTAAAGAAGGATCAACTTGGACCCAGAAGGAGACTAGTTACCAAGAAATCATTATAAAATATTCTGATTGAAACAGAGAGATGGAAGAAAAATAATACAGAATAAATCAAAAACACACATAGGACACACAAAAATGCCTACAATATGTATAATTGAAGCTCTATAAGAAGGTAAAGAAACAGAAGCAATATTTGAAGAGCCAGTGACTGAGAATTTGTCAAGAATGAGTAGGGATAATCTACAGATACAAAAAGTACTATGAACTCTAGTAGAATAAATGTAAAGATATCCTAATTAGATACATCATGGTAAAATTTCTAAAAACAAAAAGCAAAAGGAATATATAAGATCAACCAGGGAGCAACAATAAGACAGCTGGCTTCCCAACAACAAAAACAAATAAAAGCAGAAGGTAATTGTATAGCATATTTAAAGTGCTGAAAAAACAAAATAACTGCCAAACTAGAATTCCAAGCCAAATAATAAAGACTCTCAAAAGTGAAGACAAAACAAAGGTAATTTCAGATAAAAATTGACCAATTCCATCTCAAGCACACTATTAATAGAACAAATAACAAGGAAAGATTTCAGGTTTGTTTGTTTGTTTGTTTGTTTTTACCTCAGAGACAAGGAAGGTTATGCTGGAAACAAATATAAAAGTGAATGAAAGAATGGATAAGTGAATAGCAGTGAAGCTATTAATTATGTGCATATATCTTGATGACAACTAGTTGCATAAAATATATCAAAATAAATAACAGTGTTGACATGCAAATGCACATGAAATAGATTTTAAAGGCAAAGAAATAATACCACAAGATGTAAGGGGGTGTAAAAGGCACAGAATATCTAGATTCCTTACATTAAGCATGGATAATGTAATCTCAAGGGTAACAAATAGAAGGATGATGATTTCTTCCTAAGCTTATAGCAGAAAACTTCTAAAGATATTTGAATATTGCAATTTAGGAGAGAAAATGCATAAAATGGAGGACAAAGATTTAAAAAAACCTGTTAAAGAGTAGATAAAAATCTACATTCTTTGTGTTCAACTTGTCAATCTTTTCATGAATTCTAACAATTCTTAAAATATAGTGTGTGACTATACTCCTGACGTGGATATCAGAGCTATCATATATTGGTGAATTTTTCTTGCTATAATTCTTGAAGCTAATTAATATGGGAATTTATTTTGAATTCTTTGAGCTTTTTATCTTCTGAATTAACAGCCCTAGTTGTGGTATAATAGAAAACCAACAATGGATGTACAGATATTATTGGAAGATGAAGCCTTAAAAGGCCAACTTGGGTTGTGGGCTTGCCTTTGAAGCTCAACAGCTCCATAGGGAATTAATATATTGCAAAAAGAAAAAAAAAGCATTGTATAAAATGAGTTTTGAGTGGAAGTTTAGGATTAGTAATTCACTTTTCCTTCACTGAGGCCAAGATGGTCAGACAAATTGTTAAAGATCACAAAGGTAAATAATAGTATATAACTCTAAGGAGCAGATGGTCTTAAGATTTTCTTTCCATCCTAGAAAATGCATTATTATATAATAATACAATAGGGATATTTCTTTAAAACTTGATAGAGAATATTAATTTACAGTAAAGTTATAATAATGGATTTACTTGCTATTTGAATGAAGTTATCTGGAATCTTACATGTAAACATGTATTTCTACAGAATACAAATAGTTTTGAAGTGTTTTTTATAATATAGTGATATTAGGAAACAAATACACATACACATGCCCAAACAAGCATCACTAAATAAAAGATTTAACTGAAAGTTCTTACTGATAATATATATGACACATTCTGCTATTTTCAATTCTATTCTATTGTGTTATTTAATTTACATGAACATGCTTGATATGGCCCACAAAAATTCATTTTAGGATGCACTGAGGAGTTTGAGATCTGCAATTGGAGTAAAAATGCTTTTCATATCATTTCTCAAATTGTTTCCTATACTAAAATTATTTAGAGTGCTTTTTTTTAGTTTTGCACTTTAGGCTTAGATGCTAGCATGAATTAACCACTATAAAAAAAATCTGTGCAAAGAAAAAAGTTTATAACAAAATAGTGAACATTACAATTTATAGTATTAGCTGAGCATAATTTTCCTCTTTAGGCTAATTATAAGGGGGTTAGAGGAACTTGATTTTATATACATATATATGTATATATTTATAAATATGATGCCCTTTAAAGATAAGATGGCTGGGAAAAATATAAGTAACCTCAAATGTGCAGATGACACTACCCTTATGGCAGAAAGTGAAGAAGAACTAAAGAGCCTCTTTATGAAAGTGAAAGAGGAGAGTGAAAATTTGGCTTAAAACTCAACATTCAGAAAACTAAGATCATGGCATCTGGTCCTATTACTTAATGGCAAATAGATGGGGAAACAAAAGTGACAGACTATTTTTGGGGGCTCCAAAGTCACTGAAGATTTTGATGACTGCCACCATGAAATTAAAAGATGCTTGCTCCTTGGAAGAAAAATTATGACCAACCTAGAAAGCATATTAAAAAGCAGAGACTGTTTTTGCCATCAAAGGTCCATCTAGTCAAAGCTTTGGTTTTTCCCTTAGTCATGTATGGACGTGAGAGTTGGACTATAAAGAAAGCTGAGCACCAAAGAACTGATGCTTTTGAACTGTGATGTTGGAGAGGACTCTTGAGAGTCCCATGGACTGCAAGGAGATCCAACCAGTCCATCCTAAAGGAAATCAGTCCTGAATATTCATTGGAAGGACTGATGTTGAAGCTGAAAGTCCAATACTTTGGCCACTGATGGGAAGAACTGTCATTAGAAAAGACCCTGATGCTGGGAAAGACTGAAGGTGGGAGAAGAAGGGGATGACCAAAGATGGAATGGTTGGATGGCATCACAGACTCAATGGAGATGAGTTTAAGTAATCTCCGGGAGTTGGTGATGAACAGGGAGGCCTGGCATGCTGCAGTCTATGGGGTTGGACATGACTGACTGAACTGAACTGAAGATAAGCATTTATTCAAGCCATTTTTATTAATTAAACTATATAATTTCATATTTTGTTAGCACTAAATGTTCCAATAAATGCAAATCATTACTAATTTCTTTCATTAACTTACTATAATATAGAAGATATGTGGGTGCTAAGTTGCTTTAGCCGTGTCTGACTCTGTTCGACCCAATGGAATGCAGCCTGCCAGTCTCTTTGTGTATGAGATTCTCCAGGCAAGAATACTGGAGTGGCTTGCCATGCCCTCATCCAGAATATAGACAATATTATTAAAATGATACATGATACATGGAACACATTAATTTTGACTGTGAAAGAGATGGAAACTAACATTAATAGATTATCTGTGATGTGCCAAATACCACTTGACAAACATGCAGTGTATCATTACTATAGTGTTTAGATGACAGATATGGCAAAACTAGCAGGATTGTCACCGAACCCATTTCCTTTTCTTTAAAGCACAAAGCTCAGCTATGTGTTCTAGTTCTTTGGCATCTTTGTTGTTCAGTCACTCAGTCATGTCAGACTCTGCAACCCCATGGACTGCAGCATGCCAGGCTTTCCTCTCCTTAACCATCTCCTGGAGTTGGCCAAACTCATGTTCATTGAGTCGGTGATGCAACATAGCCATCTTGTCTTCGGTTCTCCTTTTTGCCTCCTGCCCTCCATCTTTCCCAGCATCAGTGTCTTTTCTAATGAGTTAGCTCTTCATCAGGTAGCCGAAGTATCGGAGCTTCAGCTTCAGCATCAGTTGCTCCAGTGAATATTCAGGACTGTTTTCCTTTAGGATTGACTGGTTCGATCTCCTTGAAGTCCAAGAGACTCTTAAGAGTCTTCTGTGACACCACAGTTCAAAAGTATTAATTCTTCGGTGCTCAGCCTTCTTTATGGTCCAACTGTCACATCCATACAAGACTACTGGAAAAAACATAGCTTTGACTAGATGGACCTTTGTTGCCAAAGTGATGTCTCTGCTTTTTAATATGCTGTTTAGATTGGTCATAGCTTTTCTTCAAATGAGAAAGTTTCTTTTAATTTCATGACTGCAGTCACCATCTGCAGTGATTTTGGAGCTCCAAAAAATAGTCTGTCACTGTCTCCACTGTTTGCCCATCTATTTATCATGAAGTGATAGGACCAGATGCCATGATCTTCATTTTATGAATATTGAATTTTAAGCCAGCTTTTTTCACTTTTCTCTTTCACATTTATCAAGAGTTTCTTTAGTTCCTCTTCACTTCCTGACATAAGGATAGTGTCATCTGCATATCTGAGGTAATTGATATTTTCGCCAGCAGTCTTGATTCCAGATTGTGCTTCATCCAGCCCGGCATTTTTCATGATGTACTCTGCATGTAAATTAAATAAGCAGGGTGATGATATAGATCCTTGACTTCTTTCCCAGTCTGGAACCAGTCCATTGTTCCATGTGCAATTCTAACTGTTGCTTCTTGACCTGCATACCGATTTCTCAGGAGGCAGGTAATGTGGTCTGGTATTCCCATCTCTTTCAGAATTTTCCACAGTTTTACCCATGCAGTCAAAGGCTATAGCATAGTCAATGAAGCAGAAGTAGACGTTTTTCTGGAACTCTCTTGCTTTTCCTATGATCCAATGGATGTTGGCAATTTGATCTTTGGTTCCTTTGCCTTTTCTAAATCCAGCTTCAACATCTGAAAGTTCTTGGTTCATGTACTGTTGAAGTCCGGCTTGCAGAATTTTGAACATTACTTTGCTAGCATGTGAGATAAGTGCAAGATTGTGCTAAATGAATAGTTCTCTCCAAACAATTTTAAGCAAAGTGATTTGGGTCACTTTTATTTTGGAACAGTAGAGAGCAGATGTGTCTGCCTTATTCTTTTTCTATTTATCCTTACTCTGCTCTTCTTCAGGCTGGATCAGGCTCAGAAAACCTTTGCACCACATATTGTAAGCTCAGTGGAACCTGAGCCTCTGAATGACTACAGAGCCAACACACACACATACACACACACTTACACATCACTATACAACCAACCTGCAATGGACACTTATGCAAAAAGGAGGTGAACTTTTTTTTTTTTCCTAAGTAACTGAATCTTTGGGTTTTACATGTTATAGCAGCTAAGATTGTTTAACTAATAAAAGAAAACTAGGAAAAGAAAAAGTTTTGAAAAGCTAAGTTACTAGGAATTTGAGTAATCATGACTATTCTGTTATCATTGGGTTTGTAATCAATTAAATAATGATTATCTGATGATTTAATAACTCTTTGAGAAATGCTTATAGAGAAGAATTTTTGGCAGTCTTTAATAAAAGAAAGCTAATTAACCAATGTTTAATTTTCATGTGTAAATTCCACTAACAAGAAGAAAAAGAGCATTTATTAAACTGTAAGGAATTATTAAAGATCTATTCATAAAGCATTTCTAAAATGTCACTTAGATAAATCCTGCACATTATGAATCAAAGCACAAAACTCTTTCTTGATCTAAATGTGATAGACCTTTATAATGGCAACAAAAATCCTGAGAGATGCCATATAGGTAATCTTAAGGAACTATACAAGATTGTGTAATATTTGCAGAAAATGATAATTTTGTGATTCATGTGTCTGACCTTATTAGTTTTGTATTTCAGATTATTGATGTATTTGTTTATATATTTTGTAAAAATATGATTTGTTTAATGAATTGTAAAGTGATAAATCTTTGCTAAATTGAAACTTGGAACATAATGAAATTAATCTGATTTTTCTCAGCTATGACACTTGATTAAAGCTGTCCAATGTGACCCAAATCTCTATTGCTAGCAAGAAACTCAGGAAAACCCAGTCATTTTTTAAAAATATAAGTTTATTTATTTTAATTGGAGGTTAATTACATTACAATATTGTATTGGTTCTGCCATGCGTTATCATGAATCCGCCACAGGTATACACATGTTCCCCATCCTGAACCCCCCTCCTTCCTCCCTCCCTGTACCATCCCTCTGGGTCATCCCAGTGCACCAGCCCCAAGCATCCAGTGTCATGCATTGAACCTGGACTGGCGATTCATTTCATATATGATATTACACATGTTACAATACAATATTTAAAAATCTTAATTTCAAAATTAGAGTCATTTAAAATAGGATCTTGCAGAATTTCTCAGACTATTAAATGAGACTTTCATGAAAAATCATAATAAATTCATATTATATTTACTTTATATCTTTTAATAATATTAATTAGAAACACAATTCTTCTATAAATAATTATCTGTACTATACTCTCCAACTAATTTGCTAGAAGATTCGAAGAGCTTTCTATTTAATTTTCAAAAAACTTTATGCTCTGATTTCTGTGTTTAACAGGGTTCAGACAATAAAACAGACACAGACTTAAAGGAAATATAAACATGGCTCTCCCTAATTAAGCATCCAGAAATGAGTATAATTATTTTGAAAGAAAAAAAGATGATACACATTGCTTTTTTTTTTTTTCTTGCTGAATGCCAAATCATTGTCTGGATAAATTAGTCCTGGAGGGTGAGATACTTGAAACTGAAGCCCAGTGTCCTGTGAATAAGCTTGGAAACAGTGGCAGACTTTGTTTTGGGGGACTCCAAAATCACTACAGAGGGTGACTGCAGCCTTGAAATTAAAAGACACTTCCTGCTTGGAAGAAATGTTATGACCAACCTAGACAGCAGAGACATTACTTTGCCAAAGAAGGTCCGTCTAGTCAAGGTTATGGTTTTTCCAGTAGTCATGTATGGATGTGAGAGTTGGATCACAGAGAAAGCTGAGCACTGAAGAACTGATGCTTTTGAACTGTGGTGTTGGAGAAGACTCCTGAGAGTCCCTTGGACTACAGGGAGATTCAACCAGTCCATCCTAAAGGAAATCAGTCCTGAATATTCATTTGAAGGACTGATGCTGAAGCTGAAACTCCAATACTTTGGCCACCTGATGCGAAGAACTGACTTGTTTGAAAAGACCCTGATGCTGGGAAAGATTTAAGGTTGGAGGAGAAGGGGACGACAGAGGATAAGGTGGTTGGGATGGCATCACCAACTCAATGGACATGAGTTTGAGTAAACTCCTGGAGTTGATGATGGACAGGGAGGCCTGGCATCCTGCAGTCCATGGTGTCACAAAGAGTTGGACAAGACTGAGCAACTGAACTGATCAGCTTGGACATTTTCAGCTCTTTTTAACAGAAAACCCAATAATTAGTGGATTAATCTTTTTTTGTTTTTGTTTTTAAAGGAATTATCTGTTGTAAGCAATAAATCTAGACATAAAGCACTTCTGGGACTGTTTACTTCAGTGACCCAACCATGTTATCAGGGTTCCAGGTTTTTCCTATCTTTCTACTTTATCATCTTCATTCTGTCAAGGATTATTCTCAAACTTGTTCCTTCATGGTCACAAGGTAGCTTCAAGAAGTTCCAAGCATTTACCCTTGAGGTGGGGAGAGAGAAAACCAGAAGAGAGAAAGTGTGGCAGTTATTTCTATCCATTTTTTTTTAATTTCTTTTTTTTTCTTTTTTTTTATTTTTTATTTTTAAAATTTTAAAATCTTTAATTCTTAAATGCATTCCCAAACATGAACCCCCCTCCCACCTCCCTCCCCATAACATCTTTCTGGGTCATCCCCATGCACCAGCCCCAAGCATGCTGCATCCTGCGTCAGACATAGACTGGCGATTCGATTCAAATGATAGTATACATGTTAGAATGTCATTCTCCCAAATCATCCCACCCTCTCCCTCTCCCTCTGAGTCCAAAAGTCCGTTATACACATCTGTGTCTCTTTCCCTGTCTTGCATACAGGGTCGTCATTGCCATCTTCCTAAATTCCATATATATGTGTTAGTATACTGTATTGGTGTTTTTCTTTCTGGCTTACTTCACTCTGTATAATCGGCTCCAGTTTCATCCATCTCATCAGAACTGATTCAAATGAATTCTTTTTAACTGCTGAGTAATACTCCATTGTGTATATGTACCACAGCTTTCTTATCCATTCATCTGCTGATGGACATCTAGGTTGTTTCCATGTCCTGGCTATTATAAACAGTGCTGCGATGAACATTGGGGTACATGTGTCTCTTTCTATTCTGGTTTCCTCAGTGTGTATGCCCAGCAGTGGGATTGCTGGGTCATAAGGTAGTTCTATTTGCAATTTTTTAAGGCATCTCCACACTGTTCTCCATAGTGGCTGTACTAGTTTGCATTCCCACCAACAGTGTAGGAGGGTTCCCTTTTCTCCACACCCTCTCCAGCATTTATTGCTTGCAGATTTTTGGATCGCAGCCATTCTGACTGGTGTGAAATGGTACCTCATTGTGGTTTTGATTTGCATTTCTCTAATAATGAGTGATGTTGAGCATCTAGAACAAATAATTTCAAGATTTGTATGGAAATACAAAAAAACTCGAATAGCCAAAGCAATCTTGAGAAAGAAGAATGGAACTGGAGGAATCAACTTGCCTGACTTCAGGCTCTACTACAAAGCCACAGTCATCAAGACAGTATGGTACTGGCACAAAGACAGACATATAGATCAATGGAACAAAATAGAAAGCCCAGAGATAAATCCACACACATATGGACACCTTATCTTTGACAAAGGAGGCAAGAATATACAATGGAGTAAAGACAATCTCTTTAACAAGTGGTGCTGGGAAAACTGGTCAACCACTTGTAAAAGAATGAAACTAGATCACTTCCTAACACCGCACACAAAAATAAACTCAAAATGGATTAAAGATCTAAATGTAAGATCAGAAACTATAAAACTCCTAGAGGAGAATATAGGCAAAACACTCTCAGACATAAATCACAGCAGGATCCTCTATGATCCACCTCCCAGAATTCTGGAAATAAAAGCAAAAATAAACAAATGGGATCTAATTAAAATTAAAAGCTTCTGCACAACAAAGGAAAATATAAGCAAGGTGAAAAGACAGCCTTCTGAATGGGAGAAAATAATAGCAAATGAAGCAACTGACAAACAACTAATCTCAAAAATATACAAGCAACTTATGCAGCTCAACTCCAGAAAAATAAACGACCCAATCAAAAAATGGGCCAAAGAACTAAATAGACATTTCTCCAAAGAAGACATACGGATGGCTAACAAACATATTTCTATCCATTTTTAAGGATTGTTAAATCTTAACAAGACTGTTCACTAACTGCTTATTAATCAGAATTGTGTCACCTGTCCAATCTTAACATAATCACAGCAAATAAGTTAAAATCAACATAACATGACTAGCTTAGTCTAATCAAGGTTCATCCCATAAAGTCTGGAAGTGACTCTTCTCTCTTGATCTTTATGGCTTCTAAAGCCAAATATAATGGAGATTCCATCAGAAGGAAAGAAGAATGATCATAATGCGAGGAGTCAGCATTGCCTGATGTAGTAGATAATCAATATTGTCTGAATAGACTTCCCTGGTGGTTCAGATGGTAAAGCCTCTGCCTACAATGTGGGAGACCTGGGTTCGATCCTTGGGTCAGGAAGATCCCCTGGAGAAGGAAATGGCAGCTCACTCCAGTATTCTTGCCTGGAAAATCCCATGGATGGAGCAGCCTGGTAGGCTATAGACCATGGGGTCACAAAGAGTCAGACATGACTGAGCGACTTCATTTTCACTTTCATTGTGTGAATAGATATTCTGGAATGTTGGAAGATGCCGACAGCTTATATTTTATCTTTCTCAGTTAATTCAGGTTTATTTTAAAGGAGAAGTAAATATTCAAAACAATGCTTTGAACTGGGTTATGTCTGAAATTGTATGAATAAAACATTTGATTTCTCATTGAATTGATTCAAGTAGACTGATTTTTAGTATTAGGGATTTTTTTCATTCCCCCCATAATGAAATAGAATTGTTTAAAATCAGTAGAAGTAGGGTTAGGAAGAATGTATATTATGTATAGTCTTTCTAAATATGTCTTCAATGGACCTAATGATAGTTTCAGTTCAGTTCAGTCGCTCAATCGTGTCCGACTCTTTGTGACCCCATGAATTGCAGCACACCAGGCCTCCCTGTCCATCACCAACTCCCAGAGTTCACCCAAACTCATGTCCATCAGGTCGGTGATGCCATCCAGCCATCTCATCCTTTGTCATCCCCTTCTCCTCCTTCCCCTAATCCCTCCCAGCATCAGGGTCTTTTCCAATGAGTCAACTCTTTGCATGAGGTGGCCAAAGTATTAGAGCTTCAGCTTTAGCATCATTCCTTCCAAAGAACACCCAGGACTGATCTCCTTTAGGATGGACTGGCTGGATTTCCTTGCAGTCCAAGGGACTCTCAAGAATCTTCTCCACAGTTCAAAAGCATTAGTTCTTCGGTGCTAAGCTTTCTTCACAGTCCATCTCTTATATCCATACATGACTACTGGGAAAACCATAGCCTTGACTAGATGGACCTTTGTTGGCAAAGTAATGTGTCTGCTTTTGAATATGCTATCTAGATTGGTCATAACTTTCTTTCCAAGGAGTAAGCGTCTTTTAATTTCATGGCTGCAATCACCATCTGTGATTTTGGAGCCCCCCAAAATAAAGTCTGACACTGTTTCTACTGTTTCCCCATCTATTTCCCATGAAATGATGGGACCAGATGCCATGATCTTAGTTTTTTGAATGTTGAGCTTGAAGCCAACTTTTTCACTCTCCTCTTTCCCTTTCATCAAGAGGCTTTTTAGTTCCTCTTCACTTTCTGCCATAAGGGTGGTGTCATCTGCATATCTGAGGTTATTGATATTTCTCCCAGCAATCTTGATTCCAGCTTGTGCTTCTTCCATCCCAGCATGTATCATGATGTACTCTGCATATAAGTTAAATAAGCAGGATGACAATATACAGCCTTGAAGTACTCCTTTTCCTATTTGAAACCAGTCTGTAGTTTCATGTCCATTTCTAACTGTTGCTTCCTGACCTACATATAGGTTTCTCAAGAGGCAGGTCAGGTTGTCTGGTATTCCCATCTCTTTCAGAATTTTCCACAGTTTATTGTGATCCATATAGTCAAAGGCTTTGGCACAGTCAATAAAGCAGAAATAGATGTTTTTCTGGAACTCTCTTGCTTTTTCCATGATCCAGTGTATGTTGGCAATTTGATCTCTGGTTCCTCTGCCTTTTCTAAAACCAGCTTGAACATCTGGAAGTTCACAGTTCACGTATTGTTGAAGCCTGGCTTGGAGAATTTTGAGCATTACTTTACTAGCGTGTGAGATGAGTGCAATTGTGTGGTAGTTTGAGCATTCTTTGGCATTGCCTTTCTTTGGGATTGGAATGAAAACTGACCTTAATGATAGTTTAGTATACAAATATGCTTATCTCAATGTTAGAGAGTGTCCTAAGTTGTTTCAGTTTCTAAACACTGGATATTATTAGAATTATTGTAACTGAGATTGCTAATTGTAGTCTCAATTTCATTCTTTTTTTTTTCTTGTAAGCAAATTAACAACAATGAAAACTCAGTTAAAGTTTCCATATTCCTGTTTTTCTTGTAGCTCTGTGTGCCCATGTGAAAACTTTCTGGCTAATAAAACCAGAAATTATTTGGTGAGGCTTAGCTCCTCAAATTGGGACATTGAGACAGAAAGTTTGTGAATGTATTTTTTTAACCTTTCTTGTATTAACTGCATACATGGTGACTAGAACTTCCATAGCTGTGTGATACACACAGGGTCTATAAGTATAGAAGACAAAGATGGCAGAACACAAAGGTAAGTGGGACCCCAGTGAGTATTGATGTGACTATGTGGAGGCATTTTTTATTCAGATAAAGAGAATAAACAACTTCTATTTCTCTTGTCATTTCTTGTTTCTGGTCATAACAGATAAGTGCCCACCTGACTTTTTTTCCTGTAAACTGCTGGGGATATACCTAAGACATGAAATTATTATTAATATATTAATAGTGTGTGCATGCATGCTAACCTGCTTCAGTCACATCTGACTCATTGTGTCCCTATGGACTGTAGTCCACAAGGGCCCTTGTTCATGGGATTCTCTGGGCAAGAATACTGGAGTGGGTTGCCATGCCCTTCTCCAGGAGATCTTCCCAACCCAGGGATCAAATATGCATCTGTTATGTTTCCTGCATTTACAGGAGGGTTCTTTACCACTAGCGTCACCTGGGAAGCCCAGTATATTAATAGTAATAACAGTATAATGACAAAAACATTTCTCTAACCATTCTGCTTAAAAGTAGCATTAATAATCTTTTATTCTGCAATTAATGATAGAGAAATAAAACTGTATACTTATATTTTCTACTTTTATTTGGCATTTGGAAGGTCTTTAAAACTTAAATATCTATGTTGTTATTCATTATTTGCTTTGAACTATCCAATGGGATATAGGATCAAGAAAACAAAGAAAGCTGATGTATAAATTAATTTTTATCTAATTTCTTCAAAATTTAATATCCAACTGCCTTAAAAATAACCAGAAATAACATCTTTAACATCTCAGGTATTTCAATAATATTTACTTGTACTTTCTTTATAATTAAAGATCAAAGAAAAGATCTTTCATTTGTAAGTTTTAGTGATCACCACAATACTTAATATTAGCCAATGACATTTTTCAATGCTCAATACATTTATTAATTTAACAATAATTTATTAGCAATTTGTACTAGTGGTAAAGAACTTTGTTGCCAATGCAGGAGATGCAAGAGACGTGGGTTTGATTCCTGGGTCAGGAAGATTCCTGGAAAACGAAATGGCAACCCACTCCAGTATTCTTACCTGATAAATCCCGTGGATGGGATTAGGAGCCTGCTGAACTATAGTCCATGGGGTCACAAAGAGTCAGACATGACTGAAGTGGCTTAGCACATCCCTGGATAAATCTGCTATAAACATCTCTGTGCAAGGTTTTGTTTGAACTTAAGATGTCAGTTACTTTGGATTGTTACCCTGCTTATTTAACTTATATGCAGAGTACATCATGAGAAAAGCTGGGCTGGAAGAAGCACAAGCTGGAATCAAGATTGCTGGGGGAAATATCAATAACCTCAAATATGCAGATGACACCACCCTTATGGAAGAAAGCAAAGAAGAACTAAAGAGACTCTTGATGTAAAAGAGGAGAGTGAAAAGTTGGCTTGCAACTCAACATTCAGAAAACTAAGATCATGGCATCTGGTCCTATCACTTCATGGGAAATAGATGGGGAAACAATGGAAGTAGTGACAGACTTTATTTTGGGGGGGCTCAAAATCCCTGCAGATGGTGACTGCAGCCTTGAAATTAAAAGTCACTTGCTGCTTGGAAGAGAAGTTATGACTAACCTAGACAGCATATTCAAAAGCATAGACATTACTTTGCCAACAAAGGTCCGTCTAGTCAAAGCTATGGTTTTTCCAGTAGTCATGTATGGATACGAGAATTGGACTATAAATAAAGCTGAGCACCAAAGATTTGTTGCTTTTAAACTGTGATGTTGGAGAAGACTCTTGAGAGGCCCTTGAATAGCAAAGAGATCCAACCAGTCCATCTTCAAGTAAATCAGCCCTGAATATTCATTGGAAGGACTGATGTTGAAGCTGAAACTGCAATATTTTGGCCACCTGATATGAAGAACTGACTTGTTGGAAATGATCCTGATGCTGAGAAAGATTGAAGGCAGGATGAGAAGGAGATGACAGAGAATAAGATGGTTGGATAGCATCACAAACTCAATGGACATGAGTTTGAGTAAACTCTGGGAGTTGGTGATGGACAGGGAGACCTGGTGTGCTGTACCCATGGGGTCGCAAAGAGTTGGACATGACTGAGCAACTGAACTGAACTGAACTGAACTTTGGGTATCTACAAAGGAGTGTGACTGCTAGATGCTATGGCAAAAGTGTGTTCGACTTTATAAGAAACCTTCAGAATATCTTCCAAAGTGACTGTATTATTGTGCATTCTCACCAGCAGCAGATGAGAGTGCCTGTTGTTTTATATCCTTGTCAGTATTTGGTGCTGTCAGTGTCCTGGGCACTTTAATTGGTGTGTGTTAGCATCTCATTGTTTCAATTTGCAGTTCTGTGATGACATCTGATGTGAAGTAGCTTTTCGTATGCTTAAGTTGCCATCTGTGTATCTTCTTTTTTTAAATGTATTTTTAATTGGTGAAAAGTTGCTTTATAGTGTTGTGTTGGTTTCCAGATATGTGTATCTTTGCTGAGGTGTCTGTTAAAGTCTTTGGCCCACTTTTAAATTGAGTTGATTTTTATCATTGAGTTTTAAGAGGTCTTTATATATTTCGAATAGCAGTCCTTCATCAGATGTGTCCTTTACAAATATTTTTCTAAAAGTCTGACTTGTCTTCTCATTCTCTTGACTCTGTCTTTTTTTTTTTAGATAGTGAAATTAGAGGAAAGCTTTATTATTTATAGAATTTTCCCATTAATCTATTTTATACCATGCTAATTATAATATAATTTACACTAATATTTTTAAATATGTGAACATTAATGATCATCATATATACATTTCATTATACCCTAAATTTAGAATTAGTAAACTAAAAATGAGAACTGGTCTTAGCAAATGTCTCTTCATCCTATTTGAGAAAAAGATTGGGGAAAGGAATTAACAATTACCAATGCTAGTTTACTATGAACTAGATATTGTCCTTGTTCACAGAATACATAGTCCCCTTTCAACCTCATCACTCCATGTGAAAATGTTACAACAATCCGTTTGTAAGAGCACTTTTTCTTTTAGAGCAGCTTTTGGTTTACATCGAGAGTAAGTTCATTTAATGTGATGACATATTAGTAAAAAACTTGAACAGATGAAACATTCAAAGTAATATCCAAAGAGACTTTAACAAACACAATTTATAACAGTGTTAGCAACAAAAATAAAAAGATGGTGATGCCTCTGGAACCCAGAAGCAGTTGGGAATATTCACCATGTAAATAGTGTGAATAATCACCCCAAACCCAGTGAAGGCTGTTTTCTTGGGAATGGGACTCAGACAGAAGCTATGGCTTGGGGAGGAGAATGCAGCAAAGATCAGAACATATAATGAAAGGCAGGAAGCAAAGAAAGTGAATACCCAACCTCTCTCTCACCAGTCTCCCATTAATTGAACTCAAGTGGAAGTCCTAGAAGTCAGGCTGTCTTGTGCACAGAGAAGGGTAGAGAGGATGAAGACTAGCTCTAGAGGCACAAATGTAGACTACACAAACAGTGCAGTACACAAATTAGTGTACTGTATACACATGTCCCCCTTAGTAACCACTCTGGTCCTCTGTTTGGTTGAAGAAAACGAAGCCCTCAATATAGGAAAACAGAAGCCCTGAGTAGTCATGTGTTTATAGTTAGTTTCTAGTTTTCCACTGATAGCATTATTAGGCATGTGAATGCTGCTGCTGCTGCTGTTGCTAAGTCGCTTCAGTCGTGTCCGACTCTGTGCGACCCCATAAATGGCAGCCCATGAGGCTCCCCAGTCCCTGGGATTCTCCAGGCAAGAACATTGGAGTGGGTTGCCATTTCCTTCATCTTAAGTATTTAATGACTGTGAGACAAAAAAAAAAAAAAAGCCTTGCATGTGTTACTATTATTTATAATTCTGAGAAGGCCATTCCTACTTCTAACATTTAATCCCTGGATTTGTGCAATCTGTCTATGTGGGAAATGACATCATATGTTGACCACTGATTTAAGGCATAAAATGTATCCTGTAGCACAGTGCTACAGCCTTCTTATACTTTTTCTTCTAGCATGTTCTGCAGTTGAGCTTCTACCAGTCTGTCTCATTATTCTATCAAGCTATAGGCTTTACACTTTGAGTATCAACTCACAGACATATTTCCTTCATATAAAATATGTCATTTAGTCAGCAACAGTATTGTGTGGTGGAGACTCAGGCATTCTGTAGACCACAAATGGTGATGTCAGTCAGTATATGCACTGAGACCAAAAGCATACTCATATTCCAATCATGCATTTCCTTGAGTACAGGCTCGACTCCAGCTAAGTCAACACCGTTTTGTATAATCAGCCTGCCAGCATCACCTTGCCACTGAGTAGCTTTTTGCTCCCCTCCCACAGTGAAGAGTATCATGCAGGGCCCAGTGTTGGCTCCTTCGATGAACACAGATTGTCTTTACACTCTGTGGCCTTTCTGGTATGTTCATCTTCGTATCTCTCTCCTACACTCCCATGAGAACACATTTTCGTTTCATTTTATCCATTACCTTGACCAGTTTAGAATATTTTCTCAACTGTTTCTTCTACTCAAAGAATAGAATCAGATACATATTCTTAAAGTCACAAGACAAGATGAGGTATACTCTAGTGTTTCTCCTTTCTTCTGACCTCTTCTTCCATTCTTACAGATTTGTATGTGTGTCCTCTCTGAGGCACCAAACACAATTTGACTCTGCAGGAAACTTGCCAAAATATCTGTTTATTATATTTGAAATTGTTCTCATATGAATGGCAAGATTATCTTCTCACTCTGTTTTATAGTGTGAAGACATGATTGAATCACTGAAAGTAAACATTAGTTACATTTTCCTAAGATATTTTACCAAGAATCTTCTTGACATTAATTGCAATATATCTTTGTCATGCAGCTACATCTGCTGTATTCTGATCTCATCATAGCAGTGGATGAAATGTGGCAAAATTTGTGTGTGCTTAACTGATTAAAATTTGCTGTAACAATTCAGGCAATATGAGCTGTACACATTGATTTATGAATTTATCTACACATGGAAAGTGTGACATTTGCTGTGTAAACCCCCAAGGGTTAGGAGCCAGAATTTCTCAGGGATGAACACTAATGCATAACTGTTGCCTTAGGTGAGTTGCTAAAGTAAAAATTTACACATTATGCTCACAGAAACAAAGTTTTATTTTTCTTTCCAGCCAGTTATCATCTTTTAGGGATGAAATTAGAAGGTATTTGAAATGAACTTTCCCTGTTGCATAAAGTAATCAGTAATACTAGAAGATGATTAGAAATATAATATTAATAAGCATCTATATTTGCTTATCTTTAAATTCATGACTTTACTAATTATATAAATTTTTATTAAGGGTGTTAAATGATCTTGTTAGGTTTTCATAAATTGCTGGTAAACACATAGTTAGATCGATGGAATATCAAAACTTTGATTAGACATTCAAAACCTGCATTTCATTTCGACGTCGGGAAAGAAAGATATGCCTCCTCCTTTTCAGTGGTAGGTTTAGACTATGCATACTTGCTAAGTTGCTTCAGCTGTGTCCAACTCTTTGAGACCCCATGGACTGCAGCGTGCCAGGTTCTTCTGTCCATGGAATTCTCCAGGCAAAAATACTGGAGTGGGTTGCCATGTCCTCTTCCAGGAGCTCTTCCTGACCCAGGGATTGAACTGGTGTCTGTCGTGTCTCCTGCATTGGCTGGAGGGTCCTTCACTACTAGCGCCTCATGGGAAGCCTGATCAGACATCCTGAAACTTAAACATTGGGTTGCGAAGTTTGGGAAGTTTTTTTCTTTTTTAAAAAATGAGATATTGACTGTGGTTAATGGCAGCAAAATGTTAATCTAGTCTTTGGTAGGGCATATTATCACTATAACTCAGAACAATCTTGGTATGCCAATTTTGAAATAAAATGGCTCTGATTAATGCATGAATCAATATTAAAACTACTAGATGTCTAAGTGACCAAGCTGATCAAACTGCCAAAATGGGATAGTGATGCCATCAGTGTTAAATGCATTCCAGTGTTAAATGTTGAGTGATTTCAGGGAATTATAAATGAAACCTCTAATTTATAACATCTGAAAGCATGTACATTACACTGTTTTCTATGCTATTACCTGGTTGTATACATCTTTAAACTATGACAATGAATATTTTGAAATTTATCTCTCTAATATGTTGACTTTATTTCACATGTGATAAATACAGGCTGGTGAAAAACGTCAAATATTTTCTTCAGTATTTTCTGGTTGACATCATATAAAACATTTTCAAAATAGATTGTTGTAAAGGGAAACATAGATAACAGTAAAATATTTTCTCCTGCTTCTAGTTAGTTGCTAAGCTAAGAAAAGTTTGTTCAACTTATCTTTATTACCATCAAATTGTCTTGTAAAATAGACAGGGTTAGGAGGAATCTGATAGCCATCCTATTCACCTTTTTTTTTTTTTCCCTTTATCTTCTTCTTCTGGCTCACTTTTATACTGACTATATTTTCCCCTATTCAATCTTATGCTTTTGGAATGGTATCACAAGTTATATTCATGGTTATTTTTTTGTCACTCAGAATATTCCTCAACCCTAGCCTATTTCCTGAAATATTACAACCATTGATTGTTGCTTAGCCCTATCTACTTGGAATTCTACTGACATGTCTTAAATCTATACTTTCAAAAAACTTTTCACTTTGGATATTTTGTATGACACAAAATGCTTATATGAAATTTAAAATATAATGTCCCTGGTACATTTTTATCAGAGATTTTCATTGATTCTCTAGGTTTATGTTAAGGAATTATCTCCACAAACAGCCAATACATTCAATTCTAAGTCTCATACTTAATCTTCACAGTATGTTTGGTAAGGTTATCTAGCCATTTAAAGTATTATTCAATCTATTTGTCAACTGGATTCACTTTAAGAGACTGTTAAGATCTCATTTCTCTTGTCAGCATCCTCACTAAGAGGAACATAGCTGAGTACAATGATAACTGCATCTGCTTAGATGATCAGGGGGCATGAAAAATAAATGGGATATCTAATTTGTGAATGTTAAACAAATTAATGACTTATGAAAAGGACTTAACAGTCTGTACACACATTCTTTTCTTCGGGTGTTGGGAATTATATCATTAATGAAATGGTACTCTGACTTAGTGTCTTTTTCTGAATAGCACAGGATATTTAAAATTTACGATCTTATTTATTATCTAAACTTTTTATTAGTTTCTACTGTTGTTATAACATACATTTCACTCTCCTTATAACAGCTAATAGAATCATATGTTCTATGTAACATTTTATTTTTTTTTTCAGATTTATCATCAAATTTATTGCAGTTTCTACATTTATGAATTTTATTTTATTTATTTTTTTTTAAATTTTAAGTTTTTTTATTTTTAAAATTTTAAAATCTTTAATTCTTACATGCATTCCCAAACATGAACCCCCCCTCCCACCTCCCTCCCCATAACATCTTTCTGGGGCATCCCCATGCACCAGCCCCAAGCATGCTGCATCCTGCGTCAGACATAGACTGGCGATTCAATTCACATGATAGTATACATGTTAGAATGTCATTCTCCCAAATCATCCCACCCTCTCCCTCTCCCTCTGAGTCCAAAAGTCCGTTATACACATCTGTGTCTCTTTCCCTGTCTTGCATACAGGGTCGTCATTGCCATCTTCCTAAATTCCATATATATGTGTTAGTATACTGTATTGGTGTTTTTCTTTCTGGCTTACTTCACTCTGTATAATCGGCTCCAGTTTCATCCATCTCATCAGAACTGATACGGATGGCTAACAAACACATGAAAAGATGCTCAACATCACTCATGATTAGAGAAATGCAAATCAAAACCACAATGAGGTACCACTTCACACCAGTCAGAATGGCTGCGATCCAAAAATCTGCAAGCAATAAATGCTGGAGAGGGTGTGGAGAAAAGGGAACCCTCCTACACTGTTGGTGGGAATGCAAACTAGTACAGCCACTATGGAGAACAGTGTGGAGATTCCTTAAAAAATTGCAAATAGAACTACCTTATGACCCAGCAATCCCACTGCTGGGCATACACACCGAGGAAACCAGAATTGAAAGAGACACATGTACCCCAATGTTCATTGCAGCACTGTTTATAATAGCCAGGACATGGAAACAACCTAGATGTCCATCAGCAGATGAATGGATAAGAAAGCTGTGGTACATATACACAATGGAGTATTACTCAGCCGTTAAAAAGAATTCTATGTAACATTTTAAAATTTCATGTGATCTCTTCATACTCTGAATATACTTATTTTTATACGATTTTATACATGATTACCTATTTTTAATTTTAAATATTATAATTGAGGACTGGAAGAGTAAAAGACTATGACTGCATATTTTTTTGCATTATTGCTTTCAATTCTTTACTAAGTGTACACCCCATTGATAAAGATTATTTTCTTCCCTATTCCATAAATAGCTAGGATTTTCCAATCCTAATAAAGATATTATATCTAAAATATTAGCACTTATACCCCTGCCATAATATCACATTTGTCACATTCCTCTCTCTTATCACTGTTTATCAAGAGATAATCATGACATAGTAACTACTGGGACAACCAAATGTGGCATGAATAAGATAACACAAGTCTTCAGTAGAAACTGATAGTAAAAAAGTTGTCAGTGTCTTAAACAGCAATTACAGTTGCAATCAAAAGTGGCTGAGACAGTTTGTGATACTGAATAGGATGCACAGAGAAACTATTTGTAGTTAAAGACTGCTCTCTAAATTTTGACCAGGCTTGGGCCAAAATAATAAAATTTATAGGAAATAAGCTATTAAAAACATTTGCCATTGAGTATGAAAATATCCTTGCTAAATTCTTAGATACATATGTTGAGACAGAGAGAAGGTATTGAAGATAAGGTGATATTTCTCACATCATACCATACGTTAGTGCCATCCTGGAAATGCCTTACAGATACCTCTTGCCAATTTGAGATAAGCTAGTTCTCTGTACTTGTTAAAGTATACCACATGCAGTTGTCTAGGTTATGGAAAGTTAATTAGCAGCCTGATGGGTAGTACTGGATGCAAATCTCATGAGGATATTTAACGTAGATGGTAATCTTTAATTAAATAGCTGAGCATTTATATATCACTTCATTTTGGTTCAGTATCAATAGAAATCATGTGGGCTGAGAAGTGTACAGTGTACATACTACTCAAAGCCCTGCACTAAGCAATTTCAAACCAAACCTCAGTGTCACAGTCCAAGGATATGAAAATAATATCAAGGATCACCTAAAAGTATCTACATATTTTATGACAAGTTATGTTCTCCTTAGTTTAAAACTTAGGACTCAAGAATTTTGATATACATACGTCTATTAAGATTAAAAAGCTGCAGTGGAATTTTTTTTTTTTTTGGATTTAAATGGCAAGTCTGAAATTAGAAACTCATTACCCTATAAGTCACTATGTCTTACAGGGGAGAGTTGGAAATCTCTGAATCATCTATGATTATGCACTTTCCACTGTAATTCACTTGAAATTATTGTTGTATGGTAAAATGTATTCTGGGTTCTCTCTCTCGCTTTAAAAAAGTATGGTTGATGTAAAAGCTGCATATATTTAACATATACAATTTGATGAGTTTGCAACAATCATATTGTCACCTTAATCGTGGAAATACATCCAACACCTCTCAGAGTTTCTTATGTCACTTTTGTATTTTTTGTTTGTTTTTGTAACACTTAACATGAAGCCTACCCTCTTAGATTTTTAAATGTACACTACTGTCTTGATATCTACAGTCCCCAACTTATGATGGCTTAACTTATGATGGCTTGACTTTTCACTTTTCCATTGTTCAAAGTGATAGACATCCAGTAGAGACTGCACTTCCAATTTTGAATCTGACCTTTTCCCAGGCTAGTGATATACAGTAGATACCCTCTCATGATTCTGGGGGAGCTGTAGTGAGCTGCAGCTCCAGTCAGTCACATGATCACAAGGATAAACAAGTAATATACTTAAAACCATCCTGTACCCATACTACCATTCTGTGTTTTACTTTCAGTACAATATTCCATAAATTTCATGAGCTATCCAATACTTTATTATCAAACAGACCTTGTGTTAGATGATTTTCCCATTTGTAGGCTACTGTAAATGTTCTGACATATTTAAGATAGGCTATGCTATGATGTTCAGTAGATTAAGTATCTTAAGAGCATTTTCAATTTACAGTAGCTTTATCTGGATGTAAATTCATGTAAGTCGAGGAAGGGCTGTATAGTCACCACAGTATAGAGTAGCTCTCCAAAATTTATTCATTTAGCTTAACTGAAAATTTATGCCCATTAAATAACAACTACTTAATCTACTCCTCACACTTGGCAATCACTATTGTATTCTCTGTTTCTGAATTTGCCTGTTTTAGGTATCTCATAGAAGAGGAATTATGTAATACTTACCCTGCTGTGACTGACTTATTTCATTTAGCATAATATCCTCCAGTTTCATCCATGTTGTTGAAAATGGCAAGATTTTCTTATTTTTAGCTGTATCATATTCTATTGCTATAGATGATGTTGTTGTTTAGTTGCAAAGTCATATACAACTCTTTTGTGACTCCGTGGACTGTAGCCCTCCAGTCTCCTCTATCCATAGGATTTCCCAACAAGAATATTGGAGTGGTTGCCATTTTCTCCTCTAGGAGATATTCCCCATTCAGGGATTGAACCCCTATCTCCAGCATTGGTAGGCAGATTCTTACTACTGAGCCACCAAGCAAGCTCATATTGTTATAGATATATATCATAATTTTCTATTCAAATACATGTCTATGGGCATTTGGGTTCTTTCCATATCTTGTCTATAGTGAACAGTATTTTCATTGAACATGAGAGTGCAGATACTTTTTCCCTTTGATGACTATATATACAGATATACCTAGTTTTATTGCACTTCATAGATACTTTTTTTTTTTTTTTACAAATTGAAAGTTTGTGACAACATTGTATCAAACTAAGTTTACTGGCTTTATTTTAATTTAAAATTTTTCTAATTTTATAATTTTAAATACTGTTTTTTAAATAATGTTTTATCAACTACTGGTAACATTGTACATGCTTTCAAATGTTGCTGGAGATCTTTCATATGCTTCTGTAAATCTCTACGCATTTTTTTGTGTGTGTAATTTTCATTTGAGTTTTGTTTCTATTTGTTAATTTACAAACAAACTTCCCTGGTGGCTCAGAGCGTAAAGAATCTACCTGCAATATGGAAAACCCAGGTTAGATCCCTGAATGGGGAAGACCCCCTAGAGAGGGAAATGGAAACCCACTCCAGTATTGTTGCCTGGAGAATCCCATGGACAGAGAAGCCTTGCGGGCTACAGTCCATGGTGTCGCAAAGAGTCAAACAAAACTGAGTGACTGACATAGTGCTATTTATATATTATGGAATGTTTTATATTTATTATTATTTTCCAGGCCTGTGATTTGTATCAAAATGTTGATATTATTTCTGGTGGAACAATATTTGCATATTTACATTAATAATATTGCATATATAATTAGTATATAAGTACATAAATATATTGCATATATTAATTATACTCACACTCTTGCCCCTAAAATGTTTCCTGTCCCTCGGAGTCCTTCCAGAATACCTCAGTTTCCAAAGATCCCTCAATATTTTATTGAATTCATTGTAAACATTATACTTCACTTATGTTCTTACTGTTGTTTAGTCACTAAGTAACATTTTATATTTTCATACACCTAATTTACCTTTCTTATTTTATTTGACATATTTGTTAAATATTTGTATTTAACATATTTGTACCTTTGTACCTTGATTTTGGGCTTCCCTCGTGGCTCAATGATAAAGAATCTGCCTGCCAATGCAGAAGACGTGGGTTTGATCCTTGGATCAGGAAGACTTCCTGGAAAAGGAAATGGCAACCCACTCCAGGATTCTTGCTTAGGAAATCCCTGGAAAAAGAAGCCTGGTGGGTTACAATTTAGGGAGATACAAAAGAGTCAAACATGACCAAGCAATTAAACAATAACCTTGATTTTACAAATAAAAATGCAGTTTTCTTAAGAACATATATTATTCTATTGTATTTTATCATTATATTTTGTCCCTCTCACAGTGACTAGCATATGAGGTTGCACTTGAAGTTATTTGGTATTCTTGAGTATTTATTTCTTATTTTGTATATAGTAGGTAAAAATAGCTATTTTATATACAAATCCCCTTTTAAAAACTCTTGATTATTATAATATAATCCTTGTATGATGCTGTCTAGTTCAATGTCCTTTTGCACAAATATATCTATAATTGTATTTTATTTTTAATCCATTAGTGATAATATGTTTTAAAAATGCTTTATCCTTAAACATGTGTTACACTTACTTAGATGGCTCCTAGAGCAATAAAATAGCAGAGTTTGCCAAAATATAATATGCCAATAAGATAAGTATTTATAATGAAACTGGAGCTTAGAAAATAAATCCTCTAAGGTATTTTGTGAATCTGTGCAATTAATTTTGTTTAGGAACTTTTGTTGCTTTATACTGAATACAAAATTTGAAACTTTCAAGGTTCAGTAGCTAAACCTTGAGGGTAGTAACATATGCAGTCTATGCTTACTATGCAATAATATTACTTTAAAAAAATCTCTATTTCCTCTAGGGTGTTTTTTGATTGAGATATCTCTTTCCTTGCTGGAAAATAACTTTTCTGCTAAAGAAAGCTTGGCTTTCCACAACTGACTCTTTTTTGAAAACATGTAAAGAAATTAGCTATTAAGGTTAAATAAGGTTAATTAAGGTTAAATGAAAGAAAAATTAAAAGACCACCAATAGGAGTAGACTGCTTCTACACAAATCATCCAGTACTGAAAAAATATTATTATATAAAGCCCTAAGGATTACGACTTGTGTTCTTCTTAACTAGATTTGAAATGAATCCACTTACTGTCTACTGTTCCTATACTTATTTCTTCCATTCTCATAAAAAGTAGAAGTTATGGGAGTAAATACTTTGATTACTATTCAAAATTTTAAAAATACACCAACTGATAAAGTTTTTAGAAGTGAAACTCCTATCTTAATATCCTAATATTTGGGATGTAGTCTAGGAAATAAATCATGTTTGGAGTTGCCAAAAATAAACCATTCTTCTGTTGTGCTATTGAGAAAACAGTCTTCTTCCAAAGTAATCTTTTTTTTTTTTCCTTTAGTGCTTGAAAGAAAGTGAAAGTAAGAGTGAAGTTGCTCAGTTGTGTCCGACCCTTTGCGACCTCATGGACTGTAGCGTACCATGCTCCTCTGTCCATAGGAGTTTCCAGGCTAGGAGTCGGACACGACTGAGCAACTTCACATTCACTTTTCACTTTCATGCATTGGAGAAGGAAATGACAACGCACTCCAGTGTTCTTGCCTGGAGAATCCCAGGGACGGGGAGCCTGGTGGGCTGCTGTCAATGGGGTCGCACAGAGTCAGACACGACTGAAGCGACTTAGCAGCAGTAGCAGGCAAGAGTACTGGAGTGGGTTGCTATTTCCTTCTCCAGAAGATCTTCCTGACCCAGGGATCGAATTGGGGTCTCCCACATTGTAGGCAGATGCTTTACCGTCTCAGCCACCAGGGAAGTCCTGGTGGGAATTATTTTAAGGAAATTATAAGGGCTGGAAATTTCAAAATCTGCAATTCAGGTCAGCAAGAGACCTGAGGGAGAGTTGATGCTACACTCTTGAAGCCAAAGGCAGGAAGGAGGCAAAATCTCCTACTGTCTTATAGTCTGTCTTTTCTCTTAAGGCCTTCAACTGATTGGATGAGGTTCGGCCCCATGTGAGGGTAATCTGCTTTACTCGGTCTGAGTGAGTGCAAGCTGCTCAGTTGTGTCCTGCTCTTTGCGACTCCATGGACTATACAGTCCATGGAATTCTCCAGGCCAGAATACTGGAGTGGAGGATCTTCAGGGGATCTTCTCAACCCAGGGGATACCTTCAGGGGATACTTCTCCAGGGGATCTTCCCAATCCAGGGATTGAATCCAGGTCTCCCTCATTGCAAATAGAGTTGGATTCTTCATCAGCTGAGCCACAAGGGAAGCCCTGTTCAGTCTACTGATTTGAATGTTAATCACATTTTAAAAATAATCTTTGCCAAAACATCTAGACTGATGTTTGACTAAACAACTGGGTACCTTAGCCTAGCCAAGTACACATAAAATTAACCATCACAATGACTCTTATTTTTAAACCAATTTAATTTGGGATTGCTAATATTTTCAGAATCATGAAAACTAATACCATAGAATGGGAAACATGTGAGACAGGGGGAAAAAAAGAAAAAAAGGAATGAGTCAATTGGTGGTTTGCAGTCTCTCACAATATCCCCTGTATTATGTTTCTGTGAATTTCACAATACTGTAGATTTCTTCACGTTATTGTGCAACTGTTATAATTCTTATGTAGCCAAATATTAGAAAAATGTGATTCTCTTGTCTCATATTTATACGTGTAGTTCTGTCCATTTAGGATGGGAGTTGGTTCAACAGATGCTGAACTTTGGCTCGCATATTGAAAGTTGTCATGGCTTGATCTACACAGAATATAGACATAGACAAAATGACCATGTTGGGGATTTAATCCTCTAGATACTTGGTGTCCACATTTTTTTATTTCATTTATTTAAAAATATTCTTTTTCTGCGGAAGAGCAATAATTCTGACTCAGTTTCCGAGAAACATCCCTATAGCAGAACTTGATGCTACAAGATGAGTGAAATATCTGAACCACATTTATTTTGAAATTATGAACTCCAAATAATGTAGGAGAAAATGTTCTATCTTTTGGGTATGAATCTTCATTACTGTCGACAGTATCTTCCCTATATATACAGTCATAATTTGCTCTAGAAAACTGTTTTTTATATAATATATATAATCAAGAAATAACTTCTGAATGTATTAACATATGTGTTTATCCTAAATCAATTTCCTTTTGTCTTATCCTACTATAATTTTCTCCCTTTTCAGTAATAAACCTATAGAACACACCTTAGGCCAGTTTTTAAATAGCATGCTTTTTTTTTTCTTTAAATTTCATAAACCTATAAATCTAAGTTATAAAGAATATCATATAGTCCACTTTAAAATATTCCTCTTATATATCTTTGGTGTATAATTAACTATTTCTGGACAAAAACAGAGTGCTTTGTAAGTAATAGGAGCAAGAATTTGGACTTTCCCTGGAAGATTTCCTATGCTGTTCATTAAAACTGATGAACTATGCTTTTAAACTTACAATTTTTAAAGAATATTTTAGAAACTCCTATGTCCTATATTTGCCCTATCCTCAGAAAATAAGGTCACAAATTAAGTTCTTTATTTGAATGAGTAGTCAAGGGCTCTTTCATCAACCAGGGTCTTCTAAAGACAAGAGGGATGGTTTCCTATGATAGATGACACACATAAAAGTCCTAATTCAGGTTTGATATAACAGGTCACAGTAAAAATATGACAGTTTCCTTCTGCAGGTGGATTTTATATTAAGGCAACTTTATTGTTCCTGGAAATATTTTAATTAAGAAATTTGAATAGCCTTCTAACTAGTAGTATGATACTGGCATAACAAAGAAAATCATAGGCCAATTATCATCACTTAGCACTTCCTGAGCTAAATATTTTACAGAGAAGGAAGGCTTTTGTTTGTAAGGGAGGTTCTTGCCTAATATGCAAATTTTATCCTATAAATTTCCTATTAGTACTGACTCCTTAGTCTTTTAATGTATAACCATTCCCTATTACAATTATTCTTAGTTATGTAATTCTTCTTTTGCAGTGGAAATAACTTGAAATTAAATGACTTCTCCTAGATCAAAGATCAACTTGACAAATATCTAAAATTAGGGTTTGGTATTCCTAAGGTGATCATTTAAGGATGTATTTTTATTTTAAAATGCTTTTTTGTGTTACTCAAATGCTGGGCATGTTATAAAATTTTAGACTTTCAATACATTCTATGTCAGAGATTCTTAATGTTGGTCTATGAGCTTTTAGTAATATTGAGATTAAATGCTTCATAAGGCAGATGCCTCTGATTACAAAATGGAAATTTACACTTTTGAACTTTTAGATGATCCGAGTCCTTCTTTACAACAGAGAACACACATCTGTGTTCAGTACAGTAACACACAGGTTAGTTTCATAATAGGCAGAATGAAAAGTATCTTGCTAAGTGGCGTTGGAGGCAATGCAATAACACCAAAAATTTTGTTGTTATTGCTAAAACATTACTTTAATAATTTCCATAAAATATCCCTAAAAATGTTGGGGAATGTAATACCCCCAGATCAATTATCTCAGTGTGAACTTTAGGGATGTCAGGTACTTGGCCATCCCCTCCTCTTCTGTCCCCTCCTCTAGCTCTTCTCTCATATATTTATACATACATACATACATATATATATATATATACACACACACACACATACATATATGCATTAAACACTTTATTGCATATATGCATTCAACATTTTATTGATGGTTCGGTATTCCCCAAAGAAAAACTCCCCATTTTCTTGACAGGAGTATAGTGACTAAAGTGAGAAATTATCTCTGGTCCAAAATATGAAATTAAATTGTATTTGCAAAGAAGATTTTGAGCTCATGTGTACATCCTGTATGCCTCAGAAATCCAGTGGCCAGCAGCACAGATACTGCAAGAATGAAACAGCCAGAAACAGGCTTTACTGTTTTATGGGATCTTGTAGGAAATGTATATCAGAGGATATCAGACTCTCCTCAATGAAACTGAACTAGCTATTCAGTGGGAGGGAATGGGTGAACAGAGACAAAGCATTAAGGACTATTCCAATATTGCCTTCATTTTCAGCAGCAATCTCCACTCTGTCCTATGGAAACATCTTAAAAACTTTAATAATAATAACATGTATTATTGTCCTGTTAGTTTGTACATGTTAGGCAGCTTATAATCAGACCCTGAGAGAACTCAATAAACTATAATTTTAAAAGAAATGTTCTGAGAAATAAAATTGGCTGCCCACATATGTGAGAACAGAGGAAAATTCTTGACTAAAATAAACCTTTTTCCATCTCTGTTCTTCACCACTTAAAACTTACTAAGATAAAATCAGGAGTAGGTAGTAGAATGACCAGAAGGGACAGTGCACAAAAGCAAGCTAGAGATGTGGAGAAACAATGTAAAACATTACCCAGGATTCAGAGAAGCAAGACTATGAATTTGAAAGCACGAAACAGAAGATAATGGAAAAACTAACAAACTAGGTGTATTTAAGATGAAACAGAGAATGTGGAACATAATTCATGGAAAAATTAAAGGAAACCCACAGCTTTATGCATGTTGTTATGACTTTTTTAAAACCATTTATCATTTATTTATAATTATTATTGTTTTTTACTTTACAATATTGTATTGGTCCTACCAGCATTCATACTGAAAAAAATAATTAGGAATTAACAATTTTCAAATTTTCCCATTTGAACAATAAATTCAGAAGAAAATGATGCAATTGTTATAGAGGGAAAGTTTCTAGTGTAAGAAACTTATTTCCACATAAGTTTCCATTTATGAAAGCAAAAAAAAAGTTTCATGTTCACTATATGCTTTCTCTTTATTGCTGAGTAGCTGTCATATTAAATAAATAAATAATTTGCCCAGTTTTATTGCTGTTGGGCATTTTGTCTTTTCCCCTTCTGGTTATTAAGAATCATGGTTGTTCCACATCCTCACCAAGTTTTGGTAATGCCAGTTTTCTGTTTGAGAAATTTTATCCATTCTAGTGAATCTGAGTTCATATCTCACTGGGATTTTAATTTACTTCTCTCTAATAACTATTGTTATTGAGTATTTTTTCACATGCTTAATGAGCATTATTATGTCTTCTTTATTGATTTTTGCTTTATGTATCTTGTTCCCAATTTTAAGAACACATTCATCATTATTTATGATATCAACTGCAGATTTTATCAAATCCCTTTTTCAAAGTGATGGACTTCCTTTTCATTATATATTATTTTTATTATTACTGAAATTATTTTTCTTTTACTGAAATTATTTTTTATTATAAATGTTTTTGTGATTTTGTTAGACTTTTTCTTTATCTGGTGGTATGATCATAAATATTCACCGTTATTCAGTTAATATTGTAAATCACATTGATTAATTGTTAATGTTAAGCTAAATATCTGTCTCTTGAATAAAACTCATTTGACCATTATACACTAAGGTCATTTATTATACAATAAACAACCCACTCTTGGTTTATCTTACACTTTGAGCTGCCTCTCTCTAAGGCACAAAATGTAACTTTCTCTGATAAATGACTTTGGAATGAGATCCAATTAAGAGTTGTTCAAAAAAATTTTCCTCCAAGGAAGTGAGCTATCTGAATAAAGCATGCATTGTTCCTAACACTCTATTATACTAATTTATAGGGAGAAGGACTGCTTGGTGGGTTTAACCATGAGATTCAAGGTTATGAATCTCACTCTCCCGCAGATAAAAGCCATGTTCTCCAAATAAGTTTTATCAGTAATGAAAATGACATCTAGGCCTGTAACCGCTTACTCTTTTTGCTTATTTCTCAATTGACTTAGCTCTTAGAAGAGGAAGAAATGTGCTATTTACTGAAGCCCCATAGGACACATTTTCTGTCAGAACTCAGTGGAACCAATACTGGATGCTTTTGAATGGTGGTGTTGGAGAAGACTCTTGAGAGTCCTTTGGACAGCAAGGAGATCAAATCAATCCATCCTAAAGGAGATCAACCCTGGATGTTCACTGGAAGGACTGATACTGATGCTGAAGCTCCAATACATTGGCCACCTGATACAAACAGCTGACCCATTGGAAAAGATCTTGATGCTGGGAAAGATCGAAAGCAAAAGGAAAAGAGGGTGACAGAGGATGAGAGCTGGAAGGCATCACAGACTCAATGGACATGAATTTCAGCAAACTCTGGGAGACAGTGAAGGACAGGGAAGGCCTGCTGTGCTGCAGTTAATGAGGCACAAAAAGTTGGACATGACTTAGTGACAGAATGACAAGTGGAACCAAAAAGATCCTATAGATTGCTGTTGTTATTTAGTTGCTAAGTTGTGTCTGACTCTTTTGTGACCCCATGGACTGTAACCAGCCAGGCTTCTCTGTCCAGTGGGATTTCCCAGGCAAAAATACTGGGGTAGGTTGCCATTTCCTTCTCCAAGGGATCTTCTTGAACCAGGGATCAAACCCACATCTCCTACATTTGGCAGGTATATTCTTTACCACTGAGCCAACAGGGAAATCCTTAGTCAAATTACACAGATAAAATTGAGCTTAATGGGACTGATCCTGATAAACTGGAGAGTAGAGATTTAATCTGGCAACAACAGCAAAAAACATAAGGTCCTCTGAGAGTTCTTTTTACTTTGTACAGGAGAAGGAATTTCATTATTAGCCACTAATTGGTTTTCAATTCAAAGATGGAAAAGTGTCTCTGGCTTATAAAATAGACACAGTTTTATAGTTGACATACGTTACTTGTCTAAAATTGAACAAAGAATACTCATTGCAGTTATTTTTGAAATTCTGCATATACCTGAAACATAAATTATGGGTCATTACTTTAGTCTCACACTGATTTTTAAAGATACACATGCAGAATTATTTTATTCATTTGTTTCATTTAATTGTAGTGCAATAAAGCTAAGCACATTCTTAAAATGAAGATGTGAGTACAGACTGAATACAAAGGTGGTTCTGAGTTCTTTGCTGTTGTCCAGTCACTAAGTCATGCACAGCTCTTTGCAACAACATGAACTGCAGTATGCCAGGCTTCCCTGCTTTCACTATCTCCTGGAGTTTGCTAAAACTCATACCATTGAGTTGGTGATGCATTCCAACCATTTCATACTTTGTCAACCCCCTTCTCCTCTCGCCCTCAATATTTCCTAGCATCAGGGTCTTTTCTAATGAATTGGCTATTTGTATCAGGTGACCAAAATATTGGAGCTTGAGCATCAGTCCTTCCAATGAATATTTCGGTTGATTTCCTATAGGATAGATGGTTTGTTCTCCTTACAGTCCAAGGAACTCTCAAGAGTCTTCTCCAGCACCACAATTTGAAAGGCATCAGTTCTTCAGCACTTCTTTATGGTCCAACTGTCACATTTGTACATGACTTCTGGAAAGACCATAGCTTTGGCTATACTGACCTTTGTTGGCAAACTGATATCTCTTCATTTTAAAACACTGTCTAGGTTTGTTATAGCTTTTCTCCCAAAGAGCAAGTATCTTTTAATTTTGTTGCTCTAGTCACCATTAACATTGATTTTGGAGCCTAGTCAGCCTGCTATTTTTTTTGTTTTTTACTTAGGCTTCATGAAAGTAGGATTCATCACACAAAGTATTTGTTTAGTATATTCTAATTATTAAATAGATTGTTGTTATTCATGGACTTTTATTATAGTAAAATTTCAATAAAACTTAGGAAATGGGAGACCATTGTATAATTTATAAATACATCCAAATTCATTTAATTATAATAGCCTGTGTAACAAAAATATTAGATGACCCCACAGTATAAGAAGTCTGAGGGCTGAGGAGTAAATATTTCTTCTAGTGTCTGACTCCTTTTATTGGGAGAAGAAAATTCTTTTAGAAAGCCTCCAAGATGCTTCCATTTCATTGACCATAGCTTACTTTATGACCGTTACTGATTATAAGGAAGGCTTAAAAGTGAGTTCCAAGAAAAAGAATATGGAATTACCATGGCTTAGTTGCTCTTTGTCCCTCTTTCAAAAGCTATTGTGTCCTTTTAGGTGTGTACCGCAAAGAAAGCTATTTCTACTCTTACTAATCTCTTTTGTGAGTGTTTATTGAGGCCCAGTGGGGTCTACAGAGAAGAAATGTCAAGTGGTTGCAAACTCTATGTATCTGTGGCTCTCAAGGTCTCCACCACACTTAGTAGTGCATATTTAGGCTCTGAATTATTTCAAAATGCCAGCTGAGTTTTTCTGACAAATGTCTATCCAAGTCTACGCATGGTGAGCAATGCCCAGGTCTCCTGTCTACTGCAGAGAGATGCCTCTCTATAGATTTTAGGTTAATTGGTTGTGCTGTTACCTTAGCTCTCTGATAAGTTCAAGAAATCTCATTAACTAGCAGTTTGTATGACTATTTTGTTTTAAGACTGAAGACAAGATAATTTCATTATTATAAAATGTCCTTCTTATAGTAGCTTTTTTAAGCTTTGTTTTTGAGTATGGCTATTTCAGTTATATTTTGCTTAATACTGATAAGATACACCTTTTTGTTTCTTTTACTGTTTCACTTTCAATTCACGTCTTTGATTCTAAACTGTCTTTTATGTATAGCTGGATCACTTTTGTTTTTAATTCAGCCTGCCAATTTCTGCTTTTTGATTACAGTGTTTTTTTTTTTACTTTAAATGTACTCACTGATAAGGGAGAATTTAAGTATGATTTCATGCTATTTTCTATAGGCCATGTCTTTTTGTTTCTCTATTCTTCCTTCCACTTCTATATTAAATAGACCAATTCTAGTGTAATATTTTAATATCATTAATTTTTCTTTTTGCTGTATTTTGTAGCTTTTTTATCTTAGTGACTGCTCTGGGATTAAAATTAGCATCTTAATTTAAAATAATCTTGTTTGGAATAATACCAACTTAATTTCAATAGTTTTCAGAAACTTTATACTAATATAATTTGTTCTCTCCCCACTCTTTTGCTATTATTGTCAGTCAAATCACAACTTTGTACATTATAAGCCCATTATCACAGTTTTATAATAATTGCTTTTTGCAGTTGTCTATTAAATCAGATATAGAAGAAAAGAGCTGCCAAAAAACACACTTATACTGTCTTCTATATTTGCTTATGTAATTACATTTACCAGAGCATTTTATTTCTTCATGTGGACTTCAGTTACAGTTTAGTATCTCTTATAAGGCAAATCTGCTAACAATGAATTCTGTTTTTCTTTAAATATTTCAATTTCTCAACATTTTAAAGGATAATTTTGTTGAATATGGAGTGCATGGTCATCAGTGTTTTTCTTTCTTTTTTTTTTTTTTAATTTAAATTGGTTTTGCCATACATTGACATGAATCCACCACGGGTGTACATGCGTTCCCAAACATAAACCCCCCTGCCACCTCCCTCCCCATAACATCTCTCTGGGTCATCACCGTGCAACAGCCCCAAGCATGCTGTATCCTGCTTTGGACATGGACTGGCGATTCGATTCTTACATGATAGTATACCTGTTACAATGCCACTCTCCCAAATCATCCCACCCTCTCCCTCTCCCTCTGAGTCCAAAAGTCCATTATACACATCTGTGTCTTTTTTGCTGTCTTGCATACAGGGTCGTCATTGCCATCTTCCTAAGTTCCATATATATGTGTTAGTATACTGTATTGGTGTTTTTCTTTCTGGCTTACTTCACTCTGTATAATCGGCTCCAGTTTCATCCATCTCATCAGAACTGATTCAAATGAATTCTTTTTAATGGCTGAGTGATACTCCATTGTGTATATGTACCACTGCTTTCTTATCCATTCATCTGCTGATGGACATCTAGGCTGTTTCCATGTCCTGGCTATTATAAACAGTGCTGCGATGAACATGTGTCTCTTTCAATTCTGGTTTCCTCGGTGTGTATGCCCAGCAGTGGGATTGCTGGGTCATAAGGTAGTTCTATTTGCAATTTTTTAAGGAATCTCCACACTGTTCTCCATAGTGGCTGTACTAGTTTGCATTCCCACCAACAGTGTAGGAGGGTTCCCTTTTCTCCACACCCTCTCCAGCATTTATTGCTTACAGATTTTTGGATCGCAGCCATGCTGACTGGTGTGAAGTGGTACCTCATTGTGGTTTTGATTTGCATTTCTCTAATAATGAGTGATGTTGAGCATCTTTTCATGTGTTTGTTAGCCATCCATATGTCTTCTTTGGAGAAATGTCTATTTAGTTCTTTGGCCCATTTTTGGATTGGGTCGTTTATTTTTCTGGACTTGAGCTGCATAAGTTGCTTGTTTATTTTTGAGATTAGTTGTTTGTCAGTTGCTTCATTTGCTATTATTTTCTCCCATTCAGAAGGCTGTCTTCTCACCTTGCTTATATTTTCCTTTGTTGTGCAGAAACTTTTAATTTTAATTAGATCCCATTTGTTTATTTTTGCTTTTATTTCCAGAATTCTGGGAGGTGGATCATAGAGGATCCTGCTGTGATTTATGTCGGAGAGTGTTTTGCCTACGTTCTCCATTAGGAGTTTTATAGTTTCTGGTCTTACATTTAGATCTTTAATCCATTTTGAGTTTATTTTTGTGTGTGGTGTTAGAAAGTGATCTAGTTTCATTCTTTTACAAGTGGTTGACCAGTTTTCCCAGCACCACTTAAAGAGATTGCCTTTACTCCATTGTATATTCTTGCCTCCTTTGTCAAAGATAAGGTGTCCATATGTGTGTGGATTTATCTCTGGGCTTTCTATTTTGTTCCATTGATCTATATGTCTGTCTTTGTGCCAGTACCATACTGTCTTGATGACTGTGGCTTTGTAGTAGAGCCTGAAGTCAGGCAGGTTGATTCCTCCAGTTCCATTCTTCTTTCTCAAGATTGCTTTGGCAATTCGAGGTTTTTTGTATTTCCATACAAAGCTTTAAATTATTTGTTCTAGTTCTGTGAAAAATATGGCTGGTAGCTTGATAGGGATTGCATTGAATTTGTAAATTTCTTTGGGTAGTATACTCATTTTCACTATATTGATTCTTCCGATCCATGAACATGGTATATTTCTCCATCTATTAGTGTCCTCTTTGATTTCTTTCATCAGTGTTTTATAGTTTTCTATATATAGGTCTTTAGTTTCATATATTCCTAAGTATTTTATTCTTTTCATTGCAATGGTGAATGGAATTGTTTCCTTAATTTCTTTTTCTACTTTCTCATTATTAGTGTATAGGAATGCAAGGGATTTCTATGTGTTGATTTTATATCCTGCAACTTTACTATATTCATTGATTAGCTCTAGTAATTTTCTGGTGGAGTCTTTAGGGTTTTCTATGTAGAGGATCATGTCATCTGCAAACAGTGAAAGTTTTACTTCTTCTTTTCCAATTTGGATTCCTTTTATTTCTTTTTCTGCTCTGACTGCTGTGGCCAAAACTTCCAGAACTATGTTGAATAGTAGCGGTGAAAGTGGGCACCCTTGTCTTGTTCCTGACTTTAGGGGAAATGCTTTCAATTTTTCACCATTGAGGATAATGTTTGCTGTGGGTTTGTCATATATAGCTTTTACGATGTTGAGGTATGTTCCTTGTATTCCTGCTTTCTGGAGAGTTTTTATCATAAATGAATGTTGAATTTCGTCAAAGGCCTTCTCTGCATCTATTGAGATAATCATATGGCTTTTATTTTTCAATTTGTTAATGTGGTGTATTACATTGATTGATTTGTGGATATTGAAGAATCCTTGCATCCCTGGGATAAAGCCCACCTCGTCCTGGTGTATGATCTTTTTAATGTGTTGTTGGATTCTGATTGCTAGAATTTTGTTGAGGATTTTTGCATCTATATTCATCATTGATATTGGCCTGTAGTTTTCTTTTTTTGTGACATCTTTGTCAGGCTTTGGTATTAGGGTGATGGTGGCCTCATAGAATGAGTTTGGAAGTTTACCTTCCTCTGCAATTTTCTGGAAGAGTTTGAGTAGGATAGGTGTTAGCTCTTCTCGAAATTTTTGGTAGAATTCAGCTGTGAAGCCGTCTGGACCTGGGCTTTTGTTTGCTGGAAGATTTCTGATTACAGTTTCAATTTCCATGATTGTGATGGGTCTGTTAAGATTTTCTATTTCTTCCTGGTTCAGTTTTGGAAAATTGTACTTTTCTAAGAATTTGTCCATTTCTTCCACGTTGGCCATTTTATTGGCATATACTTGCTGATAGTAGTCTCTTATGATCCTTTGTATTTCTGTGTTGTCTGTTGTGATCTCTCCATTTTCATTTCTAATTTTATTGATTTGATTTTTCTCTCTTTGCTTCTTGATGAGTCTGGCTAATGGTTTGTCAATTTTATTTATCCTTTCAAAGAACCAGCTTTTGGCTTTGTTGATTTTTGCTATGGTCTCTTTTGTTTCTTTTGCATTTATTTCTGCCCTAATTTTTAAGATTTCTTTTCTTCTTCTAATTCTGGGGTTCTCCAATTCTTCCTTTTCTAGTTGCTTTAGTTGTAGAGTTAGGTTATTTATTTGACTTTTTTCTTGTTTCTTGAGGTATGCCTGTATTGCTATGAACTTTCCTCTTAGCACTGCTTTTATAGTGTCCCACAGATTTTGGGTTGTTGTGTTTTCATTTTCATTAGTTTCTATGCATATTTTGATTTCTTTTTTGATTTCTTCTGTGATTTGTTGGTTATTCAGAAGTGTGTTGTTCAACCTCCATATGTTGGAGTTTTTAATAGTTTTTCTCCTGTAATTGAGATCTAATCTTAATGCATTATGGTCAGAAAAGATGGTTGGAATGATTTCGATTTTTTTGAATTTATCAATTTAGATTTATGGCCCAGGATGTGATCTATCCTGGAGAAGGTTCCATGAACACTTGAAAAAAAGGTGAAATTCATTGTTTTAGGGTGAAATGTCCTATAGATATCATTTAGGTCTAACTGATCTAATGTATCATTTAAAGTTTGCGTTTCTTTGTTAATTTTCTGTTTAGTTATCTGTCCATAGGTGTGAGTGGTGTATTAAAGTCTCCCACTATCATTGTGTTATTGTTGATTTCCCCTTTTACACTTGTTAGCATTTGTCTTACATTTGCGGTGCTCCTATATTGGGTGCATATATATTTAAAATTGTTATATCTTCTTCTTGGATTGATCCTTTGATCATTATATAGTGGCCTTCTTTGTCTCTTTTCACAGCCTTTGTTTTAAAGTCTATTTTATCCGATATGAGTATTACCACTCCTGCTTTCTTTTGGTCTCTATTTGCATGGTATATCTTTTTCCAGCCCTTCACTTTCAGTCTGTATGTGTCCCTTGTTTTGAGGTGGGTCTCTTGTAAGCAGCATATAGAGGGGTCTTGTTTTTGTATCCATTCGACCAGTCTTTGCCTTTTGGTTGGGGCGTTCAACACATTTACGTTTAAGGTAATTATTGATATGTATGATCCCGTTACCATTTACTTTATTGTTTTGGGTTCGGGTTTATACACCCTTTTTGTGTTTCCCGTCTAGAGAATATCCTTTAGAATTTGTTGGAGAGCTGGTTTGGTGGTGCTGAATTCTCTCAGCTTTTGCTTGTCTGTGAAGCTTTTGATTTCTCCTTTGTATTTGAATGAGATCCTTGCTGGGTACAGTAATCTGGGCTGTAGGTTATTTTCTTTCATCACTTTAAGTGTGTCTTTCCATTCCCTCCTGGCCTGAAGAGTTTCTATTGAACGATCAGCTGTTATCCTTATGGGAATCCCCCTGTGTGTTATTTGTTGTTTTTCCCTTGCTGCTTTTAATATTTGTTCTTTGTGTTTGATCTTTGTTAACTTGATTAATATGTGTCTTGGGGTGTTTCGCCTTGGGTTTATCCTATTTGGAACTCTCTGTGTTTCTTGGACTTGGGTGATTATTTCCTTCCCCATTTTAGGGAAGTTTTCAACTATTATCTCCTCAAGGATTTTCTCATGGTCTTTCTTTTTGTCTTCTTCTTCTGGGACTCCTATAATTCGAATGTTGGAGCATTTCATATTGTCCTGGAGGTCTCTGAGATTGTCCTCATTTCTTTTAATTCGTTTTTCTTGTTTCCTCTCTGATTCATTTATTTCTACCATTCTATCTTCCATTTCACTAATCGTATCTTCTGCCTCCATTATTCTACTATTTGTTGCCTCCAGAGTGTTTCTGATCTCATTTATTGCGTTATTTATTATATATTGACTCTTTTTTTATTTCTTCTAGGTCCTTGTTAAACCTTTCTTGCATCTTCTCAATCCTTGTCTCTAGGCTATTTATCTGTGATTCCATTTTGATTTTAAGATTTTGGATCATTTTCACTATCAATATTTGGAATTCTTTCTCAGGTAGATTCCCTACCTCTTCCTCTTTTGTTTGGTTTGGTGGGCAACTCTCCTGTTCCTTTACCTGCTGAGTATTCCTCTGTCTCTTCATCTTGGTTATATTGCTGCGTTTGGGGTGGCCTTTTTATATTCTGGTAATTTGTGGGGTTCTCTCTATTATGGAGCTTCCTCACTGTGGGTGGGGTTCTATCAATGGCTTGTCAAGGTTTCCTGGTTAGGAAGGCTTGTGTTGGAGTTCTGGTGGGTGGAGCTGGGTTTCTTCTCTCTGAAGTGCAGTGGAGTGACCAGTAATGGGTTATGAGACATCAAAGGTTTTGGAATAACTTTGAGCTGCCTGTATATTGAAGCTCAGGGGAGTGTTCCTGTGTTGCTGGAGAATTTGTGTGGTATGTCTTGTTCTGGAACTTGTTGGCCCTTGAGTGGAGCTTGGTTTCAGTGTAGGTACGGAGGCATTTGATGAGCTCCTATTGCTTAATGTTTCCTGAATTCAAGCGTTCTCTAATGTTTTCAGGCTTTGGACTTAAGCCTCCTGCTTCTGGTTTTCAGTTTTATTTTTACAGTAGCCTCTAGACTTCTCCATCTATACAGCACCAATGATAAAACATCTAGGTTAAAGATGAAAAGTTTCTCCACATTGAGGGACACTCAGAGAGGTTCAGTTGAGCTCTTATGGTATCACGTGGCAATGTGGCATCATCCAGTCTTCTCTCAATACGTGGTAGCAAATCACTCTGGGAAGGGTGAGGTCCCTCTGAAAAGTGAGTTGTGTCCATCAGTGTTTTTCTTATTGCTCTGACTATGTCACATGAACTGTTTTCTGACCTATATGGTTTCTGATAAACACAAACTCTTAATGACGATTTTTGGAGTGTAATGGACTATTTTTCTTGCCTTTTTTATTTCTCAAATGGAAAATCACTTAAACTAGCACTTCAGGTTAATTTTCAAGTTAATGATTCTTTTTCTGTCTGCCCAGATCTGCTATTGAACCCTTCTGGTAATATTCTTTTTAATTATTTAAGTTGTGCTTTTTAATCAAAATTTCTATTTGGTTCTGTTTCTTTTTAAAAACTTTTAATTTTGTACTGGAGTACAGCCAATTAACAGTTTAGTGATAGTTTCAGGTGTACAGCGAAAAACTCAGCCATACATGTTCATGTGTTCATTCTTCCCCAAACTCACCCCCCATCCCGGCTGCCACATGTAACATTGAGCAGAATTCCCTGTGCAATACAGTAGGTCCTTGTTGGTTATCCATTTTAAATATAGCAATGTTTATTGCTATAATCTATCCCTCACATGTTTGACTTTGACTGTTCATGGAAAACCACTTTAAAACTATTTGTTAACTTGTACATAAATATTTTGTGCAGATAGGTTTTTCTATGTATGTTGCATTCCACAATAAAGTTGTTAAAAATGAAGCAGAAAAAAGTACATAAAATTAATTGACTTGCAACCAAACTACAATAATATGAAAGCATTTATAATATTATTTCATGAAAAGAAAACTGAATGTGTAAGTATTAGTATTCAGCTCAACTAATTTAAAGGGTAACAGGAGATATTGTCTATAAAATCAATTTATTTCCCACTATTTTCTATATTGGTGACTGCTCCCTGATTCCATATCCTCTCCTGCTCTCTTCTGCTTGTTGACATTTTTTATGCAGAAATTCCTGCTTTCCCTACTTCACTCATATTTTGGCTCCCCATCTTTTTTCACCTGTGGAGTAGCTATTTCAGACTTTTCACTTTCCTTTATTTAGTCAACTTTTGTCCTTACCTTTCTACTTTCAGGCACTTCCAATGATCCTTAAAACACTTCTGTTTAACTTGTTTACCCTTCTCTCTTATTCTCATTTGGTTTCCTTTTCAATTCAAAATTGTTAGAGTGGTAGGCTTTTCCTGCCATACACTTTCCTCCCCTTGGCCCACACTAAATTGGTTTTGTCTGAGGCCATACCTGTAACACATCCAGTGACATCATCAAAAGCATCTCTAAACCCTCTTCTAAACTGCCTTAATATCTGTGTTGTAAACACTATGGTGAATCATTCTACCCAATTTTTAACCTTTCTCCCAGATTCCATGTTTGCTCACTATTCTTTCAAACATAGTTTTGGATTTAAATATAACTCTTCCCCTGTACTTTTTAATATCTCTTCCTCTATAATTTTAATTTAAAATGAGAATCTCACCAGTGCTTTATCTTAAAAATCTCAGCTCTCCTCACTATATCTACTCCTTTACTAAAGTACCTTTGGATTTTATCAGTTTTAGAATTGAGCTACTTATTTCCTTTTCTCCATTAAATCTTTAGAAAATACACTCTTCTATGTCTGCAAAAAAAAAAAAAGAAAAGAATTTTCATTTTGTACTGTATCTTCTTTTATACATCATACACAAGCTGTAACTGAATTTTCCACTTTGTATTTTACCACAATACTCACTTATTATAGCCTGATTAAACTGTGAAATGACTAAGAGAGATTGTATCAAAAATGTTTCTGGCTAAGCTTCTTAAATTAACCAAGTTAGAGTACAATATGGTTTAGTAACAAATAACTTATAAATCATAGCAGCTTGTAATAACCAAGGTTTATGTCTTACTTACTCACTAAGTATCCAGAAGAGATTGGCTTAAGCATCACTCCATGTTGTCTTTGGTCCAGAAATTGATCAGACAGAGAAACCTCTATTTGAAATATTGACATTATTGTGATGCAGAAAAAAGTGACATAATAGTCAATAAACTGATTCTTAGAGCAACCTTCCTAAAAGTAGTTCATCCTTACTCACTTTTCTTTAGCCAGAACAAGCCATACCAACTTGAATGAAACATGAAATTACAACCCAAACTAATGAAACAGCATAATCTAAAGCAAAGTAACTTAGAAAAAAGAGGATTTCTTTACATAACAGTTCCAAGTTAAGCAATTTGTGTACATGTGATAGTTCTCTGCTGCTGCTGCTAAATCTCTTCAGTCGTGTCCGACTCTGTGCGACCCCATAGACGGCAGCCCACCAGGCTCCCCCATCCCTGGGATTCTCCAGGAAAGAACACTGGAGTGGGTTGCCATTTCCTTCTCCAATGCATGAAAGTGAAAAGCGAAAGTGAAGTCGCTCAGTCGTGTCTGACTCTTAGCGACCCCATGGACTGCAGCCCACCAGGCTCCTCTGTCCATTGGAGTGGGGTGCCATTGCCTTCTCCAATACCTTCACTAATTACTGTTTTTGTTTGTTTGTTTGTTTGTTATACCACATAGCTTGCAGGATCTTAGTTTCCTGACCAGGGATTGAACCCAGGTCCGCAGCAGTGAGTGTCAAACCCTAACCACTAGACCTCCAGGGAACTCCCTACTAGTTACATGTAAAAACCACATTTGCTTATTGTTCTTAGTTAAAAAGATGGTGTATTTTAAATATATATTTACTTATATTCACTGTTTACCAAAATTGAAACTTTGCATTGACATTTAGATAATAAAAATAAATTTATAGTAAAAAAGTTAAATGTCATTAAAATTAAATAGTTTCTGAACATAACTACATAATTGTCTTTTGTTCCTGTCATTTTTATCTTGAGAACAAAAAATCTTAATGTTCTATGTGGCTAAGATGACTTAAAACTGTTTTTCTTCTTAATATTTTTGCTAATTCTCAATATTCTCATACTTTTTTTTAATCTTGGCTTTTATATTTTACAGCCTGACTTCTTGTACACTTGAAATAACCGCTCCTTCTAGAGTTCCAGTACTCCTGTCTCTCAATTTAGAGAGATAAATTATCTAGTTAAAATCTAAATCTAATCTCTGAAGTTATCTTATTAGTCTTTAAAACATCTAAATATTAAGATTTTGGTTTTTTCTCTTTTGAGACTTTGTTCAAAGCAAAGACATTGACATATTATTTAACTACATTTATCATTCCACCAACACATATAAATTTGGAAATTGTGGGTTTTATTTATAAACTGCCACATAAATTCACAATAGAAATCATTTTTTTTAAACTGAGTGCAACCATTACAAAGAAATGGCATAACAAACAATTAATAAAATGATAACACTTATTCTCCTACCACACAGTTTTGCATATTAGTGACAAATGTCCCTTAAAGTTAATATCTTGATCCTTCCATTAGAGTTTTTATAGCACATTGCTATTAACATAGTTTCCAGAAAATGAAGGGTTGCCTATGTAATACAACTGTAAACTACAGTATAAATCAGCATAAACACATTTAGAACTTATCATAAAAGTACTTACTAATACATTAACTGCAGAACCATTCCTCTAACTGTAGCTCTGTAAAAGATGAAAATGACATGGAATATTATCTAAAGCCTTTTGTCCCTGCCATACTTGTTTACTCTGAAAACAAACTGCAAAGTGATGACATTGAGGCAACTTTTTTTCTATTTTTACAAGAAATAAAAGGTCCCTTGAAAGTAATAAACCTTTGTGTTTTTCTAATCTAATTGCCATCAGTGTGTAGAATTATTCTGAAAGGGAAAATGATATAATAAATATTTACATGTAGCTGAGACAGAACAATAAAAAGTGTCAAGAAATATTGGAACCAGTCTCCTTGTGAATATTTTGGGGAGTACCCTCTTTATGGAAGCTGATATAAACCCAGTTTTTGCTCTGTGGAAGCATCTAAATTCTAGAGAGATCAGAGTCATAGACAGGCATTTCCTTAAAAAAACAGTTAATTTCAGGAATAATTAATAAGCATCCACTCTGTGCTGACTCCTAGAAAAGCCTTGAGAAAAGGATAGAATTGAGATAATGAAGAGAAACCAAAGCTATATTTTCTTCTATTCTCCAGTTTTTCTTTAAGTATGTGAGAAAGCCTAAATTCAAAGAAACGTATTACAACTTTGATTGTTTATTGATACAAGCAAGATACAAACCGTCAATAACTCCCATTTTCTCCTCAATTCTCTAGGTGAATTTACTTGAGATAGGGTTTCACTAACTCCTAAAATAGCTAGCAAAAAAAATGCATTATATTACTGTGTTCATCTTTTGTCGGGTGCCATTTTTTTCTCCTATTCTCTCTGTTTTGGAATTGATATAATTTAATTATTTTGCTATAATTTTTCTAGTCAAGTCTTCTAGGTAAATATGGGCTTTCTTTATTTTTTACTTTCAACCTGGTCTCTATCGTAATTTATGTCTTAGCTGTTTTCGTACATCTTCGCTGTGTTCTAGGCAAAAAAAAAAAAAAAAAAAAAGCATCCTGTGTAAAGCCAAGAAAATTATGTATCACAGAACATTGCTCTACCGAACAGTTCTGTAAGGGTGAAAAACGACAGAGGTTGGATGGATATTGGTGAAGTGGGTAACTAAAGAGACTGTTGAAGGGTTGGTTGTAAAGAATCTTAAGCACCATACCAAGAGCCATATAAGTTAACAATGGAAAATAAAAGAACTTAGCAATTAAAAAACAATGAAGGATTTCAAGCCATAATAATTTTGTTTGCATTTGAAATATCAGTGCAGCAGCTGGAATCAAGTATAGAAGAGAACGGATAGAAGCTTAAAAACATTTAGGGATGGTTAAAGCAATCAAAAGGAGGGATAATAGAATAGTGGGAGTGGGGATAGAGGGAAAACAAATTGGATGGATGTGTATTATATAACTGAAAGTTTTAATGGAAGTTGGCAGTTAACTAAACATATAAGATGAATGAGAGAGAAAACTGAAAATTAGTTTAAGCCAGAGGTCCTCAAAATTTTTTTTAAAAGGTCATAGTTTGTAATACATGGTTTAAGCAATTGGATGAGTTAGAGTGATGCTGACTCTTTTCTTCCAAGAATTTTAGGACTTCAGATTTTAAAAGTAAATTCAAAACTCTCAGACAATACATAACAATACAACCAATAACAAATTTTTTGGTGTCAACAAACTAACTGAAAAGGCAATACATAAAATGAGAACATGACTTCATGTCTTTAAAAGTCTAATTTTAATAAGTCATTTTTAGTATACTCAAAATGGTATCTTTCAGATATGGGTCAAATAAGAATATTAATACATACTGCAACTTTTTAAGTCATAGAAGCCCCTTTTAATTTTATATGCTCAAAATTAATGTCAACCAAAAGGTCAGTTCCTTATGTATGTTTTACTTCTGGTACTATGGTCATGGTGTCAAGAATAATAATTTAACATATTAGTTTCCTTTTTGTGTTTCCTGGTCCTGATAAGCATGTTCATTCTCCCAAGTACCTTAGTTTGTGATGTCTAAAATAGGTGATGGTTCTTCACATCAGTCATGCTGAGTAATCATGTTAGGTTTGTTTTCTTTCAGCTTAATAATTTTTAATTAGCTTAAGCTTTATATATTATCTTAATTATAATTAGCTTTAGTTTTAAACTCTATAAAATATTTAGAGTTAAACTCTAAAACATAAAAATACATTCTGTCCCAACTGTATGGCAGATTGTGTGTTCTTAGTCACTCAGTCATGTCTGGGTCTTTGCAACCCTGTGGACTGTAGCCTGCCAGTTTCCTCTGTCCATGGGGATTCTCCAGTCAAGAATACTGAAATGGGTTGCCATGACCTCCTCCAGGGGATCTTCCCAACCCAGGGATGGAACCCAGGTCTCCAGCATTGCATGAGGATTCTTTACCAATTGAGCCACCAGGGAAGTCTATATGGCAGATTAGGTTTTCTAAAATGTCTTCCCACTGAAAGCAACTCTATCATGAAAAAGCATTTACATTCATTCCTAGGTATCCACAAGGAATTGCTTCTGGGATTTTGTTTTTGTTGTTTAATCACTAAGTCGTGTCCAACTCTTTAAGACCCCATGGACTATATTCCACTAGGCTCATCTGCCCATGGGATTTCAGATACAAAAATCTGAGGATGCTGAGGTCTCTCATGTAAAATGGTGTAGTATTTGTGTTTAATCACACAAATCCACCCATATATTAATACTTTAAACCATCTCTATTATACTTAATACAATGTAAATGCTATGTAAGTAGTTGTGAATACAGTATGAATAGTAAGTAGATACTGTGCCTCTATGGTACTGGGAAAATTCAATTTTTTTTTTGTTTTAAATCAGGTGGGTTGATATGGAATGCACAGATTCAGAGCAACAACTCTACTCGTTTTTTTTTTTTAAACCGAGGCTTCTGGGAAATAAGAGACTACTCTGAGCCTCCCTACCCCTACCATATAACTAAAACTGAGCTGTGAACAGTGAACAGTAAGCAAATGGTAGATGGTGATAACCTTTGAGCAAAGGCAGTGCCAACACTGAATCAGAACTTTGTCACAGCAGGGATATTGAACTTGATCAGTCAGTTCAGTTGCTCAGTCGTGTCTGACTCTTTGCAACCCCATGAACCACAGCACACCAGGCCTCCCTGTCCATCACTAACTCCTGGAGTACACACAAACTCATGTCCATCGAGTCGGTGATACCATCCAGCCATCTAATCCTCTTGTCCCCTTTTCCTCCTGCCCCCAATCCCTCCCAGCATCAGAGTCTTTTCCAATGAGTCAGCTCTTTGCATCAGGTGGCCAAAGTACTGGAGTTTCAGCTTTAACATCATTCCTTCCAAAGAAAACCCAGGACTGATCTCCTTTAGGATGGACTGGTTGGATCTCCTTGCAGTCCAAGGGACTCTCAAGAATCTTCTCCAACACCACAATTCAAGAGCATCAATTCTTCAGCTTTCTTTATAGTCCAACTGTCACATCCATACATGACCACTGGAAAAACCATATCCTTGACTAAATGGACCTTTGTTGACAAAGTACTGTCTCCGTTCCTTAATATGCTCTCTAAGTTGGTCATAACTTTCCTTCCAAGGAGTAAGCGTCTTTTAATTTCATGGCTGCAATGAACATCTACAGTGATTTTGGAGCCCCCCAAAATAAAGTCTGCCACTGTTTCCCCGTCTATTTCCCATGAAGTGATGGGAATGGATCCCATGATCTTAATTTTCTGAATGTTGAGCTATAAGCCAACTTTTTCACTCTCTTCTTTCACTTTCATCAAGAGGCTTTTTAGTTGTTCTTCACTTTCTGCCATAAGGGTGGTGTTATCTGCATATCTGAGGTTATTGATATTTCTCCCAGCAATTCTTGACTCCAGCTTGTGCTTCCTTTAACCCAGCACTTCTCATGATATACTCTGCATATAAGTTAAATAAGTAGGGTGACAATATTGATACTCCTTAACTAAATAAGATTAAGAGATTATAGTGTCACATCAAGAGCTACCTAGAGAAGTGGACCATATTCCCTACACCTACCTTCTGAATTCCCACAGCTTTACAAAATAAATAAATGGGTATAGGAGTACAGAGGTATGTTATGCTTTAAAAATACTACCAAAATTTCTGAAAGAAAAATATGTTTTGGATTATGGTCCTATTTATAGGCAGCCTTTATCCTAGTAACTTCTTGATTTTTGATTTTAAGTTTTCTGTTCCTGTACAGAAAATAAAACAAGGAAAACACACCTTTTTTTTGAATGAATAAAATAATTTCAACTATGTTTCCTTTTTTTTCCTGTAGGTTCCAGATAGAAAAATGTTTAGCAAGTGTTATGCTGGGTTGCAAGGTCAAGTGGGCCTTAGGAAGCATCACTGCGAACAAAGCTGGTGGAGGTGATAGTATTTCAGTTGAGCTCTTTCAAATCCTAAAAGATGATGCTGTGAAATTCTATGCTCAATATGCCAGCAAATTTGGAAAACTCAGCAGCGGCCACAGGACTGGAAAAGGTCAGTTTTCATTCCAATCCCAAAGAAAGGCAATGCCAAAGAATGCTCAAACTACCACATAATTGCTCTCATCTCACAAACTAGAAACGTAATGCTCAAAATTCTCCAAGCCGGGCTTCAACAGTTCTTGAACTGTGAACTTCCAGATGTTCAAGCTGGTTTTAGAAAAGGCAGAGGAACCAGAGATCAAATTGCCAACATCCACTGGATCATTGAAAAAGCAAGAGAGTTCCAGAAAAACATCTACTTCTGCTTTATTGACTATGTCAAAGCCTTTGACTGTGTGGACTGCAACAAACTGTGGAAAATTCTGAAAGAGATGGGAATACCAGACCACCTGACTTGCCTCTTGAGAAATCTGTATGCAGTTCAGGAAGCAACAGTTATTTTTTTCTTTTAATTGGAGGCTAATTACTTTACAATATTGTAGTGGTTTTTGCCATACATTGACATGAATCAGCCATGGGTGTACATGTTTTCCCCATCCTGAACCCCCCTCCCACCTCCCTTCCCATCCCCTCCCTCAGGGTCATCCCAGTGCACCAGCCCTGAGTACCCTGTCTCATGCATCAAACATGGACTGGCGATCTGTTTCATATATATACATGTTTCAATGCTATTTTCTCAAATCACCCACCCAGGCCTTCTCCCACAGTCCAAAAGACGGTTCTATATATCTGTCTCTCTTTTGCTGTCTTGAATATAGGGTCATTATTACCATCTTTTTAAATTCCACATATATGCATTAGTATACTGTATTGGTATTTTTCTTTCTGATTTACTTCAACCCACTCCAGTATTCTTGCCTGGAGAACCCCATGAATGGAGGAGCCTGGTAAGCTACAGTCCACGTGGTCGCAAAGAGTCGGACACGACTGAGCGACTTCACTCACTCACTCACTCACTCATGCTGTATAGTAGGCTTCAGATTCATCCATCACATTAGAACTGATTCAGATGTATTTTTTTAATGGCTTAGCAATATTCCATTGTGTATATGTACCACAGCTTTCTTATACATTCGTCTGCCGATGGACATCTAGGTTGCTTCCATGTCCTAGCTATTGTAAACAGTGCTGCGATGAACATTGGGGTATATGAGTCTCTTTCAATTCTAGTTTCCTCGGTGTGTATGCCCAACAGTGGAACTGCTGGCTCATATGGCAGCTCTGTTTCGAGTTTGTTAAGGAATCTCCACACTGTTCTCCATAGTGGCTGTACTAGTTTGCATCCAACAGTGTAAGAGGGTTCCCTTTTCTCCACACCCTCTCCAGCATTTATTATTTGTACACTTTGATAGCAGCCATTCTGACTGGTGTGAGATATAGTACCTCATTGTGATTTTGATTTGCATTTCTCTGATAATGAGTGATGCTGAGCATATTTTCATGTGTTTGTTAGCCATCTGTATGTCTTCTTTGGAGAAATGTCTGTTTAGTTCTTTGGCCCATTTTTTTTGATTGGGTCATTTATTTTTCTGGAATTGAGCTGCAGGAGTTGCTCGTATATTTTTGAGATTACTTCTTTGTCAGTTGCTTCATTTGCTATTATTTTCTCCTGTTATGAAGGCTGTATTTTCACCTTGCTTATAGTTTCATTCGTTGTGCAAAAGCTTTTAAGTTTAATTAGGTCCCATTTATTTATTTTTGCTTTTATTTCCTTTACTGTGGGAGGTGGGTCATAGAGGATCCTGCTGTGATTTATGTCAGAGAGTGTTTTGCCTATGTTTTCCTCTAGGAGTTTTAAAGTTTCTGGTCTTCATTTAGATCTTTAATCCATTTTGAGTTTATTTTTGTGCATGGTGTTAGAAACTGTTCTAGTTTCATTCTTTTACAAGTGGTTGACCAGTTTTCCAAGCATCACTTGTTAAAGAGACTGTCTTTAATCCATTGTATATTCTTGTCTCCTTTGTCAAAGATAAGGTGTCCATAGGTGTTTGGATTTATCTCTGGGCTTTCTATTTTGTTCCATTGATCTATATTTCTGTCTTTGTGCCAGTACCATACTGTCTTGATGACTGTGGCTTTGTAGTAGAGCCTGAAGTCAGGCAAGTTGATTCCTCCAGTTCCATTCTTCTTTCTCAAGATTGCTTTGGCTATTCCAAAATTTTTTTTTGTATTTCCATACAAATTGTGAAATTATTTGTTCTAGTTCTATGAAAAATACCATAGGTAGCTTGATAGGGATTGCATTGAATCTATAGATTGCTTTGGGTAGTATACTCATTTTCACTATATTGATTCTTTTGATCCATGAACATGGTATATTTTTTCCATCTATTTGTGTCGTTTTGATTTCTTTCATCAGTGTTTTATAGTTTTCTGTATATAGATCTTTTGTTTCTTTAGGTAGATTTATTCCTAAGTATTTTATTCTTTCTGTTACAATGGTGAATGGAATTATTTTCTGAAATTCTCTTTCTGTTTTCTCATTGTTAGTGTATAGGAATACAAGGGATTTCTGTGTGTTGATTTGATATCCTGCAACTTTACTATATTCATTGATTAGCTCTAGTAATTTTCTGGTGGAGTCTAAAGGATTTTTTATGTAGATGATCATGTCATCTGCAAACAGTGAGAGTATTACTTCTTCTTTTCCAATCTGGATTACTTTTATTTCTTTTTCTTCTTTGATTGCTGTGGATAAAACTTCCAAAACTATGTTGAATAGTAGTGGTGAGAGTGGGCACCCTTGTCTTGTTCCTGACTTTAGGGGAAATGCTTTCAATTTTTCACCATTGAGGATAATGTTTGCTGTGGGTTTGTCAAAAATAGCTTTTATTATGTTGAGGTTTGTTCCTTCTATTCCTGCTTTCTGGAGGGTTTTTATCATAAATGGATGTTGAATTTTGTCAAAGGCTTTCTCTGCATCTATTGAGATAATCTTATGGTTTTTATCTTTCAATTGGTTAACATGGTGTATTACATTGATTCATTTGTGGATATTAAAGAATCCTTGCATCCCTGGGATAAAGCCCACTTGGTCTTGATGTATGATCTTTTTGCTATGTTGGATTCTGTTTGCCAGAATTTAATTAAAGATTTTTGCATCTATGTTCATCAGAAATATTGGCCTGTAGTTTTCCTTTTTTGTGGCATCTTTGTCTGGTTTGGGTAATAGGGTTATGGTGGCCTCATAGAATGAGTTTGGAAATTTTCCTTCATCTGCAATTTTCTGGAAGAGTTTGAGTAGAATAGGTATTAGCTCTTCTCAAAATTTTTGGTAGAAATCAGCTGTGAAGCTGTCTGGTCCCGGGATTTTGTTTGCTAGAAGATTTCTGATTACAGTTTCAATTACTATGGTTATGATGGGCCTGTTAAGATTTTCTATTTCTTCCTGGTTCAGTTTTAGAAGGTTGTACTTTTCTAGGAATTTGTCCATTTCGTCCAAGTTGTCCATTTGATTGGCATATAGTTGCTGATAGTAGTCTCTTATGATCCTTTGTATTTCTGTGTTGTCTGTTGTGATTTATCCATTTTCATTTCTAATTTTGTTGATTTGATCCTTATCTCTTTGTTTCTTGATGAGTCTGGCTAATGGTTTGTCTATTTGATTTATCTTCTCAAAGAATCAGATTTTGACTTTGTTGATTTTTGCTATGGTCTCTTTTGTTTCTTTTGCATTTATTTCTGCCTTAATTTTTATGATTTCTTTCCTTCTGCTAACCCTGGGGTTCTTCATTTCTTCCGTTTCTAGTTGCTTTAGTTGTAGAGTTAGGTTATTTATTTGACTTTTTTCTGTTTCTTCAGGTAAACCTGTAGTACTCTGACCCTTCCACTTAGCATTGCTTTTACAGTGTCCCATAGGTTGCTGTGTTTTCATTTTCATTAGTTTCTATGCATATTTTGATTTCCTCTGTGATTTGTTGGTTATTCAGAAGCATGTTGTTTAACATCCATATGTTGGAATTTTTAATATTTTTTCCCTGTAGTTGACATCTAATCTTACTGCATTGTGATCAGAAAAGATGCTTGGAATGACTTCAGTTTTTTTGAATTAACCAAGGCTAGATTTATGGCCCAGGATGTGATATATCCTGGAGAAGGTTCCATGTGCACTGGAGAAAAGGTGAAATTCACTGTTTGGGGGTGAAATGTCCTATAGATATCCATTAGGTCTAACTGGAATGTGAAGTCAAGCGGGCCTTAGAAACCATCATTATGAACAAAGCTAATGGACGTGATAGAATTCCAGTTGAGCTGTTTCAAATCCTGAAAGATGATGCTGTGAAAGTATGGTACTCAATATGCCAGAAAATTTGGAAAACTCAGCAGTGGCCACAGGACTGAAAAAGGTCAGTTTTCATTCCAATCCCAAAGAAAGGCAATGCCAAAGAATGTTCAAACTACTGTACAATTGCACTCATCTCACATGCTAGTAAAGTAATGCTCAAAATTCTCCAAGCCAGGCTTCAGCAATACATGAACCATGAATTTCCAGATGTTCAAGCTGGTTTTAGAAAAGGCAGAGGAACCAGAAATCAAATTGCCAACATCTGCTGGATCATCAAAAAAGCAAGAGAGTTCCAGAAAAACATCTATTTCTGCTTTATTGACTATGCCAAAGCCTTTGACTGTGTGGATCACAATATACTGTGGAAAATTCTGAAAGAAGTGGGTACCAGACCACCTGACCTGCCTCTTGAGAAACCTATATGTAGGTCAGGAAGCAACAGTTAGAACTGGACATGGAACAACAAACTGGTTCCAAATAGGAAAAGGAGTACATCAAGGCTGTATATTGTCACCCTGCTTATTTAACTTCTATGCAGAGTACATCATGAGAAACTCTGGGCTGGAAGAAGCACAAACTGAAATCAAGATTGCTGGGAGAAATATCAATAACCTCAGATATGCAGATAACACCACCCTTATGGCAGAAAGTGAAGAGGAACTAAAAAGCCTCTTGATGAAAGTGAAAGTGGAGAGTGAACAAGTTGGCTTAAAGCTCAACATTCAGAAAATGAAGATCATGCCATCTGGCCCCATCACTTCATGGGAACTAGATGGGGAAACAGTGGAAACAGTGTCAGACTTTATTTTTTTGGATTCAAAATCACTGCAGATGGTGATATCAGCTATGAAATTAAAAGACACTTACTCCTTGGAAAGAAAGTTATGACCAACCTAGACAGCATATTGAAAAGCAGAGACATTACTTTGGCAACAAAGATCCATCTAGTCAAGGCTATGGTTTTTCCAGTGGTCATGTATGGAAGTGAGAGTTGGATTGTGAAGAAAGCTGAGCACTGAAGAATTGATGCTTTTAAACTGTGGTGTTGGAGAAGACTCTTGAGAGTCCCTTGGACTGCATGGAGATCCAACCAGTCCATTCTGTAGGAGATCAACCCTGGGATTTCTTTAGAAAGAATGATGCTGAAGCTGAAACTCCAGTACTTTGGCCACCTCATGTGAAGGGTTGACTCATTGAAAAAGACTCTGATACTGGGAGAGATTGGGGGCAGAAGGAGTAGGGGATAACAAAGGATGAGATGGCAGAATGGCATCTCTGACTCGATGGATGTGAGTCTGAGTGAGCTCCGGGAGTTGGTGATGGACAAGGGAGGCCTGGTGTGCTGTGATTCATGGGGTTGCAAAGAGTCGGACAAGGCTGAGTGACTGAACAGAACTGAACTGACTGAGGTCTAACTGATCCATTGTATCATTTAAAGTTTGTGTTTCCTTGATAATTTTCTGTTTAGTTGATCTATCCATAGATGTGAGTGGTGTATTAAAGTCTCCCACTATTATTGTGTTATTGCTAATTTCCCCTTTCATACTTTTTATCATTTGCCTTACTTATTGCATTGCTCCTATGTTGAGTGCATATATAATTGTTATATCTTCTTCTTGGATTGATCCTTTGATCATTATGTAGTGTCCTTTGTCTCTTTTCACAGCCTTTATTTCAAAGTCTATTTTATCTGGTATGAGTATTGCTATTCCTGCTCTCTTTTGGTCTCCATTTGCATGAAATATCTTTTTCTAGCCCTTCACTTTCAGTCTATATTTGTCCCTTGTTTTGAAGTGGGTCTCTTGTAGACAACATATATAGGGGACTTGTTTTTGTACGCATTCAGCCTGTCTTTGTCTTTTGTTTGGGGCATTCAACCCAATTACATTTAAGGACATTAAAGATAATTATTGATAAGTTTGACCTCATTTCCATTTACTTTGCTGCTTTGGGTTCGAATTTATAAACCTTTTCTGTGTTTCTTGTCTAGAGAAGATCCTTTGGCATTTGTTGACGAGCTGGTTTAGTGGTGCCGAGTTCTCTCAGCTTTTCTTGTCTGTAAAGCTTCTGATTTCTCCTTCATATTTGAATGAGATCCATTCTGGGTACAGTAGTCTGGGTTGTAGGTTTTTCTCTTTCATCGGTTTAAGTATGTCCTGCCACTCCCTTCTGGCCTGAAGAGTTTCTATTGAAAGATAAGCTGTTATCTTTATAGGAATCCCCTTGTGTATTATTTGTTGTTTTTCCCTTGCTGCTTTTAATATTTGTTCTTTGTGTTTGATTTTTGTTAATTTGATTAATATTTGTCCTGAGGTGTTTTGCCTTGGATTTATCCTGTTTGGGACTCTTTGGGTTTCTTGGACTTGGGTGACTATTTCCTGTGCCATTTTAGGGATGTTTTCAACTATTATCTCCTCAAGTATTTTTTATGGCCTTTCTGTTTGTCCTCTTCTGGGACTCTTATGGTTTGAATACTGGGGCGTTTGACATTGTCTCAGAGGTCTCTGAGGTTGTCCTCATTTCTTTTGATTCTTTTATCTTTTTTCCTCTCTGCTTCATTTATTTTCACCATTCTATCTTCTACCTCACTTATCCTATCTTCTGCCTCAGTTATTCAACTGTGGTTCCCTCCAGACTGTTTTTGATCTCAGTTATTGCATTATTCATTATTGATTGACTCTTTTATTTCTTCTAAGTCCTTATTAAACATTCCTTGCATCCTTTCAATCCTTGTCTCTAGTCCATTTACCCGTAATTCCATTTTGTTTTCAAGATTTTTGATCATTTTTACTATCATAATTCTGAATTTTTTTCAGGTTGACTCCCTATCTCCTCCTCTTTGGTTTGATTTGGTGGTCATTTATCATGTTCTTTTCTGTATTCTGGTAGTTTGCGGTTCCTCTTTATTGTGGAGGTTCCTCTCTGTGGGTGGGAATGGACGAGTGGCTTGTCAAGGTTTCCTGGTTAGGGAAGCTTGTGTCGGTGTTCTGGTGGGTAGATCGGGATTTCTTCTCTCTAGAGTGCAAAGAAGTGTCCACTAGTGAGTTTTGAGATCTTTAAGGTTTGGCATGGACATCACCAGATGGTCAACACCAAAATCAGATTGATTATATTCTTTGCAGCCAAAGATGAAGAAGCTCTATACAGTCAACAAAAACAAGACCAGGAGCTGACTGTGGCTCAGATCATGAACTCCTGATTACCAAATTCAGACTCAAACTGAAGAAAGCAGGGAAAACCGCTAGACCATTCAGGTATGACCTAAATCAAATCCCTTATGATTATACAGTAGAAGTGAGAAATAGATTTAAGGGCCTAGATCTGATAGATAGAGTGCCTGATGAACTATGGAATGAGGTTCGTGACATTGTACAGGAGACAGGGATCAAGACAATCCCCATGGAAAAGAAATGCAAAAAAGCAAAATGGCTGTCTGGGGAGGCCTTACAAATAGCTGTGAAAAGAAAAGAGGCAAAAAGCAAATGAGAAAAGGAAAGATATAAGCATCTAAATGCAGAGTTCCATAAAATAGCAAGAAGAGATAAGAAAGCCTTCTTCAGCAATTGATGCAAAGAAATAGAGGAAAAGAACAGAATGGGAAAGACTAGAGATCTCTTCAGGAAAATTAGAGACACCAAGGGAACAATTCATGCAAAGATGGGCTCGATAAAGGACAGAAATGGTCTGGACCTAACAGAAGCAGAAGATATTAAGAAGAGGTGGCAAGAATATACAGAAGAACTATACAAAAAAGACCTTCACAACCCAGATAATCATGATGGTGTGATCACTAATCTAGAGCCAGATATTCTGGAATGTGAAGTCAAGTGGGCCTTAGAAAGCATCACTACGAATAAAGCTAGTGGAGGTGATGGAATTCCAGTTGAGCTGTTTCAAATCCTAAAAGATGATGCTGTGAAAGTACTGCACTCAATATGACAGCAAATTCGGAAAAACTCAACAGTGGCCACAGGACTGGAAAAGGTCAGTTTTTATTCCAATCCCAAAGAAAGGCAATGCCAAAGAATGCTCAAACTACCGCACAATTGCACTCATCTCACATGCTAGTAAAGTAATGCTCAAAATTCTCCAATCCAGGCTTCAGCAATACATGAACCGTGAACTTCCTGATGTTCAAGCTGGTTTTAGAAAAGGCAGAGGAACCAGAGATCAAATTGCCAACATCTGCTGGATCATGGAAAAAGCAAGAGAGTTCCAGAAAAACATCTATTTCTGCTTCATTGACTATGCCAAAGCCTTTGACTGTGTGGATCACAATAAACTGTGGAAAATTCTGAAAGAGATGGGAATACCAGACAACCTGACCTGCCTCTTGAGAAATCTGTATGCAGGTCAGAAAGCAACAGTTAGAATTGGACATGGAACAACAGACTGGTTCCAAATAGGAAAAGGAGTATGGCAAGGCTGTATATTGTCACCCTGCTTATTTAACTTCTATGCAGAGTACATCATGAGAAATGCTGGGCTGGAAGAAACAGAAGCTGAATCAAGATTGCCGGGAGAAATATCAATCACCTCAGATATGCAGATGATACCACTCTTATGGCAGAAAGTGAAGAGGAGCTAAAAAGCCTCTTGATGAAAGTGAAAGAGGAGAGCAAAAAAGTTGGCTTAAAGCTCAACATTCAGAAAATGAAGATCATGCTATCTGGTCCCATCACTTCATGGGAAATAGATGGGGAAACAGTGGCAGACTTTATTTTGGGGGGCTCCAAAATCACTGCAGATGGTGACTGCAGTCATGAAATGAAAAGACGCTTACTCTTTGGAAGAAATGTTATGACCAACCTAGATAGTATATTCAAAAGCAGAGACATTACTTTGCCAACTAAGGTCCATCTACTCAAGGCTATGGTTTTTCCAGTGGTCATGTATGGATGTGAGAGTTGGACTGTGAAGACGGCGGACTGCCAAAGAATTGATGCTTTTGAACCGTGGTGTTGGAGAAGACTCTTGAGAGTCCCTTGGACTGCAGGGAGATCCAACCAGTCCATTCTGAAGGAGATCAGCCCTGGAATTTCTTTGGAAGGAATGATGCTAAAGCTGAAACTACAGTACTTTGGCCAGCTGATGTGAAGTGTTGACTGATTGGAAAAGACTCTGATGCTGGGAGGGATTGGGGGCAGGAGGGGAAGGGGACAACCGAGGATGAGATGGCTGGATGGTATCACTGACTTGATGGACATGAGTCTGAGTGAACTCCAGGAGTTGTTGATGGACAGGTAGGCCTGGTGTCCTGTGATTTATGGGGTGGCAAAGAGTCGGACATGACTGAGCCACTGAACTGAACTGAGGGTTTCGCATAACTTTGAGCAACTTATATATTAGAGCTCAGGGCTATGTTCCTGCCTTGCTGGAGAATTTGTATGGCTTGTCTTGTTCTGGAACTTGTTGGCTCTTGGGTGGAGCTTGGTTTCTGTGTAGATATGGAAGCATTTGGATGAGCTCTTATCTATTAATGTTCCCTGGAGTCAGGAGTTCTTCGGTGTTCTCAGGTTTTGGACTTAAGCCTCCTGCCTCCAGTTTTCAGTCTTATTCTTACAGTAGCCTTAAGACTTTTCCATCCATACAGCACTGAAGATAAAACATCTAGGTTAATGGAGGAAAGATTCCATGATGAGGGACACCCAGAAATGTTCGCTGAGTTACATGGAGAAGAGAAGAGGGAGGAAGGAGATAGAGCTGACCAGGAGGAGAATAGGAGGCTTTAAAAAGAGAGAGACAGATTTAGCCAAAAGTCAGTTCCCTAAGTGTTTTCCACAGCCCAGAATACCCAAAGAGATTCACAGAGTTGGGTAGTGAAGAGAAGGGGGAGGGACAAGATAGAGGTGACCTAGGGGAGAAAAAGGAAAGTCAAAAGGGGAAGAGGGCAATTAAACCATTAATCATACGCTTAAGTAAAAATGGGTACCGAAAATTGGATTCTTAAAGGTAGAAAATTTATAACAAATACCAAGAAGCAAATATCAAAAATCTATAGCAGAGGTTAGACTCTCAAAAATAAAATATTAAAAAACAAAACAAAATCACAAAAACTTTAAAATATATATATGAAGTTTGTTTTAAAAATAGTCTTTTTTTTTTGCAAGGAATTCAGTTCAGTTCAGTTCAGTCCAGTCACTCAGTTGTGTCCGACTCTTTGTGACCCCATGAATTGCAGCACTTGAGGCCTCCCTGTCAAATAGTAGGTTATAAAAATGAAAATAACAGAGCCGTTAAAAAGAATATATTTGAATCAGTTCTGATGAGATGGATGAAACTGGAACCGATTATACAGAGTGAAGTAAGCCAGAAAGAAAAACACCAATACAGTATACTAACACATATATATGGAATTTAGGAAGATGGCAATGACGAGCCTGTATGCAAGACAGCAAAAAAGACACAGATGTGTATAACGGACTTTTGGACTCAGAGGGAGAGGGTGAGGGTGGGATGATTTGGGAGAATGACATTCTAACATGTATACTACCATGTAAGAATCGAATCGCCAGTCTATGTCTGACGCAGGATACAGCATGCTTGGGGCTGTTGCACGGTGATGACCCAGAGAGATGTTATGGGGAGGGAGGTGGGAGGGGGGTTCATGTTTGGGAACGCATGTACACCCGTGGTGGATTCATGTCAATGTATGGCAAAACCAATACAGTATTGTAAAGTGAAATAAAGTAAAAATAAAAATTAAAAAAAAATAATAATAATTAAAAAAAAGAAAATAACAGAGTAATAGAGGATTTAAAAATTAAAAAAAATATATAATAGTAAAAATATATCTAGGAACTTCTCTGCAGCTGTTGTGGGCAGTGGTGGGTCGGTTCGGTTCCAGGTAGTTCCTTGTTCCAGCTTATACTTCTCAAGATCTATAGGCCCCTTCCAATGTGCTGCTGCTGCTGCTGCTGCGTTGCTTTAGTCGTGTCCGACTCTGTGTGACCCCATAGATGGCAGCCTACCAGGCTCCTCCATCTCTGGGATTCTCTAGGCAAGAATACTGGAGTGTGTTGCCATTTCCTTCTCCAATGAATGAAAGTGAAAAGGGAAAGTGAAGTCACTCAGTCCAATGAAGTCGGTGCTAACTACAAGGTTTTAATCTGTTGTACCAGTCACTTTCAAAGTGGTTCCCTCTGTTTATTTTGGCTTCTACTGTTTGCAAGTCTCTTCAGCGTCTAATTTCTGCCTTGACACAAGGGGATGAAGATGGTTACTTATTTAGGCTCACTTGTTCAGTTGTGCTGTCGGGAGGGAGGAACGCTGCAAACAAATATCACTGGCATGTGCGGGGAGTGCTCATAGTGTCTCAGCCACACTGGTTTTGCCCCTGCTCATGGCATGTGTGCTCTCCCAGTCTCATGCTCCAGGCTGCTGTGCAGGGGAACTGTCTAAAGTGGGCCCTGGTTTGCATGCACTTCTCAGGTCTAAGCTGCTCAGGTTCAGGTTCTTGGGTACTCCACAAAGTCACAGACTCAGTTGGGCTTGCATTGTGTGCCCTTTCCAGGTCCGAGCAGCTCAGGCAACAGGTGCTTGGTGAGCACACACTCCCCAGGTGTGGTGCGTCTTATCACCTCCTCTGTCCCAGCCACTTGGTTTCCTCGGTGTGCAGTGGAAGTGCCATCTCAGATGTGCCGTGTGTCTCTTCTGGGGAGCTGATCTCTGGCTGCGACCCTTCTGGTGGATGTCAACCATCCAGAATCCCAGGAAGAATTGGTTAGCAGCTGGGAGCCTGCTTGCGGTTTGGTAGAGGATGCCATCTCTGGGGCTGAGATTGCCCCTTTCTGGCTCTGACTATTGCCCATCTGCCTCTCTGCCTCCAGCAGTGGATGGGCCAATCTCCTGCTGGCTAGCTCTCCTCTGGTATTCGCTCAGTCCTTTGCTCTGTGAGCAGGTCTGGCAGTACCTTAGGTTAGGTCTTTTCATGGGAAAGTTCTCTCCCTCTCCCTCTCTCTCTCTCTCTCTCTCTCTCTCTCTCTCTCTCTTTTTTTCCCTCTCTTTCTGGCTATCCCACAGTTTGGGTCACGATCTCACGTTAGCTCCTTCAGATTTTCTTCAGGGCATTCAGGCCCAGTCCTTACCCTAAGCAATGCAGCGTGCGCCTCCCTGTACAACCCCTGCTTGTTGGTGGTGGAAGCGAGAATCTGGGCTGCTACGCTGCTGGGAGTTGCCATTAGGCACATAATCTGTGAGTTTTATTTATTTATTTTTCCTCCTGGTTATGTTGCCTTCCGAGATTCCAAAACTCCCCACAAACCTGCCGGTGAAAGGGTTTCCTGTGTTTGGAAACTTCTCCTCTTTTACGACTCCCTTCCAGGATGGGTCTCCATCCCTAACTCTTCTGTATCTCCTTCTATCTTTTATATTCTGTCCTACCTCCTTTTGCATGCTTCAGTAATACATGAACCGTGAACTTCCAGATATTCAAGTGGGTTTTAGGAAAGGAAGAAGAACCAGAGATCAAATCACTAACATCCGCTGGATCATCGAAAAAGCAAGAGAGTTCCAGAAAAACATATATTTCTGCTTCATTGACTATGCCAAAGCCTTTGACTGTGTGGATCACAATAAACTGTGGAAAATTCTGAAAGAGATGGGCATACCAGACCACCCCATCTGCCTCTTGAGAAACCTGTATGCAGGTCAGGAAGCAACAGTTAGAACTTGACATGGAACTACAGACTGGTTACAAATAGGAAAAGAAGTACATAAAGGCTGTATATTGTCACCCTGCTTATTTATCTTATATGCAAAGATAATCATGAGAAACCCTGGGCTGAAGGAAGCACAGGCTGAAATCAAGATTGCTGGGAGAAATAGCAATAACCTCAGATATGCAGATGACACCACCCTTATTGCAGAAAGTGAAGAACAACTAAAGAGCCTCTTGATGAAAGTGAAAGAGGAGAGTCAAAAAGTTGGCTTAAAGCTCAACATTCAGAAAATGAAGATCATGGCATCTGGTCCCATCACTTCATGGCAAATAGATGGGGAAACAGTGTCAGACTTTATTTTGGGGACTCCAAAATCACTGCAGATGGTGATTGGAGCCATGAAATTAAAACCCACTTACTCCTTGGAAGGAAAGTTATGGCCAACCTAGACAGCATATTCAAAAGCAGAGACATTACTTTCTCAACCAAGGTCCATCTAGTCAAGGCTATGGTTTTTCCAGTGGTCATGTATGAATGTGAGAGTTGGACTATAAAGAAAGCTGAGCACTGAAGAATTGATGCTTTTGAACTGTGGTGTTGGAGAAGCCTCTTGAGTGTCCTTGGACTACACGGAGATCCAACCAGTCCATCCTAAAGGAAATCAGTCCTGGATATTCACTGGACGGACTGATGCTAAAGCTGAAACTCCAGTACTTCTGGCCACCTGATGCAAAGAACTGACTCACTGGAAATGACCATGGTGCTGGGAAAGATTGAAGACAGGAGGAGAAGGGGACGACAGAGGGTGAGATGATTGGCTGGCATCACCAACTGGACGTGAGTTTGAGTAAACTCTGGGAGTTCATGATCGACCGGGAGGCCTGGCTTGTTCCAATCCATGGGGTCATAAAAAGTCAGACACAACTGATGATGGAACTGATCTGAACTGATGCTGGATATCATTAAATTCCTGATCTTCTCTTTTGGAGTTTTAGTTGCTCTTCATTTAACATGTCAGACTGGGAACAATCCACTGCACAGAATCATCTCTTTAGTTCATCCTTGAGCATCTGCGGGTATTAGTGTCTGTGAGGTCTGTTGGAATCAATCCCCCCAAAATACCAAGTGACAACTGTTAGAACAGGGAACTTAAAATTCATCTAAATCGAAAAGCCAAAAGCTTTTAATTGCTCTAAGTGATTTGGAAAAAGCATTGTGAATGTGGATGTAACTTTGCCATTTGATAAATAAGCAATAACTTTATGAGTAACTTTGTGTAACCAAAGGATGAATTCAAATATTTGATTCTTGTGCTCTTATATATAATTAAACAATGAGGCTATTGTCCTCAATTTTACGTACCCTTGGGTTCCCTTACCCTGAGAATACTCCTGTTTCCTAAACCTCCACAATCACTCCCTAGAGAGAGCATTCTTACTCTCTTCTAAGACAGAAGATTTCACAAATTTCTGGAGGCAAACTGAGGGGTGGGGAAATAGGGAAAAGACAGGGTATCAAATATGTTACAAAGAAGCCCAAGCACTTATCACTGTGATTGATAAACTGTCACCTTGAAAATTGAGTTGAAGATAATTGCTTGCATTATTTTTCAAGATAGAAATGAAATTTAAATGTCAAATTTAACAAAATTTGTTACCAGTTAAGGAAGCTAAAAAAAACTATATGAAATATTTTTTCCAGGAAAAGGCATTAGGCTTTATGTCTGTACACTGGGTGATTGAAAGGTTTTAAATTTACCTAAGAAAAGTGTTTTTTAATGACTTCATTTATTCTTTTTTTTAATAACCCTGGAAATTGTTATACAAAATCTCAGAGACACTCCCGGGTGTGATGTTGAGAGGCAATTTCAACACCTATTAGAGAAGTTCACTATGATATATAACCTGTTGTGTCTTACTGCTTAACCACATAATGGCATTTAGAAATAGTTCAAACTGCCTAGCAAAAATATCTTGCCATACCTGTATTTTTATTATGATTTTTATGTCATAAGAAAACTTACTAAAGTACTCAGAAAATGTCTTCAGTAAATAGCCATAGTGGAATCACCAAGCAGCACAACAATTCTATGAACAAAGAGTATAACTAATAAGAATTACTTTTTCATTAGGTATTGCTATTATAAAACATGCATAGTTTTAAGCTCTCCTTTTTAAGTTCTCCTAAACCTGTGTCAGAAACATTATCACTAAAGCAAGATCGATGAGACCACTTAGTGTCATATTATATATGTTCAGAGAAATAAATTGATAACTTTTTTGTATCCCTGACATAACAGGCAGTTATTTATCATTAACTTATCTTATTATGAAAGTTTTAAAATATGACAGGATATTGCCTATCTTCACATGTTATATACACCTCATATTCTTAATTAACTATAAAATTAAGGTATAAACAAATTCCTAAAATGTCACACAATAAAATAAATGTTTGCTATTGGTAATATAAAATATTTTATTATTTCTTTTATGGAAATAACATGGATCTGGAGAATCTACAAATCAAAAATATATTGAATTATCAAATGCTTGTATTTAGATTTTAAAACAAACACATAGAGTAGAAGTTACCTTTAGAAAAAATATTTTATCTCAAATAATATTTTTTAATAAAAATATTTTCAAAATAGTAAAAGTCAAAACAGTATATAAGAATGCTATCTTGCTTTAAGATTGACTGCATTTATGGGAATACTTTGGACACAACTAAGTAAAGTTTTCAAGTAAGTGACACTTGTCTTTGGCTGTTTTCTACCCCCTATATCAGAAATTTTCAACTCTGCAATGCAGTGGAACAACATTCACAAATAAACTTATCTAGTTTCCCCCCAAAACCACATCTAAGTTAGATAATCAGCTTTCACAAATGTAAATGAAAGTATTTAGACAATTTTGTGTCCATAGCATCCTTTATTAAAATTTGTCTATTGGAGTATAGTTGCTTTACAAAGTTGTGTTAGTTTCTGCTGTATAGCAAAGTGAATCAACTACATGTGTACGTGGGAATGGAAGCAAGCTAAATGTCCAACAGAGGAATGGATAAAGAATTTGTGGCACATGTATACAGTGGAAAATTGCTCAGCCATAAAAAGGAATGAAATTGTGTCATTTGCAGACACATGGGTGGACCTAGAGATTGTCATACAGAGTGAAATCAGTCATAAAAAGAAAAATACTTTATATCGATGCATATATGTGAAATATAGGAAAATGGTACAGATGTACCTATTCACAAGGCAGAAATAGAGACACAGACGTGGAGAATAAATGTATGGACTCCAAGGGGCAGGAGGGGAAGGGGGGATGAATTGGGAGATTAGGATTGACATGTATACACTATTATGCATAAAATAGATAACTAATATGAACCTACTGTATAGCACAGGAAACTGTACTCAAATGGTCTGTGGTAACCTAAAGGGCAAGGAAATAATGCCATCTTTTATTCAACATTATTTTTTTAATTGACTTATGCCATTATATGTAACAGTAATTTAAATCATTTCATTATTTAAATACCAATTTTTTTCCATCATACTGATAGTGATCATATGGATTATTTCTAATTTGAGGCTGTTCTATATAATACACTTATAAATATTATTTTAGTGGACACAAAACTTCCTAACCTACTCAGACTCCCTCACATGTATAGCATGCATTTCTCAAGTTTTGAACAGGACTCTGATATCTCTCTTACTGTCATCAGTTTTGCAATACAAGGTAAATTTTTCTTAACAATTATAGGGTCATGATTACTTGCTTATTTTTTGTCCTGTGTTAATAAAAATTGTTCTATATAATTGCATTTTGATTCACTTTAAATAGTGGTTTTGTGTGGGTCAGTTAAATTGGTATTTTACTTTAAGTACTTTGGGGGGAGGGGTTTTTTTTTCTTTTCTACTATAGTTTAATTATAAGATATTGAATACATAGTTTCCTGTGTTATATAGTAGGACCTTGTTGTTTATCTATTTCATACATAATAGTTTGTATGGGCTCATCCCAAACTCCTAATTTATTCCTCCACCTCTGCCTTCCATTTGGTAACCATAAGTTTGTTTTCTATGTATGTGAATCTGTTTCTATTTTGTAAGTAAGTTCATTTGTATTATTTTTTTTGATTCCACATAAAAATGGGATCATGCTACATTTGTCTTTCATTGTCTGACTTACCTTACTCAGTATGATCACTTCTGAGTCCATCCTTCAATGTTGCTACAAATGACATTATTTTCTTTTTTATGGTTGAATAATATTCCATTATGTGTCTGTGTATGTATTTATACATATGTATGTATATACATACACACACACACACATATACATATATCACATCTTCTTTATCCATTCATCTAACAATGGACAATTAAGTTCCTTCCATGTTTTGGCTATTGTAATAGTGCTGCTATGAACATTGAGGCATGTTTCTTTCCAGAGTTTTCTCTGGATATATGCCCAACAGTGGGATTTCTGCATTACATGGTAACTCGGTTTTTAGTTTTTTGTGGAACCTCCATGCTGTTCTCCATAGTGGCTATACCAACATACATTCCATCCAATAATGTAGAAGGTATTCTTTTTCTTCACACCCTCTCCAGCATTTATTATTATAGACTTTTTGATGATCGCCATTCTGGTGTGAATTGATACCTCCTTGTATTTTGATTTGCATATCTTTGATAATTAGTGATGCAGAGCATCTTTTCATATGCTTGTTGGTGATCTTGTATGTCTGCTTTGGGGAAATGTCTATGTAGGTCTTCTGCCCTTTTTTTTTTGTTTTTTTTAGTTGTATGAGGTTTGTGGAGATTTTTGAGATCTATTACTCTAGTCTCACCTATGCACAGAAAACACACACAAACACAACTTAGTCACATCTAGTATGTATATTATATTCAAAGTATTTAATGACTACACTTCGATTGATAACCATTATGTAAAAATAGAGAAGTTGTGTGGATCAAAGGGAATATTCCAGAATGCATATGTTAGAAAAGATAATGGTCCCTGATCTCAAAAAGCTCATACTCTAGTAGGAGAAACAGATACATGAACAAGTGACCACAATGTAGTGTGTGAAGCATAATAGATGTATTGGTATGGGTTTTGGAGCACAAGAAGCAAAATTCTCTAGTAGAAATGATAACGGAATTCTTCAGATTAAAGGGGAAGTGCTAAGATTAATGAGAATTAATAATACTTGAAAAGATATGAAATAGTGAGAAAGATTAATTGATTCAGGAGAATCTTTGAGTTAGCTAATCACTTTAGAATGAAACACAATCAATATTGTAAAGTAATTAGCCTCAAATTAAATAAATTTATATTAAAAAAATAAAAAGGAATTCTATAAAAAGAAAGTAGCACCCAGAAGCTGTAGAATTTACATCTATTCCATGAGGAAGCCTCTCCAAAATTTTAATGCCATGCTATTGAGCTGCATAAACAGTCATGTAAACACCACTACATAAGTATGTATAAATGCTGTGATCAATTATGTTAGTTCACCTTAGGTCCTAATGTCGCACTGAGAGTATTTTGTAACAAATAAACTGCAGTGCTTTTAATTTTTTCAGTTTTTTTCATATTCGTTTGTATTAATGATACTTCAAGTTTTTCAATCATATTTAAACTAATGCACAGTGGATAGCTTCAATGTTCTGTTTTTATAGTGATATTTATTGCAGAAAATTAGAGTATATCTTATAATATGATATCTACATAGATGTGTTGCTATCTTCCTATTTTTCAAAGCTGTATTTTCAGAAGTAATAGTACTCACATAGAGTTGCTATTGGGAACTGACAATATCTGAGTTTTCTTGCTAAATATGATAGTCTGAAGAATTTCCCAGAATAGAACATTTTATTTTCAATGACTTGAGAGTCTTTTTTGGAGATTTCAGATTGTATGCTTAAAATAACAGAGAAGTATGGAATGAGATATATAGTTATCAATAGGATCAATATCATTTTTTATAATACCTTTATTTTATTTTATTTTTTTACTTTACAATATTGTATTGGTTTTGCCGTACATCAACATGAATCCGCCACGAGTATACACGTGTTCCCCATCCTGAACCCCCCCACCTCCCTCCCCATGATAGAGCATAACCAGGAAGGATTATTCAAAAAAGAATAGGGATGATGTTAAAGACAAGTTTTCCGTTTCACATTTAGCTTGTATGTGGCTCTAAAAAAGACCAAAGGAGACTGATATGAAAGAGTCCTTCTAAACACTGGATGTTCTCCCAGAGTTGATACAGTGTCAGAAGGTGGTGCCTACTTTGTGTGAGGCTAGTTTCTCTTCCTAGAAGAGTCACGTTAGAGCCCCATGTCTCCTTTCTGATTAACTTAAAATTGTCTCTGAAGGGCATTTACTACTGTGACATCAGAAATACCCTATTGCTTGCTTTAAATAGTAGAAGCATCTTACTCTGTAGCCACACAACTTCCTTAATTTAGTGCAGTGACTCCTAAAACATGTAAGAATTAAAGATTTTAAAATTTAAAAAATAAAAAACTAAAAAAAATAAATAAATAAAGTAAATGGAAATCATAGGAAAAAATAAAAATAAAAAATAAAACCTATGAGATTGCCTTTCTAGAATTGAAACTTGCTCTCATTTTGGAAATTTTCTAATGATCAATTTTTAATTACCTTCCTTTTTATAATATTATATATATTTAAATGATCTTGCACTGTTCAACACTTACCATCTACACTCATTTTGTGTGTGTGTGTGTAATAAAGTTTTATTAAAGTATAAAGGAGATAGAGAAAGCTTCTGACATAGGCATCAGAAGGGGGTAGAAAGAGTACCCACTTGTTAGTGTTAGCAATGAAGTTATATACTCTCCAGTAAATCCAAAGAATGTCTGGAGGTTGTAAAGACCTCACCAGACCTACTCCCATAATTTACATTTTAAGATAACAGAATTAGCCAGAAAGTTTAATCCAGAGACTGTCCTCAGACAGAATACATTGTTGTTATATAATCCTTGTAAAGAACAGGTCTATTCCCATAATTTACAGAATTAGCCAGAAGGTTTAATCCAGAGACTATCCTCAGGCAGAATACATTGTTGTTATATAATCCTAAGGAATGTAGAGAAGGAAAAAGTTTGTCCTTTCTCCCTCCTTGAGAATTCCAGACCCTTCTCTCCTTGGGGACCCCTAGCCTTCTTATCAACCTGCCTAGGAAATGACTGTCTCATTCCCCCCTTTTAATATTTAAGTCTAAATCTGTCTTTCTTTTCTATGAAGTTCACTTTTTGGTTGGTTTGCTTTATGTCATTTTTTTCTACCTTTCATCATTCTGAATTAAACATTCTTTTTCATCTTAAAAACAGATATAGCTATTTTCTAGGAACAAATATCCAGTAGGTTGGTGTCTATACTATTTTAAAATGATTTCTCAAGGGACACTCCTGGCATAAACAACAGAACAGTAACTAGATATCTTCTCTACTACTAAAATAACACTAAAGTGTTTAATATCTTTGAGAGACAGGGGATTGTATTTTGAGTTCTCAAGGATTTTTTTCCTGTGTCTGTATAAATAGAAACTCTTTAAAAGTAATTTTCAGTTCATAATCCTGAAATGGTGTTGTTTCTAATGGAGATATTCAAATATGGTAAAATTCAAATTGTATATCATCCAATAAAAAAGTCAGACATGAAAAGATGCAGGGAAACACATCCCATAACTAGGAGAATAATCCATTAGAACATACATAGAATTGACACATATGTAAGGATCAGCAAGCATTGATATATTTTTATATTTTTCATGTTAAACTAGAAGAAAAATTAAATGCATTAAGTGAAACATTAATGATAAAATGGATTGAACTTGAAAAATTCCAAATGCAAAACAATGAATCTAAACACACAGATCTTACTTATTTTACAAAAATTAACTGAAAATGGGTCATAGGCCTGAAAGGCTGCTGCTCTGAGACGTTTGCTATGCCAGGATTTGTGACCTCCTGAGGAGAGAATTTTGATCTGGGCCCAGAGACCAGGCTTGATCACTCAGAGCTTTTTGTGCAACAGAATTTTATTAAACTATAAAAGAGATTGAGAAAGCTTCTGTCATAGACATAAGAAGGGGGCAGAAAGAATGCCCGCCCACTTGCTAGTTTTTAGCAAGGTGTTTTAGGTGTTTTATGTCTGTGAGAAGGCAATGGCACCCCACTCCAGTACTCTTGCCTGGAAAATCCCATGGACAGAGGAGTCTGGTAGGCTGCAGTCCATGAGGTCGCTAAGAGTCGGGAACAACTGAGCGACTTCACTTTCACTTTTCACTTTCATGCATTAGAGAAGGAAATGGCAACCCACTCCAGTGTTCTTGCCTGGAGAATCCCAGGGACAGAGGAGCCTTGTGAACTGCAGTCTGTGGGTTTGGACAGAGTCGGACACTACTGAAGTGACTTAGCAGCAGCAGCAAGTTTCTAATCCAGTAAGACAAACACCTCAAGGCTGAGGGAGTTTCATCAGGCCCCTCTTCCACAATACGCCTTTTGTAGATAAAATGGCACAAGGTGTGTCATCCCTGGCCATGAAAAAATTGACATAAATACTAATTTGTTGAGCAATTCAGTCCAAGGTTTGAGAAAATCAAACAAGTTAGTCTTAGGTGGAAACATTTTGAAGAAAGGCAGATTCCAAAGCAAATATAGAGTTTCATTAACATAGCTTAAGAGAAATATTTCCTTAGAAAAATCATTGGTTAGCTCAAGGTTTGAGAAAAGGTGAGAAAATGTAGAGTCAGGTGTCATTAAGAGAACTGAAAGAAGCTTCTTTTAATTTTGTGTAAGGAAAAATATTTCTGCCACTTGCAGCTTATTTCTCCTTGTTGCTTGTGGACCTCTGGTCTTCCAATCTGTTACTGTCTCAGGCCTACATGTAAAACAGAAAAACTATAAAACTCCTAGAAGAAGATAACATAGGAAAAAATCTAGAGGACTTGGCTTTGGTGGTAATGTTTTTAGATATAATACCAAAGACACAATCTATGAAAGAAAAAAAAATGAAAATTGAAATTTAATTAAAAATAAAAGCATTGGCTCTGTGAAAGACTTTGCCAAAAGAATTCGAATAAGCTACAGTGCTGGAGAAAATATTTGAAAAAGACACATATGATAAATGTTGTTCAGGGGCCAGTCATGTCTGACTCTTTGTGACCACATGGACTGTAGCACACCAGGCCTCTCTGTCCCTCACCATCTCCAATAGTTTGCCCAAACTTATGTCCATTGCATTGGTGGTGCCATCAAGCCATCTCATCCCCGGATGTCATCTCTTCCTTCTGCCCTCAATCTTTCCCAGCATCAGAAACTTTTCCAATGAAAGAGCTGTTTGTATCAGATGACCAAAATAAAGGAGTTTCAGTGTCAGCATCAGTCCTTCCAATGAATATTCAGTGTTGATGTCCCTTAAGATTGACTGATTTGATCTTATTGCAGTCCAAGTGATTTTTCAGGGATTATCTAGCATTATAGTTCGAAGGCATCAATTCTTCGATGCTTCATCTTCTTTCCAGTCCAGCTCTCACAAACATACATGACCACTGGGAAACCATCAGTTCAGTTCATTCGCTCAGTTGTGTCTGACTCTTTGTGACCCCATGAACTGCAGCACGTCAGGCCTCCCTGTCCATCACCAACTCCCAGAGTTCACCCAAACCCATATCCATTGATTCAGTGATGCCATCCAACCATCTCATCCTCTGTCGTCTCCTTCTCCTCCTGCGCTCACTTTTTCCCAGCATCAGGGTCTTTTCAAATGAGTCAGCTCTTTGAATCAGGTGGCCAAAGTATTGGAATTACAGCTTCAGCATCAGTACTTCCAGTGGATATCCAGGACCGATTTCCTTTAGGATAGACTGGTTGGGTCTTCTTGTAGTCCAAGAAACTCTCAAGAGTCTTCTCCAACACCACAGTTCAAAAGCATCAATTAATCGGCGCTCAGCTTTCTTCACAGTCCAACTTGCACATCCATACATGACCACTGGAAAAAACATAGCCTTGACTAGATGGACCTCTGTTGGCAAAGTAATGTCTGCTTTTCAATATGCTATTTAGGTTGGTCATAACTTTCCTTCCAAGGAGTAAGCAGGTTTTAATTTCATGGCTGAAATTACCATCTGCAGTGATTTTGGAGCCCCCCAAAAGAAAGTCAGGCACTGTTTCCCCATCTATTTCCCATGAAATGATGGGACCAGATGCCATGATCTTTGTTTTCTGAATGTTGAGCTTTAAGCCAACTTTTTCACTCTCCTCTTTCACTTTCATCAAGAGGCTCTTTAGCTCCTCTTCACTTTATGCCATAAGGGTGGTGTCATCTGCATATCTGAGGTTATTGATATTTCTCCAAGCAATCTTGATTCCAGTTTGTGCATTCTCCAGCCCAGTGATTCTCATGATGTACTCTGCATATAAGTTAAATATGCAGGGTGACAATATACAGCCTTGACGTACTCCTTTTCCTATTTGGAACCAGTCTGTTGTTCCATGTCCAGTTGCTAACTGTTGCTTCCTGACCTGCATACAGATTTCTCAAGAGGCAGGTTAGGTGGTCTGGTATTCCCATCTCTTTCAGAATTTTCCACAGTTTATTGTGATCCACACAGTCAAAGGCTTTGGCATAGTCAATGAAGCAGAAATAGATGTTTTTCTGGAACTCTCTTGCTTTTTCAGTGATCCATCAGATGTTGGTAATTTAATCTCTGGTTCCTCTGCCTTTTCTAAAACCAGCTTGAACATCTGGAAGTTCATGGTTCATGTATTGCTGAAGCCTGCCTTGGAGTATTTTGAGCATTACTTTACTAGCATGTGAGATGAGTACAATTGTGCAGTAAGTTGAGCATTCTTTGACATTGCCTTTCTTTAGGATTGGAATGAAAACTGACATTTTCCAGTCCTGTCGCTACTGCAGAGTTTTCCAAATTTGCTGAAATATTGAGTGCAGTACTTTCACAGCATCCTCTTTCAGGATTTCAAATAGCTCAACTGGAATTCCATCACCTCCACTAACTTTGTTCATAGTGATGCTTCCTAAGGCCCATTTGACTTCACATTTCATGATGTCTGGACTTCACTTTCCATGGTGTTTAAGTTAGTAATCACACCATCGTGATTATCTGGATCGTGAAGATCTTTTTTGTATAGTTCTTCTGTGTATTCTTACCACCTCTTCTTAATATCTTCTGCTTATGAAAAGACAAAATGACAGGATACCAAAAAAGGAACTCCCCAGGTCATTAGGTGCCCAATATGCTACTGGAGATCAGTGGAGAAATAACTCCAGAAAGAATGAAGGGATGGAGCCAAAGCAAAAACAATACCCAGTTGTGGATGTGACTGGTGATAGAAGCAAGATCCGATGCTGTAAAGAGCAATATTGCATAGGCACCTGGAATGTCAGGTCCATGAATCAAGGCAAACTGGAAGTGGTCAAACAAGAGATGGCAAGGGTGAACGTCAGCATTCTAGGAGTCAACGAACTAAAATGGACTGGAATGGGTGAATTTAGCTCGGATGACCGTTATATCTACTACTGCGGGCAGGAAGCCCTCAGAAGAAATGGAGTAGCCATCATGGTCAACAAAACAGTCTGAAATGCAGTACTTGGATGCAATCTCAAAAACGACAGAATGATGTCTGTTCGTCTCCAAGGCAAACCATTCAATATCACAGTTATCCAAGTCTATGCCCCAACCAGTAACACTGAAGAAGCTGAAGTTGAACAGTTTTATGAAGACCTACAAGACCTTTTAGAACTAACAGCCAAAAAATATGTCCTTTCCATTATAGGGGACTGGAATGCAAAAGTAGGAAGTCAAGAAACACCTGGAGTAACAGGAAAATTTAGCCTTGGAATGTGGAATGAAGCAGGGCAAAGACTAATAGAGTTTTGCCAAGAACTGGTCATAGCAAACACCCTCTTCCAACAACACAAGAGAAGACTCTACACATGGACATCACCAGATGGTCAACAGCGAAATCAGATTGATTATATTTGCAGCCAAAGATGGAGAAGCTCTATATAGTCAACAGAAACAAGACCAGGAGCTGACTGTGGCTCAGAAAATGAACCCCTTATTGCCAAATTCAGACTCAAATGAAGAAAGTAGGGAAAACCACTAGACCATTCAGGTATGACCTAAATCAAATCCCTTATGATTATACAGTGGAAGTGAGAAATAGATTTAAGGGCCTAGATCTGATAGATAGAGTGCCTGATGAACTGTGGAATGAGGTTCATGACATTGTACAGGAGACAGGGATCAAGACAATCCCCGTGGAAAAGAAAGGCAAAAAAGAAAAATGGCTATCTGGGGAGGCCTTACAAAAAGCTGTGAAAAGAAGAGAGGTGAAAAGCAAAGGAGAAAAGGAAAGATATAAGCATCTGAATGCAGAGTTCCAAAGAATAGCAAGAGGAGAGAAGAAAGCCTTCTTCAGGGATCAATGCAAAGAAATAGAGAAAAACAACAGATTGATAAAGACTAGAGAGCTCTTCAAGACAATTAGAGATACCAAGGGAACATTTCATGCAAAGATGGGCTCGATAAAGGACAGAAATGGTATGGATCTAACAGAAGCAAAAGTTATTAAGAAGAGGTGGCAAGAATACACGCAAGAACTGTACAAAAAAGATCTTCACAACCCAGATAATCATGATGATGAGATCACTAATCTAGAGCCAGACATCTTGGAAAGTGAAGTCAAGTGGGCCTTGTAAAGCATCGCTATGAACAAAGCTAGTGGAGGTGATGGAATTCAAGTTGAGCTATTTGAAATCCTGAAAGATGATGCTGTGAAAGTGTTGCACTCAATATGTCAGCAAATTTGGAAAACTCAGCAGTGGCCACAGGACTGGAAAAGGTCAGATTTCATTCCAATTCCAAAGAAAGGCAATGCAAAAGAATGCTCAGACTACCTCACAATTGCACACATCTCACATGCTAGTAAAGTAATGCTCAAAATTCTCCAAGGCAGGCTTCAGCAATATGTAAACCGTGAACTCTCTGATGTTCAAGCTGGTTTTAGAAAAGGTAGAGGAACCAGAGATCAAATTGCCAACATCCGATGGATCGTGGAAAAAGCAAAAGATTTCCAGAAAAACATCTATTTCTGCTTTATTGACTATGCCAAAGCCTTTGACTGTGTGGATCACAATAAACTGTGGAAAATTCTGAAAGAGATGGGAATACCAGACCACCTAACCTGCCTCTTGAGAAATCTGTATGCAGGTCAGGAAGCAACAGTTAGAACTGGACATGGAACAACAGACTGGTTTCAAATAGGAAAAGGAGCACGTCAAGACTGTATATTGTCCCCCTGCTTATTTAACTTATATGCAGAGTACATCATGAGAAACGCTGGACTGGAAGAAACACAAGCTGGAATCAAGATTGCTGGGAGAAATATCAATCACCTCAGATATGCAGATGACACCACCCTTATGGCATAAAGTGAAGAGGAGCTAAAGAGCCTCTTGATGAAAGTGAAAGAGGAGAGTGAAAAAGTTGGCTTAAAGCTCAACATTCAGAAAACGAAGATCATGGCATCTGGTCCCATCACTTCATGGGAAATAGATGGGGAAACAGTGGAATCAGTGTCAGACTTTGTTTTTTGGGGGCTCCAAAATCACTGCAGATGGTGACTGCAGCCATGAAATTAAAAGCCGCTTACTCCTCGGAAGAAAAGTTATGACCAACCTAGAGAGCATATTCAAAAGCAGAGACATTACTTTGCTGACTAAGGTCCATCTAGTCAAGGCCTTGGTTTTTCCTGTGGTCATGTATGGACGTGAGAGTTGGACTGTGAAGAAGAATGAGCGCCAAAGAATTGATGCTTTTGAACTGTGGTGTTGGAGAAGACTCTTGAGAGTCCCTTGGACTGCAAGAAGATCCAACCAGTCCATTGTGAAGGAGATCAACCCTGGGATTTTTTTGGACGGAATGATGCTAAAGCTGAAACTCCAGTACTTGGCCACCTCATAGGAAGAGTTGACTAATTGGAAAAGACTCTGATGCTGGGAGGGATTGGGGGCAGGAGGAGAAAGGGACGACCGAGGATGAGATAGCTGGATGGCATCACTGACTCAATGGACGTGAGTCTGGGTGAACTCCGGGAGATGGTGATGAACAGGGAGGCCTGGCGTGCTGCGATTCATGGGGTTGCAAAGAGTCGGACATGACTGAGCGACTGAACTGAAATGAACTTTGTTAGGACACCATTTCTGTCCTTTATTTATCCCATCTTTGCATGAAATGTTCCCTTGGTATCTCTAATTGTCTTGAAGAAATCTCTAGTCTTTCCCATTCTATTGTTTTCCTCTATTTCTTTGCATTGATCGTTGAGGAAGGCTTTCTTATCTCTCTTGGCTATTCTTTGGAACTCTGCATTCAAATGGGTATATCTTTCCTTTTCTCCTTTGCTTTTCACTTCCCTTTTTTTCACAGCTATTTGCAAGGCCTCTCCAGACAGCCATTTTGCTTTTTTGCATTTCTTTTTCTTGGTAATGGTCTTGATTATTGTCTCCTGTACAATGTCATGAACCTCTGTCCATAGTTCATCAGGTATTCTGTCTATCAGAAGTAGGCCCTTAAATCTATTTCTCACTTCCACTGTATAGTCATAAGGGGTTTGGTTTAGCTCATACCTGAATGGTCTATTGTTTTTCTCCACTTTCTTCAATTTCAGGCTGAATTTGGCAATAAGGAGTTCATGATCTGAGCCACAGTCAGCTCCCGGGCTTGTTTTTGCTGGCTGTATAGAGCTTCTCTGTCTTTGGCTGCAAAGAATATAATCAATCTGATTTCAGTGTCAGCCATCTGGTGATGTCCATGTGTAGGGTCTTCTCTTGTGTTGTTGGAAGAGAGTGTTTGTAATGACCAGTGCATTCTCTTGGCAGAATCTACTAGCCTTTGCCCTGCTTCATTCTGTACTCCAAGGCCCAATTTGCCTGTTACTCCAGTTGTTTCTTGACTTTCTAGTTTTGTATTCCAGTCCCCTATAATGAAAAGGACATCTTTTTGGGGTGTTAGTTCTAGAAGGTCTTGTAGGTCTTCATGTAACTGTTCAACTTCAGCTTCTTCAGCATTACTGGTCAGGGCATAGACTTGGATTACCATGATTTTGAATGGTTTGCCTTGAAATCGAACAGAGATCATTCTGTCATTTTTGAAATTGCATCTAAGTACTGCATTTCAGACTCTTTTGTTGACTATGATGGCTACTCCATTTCTTCTAAGGGATTCCTTCCCACAGTAGTATATAATGGTCATCTGAGTTAAATTCACCCATTCCAGCATCTTAGTTTGCTAATTATTAGAATGTCTATGTTCACTCTGGTCATTTCCTGTTTGACCACCTCCAGCTTGCCTTGATTCATGGCCCTAACATTCCAGGTTCCTATGCAATATTGCTCTTTACAGCATTGAACTTTTCTTCTATAACTAGTCCCATCCACAACAGGGTATTGTTTTTGCTTTGGCTCCATCCCTTCATTCTTTCTGGAGTTATTTTTCCACTGATCTCTTGTAGCATATTGGGCACCTACTGACCTGGGGAGTTCCTTTTTCAGTATCCTATCATTTTGCCTTTTCATAGGGTTCTCAAGGAAAGAATATTGAAGTGGTTTGCCATTCCCTTCCCCAGTGGACCACATTCTGTCAGGTCTCTCCACCATGACCCATCCGTCTTGGGTGGCCCCACACAGCATGGCCTAGTTTCATTGAGTTAGACGAGGCTCTGGTCCATGTGATCAGATTGGCTACTTGTCTGTGATTGTGGTTTCCATCTATCTGTCCTCTGATGCCCTCTCTCAGTGCCTACCGTCTAACCATAGCCTTGACTATACAGACCTTTGTCGGCAGAGTAATATCTCTGCTTTTGAACCCACTGTCTAGGTTTGTCATCACTTTCCTGCCAAGAAGCAAACGTCTTCTCATTTTTTGGCTGCAGTCACCATCTGCAGTGGTTTTAGAGCCCAAGAAGAGGAAATCTGTCACTACTTCCATCTTTCCCTCTCTGTTTGCCATGAAGTAATGGAGCCAGATGCCGCAAGATTAGTTTTTTTTTTTTTAATATTTAGTTTTAATTTGGCTCTTTCACTCTCCTCCTTCACCCTCATAAGAAGCTCTTTAGTTCCTCTTTGCTTTCTGCCTTTAGAATGGTATCATCCTCATATCTGAGGTTGTTGCTGTTTTTTCCAATGATCTTGTTTCCAGTTTGTAACTCATCCAGCCCTGACATTTCTCATGATGTGCTCACTGTATGAATTAAGCAAACAGGGTGACGGCAGACAACCCTGTTGTACTTCTTTCTCAGTCTTGTATCTATCAGTTGTTCCATACAGGGTTCTAACTTTTGCTTTTGACCAGCATATAGGTTTCTCAAGAGACGGGTAGGATGGTTTGGTATTCCCACTTCTTTAAGAGATTTTCACAGTTTATTATGATCCACACAGTCAAAGGCTTTGGCAGAGTTGATGAAACAGAGGTAGATGTTTTCCTAGAAATCCCTAGCTTTCTCTATGATCCAACAAATGTTGGTAATTTGATCTCTCGTTCCTTTTCCTTTTCTAAATCCAGCTAGGACATCTGGAAGTTCTTGGTCCGCATAATGCTAAAGCCTAGCATGCAAGATTTTTATCATGACCTTACTAGCATGGGAGATAAGTGCAATTGTTCTATGGTTAGCACTTTCTTTAGTCCTACCTTCTTGGGAATTGGGATGAGGATTGACCTTTGCCAGTCATGCAGCCACTGGTGGGTCTTTCAGATTTGCTCATGTATTGAAAGCAACACATAGATGCCTTTATCCTTTATTCCCATCGCATCCACTAGCTTTATTAGCAGTAGTACTTGACTTCACTTTCCTGAACGTCTGGCTCTGGCTGGGTGACCACACCGTCGTAGTCATCCAGTTCATCTAGATCTTTTTTATATGGTTTTTCAATGCATTCTTTCCATCTCTTCTTGATCTCTTCAGTGTCCACTAGGTCTTTACCATTTATGTCCTTTATTGTGTCCATCTTTAGGCAAAATTCCCTTGATATCTCGTTTCCCTGAAGAGATATCTAGTCTTTTTCCTTCTGTCGTTTTCTTCTAGTTTTATACACTCTTTATTGAAGAAGGGTTTCTTGTCTCTCTGAGCTATTCTTTGGTAATCTGTGTTTAGTTGGATATACCTTTCCCTTACTTCCTTTTCACATCTCTTCTTTCTTTGCTGCTGCTAAGTCACTTCAGTCGTGTCCGACTCAGTGCGACCCCATAGATGGCAGCCCACCAGGCTCCCCTGTCCCTGAGATTCTCCAGGCAAGAACACTGGAGTGGGTTGCCATTTCCTTTTCCAATGCATGAAAGTGAAAAATGAAAGGGAAGTTGCTCAGTCGTGTCTGACTCTTAGCGACCCCATGGACTTCAGCCTTCCAGGCTCCTCCACCCATGGGATTTTCCAGGCAAGAGTACTGGAGTGGGGTGCCATTGCCTTCTTTCTTTAGCTACTTGTAAATCCTCCTCAGATAACCACTTTGCCTTACTGCTTTTCTTTTGCTTTGGAATGCTGTTGTTAGCTGCCTCTTCTACAGTATTATGGATCTCTGTCCATTGTTCTTCAGGCGCACTGTTTACCTGTTCTAATCACTTGAACCCATTCATTACCTCCACTGAATATTCGTGGGGAATAAGATTTAAGTCATACTTGGCTGGCCTAGTGGTTTTCCCCACTTTCTTTAGCTTAAGCCTGAATTTTCCTATGAGAAGCTGATGATCTGAGCCACAGTCAGCTCCAGGTCCTGTTTTTGCTGACTGTATACATCTTCTTCATCTTTGGCTACAAAGAATGTAATCAATTTGATTTTGGTATTGGTCATTTGGTGATGTCAATGTGTAAAGTCTTCTCTTGTGTTATTGAAAAAGGATATTTGCTATGATCAATGTATTGTCTTGGCAGAATTCAGTTAACCTTTGCCCTGCTTCATTTTGTTCCCCAAGGCCAAACTTGGCCTGTTACTCTAGGTATCTCTAGGCTTCCTACTTTTGCACTTCAATCCTCAGTGATAAATAGAACATCTTTTTGTGTGTGTGTTCTAAGAGGTCTTCTAGGTGTTCATAGAACTAATCAGCTTCAGTTTCTTTGGCATCAGTGATAGGGACATGGACTTGGATTACTGTGATGTTGAATGGCTTGGCTTAGAAATGAACTGAGACCATTCTGTCATTTTCGAGGTTGCCTCAAGTAGTGCGTTTCTGACTCTTGTTGATTATGATGGTTACTCAATTATTTCTATGGGATTCTTGCCCACAGTAGTAGATATAGAGGTCATCTCAATTAAATTCACCCATTCTTGTCCATTTTATTTCACTGATTCCTAATATGTTGAGGTTTATTCTTACAATATCCTGCTTGATCACATCCAGTTTACCTTGATTCATGGAACTTACATTCCAGGTTCCTATGCAATATTGCTCTTTGCACTGGATTTTACCTTCATAACCAGACACATCCACAATTGAATGCCATTTCTGCTTTGACACAGCTGCTTCATTCTTTTTGGGTCTATTAGTAGTTTTCTGCTCTTCCCCACTAGCATATTGGACACCTTCAGACCTGGGGAACTCATCTCTCAGTGTTGTGTCTTTTTGTCCTTTCATATAATTTATGAAGTTCTCCCGGCAAGTATACTGGGGTGGTTTGCCACTCCCTCCTCCAGTGGATCACGTTTTGTCAGAACTCTTTGCTATGACCCACCCATATTAGGTGGCCCTACATGGCATGGCTCATAGTTTCATCAATTTATGCAAGCCCTTTCACCACAACAAGGCAGTGATCCATTAAGGAGTGATAAAGGACTGCTATCCAGAATGTATGAACTATTAAACTCAAAACAAGAAAATGAAAAACCCAACTAAAAGATGGGCCAAACACTTGAACACACACCTTACCAAGATGATATATGGTGGGAAGCGATCGTATGAAAACATATTCAACATCATATGTCATTATGTAATTTAAAGTTAAAATACCACTACATCCCTGTAGGAATGGCAAAAATTCAGAACACTGACAATATCAAATGCTGGCAAGGTTATACAATAACAGAAATTCATTGTTGGGAATGCATAATGGTACAGCCATTTTGGAAGAGAGCTTGGCAGTTTCTGATAAAACTAAACATAATTTTACAGTGTGATCCAATAATTTTTCTCCTTGAAATTTACCTAAAGAAGTTGAAGTCTTATGTCAAACAAAAAGCTGCACTCAAATAGCAGCTCTATTCATAATAGTCCAAACTTGGAGGCCACCAAAATGTTGTTCAGTAGGTGAGGAAATAAACATTCAGTTGAAAATAGAAAAACATTTAGTGCTAAAAAGGGCTGAGTTATTAAGCCATGAAAAGACATGGAAGAATCTAAAATGCATATTGCTAAGTCAAAGAAACAAAATATAGCAAAGGCTACATACTGATTCCAACTCTGCAAAACTATAAAGACACTAAAAAGATCAATGACTGGGGATGGGGGAGAAAGGGATTAATAAGCTGAGCACAAAGTATTTTTAGGGCAGTGAAACTATCCTGTGTAATTCTACCATGGTGACATGTCATTCTACTTTTGTCCAAAACCACAGAATGGACAACACAGAGTGAACTGGAATGTAACCTATGGGCTTTGGTTGATAATGGTGTGTCAAAATTTGTTCATCAATTGTAACAGATATACCACAGTGATATAGGATTCGATAGTGAATGAGTCAGTGTAGGATATGCTAGTGAAGTATATGACATCTCTATACTTTCCTCTCAATTTTTCTGTGAACCTAAAACTGGTCTAAAATGAAGCCTATACATTTATTAAACTAAACCTCTGCAAATGAAAATTTTAATATTTAAGTTAAAATACCATGGATGGAATTAAAGGAGTATTGTATATGGCAAAATAAGATGATTGAATTTGAATACATTACAGCAAAAACTATTCACTATGAAACACACCGACAAATTCAAACTGATCATAACATCAGTGGACGGTGGGACAGGTTAGTCTGAAGAGGCTCAGCAGAGGTAGAGGAAGATTACTTGAACAAATAATGGCTCAATATTTAAAAATAAGAGAAAAACATCATGAAAGCAAATTACAATATAATTGCTCAAAGCCAATGATTTTAACAAATGCACTAAATAATAAACAAGTCTTTTAAAAAGACATAAGTAAAAAGTATGTTCTCTAATAATAATATTAAAGATAACAAAAACTATTTGAAGAAATCTGCACATTTATGGAAACTAAATACAACACTTCTAAATAGCCCATAGATAAAGTAATATAGAAAAAGGGAAACTAGAAAATATTGTGAACTGAGGGAGAATGAAATCATATGTTCAAAGGAAGAAAATTCTCAAATCAGTTTTGTCAGCTTCAAAAATAAAACCCAAAATTAAACAAACAAAAGGAGAGCTCATTGAATCCAACATAAGCAAAAGCATAAGGTATGAAAACAAATAATGGATGCTAGCATAAATTTTGTGAGATTTAGACAAAAGCAAAATCTGTATTTTAGTTAATGCTAATCTTTTTTTTCATAGCATATTTCTTATATTCTCAAAATTGGACTCGAAATTTCAAGCCTCCTTCATCTTTTTTTAAATCATTAAGATAAAAAACTTTCTTGATTTTGGTAGTAATACTAGATTCCAAATACATGGAACTACATCAAAATTTTGAATGAATATAAATTAGAAATCTAGCATTCTATTCATACTAAGTCAAACAAGTGGAATCAGAATATTACAATTTTTTTATCTAGGCAAAAATTCTTTTCTAATATATATATTATACATACTATTTACATATATATTATGCAAAAGCTTGAAAATATGTGAGCTGTTTTCAAATATCTTTTGGTACTGATCTTTAACATAATTCCACAGTAATAGGAAAATGGACTCGGTATCATTTCAATACCTTTAGATCATGAAATTCATGCACCTGGTCTTATGTCTCTGGATATGTTCCAGTGTCTGCTAGTTTATAGTCTATGGGAACTTAAATAGAATTTATATCCTACTGCTGTATGAAAATTGTGTAGATCTTAATTATTTTGAATTGGTTCATAAGGCTTTTCAGGTCTACTGTATTCTTCTACTTCCCTGTACATTCATTCTATTAATTTCTGAGAGTTTGGTATTGAAACACCAACTAAAATTCTTTACACAAACAATTGTAATATATAGTAAAGCTATATATAACTTTGTTCTGTATTTTCCAAGTCTCCTGTAAATGCATTATCATTTTTTCATAATTTCAGAAATAAGATACAGAAGTAAGCAAGAGCATCAGTTCAGTCGCTATGATAAATATCAGAGAGGAAGTCAATAAAATAGGAAGTAGAAAAAAAAATAGAGAAAAATCAATGAAACCAAAACTCTCTTTTCTGAGAAGGTCAGTAAAATTGATTAATGTATAGTTAGATTGATTGTGGGAAAAGAAAGAAGACACAAATTTTCAATATCATGAATCAAATGTCTAGTATCCATTGATATTCTACATATATGAAAAATATAATAATGGAATAAAGAAAATTTAGCCAATAAATTTAACAACTTAGGTTAAATGGACAAATTTCTTGAATGAGATGAACTGAAACTCACTAAAGAAAAATCAAGACAGCTTCAATATTTCTGTATTGATCTTTTCTTCTAATTGAATTTATAGTTAAAACGTTATCTATAACAAAACCTGTAGGCCATATGGCTTCGCTGGTGAATTCAAATAAATATTTAAGGGAGAGATAATACCAACTTCTTACATAACTTCTTCCAGAAAATTGAAAAGGCAGGACTACTTCTTTATAGCTTATTCTATGGAGTCAGCATTATCTTGATACCAAAACCAAGTAAAGATGTTAAGGAAAAGTGAACTATATAGATCAGCACCTCTCGTGCATAAATGTAAAATTTTTCAACAAAGATTTAGCAAATTAAATATAACATATATGAATGGGTAGCTCAGTGGTAAAGAATCTGCTTGCCAAGCAGGATATGTGGCTTAGGAAGATGTCCCCTGGTTGGGGAGATCCCCTCGAGAAGGAAATGATAACCCACTCCACTATTCTTGCCTGAAAAATCCCGTGGACAGAGCAGCCTGGTGGGCTATAGTCTATACGGTTGCAAAGAGTCAGACATGACTGAGCAACTAAACAGCAACGACATTATTATTCAGTGGATTTTACTTTAGGATATACATTTGAAGTTCAATCAACATAATTCACCACATTAACAAATTAAAAAAAGTAAATGCTATATGATCATCTTCACAGATATAGTACATATCATCTGACAGAATTCAGTGTTCATTCCTGATTTAAAAAAAAAATCCTCTATGCAAACTATCAACAAAAGTAACTCATTCAGCTTGATAAAGAGCATCCATACCTAAAACTCACATCATGCTTAATGATTACAGATTGAATGCTTTCTTCCTAAAAGCATGAATAAGGCAAGGATATCCACTGGCAACACAAAGCACTAGTGTTGACAGCTGTGCAATAAAGCAAGTCAAATGAATTTTAAAAAAGATTTCTAGATTGGAAGAGATAAAATACAACCTCTTTTATTCACAAATGACTAAAACTTTTTATAGAGAATCTGAAAAAAAATAATTACTAGGACTCACAAGTGTGTCTAGCAATGTTGTAGGATAGAAGATTAATATACATTCAACTTATGAAGATCAATGTAATATAGCACATCAGCAGAATAAAGGATAACTCATGGGGTTAACTCAGTAGATGCAGAAAAAGCATCTGGCAAAACCAACACATTTTCAGAAAAACTCACTAAGGATAAGGCTACTTCTTGATCTGAAAGAACATCTGCAAAATAACCAGAACTGACAACATTTCGAATGATAAAATAAAAAATTAAAACCTTTCTTCTAAGAGCAAAAGCAAATCAAAGATAACCTCTTTAACCACTTCTAGAGATCGTAGCCAAGGCAATTAGTTTAGCAGAAGAAATAAAAGATATCCAGATAGGAACGGAAGAAGTAAAACTATCTGTGTTTGCAGATGACCCAGTCTTGTCCACATAGAATCCTGAGGAACATGCAACAGACACACATGCAGACGTAAATCATTAGAGCTTATAAAGAAAGCCAGTAAGATTCCTTATAAACCTAGATGTCCATCAGCAGATGAATGGATAAGAAAGCTGTGGTACATATCCACAATGGAGTATTACTCAGCCGTTAAAAAGAATTCATTTGAATCAGTTCTGATGAGATGGTTGAAACTAGAGCTGATTATACAGAGTGAAGTAAGCCAGAAAGAAAAACACCAATACAGTATACTAACACATATATATGGAATTTAGAAAGATGGCAATGACGACCCTGTATGCAAGACAGGAAAAAAGACACAGCTGTGTATAACGGACTTTTGGACTCAGAGGGAGAGGGAGAGGGTGGGATGATTTGGGAGAATGGCATTCTAACATGTACACTATCATGTAAGAATTGAATCGCCAGTCTATGTCTGACACAGGATACAGCATGCTTGGGGCTGGTGCATGGGGATGACCCACAGAGATGTTATGGGGAGGGAGGTGGGAGGGGGGTTCATGTTTGGGAACGCATGTAAGAATTAAAGATTTTAAAATTAAAAAAATAAAAAACTAAAATAAATAAATAAATCCAGTAAAGTTCTTTATAAACAAATTCAGTAAGGATTTCAGCATGCAAAATCAACATACAAAAGTCAACTGTATCTCTACATAACTGGCAATGAATAATCTAAAGGTGAAATTAAGAAATCAACCTTAATTCCGGCAGCATCAGAAAGAATAAAACATTTAGGAATATGTTTAACAAGAAAGATTCAAGACTTGTACAGTAAGTACTAAAAAAAATCAATAAAAGTAATTAAAGAAGACCTAAATAAATAGAAATACCATGTTTACGGATGGGAAAATTAATATTGTGGAGATAAAACAATATTTTCAAAATATTCTACAGATTTTCATGCGGAAATGTGAGGGACACAGAATAGCCAAAACAGTCTTTGAAATAATAGAGAAAAATTGCAAGACTCATATGGAAAGTCCAGGAATAAGTTATTGTATTTATCATGAATCGATTTTTGGCAAAAGTACCAAGACCATTTCAATGAGAAAGAATATTCTCTCCAAGGCATATTGCTGAGGCCAATAGGTACCTATATTCCTTCTGAAGTGTCAGTCATGAATGCTGTCCATTTTTTCCTTCCCCTACCTTTCCCCTTCCTCTTCCACTTCTGTATCCACTCCCATTTCCTTGCTCCCCATCTCCTCCTCCTCTTCCTTTAACTCAAACTTAGCTAACTATGTTTTTCATCTTTTTCATTATTGACTGGTTAATAATAGTATAAATCAAATGCTATTTAACCATGTGTATATTTAAGGAAAAAAAATGAATCTGTTTAAAACAGTGTGAGTTGGTCAAAATTTATATATTCTTGCAAAATCAATGTCTTCTTGGAAAATCAGACCTCCACAAAATGTAGATAAATCACTATCTAATAAATATTTAAGGGATAGCTACTGTATACTGTCTTCATTAAATTGCTATTTGTGATGGACTCTTGAGATCTATGATTATAAGAATGTCCATTAATTTAGAAACATTAAAAGCTTTAGTGTCAGCAAAAGTAGCTAAAACATTTTTGCTTAGTACTGCATACTGAAATAAGCAATTAAATAATGTGATTTTAAAAATAGTTGACATAAATATAATTGAAAGTATTCTTTTAATATGGGCAAGGCATTTTGCTGGAAATTACTAGCAAATACTGATCATTAAGATAATATCATCTAGAAATGTGGTCCAAGTGCTTCATTATGCTAACTCATTTCATCCTCCTTATACCTTGTTGTTCAGTCACCCAGTTGTGTCCGACTCTTTGAGACCCCATGACTGCAGCATGCCAGCCTTCCCTGTCCCTCACCATCCCCCGGAGTTTGCCCAAGTTCATGTTCATTGCATCACTGATGCCATCCAGCCATCTCATCCTCTAATGTCCTCTTCTCCTGCCCTCAATCTTTTCCAGCATCAGGGACTTTTCCAATGAGTCATCTCGTCAGATCAGATGACCAAAATACTGGAGCTTCAGCTTCAGCATCAGTTCTTCCAGTAAATATTCAGGGTTGATCTCCCTTCAGATTGACTGGTTTGATCTCCTTGCTGTCCAGGGGACTTTCAGGAGTCTTCTCCAGCACCACAGTTCAAAGGTGTCAATTCTTTGGTGTACTGCCTTATTTACAGTCCAGCTCTCACAACCATATGTGACCACAGGTAATATCATAGCCTTGACTATATACTTTGTCAGCAGAGTAATGCCTCTGCTTTCAACACACTGTCTAGGTTTGTCATCACTTTCCTGCCAAGAAGCAAACATCTTCTGATTTTGTGGCTTCACTTGCCATCCGCATTGATGTTAGAGTACAAGAAGAGGAAGTCTGTCACTACTTCCACCATTTCCCTTCTACTTGCCAAGCAGTAATGGGGTTAGAGCCATGATCATAGTTTTTTTGTTGTTGTTGTTGTTTTTTAATATTTAGTTTTAAGCTGGCTCTTTCACTCTCCTCCTTCACCCTCATCAAGAGGCTTTTTAGTTCCTCTTCACTTTCTTCCATTAAAGTGTTATGATCCACATATCTGAGGTTGTTGGTATTTTTCCCGCCTATCTTGATTTTGGCTTGTAACTCATCCAGCCCCGACATTTCTCGTGATGTACCCAGTGTAGGGATAAAACATCAGGGTGACAACAGACAGCCCTATCGTACTCCTCACTTGATCTTGAATCAATCAGTTGTTACATACAGGGTTCTAACTGTTGCTTCTTGACTCACATGAGGTTTCTCAGAAGACAGGTATGGTGGTCTGGTATTCCCATCTCTCTAAGAGCTTTCCACAGTTTGTCATGATCTACAGTCAAAGGCTTTAGCATAGTCAATGAAACAGAGATAAATGGATTTCTGAAATTCCCTTGCTTTTTTTTTTTTTTAACAATCCAGTGAATACCATTAGCAACCATTATTTTGAATACTTATGGGGAACTTAAAGAACAGAAAGATTATGTGTCTGTCTCAAGTTCACACAACAGATATACTAAGATTATATAAAGAAATAAAAGCAGCCTTATTTTCAGATTAATTCTCCCCTTAACTGTTACTCAGATGTGACTGAAATCGCATAAATAATAATTGTCTCAAAACTAAAATTTCTGAAATAAAGATAACCTGTTTTGTTCAACAGTCAAGTTAGTGATAGATAAGGGTGGGATGCAAACAGCCAAATTGACTCAGGCTATTTTTTTTCTTTAAAGTTACAAACATAATACAAAGAAACTCATACGTTCTTCATCCGACTTCCCCCCAATTGTGACACTTCATACAGAGGTAGTACAACTTCAAAATCAGGGAACTACCTTTGAACATAACTATTAACTAGACTTTAGACCTATTCAACTTATCAACATTTAAAAAGCTGCGTTCATGTATTTGTGTGTGTGTGTATATATATATACACACATATTCATGTGTGTGTGTGTGTGTGTAGATCTACACAATTTTTTCTCTGTGTATAGCTTTATTCCATCTATTGATTCATGTGCCATGTATAGGTTCATGATTCATATCAGTGATCTGATAGGGCTAGAGCAAGCAATTTTTTTTAAAAATCTCAATCTGTTGTATACAAGTTACCCCATTAGTTCTATCACCTCCAAATGAGGAAATGTTTTACAGGAATTTCACTGCTTAGCCCTGCTCTTAGACTCATCTGTCCTGATTTACTAACTTGTAACACAAGTGAGTGTTGGGTTTCCAAGTCCTACTTAGCAACAGGAGCCCTCTTCTTGTATGCAAACCAGGGATTGAAATTCCTAAAGAGTGGGAAGGACAACTTTGTCCAACTCAGTCGTAGAGCATATGCTCACCATTTCTCCTGGATACATCAAGAAAATGGCTCCTAATTCTCTTGAGTTTGAGCACAGTCAGATGCCCTACATAGCCAACTGCACATGGAACATTGCTGTTTGGATATCCTAAGCCACTTTAGCTCACTGCTTATAAAACAATATTTCTCAGCTTTACTCTTATGCTTCCTTTAAAAAAAAATCTTCAATATAGTGAAATATACTAACAGTTAACCAGAAATCTTGACAAAACTGATTTCTTTTACTTCCACTTCTGCTTCTTCCAAATCTTTTCATTGCCAGTTTATGGTAACTCTTTGTCCTCTTTTTCTCATAAGTCTTCTCCCTTGCCCACATTCTCTCAGCTACAGCCATATTTCAGGCCCTTCAAAAATTTTTTAATCTAAACGATGTATTTTGCCTTCTATTATGATTGGCCTTTCTGTTTCCATAAAGATCTAATGTTTCTTGTGTATTCTACTCTGCTTTCAGGCTAAATTTGAGAAATACATAGCATTGGACACATTCTTCTATTAAATGTCAGTCATTAGGTTCACTATAAATATAAGATACCGTTCAAATTCCTTCAGTTCAGTTCAGTCACTCAGTCATGTCCGACTCTCGACCCAATGAATTGAGCACACCAGGCTTCCCTGTCAAATTCCTTAGAATCATATTTATGGCTCTTTGTAATTCTGCTATGCCTATCGCTTCAGTTTCACTTACAACCCATTCCATTCTCAAAGCTGAGGCCCCTAAGAAAGTAAACCCAGTTCAGTTCAGTCACTCAGTCGTGTCTGACTCTTTGTGACCCCATGGACTGCAGCATGCCAGGCTTCCCTGTCCATCCCTTCCCGGAACTTGCTCAAACTCATGTCCATCGAGTCATTAATGCCATTCAACCATCTCATCCTCTGTCGTTCTCTCTTCCTCTTACCTTCAATCTTTCCCAGCATCAGGTCTTTTCTAGTGAGTCAATTCTTCATAACAGGTGGCCAAAGTATTAGAGTCTCAGCTTCAGCATTAGTCCTTCCAATGAATATTCAGGACTGATTTCCTGTAGGATTAACTGGTTTGATCTCCTTGCAGCCCAGGGAACTCTGAAAAGTCTTCTCCAACACCACAGTTCAAAAGCATCAATTATTCTGCACTCAGCTTTCTTTATAGTCCAAATCTCACATCCACACATGACTACTGGGAAAGCCATAACTTTGACTAGATGGACCTTTGTCAGAAAATAATGTCTCTGCTTTTTAATATGTTGTCTAGGTTGGTCATAGGTTTTCTTCCAAGGAGCAAGCATCTTTTAATTTCATGGCTGCAGTCACCATCTACAGTGATTTTGGAGCCTAAGAAAAGTCTCTCACGGTTTCTATTGTTTCCCCATCTATTTGCCATGAAATGATGGGATGGGAAGTCATGATCTTCATTCTTTGACCGTTGAGTTTTAAGCCAACTTTTTCACTCTCCTCTTTCACTTTCATCAAGAGGCTCTTTAGTTCCTTTTCACTTTCTGCCGTAAGGATGGTGTCATCTGTGTATCTGAGGTTATTGATATTTCTCTAAGCAAACTGGATTCCTCATTGTGCTTCATCCAGCCAAGTTAAATAAATAGGGTGATAATATACAGCCTTGACATATTCCTTTCCCAATTTAGAACCAGTCCATTGTTCTATGTCCGGTTCTAACTGTTGGTTCTTGACCTGCATACAGATTTCTCAGCAGGCATGTAAGGTGTTCTGGTAGTCCCCCCTCTTGAAGAATTTTTCAGTTTGTTGTGATCACATAGTCAAAGGCTTTGATGTGGTCAATAAAGCAGAAATAGATAATTTTCTGGAACTCTCTTGCTTTTTCTATGATCCAATGGATGGTTGAAAATTCGATCTCTGGCTCCTCTGCCTTTTCTAAATCCATTTTTAACATCTGGAAGTTCATGGTTCATGTACTGTTGAAGCCTGGCTTGGAGAATTTTGAGCACTTCCCTGGTGGCTCAGATGATAAACTGTCTGCCTACAATGTGGGAGACCCAGGTTCAATCGCTGGTTCTGGAAGAGCTCCTGTAGAAGGAAATGGTAACCCATTCCAGTATTCTTGCCTGGGAAATGCCATGGATGGAGGAACCTGGTAGGCTACAGTCCATGGGGTCACAAAGAGTCGAACATGACTGAATGACTTTACTTTCTTTTCTTTTGCTAGTGCGTGAGATGAGTGCAATTGTGTGGTAGCTTGAATATTCTATGCCATTACCTTTCTTTGGGATTGGAATGAAAACTGACACTTTCCAGTCCTGTGACCACTGCTGACTTTTCCAAATTTGCTGGCATATTGAGTGCAGCAATTTAGCAGCAGCATCTTTTAGGATTTGAAATGTCTTAACTGGAATTTCATCACCTCTGCTAGCTTTGTTCATAGTGATGCTTCCTAAGGCTCACTTGACTTTAGATTCCAGGATGCCTGGCTCTAGGTGAGTGATCACACCATCGTGGTTATGTGGGTCATGAAGATAATTTTTTGTGTAGTTCTTCTGTGTATTCTTACCACCTGTTCTTAATATCTTCTGTTTCTGTTAGGTCCATACCATTCTGTCCTTTATTGTGCCCATCTTTGCATGAAATGTTCCCTCAGTATCTCTAATTTTCTTGAAGGGATCTCAAGTCTTTCCCATTCTATTGTTTTCCTCTATTTCTTTGCATTGATCGCTGAGGAAGGCTTTCTTATCTCTCCTTGCCATTCTTTGGAACTCTGCATTCAAATAGGTATATCTTTCCTTTTGTCCTATGCCTTTCTCTTCTCTTTTTTCTCACCTATTTGTAAGGCCTCCTCATACAGTCATTTTGCCTTTTTGCATTTCTTTTTCTTGAGGATGGTCTTGATCACTGGTCTTGTAGGTTTTCATAGAACCGTTCAGCTTCAGCTTCTTCAGCATTACTGGTTGGGGCATAGACTTGAATTACCATGATCCACAATCACAGAACACTGATCAAACTGACCACATGGATCACAGCCTTGTCTAATTCAATGAAACTATGAGCCATGCTATATAGGGCCACCCAAGATGGATGGGTCATGATGGATAGTTCGGACAAAATGTGGTCAACTGGAAAAGAGAATAGCAAACCACTTCAGTATTTTTGCCTTGAGAACCCCATGAACAGTATGAAAAGCCAAAAAGATATGATGCTGAAAGATGAACTTCCAGGTTGGTTGATGCCCAGTATGCTACTGGAGAAGAGTGGATAAATAACTCCAGAAATAATGAAGAGACGAATCTAAAGCAAGAACAATGCCCAGTTGTGGATGTGACTGGTGATGGAAGTAAAGTCCAATGCTATAAAGAATAATACTGCATAGGAACTTGGAATGTTAGGTCTATGAATCAAGGTAAATTGGAAGTGGTCAAATAGGAGATGGCAAGAGTGAACATTGACATTTTAGAAATCAGTGAACTAAAATGAACTGAAATGGGTGACTTTAACACAGATGACCATTATATCTACTGCTGTGAGCAAGAATCCCTTAGAAGAAGTGGAGTAGCCCTCAGTTCAGTTCAGTCACTCAGTCGTGTCTGACTCTTTGTGACCCTATGAACTGTAGCACGCCAGGCCTCCCTGTCCATCACCAACTCCCGGAGTTCACTCAAACTCACATCCTAATAGTCAACAGAAGTGTCCAAAATGCAGTACTTGGGTGCAATATAAAAAAATAACAGAATGATCTCTGTTTGTTTCCAAGTCAAACCCACATGTACGTCAAATGTGAGACATTCTTTTGTCCTCCAAAACTTTTGCAAATATACATGCAGTTATTCCCTTTACTGTAACACGTTCTTAAATAATGGACCCCTACTTATCTTTCACAACTCATAAAGTCTCTTCCCCTCTTTGAGAAGCATTTAATTGCTCCCATTCAACACAGCTGTTCATCATTTTTCTAATACACCTTAACATTCCAGACTATGGCTACATCATCCTTGCCATTGTACCCCCTGAACTGGAAGACCTCGAGTCTGAGAACTCGCTCTTATTTCTATATTTCAATTTACTCTAAATATATTATAATTTTCATGAATGTTTGTTGAATGAACAAAGATAACTAACAATTAAAATTATATAATGCAACTCCTGCCAGTCTCTATAATGACTACATAAATAATTTGAGCACTTAGCATGGATGTTTTCCTGCCTCTGTCATCTTCCATCTCTGAATATGAATATGAATACTTTGGAGACTAGAGAAGGAGACATTTCTAAGGTCATGATCTCTTGAATATTATCAGTTGGATAACACTTAAGACTAGGGAGAGGGACAGATGTATTTAATTCTTAAAATTTTCACTTGCAGTGTCTGTTTATCCTTAGTGAAACATATACTAAGATTTAAGTGTACTTGTTTAGGTATTTGACTTTGGTTTTTGAAAATATATTTGTAGAGAAAGTAGAAATTATGTTGGAGAAATGCAAACCAATTACTTTGTTAAAACTAGAACAAATAGAACTTTTTCAAATTTGTCTTAGTTTGACAATTTAAATAGCTAGAACGTAAGAAATACTTACAAAACCCTAAAAAAAGTTACAACATGCAAAGTCCTTACCAAAGAAATTAGAAAAGTGAAATAACTAATACTAACATTTACCTCCAACTTTCTCCTCCACTATGACAGAAAATCCATTTTAGTGTGATTAGTGAAAGATTTATTCAGTCTAACAAAATAAGTTTTTCAATCCCCAGGAAAAAAAAAATCTAATGAGACTATATATAAAGAGTTTTCAAGTGATGAAAGCTTATTTAATGAAATACCATTTTATCATTTCCTAAGGCACGAGTAAAATACAACTAACCTTTGAAAATGAGTCCAAAAGTGCTAGCCATTAAAAAAAAAATTGTTCAAAAATACAGGTGGATAGAGGATTTCCCTTGTGGTCCAGTGGTTAAGACTCCGTGCTCCCACTGCAAGAGGCCTGGGTTCCATCCTTGGTCAGGGAAATAAGATCCCACATGCTGCTCAGCATGACCAAAGGAAAAATAAAATGAAAAGGATGATAGCTAGCTAGCTAGATAGATGCATGGACACACTGACACAGACTACACACAAAAATTGGTTCTAACATGCAATCTGTGTTCAGTGTTTCTATTTAATTTCCATAACTTTTGATTTTTTACAACCATTTGAGAAAGCATATTGGGGAAAAACATAAACAAAAACAACCCTGAACTGAATTATTGGGGAGAAAAGTGATTTGTGGTTAGACACAGGCACCAAGCCTGTCTAACCCTTTTCTACTCTTTGACAACTGTATAACAATGGGAAAACCACTTACAGACACTCCTCTTGGATTATGTTTAATTATGAGCAAAATAAAAGAAAATATTTGGCACAAATAATGTCCAAAAAGAAGATGCAAAATCAGCATAGGTCCTCTCCTCTTCCTTTCTAATTCTCCTATTTTCTTTTTCAATCAATAATGTGAGTGGGTTGGTGTTTCCTTTATCCTGCTCCACCTGACAAAATAATGTAAAACCTGGTAAGAGAATAGAAGAGATAAGAAAAGACTTGAAATAAAGCATCCACTTTTGATATTTGATTGCTAATAACTTTCAAGCATCACTTTCCCTCCCTCTATGCACATCTGGACAAAGTAATAAGAAAGCTTAGCTGTTTCCTCACTTGGCTCCATAAAGATGTTTATACCACATAAGCTCAGTCCATGCTTGTAGGAAACCCTTCTTCCAGTCCCAGTCTTTAACCACCATTAAAGTGAAGTGAAGTCGCTCAGTCATATCCGACTCTTTGAGACCGTATGGACTGTAGCCTATCAGGCTCCTCTGTACATGGGATTTTCTAGGCAAGAGTGCTGGAGTGGATTGCCATTTCCTTCTCCAGTATTAAACTCTAAGCCAATTACTCTTCCTTACTCTTTCTCTCTCAAACCATTTTTGCAGCAACCTGGGAACATACTCTGCTCTGCCCAGAAACCCTCAGTATATGAGTAATAAACCTTTCATACTCTCTTTGTGTGGGTGTGGCTTTGTCAATCCCTATATTTCAACCAGATCCTTCTTTTTATTTTTTTAATTTATTTATTTTAATTGGAGGATAACTACAATATTTTGATTTTTCCCCCCATACATCAACATTAATCAGCCATAGGTATAAATATGTCCCCTCCTATCCCACCTCCCTCCCTACCCTATCCCTCTAGGTTGTCTCAGAGTGCCAGTTTTGGGTGCCCTGCTTCATGCATCAAACTTGCACTAGTTATCTATTTTACATATGGTGTATAGATATTTCAATGATATCTCTCAAATCATCCCACCCTCCTTTTCTCCCACTGAGTCCAAAAGTCCATTTTTTATGTCTGTGTCTCCATTGCTGCCCAGCATGTAAGATTGTTGGTACCATCTTTCTAAATTCTGTATATTTGCATGAATATACAGTATTTGTCTTTTTCTTTCTGACTTACTTAACTGTGTATAGTAGGCTCTAGGTCAACCACCTCATAAGAACTGACTCAAATGGGTTCCTATTACAGCTGAGTAATATTTCAGTGTATATGTACCACAGCTTCCTTAGCCACTCAATTGCTGATGGACATCTAGGTTGCTTTTATGTCCTAGCTATTGTAAACAGTGCTGCGATGAACATTGGGGTACACGTGTCTCTTTCAATTCTGGTTTCCTCAGGGTATACGCTCAGCAGTGGGACTGATGGATCATATGGCAGTTCTATTCCCAGTTTTTTAAGGAATCTCCACGCTGTTTTCCACAGTAGTTTTACCAGTTTACATTCCCACAACAGTGTAAGAGGGTCCCCTTTTCTCCACACCCTCTCCAGTATTTAATGTTTGTAGACTATTTGATGATACCATTCTGACCAGTGTGAGATGATACCTCATTGTGTAAACCAGAGTTTGAATGGAGCAAACAATCCCATATCTACAGTTTGGCCACAACAATGTACACTGTGAGCAGTGTATGTGTGTGTGTGTGTGTGTGTGTGTGTGTGTGTGTGTGTGAGATGACCCTCACCATCAGGGGTCTTTCTTCACTTGCTTTGACTTGCTACCTGGCTCTGCTGCCTGCTAGCCAGCATGTGCCAGAGGCCAGCGTGAAGAACTCCGCCCATGGCAAAGGTCTTGAGGAAGGAGGCTTGGCATACGCAAAGCCATGATCAAGCCTCAGGAAACCCCCTGTTCCCGAGCATCCAACCCCAAAACCAGAGTCTGTTTCATGTTCTCACCTACACCTCTGACTTTACGGGGGGCTCTCCCCCATAACATTTCTCTCGGAGAAGGAGGTAACTTGCAGCTCCAGTTAATAAAAATTCCTGGGCGTGACAAGAGTGTTTCAACTTAGAAATTCCTCTGGAGGTCCTCTAGCCTCCCTGATCAGGTTCGTCCGGCCACATGTGGTTGTTTACAGCCTCCCAACCTTGAGAGGCATGAGATGCTTTAAAACTTTCTAAATACAGACTCTTTTGAGAAGCTAGAAAATTATTAGTATAGTATAGTGGGTTGATTAGAAATTATATTGGTGAAGGGTTTTTTCATTTGTCCTGCCAATAATCACTGCTAATTCCTTGCCCTGGGTGTGACAAGGATGTCTCAGGTCAAACCTCTCTGCTGACAGACTAGCTTGTGTGACAACCTCTCAACCATAAACAGCACAGAGAATTTGAAGTATTAGCATAGGGCTTTCAATCATTACCACCAGGCCTCCATATCCTTAGGCACCTGGGAATATATTAATCAATGTATTTGGAATATAGAAAAGGAAATATAGTAGTTTTTGATGTTAGCAATACTAGACTTTTTGAGTTAATGAATTTTCTCTTTTGTAATAGATCACTGTACTTTGTTATAAATCACTGTGTCCTTGCTATGTAAAAATGTAACTTTATCACTATCTTAAGACTAAATAGATCTTAAGGGGAACACTGGTGAAGGGTTTTCATTTGTTGAGCCAATATTTGCTGCTAAATTTCCATATTCCTTGCCCTTATAATGAATATAACTAGCATATAGGAGAAATAAATATTAACCTTTAAGATTAATCATGTTAAACCTTAGACTAAGTAAATTCCTTTCTTGATTGTAACTCACCCTCACCCTATAGGAATGCAACTCTATTTGGAGGGTGGTGCCTGATTTAAGAAAAAAATCACCCCTGGAAAAATAAGTTTTCTGGTTAACTGACCGGTATCAGAAAGGGCCATAAAATGTCAGCAGGCTTCATGGTCAGAAGATGATGCAAAACCCATAAGACCTTTGTATAATTTTGTATGAAGTACCTGATTGTGACAAGGGTCAGGTCTGCTGACCCCCACGAGACTCTGTATTCATCCCTATATATAACAAAAAGGTATATAAACAAACCTGAAAAATAAAGAAATCAGATCAGTTTCTGGAAAGACTGATACCCCCGTGTCGTTTCTTTCTTTCTCCCTGTTTTTCTGGCTGAATTCCCATCTGGAGCGTGGATGCTATTCCACGTAAACCAAGTTATTCAGCCTCTTTTTCTCCACTAATATTTCCTACTACACTATCCGTTTCTAATCTCTCTCTATATCTGTAATTAAGTTTTTTCCTAGGATGCCGATTCCATCCCCACCTTCGAATCACCCTGGATCCACTGGGGCTGGACCCCGGCAAGCATGTGCTTTGAGATGTTGCCTGCTGAAAAGCTTGTGCTTTTGCTATGCAACTTTGTGCTGTTTGCTGACTTGCTAAGTTGTATGGAGCTTCTGATACAGATTTAATTAACCCAAGACAAATTTTCAAATGTTTATGAACAAGAATATGAGATTAGTGTCTACTTCAAAGAGGCACTGGGTTAAATGTTTCACTCCAGACTCATTTATATTTCATGTGTATGTATACATGTTCATATATATATATATATATATATATTTACATATGTATATATGTTTCTCTTGTGTTTAATTATGAGCAAAATCAAAACTTTTCTATATAGTTCTCAAATATTATCTCCTTAGGAATGCCAAACATTCTTGATAGTGACCAAGGCACTCGTTTCACTTGTTAAAATGAACACTGTTAGGTTCCTAAAGAAATAATTTACTGACTTCAGGACACAGTAGTCTTAGTGGCCATATTGCTTTTGTAAACAAATTCAAATTTAATTCAATTAAACATGATATAGTTCACTTATCAGTAAATCTTCAGGAGTTAATTGTAATAATTTGATTCTATTTTTGATGTTAAACTCTTGACAGGTTTCAAGCCTATCACTCCTCCTTCCCTGCTGTAATATCTGGGCAAGCTGATAAGAAAGCCTGAGTGTGCTCTTTTTTGGCATCAGTGGGAAGTCCAAACCATACAATACGAACTTGCACATGTGAGAATGTTTATCCCAGACCACTTCCTCCTCACCGCAAAACCCCAAGACAGTCGTCCTTCCTTGATTTTTTCTCAAGCCACTTCGGAAGTCAACCAGGCTCTCCCAAGAAAATTCATAATGTGAGTAACAGACCTTTTCATACTCTCTGGGTGTGTGTAACTTGCAAACAAAATTTTGAGGAGTCCATCTCACTACTTTGGGTTAATCACAAGAGGATGAATAATATCGTTTCCATAAAGTATACTTTGTTGGAAAGGGAATTTTTGATTACTTTCTACAATGTTTTACTTTTATTCCTCTTTTCCTTTCCATTCTTCTGTTTTAGGAAGAAACATTAAGCTGATTCTTTCTTGATTGCTCTTATCTTTTCTGCTTTTTCCCCCATCCCAACTCAAACCCCGTTAATGGAAGACATAGAATAGCATTTTTTTAAATTGAGGTATAGATAATTTACAGTGCTGTGTTAATTTCTGCTGAATAGCAAGTGATTATATATACGCAGTATTTCTTATATTCTTCTCCATTATAGTTATCTCAGGATGTTGAATATAGCTCCCTGAGCTATGCAGTAGGACCTTGTTTATCTATTCTATATGTAATAGCTTTCATCTACTAACCCCAAACTCCCAGTCCATCCTTCCCTCACCCTCTCTTGGCAACCACAGTTTGTTCTCTATATCTGTAATTCTGTTTCTATTTCATACATAGGTTCATTTGTGTTATATTTTAGATTCCCCATATAAGTGATATCATATGGGATTCGTCTTTCTCTGTCTGACTTCACTTAGTATGATAATCTCTAGTTCCATCCATGTTGCTGCAAATCACATTATGTTCTTCTTTTTAAAAGCTGAGTAATATTCCATTGTATATATGCAACATATCTTGTTTATTTTTCCATCTATCTATGGACATTTAGGTTGTTTCCAGGCCTCGACTGTTGTGATTAGTGCTGTTATGAACATGGGGGTGCATGAATCTTTTTTGAATTATAGTTTTGTCTGGATATATGCCCAGGAGAGGGATTTTGGGTGATATGGTATCTCTATTTTAAGTGTTTTGAAGAACCTCCATACTGGTTTTCTGTACCAACTTACATTCCCACTGATAGAATAGGAGGATTTCCTTTTCTCCACACCTTTCTCTAGCATTTGTTACTTGTAGACTTTTTAATGATGGCCATTCTGACTGGTATGAGGTGATACCTCACTGCAGTTTCATATCCTTAATAATTAGCAGTGATGAGCATCTTTTCATAGCATAGTGGCTTTGAAAGTGTGGTCCAAAAGCATCAGTACCAGGTGGAAAGTTAGAAATGCAATTTCTTGAGTTCCACATCAGACCTATTAGAGCATAGACTTGGGGGCAAGGTCTTTCATCTTTCTGTGTGTAAACAACTCTCCAAGTGGTCCTCCTGATCTTAAAATTTGAGAACTAGTGGTCTCAGAGTATAAGAGAGGGTCTGGTGAAAAGATGACAGGTCAATGTCCCAGACTGGCTTTATTTCAGGGTTCTCATGAGGCTTGTCAGCTCTTAGTTCCCTGACCAGGGACTGTACCCACACCCTTGACATTGAAAGCACATAGTCCTAACCACTGCATTACCAGGGAATTCCTCTGGAATTTGCTTTTCATATTTATATTTGAGATATCAAAGGTAAAATTTGAAGAATAGCCTTATTTATCTTTAGATTTGAGGTTATAATAAAGAGCAGTTTTAATGAAAATGATATATTATTGACCCCCATTTTTTTTCTTGAGTGTCAAAGCTAATAATGCAGGATTAGAGATTAGCTGAGAAAATGGATCCAAAACCTTCATTTGTAATGAGTTCTTTGGCCTGGACCACATTTTGTGTATATTTTGTATCTGTACTTGGGTAGAAACAAATGCATACACATACAGTACACACCCTGGGAAATAAATTGGAAGGAAGTGTTTGATTTTTTTTGTCCTGCCAACTCTTTCTATCAGAGACATAACTAGCAAACAAGATGGCATAAATTATTTCTAATATTCTCTCCAGGTTCAAAACTTGAGGTCCTGTTAATAGTATTGAGGTTGTCATGTTATGTTCAGAGAGAAGGTCTCAGTACTTTTTGCTTCTCCACTTTTCTGCAGATCAGATTTTCAGCTGCAGATATTTTTTTAAAGAAAATTTGGTCATATATTTATATATATATTTTCCATTAGCAGAATCTCCACAATAGAGGTATAAATGGAATGTTTTTCTACTGCTTTCTGTAATTGAGTTCTTAGGGGAAAGGATTTCCCATTATAACGGGAAGATTAATCCAGGGGTTATCAGAAGATATTTAATACGAACAAAATTGTTGACATTTTCTTTGTTTGTAACCTTATACTTTCATAGTTGTTTTATATTCTCTCTGCCAAGATTTTATGAAGATAGAATTTTTCCAGCATATGCTTTCTTTGTTTACATTTTTGGTTTTATAGAGGTCCACAGAATTACATTAACTTTTTAAAAATTGTTTTACTTATTTTTAAATTTACTTTTGACTGTGCTGGGTCTTTGTTGCTGCCCAGGCTTGTAGTGAGCGGGTCTATTCTCTGGTTGTGGTGTGCAGGCTTCTCATTGTGACGGCTTTTCTGATTGTGGAGCATGGGCTCTAGGGCATGAGGGCTGCAGAAGTTACCACACCTGAGCTCAGTAGTCGCATGCAGTTCTTAGGCTCTAGAGAGCAGTGTCAACAGTTGTGGCCCCTGGGCTTTGTTGCTCCGTGGCATGTGGGATCTTCCTGGACCAGGGATTGAACCCTTGTCTCCTGCATTGGCAGGTGGATTCTTTACCACTGAACCATCAGGAAAAGCCCAATGCTAATTTTAATAGGTGAAAAATAAACTTTCAGGAGATAAAATACCCTAAGCCTTTGACAAAATTTAAGTAGCAGATTTTTTCTGTTATAATATTATCACAACTCAAGGAAACTGAAGAAGCTTAGTTTACCAAGACTTGTCATATCCAAGGATATTTTTAATGTCTTTTTTTTAATGGATAGTTGATGTGATTGTCTTTCTAGTTTTTTTCTTATGTTTTTCTCTCTTTCCCTTGATTTCCTAGTGAAAACTGTGATAAATTCAAGAAAGCTTTTTTCCCTCTGTAACATCTCATTTATCTTTCATTTCTAGAAATGCAAACACTACAAGCATTGTACAGAGTTGATCATTCACTCATTTATGGATGAATTCTTTTAGCTTATCATATTAGTATAATGAGATCAGGGACTATATATATCCTTAGGCTGTGGAATAATATCTTTACTCATTCTGGAAGTCATTTTCTCCTACTAGACTCTGTAATTTTTCAATGCTCATGCTCAGTTGCTCAGTCATATCTGACTCTGAAACTATATAGTTATTCATTAAATCTGGATTTGGAGTCAGAAATTCTCATTTTTCCCTTTTTTAAAAAAAATTCTGTATGAAAATGAAATTTATATCACAGATTCTCATTAAGTAGGACTCATATTACATGTTCTAAGAGTAGTAAAGAATTTGCTCTCAATTCTTGTCAACTTTCACAAGAATATTCCTAAGGCCATGAGAATAGACCCAAGCTAACTAGTCATCATGGGATTGAGTTGTATCAAAGCAATTCCCATTCTCCAGGCTACAGTGCAACAGGCCTAGAGGCTGACTCAGATGAGCCAGCTTGGCATTAATTTGTTTTCAGCTTTTCTGGACCAAATGATCTCTGAGGTCACATTCAATTCTGAGATTCTTTTTTGGATTAGCTATCTTTTACTTGTCATTAGTAATAGTGGAAAGTATCCTTATACTACTAAAATATTATTTATAAATGCTTAATTCAGGTTATTTCTGACAGATGATTAATAATTTGGATTTTGTTCTGGTGCTTGACTTCATATGTAATTAATGACATGAATAGAGAGTATATTGAGCTTCTAAGTGCTTTATATGCTAGGAATTGGATCAAGTATAACTAATGTAAAATTAGAATTACAGCCCTTACTGTTGAAGAGCTTACCTGGTGACAATGCCACTTGCAATAAAGAGCTAATTTGAGTACTATTTACTGTTAGTATTGTAAAATAATGTTAATACTAGTTAAAGATTTTTATTCTCCTTACCTGATGTCTCCTTCTCAAACCTTCTGCCACATACCTTCAAATAAAGACTCTGAGTTTTTATCACCTTGTCCTATAATATTCACTAACAGGGTATTAATTTCCAGTGATGTTTTTACTTCCCTACCTGTAGGGTATAACTTTAAATTATAAATTTAAAGGCTCTATCTCCGGGCAAGAACACCGGAGTGGGTTGCCATTTCCTTCTCCAATGCATGGAAGTGAAAAGTGAAAATGAAGTCGCTCAGTCATGTCTGACTCCTAGCAACCTCATGGACTGCAGCCTACCAGGCTCCTCTGTCCATGGGATTTTCCAGGCAAGAGTACTGGAAGTGGGTCACAATTGCCTTCTTCATTTTATGGGTACACATATAATTTCTAAAATTCTCTCATCTAAGGTAATTTTTATTTAAAAAGAAAAATTACAGCCATAAGATTTATCAGAGTACATGTAATTGAGGCTTATCTTGTGTACTGAAAAATTTATGGGATAGAGACTATGACTATTGTCTTCATAATTGTACCTCATACATCTTGTATAGGGAATTCATTAATTAGCCTCTGAATTGACTCTGTTTGCTTACTTCTCATTTACTTTGTAACTCAGTCCAAATGTGACTCTCTAGTTTGTAAGACTGTTAGAAGTATTCTTGCATGGTCATTTTTCAAAATCCAGTGGAAAATTTTAGTTTCTAAATTATCTTACTTTAATTTTGTTTGGTAGTCTGTTGAGGATGCTTGCCTTGAAATTTTTACTTCTTTGATTTACATAATGATACTTTGATTTTCTTTATCTCATTTTCCAGTACTCCTCTATCTCCTTCCCCTCTTTCTCTGAACATGCTAATCATCATTATGTTCTATAGAGTCCCACTTTTAGTCCTCTTCTCATTTCGTCTCATCAAAAGTATGCCAAAGTTTTAATACCCTTCAACATGGTGATGAATCTCAAAACAGTAATCTTCTACCTAATTTTCCATAACTGTATGTCCATCTCCCAACTAGATATCTCCAACCAGATAATCCAAAAGTATCGTAAGTGCAGTGTATTTAAAACCAAATATTTTATCTACTAATCACCTCCTTCTCTACTTTAAATCTGTTTTAATTCTATATTCCCTTATCATTGAATGTTCTAGCCTTTTACTCAGCTTTCAACATCACAAAATTAGAAACCATCTGTTAGTTATCCTTTTTACTCATGTAATCAGTTAACAAAATCCTGTTGATTCAATCTCTTTAGACTTCTTTAATTTGCCCAGTTCTTTTTACCTCTCCCAAAATTTTAGGGACTATCATTCTCAATTCTCACAGAGACTATAAAAACAATCTCTTAACCCCATGTTTCTAGTCCTTACTCCCTTCAAGCGGGGGAAAAAAAAATATGATGTGTCACACCCTGTCTAAATTCCTTTAGGTATTTCTCATTACCTATAACAAAAAGTGCTGTACTATGCTTAGTTGCTCAGTTGTGTCTGACTCTTTGTAACCCCACGAATGGTAGTCTTTCAGGATCCTCTGTCCATGGAGATTCTCAGGCAAGAATCCTGGAGTGGGTTTTCCATGCCCTCCTCCAGGGGATCTTCCCAACTCAGGTTTCCAGCATTGCAGGTCAGTTCTTTACTGTCTGAGCCACAAGGGAATAGAAGGTAATGAGACTCATTTCTCAGACTGTTGCCTAATTAGTGACTGGTTTCCTCATCACCCCGTCTTACCACCAACTTCTTCATTACAGCACAACCTTGGGAACTAGTCCAAGTCCCCAAATTTTCACTAGACCAGTCCCCTCTTCAGTGGTTGCAGGTGCATCTTTTCCCTCCTTGGATGACTGCTATTATCTCCTAAAACTGAATTATCACCTCCTCCAAGAAACTTCCTCTGTGGTTGTCCTGCCTCCAAAGTTCAGCTCTGGCCAACTCTATATATGTTCCAATATCATCTGTAGTAGCTCCACCATAGCAATTACTACACTGTATTTTATTCTCTCACTTTCTTCCTACACTTTTCCATACCCAGTTATATTGAAACTATTTGAGGTTAAGAACAATTTATTGTTTGTGAAAACCAATTATTGATGGACCACAATTTCTTAATTAATGATTTTGAATAAATGAACGGAATCAGAATTTGTGTCTCATCAAGATGTCTTTCTCAGGTAGCATAGTCTGTTTTTTCAGTGTGTACATTGTACATTAGCATCTGTGATTCAAATTATTTAAAATTCACTATATTTTTTTTCCATGTGGGTGTTTGCTTTAAAATGTGCATTTTGTGGATACAAGGTAACGAAGAGGAACTTTTTTTTTTTTTTTACTTTTCCAAATGAGTGTTCTATTTTTTGTTTGCTGTGGTCACTCATTCAATGACCTCTTTTTCTCTCAAAATGTTTATGCTCCTACATCTATATTCCTATCTCGAAGCTATATATAGCCTAGTATATTATGTTTTGTGAAGTTCATTTAATTGGTTTGTGAAAGTTAGAGGTGATTATCACAACACTTTAAGTTTCTACTGAATGTTTTGGCTATAATAGAAAAGTTACAAACTCAAATCTCAATATTTCATTAGCAGGTGGTGGACACACTTATGAAATACCAGATTAGAATTACAATGGAAAGAGTCAGAGATTGAGACTAGATCTAGAGAATCCATGGCTTTCTAAAATTTTAACATTAAATTTGAGGCTTCTCTAATGTCAACAAAACTACTGTTTTGTGTATACTGTTAGTATACACAAAAATACAAAATATGAAATTATAATGTTTAGTGTAAATAATCAAGAGCTATTTAAAAAATTTTCAGGTTGGTATGAAATTCACTATCATTATTGTAATCACCTATGTAATGTTTCTTAATTTTAGGAATGATCTATAAATTATAATATTTAAATAATGATTCCACTACTTAGCAATTTCTTTTGGCATTGTTTTTAAACTGAAGGATAATTGCTGTACAGAATTTTGCTATTTTCTGTCAGACATCAACATGAATCAGCCATAGTATACATATGTCCCCTCCCTCTTGAATCTCCTTCCATCTCCCTCCCGATCTCACCACTATAGCTTGATACAGAGCCCCTGTTTGAGTTCCCTGAGTCATACAGCAAATTCCCATTGGCTATCTATTTTGCATATGGTAATGAAAGTTTCCATGTTACTGTCTCCACACATCTCCCCCTCTTCTCCCCTATCCCCACATTCATAAGTCGCTCTCTATGTGTTTCTCTGTTGCTGCCCTACATATAAATTCATTAGTACTATCTTTCTAGATTCCATATATATGTGTTAGTATACCATATTTGTATACTCTTTCTGACTTACTTTGTATAATAGGCTCTGTGTTCATCCACCTCATTAGAACTGACTCAAATGTGTTCCTTTTTATGGCTGAGTAATATTACACTGTGTATATGTACCACAGCTTTTTTGCCAACTTTTGGTTTTAGGTAGATTAGACTGAAATTAATTCTCTGGAATGGACTTACATTTATATTTTTTATATGTACTCCCCATATATTTCTCTTTTAGATAGTCAAAGTAGGAACATTTATTTCTGACATGGAGCTTATTGAGCCAAGTTTTAAATGACTCTGATATTTAAAAATTTAGTATTTTATATTTAATTTACTACATCCTAGAAGGAAATGGCAACCCACTCCAGTGTTCTTGCCTGGAGAATCCCAGGGATGGGGGAGCCTGGTGGGCTACCATCTATGGGGTCACACAGAGTTGGACACGACTGAAGCGACTTAGCAGCAGCAGCAGCAGAATAATTTGGAGATCAGATGTAAAGGAGAGCACTAGTGATTGTAGTTTCTGGAAAAGATGTAAATTTTTCTCTGTATTTTTAATTATACAGTATTTTGCTACAGGAAGCACTTTTAATTTGTAGCGTTATTCTTGAGCAATACATATCACACTAGATCTGTTAATTCCATGCAGGATGTAGTATTATTATTACATTGTCATCATGAGGAATGTTACTCAGTGTTTCAGTGAAATTTTACTCCTTAAGAAAACTGGAGGGCAATGATGAATACTGCTATTAATCTATCTAAAGTCAATGATAATAATTTAAGAAAGTTAACGTTCATTTAGATAATATTTGAAAAGAATAAACAAAAGAAAATAAGAATATTTTTATCTAAGATACTTTTTTATTGAAGTGTTTAAATTTGATTTTTATATCAACTTACATTAGACCTTTGTTTGTGTGTTTGTTAAGTTCCAGGAGACATCACTGATTCTTTAACAAAATCTTTACATCTTAAAGTTATTTTGAAGATTATTGTTTCTGTTATTTTTTTTAGTGTTTTACCCACAGTCTTCCCACTTTCCATCTTCTAATCTTATCTGCGTTTATTTCTCCTTGAAATTAAATCTATCAGTTTCTAAGCCATATGCCTTGGATAAATCATTTTAGTGGTATTAAAAATTGTAAATGTTAACTACAATAGAGAAAGAAATTTAACATGTGCTAGCATGCGTCCTCAAACATCAGCAGTAGAAAGAATTCCAACTAAAATTTTCTACCAGAGATGATTTGATCATAAACCTTTCAAGCAGAAAATTGGCAATCACTGTAGAAACAATTCCTCAGGAAGGTATTCAACTTTCAAATAACCCTGAAGCAAAGCAACCCAATGACATTTGCTTTCCAAAGACGTAACCTCACTGGTCCTTTCTCTCAGGGTCCTCTGGAAATCAAGCCTAGAAGAAACCAAGATAAAGTGAGACTCTTGCAAGTGTAAACCTTCTGTGATTCACAGAAGGTAAAAATGTTTTCCTTCTATCCTGAACCTTTAGGAACTAATTGGTTCCAATGTCTGGGAAATGGTGTGGGTTTCAATGGTATAGATTATATAAAGATAAAAAAAATAGACACTAGGGCTCATTAATCTGTTGGTAAGCTGAAATATACCCCTAGCCTTTTGTACAACTCAATTCAACTGTACTGTAAACATTCTGGAACACAAAGAAAACTAGTCTGAAACCATTCAGTACAGAAAGAAACATAAAAATAAATGCTTTGTGTTTCAGTTTTCTTTTAAAGATTATGTTTAAAATTTAAGACATTCAAGGGGCATGGTATGCCCCTAAGGCTCTGCCCCTTGAACATTTTATACACACAAACATTATTATACCCATGTGTGTGTACGCTTGTGTGTATGTATTCAAACTCTGTTTTTTTCTTTTACTTTAATACAATTTCTAGGTTTACACATTTTGAATAAATTTACATATATATATGTATCTTTCCCATGACTAATAATTTTCAGAATAAATTTGAATTTAGAAAAGGCATTAGAGTTTACAGAAAATCTATTCTAATATTTGACTTAAAACATCATCACAAAACTTTACCACAAGTCACCAAAATGACCACGTCAGAATTGAAAAATTAAACATAATATACAGTTTTAGTCTGCTAATATAGATCCCCAAAGTAAGCAGAGAAGAAAACATACATTTAATCATATAGGATATTCTTAGTCACTCACTCAAGTCTGATTTTCTTTTTTTTTTTAATGTATTTATTTTTAATTGAGTTTTTCTTGTTTCTGACTTCACTCTGTATAATAGGCTCTAGGTTCATCCACCTCATTAGAACTGATCAAGTCATATTTTCTTATATTTAGCTTATACTCAATTATAAAATGCTTACTAATCTAGTTTGCAGTTTCTAACCTACTTTAGCATCCAGAGGCTTCTAGGCTACAAAGTTTTAAATGCAATCAAACATAAAAAGCGATGCCAAGGTAAAATACAAACACGAAGGCTGAAATGTACTAAAGAATTCAGTACTACAGTGTGGACTGATTGACATAAGTTTCCATTCACCTCCATAACTGCAGAGTGAAGAAAGGAATCTAGCAAATGAAGTGGGTAGAAGAAACCTTGCTGTTTTTCAGTCACTAAGTTGAGTCTGACTCTTTGTGACCCTATGCACTGTAGCACTGGAGGCTCCTCTGTCTTCCACTACGTCCCGGAGTTTGCTTGGATTCATTTTCACTGAGTCAGTGACACTATCTAGCCATCTCATCTTCTGCTGCCCCCTTCTATTATGGCCGCCAATCATTCCCAGCATCAGTATGTTTTCCAATGTGTCGGTTCTTAGCATCAGGTGACCAAACTATTGGCACTTCGGCTTCAGTAACTGTCTTTTCAATGAATATTCAGGGTTGATTTCCTTTAGGAACAACTGGTTTGATCTTCTTGCAGCCTGAGTTAAAGCCCTAGGCATGCAGTCCCTTGCAAAGCTGATTCTCTTACTGAACCTCAGTTTATTCTGTTACAAAATGAAAGAGCCAAACCAGACTAGATTTTCTTTTTCAATCTCTGAAGATCTATCCTGTAAATAATTATTAGCTGTGTTTCTCTGGAAACATATAAGATACGTTTACTATTTGTTTCCTAATGAGACAGTGTCATGTGGAAAGGATTCTAAAAAAAAAGAAACTCCATGAAAACACATAAGGTAAAAATAAACATTAGTGATTAAAGTGGGTTAGCTCTGATTATTTGAAAACTTTGTATAATAATTTATGTCTGAAAACAGTGAGCAGATTAGGAGGTCCTGCATTTCAACCAAAATTTAAGAGACATTACTAATTTAAGAGTGAAAGTATGCATTATTTATACTAATTCACATACTTAATACAAAATAATATTTTATATTTCTAAAAATTAGGTTATTGAATCTAATTAGTTATGTACTCTAGCAAACCTAATTCACCCATAAATTTGAAGAAAACAGTATTAAACTGGAAGTGCTAACTCAAAATACATTTGCAGCAATAGAATGTGTAAGGTGATAATAAATTTTCTAGAAAGCTGAGTGGATTATAAAAGAACAGTTGGGCTGATTGATTAATTCAAATTTAGGTATGTTAGGTATGCAACTTTTACGCTAAAATGGAAGTTCAATTTAGGAATAGCAGTGTTTGGCAATTTGAAATACATTTCTGATTGAAAATGCCTTGAATAGATGTTTAATCACTAAACAAATTCTATCATTTACAATACATTTTTTATTTTGTTCATGATTACTTGAGGCATGCATGCATGCTCGGTTGCTTCAGTCATGTCCGACTTTGCAACCCCATGGACCATGGCCCACCAGTTTCCTTGTCTCCAGGCAAGAATAGTGGAGTGGGTTGCCCTTTCCTTCTCCAGAGGATCTTTCCGACCCAGGGATCAAACCTGGGTCTCCTGCATTGTAGGCAGATTCTTTACCACTGAGCCACATGGGAAGGCCTCTTACTTGAAACAGTGGTGTTAAAATACTTGCGTACTATTTGGGTCTACCTTTAATTGGCTTGGTGGCCGCTAAGCAATTCAGTATGTTAAATTAGAGGCTTTAACTGATGACAATTATCCTTTAAATATCAAAGTGGCATATGAAGAGTGTTTCAGGAAAAATGCCGAGCAGGATAGTCTGAGGTAAACTTCACAAGTAAGGGTTCCTATTCCCCTCCTATCTGAATTTTCCTCATTCCAACATGTCCACTTCTCCAGTAATGTCTGATTCTCATTTCTCTATTACAATTTCACATTTTATTCTCTCAATACCCTACCTACTCAAACATCAATAATTCTTCTTCTTGAATTCTGTGTCTTTACAATTCCTATTTCTAATTCTTTTGTCTCCTGTCTCTTTATTTATTTCCTTAGCTTTTCTATTTTTAATCTGAGCACAAATACAGGAGTTGGAGTAGTACAGATATAAATGAGTAGCATGTGTATTAGCAAAGCTTTTGATTCAAATGTGATGTGTACATTTTTTATTACATAAGGAAGCTTAGACTCACAAACTGGATGATCTAATTAATGTTTCCAATTTAATAGTAATGTTGTGTTAGCTATATACATGACAAAGTTGATCATTTAAAGATTGTGTCTGTAAATAGTACATGTGTCTGTATGTGTTTAGCTTAAAATCACATTTTATGTCTACTAACTGTTCTTTTAGAAATTATTGTTAGTTTGAATGAGTTTTATATTTGGAAAAGGTGACTTTTGTAATTTTAATATTTTTCTTTATGTCACCCACATAAATCAAAGTACTTAGGATTTGAGGGGATTCTGACCTTATATTAAGGTAACACAATATTACTAATACTCCTAATAACAATAATATAGATTGATGTAAGAAATAAATGCTCTGATGGTAAAGACATTGAGCTAATTTCCTGTATACTGTTTTTTTGAATGTAGTGTCCAATTTAACTAAAGATGGAGTGAACTTTGATGTAGGTGGTGTGATCTGAAGTAATGAAAACACCACATTTCGAAAATGCTTTCTATGCCATGAGGTTCCTATGAATTATTGTACTAAGAATTGTTCCCATACTCCAGGAGACATACAATCATGAATGACAAGTCCACCAATTTTCAGCTATCAATTTATAATTATGATGAGTTTTGAGTTTTCAACGTAAGAAGGAGTTCATATGGACAACTTATACTATAAGAAAATTAAAAAAAAAATTGAGGAGTGAAGTATCAAAGAACTAGAATGTCATAGCAAGCTGGATTTTTCAAAGCCAGAGGACAGCAAGAAAAAAGAAGGAAATATAAAAATGAATTTAAAAAGCACATAGATGTGCTTTTTTGTGAAGGCAATGTTCCTGACTTTAGGGTGCTGAAAATGAAAACTTCATAACAATTTTCATTAAAAATTTATAGATCTAAATGTCCCCTCTTAAAACTGGGTAGTGAATATTTAAAATAAAAAATATTAATATATAAATCAGTTGATAATTCATATTACTTAAGAAAGGGAGACTCCAAGTTGCTTTTTGAGAAAATTTCTACTTTTTCTTCTAGTAATTTCTATGTACAAGAGAAGTTGTACATTCTTTTAGGAGATTCATTAAACTTTAATTTTCATAATGCAACTACAGACTCGTTCTGAGTTATAGAACATTTGAATTGTTCCTTATTTTATAGTAACCCTATGCTTCTAGTATTAAGACAGCAAAGAGTAATAAGAGCAAATTAGAACTATCTACTGTCTAGCTCCTGCCAAAGACGAGGTGTTACTTGGAGGAAAATTTATGTTTGTCATTTGGGTTACTCAAAAATATCTTTGGATTAAAAGGTACCACACAAAATATAACTTGGTCTAAACAATTTAGTGCAACATAAAACCATTTTCAGTGAATTCCGTTTTGAAACTTACTATGTGAAACAAGGTTATGCTGAGTAGTAACTCCCTAATCTCGGCAACTTTAAACTAGATAGGTTTTTTTTAAATTTCTTGTTCATGCTTTATGTTTATTTTGAGTCTCAGATGTCCTGCTCTGAATTATTCTCAGTCTGGTACACAGACTAAAGAATGGGTACCATCTTGAAGATCATTGTCGTACCATGGCAGAAGCAAGAGAGTCCATGGAGAATCCACATGGGCAATTAAGTAACACATGGCACTTATACTTAAGAACCATTAGCTAAATTGCTCACATAGCTGAACAACCACAGTAAGCAAAGAAGTGCAGTGTCATCTGTGTCTAGAGGAATAAGAATTGGGAATATCCAAGGATTAGAATATATAGTCACCACACATATAAATTTTGTAAAGAAAATATTAAAAATAGGTTTCACAGGATCTTTTCTACATTTATTACATTACTAGGAGTATTTTTTTAATAGAAATTAGAGTCTTCTATATAAGATCCACATGAAGACTGTCAGGAAAGTTAAGGTAAATTTGAAATTCAAACAAGAGTAATTTTTTCAGAAATTGAGAATTATATTATTCTTCTTTAAGAAGCATTTCTATGTGTATTTCTAAATTAATATTTAGGTTAAATATTTAAAAGAATGAAAGAAATAGATCTGGAAAAATAGGTCATAATTATTTGGTTCTACCATGAATCCTAATTTCTTTTTTAAAACTACTATTTTTCATTTTAATGTAGAAAACCTTAATCGGACATTTACCCCTTTAACTTAGTTTTAAAGCATAATACACTATTTTATGGAAAAGGAAATGTCATTCCACTCCAGTATTCTTGCCTGGAAAATCTCATGGGCAAAGGAACTTGGTGGGCTACAGTAACTGGGGTTGCAAAGAGTTGGACACGACCGAGCAACTAAACACACACAGTTCAGTTCAGTTGCTCAGTAGAATCCGACTCTTTGCAACCTCGTGGACTGCAGCACGCGAGGCTTCCCTGTCCATCACCAACTCCTGGAGTTTACTCAAACTCATGTCCATTGTGTCAGTGATGCCATCCAGCCATCTCATCCTCTGTCTATCCCTTCACCTCCTGCCTTCGACCTTTCCCAGCATCAGGGGCTTTCCCAATGAGTCAGTTCTTTGCATTAGGTGGCCAAAGTTTTGGAGTTTCAGCTTTAGCATCAGTCCTTCCAATGAATATTCAGGATTGGTATCCTTTAGGATGGACTGCTTGGATCTCCTTGCAGTCCAAGGGACTCTCAAGAGTCTTCTCCAACACCACGGTTCGAAAGTATCAAATCTTGGGTGCTCAGCTTTCTTTATAGTCCAACTCTCACATCCATATATGACACCTGAAAAAACTAAAGCTTTGACCGGACGGACTTTTGTTGGCATAGTAATGTCTCTGCTTTTTAATATGCTGTCTAGGTTGGTCATAACTTTTCTTCCAAGGAGCAAGATTTTTTTTAAAAAAATTAATTTATTTATTTTAACTGAAGGCTAATTACTTTACAATATTGTAGCGGTTTTTGCCATACATTAACATAAATCAGCCATGGGTGTACATATGTTCCCCATCCTGGACCCCCCTCCAACCTCCCTGCCTATCTCATCCCTCAGGGTCATCCCAGTGCACCAGTGCACCAGCCCTGAGTGCCCTGTCTTATCCATTGAACCTGGGCTGGAGATCTATTTCACATATGGTAATATACATGTTTCAGTGCTATTCTCTCAAATCATCCCACCCTCGCCTTCTCCCACAGAGCCCCAAAGTCTGTTCTTTACATCTCCGTCTTTGCTGTCTTGTATATAGGGTCATCATTACCATCTTTCTAAATTCCGTATATATGTGTTAATATATACTGTATTGGTGTTTTCCTTTCTAATTTGCTTCACTCTGTATAATAGGCTCCAGTTTCACCCATCTCATTAAAACTGATTCTAATGCATTCTTTTTAATAGCTGAGTAATATTCCATGGTGTATATGTACCACAGACTTCTTATTCATTCATCTGCCATTGGACATCTAGGTTGCTTCCATGTCCTAGCTATTGTAAACATTGCTGTGATGAACATTGGGGTACACGTGTCTCTTTCAATTCTGGTTTCCTCGGTGTGTATGCTAGACATATGTGTCATATGGCAGTTCTATTTTGAGATTTTTAAAGCATCTCCACACTGTTTTCCATAGTGGCTGTACTAGTTTGCATTCCCACCAACAGTGTAAGAGGGTTCCCTTTTCTCTGCACCCTCTACAGCATTTATTGTTCATAGACTTTTTATAGCAGCCATTCTGACTGGCGTGGGATGGTACCTCATTATGGTTTTGATTTGCATTTCTCTCACAATGAGTGGCATTGAGCATCATTTCATGTGTGTGTATTAGCCATCTGTGTGTTATTTGTTGCTTTTCTCTTGCTGCTTTTAATAGTTGCTCTTTGTGTTTGATCTTTGTTAATTTGATTACTATGTGTCTTGTGGTGTTTTGCCTTGGGTTTATCCTGTTTGGGATTCTTTGTGTTTCTTGGACTTCGGTGGCTATTTCCTTCCCCATTTTAGGGAAGTTTTGAACTATTATCTCCTCAAGTATTTTCTCATTGTCTTTCTTTTTGTCTTTTTCTTCTGGGACTCCTATTATTCGAATGTGGGGCGTTTAACATTGTCCCAGAAGTCTCTGAGCTTGTCCTCATTTCTTTTAATTTGTCTTTGTTTTTTCCTCTCTGCTTCATTTATTTCTACCATTCTATCTTCCACTTCACTTGTCCTGTCTTCTGCCTCAGTTATTCTACTGTTGGTTCCCTCCAGAGTGCTTTTGATCTCAGTTATTGTATTATTCATTATTGATTGACTCTTTTTTATTTCTTCTAGGTCCTTGTTAAACATTTCTTGCATCTTCTCAATCCTTGTCTCTAGTCTATTTATCTGTAACCCCATTTTGTTTTGAAGATTTTGGATCATTTTTACTATCATTAATCTGAATTCTCTTTCAGGTAGATTCCCTATCTCCTCCTCTTTTGTTTGGTTTGGTGGGCATTTATCATGTTCCTTTACCTGCTGAATATTTCTCTGCCTTTTCATTCTATTTAGATTGCTGTTCTTGGGGGTGGCCCTTTTGTATGCTGTAAGTTTGTGGTTTCTCTTTATTGTGGAGGTTGCTTCCTGTAGGTGGGGTTGCCTAGTGGTTTGTCAAGGTTTCCTGGTTAGGGAAGCTTGCGTCAGTGTTCTTGAGGGTGGAGCTGAATCTCTTCTCTCTGAAGTGCAATGAAGAGTCCAGTAGTGAGTTTTGAGATGTCTATGGGTTTGGTATGATTTTGGGCAGCCTGTGTTTTAATGCTCAAGGCTGTGTTGCTGGAGAATTAGCATGGTATGTCTTACTCTGGAACTTGTTGGCGTTTGGGTGGAGCTTGCTTTCAGTGTAGGTATGGAAGCTTTTGGATGAGCTCTTGTCTATTAATGTTTCCTAGAGTCAGGAGTATTCTGGAGTTCTCAAGTTTTGGATTTAAGCCTCCTGCCTCTGGTTTTCAATCTTATTCTTATAGTAGCCTCAAGATTTCTCCATCCATACTGCACCAATGATAAAGCATCTAGGTTAATGGTGAAAACACTCTCCACAGTGAGGGGCACACAGGTTCACAGAGTTACATGGAGAAGAGAAGAGGGAGGAGGGAGATAGAGGTGACAAAGAGAAGAGGAGAAAACAAAAGGGGAGCGAGCAATCTAGCCAGTAATCAATTCCCTATGTTCTCTCCACAGTCTGGAACACTCAGAGAAGTTCACAGAGTTACATAGAGAAGAGAAGAGGGAGGAGGGAGATAGAGGTGACAGGAGGAGAAGAGGGGCGGAGTCAAAAGAGGAGACAGTAATCTAGCCAGTAATCAGTTCCCTAACTGTTCTCCACAGCCCAGAACACCCAGAGAGATTCAGAGTTAAGTAGAGAAAAGACAGGGGAGGGAGGAGATAGAGGTGACCTGGGGGAGAACAGGGAGAGTCAAAAGGGGAGACAGCCCAAGTAAAAATGGGTACTGAAGATTAGATTCTTTTTTTTTTTGGGGGGGGGGGTGGTGATTAGATTTTTAAAGGTACAAAATTGATAACAAATACGAAAAGGCAAATCTAGAGTATAGGTGGGATTCTCAAAAATGCAATATTAAAAATACAAAACAAAATCAATCACAAAAATTATAAGAAATATATATATGGAATTTTCTTTAAAAATAGGGTCTTTTGCAAGATAATAGCTTATAAAATTAAAATTAAAGGAGTAATAAAGAACTTAAAAATTAAAAAATGATAATAGTAAAATATGTCTAGGAATTTTTCTGGAGCTGTTGAGGGCAATGTGGGGTCAGCTCAGTTTCAGATAGTTCCTTATTCCAGCTTATACTTCTTCTCAAGGTCTATAGGCCCCTTCCAATGCTTAGTCAATCATAACTACAGGGTTTTCATCTGTTGCATCTATCACTTCTAGAGCAGGTCCCTCTTCTTGGTTTATTTTGGCTTCCTCTGTTTGAAAGTCTTTTCAGGGTCTAATTTCTACCCTGACACAACGGGGTGAAGGTGGTCACTTATTTAGGCTCACTTGTTCAGTTGTGTGGTGGTAGGGAGGAACATTGCAAACAAATATCACTGGTATGTGTGGGAAGTGCTCACAGTGTATGGACCACACTGGGTTTGTCCCAGCTCATGGCACATTATGTTTCCCCATTCTACACTGCTCAGGCTCCAGGTTGCTCTGCAGGGGATCTGTCCAAAGCGGGCCCTGGGTTTTGTGCACTTCCCAGGTCCAAGCAGCTCAGGCAACCAGGTGATTGGCAAGTGCACTGTCCCAGGTGGACTGTGTCTTAATCACCTTCCCAGTCCCAATCACTTGGTTTCCTGGGTGCACAGCAAGAGTGCCAACTCAGGTGTGCTGTGTGTCTCCTCTGGGGAGCTGATCTCTGGCTGTGACCCTCCTGGCAGATGTCAACTGTCTAGGGTCCCAGGGAGATGTGGTTAGCAACTGGGAGCCTACTCACAGTTTGGTGGAGGATGCCATCTCTGGGGCTGAGATTTCCCCTTGCCTTCCAGCTCTGGCTGTCACCTGCCTGCCAGTGGGGGGATGGGCTGGCCCACAGCCAATTAGCTCTCCTCTGGTATTCGCTCAGCCCTTTGTTCTGTGAGCAAGCCAGGCTGTGCTTTATGTTAGAGCTTTTCACTGGAACGCTCTCTCTCTCTCTGTTTTTTTTCCTCTTTCTGGCTATTCTACAGTTTGGGTTGCTATCTCACATTAGCTCCCTCAGATTGTCCTCAGGGCATTCAGGCCTGGTCCTTACCCTAAGCACACAACCAGCACCTCCCTGTTCAACCCCTGCTCCCTGGTGGCAGACACAAGTGTCTGGGCTACTTCTCCACAGTGAGTTGCAGTTAAATGTATATTCTGTTTTTTTTTTTTTTCCTCCTGGTTATGTTGCCCTCTGAGATTCCAAAACTCCCCACAGACCCACAGATGAGAGAGTTTCCTGGTGTTTGGAAATTTCTCCTCCTTCACAATTCCCTCCGTGGGATAAGTCCCTGTCCCTAACTCTTTTGTCTCTCTTTTTGTCTTTTATATTTTGTCCTACCTCCTTTTGAAGAGAATGGGCTGCCTTTCTGGGTGCCTGGTGTCCTCCACCAGTGTTCAGTTGTTTTGTTGAGTTGCTCAGCATTCAAATAATCTTTTGATGAATTTGTGGGGGAGAAAGTGCTCTCCCCGTCCTATTCCTCCACCATCTTAGGACCACCCTCAAGCATCTTTTAATTTTATGGCTGCAGTTAGTATCTGCAGTGATTTTGGAGCCCCATAAAATAAATCTGTCACTGTTTCCCCTGTTTCTCCATCTATTTGTCATGAAGCGATGGGACCAGATGACATGACCTTAGTTTTCTGAATGTTGTTTTAAGCCAACTTTTTCAATCTCCTCTTTCACTTTCATAAAGAGGCTTTTTAGTTCTTCAATTTCTTCCATAGGGGTGGTGTCATCTGCATGTCTGAGGTTATTGATATTTGTCCCGGCAATCTTGATTCCAGGCTGTGCTTCATCCAGTCCAGCATTTCTCATGATGTACTCTGTATATAAGTTAAACTAGCAGGGTAATAATATACAGCCTTGACATACTCCTTTTCCTATTTGGAACCAGTCTGTTGTTCCATGTCCAGTCTTAACTGTTGATTCTTGACCTGCATACAGATTTCTCAGGAGACAGGACAGGTGATCTGGTATTCCCATCTCTTGAAGAATTTTCCACGGTTTGTTGTGATCCATACAGTCAAAGGCTTTGACATAGTCAATAAAGCAGAAATAGATGTTTCTCTTGAACTCTCTTGCTTTTTGTTGATCCAACGGATGTTGGAAACACACACACAATATTGAAAGATTGTTGCTGAACCATGCAAAAACTCAGGGATTCTCGGCCTCTGGAGGAGAAGAATTCAATCTGTGGACAGGGGCGAGGCTTGATCTCTCAGAGCTTTGTGTAATAAAGTTTTACTAAATTAAAACACACTTAATCTTTGGAAGGAAAGTTATGACTAACCTAGATAGCATATTCAAAAGCAGAGACATTACTTTGCCAACAGAGGTCCGTCTAGTCAAGGCTATGATTTTTCCAGTAGTCATGTATGGATATGAGAGTTGGACTGTGAAGAAGGCTGAGCGCCAAAGAATTGATGCTTTTGAACTGGGGTGTTGGAGAAGACTCTTGAGAATCCATTGGACTGCAAAGAGATCCAACCAGTCCACTCTAAAGGAGATCAGTCCTGGGTGTTCTTTGGAAGGAATGATGCTAAAGCTGAAAATCCAGTACTTTGGCCACCTCATGCAAGAGTTGACTCATTGGAAAAGACTGATGCTGGGAGGGATTGGGGGCAGGAGAAGGGGATGACAGAGGAGGATATGGCTGGATGTCATCACCAACTCAATGGATATGAGTTTGAGTGAACTCCGGGAGTTCTTGATGGAAAGGGAGGCCTAGCATGCTGTGGTTCATGGGGTAGCAAAGAGTTGGGCATGACTGAGCGACTGAACTGAACTTAACTGAAAGTATAAAGGCGATAGAGAAAGCTTCTGACATAGGCATCAGAAGGGGGTAGAAAGGGTACCCCCTTTCTAGTGTTAGCAATGGAGTTATATACTCTCCAATGAATCCAAAGGATGTCTGGAGGTTGTAAAGACTTCACCAGTAATTTACATTTTAAGATTACAGAATTAGCCAGAAGGTTTAATCCATTGACTGTCCTCAGGCAGGATACATTGTTATATAATCCTTGTAAAGACCAGACTTACTCCTATAACTTACATTTTAAGATAACAAGATTAGCCAGAAGGTTTAATCCATTGACTGTCCTCAGGCAGGATACATTATTGTTACATAATCCTAAGGAATGTAGAGGAAAAAAGTTTGTCCTTTCTTCCTCTTTGAGAATTCCAGACCCCTTTCTCCATGGGGACCCCATAGACTTATCAACCTACCTAGGAAATGACTCTCTCATTCCCCTTTTTTCTTTTAGGAGAATTATGTTGCCAAGGGGAAGGGACATCATTTTCATTCCATAACTGCTTCCTGCTGTTTAGGGGCATGGTTCCTAAATTGTTGCTGCAACATATTTTCCTAACCCTCATATTGAGGGTCTCTGATCCAGGGCCCCAGGTAATAGTTGGAGGAGGTTGTTCAGCCTCATAGGAGCTGGACAACCATCTATAACTTAAAAGCTTTTCAGTTCAATTGCTCAGTCATGTCCAACTCTTTGCGACCCCATGAACCACAGCAAACCAGGCCTCCCTGTCCATCACCAACTCCCGGAGTTCACTCAGACTCACCTCCATCGAGTCAGTGATGCCATCCAGCCATCTCATCCTCGGTCGTCCCCTTCTCCTCCTGCCCCCAGTCCCTCCCAGCATCAGAGTCTTTTCCAATGAGTCAACTCTTCACATGAGGTGGCCAGAGTACTGGAGCTTCAGCTTTAGCATCATTCCTTCCAAAGAAATCCCAGGGCTGATCTCCTTCAGAATGGACTGGTTGGATCTCCTTGCAGTCCAAGGGACTCTCAAGAGTATTCTCCAACACCACAGTTCAAAAGCATCAATTCTTCAGTGCTCAGCCTTCTTCACAGTCCAACTCTCATATCCATACATGACCACAGGAAAAACCATAGCCTTGACTAGACGGACCTCTGTTGGTAAAGTAATGTCTCTGCTATTGAATATGCTATCTAGGTTGGTCATAACTTTTCTTCCAAGGAGTAAGCATCTTTTAATCTCATGGCTGCAATCACCATCTGCAGTGATTTTGGAGCCCAAAAAAATAAAGTCTGACACTGTTTCCACTGTTTCCCCATCTATTTCCCATGAAGTGATGGGACCAGATGCCATGATCTTCGTTTTCTGAATGTTGAGCTTTAGGCCAACTTTTTCACTCTCCACTTTCACTTTCATCAAGAGGCTTTTTAGTTCCTCTTCACTTTCTGCCATAAGGGTGGTGTCATCTGCATATCTGAGGTGATTGATATTTCTCCCGGCAATCTTGATTCCAGCTTGTGTTTCTTCCAGTCCAGCGTTTCTCATGATGTACTCTGCATATAAGTTAAATAAGCAGAAAACCCCATTATACAGTTACAGATAGAAGGCAAAATAGTCATTAAACGAAGTCATTAAAATCAAAATGAAAAGTCACATTATATCCATAATTACATCAGTCCATCTTAAGGCTGTTTGATGTCATCGGTTTAAGAAGAGTCATCACATGCGATTGTTGTTGAAGGTATTTGCAGAGTTGAAGAAAGTCTTTTCCTCGAAGTGGAGATGTCTACCACAGGAAGCTTTCCTCTGATGAAGAGGGGAGCACTCCGCAGACCCAGCAGTTAGACTGATTGTGGAATTCAGTGTAGCAATGAACCAGGACAGGAAGGCATTTTCTTGAGGATCAAACGGCAGACTCAGGGTTTTTGGAGTCAGCAGAAATAGGCTCACATAAATTATCAGACCCATCTTTTGGCTCATCCAGATAGTCCCATTACAGAAGCAGATCAGGAATAAAGTAGGCCAGGAGCTTCAGTAAGCACGGAGTCAGTTGCCCCAGTGTCTAAGAGGAAATTGATGGATTGGGCCCCCAGTTATTAATACCCGGGGTTCCTCAGGTGTAATTAGGACGAGAGCTGTGTGGGGACCCCTGGGCACTTTCAGTCCTGTTTGTCTTGAGAGTCCAACCCCTGAAACCTTTGCCTCTGGGGGCAGTCTTTCTTCTAGTATGGCCCTTTGCAGATGGGACAGGGGGAGGCTTAGATGCCTGAAGGCAGTTCCGCTTGAGATGCCCCTCCTTTCCACAGTAATAGCAAGTCCATCCCTTTTCACCTGGGTCCCTCTGGGCATTTTTCTCAGGCTGTTTAAGAAAGGTTTTCATAGCCATTGCGAGGGCTTCTGCCTGGTCCTTTGTCTTTTTCTGCCTTTCTTTCTTTTCCTCATATTCCCTACCATAACGTACTGTCTGAGCCAGTTACAACGGAGTATCTAAAGATTGGTTTGGTCCATAGCCTGTTTTAATAGCTTACGACAGATATCTGGAGCTGACTGAGTGAGAAATCTGTCTTTTAAGATCACTTTTCCCTCTTCACTTTCGGGATCAATCTCAGTGAGTCTGTGAAGGGCTTCTCTCAGTCTATCTAGGAATTTACCAGGAACTTCCTTCTCCTCCAATTCTATGTTTACCAATTTACCATAATTTAAAGGCTTTGCATGCACCTGCCTAAGTCCTTCAAGAATACATCTGACAAAATGACTCTGATCCCATCTTCCTTTAGCTGTGTTGTAGTCCCAGTCTGGTTCTGTAGTTGGGACCGCCTGATTCTCAGTGGAGAAGGCAGTTATCTCGTCCTCCCTCTTCCCTACTGATTCATTACCAAGCCATTCATCTCCATAAGCAACCGCTTTTCCCAAAACTCGACTTTTTGAGTCGGGACTCAGCGTTTGTCACAAGATATATATCACATTCTTCCAAGTAAGGTCCTAAATGAGAGTAACACCTTTAAAAGCTCTAATATATTATTCTGGGTCCTCTAAATAGTCTCCCAGATCCTCCTTGATTCTTTGTATTTCTTGATAAGAAAAGGGCTTATTAACTTTCATAGACTGATTATTTCTCCCAGTAGGTGCTTCATGAAGAGGCAAAAACTTGTGTGGCTGTTCCTCAGTCTCTCTGGCTGCTCTGCACATATGATCCCAGGGATAGATTGGAGAAACCTGCTTTCCTTTATCTCTTTGTCTCTTGTCCTCCATCTCGTCTAGCAAAGTAGGAGGACTGGAAGGAGCTGAAGGAGTCACACTCAAATCTATAAGACATAAGTCTGGCATATTTTGCAGAGAGAAAAAGGGCAACACCTATGCTACTGCTATTTCCCTTGTTTTCTACAGAACTGGAATAATTGTAAAACAGTATTATACTTAAAAGAGCCTCCACTGGCCATTCTCTGTCCTCCAGTGGGTATTGTGGCCATGCAGTATCACATAGGAAGACCAGGTGTGTCTTCTTTAAGCCCTGGGGATCAAATCTATCCCAGTTTTTCAGGATACAGTTCAAAGGAGTGAGTCTGGAATTGTTAACTCCCGTCTATAAGAGAGAGAAAAAGCAACCAGTGGCATCTTTCTACCTGAGGCGTCCCTCCTTGCTCCAGATGGGGATGTGGACAGATTTTACACCAAAGCTTTTCTTTCCTGGTCAGAGTTAATTTGTCCCTTACCGATGCAGGCACTGTACTCATCCCTCCCGGGTCTACCACCGAGATGGGGTGGGGATGCACCAGGGGTAGCATTCCTAACTGATGTCCAGCTCTTCACCATTATTTCTGATGCCACCTGAATTACTGGGAGGCATTACTCCTGAATGCCTCCCAGGCTAAACCGCTGGGGGAAACATTCATCACCTGAGTGCCTGTGCACGACCCTGAGTATATTCCTGACCACAATAAGACCAATATGAACATAAAACTGAGATGTTTCTTCTAAGCATCACCACACCAGTATAAGAGCCTCCTAAGCATCACCACACCAGTATAAGAGTCTCCTCTGGTCAACTAAGAGCCAGCATTACCAAAGGAAAAAAACCTGTTGTAGTTCCAATCTGAGTAACCTTTAACCTCAGAGATGCTCTTGTAGCTAGAGCTTCATCTAACTTCTGAACTTTCAATTCCTAGTGAGGCTAGGTGATTCCTGACTACCAATCCAAGTCTGGGATCTAAGTAACAGTACACAATAACAGCACAGATCACAAGTCCCTTGAAAGTCTATGATGTGACAGGCTAGGTTAGTACTTCTAATTTCCAAGGAGTTATGAAATGGTCAAAGGGACCAAAAGGTTTGACTGAGAGAGTTCAGTCCACATGCTTTGCCCATTTCTTATCGGTCACCAAAGGAGACATTGGGTATTTCTTGGCATTGGCAGGTCGGTATAAACCCCCAAGAGGTTTCTGCTGTAAGGTGTATGAGGTCACTGTGGAACCGCAGAGCAGGGCTCCTCACTTGCTCCACACAGGGCATTTCATTCATCCATGCAAGAACACCATAGAGTTAGTAAAGTACATCAGAAAACGTGTTTGCTAGGAGAATAAAGAGCTCCAAGCATCCTTACTTTGTCCTGAAGAATCCCAGATGAGCCCCCAAGATGACAGGTTGTTACTGAACCACGCAAAGACGCTGGATTCTTGGCTTCTGGAGGAGACGAATTCAATCCAGGGCCAGAGACGAGACTTGATCACTCAGAACTTTTGTGTAATGAAGTTTTATTAAAGTATAAAGGAGATAGAGAAAGCTTCTGACATACGCATCAGAAGGGGGTAGAAAGAATACCCCCTTGCTAGTGTAAGCAATGGAGTTATATACTCCAATGAATCCAAAGAATGTCTGGAGGTTGTAAAGACCTCACCAGACCTCCTCCCATAATTCACATTTTGAGATAACAGAATTAGCCAGTAGGTTTAATCCAGAGACTGTCCTCAGGCAGGATACATTATTGTTACATAATCCTGAGGAAAGCAGAGGAAAAAAAGTTTGTCCTGTCTTCCTCCTTGAGAATTCCAGACCCCTTGAAAACCCCTAGACATCTTATCAACATACCTAGGAAATGACTGTCTCAATATTGTTAACTGTAGGCACAGTATCTTATAGCAGTTCTCTAGAACTCACTCATCTTGTATTAATATTACTGAAGTTTTAGACCCTTAATCAGGCGCTCCCCATTCTCTCCTCTATTCTATGCCTGTAAACCACTCCTGCCCCTGCTGCTGCTGCTGCTAAGTCACTTCAGTCGTGTCCGACTCTGTGCGACCCCATAGAGGGCAGCCCACCAGGCTCCCCGTCCCTGGGATTCTCCAGGCAAGAACACTGGTGTGGGTTGCCATTTCCTTCTCCAATGCATGAAAGTGAAAAGTGAAAGTTAAGTCAGCCATGTCTGACTCTTCACGACCCCACGGACTGCAGCCTACCAGGCTCCTCTGTCCATCGGATTTTCCAAGCAAGAGTACTGGAGTGGGGTGCCATCGCCTTCCCTGACTCCTGCCCCTAGTAACTCCCTAATCTCAGAAACAGTTCTTTTGATTCTTATAAATTTTCTATTTTAGAATGTTTTAGAAGTGGAGTCATGCCCTATTTGTCTTTCTTTGACTGGCTTATTTCACTTAGCATTATGTCCTCAGACTTTTATCTATGTTGTCGCATATTGCAGAATCCCTTTCTTTTTAAAGGCTCAAAAGTATTTCATTGGTCTGAGCCACCAACGAAGTCCATCTTCCTAATACAGGGATTTAACCTGGGTCTCTTGCATTGCAGACAGATTTTTTACCTTCTGAGTCACCAGGGAAGCCCTGCATTGTGTATATATACCACATTTTCTACATCCATTCACTCTGCAGTGAACATTTAGGTTTCTGCTTCATGACTATTTTTAATAATGCTATAGTGCAGTGAGTGTGGAAGGGCTAATGTGTCCTCAAGATCCTGATTTCAGTGTTTTGAATATATACCCAGAAATCAGAATCCTGGATGATAACAGCATGTCTCTTTTTGCATGCTTGAGGAAACTTGATAATATCTTACATGCTTTCACTATTTGCCTTTCCACAAACAGTGCATAGGCTCCCAATTTTCTACAATTTTGCCACTTTTTTTTTTTCCTTATTGGAACTATACTGATATTCTCTGAGGTGATTTCATCATGATTTTGATTTGTATTACCCTGATGAGTAGTGATGTTGAACATTTTTTCGTATACCCATTGATCATTTGTAGGTCTATTAAGCTCCCCTGCTCATTTTTTAAAATCAGGTTATTTGTTTTTATGCTACTGAGTTGTGGAGATCCTTATATACTTTTGGAGCTCAACCATTTATCAGATATATAGTTTGCAAATATTTTCTCCCATTCTATAAATTGTCTCTTCATTCTATTCATTATTTCCTTTGTTGTGCATAAAGTTTTTGGTTTGATATAGTCCCACTTGTCAATGTCTACTTTTGTGGCCTTTGTTTTGGTGTCATATCTGTGAAATCATTGCCAAGACCAGTGCCATGAAGATTTTCCTCTGTCCCTTGGGATAGTTGTAAGACAGAATGTGAATATTATAATCTTTGACAATGTAAACGTAGTAGAAGGTGTAGAAAAAAAAGGGAAAGATAGATTAGAGGAGGTTGTATCTTCATCTTATAAACAGGGTATTGTAATGTCTAAGCAGTTACCATAGAAAGACATTCTGCTAAATGTGTCATATCCAATAATTAATTTAAAATTCAAATTCATGACCCAAGTTTTTAAATTTTAGATGAAAAGCCTGGAGCACACAGATAACAAAGGATCTGACCATGATTACACAAGTAAAAAGATCCCCTGGAGAAGGAAATGGCAACCCACTCTAGCGATCTTGCCTGAAAAATCTCATGGACAGAGGAGCCTGGCAGTCCAAAGGGCTGCAAAGAGTTGGACACAACCAAGCAACTAAGTACACATATACAAAATAGCATTGAGTGAAAATGCCAAAAAGTGATTGAATGATAGAGAGCCTAAAGCATTAAAGTATTTAAAGTAGTTAAAATGTATAAATATAAATAAGGGATTAAAAGCATTCTAGAACTATATTTGGAGGAAGATGCAGAAATAGAGGAACAAACACACACGCACGTGTGCTAAGTTGCTACAGTCATGTCCAAACCTGCGACCCTATGGACTGTAGCCCACCAGGCTCCTCTGGGATTCTCCAGTCAAGCATACTGGAGTGGGCTGCCATGCTCTCCTTCAGGGCATCTTCCCAACCCACGCATTGAACCTGGCTCTATTACATCACTTACATTGGCAGGTGGGTTCGTTACCAGTAGTACCACCTGGGAAGCCCAGACGAACAAGTGCAAATGCTTTAAATGTTTTAGTATTTATCAAACAGATTTATATACTACATAATGTCTGAAGTTAATAAGCAATAAAATATATTTAGATATTTATTGAGTTGGCCCAAATGTGTATTATGGAAAAACACAAATGAACTTTTTGATCAACCCAATATTTACAGTTATGGTAGAAACGATCAGAGGATTTTAGAAGAGTAACAATTAAAAGTTTTCACCTAACAAAGGAAGAATAAATATGAGAAAGGTTAAGGAAGATGTTTGTTTTGTTACTGTATGTATAAATTACCTGACTTTTTAAATGTAAACTTATTCTATATTATAAAATTTCAGCAAAGCAACTTTTTAAAAAAAGTTTAAGTGCCTTGATATGTAGAATACATATTTTTATGCTATAAAAATCTATCTCATGATTGTTATAACAAAATGCTATCTTATCACAAAATTTTTGTTTTACATACTCATAGAAAGAACTTAAAGAAAGAATTTATTTGGACCTATTTACATAGATATTTTTTTATCACATACAGACATAAAGAAGAAAGATAATATAAGCAAAATGAATTTTACAGTATATATTTTGCATGGTGTACCCCTTTCCCATCTAAAGTGTCACTTAAGCTCTTTGCCTTGTGTCATTGTCACTTTAGTAAAAACACAGCAGCCATTCTGTCATTTTGTCATGTTAAAAAGGAAAAAGACAAACAGGTAGCTTGTAAATTTAGATTGCTCTTTAGAACACAATCCAAAAGATGAATTACTAATCATATTTATTTTGGTAGTCTTGTGGCCTGTTATTAACTTGATAAATAAAAGCATTAGTAGTTTAACTGACTCTTATTTTATCCTACATGTTTCCTGAGAAATTCACCAAAACTGTGACAACTGGAAAATAAGATACAAAAAGAAAGATTTTAGAAGACGCACCTTTTAAATACATTTTAGGTTGCATATTTATCTCAATTATCTCTTGCTTGCCAATAAGATTTTTTTTAAGTACAAATAGCAGAAAGAAGTTTTATAAATGTGACAAATGATGATGTAAAAGCTAATGTGCCCATATATGAGTATGTGGAGCTAAATACTTTGGAGTCTAATAAGCCATGTCCAAACATTTTAGTGAAACTTTTATATAAATGAAAACTCACTTTTGAAAGTGGTGAAAATGAGTGAAAATGGCTACAGTTTATCAAAAGGGCCACTTTGGAGTGCTTAGCTTTAATGATGGGTCTATTACACATATTTTAAAGCACAAATGAGAGAAGAGTTGTCTCTGATTATTTTCTCTCTTCTCTCCCAACTCTTCCTTGTCTTGGTTAAATTTTGTCAAATTTCTTTCTAAAAATGTAGAACTAGTTTACTGTTCCCCTACTCGTATAAAATAGAACTCACTTCTGAAAGATTCGTGCCTTAGAAGGCTACCATTGAGAAGAAAAAGAAAATTTTGTCTTTTGAATTAAAAAGGGCCTCTAAATTGAATTTGCATCTGTTTGGCTTCATTAAGTTAGATATATTTTCACATATTTTCTATTACATTTATAGGCAAATTCAGAATTCCATTTATGGAATTTCTTTTATAATTTTTTATTCATGTATATTGTTAGCTATGTTTATACAGAGAAATTTGCTTCACAGTAAAAGTAGAAAAGCATTCACACTACTTTCTTCTCATGTATATAATTTCATGTTTTTAAATATAGAAGTCCCAATTCTATCTGTAATTTTATTTTTGATAAGGTATAAGTTAAGAATATTCCTTTCAAAAAATTCTCATAGCATATTATTATTCAACATCAGTATAATGTATCCAAAATTCTCAGAGCTATTTACAACTTATACTTATTCCTTTGGAGAAACAAATAGGGGAAAATAATATCGAATTCAAGTTAATCTTTACTTATTTCCTTCACAGAACTCATCATATTGTATCAGAATGGTTTACTTGCTGTCTCATCACTAGACTTCGGCTATCATTATCATAGTGTTAATACCTTCAACTGGTATTACAGTAAGTACTGCACAGAAAATACTCAAGAGAATTTTTGAATAAATCAATGATATATTAATATATGCACAAACATGCATAATCCCCTGAGGCCATTATAAATGATTATTTTTTAATATAAGTATATACTTGAAGTCTATTCTTTTGGTATTTAATTCTTTTGCAGGTATAGTATATTTTAAACTCATAGTCAGATGTTTCCCAATATCTAATAAAATATATCATGATGGAGATGTTTACATTTCTCACAGACTACCTGTAGATTGCACACTGACATTTCTCTTGATGTTTTCAATTTTTGTCCATCAATGCAAATCTGTATTATAATTCCCACAACCTGTAGTTAATACATGAAGACGTCTGTCTATATATACACCTTGAATGGAGGGTTTTAGAGCCTATTTCTCAAGGAAACAAACCAAAAATGTCTGAAGTGGCTGAATCAGTTTTGAGGCACTACCTGCATCAGAGGCAGTTAAGTTGCCTATATATTGTGAACATTTTCTAACAGAAAGCTATAAAGTCTTCTTTTTATAATGTTAGTATATTCTGACATATGGAAATAAAGGATTTTGAGAAAGGATCTCTTCTTGATAATTTGTGTAAAAGCACTATAGAGGTAGTTTAGAGGGTATAGAGGGTAGTAGAGACGTCCTGCTTGCAAACATGTCACATTATATTTTATTTCTTCAAATGAAGTGAAATGCTGACTTGATATGCTTGACAATGATGTTAATATTATTATATATAATACTATAATATGTTATATATGACAATGATACTAATATTGTATTAGTATTGAAATATTAGCTTTCTTAACATGTTTATTTATATGCTCAAAGTACATGACATATCAAGTGAAAGTCACTCAGTTATGTCCGACTCTTTGTGACCCCATGGACTATACAGTCCAGGGAATTCTCCAGGCCAGAATGCTGGAGTGGGTAGCTTTTCCCTTCTCTAGGGGATCTTCCCAACCCAGGGATTGAACCCAGGTCTCCCAATTGAGGGGTGATTCTTTACCAGGTGAGCCACAAGGGAAGCCCCCAATACTGGAGTGAATATCCTATCCTTTCTCCAGCTGATCTTTCCTACCCAGGAATTGAACCGGGGTCCCCGGCATTGCAGGCAGATTCTGTACCAACTGAGCTATCAGGGAAGCCTACATAAGCATGTAGTAATTAATAAAAGCATTTTCTTGAATTGGTAATATATTATATTTATATAATGCTTAAAAATTAGTTTTTATAATAAATCCAGTTTGAAGCTAGTTATCTCTTATATGCAATTATATAATCTTGCCAGCTCAATCTTCAATTTAAGTCCTTACACTGTATAATAGCAAATTTGTATGATTTTATTGCAATAGCTGCTTAGGAGTTGGGATTTCTTTCCTGAAAACACTTTCTCATTATATGGTCAGCATTATACATATATTTTAAATTTTCTGAATCAATCTATGTAGAGTTCATAATTAATGTTCAGAAGCCAGATTTAATTAAGAGGATGCCAAAGAAGTGTATGTTGGTTCTGAGTGATTTGGGAGTAGAATTGTTTTCTATGTGCATTTCAAGTTTGTAATTAAACAAAATAGCTTTGGATGGAAAGATGATTTAGCATCCTTAACCAAACACCCACGTTTTTAAACAAACTTATAATTTGCATATTCTAGGTGATTTGCATTTGCAGAGCTTATGCTATACCACGCTATTTGAATTCAGGTGAGTGGGCAGGCAAATGGCACAATGCATCAGTGCCTGTGATAAAAAGAAAAAAGAGAAGCTGAACACTGTAAAATACCCTTGAACTATTATGGTGACTTACCAGTGGTCATGCTGGCTCCTTTAGGTGTAATTAGTATGCTCAAAGAAAAGCTATTATGTCACAGATAAGGACATAATAAGTGAAGGGGGGTAGAACCAAAGAAAATAATTTTATTTGTGTACTTCAAAGTGTATTTTATCGGAATATAAATTAATAAGTTTTCTTGAACATGTAGAACTTTATTATATGTGATCAACTTTGATCACATGCACTTACTATTGAGAAATAATTTGTCATATTTTTTCCTTAGATTTTAATTAAACATGACCCTAATATAAAATCAAAACTAAGGAATAGTTTCAAGGAATTAAATCACACTTTAAAACATGATCAAAAATATGTATAAATTAATCAATCAGTGCAACTGATACAGGCCAAAAATAAAGTCACAAAACAGGAATTTTAACAAATTTAAATAATTATCTATATTCATAAAAATACCTTTTAAAATAATGTATATTTTCAGTTAATCTTGAAGATATTTTTGGCTGGTAACTAACAATTTTTATACTTTTAGAAGATTGAATGTTCTTTCATTACTAAAAATATGGTCAGTAATAATCCAATCCACATGATGTTGTCTTTGCTGAAGTATTTCTATTACAGGGCTTAAATGAGACATTAAATGGAAAGAGATGTCTTTATTCTTTTCTCTCTGTCCACCGCACCTCAACATCACAAACTCTCCCCTCTGGATAGCCTCTACCTCCTTTCTGCTTGTTTTCCTCTCACTGAAGCTAGTTTCATGTATATTACTTACAACCTAAGGTGATAAATAAAGTACTAGTGTATCCTTCTTTTTAACCTCTTCAAGAATGAAAAGTTCATCTTAAAAAGACTTAAATAAAGGTAATTTGGATATAATTAATCATATTGTCCCTTCAGCTTTCATTTAAAATTTAAAGCATATTCCACCCAAATTTGGGGAATCATGTTAAAAATCACCCTTAGTTGCAATAAGCTGCTTTGGGAGAAAACTGATAAAATGTCTTGATCAACATATATAATGACATTCATACTGTAAATTTTGTGGCAGAATTTACACATTCAGTTGACTCTATGCCTTGAAAATGGAATCTTAGGCAAGGAAGTTCTTTCTTGCAATCACCATTCACTAACTAGCTTATTATCTAATAGAACAGACAGAAGTTAATTATTAATATTATCCAATTAAATATAATATTACAGTTTGAAGTAATAATGATGAAAGTTTCTTCTTGAACAGGTAGATTCTGTCATTTATTTTTGAATTCACACTAAAGGAAATTCTTTTCAAATAACCTACCATTTTAAAATGTCTTATAAGCTGACTTTATCTTATATGAAGCATGTTATTTTTCTTTAACTACCTCAGTAGAAATATTTTTTAAGAATATATGTAGTATATTATTAGAGATTAGAAGAGCTTTAACTTTTTTCATGGAAGTATTTTAAATATTATTAAAAATGTTAACATATTTCAAGATTTGGGTGTATTTATATATTTGTGAATTTTATTATATTTACATACCATTTTGAATTATTTTTTTCTGAATGTAACTCCTGCTAAGTATGTAACACATATATGATGAGTGAAGAATATAATTTCTAGAACTTAATTTTTTCTTTGTTTTATGAGAGAACAAAGTGGAAGACGATAATTTTTTTCATGTTTAAATTTAGATTTTTCCATTCAGTGTGATAGTTACAAATAGTTGATTTAAGATAGCAGTGCCACTGGAAATATTTATTAACCTCAAGGAAAAATGTCAACACTATTCACTTACTTTCTTAACTATAATTTTCTCTATATTTATTAGGATAATGGATAAAGAATTTATAGGGAAAATGAATAAATGAAGTCATTAAACAAGATTTTACTAATTATTTACATATAAGGAAATAATTATTACATCATTTTCATTCTTTTCTTATGTAAGGTTTCCAATTATTTCTGTTTTTTACTCTTTTCATTTGTATCTCCAGCTATGATTTGAAATTCATCTATAAAGATGAGCAATTATAATGACATCTCATGCATTTATATAAGCAGTATGTTTAAGGGGGGAAAATGGAATTGTAAACTAAACCAGAATTATAGCTATGAATATAATTATGAGGTAGGAATGCATTGGTTTTACTTAGTAGCAGATTTTTTTCTTTTAATTAAGAACTTTTGTGCAAAGTGCTGAATAAATTAATCCCAACTATCTTAAGTAAAAGGGATTGGTAACTCCAAGTATAACTGTTATTTATTTTCTGCCTATTTTCTTCTTTCTTCCCACTCTATTAATCTCTCTCTCTTTATGGGAGTGGAATTTAACCTAAATATATCTTCAATAACTTTAAAAACATGTAAATTTAGCATACCAATAGGTTAACTTCTAAATAAAGTTACTTTAGTGGATGTATGGATGTGAGAGTTGGACTGTGAAGAAAGCTGAGTGCCGAAGAATTGATGCTTTTGAACTGTGGTGTTGGAGAAGACTCTTGAGAGTCCCTTGGACTGCAAGGAGATCCAACCAGTCCATTCTGAAGGAGATCAGCCCTGGGATTTCTTTGGAGGGAATGATGCTAAAGCTGAAACTCCAGTACTTTGGCCACCTCATGCGAAGAGTTGACTCATTGGAAAAGACTCTGATGCTGGGAGGGATTGGGGGCAGGAGGAGAAGGGGACGACAGAGGATGAGATGACTGGATGGCATCACTGACTCGATGGAAGTGAGTCTGAGTGAACTCCGGGAGTTGGTGATGGACAGGGAGGCCTGGCATCCTGTGATTCATGGGGTCGCAAAGAGTCGGACACGACTGAGCGACTGAACTGATAGAAGCAATATGAATTTTAGGGTAAATTTCATGATATGTTTTAGCAAAGATAAAAATAATAAATGACTACTTTGTGTGCAATAACATCTATATTTTGACCCAAGGAATTAAACATTTATATCACAAACACTGGTAGTGCCTCTGACCACCAGAGTCATATATTCAACTGCTTCTTCCATCTCTCTCTGCATGTGAACAGGAGTCTCAAAATTAATATATCCAAAACTGAGTTCCCAGTGATTTTTTCAAAAAAGAAACTGTTTTTCTTCCGTGACATTTTATATCTCAGCAAATGGCCATTTTGTTCTTTCAGTTTTTTTTAGACTCATTCTCTTATGCTCTGCATCTAATTGATCAGAAAATTCTATGGATTCTATCCTCAAAAACATATCCACAACCTGTCATTTCTCACTGCTATTCCATGACCACGAATTTCCATCTTATCAGCTCTGTCATCTTCTGTCGTATTCTCCTAACCTAGCTTCCTGATATTCTCCTAGACCCCCAGCAGAAGAATCCTTTAACAACATAAGACCGATGATGCAATTCCTCTTCACAATGAGAGTGGTTCTCATTTCATTCATTTAGAGAAAAATTCTTCTAATGGCTGACGAGGTCCTACATGGCAATCCTTAACTCTTCCTTCACACAGTCTTTTCATCTAGGCTATTCCTACCACACAGGTCTGTTAATTCTTAAAACTCATCAGATATCTCCTCATGCAGAGACTTTTACAGTAGCCCTTTCCTAGGCCTGAAGCTTTCTCCCCCAGATAAGTCCCTCACTTTATTTAAGTCTGCTTAAATCTCAGTGCTTTAGTATACCTTTCCTCACTTTATTTAAATGCCACACATATTTTCTCTTGCTTTCACTTCTCTATTTTTTCTCTATTTCTCTCCCAATGTGAAAATTCCATGAGAGAAAGAATTTTTTGTATTTTATTCATTGCTATATGTCCTATGCTTAGAAAACTCCTAAAATATGGTAGGTATTAAATAAACATGTGTTGAATAAATGAATACATTCATATTTCAAGTGGCAGAAAGGTAGCTTTAAAGAAAATAACCCAAGAGGACTAAGATGGTTTTTGCTTTACAAAACCAGCAGTTCCACCCAATAGTGAAGCATAATCTTCAGTCCCACCTGATCAAGGAGCCTAGCCAGAGACCCTGGTAGCTTCAGAGCCCATCTTCTTGGGCAGGGAGCCAAGCCCTCATCTACACTCACCATTGGATATAGCCTCCGGCGCTGCCTGACCAGGGAGCCTGAACAGAGTCCCTGGGCAGCCATGGAGCTCAGGTTAAGGTTCTGTCCAGCTGCTTTTTTACTTTTCCTTTTTTTTTTTTTTTTTTTTTTTAAGATATGACATCAGTAGTATAAACAACTAGAGCAAAAATAAGTACTACATCAAGTAAAAAGCTTCTGTACAACAAAAGAAAAGATCAACCAGAATAAGAGGAATCTAGGAAATGAGAGAAACTACTTCTAAACCATCTATCTGGTAAAGGGCTTATCTCCAAACTATAGAAGTAACTAATAAAACTCAAATAGGCTGGATTAGGGAAATGGGATGGTATTTTCAAAGGGTAAAAACTTCCAGTTATAAGACACATCAGTTCTGGAAATATGTACAGCACAATGACCATAGTTAGTATTGTGTTGTAAATTTGTTGAGAGGGCAAATCTTAAAAGTTCTCACCACACACACACATACATACATATAACTGTGTAAGGTCATGAATACGATATGCTCAATAAACAATTATGGTAGGTATTTTCAAATAAAATCATACACCTTAAACTTATCTTATACCTTAAACTTACACAGTATTATATGTCAATTATATCTCAATAAAACAAGAGATAAAGAAATGCAGGTGCTTGAGAAAGATTAACTGGTTAAGTATTTAATTGAGATATTAATAAAACTTTTAAAATTAAAAGAAGGTAGTATAATTGTAAAGAACCTTAGTTCTTTTCATTAGTATGGAACACTTTTTCCTAGTCCTTAAATAATTTGAATCTGGCAGTTAAGGAATATCTCTTACATTCAGTTCTACAGTGATTGAGTCACTGACTTTCAACAAACCCTGACAAAAACTCAGAGAGATCAGGAATCAGCACTCTGTGCTCTGGGAAAATAGATTGAAAAGGACTTCAGATAGTTAGATATTTTTAGGAGAAAACTTTGTGAACCCCAGTTCTTACATCTTCCTAGACTTGGAAAAGCACTAACACCAATAACCAAGACAGGGACTGGGGAACATGATGGTGGAGGAGTAGGTAGATTTGGAGTACATCTCTCTCCATGGATACATCAGGAATACACATTCAGACACAGAAGTGCATGCAGAACAGAGTGAACAGGAATACCTGACCAGCTGAAAAGAATACATCAGTCAGTTCAGTTCAGTTGCTCAGTCATGTCCAGCTCTTTGTGACCCCATGAATCACAGCATGCCAGGCCTCCCTGTCCATCACCAACTCCTGGAGTTCATTCAGCCTCACATCCATCAAGTCAATGATGCCATCCAGCCATCTCATCCTCTGTCGTCCCCTTCTCCTTCTGCCCCCAATCCCTCCAAGCATCAGAGTCTTTTCCAATGAGTCAACTCTTCTCATGAGGTGGCCAAAGTACTGGAGTTTCAGCTTCAGCATCATTCCCTCCAAAGAAATCTCAGGACTGATCTTCTTCAGAATGGACTGGTTGGATCTCCTTGCAGTCCAAGGAACTCTCCAGAGTCTTCTCCAACACCACAGTTCAAAAGCATCAATTCTTCGGCACTCAGCTTTCTTCACAGTCCAACTCTCACATCCATAGAACCACAAAAAAACTTGGTAGGATTAAGGAACTAGGGAGGAAAACAGGAGTGTTAGTAGGACTGGATCTGCCCTCGGCAGGTGGGGGAACTGAAGCGGGGGGTCTGATCCCCACATCGGGGCAATTGTCTGTGTCAGAGGAGAAACATTTAAGGCTGAGAGGGAAACAGCTGATCTGTGGCAGCCTAAATGGAATAGAGAATCAGACAGTCCTTGCTGAAGCCATACATACCCCAGACAGGAACGTTGGCCCCCTGGAAGGTGCAGCATCAGGGAGTTGGAGTTTAGGGATTGTGGAGCAATCCCAGGGTGAGAGCTGCTGTTGTCTCTAGAGAGATGGATCAAGCGGGTATGAGGGAGGAGATTGTGGTGGGAAATGCCTGTCGAGCAAAGCCAGGCAGCCATGGAAACAAGATGATACTGTTGAGTCATGTGTATGGGTGGATTGGCAGATGAACAATAGAGAGGCTGGCCCATCAAATGCCTGATGCACTGAACTACAGAGTAGGACCCCACTCAGGGTGCCCCTTTAAGTGCCTGACACCCCAATCTACAGAGTAGGACCCCAGCCAGGGGGGCCCATCTATGTGCCTGACCTGTCAAACGACAGAGAAGGACCCCAGGCAAGGGAGCCCTCTAAGTGCCTGAATGGACAGAGCTATGGAGAAAGACTGGCCAAAGAGGCCTTCTGATCACCAGCTATAAGAGGCTCAGAAAAAGACTATGATAGGGCCATAACTCCTGCGGTGGAGGCAGTCTTTGATCCTGTACACTAGGCACCACCAGGGTCCCTGCAAACTAAGCAGCTGCACCACTTTCGTGCTCAGCTCTCACTGGGACAGAGCTGCCACAAGCAAAAAAAAAAAAAAAGTCTTGTGTCTATGCATGCAGGGTCACTTCAGTCGTGTCTGTCTCTTCCTGACCCTGTAGACTGTGGTCTGCCAGGCTTCCCTGTCAGGGAAGTTGGTGTCTCCAGGCAAGCATATAGAGCATATTGGCCAATATTTATTGCCATACCCTTTTAGAGCACTGTATTTCCTGCTGCCATAGACACCAACTCCCCTCAGTACCTGATGCTGCCAGAATTCCTGCGACCCAAGCAGCTGCACACCTCCACACCTAGCTGTCACAGGGGCAAACTCAAGTCCTCCAGGGCAGCCTCAGGAGCAAACCCTGGTGGACAACCCACATGTAGAGGTGGAAATAAAACCAAAATTGAAACTCAGGGGCAGTGTGGCTAAGGAACACGACCCAAAACCTGCCCATCAGTTATACAAGTTGCAGATTGAATCCACATGATCTACTAGGTAGACTGTGTCTATGGAATATATAAAAGGCCAAAGAGAGCTCCCACAAAAGAAAACGCACTAGTTCTGATAGTTGTGGACACTGCAGACAAGAACACATAGGAGTAGAAGCAGATTAGAATCTGAGCTGTCCCCACAGCATATCCAGAGATCAGCAAAGTGTTGGAGGGCTAGGGAGGTAAGGTGGACTGTGACTCCTAGCGAGGTAAAGGACTCTGACAGCAGTGACTCAAGGAAAACATCTATTATTCTTATTTTTTTATTTGTTCTGTAGATTATTTTGAAATTTTTTCTTCTTTTTTTCTCCCTTCTCTGCTGTATTTCTCAATTTCATTAGCACTATGAAATCCAATTAAGCTTTTGAGCTTTTTTTTTTTTTCAGTCACATTTTTTTAATTGTTGTTGTAAACCTCTGCCTCTACATTGGGCTTTTGCAGTTCTGTGGAGTTTTCCTTTTTTTTCTTTTTCATCTCACTTTTGTGAGCGACTTCACTTTTGTTTTCACTTTCTACTGTACTTAATCTTTGTTGGACTGTTTTTACTTTGCTCATGGGTGTATATTCCATTATTTTAATTATTTGCCTGATTTCATAATTGCCATTTGCCTGGGGTTCATCTTTGGTTTCTTGTGTTTTTTTTTTATATTTGATTTAATCTCACTTAATGCCATAACAAACCACTTGTAGAATCTTCATTTCTGACTGGAGATCAAGCCCTGAGCCGTTGGAGTGGGAGCATTGACTCGAAGACCCTAGACAACCAGAGAACTAACCCTAGGGAGTATCAAGTAGTGAGACCTCAAACTTGAATACAAACCACTTGAATACAAGACTTGGAATCACCCAACTATAATAGAACTCTGTATAGGACACTTCATCTAAACAACAAGCAATACAAAAATACAAACCAAATCATCAGCAGACAGGATTACCACCTCACTCAGCCTTGCCCATTAGAGGGAAAACAAACAAACAAAAACTCAGCACAAATCTCACCCTATATGAAGCTTACACAAACCACTGGACCAGCCTTAGGAGGGCAGAAACCAAAAGGAAGAAAGAACTCAACCTCCTTCAAGGAAAGAATTCAACTTTCCCAAAGGCTGGGAAAAGGAGATCTCAAACACAATAAGTTAAAAAAAAATAATGAAAATGCAAAGAAATGCTATACAAATGAAGCAACAGCTAGAAACACAGAGTCCAAATAAATGAAGAGGAAATAGGCAAACTACCTGAAAAAAATTTAGAATAATGATAGTAAAGATGATTAGAAACCTTGAAAATAAAATGGAGAAAATGCAAGAATCAATTAACAAAGACCTAGAATAACTAAAGAATAAACACAAAGAGATAAACAACACAATTACTTAAATTAAAAATACTCTAGAAGGAATCAATAGCAGAATATCTGAAGCAGGAGAATGAATCATTGAGCTGGAAGATAAAATGGTGGAAATAACTTCTGAAGAGCAGAATAAAGTAAAAAGAATGAAAAGAACTGAGGATAGTCTCAGAGACCTCTGGGACAATATCAAACACACCAACATTAGAATTATAGGGGTCCCAGAAGAAGAAGAGGAAAAGAAAGGGTATGAGAAAATTTTTGAAGAGATTAAAGTTGAAAATTTCCCCAACATGGAAAAAGAAATAGTCAATCAAGTTCAAAAGGCACAAAGAGTCCTAAATAGGATAAATCCAAGAAAAAACATGCCAAGACACATACTAATCAAACTAACAAAGACTAAACACAAAGAAAGAATATTAAAAACAGCAAGGGAGAAGCAACAAGTAACATATGAGGGAAACCCTGTATGCTTAACAGCTGATCTTCCAGCAGAAACTCTGCAGGTCAGAAGGGAATGGCAGGATATACATAAAGTCCTGAAAGGGAAAAACCTACAACCAAGATTACCATACCTGGCAAGGATCTCTTTAAAAACTGATGGAGAAATAAAAAGCTTATCAGACAAGCAAAAGTAAAGAGAATTCAGTACCACCAAACCAACATTACAACAAAAGTCAAGAATACAACAGAAGAAAAAGATCTAAAAAATCAACACCAAACAATTAAGAAAATGGCAATAGGAACATATATATCAATAATTACTTTAAATGTAAATGGATTAAATGTTCTAACCAAAAGACACAGAGCAGCTAAATGGATATAAAAACAAGACCCATATATATGCTATCTACAAGAAACCCAATTCAGAACTAAAGACCCATTCAGACTGAAAGTGAGAGGATGGGAAAATATATTCCATGTAAATGGGAAGCAAAAGAAAGCTGGAGTAGCAATCCTCATATCAGACAAAATAGACCTTGAATAAGATTACAAGAGATAAATAAAAACATTACATAATGATCAAGGGATCAAACCAAGAGGAAGACATAAAAATTGTAAACATCTATGCATCATGAGTTTGGGTAAACTCTGGGAGTTGGTGATGGACAGGGAGACCTGGTGTGCTGCGATTTATGGGGTTACAAAGAGTCGGACATGACTGAGTGAATGAACTGAACTGAACTAATGCATCCAACATAGGAATGTCTCAATACATCAGATAAACACTAACAGACACAAAAGGAGAAATTGACAGCAACAGAATAATAGTAGGAGACTTTAAAATACCACTCAAACCAATGGACAGATCATCAAAACAGAAAATTGATAAGGAAACACAAATCTTAAATGATACATTAGATGAGATGGATCTCATTGATATATTCAGGACATTCCATCCAAATGCAAAAAAATACATCTTCATCTCAAGTGCACACAGAATATTCTCCCCACGATAGACCACATCTCGGCTCACAAATCTAACATCAGTAAATTTAAGAATGAAATCATATCAAGCATCTTTTCTGACAACAATGCTATGAGACAAGATATCAATTATAAGAAAAAAATATAAGAAACACAAACACATGGAGATTAAACAATGTGTTCCTAAATAACCAAGAGGTTACTGAATATCAAATTTCAATTCAGTTCAGTCTCTCAGTAGTGTCCAGCTATTTGTAACCCCATGGACTGCAGCATGCCAGGCGTCCCTGTCCATCACCAACTCCCAGAGTTTACTCAAACTCATGTTCACTGAGTTGGTGATGCCATCCAACCATCTTATCCTCTGTTGTCCCCATCTCTCCCCACGTTCAATAGTTTCCATAAAGTCAGTTCTTCACATCAGGTGGCCAAAGTATTGAAGTTTAAGCTTCAGCCTTTCTAATGAATATTCAGGACTGATTTCTTTCTAGGATGGATTGGTTTGATCTTCTTGCAGTCCAAGGAACTCGCAAGAATCTTCTGCAACATCACAATTCAAAAGCATCAATTCTTTAGCACTCAGCTTTCTTTACAGACCAACTCTCACATCCATACATGACTACTGGAAAAAACCCATAGCTTTGACCAGATGGAGTTTGTTGGCAAAATAATGTCTCAGCTTTTGAATTTGCTATCTAGGTAGGCCATAAATTTTCTTCCAAGGAATAAGCGTCTTTTAATTTCATGGCTGCAGTCACCATCTGCAGTGATTTTGGAGCCCCCCAAAATAAAGTCAACCACTGTTTCCATTTTTCCCCATTGATTTGCTCTGAAGTGATAGGACCAGATGCCATGATCTTTGTTTTCTGAATGTTAAGCTTTAAGCTAACTTTTCACTCTCCTCTTTCACTTTCATCAAGAGGCTTTTTAGTTCTTCTTCACTTTGTGCCATAAGGGTGGTGTCGTCTGTGTATCTGAGGTTATTGATACTTCTCCCAGCAATCTTGATTCCAGCTTGTGTTTCATCCAGCCCAACATTTCTCATAATGTACTCTGCATATACACTAAGGAGCAGGTGACAATATACAGACTTGACATACTACTTTTCCAATTTGGAACCAGTCTTTTGTTCAATGCACAGTTCTAATTGTTGCTTCCTGATCTGCATACAGATTTCTCAAGAGGCAAGTCAGGTGGTCTGTTATTTCCATCTCTTAAATAATTTTTCACAGTTTGTTGTGATCTACACCGTCAAAGGCTTTGGCATAATCAATAAAGCAGAAATATATATATTTCTGGAACTCTCTTGCTTTTTCCAGAATCCAATGGATGTTGGCAATTTGATCTCTGGTTCTTCTGCCTTTTCTAAAACCAGCTTGAACATCTGGAAGTTTATGGTCACGTACTGTTGAAGCCTGACTTGGAGAATTTTGAGCATTACTTTGCTAGCATGTGAGATGAGTGCAGTTGTGGGGTAGTTTGAGCATTCTTTGGCATTGCCTTTCTTTGATATTGAAATGAAATCTTTCCAGTCCTGTGGCCACTGCTGAGTTTTCCAAATTTGCTGGCATATTGAGTGCAGCACTTTCACAGCATCATCTTTTACTATTTGAAATAGCTCAACTGGAATTCCATCACCTCCACTAGCTTTGTTCATAGTGATGCTTCCTAAGGCCCATTTGACTTCACATTCCAGGATGTCTGGCTCTAGGTGAGTGACCGTATCATCATGATTTTCTGGGTCATGAAGATCTTTTTTGTATAGTTCTGTGTATTCTTGCTGCCTCTTCTTAATATCTTTTGCTTCTGTTAGGTCTATACCATTTCTGTACTTTATTGAGCCCATATTTGCATGAAATGTTCCCTTGGTACCTCTAATTGTCTTGAAGAGATCTCTAGTCTTTTCCATTTTATTGTTTTCCTCTGTTTCTTTGCAAGATCACTGAAGTGGGCTTTCTTATCTCTCCTTGCTATTCTTTGGAGCTCTGCATTCAGATGCTTATATCTTTCCTTTTCTCCTTTGCTTTACACTTCTCTTATTTTCAGAGCTATTTGTAAGACCTCCACACAGCCATTTTGCTTTTTTGCGTTTCTTTTCCATGGGGATGGTCTTGATACCTGTCTCCTGTACAATGTCATGAACCTCCATCCATAGTTCATCAGGCACTCTATCACATCTAATCCCTTGCATATATTTCTCACTCCCTCTGTATAAACATAAAGGATTTGATTTAGGTCATATGTGAATGGTCTAGTGGTTTTCCCTACTTTCTTCAATTTAAGTCTAATGTTGACAATAAGGAGTTCATGACCTGAGCCACAGTCAGCTCCTGGGCTTCTTTTTGCTGACTGTATAGAGCTTCTCCATTTTTGGCTGCAAAGAATATAATCAATCTGATCTCAGTATTGACCATCTAGTGATGTCCATGTGTAGAGTCTTCTCTTGTGTTGTTGGAAGAGGGTGTTTTCTATGACCAGTGCATTCTCTTGGCAAAATTCTATTAGCCTTTGCCCTGCTCCATTCTGTACTCCAAGGCCAAATTTGCCTGTTACTCCAGGTATTTCTTGACTTCCTACTTTTGCATTCCAGTCCCCTATGATGAAAATGACATCTTTTTTGGGTATTAGTCTAGAAGGTCTTGTAGGTCTTCATAGAACCATTAACTTCACCTTCTTCAGCATTACTGATTGGGGCATAGACTTGGATTACTGTGATATTGAATGCTTTGCCTTGGACATGAACAGAGATCATTCCGTCGTTTTTGAGATTGCATCCAAGTACTGCATTTTGGACTCTTGTTGCCTTTTGTGGCTACTCTGCTTCTTCTAAGGGATTCTTCCCCACAGTAGTAGATATAATGGTCATCTGAGTTAAATTCACCCATTCTCGTCTATTTTAGTTTGCTGATTTCTAAAATGCCGACCTTCACTCTTGCCATCTCCTGTTTGACCACTTCCAATTTGTCTTGATTCATGGACTTATCATTCCAGGTTCCTAGGCAATATTGGAAGAAATCAAAAGGGAAATCAGAAAATTTCTAGAAACAAATGACACTGAAAACATGACAAATCAAAATCTATGGGATTCAGCAAAAGAAGTTCTAAGAGGGAAGTTTATAGCAATACAATCCTACCTCAAGTAACAGGAAAAACATCAAGTAGACAACCTAACTGTATACCTAAAATAACTGGAAAACAAAAATCCAAAATTAGTAGAAGGAAAGAAATAATAAATATCCAAGCAGAAATAAGTGAAAAAGAAATGAAAGAGATAATAGCAAAAGAAATTAATAAAACTAAAAACTTGTCTTTGAGAAGATAAACAAAATTGACAAACCTTCAGCCAGATTCATCAAGAAAAAGAGAGAGAAGAATTAAATCAACAAAATTAGAAATGAAAAAGGAGAGGTTACAACAAACAATGCAAAAATACAAAGGAGTAGAAGAGACTATTATGAACAACTATATGGCAATATAATAGATAACCTGGAAGAAATGGACAGATTCTTAGAAAATTTCAGTCTTCCAAGCCTGAACCAGGAAGAAATAGAAATCATGAATAACCCAGTCACAAGCAGTGAAATTGAAGCTGTGATAAAAACTCTCCCAAGAAACAAAAGCCCAGGAGCAGATGGCTTCAAAGGAGAGTTCAATCAAACATTTAGAGAAGAGTTAAGGCCTATCCTTCTAAAACTCTTTCCAAAAATTGCACAGGAAGGAGTACTTCTAAACTCATTCTATGAGGCCACCATCCCCCTGACACTGTTCAAAAATGAGCATATAATGGACCTACCTCCACGTGGTAAAGGTCATATATGACAAGCCCACAGCAAACATTATTCTTAATGGTGTAAAACTGAAAGCATCCCCCCTAAGATCAGGAAAAAGACAAGGGTGTCCACTTTTGCCACTATTATTCAACATAGTTCTGGAAAGTCCTAACTACAGCAATCAGAGAAGAAAAAGAAATAAAAGGAATCCAGATCAGAAAAGAAGTAAAGCTTTCACTGTTTGTCAATGACATGATACTGTGCATAGAAAACCTTAAAGATAGTATCAGAAAATTACTAAAGCTAATCAGTGAATTTAGCAAAGTTGCAGAATACAAAATTAATATGCAGAATCCACTTGCATTTCTGTATACTAACAACGAAAAATCAGAAAGAGAAATTAAGGAATTAATCCCATTCACCATCGCAACAAAAAGAATTAAATATCTAGAAATAAACTTACCCAAGGAAATAAAAGAACTGTACACAGAAAATTATAAGACATTAATGAAAGAAATCAAAGATGACATAAACAGGTGGAGAGATATTCCGTGTTCCTGAGCAGGAAGAATCAATATTGTGAAAATGGCTATATTACCAAATGCAATCTACAGATTCAGTTTTATCTCTATCAAATTACCAATGACATTTTTCACAGAATTAGAACAAAAATTTCATAATTCATGTGGAAACACAAAAGACCCAAATAGCCAAAGCAGTCTAGAGAAAGAATAATGAAGGTGGAAGAATCAACCTTCCTGACTTTAGATTATACTACAAAACTACAATCATCAAGACAGTATGGTACTGAGACAAAAACAGAAATATATACCAATGGAACACGATAGAAACCCAGAGATAAACCCATGCATCTATGCATACCTTATTTTTGACAAAGGAGGCAAGAATATACAGTGGGATAAAGACAGCCTCTTCAATTGATGGTCCTGGGGAAACTGGACAGCTACATGTAAAAGAATGAAATTAGAGCACTTCCTAACACCTACACAAAGATAAACTTAAAATGGATTAAAGACCTAAATGTAAAACTAGAAACTGTAAAACTCTTAAAGGAAAACATAGGCAGAACACTCGATGACATAAATCAAAATAAGATCCTCTATGATCCACCTCCTAGAGTAATAGAAATAAAAACAAAAGTAAACAAGTGGGACCTGATGAAACTTAAAAGCTTTTGCACAGCAAAGGAGACTATAAGCAAGGTGAGAAGAACCCCCAGAATAGGAGCAAATAATAGCAAATGAAACAACTGACAAAGGATTAATTTCCAAAATATACAAGCAGCTCATACAACTCAATACCAGAAAAACAAACAGCCCAATCAAAAAGTGGGTAAAAAGACCTAAACAGACATTTCTCCAGAGAAGACATACAGATGGCTAACAAACACATGAAAAGATGCTCAACATTGCTCATTATTAGAGACATGCAGACTTAAATTGAAGAAAGTAGGGAAAACTGCTAGACCATTCAGGTATGACCTCAATCAAATCTCTTATGATTATACAGTAGAAGTGAGAAATAGATTTAAGGGCCTAGATCTGATAGAGTGCCTGATGAACTATGGAATGAAGTTCATGACATTGTGCAGGAGATAGGGATCAAGACCATCCCCATGGAAAAGAAATGCAAGAAAGCAAAATGGCTGTCTGGGGAGGCTTTACAAATAGCTGTGAAGAGAAGAGAGGCAAAAAGCAAAGGAGAACGAGGAAAGATATAGGCATCTAAATGCAGAGTTCCAAAGAATAGCAAGAAGAGATAAGAAAGCCTTCAGCGATCAATGCAAAGAAATTGAGGAAAACAACAGATTGGGAAAGACTCGAGATCTCTTCAAGAAAATTAGAGATACCAAGGGAACATTTCTCGCAAAGATGGGCTCGATAAAGGACAGAAATGGTCTGGACCCAACAGAAGCAGAAGACTTTAAGAAGAGGTGGCAAGAATACACGGAAGAACTGTACAAAAAAGATCTTCACGACCCAGATAATCATGATGATGTGATCACTAATCTAGAGCCAGACATCTTGGAATGTGAAGTCAAGTGGGCCTTAGAAAGCATCACTACAAACAAAGCTAGTGGAGGTGATGGAACTCCAGTTGCAGTTTCAAATCCTGAAAGATGATGCTGTGAAAGTGCTGCACTCAATATGCCAGCAAGTTTGGAAAACTCAGCAGTGGCCACAGGACTGGAAAAGTCAGTTTTCATTCCAATCCCAAAGAAAGGCAATGCCAAAGAATGCTCAAACTACCACACATTTGCATTCATCTCACATGCTGGTAAATAATGCTCGAAATTCTCTGGGTCAGGCTTCAACAGTACGTGAGCCATGAACTTCCAGATGTTCAAGCTGAATTTAGAAAAGGCAGAAGAACCAGAAATCAAATTGCACACATACATTGGATCATATAAAAAAGAACAGAAATCCAAAAAAACATCTACTTCTGCTTTATTGACTACGCCAAAGCCTTTGACTGTGTGGATCACAACAAACTGTGGAAATTTCTTCAGAGATGGGAATACCAGACCACCTTACCTGTGTGCTGAAAAATATGTATGCAGGTCAAGAATCAACTATTAGAACCAGACATGGAACAATGGGCTGGTTCCAAATAGGAAAAGGAGTACATCAAGGCTGTATATTGTCACCCTGCTTATTTAACTTATTTGCAGAGACAATCATGAAAAACGCTGGGCTGGAAGAAGCACAAGCTGGAATCAAGATTGCCAGGAGAAATATCAATAGTCTCAGATATGCAGATGACACCACCCTTATGGCAGAAAGTGAAGGGGAACTGAAGAGCCTCTTGATGAAAGTGAAAGTGGAGAGTGAAAAAGTTGGCTTAAAGCTGAACAGTCAAAAAATAAGATCATGGCATCCTGACCCATCATGTCATGGCAAGTAGATAGGGAAACAATGGAAATAGTGACTGGCTTTATTTTCCTGGGCTCCAAAATCACTGCAGATGGTGACGGCAGCCATGAAGTTAAAAGACACTTGCTTCTTGAAAGAAAAGCTACGACCAACCTAGACAGCATACTAAAAAGTAGAGACATTACTTTGCCAACAAAGGTGCAGCTAGTTAGACCGATGGTATTTCCAGTAGTCCTTGTATGGATGTGAGAGTTGGACTATAAAGAAAGCTGACTGCCGAAGAATTAATGCTTTTGAACTGTGGTGTTGGAGAAGACTCTTGAAAGTCCCTTGGACTGCAAGGAGATCAAACCAGTCAATCCTAAAGGAAACAAGTCCTGAATTATCATTTAAGGATTGATGCTGAAGCCAAAACTCCAACACTTTGGCCACCTGATATGAAGAACTGACTCATTTGAAAAGACCCTGATGCTGGGAAAGATTGAAGACAGGAGTAGAAGCGGGTGACAGAGGATGAGATGATTGGATGGCATCACTGACCCGATGGACATGAGTTTGAGCAAGCTCCAGGTCTTGGTGATTGACAGGGAAGCCTGGTGTGCAGCAGTTCATGTGACCGCAAAGAGTCCGACACAACTGAGTGACTAAACTGAACTGAATAAAGTAGCTCTTTAGTTTCTGGATACTTTGAATGGGATCTCAACATATATATACATATATATATATATATATATATGTATATATATACACACACACACACACTATGTATGTGTGTGTATATATGTATGTATACTATATGTGTATATGTATATATGTAGTGTAAATATGTGTATATGTATATATGTATACATATATGTTTGTGTATATATAAACATACACAAATACATACACACACACCCAGACTTAATCTATCATAAGTAACACTTTTTATCTCTTCATCAGGTGAATCTCTCTTTAAACATATCAGTGGATAAACTCTAAAATTATTGAAAGAATTTTTAAGGTAAATTTCATGCAAAAATTAATTTAGTATGTGTCTAAGAACTTTAATTTTCTCTTTAAGAGCAAAGCAGTAAGATAGAAACACTAATTCAAGGGAGAATTCAAAGAATACATATATATATACATGTAATTAGAAGGGCTGGCTGAAATAAACCTGCAACTAAATGCAAAATTAGCTTCTATGGGTGGGCATCAACTGCACCTTCACTGGGAGATGCACATTTACTTATTTAAAACAGAAATATTTGCACCATCATCAGCCCTCTATAAGAATTTTTTTCTCTACAAAGTTGTGAAATAACCAAAGATGATGAAAGATTCAGATCCCTATAATATCAGGTAAACCTGAGAAGTGCCTCTAGGTATAAATAATGCCTAGTATTTCACTGAATGTTGAGTTTTAAGCCAGTATTTTGACTGTCCTCTTTCAATTTCATCAAGAGGCTTGTTAGTTCCTCTTCTCTTTCTGGCATAAGGGTGGCATCACCTGCATATCAGAGGTTTTGATATTTCTCCTGGAAATCTTGATTCCAGCTTGTGCTTCATCTAGCCCAGTGCTTCTCATGATGTACTCTGCATATAAGTTAAATAAGCATGGTGACAATATACAGCCTTGATGTACTCCTATCCCAATTTGGAACCAGTCTGTTGTTCCAGGTCCAGGTCTAACTGTTGATTCTTGACCTGCATACAGGTTTCTCAAGAGGCAGGTCAGGTGCTCTGGTTCTTCCATCTCTTGAAGAATTTTCCACAGTTTGCTGTGATCCACACAGTCAAAGGCTTTAGCATAGTCAATAAAGCAGAAGTAGATGTTTTTCTTGAGTTTCTTGCTTTTTCTATGATCCAATGGAAGACAAGCCATGAGCAACATAGACAGCATATTAAAAAGCAGAGACATTACTTTTCTGACATAGGTCTGTCTAGTCAAGGCTATGGTTTTTCCAGTAGTTATGTATGGATGTGAGAGTTGGACCATAAAGAAAGCTGAGTGCTGAAGAATTAATGCTTTTGAACTGTGGTGTTGGAGAAGACTCTTGAGAGTACCTTGGACTGCAAGGAGATCAAACCAGTCAATCCTACAGAAAATCAGTCTTGAATATTCATTGGAAGGACTGAGGCTGAAGCTGAAGCTTCAGTGCTTTGGCCGCCTAATGGGAAGAACTGACTCACTGGAAAAATCCTGATTCTGAGAAAGATTGAATACAGGAGCAGAAGGGGATGACAGAGGTTGAGATGGTTGGATGGTATTACCGACTTGATGAACATGAGTTTGAGCAAGCTCTGGGAGTTGGTGATGGACAGGGAAGCCTGGTGTCATCCATGGAATTGCAAAGAGTCAGACATGACTGAGCAACTGAATTGACTGAACTGAACTGATTTCACTGAATGGATATCCATTTATCTTTTATTCCTTTTTAAATGTTTCACCTTTTTTCCCCTCTGACATAATGTCTTCAAAAAAGGAGGCTCTGGATCTAGTAACAACCCTGCATCTGGGAACTGGATATGCAGATATGAATTCTAATCACTCTTGTGTCCAGTAGACTCAGAATTCTTCTATTTCTATGATTCATGTAACCTTTAGTAGAATGCCCATCTATTTAATTCTTTGAGGCTCTAAGATGCATTACCTATCCTCACAGACTTCTGAAGAAAAGAAGCAGCCTGGATACAACATCCCTGTAGCTTATGATGCCAGTTATTCCCAGTATGTGCCTAGGGTTTAGCAGTCTCACTCACCTCTGTCTGCGATCTCATTGCCTTTGTTTTTTTTTTTTTTTCTTTTTTTTTTTTTACTTTAAAAATATTTATTGTTCTGGCATTGGTAAGGGCATTTAGTCTTATCTATCATCATGTCCTATGGGCCTTAGCATGCAATGCTCATCTGTTTGGTCTTTATTATTTTTTTTTTTTTAATTTTTTTTTTTAATTTTTTTACAGATGAATTTATTTTTTTTTTTAATTTTAAAATCTTTAATTCTTACATGCGTTCCTTGAAATCAGGAGCCAGATAGCTCAGAAGCATGTTCTACTATTATTTCTAGCCAAGACTGGAAAGACACCGCAAATTTTAAAAAGGAGGCTGTTGGATGCTGTCTATTATATAGATAGATTTCTCTGTTCTAATTTTTCGTGTTACATGTTTCTGCTACAAAAGCTAACTTATGGAAGACATCCAGCGTCTGTTATTCTTAGTAATAAACTTCTTTCTGATTGAATCATCTTGGTATTTCCTCTTCTTTGGATTATTTATGTCATTCTTTCAGACATTTACATTAGCTCTTACCATCTTTCTATGTTAATTATTTTGCTTATTACTGCTTTTCAAAATTCTCTTATAGAAATAGTTCCATGCTATTGATTTTATTTTACATTCATTATTATTTTGTTATATTTGATCACTGCTCTATTTTATGATATATGGTATATATGTGCAAATTAGCATTCAAAATTATGTGTTTTACTATATTTAGACTTCATTCAAAATGGTTAGAACAATCAACCAATTATTCAGATCTATATTCACAATAATTACTGCATCACCTGGAATAAAGTAAATTCTCAAGGTTAATAACATCAACAATATGCAATAATAGGCTGAATGAAATATAGAGATCAAATTTAGAATTATGTATTTCTAAAGAAGTTTAATTCCTGAAAAAGTAAAAAATACTCTCACAATAACAATAGAAATACATGATGTTAAGAAATTATTATCACATATTTTCAGTTGAGTTCACTTCAGTCTCTCAGTCATGTCTGACTCTTTGTGACCACATGATTTGCAGCATGCCAGGCTTCCCTGTCCATCACCAACTCTCAGAGTTTACTCAAACTCGTGTCCATCGAGTCCATGATGCCATCCAGCCATCTCATCCTCTGTCGTCCCCTTCTCCTCCTGTCCCCAATCCCTCCCAGCATCAGAGTCTTTTCCAATGAGTCAACTCTTCGCATGAGGTGGCCAAAGTATTGGAGTTTCAGCTTTAGCATCAGTCCTTCCAAAGAACACCCAGGACTGATCTCCTTTAGAGTGGACTGGTTGGATCTCCTTGCAGTCCAAGGGACTCTCAAGAGTCTTCTCCAACACCACAGTTCAAAAGCATCAATTCTTCAGCACTCAGCTTTCTTCACTGTCCAACTCTCACATCCATACATGACCACAGGAAAAAGCATAGCCTTGACTAGGCGGACCTTTGTTGGCAAAGTAATGTCTCTGCTTTTCAATATGCTATCTAGGTTGGTCATAACTTTCCTTCCAAGGAGTAAGCGTCTTTTAATTTCATGGCTGTAATCAACATCTGCAGTGATTTTGGAGCCCCCCAAAATAAACTCTTACACTGTTTCCACTGTTTCCCCATCTATTTCCCATGAAGTGACAGGACCAGATGCCATGATCTTCGTTTTCTGAATGTTGAGCTTTAAGCCAACTTTTTCACTCTCCTCTTTCACTTTCATCAAGAGGCTTTTTAGTTCCTCTTCACTTTCTGCAATAAGGGTGATGTTATCTGTGTATCTGAGGTTATTGATATTTCTCCTGGCAATCTTGATTCCAGCTTGTGTTTCCTCCAGTCCAACGTTTCTCATGATGTACTCTGCATATAAGTTAAATTAGCAGGGTGACAATATACAGCCTTGACGTACTCCTTTTCCTATTTGGAACCAGTCTGTTGTTCCATATCCACTTCTAACTGTTGCTTCCTGACCTGCATATAGGTTTCTCAAGAGGCAGTCAGGTGGTCTGGTATTCCCATCTCTTTCAGAGTTTTCCACAGTTTATTGTGATCCACACAGTCAAAGGCTTTGGAATAGTCAAAAAAGCATAAATAGATGTTTTTCTGGAACTCTCTTGCTTTTTGGATGATCCAGTGGATGTAGGCAATTTGATGTGTGGTTCCTCTGCCTTTTCTAAAACCAGCTTGAACATCAAGGAGTTCACGGTTCACATATTGCTGAAGCCTGGCTTGGAGAATTTTGAGCATTACTTTGCTAGCGTGTGAGATGAGTGCAATTGTGCGGTAGTTTGAGCATTTTTTGGCATTGCCTTTTTTAGTAAATTACAATTTAAAAATGAAGAATTTATCCATTGATGCTACTTAAATCCATTTGTACAGAATAATTGTACATGGCCATTATTTTCATACCCAAGGATATTTTTGAATACTTCTTTCCACTTCTTACTTTCTTTCATTCAATAACATGTCATACTAAAGTAATCTTTTTGCAGAAAACCAAGAGGCTTTATAATCTTTGTCTGTAATTCCCACTATCCCTGTAATTTTTATTAAAGAATAATAACTACTTCATCACTGATACAGTCAATGAGAAATGCTACATGCTGGTTATGACACAGCAGCACTGGCTGTCAGCTGCTTACATCTAAAGTCAAGGATGCAACAGCTATAAGGGATTTTTTTTTAACATCACACACATTAATCCTTCAGTTATAAAAAGAACATGAAACTTGGAGATAACAGTGATTTGTCTTAGTCACACAGCAAAGGTCAGAGCTGGTAGCCTAGAAATTATATTCTTTTAACTGCCAAATACATAAAGAAAGAAGAAATAGCTCAAAGTTTAAATTTTTCCTGGAAACATCCTGGAGCGTACCTACATATCTCTTTTTTGTATTTGTGTTTATGGTGAACATGTAATAGATGGGAATGTATGCACGATGTGTATTTCAAAAATAATAATGTTCTCATTATGCTCCGAAAACACACACAAAAATAGAATTTTATCGGCATCTTAAAATCTCCATGGCTCTCTCTCCTCGGTTGTGAACTCCTACAGTCACTTCTTTTTAATTTATTATATCATCGCTGAAGAGATGAAATGATGCCATAGAGAATTTGTTTAAGACAGTGTAATGTAAGTATAAAAGAAGGATTCATTTGTGTTCAAAGGCTCATAAAAAAATAAAGATAGGTCATTTTGCACAAGGAAAATTGATAAATAACAATCAACACCAAGACTCATACTCAAATTTAAGGTTAGAGAAGAAATCCAACAATAATACTAGTAAAATATATAGGGAAAAAAAGATCAACCTGGCATGGGTGTTACTTAAGAAAATTGGCTTTCTGAAATTTGAACAATGCTTACAAAGCTCAGAAGGGAATACTATGTGACATGGTAGTCTATATCTTTACTATTAAGGAAAAAATCCAGAGATGTAAATAAGTCTTATGAAACTCTAAAGTGTACAAGAATAGATCTCAAGTAAGAAAATATTTAATATTTTCAACAAATAGTCACACAACTCAAAACATTGCTAAGATACATAAATAAATTTTAATCAACTTATACAAATTGAGTAAATTATATTTGTAACTTTACAGCTTTCTCTCTTATTTATCTTATAGCATAATATCTAGAGTTGAGAGTAATTAGGTATATATGAGTGAACAGAGGTTTTTTTGTCTGAATTCATAAAACTTGTGCTTTGATTCAGATAGGAATTTTTATTTTATTTATTTCTTAAAGATTTTTTTGATGGGGACCATTTATAGTCCCTATTGAATTTATTATAATATTGCTTCTGTTTAATGTCTTTGGGTTTTGGCCATAAGGCATGCAGGATCTTAGCTCCCCCACTAGGGATCAAACCCACAACCCCTACATTGGAAGGTAACGTTTTAACCATTGGAAGGTAACATCAGGGAGGTCCCCAGATGGAAATTTTTAAATTTTCATTTTAAACAGAATATTTTTAAAGGAATCCAAATTAATGATGTATGATTTATTTTTAATGTTATTTATGGGAGAAATTTGGAGACAAGATTTTAATGTAAATTAATTTTTTCATGGTAGTTGAGTCAAAATGCATATTTACATTAACCAGAAAATTATACCTCATTATCATAAACTGAAGATGTTATGATTGCAAAGCTCCACTTGAGAAAACTTAGTAAAGAATTTTTCCAGTGAGCTTGTTAATATCACTAATAATGGATGAAAAAAGATGCGTACTTTGTACTCTTCTTAAATCAGGTAAATGGGGTAGTTATCGGCTATCATCAATACCGATTTTATCTCCCCTCAAAAAATGGTAAAACAAAAAAGAGCTAAAATTCTTTTCCCTAGAGCCAAAGAGTTTGTATCAAACTCTAAAATTTAAGAAGTCCATATGTACATAGATAAATGTAACCCTATGCATCCTACAAAGGTCAAAATTCTGTGATAATACTGGAATATTTTGTCTCTAATTGTTTTAATTTGAAACTGGTGAACAGTGAAGCAGCAGAATAATAGTTGTTTGCCTGTATAATAGATTCCAAGTATACTGTATTTTCCAGCTTCTTGATTAATTAAATAGTACATCAACCCTAGAAGGGAGTCTTTTCACAGTTGGCACATATCTATTGCAAGTTATATTTACAATCAAATAATACATTTGAGACATCTGTACATAAAGAATCAGGATATTTAAAGAGCACATCACTTCTTTCCCTTTAAATTCATCATGATATTAATTCAATTAATTTATATAACTGATTGATGTCAATGTATATAAAAATATTAGAATACAATTTGGGAAGATTGATGATCTTCTGGAGTTTATTTGAATAATGAACTGTATATATGTTCTATATATGGTCAGTTCAGTTCAGTTACTCAGTGTCTGACTCTTCATGACCCCCATGACCCATAGCACACCAGGTCTCCCTGTCCACCACCAATTCCCAGAGTCTACTCAAGCTCATCTCCGTTGAGTTGGTGATGCCATCCAACCACCTCATCCTCTGTTGTCCCCTTCTCCTCCTGCCCTCAGTCTTTCCTGGCATTGGGGTCTTTTTATTTTTATTTTTTAAAATTATTTAATTTATTTTTCTCTGCTTAATTTTTTCCAGATTTTATTTTATTTTACTTTACAATTTCAGTCTCTTCACATCAGGTGGACAAAGTATTGGAGTTTCAGCTTCAACATCAGTCCTTCCAATAAATATTCAAGACTAATTTCCTGTAAAATTGACTGGTTGGATCTCCTTGTAGTACAAGCGACTCTCAAGAGGCTTCTCCAGCATCACAGTTCAAAAGCATCAATTCTTCAGTGCTCAGCTTTCTTTCTAGTCCAAATCTCACATCCATACATGACTACTTGGAAAACCATAGCTTTGACTAGATAGACCTTTGTCAGCATAGTAATGTCTCTGCTTCTTAATGTGTTGTCTAGGTTGGTCATAGCTTTTCTTCCAAGCAGCAAGCATCTTTTAATTTTATGACTGCAGTCACCATCTACAGTGATTTTGGAGCCCCTCAAAATAAGGTCTCTGACTGTTACCATTGTTTCCACATCTATTTGCCATGACTTAATGGGACTGGATGCCATGATCTTAGTTTTCTTAATGTTGAGTTTTAAGCCAACTTTTTCACTCTCCTCTTTCACTTTCATTAAGAGGCTCTTTAGTTCTTTGCTTTCTGCCATAAGGGTGGTGTCGTCTGCTTATCTGAGGTTATTTCTATTTCTCCTGGCAATCTTGATTCCAGCTTGTGCTTCATCCAGTCTGGAATTTCTCATAATGTACTCTGCATATAAATAGCCTTGATGTACTCCTTTTGTAATTTGGAACCAGTCCGTTGTTCCATGTCTGGTTCTAACTGTTGTTTCTTGACCTGCATACAGATTTCTCAGAAGGTAGGTAAGGTGGTCTGGTATTCCCATCTCTTTAAGAATATACTCATGTTAATAATAATCTTATACTCAACTCTTAGTCTTTCATGCTGAGATTCCATTTGCTTTCATACTTTTGGGATTTCTGCCATGAAAAGATGGCAAGTCCTTTAAATCTTTGTTGTATAAGCTATCTGCTCCCAGATAAATTCTGAAACAGGAGTATAAAGGGATTTATCTCAGAAAAGCTAAAATTTATCTGGAGGCAATGAGTGTTGATGAACCATTCCAAGGAAAATAAGCATCATCTGTTGGACAATGACACATGTAAAGTCCTGAAGAGTTTTCGTTTCTGACTAATAAGGACCTACTGCACAGCACAGAGAACTCTACTCAATACTCTATAATGGCCTATATGAGAAAAGAATCCAAAAAAGAGTGGATATATGTGTTTGGATAGTAGGTTCACCTTGCTGTACAGCTGAAACTAACACAAAACTGTAAATCATTATATCCCAATAACAAATTTTTAAAAAGAATCAGATCAAATTTTATTCTTGTAACCTATGGTACAATTCCAGGCGCATAACAGATTCTCAATAAAAATGTACTTTATTGATCCTTTTAAAAAATATTTTCTGTTGCTGCAAAGAGTTTTCTTTCAAGTACTTATAAGTATGGGAATATAGACAAGTTTCTAGTTTCAAAATTTTTCCTGACATGTTAGAGTTCAACAGTACCAAATTTATGGGTGTTTAATTGAAGGTTCTGTTTAGTGAGAATTGTTCTAATGCATGCTTCATTACCACTGCCCTTTTTTGAATGTAGGATGCCTGGCAGAGCTGTGTATTTATTTGGTGCTTCTAATCTACACGCATTGGATTCATGTTCTAGGCTTAACTTCATCTGTGTCTGCCCTTTACATACTTCAGATAAGGGATTACTTTAAAAATGTCAAGGAGGCTTTCTCATCTTTCTAATTTTTAGTCAGGTTTATTGAGTTTATGAATTTAAGACATTAAATCTATATTTTACTGTATTTTATACTCTCTAGGGCAGTAGAAGCTTTCAGAATACTCAGAAAACTTTACAGAGTAAGTGCCCTACATGCAAAGCTTCCAGTTGCAAACGTGTGTTTGCATGTCCAATCATGTTCACAGTTCACATGTCTGGCATACATTGTCACATGGATGTATCCTCTACAAGTGGTTGTGCACTAGTTGTATTTTACTGTACAGTATGGTATAGAGTACAGTAGTATGGTATCATTATTTCAAGCACAGGACCTAAACATAGAATGGTCCACAAAGGTTGCAGCAGCCATTCAAACTGCAATCTAGTACAATGTCATCTATGACATGAACATAAGAGCTACTACCCAGACATCACTGGATCTTTTTTTTTTTTTCAAAAGGATAGCTAGAATTGAATGCAGCAAGGAACCAGAACCTGTGCCATCAATGTCAAGCATCAGTGAAATTGAAGCTTACCCATCATCTACTACTGCTGATGATCCTTCACCTCTGCTGTCTCCCACCTTCTCACCCTCCTCCAGTCAGTAACCCGTCTTGCCTGCTGACTTGATGCCATCTCCTGTATGCCAGCTGTTGGGAGATAGTTGAGCTTTGGACTTCCCAGGTGAAGCTAGTAGTAAGAACCTGCCTGCCAATGTGAGAGACATAAGAGAGAAGGGTTTGATCCCTGGGTTGGGAAGATCCCTGGAGGAGGGCATGGCAACCCACTCCAGTATTCTTGCCTGGGGCATTCCATGGACAGAGGAGCCTTGTAGGCTACAGTCCACAGAATTGCACAGAGTAGGACAGGATTGAAGCAACTTAGCATGCAGGCACTCTGTAAGATTAAAAATCTTTTATTTTTGTGCTTGCTTCTTATGTATTATTTGTGTAAAAAGTATTATAAACCTATTAGAGTACAGTACTTTACAGCCAGCTGTGCTAGTTGTGTACCCAGGGCTAACTTTGTTGGACTTACAAACAAATTGGACTTATGAGCATGTTCTCTGAACAGAACTCACTCATGCAGCAGATTTGCTGTAACTGCCATTAACTCCATATGCCTAAGTGCTAAGCCCACTTTTTCTTCCAATGTTTAACTCTCCATCTCTCTTTAACCCTGTGCCACTATTGTTTATAATAAAGCATTCATAGTACCAGTGCCTTGGATTATTACTGTTTCATGTTTTTTCTCCAACAAAGAAGTTGTCCATAAATTAATTTAATTGATTGATGTACCAAATCCAGAATCTTATTTTTAGGGTACTTTTCTTGGACCTACTCATGGTACTAATTACTGTACCAGTTTTGCTCCCAGAAGAATGACTTATTCAAAGAGAAAAATAAATAGAATTTAACAAGGAGATTATGTATAAATCTATGGGTGAAATTAAGGGAATTAATAAAGAAGGATAATATACCTAGCAACTAGGAACAATGTGAATTATTATACATAGGTCTAAGTGGAGAAGAAAAGTTGGTAAATTGAACCTGAGGAAAGCTTAAATTTGGGACAGGATGGCCAAAAAGGAGCTATGGCTACGGGTGGAAATTGACCACTAATTTAATCACAGACTGGTGGGAGACAACCAAGAAAAATAATTGCCTCCAAACTTTCTTCAACTCACAATCTCCTGCCAATACTTTGCATTATCTGAACCTAACTAGAAATCAAGAGAATAAGAATCCCAACTAGTACAATAAGATAAATTATCCTCATAGAGCACAGAGAACAACAAAGGACAGAGAATGTTTCAGAAATGATAAATACAGAATAAACTGCCCACTCTATCAAACTTCATTGGCCTAAAATAATGATGATGCTTCCACTGTTTCTTTCTTAGCTTAGAAGGATTGAAAACTGCTATATTCATTCAAATAAATCTAAGAATTTCTGTTGCTTCAAAGAGTAGTAACTCTACACCTCTATCGTCTTTTCCTGTAGCTTTATCTTGGTTGTGTTCATATGACTAGCCTTCTGCCTTAGTTTCTACCTGTTACGTTCCTCCGTTTAGAACCATGGCCCTTTAAATCACTCTTCACCATGTTCTGTCCATAAAGTAGAATTCATCACTGTTTCTATTTCTTCTTGATTCCTGATGTAGAGATTTTTTGTTTGAGTCCAGATCATTTATCCAAGATGGATTGAATATATTTACTTCTCTGTAACTCAAAGTGAAAGGAAAAAAGGGAGAAGGAGAGAAGGGGGGGGGGGAAGAGAAGGGAAGAGTGAAGAAAGAAGAAAGGAAAGAAGAGAGGAAGAGGGAGGAAGGAAAGAAGAAAGAGAGAAAGAAAGAAGGAAATAAAAGCTAAATGTATAAATTGAATTTCTCTTATCCCATCATTCAGACCTGTTCATCTGTGCATTCTCCATCTGTGGGTAAAGCACTGCTTTTGTCTTAGTTGCCAGCATTGGATATCTTTAAGTCAGCACTTTTTTTCTGTTACACACTTGAACAGAAAATTTAGTGTCACTATCTTGTTCATTGAACCATCTGAATATTTCTCAGTCAGTTGTTTCTCCTGATTCACTATTGTTAGCTAAATGTCTACCTTTCTCAGTTTGAAACTGCAACACTACTACAGGTTCCTAACTCCTTCCAGAGTGCTATCTAAGTGAACCGTACAAAGCACAAAACTTGGCATAGAAGGATCCTAAAAATCGTCAAGTGGTTCTCCATGACTGTTATATTGGCACACAACCTCCCTGATCTGGTCTTTGTGTATGAAGCTGACTGTCCTTCATATTACTTTCTTTCCATAAGTAACTGATGATATAGTAGCATTTGTGGTTCTTTGGACATCTCTCTCAATAATAGATACTAGTCAATTATTTTTCTGAATTTATCTATCTCCAAACTTACTTAAAGTGTCCATTCACTTCAGGTATTTTCTCTTACATTTTTTTCTGACTTGTTACTCTGTGGTCCTGTAATTACTTTGCTTGCTTCTATCATACTGTATTATAAGTATCTGCTTTTTCCACTAGAATGAGATACTTGATTGTAAGGATGAATCTTATTTATGTTTTGATATTTATAGCTCCAGTATCTACCAAAGTATCAAAAGAAATCTTGTAGATATCAAAAGAATATTTAGTGAATAATGAGTGAATGTTTTGTTGTTATTCAGCCACTCAATCCTGTTTGACTCTTTGCCACCCCATGGACTGCACCACACCAGGCTTCCCTGTCCTTCACCATCTCCTGGAGCTTGCTCAAACTCATGTCCATTGAGTTTGTCATGCCATCCAACTATCTCATCCTCTGTTGTCCCCTTCCCCTCCCACCTAAAATCTTTCCCAGCATCAGAGTCTTTTCCAATGAGTCAGTTCCTCACATCAGGGGGCCAAAGTATTGGAGTTTCAGCTTGAAAATCAGTCCTTCCAATGAATATTCAGGATTGATTCCCTTTATGATTGACTAATTTGATCTCCTTGCTGTTCAAGGGACTCTCAAGACTGTTCTCCAGCACCACATTTGAAGGCATCAATTCTTCGATGCTTGGCCTTTTTTATGGCCCAGTTCTCACATCCATACATAACCACTGGAAAAATCAGCTTTGACTGGATGGATCTTGTCAGCAAAGTAATGTCTCTGCTTTTGAATATGATGTCTTGATTTGCCATTGCTTTTCTTCCAACAAGCCGATTTCTTTTCATTGCTGCAGTCACTGTCCACAGTGATTTTGGAGCCCAAGAAAATAAAGTCTGTCACTGTTTTCATTGTTTCCCCATCTATTTGCCATGAAATGATGGGACCAGATGACATGACCTTCTTTTTTGAATGTTGAGTTTTAAGCCAGTTTTTTCACTGTCCTCTTTCACCTTCATCAAGAGGCTTTTTAATTCCTCTTTTCTTTCTCCCATAAGGGTGGTGTCATCTGCCTATGTGAGGATATTGATATTTCTCTCAACAATCTTGATTTCAGTCTGTGCTTCATCCAGCCTGGAATTTTTCATGGTGTACTCTACATACAAATTAAATAACCTGGGTGACAATATACAGCTTTGACATATTCCTTTCACCAATTTGGAACCAGTCCATTGTTCTGTGCCCACTTCTAATAGTCACTTCTTGACCTGCATACAGTTTCACAAGAGGCAGATATCATGACCTGGTATTCCTACCTCTTGAAGAATTTTCCATAGTTTTCTGTGATCTATACAGGCAAAAGCTTTAGTATAGTCAATGAAGCAGAAGTAGATGTTTTTCTGAAATGCTCTTTCTATGATCCAATGGATATTGGTAATTTGATCTCTGATTCGTCTGCCTATTCTAAATCTTGCTTGTACATCTTGAAGTTCTGTTGAAGCCTAGCTTGAAAGCTTTTGAGCATTACTTTGCTAGCATGTGAAATGAGTGCAATTGTGTGGTAGTTTGAACATTCTTTGACGTTGCTTTCTTTAGAATTGTAATGAAAGGTGACATTTTTCCAGTTCTGTGACCACGGCTGAGTTTTCCAAAAGTGGTGGTGTATTGAGTGCAGCACTTTCACAGCATCATCTTTTAGGATTTGAAATAGCTCAGATGGGATTCCATCACCTCCACTAACTTTGTTCATCATGATGCTTCTTAAGACCCTCTTGACTTCACACTCCAAGATATCTGGCTCCTGGTGAGTGATCACACCATCGTGATTATCTGGGACATTAAGATCTTTTTGTATAGTTCTTCTGTGTATTCTTCCACCTGTTCTTAATATAGTCTGCTTCTGTTATGTCTATGCCATTTCTGTCCATATTGAGCCCATCTTTACATGAAATGTTCCCTCTAATTTTCTTGAAGAGATCTCTAGTCTTTTCCCATTCTGTTATTTTCCTCTATTTCTTCACATTGTTCACTTAAAAAAGACTTTCTTATCTCTCCTTGCTATTCTCTGGAACTCTGCATTCAGATGAATATATCTTTCCTTTTTTCCTTTGCCTTTCTCTTCTCTTTCCTCAGCTATTTTTAAGGCCTCTTCAGACAACCATTTTGTTATTTTGCACTTGTTTTTCTCAGGAATGATTTTGAGCACCACCTCCTATACCATGTTACGTACCTCTGTCCATAGCTTGTCAGACACTCTATCAGATCTGATCCCTTGAATCTATTTGTCACCTCCACTGTATAATCATAATGGATTTGATTTAGGTCTAACTTGAATTACCTAGAGGTTTTCCCTACTTTCTTCAATTTAAGTCTTAATTTTGCTGTAAGGTTTTCATGATCTGAGCCACAGTCAGCTCCTGGTCTTGTTTTTGCTGACTAAATAGAGCTTCTCCATCTTCAGCTGCAAAGAATATATTCAATTTGATTTCATTATTAAACATCTGGTGATGACCATGTGTAGAGTTGCCCTTGTGTTGTTGGAAGAAGGTGTTTGCTATGATCAGTGTGTTCCCTTGACAAAACTCTGTTAGCCTTTACCCTGCTTCATTGTGTACTCCAAGGCCAAACTTGCCTGTTACTCCAGGTATCTCTGACTTCCAACTCTTGCATTCCAGTGCCCTAGAGTGAAAAGGACTGTTCAGTATCACAGTAATCCAAGTCTATGCTGCAACCACCAATGCCAAAGAAGCTGAAGTTGACGGTTCCATAAAAAACCTACAGGACCTAGAACTAGCACCAAAAAGAGATGTCCTTTTCATCATAGTGGACTGGAATGCAAAAGTAGGAAATCAAAAGTGAATGTTCAGTCTTTATCTAAAAGATATATTCCTGAATGGGGATCACTCATTTGAATTTTTATACCTGAAGAGTCCCCAACATATGACAACATTTGACTCTGTAGAACTAAAAAGTAATAAATCCTTGTTTCTACTAATATAATGCTGGCCCCTGACTGTGACAATACTACTTGGCTAGTTTCCTATAATCAGGTAAATAACTATCTGTGTCCTGTCTTGATGCATTGACCTCCAATTACAGTACTTTATACTTTCCTTTCTCTAACTCCTAGGTGTTTCTCAATTTATCAGTTATTACCAAGACATGAACTTTATCATTTCTCTGACATATTCTTATTGTCCAGACATATATAGAAAATCTCTTTTGGATTTACTTTCAGAGCCAAAAAATAACACCTTTACATATTCTCAATGATTCTGATTATTTCTCCTAAAAAACTAATTGTATTCCCTTCAAAATTACTAAAAATCATTTAGAAGCAAATATGCTAAATAAAGTGAACTAGAAAATTGGATAAAACAGTTTTGACCAAATATACAAGTTTTATAGAAAATGAAATCATTAATTTATTCATGAACATACCACACAGATGTCTACAAAGTATAGTAGAAAAATGAATAAACATGTAAGATGCTAGCATCTAAAACACAAATAATCACAAAATAGCAACTTTTAAAGTGTATTTTTATAATTTATACTGAAATTAAATATTTTTCAGCATATTTGTATAATCTGATTTTAAGAATGAGAAAGAATTTGGTGGAAAAATATTGAGACGAACAAAGCATCTGCACCTCCAAACTTGAACATAATTGAGCCCAGTCATCTGGTCACAATATGTTCTCATGTATTTGTTTTCTTGGCCTGCCATAATGAAATACCACAGACTGGGTAGCATAAGCAATAGAAATTTATTTTTTCCCAGTTTTGGAAGCTAGGAGTTCCAGATTGAGGTGCTAGTAGATTATGTTTCTGGTGAGGCCTCTGTTTCTGGCTTGCAGACAGTCACCTACTGCTAAATCTTTACATGGCTTCTTCTCATCTGCATATCAGAGAGAAAGAAATCACTAGTGTCCCTTTCTATAAGGACACCACTTCTATTGAATTAGGGCCCCACCCTTGCAACTTCATTTAACTATAATTATATCTTTAAAAGCTCTTATCTCAAAATACAGTCACATTTGGGGTTAGGATTCCAGCATAAAAATTTTGTTTGAGGTGGTATGCATAAATCAGTCCATAACATTTTCTCAGCAAATATCATACTCTAAAGCCAGATCTGATAAATGTAGTATCAGAAAAGGAAGCAAATATACTTACACTTTTGAACTGTGGTATTGGAGAAGACTCCTGAGAGTCCCTTGGACTGCAAGGAGATCAAACCAGTCAATCCTAAATGAAATCAGTCCTGAATATTCATTGGAAGGACTGATGTTGAAGCTGAAACTCCAATAATTTGTCCACCTGAGGTGAAGAACTGACTCATTTGAAAAGACCCTGATGCTGGGAAAGATAGAAGGTGGGAGGAGAAGGGGGTGACAGAGGATGAGGTGGTTGGATGGCATCACTGACTCAATGGACATGAGTTTGACTAAACTCTGGGAGTTGGTGATGGACAGGGAGGCCTGGGGTGCTGCAGTCCATGGGGTTGCAAATAGTCAGACACTATTGAGCGACTGAACTGAACAGACATGTAGGATGGAGGTGATGCCATAATGAGTCATGAGGAGGCAATGATTTCCATCTTCAAAACTTTAACTTATACACTCTGAAGCTGAAAACACAGCAGAACATATGAGATGGATTCTGAAAGGAGAAAGCAAGATATCTTTTAACTCAATCACAAGGGTCTCCTGCATTGCAGGCAGATTCTTTACCAGCTGAGCTACCAGAGAAGCCCATAAAATGCAGAACTAAAGCCCACTAAATGTGTTTTCTCTGCTAACACATATTTCTTTTAATTATAAAAGGGAATTTTTGTTGTATATTTTCAGTCATAAAACCTGTCATGATTGACCTGTGATGAATATGCTTTGCAACTTTATTATATAACTGATAGGGTTAATGTAAATATAAGCGAAACCAAGCAACTTTCAAAGATGGTGACAAGAGAAAGATCAATCTCTATCATTTTGGAAATTCTTTAGTGTAAGCAAAAAAATCTGTAGCACTTGAATATGCATGAGTATTTTGAATATGCATGACTGTTATAATGAGAGAACTTTGCTGACCTCTGCTTCTGGGGTCACAAGAAAGTCAAAAGCAAGAACATTCTATTAAGAAAAACTTTATTGGTTAAAGTAGTAATCTGAAAAGTAATAACTGAAAGTCATCTTTGTCTAAAATAATCATGGCACATTTTCTAGGAATGAAATTATTCTCCAGTTTCAAATAGATATTAAATCTTTCAAGTTCTCATAGTTATTTACTGCTTCTATAAATAAAAATGTTATTAAATTTCTATCTTTCTGTTATTATACACAAGATTCGATGATAGATGGACTTTTCAGAATCTGTTTGATAAGGTCTAACCTGAACCACTCTACTGGCTTTCTTTTGAGGTTTTATTCTTTTATTGCCTGATTCACTTTTTCTGCTTGATCTCTAACTGGTGGCATGCTGGCGCTTGGTTGTAGAAAATCTATATATATTCTTCTACATATAAAATCTACATATATTCTTTCCTCATATTTTGTCTAGGTGTATTACATTAATAACCACCTATATCCTGGAGAAGGAAATGGCAACCCCTTCCAGTATTTTTGCCTGGGAAATTCCATGGACAGAAGAGCCACCTGGCTACACTCCACTGGTCACAAAAGAATCAGACACGACTTACTAACAAAGCAAAGCAATGTGTGTTTGTGTGTGTGTGTGTGTGTGTGTGTGCGCGCGCGCGTGCACGCACATGAGCGTGCTTTCTACTCCTAACTGTTCACTCTAAGAGTTGAACTTTCCCATAAATTCAAAACATGTGCATCCTGTTCCTTACTTGATATATTGTCAATTGGTAGGCAAATACAACTTAAAACAGCACATGGAATAAAGATAATTTTCCTGAGTGTTCATCCAGATCTACTTTTTACCTCACCATACTATAAAATGTGGTCTTCTGGTTACTCTCAGTCACATCTAGATAACAAATTTATTTACTTATTATCAATCTTTCTTACTCTAGGGTATAAGCTCCTTGGGAGAAGGAATTGTACTTATCAGTTCAACACGTAATTTCCAGCCTGAAATAAATAGGTGCACAATAAATATGAGTTAATAAATTAATGAAAGGAAGACATAGACAATGCATACTGTGTGTAAGTTACATTAAAGAAACCAGCAGTCATAATCTAAAGATGCTAAAAGTAAGGTACCATTAAAATCCCTTATAGCTAGCAAAGAAATGCAACACATAAAAAATATTGTGGACAAAGAGAAAAATGTAGTGATTTTAAAGGAGATCCAACCAGTCCATTCTGAAGGAGATCAACCCTGGGATTTCTTTGGAAGGAATGATGCTAAAGCTGAAGCTCCAGTACTTTGGCCACCTCATGCAAAGTGTTGACTCATTGGAAAAAACTCTGATGCTGGGAGGGATTGGGGGCAGGAGGCGAAGGGGACGACCGAGGATGAGATGGCTGGATGGCATCACGGACTTGATGGACGTGAGTCTGGGTGAACTCTGGGAGGTGGTGATGGACAGGGAGGCCTGGCATGCTGTGATTCATGGGGTCGCAGAGTCAGACACGACTGAGCGACTGAACTGAAATGAACTGAACTGAACTAATCAGACATCAAATACATAGAAGCTCTGGAGCACATGGTATATGATTTTGCTGCCTCTGATGTGAGCTAGTCTTTTCAGTGTACTCTAGTACTGACAGCAAGAATAATGTATTTTAAAATGCTAAATGATTCTACCAGGCCATATAAAAATCCAAATAAATAACATATTTAGGAATTCTAATAAATTATACATTAATTACATGTTATACTACATATATATTGTATATATACATTATTATTAATTATAATTAATTATACATCTAATATATCAGAATTTTGCCAGCCAATCATGAGACTTTGAGGCTTATGTTGACCTGACATATGAACATAAGCTTCAGTTATACACCCATTTAGGAAAATAAATGTAACTGTGTTTATAGTCTGGGACTTAGAAAAGTGAAAATGAGATACTGCACTGAGAATTTTCACTTTAGAATACATGCAAACCTTTTATCAATACTTCTTGTTAGTCTCCATCTGTTCTCAATGAGGCTTTAGGTTTCTATTTCAATAAATCATAAAGTAATATTGTTTGCCTACACTTTAGAATGTGGAAAAATATTCAGTTTTCTTATACAGAATAGAAAATAAAATTATCCATTTAACCAGAAAATCTTATATTAGAAAATAAAGCTCACTATACTTTCGATATAAAAAATAAATAGATCTTCTTACACATACTAAGATATATAGCAAACAATCTACTTAGTTACCAAGAATTAAATATCTTAATGTAAATAATCTGGATAAGTTAAAAATGAATTAGTCGGCATTTGGGAAAAGAATATCTGTGCCTCGTTCAACCTTAGGTTTAAAGTGCTCAAAATTTTCATGACTAAGTGTGACGGGCAGTTTTTTCAAGATGTCTTTGACCAGATTGTTGCCATTGCTTTTTTTTTTTTTTCCAGTTTACTCGAGATTATGAGAGTTTTTTCCAAATCTTTTTTTTCATGCAACTATTTAGATAGTCATATGATTTATTTATTATTCAGTTAATATGTTGAATTATATTTAATGACAAATATTTATATTTGAGTATAGTTTTATAATGGAGAAGGAAATGGCAACTCACTCCAGTGTTCTTGCCTGGAGAATCCCAGGGACGGGGGAGCCTGGTGGGCTGTGGTCTCTGGGGTCGCACAGAGTCGGACACGACTGAAGCGACTTAGCAGCATAGTTTTATAATGTTGTGTTAGTTTCAGGTGTGCAGCAAAGTGAATCAGTTATACATATACATGTATCCACTCTTTTTTAGATTCTTTTCCTATATAGGCCATTGTAGAATATTAAATAGAGTTCCCTGTGCTATACAGTAGATCCTTATTAATTACATATTTTATATATAGCAGTGTGTATAAGTTTTAATGAATGATTCTTTAATATTAAATTGTCTTTTAATTCAATTAAGTTGTAAAATGTTATCCCTTTTATATATTGCAGCACTCTATTAATATTATGTATTTTCTGTCTATATTTATAGTTTGTATATCATTTTTGAGTATCAGGCTCATAAAACAATTTACATAAAAATGCTTCTATATGTTTCCTGAGTTTTTATTGAATTTCTCACTGAGGGCATATGGCTGTAATTTTCTTTGTAATAACTTTTTTCCTGATAATAATTCTCTAAGAAGAATTTTTAAATTACTTTCTAGACTATTTAAATTATCTACTCCTTTTTTGTCTCTGTTTTTGTAAGCTGTATTTCTCCAGAAACACATAAATTTCATCAAAATCAGAAAGTTTATTGCAAGACTTTTTCATAATATATCTTATTTAATGTCTATGTCATTTGTAATAATTTTTTCTCCTTCCTTCCTGATGTCTATCATTCTGTTTTCTGTGATTTTTATTCTTGACTACTTTGACTGGAAGATAGTCAATTTTATTTATTTTTTTCAGAAATCTACTCATCACCAGGTTTTTCTCTACTTTGTGTGTTTGATATCCACAATTATTTTCATTGGCTCATTTCTTCTATATAACTAGGTTTAATGTGTTCCTTTCTAACTAGCGTTCTAAAGTGGAAACTAAAATGATTAATTTTATACTTTTTATGACAGAAACTTTTAAACTATAAATTTATCTCGAAGGGGTACTTCAATTGGACAGTTATTTTGCTGTCAAAGCAATTCTTGGATGACAATTGTATTCTTTCAGCACTTTAAAGATAATGTCCCAATTCTTCTGCCTTCATGTCTGATGAGAGGACAGCTGTCATTCTTAACCTTTACCTACTATATTGCAAGTGTATTTTATTTTATTTTTTTACTCTTTTATCCACTATATGGAATGTGTTTTTAATTTTTTTTATTTAATTTTATTTTTTTAAATTTCTTTTTTTTTAGTTTTTTATTTTTTAAATTTTAATATCTTTAATTCTTACATGCGTTCCCAAACATGAACCCCCCTCCCACCTCCCTCCCCATAATATCTCTCTGGGTCATTCCCATGCACCAGCCCCAAGCATGCTGCATCCTTCGTCAGACATAGACTGGCGATTCAATTCTTACATGATAGTATACATGTTAGAATGTCATTCTCCCAAATCATCCCACCCTCTCCCTCTCCCTCTGAGTCCAAAGGTCCATTATACACATCTGTGTCTCTTTCCCTGTCTTGCATACAGGGTCGTCATTGCCATCTTCCTAAATTCCATATATATGTGTTAGTATACTGTATTGGTGTTTTTCTTTCTGGCTTACTTCATTCTGTATAATCGGCTCCAGTTTCATCCATCTCATCAGAACTGATTCAAATGAAAAGGCTGAGTAATACTCCATTGTGTATATGTACCACAGCTTTCTTATCCATTCATCTGCTGATGGACATCTAGGTTGTTTCCATGTCCTGGCTATTATAAACAGTGCTGCGATGAACATTGGGGTACATGTGTCTCTTTCAATTCTGGTTTCCTCGGTGTGTATGCCCAGCAGTGGGATTGCTGGGTCATAAGGTAGTTCTATTTGCAATTTTTTAAGGAATCTCCACACTGTTCTCCATAGTGGCTGTACTAGTTTGCATTCCCACCAACAGTGTAAGAGGGTTCCCTTTTCTCCACACCCTCTCCAGCATTTATTGCTTGCAGATTTTTGGATCGCAGCCATTCTGACTGGTGTGAAGTGGTACCTCATTGTGGTTTTGATTTGCATTTCTCTAATAGTGAGTGATGTTGAGCATCTTTTCATGTGTTTGTTAGCCATCCGTATGTCTTCTTTGGAGAAATGTCTATTTAGTTCTTTGGCCCATTTTTTGATTGGGTCGTTTATTCTTCCAGAATTGAGCTGCAGAAGTTGCTTGTATATTTTTGAGATTAGTTGTTTGTCAGTTGCTTCATTTGCTATTATTTAATAGTTCGCCTCTGATGTGCTTACATGTATTTCCATTTTTGGTTCCGTTTTTTTTTTTTAATCCAGCTTGTTTACATTAATATTTATATATCTTTGGGTTGATGTCTGTTATCAGTTTTGTAAAATTCTCAGGCATTATCTATTCAAGTATTTCTCCTGCTCCATTTTTTTCTCCTCTTCCCTGATAGTATTACACACTGACATTTTTGTATGGGTCACAAGTACAAAGTCACTTTTTTTTACCATATTTTTCCTGATTAACTTAGGATTTGTGATCATAATTATTGGCAATGGAATCAGTTTTTAAGATCTTAAATAGAATTTGTCATCTTTGGTATCACATTTCTTTTAATTTTTAGCATTTTCAGTTGACTCATTTTTTATAATTTCCTCTCTATACTGACTGATATCACTTACTATATATTCATATTTTCCATTCTTTAAACTTATCTTTTATCGTGTTTGTCATAGTCCTTAAATTTTTTTGATAATTCCTACATTTTATCCATTTTTAGTCTGCTTTTATTGAACCTTTCTTTCTTAATCATATGTCACCTTGTCTTGCTTCTTCACCTGCTAGTAAATAGTACAAATGGAGGTAAATAATATTTACACTCAGAGCAGGGAAGATCGCTTCTTCTCCAAGCCCACTAATCTGAATTGAGCAGAATGTATACTGTGTTGAAACCAAAGTTAATTCCAGTTTCTTCTGTGGTTCAAACTATTAAAGTGGAATCTGTATTTCATGTTTGCTGCTAAGTCACTTCAGTCATGTCCGACTCTGTGTGACCCCATAGACGGCAGCCCACCAGGCTCCCACATCCCTGGGATTCTCCAGGCAAGAACACTGGAGTGGGTTGCCATTTCCTTTTCTTTCCATGGAATTCTTTAAGCAAGAATACTGGAGTAGGTTGCCATTCTCTTCTCTAGGGGATCTTCCCAACCCAGGGATTGAACCCGGGTCTCCTGCGTTGCAGGCAGATTCTTTTACCAGCTGAGCCACCAAGGAAGCCCATTTAATGTTTAGCCTGGTTTGATATCTAAATACCAGCAACACTAATATTCAAGATACTTTTTCTCTTCAGTCTAGCAGCTAGCTTTCTGACTCATGGGAGATTTTGCTCTTCTTTACTACCTAGTTGCCAGTTTTTTGTTGGTCTAGTGAAGTTTCTATAGATTCTAATTTTGATCCCAGCACCGAACCTTTCTACCTTAATGTCCTGTCTCCAACATTTGAAGGACCTCTTTTGTATACTCAGCAAAGATTCAGAGAGCTTCCAAGTGATTTCTTTTGGGTCTCCTCTTTTGCACCCAGCCCTCAAGAACCAGAAGCAAATAATGATTGGCTTGTTCTCAGTAAAGTCTAGGAATATGTGGGTGATGTTTTTTAACTCTCTGGCCCTGCTTCCATCCTACATGATAGTCTCTCAGTTTTCCCTTTTCAGTAAACTCTTCAGAGATTTCCTTTGGGAAAGTGCAGATGGTGGGTACACACTGTCTATAGTGAGAGCTCCTGGTAATTTCCATCTATTGCACCATCCTCACACAGATGCTAAAGTTTATTTAAAATATGACTTTTTAATTACCAATATTTGATGCAAACCCCTCTTCTTCCTACCACTTTGTCAGGAATGAAAATAAATTTAGGTGTCTTTTTCCTAGGAATTTCTTGGCATTCTCTATATTTTAATGAATTTGGGTTTATTAGAATCTTCAGCTCTCTCATGATGGAATAACATTATTGTCTGTTTGTTTTTGTATTTAAAGTTGGCAATAAAATTCATGAGACTGTCTACAGCCTATTAAGCAAAATCAAGTTTTGTTTTTGTTTTTACTGAAAACATAATCACAAGTCAGACATTAGTTTTAAAATGCAAATTGCTTCTTATTATTGTTTTCTGAGTAAAGGACTCTTAAGGTGTTGCTTAAATTTCTTCACTTTTTTAACAACTTGTCTTTAGTCGAATAATTATTGGGCATCCACTTTCTATTTGGTCTTCATATAATTACTGATTTTTGCTGTAAAATGAATCACAGCAAACATCATGAAATAACTTAATAAATGAAATCAAGAAAATTAGAAGACTTTGGAGGAGTTTTCCCTTAAATATTAAACCAAAAGAAAAATTAGAAATCACACTGAACATTTCTCATAGATATAAGGCCCTCTTGCACTCTTGGAAATTTTTAATGGTAGCACTACATTTACTTCTTGAGCCAACTTTTCTAACACTATTGCATTATTATACTTTAATTTATGTCTCCATTTCTCACATGATTTCCAAAAATACTGTGATTATATATGGACCACAGACATCATCTCTGTTTCTTCAATCACATTTTCTCTAAGTTCTGGTCTGTGAAAGTTGTAACAGTGACACTTTGAATTGTTTTTGCTTGTCTTTTATTTATAATTAAAATAGCATTTCTTCCAAAACTACTAAAGCACAGAAAACAGTAGTGATGAAAGACCTTGCAGAGTACAGATAAAGAAGAAATTAATTGTCCAACTTATTTGTGGATTAAAAATAAACACCCAAACAAAGGGGATTGAATATATAATAAAATTATTTTCTAGTAAAAATTGAAAAAAATGTTGCAATGAATATATAGGAAAAGCAAATTCCATTCAGTAACCTGATGATTTTTTGCTGTGCATTAAGGAAATGATCAGGAATACAATTGAATATTGTTGAAATAATTAATCTTTTAGTAGTAATGACAGTCACTCAGTTGAGTCTGAGTGACCCCATGAGTGACTGTGTCTTTGTGACCCCATGGACTGCAGCCTGCCAGACTCCTCTGTCCATAGAATTCTTAATTTTAAAACTAACAGGCAAGAATACTGGAGTGGGTATTCTCCAGGGGATCTTCCCAACCGAGGGATTAAACCCAGGTCTCCTATATTAGAGGCAGATTCTTTACCATCTGAGCATCGAGGGAAGTCCAAGACTACTGGAATGGGTAGCCATTCCTTTCTACAGGGGATCAAACTGGGATCTCCTGCATTGCAGGCAGATTCTTTACCATCTGAGCTATCAGGGAAGCCCAATTAATCTATTAATAGAAAAAGTGGGTTTAAATGCAGTTCCTAATCTATTAATATCAAATTAATCTATTGATCTAGATGATGATTATTATTAATTTAGACCCACTTTCCCTATTCTGATATATTATGACAGTTAATGCCATTATGAAAATCTGTGAATACCAATCTGAATTTTGGACGCTTGGGAATCATGCTTTTTCATAAACATGTGATTTTAAAATCTCATACAAGTGGTAAGACAGTATGTATTTACAGTGTTTGCTGATTGCATTTATATTATAGTGAAATGAATTAACTAGATATGGCAAACTTAAAGAGACCAAAAACAGAGTGATTACTTGATATTGTGTCATTATAATGAAAAAATACTTCTACATTTTCCACCTAAAATTTATGACACTGTATTTCATTGAAAAAATAAAAATCAACATCTAAAACAAATCATTATCACACATTTTTCCTAGTATGCTCTTTTCCTGAGCAAATCATGTCTTTCTAATTTTACTTGAAATAATCTTTAAAAATACTGATAGTTCCATGTGATAATGTGAGCCTGATTCTTCTTAATTTTAAAACTAATAGGCAAAAACCTACTAGGCAGAAAGTCTTATCCCAGTTTTCTAGGTTAGAAATAGGAATTAATTAAAACCTTAATAGATTTCCCCATTTGTAGTTTGTACTTTTGAGACAAGAAAAGATGAATGCAAGGTAAACTTTTGGATGCTTCTCATTCCCTACTCATTTCACATGTGATTCTTGGCAATCTGCTGCATAAAACTCAAGGGGCTTAATGAGAATGCTTTTTTTTGATTAGGAAACAAAAACTTATAATCTACAACTTTTGAAATAGCCTCTATTACACCTTTAAAAGAAAGCCTAGAGAGAATGGGGAAATCCACTAAAAAAATTTAGAATAATTAGCATCTCAAAGTGGTTTTGTTGTTTACATTGGTTTGCCACTTTTCAACAAATCATTTCAGCATATAATGATTTTAAAATATACTAGTGAGATATTCTTCCCTTTTTTTACTTAGAAATTCTGACTGGCTACATTTCAGCTGCTCAATAACCACAAGTAAATGCTATGTTGAGACAGTGTCCTTAATTCAAAGGACATTTAATCAGCACATTATGTCATACGCTGACTTAACTCCTAATTAATTAAATCAGTTTCCTGAATTTTAGAATTTGGTGATGAAGGAAGGTTAACAAACAGCCCACATTAAACAAATATTTTCATAGAGATTTAAAGTGTAATACGGAGATATGGGATCATACAGACACTTCCTTTTACATTGGCAAGATAGATATGTATTAGTTTTTAAAAGGTTTCTCAAATTCAGAACAGAAAGGTTAAAAAGTAGGGTTAAAAATACCTGAAATCATTAAACTACCTGAAAGTTATTTAAAAATTTTGGAATCTTTTAAATGATTTTAGTAGTAAATGTAGTAACCTTAAGATCATCAGCTGTATTAAAGTGCGTCTGTCTTAGCTATGCTGCTGCTGCTAAGTCACTTATAGTTATGTCTGACTCTGTGCGACCCCATAGATGGCAGCCCACCAGGCTCCCCCGTCCCTGGGATTCTCCAGGCAAGAATACTGGAGTGGGTTGCCATTTCCTTCTCCAATGCAGGAAAGTGAAAAGTGAAAGTGAAGTAGCTCAGTCGTGTCCAACTCTTAGCAACCCCATGGACTGCAGCCCACCAGGCTCCTCCGTCCATGGGATTTTCCAGGCAACAGTACTGGAGTGGGGTACCGTTGCCTTCTCTGGTCTTAGCTATACTTACAGAAAATCTAATTTAATAGGTGTTTTCTGGGTCTGGGAAATTGTTTCTGATTATTAAAAATCCTCATTGTTGATAGTAAAAGTAACCCACATATTACACTTTGAGAAGCACTATTCTAGTATCTGAGTTTTTTCTTTAATCAAGTCTTTTGTAGTTTTTGGTCTTCATTAGCTCTTTGAAGAAACAAAAATTTTGAGAAATTTCTCCAGGTTATCTACTTATTATATTTGTTTATTTACTTATTTTTATATTTTATACATAAAGGAATTACCAACATTAGCTCCTTTTCAATATATCTCTGTGAATGTTTCTTATTTACATTATACTGTTTATATTTTCTGACGCATATCACTTGAATTTCTCTAAGCATATTAACTAGGGGCTTTTTGAGGATTATTTTGGTTCAGTTATTGGGGTTATTTATCTTTCTCTTTCATGTTGATAATTATTTTGTCCATATATGATAATCCCAGTGGTCTATTGGATATACTTTACCAAAATTATCACATATCAACATCAAGTTTGTTTCCACTGACTAGCAAGTCTTCCCTTGAGAGCTACAGAATATAGTCTTTTCATTTAAGCATTCTCTGCCCTCGGATTTTTTTGCAAATATTTTAGAGTTTTATGTTGTTGATTCTGATTAATAGCACAATCTTTTTTTAAGATTCCTAAAATCACTCATACTTTTCTCAGTTTTCTAATTTTTACTTGGCACAAAGACATATTTTTTCATGACCAACTTTAAGTAGGAATGTGAAAGTAATTTTAAATTTAGCACAGTGGATGTTTAGTTCCATAGGGCTTTTCCTGAAGTTATACATTTAAAACCTGCCCACAAGTTACCTTATTTTTTTTGTCGTGGAGATAGTTCAGCCTTCAGTTACCTCAGAAGATAACTGTATTCATTTCTTTTGAGAAATTATGAAGTTTTGCCTTTGGAAAGTTCATTTTATCCATGCTTCTTTTTTCTGTGCCCACAAAGTGAAATTAAGACATGCAGAAGATTTTAGAGAGATATAATTTGTAACTTTTAAGCATAGTCATTTCATATAGGATTTTTTTGTTTTGTTTTGCTTCAGTTGCTACACAAGCAAAATAGCACAGCAATATTTTTAGAGGACTGCATTATTATAAGTATGGAGTGTCACCATCCTGAAATACTTATGTAATTATATGCAAACAACACAAAAGTACTAGATACTGAAGAATTAACTTTTTAGATAATATATCTAAGCATATCATATCAGAACTGTTATCCATACTGGTTAATTTCTGCAAAAATAAGTTGTTGCCTGAGGAAATACATCTGCTTTCTCTATGTGGAGTAAAATCAACTATAGTGCAAATGTAATTAGAGAACAGACTATGCTGTTCAGGAGTAACTACCTGAACAAACATATGTCTCTCTTACAGCAGTCTTTTGGCACATGACTGCTTCTAGAACAACATTTACAGTCTGAATGTGCATCAAATTAAGGATGGAGGAATAAAATTGACATTTCTAGGCTTCCTGAGAGATGGTGATGGAGGCAAACATGAAGGAAATTTGTAAGGGATTCATATACATTCCTTGATGTAGCAAAGATGTATGGAAATTGCCACATAGTTTGATAACAAAAGACAACAGAATTCTTGTGTTAGAAGGAAAACTGAACAATTGGACAATACAGATAACCTGTATGTGAGGGCCATAAGTTAGAGGTTTTCAAAAGTAAAGAATATCATGGGTAATAAAATTAATGTATGTGATATGCTGAACAGGTAACTGACATGTAGGAAAATGGACACAATTCTTTGGATAATTTACATTAATTTTAACAATTCTATTTTCAAATACTTCTAAAAATGTATTTTTTAATTAAGCAAAACTATGGACAGTCTATAAGAAATTTGCTTCAAATATAATAAATTAGGCAGGCTAAAAGTAAAAGGATGGAAAAATATGCAGCAAACAAATATTTATCAAAAAGAACCCAGACTAACTGTATTAATATCAGATAATATTAGCAAAAAATAATTATCAGTGACAGAGATGGGCATTATATAATGATAAAAGATTAGTCCACCTAACCTTTTAGGAAAGTATGGCAATCCTAAATGTATATGCACCAAACCATTATATTTCAAAATATATGAAACAAAACTGATAGAACTGAAAGGAAACATAGACAAACCCATGTTTAAGCTGGAGATTTTACTACCCCTTTCTCAAAAGTTAATTTAAAAAAACAAGACACAAAACCAGTGAGGATATAGAAGACCTCATACAAGCATCAATCAGAAAGTTCTAATTAACATCCATAGAAATATCCAACCAATAGTAGAATTTGTATTTTAAGTCTTCACAGAATATATATAGGCTATATTAGGGATTTTTAAAAAATCTTTAACATATTCTAATGAATTAAACCCACATGGAGTGCTTTCTTTGACTACAGTGTAACCAAACTACAAATAAATGACAGATAATTAAAATCCCCAAACTCTTGGAAACTAAGTAACCCACTTGTAACTAATTCAAGGGTCAAAGAGAAGGTGCCAAGAGAAAATGGGAAAATATATCGAACTGAATGAAACTACAATAAAGTATATCAAAATTTGTGACACAGAGCTGAAGGAATACTGAAAGAGAAATTTTAGCATCAAGCGCACAATTGAAATTTAAAAGCTATTAATCATTTACTATCTCAAGAAATGAGTAAAAAAGAAGAAAATAATCCCAAACAAAGAGAAGAAATAAAGATAAAAGTCAATGAGATTGAAAACAAAAATAATAAAATCAGTAACACAAAAAGTTCATTCTTTGAAAAGATCAAAGAGATAGACAAATCTCTAGCAAGACTGACAAATGTATAAAAAAAGACACTATAAGTGACCAATATGAAGAATGAAACAAGTGATATCATTATAGACCTTGTACATCAAATGGGTAATCGAAGAACAATAGAAACAATTTTACATACATAAATCTAGCAATTTAGATGAAATTGACTCCTCCTCAAAAGACAATTATGATGCCTCACACAATATGAAATATATAATTGAATAATTAACAATTTTATATTTTATATTAGCACAACTGAACTTATACTTTTAAAAAGTGAATTCATGAAGTATCATGTTCTGACATGCAGAATTTAGAGTCATTTGTTTCTTCCAAAACACTGTTTTGTATCAGAGATAAACTATCAATTTGTTTTTTATGAGTCTTAGATCTCTCTTTTCCAGAACTCTGTAAAGTATATAGCCAAAGAACTTGTATCAATTTGTGTCAACTGTTGAGGAGCCCTCATGCTGAAGCTGAACCTGGAATACTTGGTCACCTGATGCGAAGAACTGACTCACTGAAAAAGACCCTGATGCTGGGAAAGATTGAAGGCAGGAGAAGGGGACAACAGAGGATGAGACGGTGGGATGGCATCACTGACTCAATGAACATGAATTTGAGCAAGCTCCAGGAGTTGGTGATGAACAGGGAAGCCTGACGTGCTGCAGTCCATGAGGTCGCAAAGAGTCAGACACGACTGAGTGACTGAACTGATGACGAACCCGGAGACTTTTTGCCATGTAGCTATTTTTAAGAACCACATGTGATAATCTTTCCACAACCCATGACCTACACACTCAAGAATCATCTATCTGGGCAAAAGATACCAAAATCCTAACAATCAAAAAAAAAAAACCAAAAAAACCCTTGAACATGTTCACATGTGTGTTTGTTTACTGGTGAAGCAAACTGGAAGAAATGAGAAGATGTAAAAACCAGAGTGATGATTTAGGTCATGAAAACAGTTAAGCAAGGACAGTGCCTGCTTTCCCTTTTACTTCCCAAAGCCAAAACACAGATTAAAAGGTGAGGGTGCCAGTTTGGAAATGGATATAAAGCAGAAAGATGGCATAAATGCACTCCTGCCTTCCTTCTTGTATTGCCACCTAACATAGGGACACTTTGTCCCATTTTGGGTCCCCTAGAGAGACAAGGAAAATATACTGCAAACATAAACTAGAGAGGCAATAACTCTGCAAATAAAATGAATGTGGCTGAAGATGAGACCTGAGGCTCTAGCACTGTCAGTATGCTCCTGTGACTTCCTTTATATCATTACTTCCAGCCAAAGAAATAGTATATGGACCAGGCAAGGCCAGCCCTATATAGTTGTATCATGCAAGAGAAGGAATAAACATGACAAGGGAATGAGTGGAAGATCAGGACTTTTTCAGTGTTTCTTCAGGGTCAAGTAAGCTCTGAAGTGCCTGTTATAGTTCCAAGAAAGAAGAGATTTCCAAAGTAATAATTATAAACCAATTAACCGCAATGAATGGTATGTTTATGTGTACATGAGTGTGTGTGCAACTAACAAGTATAATGAGAGATTTGTTAAACTTCACAAATTGAGGAAAATTTTATATTTCTTACATTTCTTATAAATCATAATTTCTTGTATCTTTTTTTCCTTTCAATTTTAAAGTACAGGGATGTGGAAGCCAATAGAAACTAAGAAGGCCCTTTGGGAAATGAGTTTATATATCATTATTATCTTTGCCAGTTAGCATTTTGAGCAACCAGACACTTGATTCTTTGAGTCCCCACGGAGAACCATATTGAGATAGATTTCTATATTCTGTATGGTCATCTGTAAAGAGGACAAGATTAACATGATAATGTATTATATCATGTGGAATTATACTTAGGTTTTTTTCCTAAAGAAGATAATATTTTTAAACAAATTAATCTGTGTATATCATTCAGATATTCATAATTGGAACTTTGTTTCAATAAATATGATTTTACAGAGTTGGAAGAAATTTTGTCTTATAAACCGTTGCTATGAACATTGGGGAGAGCTATGGACCAGTTCTTACTCATATTAGCATAGATCTAACAAGGTATGTTTTCCAATCAGATATTTCCAAGAGTAAAAAGCTTGCCCATTCTAAGAGAGGAATTTTCCATGTTAAATGTTATTTAACATTAAATTCACTCAGATGTTATGAGAATTTTCCTTTCTCTAGCAGCTCTAATTTAGTATCGGTTTTTATAATTATGGTAATAGAATTAACCAATAGAAAATAGTAAATATTGTCTGGGCTCATTTCTATGATAAAAATGAACCCACTAACATGGGTGTTCTGTTGCTTAGTCATGTCCGACTCTTTGTGACCCCATGAACTTTGTGACCAGGTTCCTCTGGTCCATGGGGATTTTCCAGGCAAGAATACTGGAGTGGGTTGCCATTTCCTCCTCCAGGGGATCTTCCTGACCAAGGAATAGAATTTATGTCTGCTGCAGTTCTTGCATTGGCAGGCAGTTCTTTACCACTTAGGCACTTGGGAAGCTCTAATATTAGCTCTCATACATGCTTCAAAAAATAAGGCCGTTTTGAAGCTTTACAGGAGTAAAAAACAGTTACTGTGCTGAGAGTTACAAATTCACTCCCTCAGCAAGTCAAATATAGAGAAGAAACACATTCTCTTTATATAATTTACTAATATTCAATAAGAGGCTCTACCGGCTGGGAAGGAGAAAAAAAAAAAATTAAAACAGCCCCCGCGGCTGATTCATAGAGTCCCTTTACATCATACTTATTTCTTTGAGATAGTCACTCTGCAATGCAGTTATTGTTGGCCTCAACATTTGCTCCTCTCTGACGTTGTCTGGATGTCTATAGGGAGAGAGACTCATGTGATCTCTTGGCAGCATTGTTGAGAAGGCAGAGAAAGTGTGGTCAGGCAGTGAGGATGAGATTTCACTCCAGATATCCCCCTTGTAAGCACTGATACTGAGTTGGGAGCTAATAGACTGACCATGAAGTCTGCCTAGGCAGGGCTGAAATGACCCTTGAACAGGCATTGTGTGTACAATACCTAATTTAGGAGCTAGGTAAAGGTTAATGCCAAGGATAATAAATCAGCAGGTTTTAGTTTCCAAGGTATGATTTATTTGAGAAAGATTACTCAGCTGGTAAAAAATCTGCCTGCAATGTGGGAGACCTGGGTTCGATCCCTGGGTTGGAAAGATCTCCTGGAGAAGGGAAATGCTACCCACTCCATTATTCTGTCCTGGAGAATTCCATGAAATAGTCCATGGGGTCACAAAGAGTCAGACAGGACTGAGTGACTTTCACTTTCACTTTCACAAGTCTGACTATGAAGGCCAGCAGCAAGCCACAACAAGATGCCTAGGGATTGGACTAGCCACACCCAAATTTATCAAACCAACTACTCTGCAATTTGTTGAAAGAACTCAGAGAACACCTTAAGGAAATCAAGATTCATTTATTTTGCCATTATGTCAGATGATCACATATCTCTCCAAGAGGAAATAGAAGATAAAATATGAGAAAGATCGAACTGTTTTCTCCTAAAAGATTGACTGTTGCTTAAAATGACTGTATATATTTTTATTTCATAACTAAATGATGGAAAGCACTAAATGTTTTATTTTCCGCCACTTCATAGATTCCTCTACTCATCAGACTTGGTGCCCATGTCCTCACTACAAATGCCATCTCAAGTAAATAACGACTAACTTTCTGCCTAAGATTCCTCTGAGAGGCGCATCCATAAGATAATGACAAGCAAAATTATATTTCTATTATATCTTTAATCTTAAGTATCAAGCACTCAGGAATTCTCATGAGTTGGTATAAACCTTACAAAGAGGTCTTATATTCAAACTAGCTCTGCTAAAATAATCTGTAAAATATAAGGCCAGCTCTAACTACTTCACATAATGAAAACACTAATTTCTTTCATTTTCACCATTTTTAAATTGAAGTATAGTTAATTTACAATTAACTATATAATGCTGTATTAGTTTCAGGTGTACAGCAAAGTGATTCAGAAATATATATATATATATACATATATATATATATTCTGAAAAGTATTCTTTTCTTTTTCAGATTCTTTTTCCACTATAGGTTATTCTACTGTTTCTTAATTTGTCTTACTCTTACAATCAAATAGAGAACAACAAATTAATTTAAAATAGTACAAAAGGAAAAAATAAACATATTAAAACATTAGTACAAGTGGAATATAAAGAACAGAAAACAAGTCAAAGGGGAAAGCAATGAACTATTGTTTAGAGTAACATTTGTCTAAGCTTGTCAGTCCATGCCTTCCAGGACAAGAATATTAATTCTGAACTTAGTTATTCTTCAGAATTCTTAGTTATTGTTCAAAGAATGGGTACAAAGAGAGATACATTATGCTTCAACTCTTCTGTTCTAGTTTACAACCACATAGATAAGAGAGAAATTACTGGGACCACATATTTTTAGTTTCTTGGTAAATGTCATCCTGATGGACTGAGGACAGGAAAGTAGTTCTGATCACTGAAAATCCCAAAGATAACGTGATCTTCCCATAAAGAAAGTAAAAGTTGCTCAGTCCTGTCCGATTCTTTGTGACCCCATGGACTGTAGTCCATGGAATTCTCCAGGCCAGAATACTGGATTGGTTAGCCTTTCCCTTCTCCATGGGATCTTCTCAACCAGGGGATCGAACCCAGGTGTCCTGAATTACGGGCGGATTCTTTACCAGCTGAGCCACAAAGGAAGCCCTTCCTGTAAGAGATGTGGAAATAGAAGTATAGAACAGCAAAAGAGAAGTTCTAACCCTGAATGGTCAAAAGATATAAAGCAGATAATTGATGATACTATTGTTGTTCAGTTGCTCTGTCATGTCCAGCTCTTTGCGACCCCATGGACTGCAGCACACTAGGCTTCCCTGTCCTTCAGTATCTCCCAGAGTTTGCTCGAATTCATGTCCATTGAGTTGGTGATGCTATCCAACCATCCCATCCTTTGTCATCCCCTTCTCTTCTACCCTCAATCTTTCTCAGCATCAAGGTCTTTTCCAATAAGTCGACCCTTTGCATCAGGTGGCCAGAGTATTGGAGCTTCAGCAATAGTCCTCAATGAATATTCAGGGTTGATTTCCTTTAGGATTGACTGGTTTGATCTCCTTGCAATCTAAGGGATTCTCAAGAGTCTTCTCCAGCACCACAGTTTGAAAGCATCAATTCTTTGGCACTCAGCCTTCTTTATGGTCCAACTCTCACATCTGTACATGACTACTGAAAAAACGGTGGCTTTGATTATACCTGTAAGATATATTAGAAAATGAAAAGATTGGGTTCATCCTGCATCTCATCAGTTTGCCATCATATGAAAGCTGGCACAAGAGAAATATTCATTTCTTATTTTCCGTACTCTGTAACCCTGTTTTCTGTTTGTTTTAACATTTGATAAACTTATGGAAGCAAACTATGTGTAATTTTGCCTTGGCCTATGTGGAAAGACCCATAGCAGTTCATTCTTTCAAATAAGCCTTGAAATAAAGATCTTGAGAACATAAATGGTAATTATATCTGACATTTCAAATTTAGGAAATATGAAACCCCTACTCTAAACTCTTTTCAATTATGCTTATATAGTATTACTTTTCTTGTATCTGATAAAATAGTAACTTAATCCATCTCCTTGCCTTCAAGTAAACTCACACATACCATTTCTAGCCATGAGATAAGGCCTTTTGTTAATAAGTTTCTGAGAAAGAAATTCTTTTTTTTTTTCTCTTATCTTTATTTATTTTTTTATTTTAGTTTTTTATTTTTTAAATTTTAAAATCTTTAATTCTTACATGCATTCCCAAACATGAACCCCCCTCCCACCTCCCTCCCCATAACATCTTTCTGGGTCATCCCCATGCACCAGCCCCAAGCATGCTGCATCCTGCGTCAGACATAGACTGGCGATTCAATTCACATGATAGTATACATGTTAGAATGAAATTATATATTGAGTTTTGCTAATTCATTTTCATTTAGCCTCAATGTGTCAGGAAATGTTATTTTGATTATACTTATAACTCACATAATATTGTCAGCACTTGTCTTATAAGCAGAAATGAAAGAAAATTGTGCAAATCATGAAAAATTTTCTATAGTCTCTTTTACTAAAGATTAAAACTATATTTGCCTCAGTTTCCCATATACTCTGAATTTTTACATTCTCACCTGATGTGTCTAACTCTCAAAATCTGTAACTATTATTAGGCTACCTTCTGAATTTCCACTTCACTCACATTTTAATACATCTTTGCCAGTGAAGATAACAAATTTAAGGCCATTTCTGTGTAGTACCTTGTCTCTTTATCCCTTTAGCTGTATGCAGGTAAGTCACCTAAACTTTAGATTGTTACCATTAGCACTCAAAAAAAAAAAAAAATCTTGTACAGCGTCCAATAGATGAAAGAGTAGCTACCCTAGCATATCCTACCGGATTATATTAAAGTAAAAAAAATTGATAAAAGTCTGTAACATTTATAGATGTAAGTGTGTCAAAGTCCTAGGTTCCTATTCTTTTTATTGCTTTGCAAAAATACTAAATATATCAGGGGCAGAAAGAACTATCAAAGCCACATTTAGAAGAACCAGCAGGGCATCAAGGGACTATCTAAAGATTAAAGCTAGATTAAATTTTTCCTAAAGAAACACAAGAAGAATAAGATAAAGCATTTTTTGTTTAATAACAAAGATTAGACAATTGCTACCAATTAGCTGAGCAATTAAAAAGTAATTTATACCTTTTCTGTATAGACTTTAGGATGTTCACAACACACAAATTGATTATTGCTGTAAAATCATTTTAAAAGTACTTTTCCACTTCTAAATTTAAAACTCTTAATTCATTCTAATTTTAGAGCTGCATTACTAAAAGATAATTATTTCCATAGCAGAAATTTAATGCTAACAGAGTAAAAACAGAGAGTAAGCCACACTGCTGCTTTTCCAGTTGAAATATCTTCAAATTGATTATACAGGAATGACTATTCTTCTGAGTACAGAATTTGAAATAAAATGAGCATTTATCAGTGTCTTTACCAGCACTGTGATGGTAATATGGCATATATGAGGTCTCACTAGACTATCCCAACAACAACAAAGAAGGTCTTAAAATGGAAATACATTCAATAGGGAAATGAGTTTTATTTAAACCTGACACTGAAACAAAATCTATTATCAGAGTCCTTGCTCATTTATTGTATGACAGCTACATGTTAAAAAATATTTCTAATGAGATGGTGACTTGTTTCTCCATTTTAAAATTAACTTCTAAATTATCACATATTTTGTGATCACTTTTTGTTCTGATCTATCTTCTTATTCCAATTTGACCAAGAGTTTGAATTTTTTTCTACAGAGTTTTATGTCTAGAATTGAATCTTAATATTTTCTAGTAAACAATTTATACATTCATTTTGTATCACAAAATGCCACTAAGGCAAAAAAAAAAAAAAAAAAGAAAAGAAAAGCATTTGCTTTAAAAAATAGAAACTAGCTGATTATTTCATATTATTTTCACTCATTATTTGTATGTTAAAAAGTTGAGTTTCTAACTGATTTTATTTTACATTGATTTCATACAATGTCTATAAGAAAACAGACTTGGCATGACCTCAGTATTATTTTAGGGTATATCAATGATCTGTGATACAGAACATGCCATGTGAACTTGAAAAGAGGGTATATTCTACTGCTGGTGGACTTTAGTAGAGATGTCTGTTTGATGTAGTTGATTTACAGTGTTACGGATGTCTTTGCTGTTGTTCAGTCACTAAGTTATGTCCAACTCTTTGTGACCCCATGGACTGCAGCATGCCTAGCTTTGTTACTGTTCAGCACCACAATTCAAAAGCATCACTTCTTCGGCTGTCAGCCTTCTTTATTGTTGATATCTTATATATACTTACTGATCTTCAGCCTACTCATTTCATCCATTACTGAAAATAAGATATCAAAGATTCCATCTATTACTGTTAAATTGTATATTTCTCTCATATCAGTTTTGGCTTGTTTTTTTACCCCTTTGAGACTTTTTGTTAGGCACATTTTTTTTTAATTTGCTATTGTTCTTAAATTTGACTTTTGTGGATAATGATCACCTGCATTTCTAAATCTCTGCATGTTTTTAGCTGTTATCTTTATAATGGATTGCTATTTTAGCATTACAAGATATCACCTCTAATAAGAATTTTTGTATTAAAGCTTTTTTCCCCTGATATTAACATAGTCACTCCTGCACTGTTTTAGTTATGGTCTCTGTGGTATATCTGTTTCCATCCCAGACGTGTGTCTTTGAAAAAAAAATAATAAAGATGAATGGCTTTGAATCTAAAATGTGTTTCTCGTAGAAAGCTACAGTGGAATCATGTTTCTGTTTTTGCTTTCTTTATCTATTCTTCTAATCTCTGCCTTTGATTGGAGTATCTTATCAATTTATTTGTTGTTGTTGCTCTTTGGCTAAGTCATGTCTGACTCTTTGAGATCCCATGGACTACAGTATGCCAGGCTTCCCTGTCCTTAACTATATATCTCCTGGAGTTTGATCAAACTCATGTCCATTGAATTGGTGATGCCATCCAACCATCTCAGTCTCTGTTGCCCTCTTCTCCTGCTATCAATCTTTTCCAGCATCAGGGTCTTTTAGGATGAGCAGGTGTTCACATCAGGTAGCCAAAGGACTGGAACTTCAGCTTCAGCATCAGTCCTTCCAATGAGTGTACAAGGTTGATTTCCTTTAGGATTGACTGGTTTGATCTCTTTGCTGTCCAAGAGACTCTCAAGAGTCTTCTCAGCACTGAAATTTGAAAGCACCAATTCTCTGTCACTCAGCCTTGATGAAAGTGAAAGAAGAGAGTGAAAATGTTGGCTTAAACATTCAAAAAACTAAGATCATGGCATCTGGTCCTATCACTTCATGGCAAATAGATGGGGAGACAGTGGAAACAATGACAGAATTTATTTTTGGGGGGGCTCCAAAATCACTGCAGATAGTGACTGCAGCCATGAAATTTAAAAAAGCTTGCTTCTTGGAGGAAAAGTTATGACCAACCTAGACAACATATTAAAAACCAGAGACATTACTTTACCAACAAAGGTCTATTGAGTCAAAGCTATGGTTTTTACAGTAGTCATGCATGGATGTGAGAGTTGAACTATAAAGAAAGCTGAGTGCCAAAAAATTGATGCTTTTGAACTCTGTTGTTGGAGAAGACTCTTGAGAGTCCCTTGGACTGCAAGGAGATCCAACCTGTCCATTCTAAAGGAAATTAGTCCTGAATATTTATTGGAAGGACTGATGCTGAAACTGAAACTCCAATAATTTGGCCACCTGACTCGAAGAACTGATTCATTTGAAAAGACCCTGATGCTGGGAAAGATAGAAGGTGGATGGAGAAGGGGATGACAGAGGATGAGATGGTTAGATGGCATCACCAACTCAATGGACATGAGTTTGAGTAAACTCTGGGAGTTGGTGATGGACAGGGAGGCCTGGCGCGCTGCAGTCCATGGGATCACAAAGAATCAGACACAACTGAGCGACTGAAATGAACTGAACTGAAGTGAACTGAACAGCCTTCTTTACAGTCCAACTCTCACATCCCTACATGACTACTGGAAAAACCATAGTCTTGACTATACAGACCTTTGTTGGCAAAGTGATGTCACTTTAATACACTGCCTTTGTTTGTCATAGATTTTCTTCCAAGGAGTAAACGACTTTTAATTTGGTAGCTGCAGTTATGGTCCATAGTGATTTTCAAGCCAAGAAAATATAATCTCCCACTGTTTCCATTTTTTCCCCATGTATTTGACTAGAGTGATAAGACCAGATTCCATGAACTTAGTTTTCTGAATGTTGAGTTTTAAGCCATCTTATCAATTTATATCTAAAGTAATCATAGTAAAGAAAGGATTTATTTCTGCTGATTTCCTCCTCTTTTCTGTATGTCTTTTTTTCTCTATTCTTTTATTACTGTCTTTTTTATGAAATAGGCATTTTCTAGTATAGAATTTTAATTCCCTTGTTATTTCTTTTAGCATTTTAACTTTTTTTTTTAATTTTTATTTTTACTTTATTTTACTTTACAGTACTGTATTGGTCTCACCATACATTGACATGAATCCACCACGGGTGTACATGCGATTGATAGAGATTGTCCTAAGTATTACAATTAACACCTTAAAACTGTCAAGATTAATACCAACTTTGTTTCAATAGTATACAAAATCTTTTCTTCAGTATAGCTTAATTTTACCCCCTACCTTTGTGCCACTGTCAATTTATATCTTTATACATAGTAAGCACATAAACATGATTTTATAATAGTTTTTTATGCAGCTGTATGTTAAATCAGGTAAGAGAAGAAAATGGCTACAAACAAGATGCATGTATTATGGCTTGCATTTACCTATGCAATTTTTTTTACAAGCAGTCCTTATATCCTTGTGTGAATTCAACTTATCACTATTAATTGATGGTTACTTTCCAGGGTCCTGAAAAAGTTGATTTTTACAATGTTTGCAAATGTTCTGATTGAATTTAGGAAGAGTTGGCTTCCTGAAGTTCTTACTGTGCCATATGGGAAATCCCTTACATAAATATTTTTAGTGTTTAAAGATATCTTAAGGAAATAAGAGATGTCTCAACTCTATATCATTTATAGATTTTAAAAAGTCACCTCAGAATATAGCACTATTCTGAATATTGAACTTCTCTACTTTGTGTGGGTCCCTTTATTACAAATTACACTATCATGGGACCTGATCTTTTGAAGAGTTCAAATCTATGTAAGTATAAAAATTGATATATTTTGAAGAAATATTTTACTTTAGTGCAGTATTTTCAGTTTTGACAAGGAGGGTTGTCACAGTTACTTACATAAAATCTGGATATTTTAACATCAATCTTCCAAACATGATTTTCATAAGCTCTATCATGTAACATTCTATACTTCTATTTCCAAGGACAGACATAATATTCATTGATTGCATTTCACTTTCTCATATATTTTTCTATTCTATTTATCTTGAGGTTTGTCATTCTGTGTTCCTCAAATTTATTTTCATCATTTTTTTAAGATAACAGAGTGAAAATGAGAGAGACTAAAGTTTGAAAAAAAAAGTGATTCTCTTTTTTTTCCCCCATGTTTAATGTTTTATTCTTTGAGAGGAAGATAAAGACAGATTGGTGTAGTATCATTGTGTTTTGAATGTATTCTTTAAGAATATGTCAGTTTATGAAAGAAACATTATTTCTACCAATTTTAGTTAAAATCCACCATTAGCATTCTAAATAAAGTCATATTTTTTTCCCACCTAATTTATGTATTCATCCCAAGGCAAAGCTTTCATGATGGAGATCATTTGGAACTCTTTTTCTAATTTCCTACTGATCCAAAATATGTCAAATATTAAAAAGGAAAACAATTGTTGGATATCTGTATTGCAAGAAGAGAAAGAGGAAAGGGGAATTCTCCTTGAGAATTGCCCTCTAAAAAGGCCCATTAGCTTGTTGAAGGACATGCCAAGCTTGATTGTTTGGAAATCTCAATTGTATGTATTTCCATTAAAATCCCATCCAGGTCCATTTAATTTATTCACCGATAAACAAAATGCCCTTTATTGCTTTGAATGCAGTTTTGACAGATGGCTCTTAGTATTCTGTCCAGGTGTAAAAAGACAAAGATAAATGAATCTGTTCCTTTTAATTCACATACTTTATGACTTTCATCTCCACTGGAAAGCACCCTTTGGCTCTCTATCTTCTTCATGTTCCAGTAAGAGACAGCTCTTTTTTCTGGCTGGAGCTTGCTTTATTGTGCTTCTAAAGAGAAGCTACCTTTGCTTGAAATAATCAATTGAAAACACAGCAAGCAAACAAATTGTTCTTTCCAAAATTTCAAACTTACTTTTAAGTTTATTAGAATTGTCTTATATATATATATATATATATATATATATATATATATATATATATATATAAACCCGTGAATTTACCTACATAATAACTAGAGTTTAGAGTGGTTAGAACTGTTCAGTTCAGTTCAGTACAGTTGCTCAGTCATGTCCGACTCTTTGTGACCCCATGGATTGCAGCACGCCAGGCCTCCCTGTCCATCACCAACTCCCAGAGTTCACTCAGACTCACGTCCATCGAGTCCGTGATGTCATCCAGCCATCTCATCCTCTGTCGTCCCCTTCTCCTCCTGCCCCCAATCCCTCTCAATATCAGAGTCTTTTCCAATGAGTCAACTCTTCACATCAGGTGGCCAAAGTACTGGAGTTTCAGCTTCAGCATCATTCCCTCCAAAGAAATCCCAGGGCTGATCTCCTTTAGAATGGACTGGTTGGATCTCCTTGCAATCCAAGGGACTCTCAAGAGTCTTCTCCAACACCACAGTTCAAAAGCATCAATTCTTCAGCGCTCAGCTTTCTTCACAGCCCAACAGTTAGAACTGTTAAGATTTTCATTATTTGACAAGTGCTTAATAAATGTTTTTCACTTGATGTGAAACAAATGTAAAATTAACTAAATAACTGAAACTATTTTTAATTTTACGCTTGTTATTTATAACATTAAATTTTGAAAAGTAAAATATTGAGCTTAAACTCAGATTACACAAAATTGTCAGAATTACTCAAAATCTTCAGACATGTATTATGATGCTATTTCAAAGAATTTAACATGTATTATTACTACACTTTATTTTATGTGTAATAAAATAAACTCATTAATTTTCAATAAAATAAGGAGAATTATGTCAAAGTATTAAATTCTTATGTATTTAAAAGCACACAGTGAACAGTAAGATACTGCCCCCTATATTTACATGGCTCAGAAATAAATTATTCCTTTAAAAATTCAAAAATGAACTTGTCCTTATAATTTAGTTTAGGGACAGGAATTTATTATAGTTTATTTTTACTGGTATAAAAAGCAATCTAATGGTTTAAAAGTCAACTGTTCTTTGCTCTTTGAAAATATTTCCTCTGTATTTGCCCAACTGTTTATATAGAATCTTATATAACTGATGGAGTGCTTTCTAAATTGTAACCCACAGATTTTCAGGACTGTCTATATAGTTTGAAAATTCAAAATATTACTAGGAATTATTTCATGTTCACCATTTTTACTGTACTAATATTTGCACTAACATTTGCAAATTGGTTTCTAAATTGTAACGCACAGACTTTTCAGGACCGTCTATTCTTTTCAAAATATTGCTAGGAATTATTTCATGTTCACCATATTTACGGTACTAACATTTGCACTGATGGTACATGAAAACCAGTGGTGAGTAAAACGGCATGTGACTGAGCAGGAATTAGGACAATAGCAATAAACTCTACTTCTACTGATTACATTCTCAACCACATTCCTCGCATGAAGGTCATATGTATACTAATCTTCATTCTGCCCTATGAGTCATCAGCATTTGGAAGAATTTTCATTCTTCTCTCTTAAAAAAAAAATAGCCTCTAATTTGATTCAAAGATACCATATATTTCTTTTTCCTTTAACTTACCAGTCAGTACTTCTCAATTGTTTTTAAACATTTCTATTATTCTTCCATACTTTTTAAACATACAGAACACACCTGATGTGTGTGTTCTAGTAAAAATACCACTGATGAAATGAAAAGTCTCATCTCAAGATTGGACTCCATATACCAACTTGCTTACACAGCATTTCCACTTCGATCTCTAATAGATAAGAAAGAAAACACTTCTATTTTCTGAAAACAGAGAAGATAATTCTAACAAAAGAAAAATTCTTAGACATTCCTGGACCAATGAAACAGACAAGGTTGGATGGACAAAAGATAGGATAAAGGAGAATCTACATGAGGAGAAAGTTGGCAGGAATAAACAATACAACCACAGCCTTTCCTCTAACAAAGGGTGGTAAAAACATGGACCAGTTGTGGAGGTGTGTATTAAGTATGTTAATATGTAAGGCATATCAGTTTCTTATACTCTGAGCAACTGGCATTGTATTTACATCGAGGTTAATTCAGTTCAGTTTGCTCCTTCAGTAAAGTCAAATGTTGTTAACACATGTACTTTAATGTGAAAAATCAGTTAATGTAGGGGCAGAAATCTCTATTATATTTGGGAAACCTCTACAAAATTGAGAGAAGAAAAAAATATTGACACAAATTAACTGCCATAATTTTCTCTGATGTTTTTCTAACAGTTTAGTTCAGATATAATTCAAACATCATAAAAATTCACCCATTTTAAGTGTATGATTCAGTGGTATGATTCAGACTAATAGAATTTTGCCAAAAAAAAATGCACTGGTCATAGCAAACACCCTCTTCCAATAACACAAGAGAAGACTCTACACATGGACATCACCAGATGGTCAACACCGAAATCAGATTGATTATATTCTTTGCAGCCAAAGATGGAGAAGCTCTATACAGTCAACAAAAACAAGACCAGGAGCTGACTGTGGCTCAGATCATGAACTCCTTATTACCAAATTCAGACTGAAATTGAAGAAAGTAGGGAAAACCGCTAGACTATTCAGGTATGACCTAAATCAAATCCCTTCTGATTCTACAGTTGAAGTGAGAAATGGAGTTAAGGGCCTAGATCTGATAGATAGAATGCCTGATGAACCATGGAATGAGGTTCATGACATGGTACAGGAGACAGGTATTAAGACCATCCCCATGGGAAAGAAATGCAAAAAAGCAAAATGGCTGTCTGGAGAGGCCTTACAAATAGCTGTGAAAAGAAGAGAAATGAAAAGCAAAGGAGAAAAGGAAAGATATAAGCATCTGAATGCAGAGTTCCAGAGAATAGCAAGAAGAGATAAGAAAGCCTTCTTCAGTGATCAATGCAAAGAAATAGAGGAGAACAACAGAATGGGAAAGACTAGAGATCTCTTCAAGAAAGTTAGAGATACCAAGGGAACATCTCATGCAAAGATGGGCTCGATAAAGGACAGAAATGGTCTGAACCTAACAGAAGCAGAAGATATTAAGAAGACGTGGCAAGAATTCACAGAAGAACTGTACAAAAAGATCTTCACAACCCAGATAATCATGATGTGTGATCACTAATCTAGAGCCAGACATCCTGGAATGTGAAGTGAAGGGGGCCTTGGAAAGCATCGCTACGAACAAAGCTAGTGGAGGTGATGGAATTCCAGTTGAGCTGTTTCAAATCCTGAAAGATGATGTTGTGAAAGTGCTGCACTCAATATGCCAGCACATTTGGAAAACTCAGCAGTGGCCACAGGACTGGAAAAGGTCAGTTTTCATTCCAATTCCAAAGAAAGGCAATGCCAAAGAATTCTCAAACTACCGCACAATTGCACTTCATCTAACATGCTAGTAAAGTAATGCTCAAAATTCTCCAAGCCAGGCTTCAGCAATACATGAACCGTGAACTTCCTGATGTTCAAGCTGGTTTTAGAAAAGGCAGAGAAACCAGAGATCAAATTGCCAACATCTGCTGGATCATGGAAAAAGCAAGAGAGTTCCAGAAAAACATCTATTTCTGCTTATTGACTATGCCAAAGCCCTTGACTGTGTGGATCACAATCAACTGTGGAAAATTCTGAAAGAGATGGGAATCCCAGACCACCTGACTTGCCTCTTGAGAAATCTGTATGCAGGTCAGGAAGCAGGAGTTAGAACTGGATATGGAACAACACACTGGTTTCAAATAGGAAAAGGAGTACGTCAAAGCTGTATATTGTCACCCTGCTTATTTAACTTATATGCAGAGTACATCATGAGAAACACTGGACTGGAAGAAACACAAGCTGGAATAAAGATTGCTGGGAGAAATATCAATAACCTCAGATATGCAGATGCCACCACCCTTATGGCAGAAAGTGAAGAGGAGCTAAAAAGCCTCTTGATGAAAGTGAAAGAGGAGAGTGAAAAAGTTGGCCTAAAGCTCAACATTCAGAAAATGAAGATCATGGCATCCAGTCCCATCACTTCATGGGAAATAGATGGGGAAACAGTGGAAACTGTCAGACTTTATTTTTTGGGCTCCAGAATCACTGCAGATGGTGATTGCAGCCATGAAATTAAAAGACACTTACTCCTTGGAAGAAAAGTTATGAGCAACCTAGATAGTATATTCAAAAGCAGAGACATTACTTTGCCGACTAAGGTCCGTCTAGTCAAGGCTATGGTTTTTCCTGTGGTCATGTATGGATGTGAGACTTGGACTGTAAAGAAGGCTGAGCACTGAAGAATTGATGCTTTTGAACTGTGGTGTTGGAGAACACTATTGAGAGTCCCTTGGACTGCAAGGAGATCCAACCAGTCCATTCTGAAGGAGATCAGCCCTGGGATTTCTCTGGAAGGAATGATGCTAAAGCTGAAACTCCAGTACTTTGGCCACCTCATGTGAAGAGTTGACTCATTGGAAAATACCCTGATGCTGGAAAGGATTGGGGGCAGAAGGGGAAGAGGATGACAGAGGATGAGATGGTTGGATGGCATCACTTACTCGATGGACATGAGTTTGAGTGAACTCCGGGAGCTGGTGATGGACAGGGAGGCCTGGCGTGCTTCGATTCATTGGGTCCCAAAGAGTAGGACATGACTGAGCGACTGAACTGAACTGAGCTGAACAGAGTTAAGAATCTGAAAATTTCCTTCACCTCTTACTGCCCTTTTATTTTTATCTTTTTATTATTATTATTTTTACTTTAGAATACTGTATTGGTTTTGCCAAACATCAACATGAATCCGGCATGGGTGTACATAAGTTCCCACTCCTGAACCCCCCTCCCACCTTCCTCCCCATACCATCCGTCTGGGTTATACCAGTGCACCAGCCCCAGGCATCCTGGATCCTGCATCGAACCTAGACTGGCGATTCGTTTCTTATATGATATTATGCATGTTTAAATGCCATTCTCCCAAATCATCCCGCCCTCTCCCTCTCCCACAGAGTCAAAAAGTCTGTTCTGTACATCTGCATTCTTTTGCTGTCTCACATACAGGATTATCATTACCATCTTTCTAAATTCCATATATATGTATTAGTATACTGTATTGGTGTTTTTCTTTCTGACTTACTTCACTCTGTATAATAGGCTGCGGTTTCATCCACCTCCTTAGAGCTGATTCAAATATATTCTTTTTAACGGCTGAGTAATACTCCATTGTGTATATGTACCACAGCTTTCTTATCCATTCACCTGCTGATGGACATCTAGGTTGTTTCCATGTCCTGGCTATTATAAACAGTGCTGCAATAAACATTGGGGTACATGTGTCTCTTTCAATTCTTGCTTCCTTGGTGTGTATGCCCAGAAGTGGGATTGCTGGGTCATAAGGCAGCTCTATTTCCAGTTTTTTAAGGAATCTCCACACTGTTCTCCATAGTGGCTGTACTAGTTGCATTCCCACCAATAGTGTAAGAGGGTTCCCTTTTCTCCACACCCTCTCCAGCATTTATTGCTTATAGAGTTTTGGATTGCAGCCATTCTGACTGGCATGAAATGGTACCTGATTGTCTTGATTTGCATTTCTCTGATAATGAGTGATGTTGAGCATCTTTTCATGCGTTTGTTAGCCATGTGTATGTCTTCTTTGGAGAAATGTCTATTTAGTTCTTTGGCCCATTTTTTGATTGGGTCGTTTATTTTTCTGGAATTGAGCTGCATAAGTTGCTTGTATATTTTTGAGATTAGTTGTTTGTCAGTTGCTTCATTTGCTATTATTTTCTCCCATTCTGAAGGCTGTCTTTTCACCTTGCTTATATTTTCCTTTGTTGTGCAGAAGCTTTTACGTTTAATTAGGTCCCATTTGTTTACTTTTGCTTTTATTTCCAATATTCTGGGAGGTAGGTCGTAGAGGATCCTGCTGTGATTTATGTCGGAGAGTGTTTTGCCTATGTTCTCCTCTAGGAGTTTTTTTATTTTCTGGTCTTACGTTTAGATCTTTAATCCATTTTGAGTTTATTTTTGCGTATGGTGTTAGAAAGTGATCTAGTTTCATTCTTTTACAAGTGGTTGACCAGTTTTCCCAGCACCACTTGTTAAAGAGACTGTCTTTAATCCATTGTATATACTTGCCTCCTTTGTTGAAGATAAGGTGTCCATAGGTGTGTGGATTTATCTCTGGGCTTTCTATTTTGTTCCATTGATCTATATTTCTGTCTTTGTGCCAGTACCATACTGTCTTGATGACTGTGGCTTTGTAGTAGAGCCTGAAGTCAGGCAGGTTGATTTCTCCAGTTCCATTCTTCTTTCTCAAGATTGATTTGGCTATTCGAGGTTTTTTGTATTTCCATACAAATTGTGAAATTATTTGTTCTAGTTCTGTGAAAAATACCACTGGTAGCTTGATAGGGATTGCATTGAATCTGTAGATTGCTTTGGGTAGTATACTCATTTTCACTATATTGATTCTTCCAATCCATGAACATGGTATATTTCTCCATCTATTAGTGTCCTCTTTGATTTCTTTCAGCAGTGGGACACTATAAAAGCAGTGCTAAGGGGAAAGTTCATAGCAATACAGGTGTACCTCAAGAAACAAGAAAAAAGTCAAATAAATAACCTAACTCTACACCTAAAGCAACTAGAAAAGGAAGAAATGGAGAAACCTAGGGTTAGTAGAAGGAAAGAAATCTTAAAAATTAGGGCAGAAATAAATGCAAAAGAAACAAAAGAGACCATAGCAAAAATCAACAAAGCCAAAGCTGGTTCTTTGAAAAGATAAATAAAAGTGACAAACCATTAGCCAGACTCATCAAGAGGCAAAGGGAGAAAAATCAAATCAATAAAATTATTAATGAAAATGGAGAGATCACAACAGACAACACAGAAATACAAAGGATCATAAGAGACTACTATCAGCAATTATATGCCAATAAAATGGACTACGTGGAAGAAATGGACAAATTCTTAGAAAAGTAAAACTTTCCAAAACTGAACCAGGAAGAAATAGAAAACCTTAACTGACCCATCACAAGCATGGAAATTGAAACTGTAATCAGAAATCTTCCAGAAAACAAAAGCCCAGGTCCAGATGGCTTCACAGCTGAATTTTACCAAAAATTTAGAGAAAAGCTAATGCCTATCCTACTCAAACTCTTTCAAAAAATTGCAGAGGAAGGTAAACTTCCAAACTCATTCTACGAGGCCACCATCACCCTAATACCAAAACCTGACAAAGATACCACAAAAAAGAAAACTACAGGCCAATATCACTGATGAACATAGATGCAAAAATCCTTAACAAAATTCTAGCAATCAGAATCCAACAACACATTAAAAAGATCATACACCATGACCAAGTGGGCTTTATCCCAGGGATGCAAGGATTCTTTAGTATCTGCAAATCAATCAATGTTATTCACCACGTTAACAAATTGAAAAATAAAAGCCATATGATTATTTCAATAGATACAGAGAAAGCCTTTGACAAAATTCAACATCCATTTATGATAAAAACTCTCCAGAAAGCAAAAATAGAAGGAACATACCTCAACATAATAAAAGGTATATATGACAAAGCCACAGCAAACATTATCCTCAACGGTGAAAAATTGAAAGCATTTCCCCTAAAGTCAGGAACAAGACAAGGGTGCCCACTTTCACCACTACTATTCAACATAGTTCTGGAAGTTTTGGCCACAGCAATCAGAGCAGAAAAAGAAATAAAAGGAATCCAAATTGGAAAAGAAGAAGTAAAACTCTCACTGTTTGCAGATGACATGATCCTCTACATAGAAAACCTTTAAAGACTCCACCAGAAAATGACTAGAGCTCATCAATGAATATAGTAAAGTTGCAGGATATAAAATCAACACACAGAAATCCCTTGGATTCCTACACACTAATAAGGAAAAAGTAGAAATAGAAATTAAGAAGCAATTCCATTCACCATTGCAACGAAAAGAATAAAATACTTAGGAATATATCTACCTAAAGATATCTGCCCTTTTATAATCACAGCAACACTCCTCCCATGCCCTTTCCTTCCCATAGACCTGAATCTGATAATCATCAATCTTTTCTTCATTTCAAAAATGTTATATGAACAAAAGAATACAGTATATAATGTTTTGGATAGTCTTTTTTTTTAATTTTTATTTTTACTTTATTTTACTTTACAGTACTGTATTGGTTTTGCCATACATTGACATGAATCCACCATGGGTGTACATGAGTTCCCAAACATGAACCCCCGTCCCACCTCCCACCCCATATCATCTCTGTGGATCATCCCCATGCACCAGCCCCAAGCATCCTGTGTCCTGCATCGAACATAGACTGGCGATTCTTTTCTTACATGGTAGTATACATGTTTCAATGCCATTCTCCCAAATCATCCTACCCTCTCCCTCTCCCTCAGAGTCCAAAAGTCCACTCTACACATCTGTGTCTCTTTTGCTGTCTTGCATACAGGGTTATCATTCCCATCTTTCTAAATTCCATATGTATGTATTAGTATACTGTATTGATGTTTTTCTTTCTGGCTTACTTCACTCTGTATAATCGGCTCCAGTTTCATCCACCTAATTAGAACTGATTCAACCACAATGTTCACCGCAGCACTGTTTATAATAGCCAGGACATGGAAACAACCTAGATGTCCATCAGCAGATGAATGGATAAGAAAGCTGTGGTACATATACACAATGAAGTATTACTCAGCCATTAAAATGGATAGTCTCTTTTAACTCAGAGTAATTCCCTGGAGCTTCTACAAAGTTATTGCATATAACGTAGTTTTGATTCTAGAGTAGTATTTCATGGTGTGTATGTAACAGAATCTGTTTAACCATTTACCTACTCAAGGGCATCTGAGTTATTTTCAGTTTGGGTCCTTTTGTTTACTGTTATATGTATATTTAATTTAATTGGTCTTCTTCATTGATCTATGGTTTATTCAGAAGCATCTATCTTGTATTGTCATGTATTAGATATTTGTTTTTTATTGTGTTTCTGGTGATTGATTGCTAGATTGATTCTTTTATGATCATAGAACATACTTCATAATTTTAATTATTTTCAATTTGTTAATGTTTATTTGTTTTATATGGCTCATGATATAGCTTATCTTGGCAAATGTTCACTGTGCACTTGGAAAAAATGTATTCTACTATTGTTGGGTAAGGTGTTGTATATACGTTTATTTAATTCTTCGATCAATAATGTTTCACCAAACTGCCCATCAGAGCTTAGCCAAATGGATATAAAACTAAACATAACAGCACAATTATACCACATTTTGCTTATCTACTTATTAGCTAATGGATATTTGTGCCATTTCTATTTTTTGGCTATTATTAAGAATGGTACTATAAATAGCTGTAAATAATGTTTATTATTGACATATATTTTCAGTTATCTTGGGAAGATATTCTTAAGAGAGGAATTGCTTGGTTATGTGGTAGTTCTCTGTTTAATATTTTGTGAAACTGCCAAACTGTTTTCAGAAGCACTATGCCACTTTATATCCTCATCTGCAATGAGTGCATGTGCCAACTTCTCCGTATCCTCACCAACATTAGCTTTTACTGCGTGTCTTTTTAATTATAGCTACCCTAGATTTATATTTTAAAAAAAGTCACTTGATGTAATTACAATATAGTCTGGAGCCAAAAGATAGTAGAGAAAAGGAGGAAATAGGGTTGGCTCAGGAATCCATCTTGCATGTATAGCTAGAGGTCTGTGTTGCAAGGCTAGGAAAGCTTTTTCAGAGACTTGTCAAAACGTGATGATTTAGAGCACTACCTTGGTTCTAATCCTAGCTATACCATTTCCAATTTATGTAGTGTTCAGCAAGTTATTTAACTTCTCTGTCTTGTTTCCTTTATCTGGAAATAGAAATCATACTAGTAACTCTCTAATTGAAAATGAGCTATATAATAATTTATGCTAAAATGAACTTAGGACTTTTGAGGTACTGTAAAGAAGAACTGCCTTTGATCTCATGCAAAAATAATGATGACTGATGGATTAAAATGGTTATCCTTTAGACACTTTATTGTCATGGACTCCCAGAAATATCATTGTAATATGTCTGTTTTTACATTATATATCAAATTAGAGAGTGAATTTTTATATGTACTATTTTACATATGGAAGATATTTTATAAACAAATGTGGAAACAGATTAACACCACTGAAGCAGCACTGGACTGGAAGTCCAGCGTGATTTACTCAGTTGAAATCACTTACAGCATGAACTTTACTTTTCTCATCTGTGAAATAAGGAGATTTGACTTGATAACCTCTGGGGTTCTTTAAATCTCCTCACTCACGGTTGGGAATACAGTTTCCATATTTAAAGTGTTTTATTTAAATCACTCCCTTCTCCTGTTTTAATGACATAGTTATGTAAAGCATATCTATTCTTTTGTTATTCTAAATGCTGTCAGAATGCATGTCAGAAATCAAGGAGACAGACAAGATCTGTTATTTACTAATGAATTATTTAATTGATGGGGAGTTATATATTCAAGCAGTAATTAAACTTTATGTTCATTGATATATCTATAGCTGAACTTACTTACTATTCTTGATCAGACAAAATATCCCCTCAAGATAGATAGTCTCAGTAAACTTGTTTAACAATGTTCTGAACCACTGCTGCTGCTGCTGCTGCTGCTGCTGCTAAGTCGCTTCAGTCGTGTCCAACTCTGTGCGACCCCATAGACACAAACCCACACATTATATCAGAATCTTAATGTAAAACTTTGCTATTCTTCTATATTCAGCTCTTTATAAATGGGGGGGGGGGTATTTAGTGCACCTGTGACCATTTAGAAAAGCAATTAAATAGAAATCACAGAAAAAGAAGTCAAGTTTAAATGATTAGGCCATTAATCAAGCTTATTTGTCACTTCATTTGTGAAGTCATGATGACACCTGGAAATCAAGATTAAGTCAGACCACAAAACCAAATATGTTCTTGTTTTGAGTTTAACTTCTTCCTTCTGCAAGGCTTCAAATAGCCATTTAAAATTTCTCCATTGAGTCATGACTGCAGCTATCATTGGGAAAATAAATACAACAATATTTTAGGATCATTATTGATACAAATATGTAACAAAAGATCTCTTAGTAAATAATTTATTGCTAATTCTGGCTTATACAACTTCAAAATTATTTCCATATATCAAGAACTTGCAAACCTTAAAACCATCATCTCTCCTATATTCTTATTTTGTGTGTGCTGTGTGTGCTTAGTTGCTAAGCCATGCCCAACTCTTTGTGACCCTATGAATTGCAGCCTGCGAGGCTCCTCTATACATGGGGATTCTCCAGGCAAGAATACTGGAGTGAGTTACATGTCCTTCTCCAGAGGATATTCCCAACATAGGAATCAGACCCAGGATCTCTCATTGCAGGTGGATTCTTTATTGACTGAGCCACCAGGGAAGCATACTTTGTACAGGTGCTTTCTTCTCCCATAAAGAAAAATTTTTTTCAGCTTTATCATTTTCAAGAGATATCATAAAAGCCACATTTTTGTAAATTTTTAGACTCTCTCCCTTCTACCATTATTGGCATAGGTCTGTCTTCCTCCCAGAGTTTTCTACTGTATACACGTCTCTATTTATTCTTAAGTTTTTATGTAATTTTTTTTCCAAATGTTAATACTATAAATAGATGATCATCGTTTAAGATAGATATTGGGTCATATGTTTCCTAATTGTATCGTTGATGCCTGGCACTCAAATTGGTAACAACTCAGTAAATGATCCAAATGTCCTCTTAGAACAACTCTGTTCAATCAAAATGCTAGTTGATAACTGTGAGATTAAGATTTCTAGAGATAAACACTTTGAAAGTGATGAAATTTTTCTGTGAGAGCATAAATAGAATCAATGTGCATCCTTGCTAATACTTGTCTGAAAGGAGCAGTCCAAGTCTTAAGGGGACTAATAAAATGAGTTATAGCATTTTCTTAACTCTGGCTTGATTTCTGAGGTTTCAGCCTGTCATTTTTTATAGATCATCAGCCTTTCATTCTGAATGTTAATCATCATTTTTAAAGTGTGCAAATGCAGAGCAGCCTGAATTAGGGAAGCATCAAATTATTGCAGACTAAAACCTTTGCCTTGGAATTAAATTTCTGTGTAACATTTTTTCCTGTCTTATCCATTCATGGTTTTCTTTATCCTCCAACTTCAACCACTTATTCAAGACCTCATTAATATAATATTAAAATATTATTTTTAATATAATATTAATATATCGTCATTTAGACAGTGTTATAAGTTATGAACAAGCAAAATTTTTAAATTTATCCATGGAATAAAATTTTCAAGGTCTTGTCACTTGAAATACATACAAATACGTATGTATATAGTACATATCTTTTGCTACTAGATATGTTCACATCCAATCTTTTTCTCTTCTAATAGAGATTTAAAACAGTATAAATTGTGTATATCATATACTGTGCACTGTATATAATACATTGTGCATCATGCTCACAAAGGAGACTTCTACCAAATTTGCAAATTATTTATCTCAGTATTTTAATTTGATAGGCTTCCTGGTAGCTCTGATGGTAAAGAATCTGCCTTCAATGCAGGAGACCCAGATTCAATCCCTGGAGAAGGAAATGACATTAAGCAGTCTCTAATTTATCTCTGTTTTGGAAGAATTGGATAACTTTTACTGACCTTCCTTTAAGTGCATTAATTTTTTATTCTGCCATCTTCTTTATATAGACAAAGATAAGAAAAGTAGTGAGGAATGATTTCCACCAGTAGCCAAAAAGTAGGTTTCAGCTCTCATCCCCTAGAAAGAAACACCAATTTAACAAATTCTCATGTACAACAATACCTTTATTAGGAGCCCCAGAACCCAGATGGGGGATTATAGCCGTCAGGTGAGCACAGAAACGAGGAAAGATGCATCGAAGAGAGCAGGAAAGACAGTTTCAAACAACCTGCATTTTTGTTCACCAACTCTTGCTTGATTCTGTCTGCTCTTTAAGCTTGGTGAATTTTTCAGTCCCTTTATTGTATTCTTAAGCACCATAATTTCTCTTTGGCCTTTAAAAACCATTTTCTCTTATTGAAGTGGGCTTCCCTTATAGTTCAGTTGATAAAAACTTTGCCTGCACTGCAGGAGACCCGGGTTCGATTCCTGGGTTGGGAAGATCCCCTGGAGAAGGAGATGGCAACCCACTCCAGTATTCTTGCCTGGAGAATCCCATGGACAGAGGAGCCTGGCAGGGTACAGTCCAGGGGTTACAAGAGTCACGACTTAGCAACTAACCCCCACCTTATTAAAATAATCACTTTGTTTATACATTATTTTTCTGATTTCGTTGAGTATTTTAAGGCAGTTTCTAAAATTCTCTGTTAGGTAATTTATGTGATTTAGTCACTAAGTCTGTCTGACTCTTCGCAACTGCTTGGACTGCAGCCTGCCAGGCTTCTCTGTCCATTGGACTTCCCAGGCAAGAATACTGGAGTGTGTTGCCATTTCCTTCTTCAACATAGATTCTCTCTCTCTCTCTCTCTCTCTTTTATTGCTACATTGTGTGGCTTACAGGATCTGAGTTCCCCAACCAGGGATTGAATCTGGGCCCTCAGCAATGAAAGTACTAGAGTCCTAACCACTGGATCACAAGGAAATTCCCCCCAAAAGGTTAACTGTGCCCAATTTATTTATTTTAATTTTTTAGCTCTGCTGGGTTTTTGTCACTGGGCAAGGGTTTTCTCCAGCTATGGCAAGCAGGGGCTACCCTCTAGTTTTATTGTATAGGCTGCTTATTACAGTGGCTTCTCTTGTTACAAAACACAGACTAGGCTGGTGGACTCAGAAGCTGTGGCACATAGGCCCAGTTCACTGTGGCATGTGGGATCCTCCTGGACCAAGGATCAAACCCATGTCCCATGTACTGGCAAGCAGACTGTTCACCACTGGGCCACCAGGGAGGCCCCTATATCTCAATATCTTTAGGATCAGTTTTTTGAGATTTCTTGTATGCCTTTGTTTTGGCTACATTTTCTTGTTTCTTCATTTTCCTTGACACTTTGTGTGGATGTTCGTGAGTTTGGGGGGGAAAAAAAAACAGACACCTTTCCCAGTTGTTCTTGACTGGCTTCCTACAAAGGAAGACCATTGCCAGTCAGCTCTGCTAGAAGTTCTGGCAGCTTCTCACAGTTTTTCTGTGGATGTGTATTTGCTAGACTATGTAAAGTAATACTTAGAAGGATCTTCTCATTTCTTATTCAGGATTATAACTTCTGTTACTACCTCTCATGTCTGTCTGCTGTACAGTAGGTTCTCTGCAGTAGCATCATACCACCCAACTGATTTTTGTTGTTGTTGTTCTCAGCAGGCCATAGACATCTAGATTGTTCATTTCCCACCAGCACTCTGAGACAGATGAAACAGAGGCTAGCCTCTTGGGCAGCCCTCTGACAATCCTGGATGTTGGATATATGTTTCAGCGTTCTCTCTCCCTGCCCAGAGATATGCCAGAGGCTGTGAGAGTTTTCCTGACCTTGTCACAGGGGCTCTGATGGTGACTGCATACTACTCTGAACCACCACTTTTGTTTTTAGTGGCCCCCAGGCATCAAGAATATGTCAGGTCCCCTCAGTGCTCTAACATAGGTGGTTCGGAATCTCATCCCTTCAGCAGCTTCCTGAAAAACTGAAATGTTGGATGGGTGTTCTAAATCATTACCTTCTTAGGGAGAAGCTGGGATTTGCAGGGCTTGTATGCGAGGGTTGCCTGCTGTTTCTGCGATGAACTGGAGGGAGGGGCGATAGCCAATAAGTGTGTATTAGTCCAGACTGTCTCTGTTCTTAATAGCTCCCAGATAAGAGGCCCTTTGCTATTAGTGTATAGATTCAGGCATGACATTAACCAGTCCCTTGAAAAAGTCAAATGTTGGATGGACTACCTAGTTCTCGTCCCTTGGAAGAAGCTGAGTGTTCAGTTTCCCTCTGATTATGTGATTAGATGGTACTGCACTGGGAAGAGGAGTTACAGAAAAGTATGCCACAAATTTTTCTACCAGCTTCAGTGTGACTGGTTTCATGCTTGCCCAGAGTACAGAAGCCTTCCAACTGGTCTCTGGGTTTCTCACAAAAGGAGTTGGCTCCCGTGTTGTTGAGTTATTGTGTCTATGAGAAGAAAGAGAGGGCTTTCTATGTCATCATCTTGCTCATGCTTCCCAACTTCAGTTTTCTAAAGTCCTTCTTCTACATAAAAATGTTCTACTTATTTATTTTACAGTTGACTTGTAGCTTAATTGCATTGCACTCAGAAAACAAATTCTGTATAACTTTAGTCATTTCAAATGTGTTAGCTTTTGCTTATGGCCGGCCAGCATAGTGTAATTAATAAATATAATATTTGTGCTTGAAAAAAGAAATATGCTCAGAATATCTTGGTAAGATATGCTTGGATATATCAAAATTATAGTCAATTTGATAATCATGTTCAGATTTTTTAAATCTTTGCTAATCTATTTTGTCTTTTTAAAATTTCATTAATGACTGAAGATGTGTTAGAAACTAACTCTATGGTTTACCTATTAATTTCTGTCTGACTGTTTTTTGTTTTAAATGTATGGAGGATATGTTTTTGGACACATAGAAATTTGAAGGTGTTATAGCTCTTGTGCTGTGCTGTGCTTTGCTTAGTCAGTCGTGTCCGACTCTGCGACCCCGTGGTCTGTGGCCCACCAGGCTCCTCTATATCTCTTAAGCTTTTTATTTTTTATGGTACTTAATTATATATTTTTTTTAATTTTTATTTTTACTTTATTTTACTTTACAATACTGTATTGGTTTTGCCATACATTGACATGAATCTGCCATGGGTGTACATGAGCTCCCAAACATGAACTCCCCTCCCACCTCCCACCCCACATCATCCCTCCAGATCATCCCTGTGCACCAGCCCCAAACATCCTGCATCAAACATAGACTGGCAATTTGTTTCTTACATGATAGTATACATGTTTCAATGCCATTCTCCTAAATCATCCCACCCTCTTCCTCTACCTCAGAGTCCAAAAGTCCGCTCTACACATCTGTGTCTCTTTTGCTGTCTTGCATACAGGGTCATCATTACCATCTTTCTAAATTCCATATATATGTGTTAGTATACTGTATTGGTGTTTTTCTTTCTGGCTTACTTCACTCTGTATAATTAGCTCCAGTTTCATCCATCTCATTAGAACTGATTAAAATGTATTCTTTTTAATGTCTGAGTAATACTCCATTGTGTATATGTACCACAGCTTTCTTATCCATTCATCTGCTGATGGACATCTAGGTTGTTTCCATGTCCTGGCTATTATAAACAGTGCTGCGATGAACATTGGGGTACATGTGTTTCTTTCCATTGGTTTCCTTGGTGTGTATGCCCAGCAGTGGGATTGCTGGGTCATAAGGCAGCTCTATTTCCAGTTTTTTAAGGAATCTCCACACTGTTCTCCATAGTGGCTGTACTAGTTTGCATTCCCACCAACAGTGTAAGAGGGTTCCCTTTTCTCCACACCCTCTCCAGCATTTATTGCTTGTAGCATTTTGGATCGCAGCCATTCTGAGTGGTGTGAAGTGGTACCTCATTGTGGTCTTGATTTGCATTTCTCTAATAATGAGTGACGTTGAGCATCTTTTCATGTTTTTGTCAGCCATCTGTATGTCTTCTTTGGAGAAATGTCTATTTAGTTCTTTGGCCCATTTTGTGATTGGGTCATTTATTTTTCTGGAATTGAGCTGCATAAGTTGCTTGTATATTCTGGAGATTAGTTGTTTGTCAGTTGCTTCATTTGCTATTATTTTCTCCCATTCTGCAGGCTGTCTTTTCACCTTGCTTATATTTTCCTTTGTTGTGCAGAAGCTTTTAATTTTAATTAGATCCCATTTGTTTATTTTTGCTTTTATTTCCAGAATTCTGGGAGATGGATCATAGAGGATCCTGCTGTGATTTATGTCGGAGAGTGTTTTGCCTATGTTCTCCTCTAGGAGTTTTATAGTTTCTGGTCTTACATTTAGATCTTTAATCCATTTTGAGTTTATTTTTGCGTATGGTGTTAGAAACTGTTCTAGTTTCATTCTTTTACGAGTGGTTGACCAGTTTTCCCAGCACCACTTGTTAAAGAGATTATCTTTACTCCATTGTATATTCTTGCCTCCTTTGTCGAAGATAAGGTGTCCATAGGTGTGAGGATTTATCTCTGGGCTTTCTATTTTGTTCCATCGATCTATATTTCTGTCTTTGTGCCAGTACCATATTGTCTTGGTGACTGTGGCTTTGTAGTAGAGCCTGAAGTCAGGCAAGTTGATTCCTCCAGTTCCATCCTTCTTTCTCAAGATTGCTTTGGCTATTTGAGGTTTTTTGTATTTTCATACAAATCTTGAAATTATTTGCTCTAGTTCTGTGAAAAATACCACTGGTAGCTTGATAGGGATTGCATTGAATCTGTAGATTGCTTTGTGTAGTATACTCGTTTTCACTATATTGATTCTTCTGATCTATGAACATGGTATATTTCCCCATCTATTAGTGTCCTTTTTTATTTCTTTCATCAGTGTTTTATAGTTTTCTATATATAGGTCTTTAGTTTCTTTAGGTAGATATATTCCTAGGTATTTTATTCTTTTCATTGCAATGGTGAATGGAATTGTTTCCTTAATTTCTTTTTCTACTTTCTCATTATTAGTGTGTAGGAATGCAAGGGATTTCTGTGTGTTGATTTTATATCCTGCAACTTTACTATATTCATTGATTAGCTCTAGTAATTTTCTGGTGGAGTCTTTAGGGTTTTCTATGTTGAGGATCATGTCATCTGCAAACAGTGAGAGTTTTGCTTCTTTTCCAATTTGGATTCCTTTTATTTCTTTTTCTGCTCTGATTGCTGTGGCCAAAATTTCCAGAACTATGTTGAATAGTAGCAGTGAAAGTGGGCACCCTTGTCCTGTTCCTGACTTTAGGGAAAATGCTTTCAGTTTTTCACCATTGAAGATAATGTTTGCTCTCTTAAGCTTTTTAAAAATTGATTTCTCAGCATTCTGTTCAATCTCAATATAAGTCTCCTATAGTCCCCTGCAGAAGGTGAGAGTTCTGGTGGTTTACTTTTGATTCATTCCTATTCTGAAGGTGGTGGTGATGTGGATAATCATAAATATGATGCTGAGCCCCACTCTCCTCTTCCAGTGCATCAAAACCACACTTCAATTTCACAGTTTGATTAATCGACTGAAGCACCTACTTTTGCACATCTTGCTTACATCTCAGGATTTTCCCTCTCTCTTTTTCATCCAGCTAATTTGACTTTCAGATCATTAATTAATTTTTGAAAATCATATTTTCACATTTTATCCAGAATTTTGAATTAAATATGTTTTTTTCCCTCACATGAAGATGCTTCTATGTGAACTAGCCCACCATGTACTGAAAGTTAGAATTCATGTCTGCAATACTTTCTTAAGAGTTTGAAGCTGCTGTTTAAATGTGTCCACCGGTAGCTGGCATCCAGAATCAGCTTCAGCTATACTCTTCTGTTATATACTTTATATATACTCTTATATCTACTTTTACTCTTGACCCCCACACTGTCTTCACTCTATGCTTTTGCTTCTATCTGAAATTTTATTTTATTCCTCTAGTTGTATAAGTTCTACTCACCCTTCAACTTGAAACTCAACCATAGGGAAGCTTTATCTTACCTGCCCCAGCCCCCCACTCGCGCTCAAAAGGCTAAATTCTCTTTTGTGCACGTAGAATAGCATCTCTTCTTAATGACACTTATCACAGTTGCTCTTTATATTGATGTGTTTGTTTAGAGAGAAAGTTTCATTCAGGAAAGGTCTATGTCTGTTTTTGCTCCTTATATTGCTCACCAGATCCTATCACTATTCCAGTATATGCTAAAAAATTTGTGTAAAATAACTGAATGAAATAACTGAGCAGATAATACATTGAAATGTAGAAATACTTATTCAGATATGCAGTGTAAAATTCTGCTCACTGTTAACTTCTACATAAGCCATGTTTGCTTAATTTTTTTCTATGCACTTTTCATATTATTTGGATGGAAGAGAATGTGTCCAGATCTTATTAGCCCATTAGTTTGTTCTTTAGAATTAATCTTGTTTTTCTAGTATTAAAGGTTTAAAGGATTGCTTCTGTCATTCAGTCTTCCTAGAAAGAGATACATTATTATGTATAGGCCATCACAGCCAGTGTACTTTTTATCTATTGGATTTCTCTATATACTGAAATTCCTTCCCCTGGGTTTTTTCATTTGTTCTGTCTTCATCTGGCTCGATAACTTAAACTCCATTTGAGTTTCTGTTTTTGTTTCTGGTTTTAAGTGACCTAGGTATTTAGTTGAGTAATTGAATTAGTGTGAAATGCCTCATTACGTGTTCTTATTTAGTGGATCAGAATTTATTTTTATGTGTTTATCTATTTATGTTTGATAGTTGCTTTACAACTATAAAATTGAGTTATAGTTCCCTCTGCATCTAGTCTTGTTTTCCCACCTCTTCACCCTTCTACATGAAGGTATGGGCAGAAAATATATAATTGCATAGTTTCTTTTTATCCTAGATGCTAATGCTGATTCAAAAATTGGGAATGGGGATTTACATATCCTCTTGTTTTGACATGTTCTCTAACTTTAAGTCTTATGACAAGAGGACAATGGGCACTTTAGAAATGCATTCATTTGAATAGAGAGATTGGGATGACACATATGTGCTATTTATACCATGCATAAAATAGATAACTAATGAGAATATTCTGTATAGCACAGGGGACTATATAATTCACTGTGATGACCTAAATGAAAAGGAAGTCCAGAAGGATGGGGATATATCTATATGCGGGGCTTCCCAGGTGACTCAGTGGTAAAAAAAAATCTACCTGCAATGCAGGAGACAAAGGTTTGATTTCTGGATCAGGAAGATTCCCTGGAGAAAGAAATGGCAGTCCACTCTAGTATTCTTGCCTGGAAAATCCTATGGACAGAGGAGCCTGGCAGGCTACAGTCCATGTGGTCACAAGGAGACACAACTCAATGACTAAACAAAACAAGAAAAATGTGTATAAGTATAGTTGATTCATCCTGGTGTACAGTAGAAACTAACATAATGTTGTAAAGCAACTATACTTCAATACAAATTAATTTTTTTTAAAAGAAATGCATGCACTTAGCTTATATCACAGCACTCCTGTGCCATGCAATTCACATTTTATTTTTTCCTGTTTAATTTTAATTTCACTAACTTCTTCAGGCCTAATACATGATCAGTGTCACCAATCAGGATTAGGTTTGAGTATGAGTTGTGGGAAGAAAAATAACATTGGCTTAAACCTTATAGAATTTTTTTGTTTTCATGTAATAGTTTAGAAATAGACTGATTGAGAATAGGCTGCTCCATTAATTCTCCAGAGATACAATCTACCTGAGGCATTCTACTCCACTGTCTCCTAATATGTCCTTTATTTTCATGAAAGATCAAGCTTCAAATCCAGTATTTACAGCCCAAAGGTAAGGATCAAGGCATACATACTAGTTTTTTCCTTTAAAATATCCAAGAAACTGCTAAATGATGATTTGCCTAAAGAGGTGTATCTGAAATTCTATATCCACCTCAAATCTAGGATCCCATGTAGTTCCCAGTCCTCTGTATATGTCGAGTTTAACTTTTCAATTGACACATAAACTGACAGATGATCAATTTTCTCAACAACTCCCATGTACAATGGTTAAGTAAAAATGTTACATATACAGTAGAAATGCCCATTCAGAAAAGAGGAGAATGTGATAAACTCGGTATTAGTTAGTTCACAGCCCTGACAAAATCCTACTGGATAAGAACTGGAAAGGTTTCATCCCACTACTAGACTGTATGTCATGATTAGTCCATCAGAGAGCCCTTAGTTCTGCTTTCTAGGAAGACTTTACTTTTTCATTGTCTCATCAGGCCCATCCATGGGCCCAGGTTCTTCTCCTAGTGAGCTGTACAGTTTTGTAGTTTGCCTCATATGAGATAATGTTGCTGACAATCTGACAGTACTGATTTTATTTTTAATTATTTAAGTGAGTGTAAGCTATGTGAATTGCCATAAAGATGGCTGTCATTTCAGCCAAACCAGTGCTACCATTGACACTTCATTATAATGTCTGTATACTGTGTTCTTACAAACAAATAATATATTACTTACAAGTACATTAATGATAGACCAGATTGATTATTATAAACTTATAAATTTATAATAGATTGTAAACTATAATCCATAAACTAACAGTATAACTCTACCTTAGTTTCCTCTGGTGTTATGTGTCTGGTTATCCAGGAAAACTTTACATGGAGTGGAATTATGGTTGGTAGAGAGGCTTCTAGAACATTTTTAAGTTTCTCAGAAGCCCAGGGATGTATTATGTGACTAGGCAGTATTCAGAGTTGGAATATCATGTCATAAACTCATTAGGTTATGAATTAGAATAATCTATTACATTTGAATTTAAGGCAATTATTATTAAATTTACTATTATATGTGTATATAGCAGATGTATATATCTGACAAAGTAATTTTATTTAAGATTATGCAATCTTAAAATGTAATTCCCTGGTGGCTCAAATGGTAGAGTCTGCCTGCAATGCGGGAGACCTGGGTTTGATCCCTGGGTCAGGAAGATCCCCTGGAGAAGGAAATGGAAACCTACTCCAGTATTCTTACCTGGAAAATCCTAATAGATATGAAATAAGTAAAAAAAAAAAAAGAGATTAACAGCAATGAATGAAAAGAGTGACCTGATCACACAGCCAACTAAACAAAAAGACCAGCATCAAAATAAGTTAGAAATAGAAATATATTTATAAAATTTTCTTAATTTTTATGTTTTCAAAAAATGTTCTCTAACTTGAATGGCTAATTGTTAAAATACAATAATTAAAAATGTTAGCACCTATTGTACAATATTAAGGGAAGATATAGAATGACTCATGATTAGTTATTCAAGTTTAACATTCTATAATTACTCAAATACCTAAATTTAAACAATTTAAAGTTTTTCTACCCTACCAACTTTTAAAAGGCTGAATTTGCCTCTTCATAAAAACTTTAAGTATCTGCAGTATTTATATTTAGCATTTTAATTGTATGAATCAAAATATATTATCCACATATAGTCCATTCATCATAATAAATGAGGCTTGTTTTTCTTACCCTAACAATAATACAAGTGTAATTAAGATTCATAAGAATAAAATTACTGGATTTTTTTTTACTGGATTAAATTCATTTTAATGATAAAAGCATTTGAGAAAAACTTGGGGTGAAGTCACTGTGATGTAATTTTAAATGAAATTGTACGTAAAATGAATTCTTAGAGGCTGCTGGACACTTCTTAAATTATATAATTTATTTTTACACACAGGAATCTCTATTAGGCTGTGGATGTGGTTAGCAGTAACTTCAACTTAGAATGCCCTCAGAAGTTAAGAACTATAAAATTACAGTGAAGGTGGAATAAAAATAGAAATATAAAGATACTTCAGTAAAATTCAGTCGCTCAGTTGTGTCCGACTCTTTGCAACCCGATGAACTGCAGCACGCCATGCCTTCCTGTCCATCACCAACTCCCAGAGTTTACCCAAACTCATGTCCATTGAGTTGGTCATGCCATCCAACCATCTCATCCTCTGTCATCCCCTTCTCCTCATGCCCTCAATCTTTCCCAGCATCAGGGTCTTTTCATATGAGTCAGCTCTTCACATCAGGTGGCCAAATATTGGAGTTTCAGCTTCAACATCAGTCCTTCCAATGAACTCCAAGGACTGATCTGCTTTAGGATGGACTGGTTGGATCTCCTTGCAGTCTAAGGGACTCTCAAGAGTATTCTCCAACACCACAGTTCAAAAGCATTAATTCTTCGGTGCTCAGCTTTCTTTATAGTCCAACTCTCACATGCATACATGACCACTGGAAAAACCATAGCCTTGACTAGACGGACCTTTATTGACAAAGTAATGTCTCTCCTTTTTAATATGCTATCTAGGTTGGTCATAACTTTCCTTCCAAGGAGTAAGTGTCTTTTAATTTCATGGCTGCAGTCACCGTCTGCAGTGATTTTGGAGCCCAGAAAAAGAAAATCTGACACTGTTTCCACTGCTTCCCCATCTATTTCCCATAAAGTGATGGGACCAGATGCCATGATCTTAGTTTTCTGAATGTTGAGCTTTTTCACTCTCCTCTTTCACTTTCATCAGGAGGCTTTATGGCTCCTCTTCACTTTCTGCCATAAGGGTGGTGTCATCTGCATATCTCAGGTTATTGATATTTCTCCTAGCAATCTTGATTCCAGCTTGTGTTTCTTCCAGCCCAACGTTTCTCATGATGTACTCTGCATAGAAGTTAAATAAGCAGGGTGACAGTATACAGCCTTGACGTACTCCTTTTCCTATTTGGAAACAGTCTGTTCCATGTCCAGTTCTAACTGTTGCTTCCTGACCTGCATACTGGTTTCTCAAGAGGCAGGTTAGGTGGTCTGGTATTCCCATCTTTTTCAGAATTTTCCAGTTTATTGAGATCCACACAGTCAAAGGCTTTGGCATAGTCAATAAGCAGAAATAGGTGTTTTATTCTGGAACTCTCTTGTTTTTTCGATGATCCAACAGATGTTGGCAATTTGATCTCTGGTTCCTCTGCCTTTTCTAAAAACAGCCTGAACATCTGGAAGTTCACAGTTCACATATTGCTGAAGCCTGGCTTGGAAAATTTAAGTATCACTTTACTAGCGTGTGAGATGTGTTCAATTTTGCAGTAGTTTGAGCATTTTTGGCATTGCCTTTCTTTGGGATTGGAATGAAAACTGACCTTTTCCAGTCCTGTGGCCACTGCTGAGTTTTCCAAATTTGCTGGCATATTGAGTGCAACACTTTCACAGCATCATCTTTTAGGATTTGAAAGAGCTCAACTGAAATACCATCACCTCCACTAGTTTTGTTTGTAGTGATGCTTCCTAAGGACCACTTGACTTCACATTCCAGGATGTGTGGCTCTAGGTAGGTGCCATTAGATTAAAAATTTACAGGACATGATTATAATTTTAAAGTTCTTAATTAAGTTCTTAACACAGTAGCTGATGTAATTTTTCATATAGTCTTTTAGACATGACACATCATATTTTTGTGTGTTCCAATTACAGTTTTTTAACTTATTTTTATTTTGCCTTATTTATTTTATTTTAACTTACTGAAGTACTGATTTACAATGTTGTGTTACTTTCTGCTGTAGAGCAAAGTGATTGAGTCATATATATGTGTACATTTTTATATCCTTTCACATTCTGGTTTATGCAGGATAAATCAGAATGGGAAAGGCTATAAGTATTAAATATAGTTCCATGTGCTAAAAAGTAGGATCTTGTTGTTTATATGTTAATATTTTATATGCAATAGTTTGCACCTGCTAATCCCAAACACCCAGTCCATCTCTCCCTCAAACCCAAACTTCTTGGCAATTACAAATCTGTTCTCTATATATGTGAGTCTGTTTCTGTTTTGTTCATGAGTTCATTTGTGCCATATTTTAGATTTCACATATAAGTGATATCATGTGGTATTTGTCCTTTTCTTTCTGACTATTTCACTAAGTATGATTCAGTTCAGTTGCTCAGTCGTGTCCTACTCTGCGACCCCATGAATGGCAGCACACCAGGCCTCCCTGTCCATCACCAACTCCCGGAGTTCACTCAGACTCACATCCATCGAGTCAGTGATGCCATCCTGCCATCTCATCCTCTGTCGTCCCCTTCTCCTCCTGTCCCCAAACCCTCTCAGCATCAGAGTCTTTTCCAATGAGTCAACTCTTCTCATGAGGTGGCCAAAGTACTAGAGTTTAAGCTTCAGAATCATTCCCTCCAAAGAAATCCCAGGGCTGATCTCCTTCAGAATGGACTAGTTGGATCTCCTTGCAGTCCAAGGGACTCTCAAGAGTCTTCTCCAAAACCATAGTTCAAACGCATCAATTCTTCGGTGCTCAGCCTTCTTCACAGTCCAACTCTCACATCCATACATGACTACTGGAAAAACCATAGCCTTGACTAGATGGACCTTAGTCGGCAAAGTAATATCTCTGCTTTTGAATATGCTATCTAGGTAGGTCATAGCTTTTCTTTCAAAGAGTAAGCGTCTTTTAATTTCATGGCTGCAGTCACCCTCTGCAGTGATTTTGGAGCCCAGGAAAATAAACTCTCTCACTGTTTCCACTGTTTCCCCATCTATTTCCCATGAAGTGATGGCAATGGATGCCATGATCTTCATTTTTTGAATGTTGAGCTTTAAGCCAACTTTTTAACTCTCCTCTTTCACTTTCATCAAGAGGCTTTTTAGTTCCTCTTCACTTTCTGCCATAAGGGTGGTGTCATCTGCATAACTGAGGTTAATATTTCTCCAGGCAATCTTGATTCCAGCTTGTGTTTCTTCCAGTCCAGTGTTTCTCATGATGTACTCTGCAGAGAAGTTAAATAAGCAGGGTGACAATATACAGCCTTGACATACTCCTTTCCCTCTTTGGAACCAGTCTGTTGTTCCATGTCCACTTCTAACTGCTGCTCCCTGACCTGCATACAGATTTCTCAAGAGGCAGGTCAGGTGGTCTGGTATTCCCATCTCTTTCAGAATTTTCCACAGTTTACTGTGATCCACACAGTCAAAGGCTTTGGCATAGTCAAGAAAGCAGAAATAGATGTTTTTCTGGAACTCTCTTGCTTTTTCCATGATCCAGCAGATGTTGGCAATTTGATCTCTGGTTCCTCTGCCTTTTCTAAAACCAGCTTGAACATCTGGAAGTTCACAGTTCACGTATTGCTGAAGCCTGGCTTGGAGAATTTTGAGCATTACTTTACTAGCATGTGCAATTGTGTGGTAGTTAGAGCATTCTTTGGCATTGCCTTTTTTTGGGATTGGAATGAAAACTGACCTTTTCCAGTCCTGTGGCCACCGCTGAGTTTTCCAAATGTGCTGGCACATTGAGTGCAGCACTTTCACAGCATCATCTTTTAGGATTTGAAACAGCTCGACTGGAATTCCATCACCTCCACTAGCTTTGTTTGTAGTGATGCTTTCTAAGGCCCACTTGACTTCACATTCCAAGATGTCTGGCCCTAGATGATTGATCACACCATCATGATTATCCAGGTCGTGAAGATCTTTTTTGCACAGTTCTTCTGTATATTCTTGCCACCTCTTCTTAATATCTTCTTCTGTTAGGTCCATACCATTTCTGTCCTTGATCTAGTCCATCTTTGCATGAAATGTTCCCTTGGTATGTCTAACTTTCTTGAAGAGATCTCTAGTCTTTCCCATTCTGTTGTTTTCCTCCATTTCTTTGCATTGATCACTGAAGAAGGCTTTCTTATATCTTCTTGCTATTCTCTGGAACTCTGCATTCAGATGCTTATATCTTTCCTTTTCTCCTTTGCTTTTCATTTCTCTTCTTTTCACAGCTATTTGTAAGGCCTCCCCAGACAGCCATTTTGCTTTTTAGCATTTCTTTTCCATGGGGATGGTCTTGATCCCTGTCTCCTGTACAATGTCACAAACCTCAGTCCATAGTTCATCAGACACTCTATCTATCAGATCTAGGCCCTTAATCTATTTCTCACTTCCACTGTATAAGCATAAGGGATTTGATTTAAGTCATACCTGAATGGTCTAGCAGTTTTCCCTACTTTCTTCCATTTAAGTCTGAATTTGGTAATAAGGAGTTCATGAGCTGAGCCACAGTCAGCTCCTGGTCTTGTTTTTGTTGACTGTATAGAGCTTCTCCATCTTTGGCTGCAAAGAATATAATCAGTCTGAGTTCAGTGTTGACCATCTGGTGATGTCCATGTGTAGAGTCTTCTCTTGTGTTATTGGAAGAGGGTGTTTGTTATGACCAGCGCATTTTCTTGGCAAAACTCTATTAGTCTTTGCCCCGCTTCATTCCACATTCCAAGGCCAAATTTGCCTGTTACTCCAGGTGTTTCTTGACTTTCACCTTTTGCATTCCAGTCCCCTATAATGAAAAGGACATCTTTTTTGGGTGTTAGTTCTAAAAGGTCTTGTAGGTCTTCATAGGACCGTTCAACTTCAGCTTCTTCAATGTTACTGGTTGGGGCATAGACTTGGATTACTGTGATATTCAATGGTTTGCCTTGGAAACAAACAGAGATCATTCTGTCGTTTTTGAGATTGCATCCATGTACTACATTTCAGACTCTTTTGTTGACCATGATGACTACTCCATTTCCTCTGAGGGATTCCTGACTGCAGTAGCAGATATATTGGTCATCTAAGTTAAATTCACCCATTCCAGTTCATTTTAGTTCACTGATTCCTAGAATGTCGATGTTCACTCTTGCTATCTCTTGTTTGACCACTTTCAATTTGCCTTGATTCATGGACCTGACATTCCAGGTTCCTGTGCAATATTGCTCTTTACAGCATCGGACCTTGCTTCTATCACCAGTAATCTCTAGTTAAAACATATATCATATTTTTAAAAATAATTTGAAAGATAAGATTTTGTGAGGGAAAAATAAAAGAAATTCTTTCTTAGTTTGTAGATGATTTGCTTTGAATCAGAAAATTTGTTGTTTCATTTTGTACTAGTCTTTTTAACCGAAAACTTTTTGTATTTAAGTTGAATAGAAAGATAACTGGGTTGTATGTTTTATTTTGTTGAGATAAATTTTAGGATAAACTGCAATAGTATTAGGAAGATTCTTCACTTATTTCTCTACTGGAGTACACATGCTTAAAATAGCATATTTAGGGATTTAAAAAACACATCTATATCCATTTATTCTTTCTGTTTTGCCTACTACATTGATTAGATTAATATTTTCTTGATATGTTTCAGATTGTTTGTAAATCAAAATAAAGATAACATTTATTCTAAAATAGCATTTCAATCCACTGTTATATTTAATATTTAGTTACACTGAACATTTGATCAAAACTTAGTTTGCCTACTGTGCTATTTTTGAGCATTAATAAAACATTTTAAAATCCCTTTTGATGCCAAAGATATCAGTGAACTTTAACTCTTATATACTGAAGCAACTTGCATTCTTGTTGCCAAGTGTTGCTTAAATGGAGAGTGCACTCCACTAACCTTTGAGACAATATTAAATCATTTAGCAGAAATTAAGAAACTATAGTGTTCAAAACTATATGTGATTTTATTTTTGTTAGTATATTGTTTTCAGGATTAAATTGACTAAATTATTAGATTTTGATATGTATTTTGTACATTGTGTCCCCACAATATTGAAGCAAACATGCTAACTCAGCCTAATTTAAGGTAAAGTTAAAGACTCATTTTTCAATAGTTCAAGCATATTAGCAGGGTTTTTAAAAATCTGCTGTTATATAGACTTATGACTAAACTACATAATACAGAATAAGCAAAATAAAAATCACAAGCTATATTTATATTTCACTATTATCAAAACAAATTCATTTATTTATCAGACATGACGTTTTTATTTATTCATTAGCTGGTGCTGTATAGAGGCCTGGGGGCAGGGAGAATGATAATATGTAAAGAACACCTTAAAGTATACCATGGGCAGCCCAGTCGCACTGTGGACATATTCAATTTGTATGTAAAATGTTTAAGGTAAACATAATTTATGAATTTAGAAAATAGCAAATATTCATATTTCTGTGGTAGAGACACGTCTAATTCAGTTTTATTTTATAGCCAATGTGTTACAAAAAAGAAATTAAGAAAAAATAATGCATTTAGTTAGCATTTACTTGGCTTTCTTCATTGCCTATTGTTATAAGGCAGAGAAAATAAATCCTGTGTTTTAATTCTCTGCTATTCATTGCTACCCTATACTTCTCTACACACTCAATTTTCATCCTCTTTCCTGCATCTTCCTTCTCCTGCTCCAGAACACCCATATACCTCTACACAGTGATAGCCACAAAACTTTGAGGAAAACAAAATTTACTCTTGGTAATGGAGTTCCACTTAGTAAAAGTCACTGGGGACTCCTCAAGAACTCAGTACTCATGAGCCTGCTGCTGCTGCTGCCTACTACAATCAAAGATACCAGAGAAGCAGTAGGAAAATCTCTAAACAGATAAGAAATCAAGGTCTCAGCTAGTCATTTAAAACCTTGCCACAACTGAGTTATTGACTTGCAATTGTGGGTTAATGAGTAGATAGGAATAAAAAAAAAAAATCAGTGATCAAAATAGAGAATCAAAATCATGTAACTCTCATTAATATTCACAGTGACCATAAGCTTTTCCTGAAGAATTATCATCAACACTCGAATCACCAAGCAAAGCTAAAATAATTGAAAGCACATGGTTAAAGACTTGTAGAAAGGAAATGATAAGCACTGGTGAGAAATAGAAAATAAACCTATAGAGAGAGCATGTGGATTAAAAGAATGGCTACAGTTAAAATAATAGTAGAAAGACCAGAAGAAATCAGTGTGTTGGAAACTTATTTAAGAAACAACATACCTGAAAAAGCACAAAATTCATCCTTTTCCCGCTACCTGTGTGATAAATATTTTTATCTCTTGAAGTTGCCCACTGTCAGAACAAAAAAATTAGCACTATATATAACCAAACATGGGCTTCCCTGGTGGCTTAGATGGTAATGAATAGGCCTGCAAAGCAGGAGAGCTGGGTTTGATCCCTGGGTCCAGAAGATCTCCTGGAGAAAGGAATGGCTGGCTACCCACTTCAGTTTTCTTGCCAGGAGAATTCCATGGGCAAAGGAGCCTGGCAGACTGCAGTTCATGGGGTTGCAAAGAGTCAGACATGACTGAGGAACTTTCACTTTCATAACCTGCAAAACTGGAGATGACCTAATAATGTCAAAAGAATTTTTCCATTACATTAGTTTATAATTCTATTTTTTCTGCTATTGATTTACCAAATGGATGCATTACATAGAAAATATAATTCTAATCTCCAAACTTCACATAACATTTGGTGCTCTCTTAGATACTGAAATGTTTAAATTTGAAAAAAAAAATCAAGAAAATAAAGCTAATTTAATAATCTCTTAGATACTTGACTAAACTACTGGAAGAATTACCTGATTTTATGTAAACACTTATAGCAATGAAGAAAAGCTGCAGCTAGATCCCTTCAGAAAATGTATTAGTGCTCAGCCAATAGATAAAGAAGGTGTTTGTGTAAGTCACAGTTTTAGATGTCATCAAAAGTGTGCTCTCATAAATTACCTTTCTTATTTTGTTAGTCTCACAAGTTTTAATGTAATATTTTGTGGTACTTAGGCTCAAATAAAAAATTACTATTAAGAAATAGTTTCTTGTTAATTTCTAAAAGTCATCTAATCATCCAACCAATCTCAAAACAGTAGATACTGTACCTTTTTTCCTAGACTGTCAGGAGAAATGAAAATGCCTCTGACTCATATGTTAAAGGCTTTATATTTAATTAATGACCATGGAAGTGATCGTAAACAAATTTATACAAAGTGATTTATATTGAGTTGAGAAGAAAGGATTAAGGAACTTCTAGAAGGAAATGATGTAAAAAATATAGTTCTAAAATAGGAGACTTGATTAAGTTTTATAGGTTTTAAGGCACAAATCCATGATTAATACCCAAATTTAATTATGCCTTTTTAACTTTGCTTTGGAAATTCCAAATTGCAGAATGAATAGCTTACAGCAGAACATATTATCAATTATCACCTCTATTTTAAATATACTAACTGAATATAGTATGATTTTCTATGTGTTATTACAGTCCTGAATATCTAAAATTTACTTTTAAAATATTAGTCCATCAATCTATACTGGAGTTTGTCTTTGTCCATTCTATTATATTAATAATTTATTTCACAAATAGTGTATTTTGACCTAATAGAGGAAACAATAAGGTATCTAGATAGATACTTTTTTCTGTCATTTTTGGAAAAATTTGGAATACATAAGTCTGTCATAAGTAGCCTTAGCAATGCTCTATCAATGTTCGCCTAATCACTACTAAATGTCTATTTAACAGAGAAATATGAAAAATGGATTATTTTTGTTTGTTTGTTTGTTTACTTGTTGCCTATGAGGTATATGGATTCTATGCCATATAGAAAACAAACAAGTTTCTTCAAATAATGGGGGTGAGTCATGTGGAAGCAAGTAAATGGTGCAATTAAAATTCCCTTTGTGGTGTTGGCTCTCCTATTATTCAAAGGTACTACTTTGAATCTACATAGTTGACAACCATTGGCCTAGAAATGTATTTAAGGAGGAAAAAGAATGAGATCTCTCCTACCTCCTTCAAACTTCCAAAGAGCAATGATTTATTTTTACTTTACCCCAAGACTTTTTCTTACATGCTCTACCCAAAAGCAAATACTGAGAATAAAGCAAAACAGACTAATTAATTTCACTTACAAAACTGTCAGACACTTATTGTCTCTCTATATAAAGCTATGTTTTGACTCCATCCTGAAAGGTTAAAATGAAGAAAACCATCTTTTATAAGTGGAAATATCCTACATTCTGCTACACTCTGTGTAAACCTTTAAAAAAATGATGATGGGCTATTAACTTTTTTCTTTCAAGTAATGACAACCAAGGACAGCCATGAAAATAGAATTTTTGGAAAGCAACTAGAAAAAGTTGAACATCACACAGTTTTCCATTCTCAATGCAGTCATGAATATTCATACTAACATATTCATTTTAACTGTCTGGCACTAGGGTAAGGATTTCTGAATTAGCATGCCTGATAGGGTATAGTACATTACTGGAAGTTGAAATGAATGCTGGACTTCTTTAACCTTTATAAAATCTGTTTTTGAGTTCTTGCCTATTCACTTTGCATCTCATCACAGCAGCCAAAGCCATAAACTCAATGAAAAGACTGAGAAAATTAAGTCAGCAAATACAAAGAATCACCAGAATGATTGCCAGGAAGAGTAATGAGAATTTTCCAAAACTCTATTGAACAGTATTCTCAGGATACCAAATAGAGAAAAGCAAGCATTATATGTAATTGCCTTCTATAAAATGAAACTTGAAACATATTTTTTTTCCTTCAACTGGTATGAAGAATTCTAAAAATCTGACTGGTAGGTAAATTATTGAAGACTTCTGAAAAATATAAATTTAAATATGAATGTAAAGAATGGAAAAAATGAAGGGTAGAAGAAAGAGAAGACAATTTGATTTACTTTTTAAAAGATGTAGTTCAATTAACTTCAACCAATAGTTATTGAGTATAAATTAGAACAACATAATATTATGTAACGAGGTAGTAAGGACAAATAATAGCAAATAGCCATTCAGTACATTCTGGGGGAAAAAAATCCATTTTAAAAAATGAAAAACTAATCATGCTTCTTAAGTTTCTATATATTTAGCATTTTCCAAGGTAGTTCAAGGTCAGGTTTCATTCATCCCAAAGAAAGGCAATGCCAAAGGTTGTTCAAACTCCCACACAATTTCACTCATCTCACACGCTAGCAAAGTAATGCTCAAAATTCTCCAAGTGAGGCTCCAACAGTACGTGAACCAAGAACTTTCAGATGCTCAAGCTGGATTTAGAAACGGTAGAGGAACCAGAGATCAAATTACCAATGTCCGTTGGATCAAAGAAAAAGCATGAGAATTCCAGAATAACATCTACTTCTGCTTTATTGACTATGCCAAAACCTTTGACTTTTTGGATCAAAATAAACTGGAAAATTCTGAAAGATGTGGGAATACCAGACCACCTTACCTGGCCCCTGAGAAATCTGTGTGCAGGTCAAGAAACAAAAGTTAGAACTGGACATGGAACAATGAAGCACTTCCAGATTGGAAAGGAGAACATCACGGCTGTATATTGTCAGCCTGCTTATTTAACTTATATGCAGAGTACATCATGAGAAACGCTGGGCTGGATGAAGCACAAGCTGGAATCAAATTGCTGGGAGAAACATCAATAACCTCAGACATGCAGATGATGCCACCCTTATAGAAGAAAGTGAAGAAGAACTAAGGAGCCTCTTGATGAAAGTGAAAGAAGAGAGCGAAAAAGCTGGCTTAAAATTCAACATTCAAAAAACTAAGATCATGGTATCTGGTACCATTACTTCATGGCAAATAGATGGGAGAACAATGGAAACAGTGACAGACTTTATTTTTTTGGATTCCACAATCACTGCAGGTGGTGACTGCAGCCATGAAATTAAAAGACACTTATTTCTTGAAAGAAAATCTATGACCAACCTCAGCAGCATATTAAAAAGCAGAGACATTACTTTCCCGACAAAGGTCCATCTAGTCAAAGCTAATGTTTTTCCAGTAGTCATATATGGATGTGAGAGTTGGATACCACAAAGAAAAGCTGAGCGGCAAGGAATTGATGCTTTTGAACTGTGTTGTTGGAGAAGACTCTTAAGAATCCCTTGAAGTGCAAGGAGATCCAACCAGTCAATCCTAAAGGGAATCAGTCCTGAATATCATTGGAAGGACTAGTGCTGAAGCTGAAACTCCAATACTTTGGCTACTTGTTGCAAAGAACTGACTCATTTGAAAAGACCCTGATGTTGGGAAAGATTTAAGGCAGGAGGAGAAGGGGACAAGAGACTGAGATGGTTGGATGACATGACTGACTCGATCGACATGAGTTTGAGTAAACTCCAGGAGTTGGTGATGGACAATGAGGCCTGACGTGCTGCAGCCTATGGGGTCACAAAGAGTTGGATACGCTGAGTGGCTGAAATGAACTGAAGGGACTTCTTAATCCACTATAAAAGTAGAAGCTATTCAGCACTTTTTTCTTTGTCTTATTAAAGACATAAGACATTTTTTAAAATGTCATTTATTTTAAATAACCAGGAAAATAAGATATAAACATGAAGAAAGACTGGTGAAAAGTGATCATCATTACTCCTCTCAAGATTTTTAAATTTTTACTTATTTTTCAAGAAGTATATATACTCAATCTCTTCATATATCCGAGAAAATAAATGGTAGCAAGGGATGGACAATTTGAGCAACTTTATTCAGAAGAAAGATAGGTAATCTCACACTTTGATTAAGCAAATTTAATTGGCAGCCAATTATTCTTGGATACTAGAAAAACAGTCACAGAGAATCCTGAAAGACGTATAAAAGATAGATCAGTTCAATTTAAGGTAAATTTGAACAATAGCAGATTGTGTGTGTGTGTGTGTGTGTGTGTGTGTGTGTGTGTGTGTGTGTGTGTGTGAAAACTAGGCATATCTAAAAGAAAAAACATCTTTAAATCTACCAGGCTTGTCATTAGTCTTATTTGAAGAAAAATAGAGCTATTTTCTTCTATTTGAAGAAAAACAGAACTATCAGAAAAGTTATTGTGCCAATAAAGTGAAGTTAATGCAATTTCAATAATATGTTTTAATGCAAACTCACTACTTGAATGGTTCCTAGAAGTAAGAAAAAGTGATCGCTCATGTTGATAGAAGTTGAAATGTCATAATTGTTGTGCCAAATGCTGGAGGTAGGAATTATATGGCTTAGAGCAGTGAGCAGCTTGAAATCAGAAAGTCTCCAGATGAGTCTGTTCTATGGTAGATCACACAGTATACACCATTTACCAAAATATAAAGAATGGATGGTGAGGGAGCCCCAGCATCACTAAAAATTTGGTGATGGCATTCCTCTGCAGGTCCTAGTTAATGGTAGAAGAGGCTGTTACATAAGTTAGCTCATTAACTGTATAGGGCTGATAAGGCCCTAAAACAATAGAGGACAAGTGGCAGAATCTAGCTGCCAGAAGCTAGGTGTGACAATAAGTATAACTAGAGAGGTCACAGTTTCAGTAAAGGGGATCAGAACTGCAGAGAGTTATGCAAAGGATCCTAGAACATAGTAATCCCATCAGAAAAAGACACATGGAAAGACAAAAGCAGAATGTTACTTACTTTCTGCAAGAAGAATAAATTCAGAATGCAAAACAAGGAATCTGAAGGCAAATGTCTCAAAAAAAGTTCATGGATCTCTTGTCCATTTCTAAATGTGAGCTAAAGTTTAGACCTGCAATCTGCTTAACAGAAGAGCTGCTCTGGAAAACTCTGATTATATATGGTAATGATTACCCCAATTCTTCCCCAAAGAGTTCTATGACCATTTAATTAGGCTACAGTGTACTGAGAAAAGGGGAACACCTAGACTTTTTGAGGACTTTTGAAAAAAAAAAATTCCAAGTGGACGTTGTTACCTAGAAACCAGGGTACTTCTGTTGGAATATAAACATATCAGGCCAAGTGGTGAACGGAGTCCTGGTCAAAATTGACCATACAGTGGTCTACTGGGTCTACAGACCAATCAGGTGATCATTTTCTGGTCTATATTCATAATTTGGATTTAGGTGCTTACCACTTGATGCAGCCTCCTCATAGGATCCTTGATCTGTGAGGTAAGAGCTTTCATACAGAGGAAGACTGAGTGCAAGTCTCTGAAACTATCCCACCATTTGCTAATAACAATATTAGTAAATTAAATAATACTGCATCCTGTGTGCATGCTGGGGAGAGGTTAAGGGGGTGCTGGTGGTGATGACAAAAGTTAGTGAAATTATCAAAAATATAAAACATGCCAGGTTGGTGATTCTCATTATAGTTCTATTTAATTTACCAGTCTGGTCCCTGTAGAAACCAAACAGTTCCTGAAACGTGGTTGTCAGTAGACTACTGAACCCTCAAACAACCAGCGTTTTCAGTCACAGCTGCTGTACCACATATGTTGGCTTAACTAGAGGAGATCTATGTGGATTTGGGTGCGTGATATATAGACATGAGTCTTGCTGCCCACTTGTAGAAAATGCAATTGGCAGTCAGAAGCTCTTCAGTATTTGTTTTAGCTGCAGAGAACTGCATTGCCTGAAGTCAGCCTTTCCAAGACAGACTGATCCTCTTACTGAGCAAAGTGAGGTGTACAGTGCAGATGGTACTATTGAGCTGCAGGACAATTCTAACGGGCTGTAGCCACTCTGGGTATATTTACCAAGTAGGCTGAGGATTTTCAGATATTTTACTCAGTACTGTTCCTCCCCATTTCTTTCACACATATTGATCCTTAGAAATCTCTATCTTGATGATGATTTCTTTCTCTGTGCAGATTTTAAGTTTTGTGTAATCCTATTTCTTCATTTTTGCTTTTGTTTCCCTTGACTTTGGAATCAAATTGACAAAAACTTTGCTAAAAGACTGACATCAGTGAGATTACTGCCTGTGTTTTCTTCCAGCAAATTTATGATTTTAGGTCTTATATTCAAGTCTTTAATAAGTTAATTTTTGTGTATGGTGGAAAACAATGGTCTAGTTTTATTCTTTTGTGTGTGTTTGGCTACCAAGTTTTCCCAACGCTATTTATTAAAGAAACTATTCTTCCTCCATTGTATATTATTTGCTCCTTTGTTGAAAATGAATTTTCCATGTATTCATGGGTTTGTTTCTAGTCACTCATTTATGTTCCATTAATATGTGTCTGTTTCCTGAACATAACATACTGTTTTGATTACTGAAGCCTTGTGTTATAGTTTGAGATCAGGGAGCATGGTATCACCAGCTTTGTTCTTTTTTTCTCAAGGTTGTTTTGGCTATTCAGCATCATTCATTCCAAACAATGTGTCAGTATCAGCTTCAAGTGTTTGGCTCCTTGTTGCTACAAATGAATCAAACAGCAAATAACTCTAAGTTCCCTTTTGGCTTATGTCATGTTTACATTAAAGAAGATAATAAAAATATGTACTCTCTGAATTTTCCGTGCATTTGTGCATCATTTTTAGGTGAGTCTTATTAGTTATAAGATTGGTTTTAATTCCAGTTCTGTAGTGGAACAAGGATAAAAGTCATAGAGTCTAAACATCTATTTTTTTCTTCTATTTAATCTTCTCAAAAAGTGCTAGTGGTACAGTGCTGCCACTAGTTCAGTCTATGTGTATCATGATATTTCATGAACAGATGAGATGGATATATATTCCATGGGTCTTTAATTAATGTAGATTACTCTTGCCTGTTTTTGAAATTCAATACTGCTGCTACTACTGCTGCTGCTGCTAAGTCGCTTCAGTTGTGTCCGACTCTGTGCTACCCCATAGACAGCAGCCCACCAGGCTCCACCATCCCTGGGATTCTCCAGGCAAGAACAGTGGAGTGGGTTGCCATTTCCTCCTCCAATGTATGAAAGTGAAAAGTGAAAGTGAAGTCACTCAGTAGTGTCTGACTCTTCGCCATCCCATGGACTGCAACCTACCAGGCTCCTCCATCCATGGGATTTTCCAGGCAAGAGTACTGGAGTGGGGTGCCATTGCCTTCTCTGTTGAAATTCAATAAATAGAATTATTTATTATATATTTTTAAGATAAGTTTTATTTAATTCAACTTTCTGTTTATCAGGTTCATACATTTTAGTGTTTCTTCCAGAATATTATTTTAATTGCTGTATAGTATATGTATTTATACCATAATTCCCTTATCTCCTCTACTGTTGAAGGGCATGTGGGTTTTTTAGATTATATTTTTATTATAATATATTTTATATTATAAATAAAATTTTTAGATTATTTTCCATTGTAGGTTATTACAAGTTATTGAATATAATTCTCTATGCTATATGGTAAATCCTTATTTCTTATCTATTATTGTTTTATATATATAGTAGTATATATCTGTTAATCTCATATTCCTAATTTATCCTTGCTTTCACTCCCTTTCTCTTTTGAAAACTGTAAGTTTGTTTTTCTATGTGAGCTTTGTTTCTCTTTTTGTAAACTAATTCATTTGTATTATTTTTAAATTTTACATATAAGTGATGTCATATAATATTTGTCTTTATCTGACTTATTTCACTTAGTATGATATTCTCTAGGTCCATTTATATTGCTATAAATGGCAATATTTCATTCTTTTTTATGGCTGAGTAATATTCCAGTGCATATATACACCATATCTTCTGAGGTCAATCATCTATTATGGAGGGACATTTGGATTGTCCCATGTTTTAGCTATTGTAAATGGTACTGCTAATTTAACATTGAATATTGCATTCAATGTAATATCAATATCATATTAAATATCACAGTAATCCAAGTCTATGCCCCAACCAGTAATGCTGAAGAAACTGAAGTTGAACAGCTCTATGAAGACCTACAAGACCTTCTAGAACTAACAACCAAAAAACATGTCCTTTTCATTATAGGGGACTGGAATGCAAAAGTAGGAGGTCAAGAAATATCTGGAGTAACAGGCAAATTTGGCCTTGGAATATGGAATGAAGCAGGGCACAGGCTAATAGAGTTTGCCAAGAGAACACACTGGTCATAGCAAACACCCTCTTCCAGTAACACAAGAGAAGACTCTACACATGGACATCACCAGATGGTCAACACCGAAATCAGATTGATTATATTCTTTGCAGTCAAAGATGGAGAAGCTCTATACAGTCAGCAAAAACAAGACCAGGAGCTGACTGTGGCTCAGATCATGAACTCATTACCAAATTCAGACTGAAATTGAAGAAAGTAGGGAATACCGCTAGACCATTCAGGTATGACCTAAATAAAATCCCTTCTGATTATACAGTGGAAGTGAGAAATAGAATTAAGGGCCTAGATCTGATAGAAAAGAGTGCCTGATAAACTATGGAATGAGGTTTGTGACATTGTACAGGAGACAGGGATCAAGACCATCCCCATGGAAAAGAAATGCAAAAAAGCAAAATGGCTGTCTGGGGAGGCCTTACAAATAGCTGTGAAAAGAAGAGAGGCAAAAAGCAAAGGAGAAAAAGGAAAGCATCTGAATGCAGAGTTCCAAAGAATAGCAAGAAGAGATAAGAAAGCCTTCTTCAGCAATCAATGCAAAGAAATAGAGGAAAACGACAGAATGGGAAAGACTAGAGATCGCTTCAAGAAAATTAGAGATACAAAGGGAACATTTCATGCAAAGAAGGGCACAATAAAGGACAGAAATGGTATGTACCGAACAGAAAAAGAAGATTTTAAGAAATGGTGGGAAGAATTCACAGAAGAACTATACAAAGAAGATCTTCACGACCCAGATAATCATGATGGTACAATCACTCACCTAGAGCCAGACTTCCTGGAATGCGAATTCAAGTGGGCATTAGGAAGTATCACTACGAACAAAGCTAGTGGAGGTAATGGAATTCCAGTTGAGCTCTTTCAAATCCAGAAAGATGATGCTGTGCAAGTGCTGCACTCAATATTTCAGCAAATTTGGAAAACTCAGAGTGGTCACAGGAGTGGGAAACTTCAGTTTTCATTCCAATCCCAAAGAAAAGCAATGCCAAACAATGCTCAGACTATCACACAATTGCACTCATCTCACATGCTAGCAAAGTAATGCTGAAAATTCTCCAAGCCAGGCTTCAACAGTACGTGAATCATGAACTTCCAGATGTTCAAGCTGGATTTAGAAAATTCAGAGGAGCCAGAGATCAAATTGCCAACCTCTGTTGGATCAGCAAAAAAGCAAGAGGTTTCTAGAAAAACTTCTGCTTTATTGACTATACCAAAGCCTTTGACTGTGTGGACCACAAACTTTGGAAAATTCTTAAAGAGATGGAAATACCAGACCTGACCTGCCTCTTGAGAAATCTGTATACAGGTCAGGAAGCAAAAATTAGAGCTGGACATGGAACAACAGACTGATTCCAAATAGGGAAAGGAGAACATCAAGGCTGTATATTGTCACCCTGCTTATTTAACTTACATGCAGAGTTCATCATGAGAAACCTTGGGCTGGATGAAGCACAAGATGGAATTAAGATTTCTGGGAGAAATATCAATCACCTCAGATATGCAGATGATACCACCCTTATGGCAGAAAGTGAAGAAGAACTAAAGAGCCTCTTGATGAAAGTGAAAGAGGAGAGTGTAAAAAGTTGACTTAAAACTCAACATTAAGAAAACTAAGATCATGGCATCTGGTCCTATCACTTCATGGCAAATAGATGGGGAAACAGTGACAGACTTTAATTTGGGGGGGCTCCGAAATCATGGCAAATGGTGACTGTGGTCATAAAATTAAAAGATACTTGCTCCTTGGAAGAAAAGTTATGACCAACCTAGATGGCATATTAAAAAGCAGAGACATTACTTTGCTAACAAAAGTCCATCTAGTCAAGGCTATGCTTTTTCCAGTAATCATGTATGGATATGAGAGTTGAACTATAAAGAAAGCTGAGCACCGAAGAATTGGTGCTATTGAACTGTGGTGTTGAAGAAGATTCTTGGGAGTCCATTTGACTGCAAGTAGATCCAACCAGTCCATACTAAAGGAAGTCAGTTGAATATTCATTGGAAGACCTGATGCTGAAGCTGAAATGCCATAAACTGACACTTGATGCAAAGAACTGACTTATTAGAAAAGATTCTGATGCTGGGAAAGATTGAAGGCAGGAGGAGAAGGGACAGCAGAGGATGAAATGGTTGGATGGCATCACCGACTCAGTGGACATGAGTTTGTGTAAGCTCCGGGAGCTGCTGATGGACAGGGAAGCCTGGTGTACTGCAGTCCATGGGGTCACAGTCGAATACGATTGAGCCACTGAACTAAATTGATAAACATTGAGGCACATTTATCTTCTTGAATTATAGTTTTCATCTTTTTTGGTCATATGCCAAGGAGTGGGTTTGCTGCATCATTGTGTGGTGAAAGCATGCTCAGTTGTGTCTGACTCTTTTGCAACCCCATGGACTGGAGCCCTCCAGATTCTTCTGTCCATGGGATTATCCAGGCAAGAATACTGGGGTGGGTTGTCATTTCCTTCTCTGGGGTTGCTGGATCATATGGTAGCTTTATTTTTAGTTATTTTAAGGAAAGCCCATACTATTCTCCGTAGTGGCTGTACCAATTTACATTCCTGCCAACAGTCTACAAAGGCTCCCTTTTCTTCACACCCATTCCAGAATTTATCTGTAGACTTTTTAGTGATAGCCATTCTGAGTAGAGTGAGATAATACTTCATTATGGTTTTGATTTACATTTCTCTATCAATTATGGATGTTAAGTATCTTTTTATATGTCCATTGGTCTTCTATATGTCTTCTTTGGAGAAACATCTATTTAGGTCTTCTGCCTAATTTTTATTGGGTTGTGGGGTTTTTTTATATTGAGTTATATGAGCTATTTATATATTTTGGAAATTAACCCTTTGTTTGTTGCATTGTTTTCAGCTCTTACTCTTCAATTAAAATTTTTATCTGTTGCATAACTATAGTGTGCTTGTGAAAATTTTAATAAATAAAATGTATGAAGTTGATTATGTAATTCTACATTTCTTTATAAAATTGCTCTGCTAATTGAATTTTGTTTAGCATTACATGTATTGGTTTCCTTGGACCAAGTATTTGTACATTTCTTGTATAGGTAATATGCTGAAGACTGTTCCCAATTAGCTGGTTTTAAAACTAAGGTTCTCTTAGTTATTGCTAAGCCAGTTTTCTTATTTCATTTAGCTTTGTCAGCGTGAATCTTTGTGTATTCATGTCCCCTTTACTTCTCTGAAACATAGATTTATTTCAACTGTTGCAAGCATGGGGTTGGATTTGTCACGTCAAATTGTGCTTCTAAAAATGACTTCAGTCAATGTATTTTGTTGTTGTTGTTGTTGCATGCTGGGACCTACTGCCACTGGGTCCTTATCATATATGATACAAAGGACTTGTATCAATAATATATAAGGAATTTTTAGAACTCAATAATAGAAAGATAAACACTCCAATGAAACCATGGTCAAAGAATTTGCATAGGCAATTCTCCAAAAAAGAAATTCAAATTGGAAAAGCATGTGAAAGGATGCATGCCATAATTAGATAAATAAAACTCAAAATCACACTCACTAGAATAATTTTAATAATAAAAAAGCCAGGATGAACATAATAAGAAAAAAAAGAATTAACAAAATACAAAAAATTAGAATGACTATAATATAAAAGGTAGAATATAAGGAATTGGTAAGGATGTGCTTTCTAGGTGGTAATAGTGGTAGAGAACTCGTCTACCAATGCAGGAAATGTAAGAGACATAGATTAGATTCCTGAGTTGGAAAGATCCCCTGGAGAAGAAAATAGCAACCCAATCCAGTATTCTTGCCTGGAGAATCCCGTGGACAGAGGAGCCTGGCATGTTACAGTCCATAGGGCTACAAAAAGTCAGACACAACTGAAGTGACTTAGTATGTAGAAACTGGAATTCTCATATACTGGCACTCAGAATGTTTGATGGTGTAAATACTTTGGAAAATAATTTGACAGTTCCATAAAATGTTAATACAGAGTTGTCAGTTTACTCATTAGTTCCACTATTAAAGAAATAAAGAGCATCAAAGAAAATAAAGCAAATGTACAAATACACACATAAATGTTTCTATATGAACGCTCATGTCAACATTACTCATAATAGCCAAAAGTAGAAGCAACTCAAATGTTCTTCAGCTAATAAACTGATTATACATTGTAGTATATTCATTCAATTAAATAGTATTTGGCAATAAAATGGAACAAATTACTGATGTATTTGGGTGAACCTCTAATATATACTGTGCAAATCATTTCATGATTCCATTTATATGAAATGTACAGATTAAGCAGATCTATATAAATAGAAAGTAGATTAAGCGTTCCCAATGGCTTGAGTGGGTGGGGGAAATGAGAGTTTGTGCTAAGGGGTACAAAGTTCTTTTTGGAGTGATGGAGATAATTCTTAGACTATGATGCTGAATACACAGATCAGCATCACTGATATTACACTTTAAAAAGGTAAACTTTTGTCTATAAATTATATAGCAATGTACTGTCATCATTAATTATTAGTATATGCTAGGTGCTCTTCTAGCAATTATGCAAGAAACTTAGGAGCATTGCCTTCAGTTATAGCCATCTTCCAAGTTTCCTTGTCCTCAAGAAATGATTAAAAAACAAAACACAAAAAAATCAGAAGTTTTATGAGTCCTTTGAGACTCATAGAAGAAGAGATTGGAAGACAAGTCTCCCTGTCTTCAAATCAGTTTGCATTACTAGACATTGCTTCATCAGGATAGTAATAATCTTTGAGCTAATGCATATGGAAAAGGCTTTCTATACCACAAATCCCCCAGGCATATGTAAAGTATTATTTTTAATCATCCTCATTGAGAAGGCAGAATTTTTCCTTACGTCTTATTAAAAGTTTCTTGTGTACCTAGCACAAATCATACTTCCTTTAGTCAGTAACAGTAATGTGATAACACAAATCTGCACACACACACACATTTATACAATGTAGAAGAACCATACAGTGATCACAGAAAGGCATAAGCATATGACAAGCAAGAAGCAAAACCCTCTTTTCCTTCAGAATTTTATATTTTACAGAATGCACAGTTAATCTTTTATCAGATAAAATTTTTTAGTATTTGCATGCAATTAAAATAAATCAATTTATATTTAAAAAATACTTTAGAAACAAAAGAGTCTTTTTCAGAGGAGTTTTAAAAGAAAGTGTTTCTATGTGGTAAACCATCTCCCTTTTTGGAAAGAGAGAGAAGCGTTTTGTTTTTAGACTTGATGAAGTCAGGCACAATCTTTTCATATCATAAATCTCTTCTAGCTGTCACACAGAAGTAGCCTCTTGTTAGGAAGTATTTCCTTAAGTGGTGCTTAGATGCTAATTAACTTCATCCAAATTCTAAAATACCTTTCAAACACATTTTCATAAGTGTTTCTGGCATAAGTGAATAGATTTCCATTTTAGCAACATACATTGATACCCTATTAACTAAATCTTAGTACCTATTACTTAGCTGTTTTAATAACAGTGAACTTAAGTGAACTTCATATTGATGAACTCATTAGATCTACCTACTTGGTACAATGTACTTTTGAAAACTGATCATTTCAGATTCATAAGCCAAGAACTAAGATTCGCTTTGTTTAAACAACCAATTACTTTACCTCAAGCCCTTCAGAGGTGGAGACTTTATACATTTTTGTTTTGCACAAACGTTAAAAAGAGATGCTGCAGACATGGATATGTCAAGAGAATCCTCTCAGTTTGTTTGGTAAAGATCCAACCTCCTTTCCACAGAGCAGAAATATGCTCTTTTGTTTTTGGAAATAATTTTAGAAAAATCAAGCCTTGTCTATCATGGTAAGACTTCCCAGGGACAGCTGGGGAAAAATAATAGTTTGATGGATTAGGGACCTGTAGGGCTTCCAAGTTTAGCAGGAACAACCTCAGTTACACAACTGTAACTTCCTCTGTTTAGAGATGGAACTTTCTAATCTGTAGGAAAACATTTAGAGCAACAAGAGATGAGACTATTTACCTCCTCAACCTGCTCTAGTAATGGCATTCCCAGTCTCCTTCTCAGAGACTTGCAGAGAAGCAGCATATTGGTAAAGCAGCCCCAAAGAAAGGAGTTGTTCTGTCCAGAGTCTGGATGACCTAGAACAGCAGGTCATAGGGGTGATAGAAGAGAAGCAGTGTTTGTGATCATGGCGGTGGTGAACACAGTGTGTGAACACAGTGTGCAACCACAGAAGCAAAAGGGGTCAAGGGCCAAGCACCAGGCATTTATAAAAGTTGTCAGAGACCTAGGAAATGCTTTTAGTCTCGTAATGAAGTGCAGAGATTACAAATCCAAATGCACACAGAGGCCAGGAAAGTAATATAAATGACTGAGGCAGTGAAAGCTGAAGAGAAATCAGTTGACAAATATAATCAACACACCATTAAGTAATGAAATTTTTCAAAGACATAGACAATAATATAGTAATATTAATCAATACCTTTTCACACACCAGCTAGCTTTTATAAATGTTGCCATGTTTGATTTAGCTATTTTGTTCTTTAAAACAAAACATTACAAAGTTATAATTCCCTCTATTCCTTTTTTAATTTTATATTTTTTCCTTCTACAAGAGATAAGCACAATCATATAATTGATATTTATTACTTTGTGCATGTCTTATACACTAGATTGATTTCTGAGTAATAATAATAAAGGGTACACTTCATCTCACAACCTACTTTTATTGCTTCTATTAGGTTTTTAAGATGTATTCATGCTGATACATATGACATGCTTATTTATTTTCAGTAAAATATATATTACTATTTTATCATATCAGTAAACCACCCTTTAATGAATCAATTTTCTTCTGTAAACAGGCCATGTTTACATATTACCTTCTCCAAAAAATCACTGTAATATATAGTTCCTTGGAGAAATGTATGAAACTTTATTTAAAAGAATATATAAAATGATTGAGGCAGAAGGTATATGCATCATCAGTCTTACTAGTTGTCTTCATATATCATCCCAAATTGTTGCTGTATACAATCTGTACTCCTTTCCCAAGGAAGTAGAGGTTCAGCTGTCCCACACCTGCCATTTTATGTCAGGGACTTGAGCACCCTCAGATTTTGGTATTGGAGCATGGGAGGATTCCCAGGACCAGTCCTCCATGGATATCAAAAGATGACTATAAATCAAAAATTTTCACTATGCCAAGTACCCAGGTTAAGAAGCAGAGTTTTATTAGGATCTTAGGAACTCCTCTGGGTTCCATGCTTTCATATTCCCATACTTTCCCAGAAATAATTACCATCCTGACTTTTGTGATAATAATTTCTTTGTTTTTGCTTTTTTTACTTTATATTTTATAACTATCATGCAATAAAATTGATGCTTTTCTCCTGGTACACAGTTCTAGGCATTTAGGTATATGTATACATTTGTGTAGTCACCTCCACCAAGAAGACCCAAAGCTGCTCCATAACTCAAAGAACTCCTTATGCTCTCACTTCTTGGTGATCCCATCATCCCCACCCATACTCCTGCTAACCACTGGTCTGTCTTCCAGGACTATGGCTTGTCTTTTTTTAAGACTGTTGAATAAATGAAATCAAGCAGTAGGTAATCTTGAGACATAAAATTATTCAGCATAATGTCTCTGAAATTCATCTAAGACGTGTGCTTTTATTGACAGTTTCCCTCTTTATTTCTGAGTCGTATTCATTGTATGGCTGCGCCATAATCTGTTTATCCATTAAGTTGTTGAAGGACATTTCAACTTATTCTGTCTTTTGGCCATCACGAAGAAAGCTGCTCTGAACTTTCATGTGCGTGCTTTACTGTTACACATAAACTTCCATTTTGTAGGGTAAATACCAGGGAGGGAGCTTGCTCAGTCTTACGGCAAATGTGTACTTAATTTTGTAAGAAACTGCCAGACTGGATCTGTCCTCAAGTCCGCTGCTTCTGCCCTATCATCTGCACTCTACTAAGTCCATTCAACAGGCTTTTAAAATTCCGCTTGTTATATTTTGCTGCTCTTTAATTTTCATTTTGTCCCTTTTAAAGGATAATTTCCACTTCTCTGCTAAGATGCTTTTAAGTTTTTCATTTATCTCAAAGAATTTGTAATCAATTGTTAAACTGTTTTGTGGCAGCTGCATTAAAATTTCCATGGTGGATTCATGTCAATGTATGGCAAAACCAATACAGTATTGTAAAGTAAAATAAAGTAAAAATAAAAATTAAGAAAATAAAAATAAATGAAAAATTTTTGTTAGATAATTCTTACATCTGATTCAGCTTGGCGTTGGTGTCTGTTGATTGTCTTTCCTCATTAAAGTTGTAATTGTCTTGATTTTAGTATGGCAAGTGATTTTTAATTCTTAATATTTTGTCTTTTTTTGTTAGAAGGCTCTGGGTTGACATTACCTCTTTTATTCCAGTGAAAAATTATGCTAGTTAGGTTCAGCACGTGGTCCTAGATGTCTTTTGTGGATCGCGGTTCCAATTCCAATTTCATTTTCAGACATTTGAAGTATTATTTTGGCCTGCTGATTTATTGATTCAGCACTATTGTGGCTCCCAATGGTCTCTGCTGGCATTTTCTAGGGTACAGGAGAGGGGATAGAGACTTGAATTCAGAGTAATGAAGAGGCTGCTGGTTGTCTGTACCACCAGCCTGCCTTGGTGTCTTCCATTAGGGGAGGAGAGCCTCAGGTCTGTGTAGACAAAAAGGCTTCCCTGACTAGAGAGGGAATATCCTCCGACCAATGATTCCCAGCCTCCCTTGTGTCTCTGGCAGGAAGGGAAGTCTCTGTCATACTAAAGTTATAGGGAGCTTACCAGGTTTTGATGTTTCTTTGTTTAATACTTACACTTGATTTGTAGTTTTTAAGTGTGTGTTGGCTTCTAGTCATGCTAAGGTTGCGGTGGTGAGTTGTAGTGTTTTAATGGTGCTGATAGTTTTATACTGTTTTGGAGGATATTTGGCAGCTAGGCAGCTACTGTTATCCTCAGCCACAACTGTCCTCAATGACTTAGAAAATGATCCTCTCTGCCACTCTCCTTACCTTCAAGAATGAGTAGGCATGATTTGATTTGTCTGAGAAAAATTGAAACTATACAAACTGACATATTTTCCTAGTCACTTATTTCCCAAAAAGCATGTCATCCAATTCACTAACACTTGTAATAGCCATGGATCTTATGTCATAAATGGTGCTGCATTTATTTTCTCAGACTTTTTCTGTTGTCACCAAAATTTTCTTAAAAGGCATTGTTCCAGATTTATTGAATATCCTGGAAATTGATGAAGAAAATATTTTATAAAAATATATATATTAAAGCCTAAATGTACTATATTAATGCATCATGTATTAAAGCAGACAGAAAAGACTTTAATGTAGTTAATATTAATATTGAAAATAAATTCATGATTGCTTAGAATTTGTGTAATAAACTTAGATTCATTGCTTTACATTACTCAGAAAAGTCTAGTGGGAACAAAATAGTAGATTTTTTTTTTCATGATCATGGAACATTATCTACGGTGAAGAATATAGAATGGTTTTCTACCTATTAGCAAAGTAAAATAACCGGAATCATATAATTTTTAAAATGTGAGAGTACTATATATCTTTTATTTTTTACAACTGTCATCCTTTTCTGTTCTGGAACTTTTACTACAGCATCCAGAGCAGTAATTATAAAGACATTGCTTGAATATTGACAGTGGAAGAAGCAAAGAGGCATTGACATAGTTGCTGTTATATTTCTAGTTTCAGATACAGACCTCAAAATATTATTTTTATATTAACATATATACTTTGAGGCTACATTAGAAAGTAACATTTGATGTGAAATTTTGAATGCCCTTTGCTTTGGTTTTCCATTATTATAAAAATCAACACAAATGTGTCTAACTACTTCAATCTGAAGGTCACTGGTTATATTGAGAAGTGATATTTAGTTACAGAGATGATACTATCTACAACTGTACATCTGGTTTTTGAGTCATGCACTAATCTGAGTATTGGGAATTTCTGGCATTTCTGGGAAAAAATACACTCAATATGGAAAGTATATAAGCTGCATAATGTAGATGTATGGAAGAAAAAACTGGATCATAATTTTAATATTATAAAATCTTTGAATTATACTCTAAAGTTATGGATATAAAAGGAGACTAAACGACATAATGCTATATAAATGTAAAGTGCAATCATTATTATTATTCATCACTCCTTTGGTCTTCACCAAAGTGTAATTTGACCTCTCAGCAATGTTCAATTTATGTGCCAGTTCGAATTAAAGAGAGATCTTCCAGATGCTTGAAACAGGGCTAGAAGGTATCTAAAGTTTCTTATAGACTCAGTTGTCTATAAAATGCTGTTATTACATTTTTTTATAATCCTGACATGCAGTTTTGTAGTATGTGCTTTTAAAATGTCTGTGAGGTTTCTATGACTTATTTCTCCTGAAAAGCTCAACTTGTATCTATCTGTTCAGTGGCAATTAGCTTTAATACTATTTTCATAATTTCTTAAAATGATACATACATGTGGGTTTTTGCCTTTTAGCACCTTTAATTTAATAATTGAATAATGAGATGAACTGGAAACTTATTTCCCTCATTTAATTCAGCAAATAGAATTTATTTAGCACTAATTCTACCTAACTCTGTTCTGGGTACACAAAATGAATGGATATCACTATCATCAAAGATTTTATACTCATAAGGCAAAATGTGAAGTCACATCAGTCATGTCTGACTCTTGGTGACCCTACGGACCTTAGCCCATCAGGTTCCTCTCTCCATGGGATTCTCCAGGCAAGAATACTGAAGTGGGTTGCCATTTCCTTCTCCAGTGGATCTCCCTGACCTGAGGCTGGAAACCACGTCCTTTAAGTCTTCTGCCTTGGCAGGTGGGTTCTTTATTACCAGTGCCACCTGGGAAGCCCCTCATAAGGCTAAAGACATTATAAAAATTTATAATGTTAAATAACATAAACTCTCACCTCTGATATAAAAAATTTCTCAAAGATGTGGTCTGTAACTTAAAGGATGTTTTTTTAGTAAGAATATTTTAAATATCATTTATTTAAAAATTAATTATTGTTCTTTCCAACTACTTTGCTTGTTAAAGTCTAAAGGTATAAATATTGCAATCTGTGAATGATTAGTTCAATATACACTAAGAATAAGCACAGATAATTAAGCCAACATATTAATATATACATCAGTTTTTTAATGCAATCCATGGATTAGAGCAAGTTTGGAAAACTCAGCAGTGGCCACAGGACTGGAAAAGGTCAGTTTTCATCCCAATTCCAAAGAAAGGCAATGCCAAAGAATGCTCAAACAACCGCACAATTGCACTCATCTCACAGGCTAGTAAAGTAATGCTCAAAATTCTCCAAGCCAGACTTCCCCAATATGTGAACCATGAACTCCCTGATGTTCAAGCTGGTTTTAGAAAAGGCAGAGGAACCAGAGATCAAATTGCCAATATCCGCTGGATCATGGAAAAAGCAAGAGAGTTCCAGAAAAACATCTATTTCTGCTTCATTGACTATGCCAAAGCCTTTGACTGTGTGGATCACAATAAACTGTGGAAAATTCTGAGAGAGATGGGAATATCAGACCACCTAACCTGCCTCTTGAGAAATCTGTATGCAGGTCAGGAAGCAACAGTTAGAACTGGACATGGAACAACAGACTGGTTCCAAATAGGGAAAGGAGTACGTCAAGGCTGTATATTGTCACCCTGCTTATTTAACTTCTATGCAGAGTACATCATGAGAAATGCTGGACTGGAAGAAACACAAGCTGGAATCAAGATTGCTGGGAGAAATATCAATAACCTCAGATATGCAGATGCCACCACCCTTATGGCAGAAAGTGAAGAGGAGCTAAAAAGCCTCTTGATGAAAGTGAAAGAAGAGAGTGAAAAAGTTGGCCTAAAGTTCAACATTCAGAAAACAAAGATCATGGCATCCGGTCCCATCACTTCATGGCAAATAGATGGGGAAACAGTAGAAACAGTGTCAGACTTTATTTTTTTGGTCTCCAAAATCACTGCAGATGGTGATTGCAGCCATGAAATTAAAAGATGCTTACTACTTGGAAGAAAAGTTATGACCAACCTAGATAGTATATTCAAAAGCAGAGACATTACTTTGCCGACTAATGTCCGTCTAGTCAAGGCTATGGTTTTTCCTGTGGTCATGTATGGATGTGAGAGTTGGACTGTGAAGAAGGCTGAGTGCCGTAGAATTGATGCTTTTGAACTGTGGTGTTGGAGAAGACTCTTGAGGGTCCCTTGGACTGCAAGGAGATCCAACCAGTCCATTCTGAAGGAGATCAACCCTGGGATTTCTTTGGAAGGAATGATGCTAAAGCTGAAACTCCAGTACTTTGGCCACCTCATGTGAAGAGCTGACTCATTGGAAAAGACTCTGATGCTGGGAGAGATTGGGGGCAGGAGGAGAAAGGGACAACCCAGGATGAGATGGCTGGATGGCATCACGAACTCGATGGATGTGAGTCTGAGTGAACTCCGGGAGTTGGTGATGGACAGGGAGGCCTGGCGTGCTGCGATTCATGGGGTTGCAAAGAGTCAGACACGACTGAGCGACTGAACTGAACTGATGGATTAGAGAGAAATAATAACTTTTCTCCCTCCACCCTCTTTTATGGACTTTATCTGAAAGTTATTTCAGAAAGATAACTAGAGCCTCATTATCTGGTATACCACCTTAGTTTAGGGTTTCCCTTGTGGCTCAGCTGGTAAAGAATCCACCCACAATGCGGGAGACCTGGGTTTGATCCCTGGGTTGGGAAGATCCCCTGCAGAAGGTAATATCTACCGACTCCAGTATTCTAACCTGAAGAATTCCATGGACTGTACAGTCCAAGGGTCTTTGTTGCTGTTCAGTTGCTTGGTCATGTCTGACTCTTTGCCACTCATGAAGTGCAGTGCACCAGTCTTCTCTGTCCTTCACCATCTCCCAGAGTTTTCTCAAACTCATGTTCATTGAGTCAGTGACGCCATCCAACCGTCTCACCTGTCATCCCCTTCTCTTCCCACCTTCAATCATTGCCAGCATCAGGTCTTTTCTCATGAGTCGGCTCTTCGCATCAGGTGGCCAAAGTATTGGGGCTTTAGCTTCACCATCAGTCCTTCCAATGAGTATTCAAGGTTGATATCCTTTAGGATTGACTGGTTTGATCTCCTCATTGTCCAAGAGACTCTCAAGAGTCTTCTCCAACACCACAGTTCAAAAACATCAGTTCTTTGGTGCTCTGCCTTCCTATGGTCCAACTCTCACATCCACACTTGACTACTGGAAAAACCATAGTTTTGACTAGATGGACTTTTGTCGGCAAAGTAATGTCTCTGCTTGTTGATACACTGTCCCGGTTGGTGATAGCTTTTCTTCCAAGGAACAAATGTCTTAATTTCACAGTGCAGTCACTGCCCACAGGTATTTTGGAGCCCAAGAAAATAAAGTCTGTCACAGTTTCCATTGTTTCTCCATCGATTTGCCATGAAGTGATGGGACTGGATGACATGATCTTCATTTTTTGAATATTTTAAGCCAGCCTTTTCACTGTCTTCTTTCACTTTCATCAAGAGACTGTTTAGTTCCTCTTCGCTTTCTGCCATAAGGGTGGTGTCATCTGCATATCTGAGGTCGTTGATATTTCTCCTGGAAATCTTGATTCCAGCTTGTGTGTAATGCAGCCCAGCATTTCTCATGATGTTCTCTGCATATAAGTTAAATAAGCAGGGCGACAATATACTGCCTTGATAGACTCCTTACCCAACTTTGAACCAGTCTGTTGTTCCATGCCCTGTAATAATTGTTGCTTCTTGACCTGCATATGGGTTTCGTAGGAGGCAGGTAAGGTGGTCTGGTATTCCCATCTCTTTCAGAATTTTCCACTGTTTGTTTTGACCCACACAGTCAAAGGCTTTAGTGTAGTCAATGAAGCAGAAGTAGATGTTTCTCTGGAATCCTCTTGTTTTTTCTATAATCCAATGGATGTTGGCAATTTGGTCTCTGGGTCCTCTGCCTTTTCTAAATCCACCTTGTACATCTGGAGTTTCTTGGTGCACAAACTGTTGAAGAATAGTTTGAAGGGATTTGAGCATCACCTTGCTAGCATGTGAAATGAGTAAAATTTTGTGGTAGTTTGAACATCTTTGGCAAGGCCTTCTTTGGAATTGGAATTAAAACTGACTTTTTAAAATATATAAGTGAGAATAAGCAAACGAGAAATGCTTCTCAACAAAAACAATGTCATTGTTATTTTTCAGTTGCTAAGTCATGTCTGACTCTTTGGGACCCCATGGACTAAAGCATGCCAGACTCCCCTGTCCTTCACTATCTTCCAGAATTTGTTCAGATTCACATCTATTGAGTCAGTGATGCTTTTTAATTCTCTGCAACTCCCATCTCCTTGTGCCTTCAGTCTTTCCCAGCATCAGGGTCTTTTCCAATGAGTTGTCTCTTCACATCAGGTGGCAAATATATTGGTAATTCAGTCTCAGCATTGGTCCTTCCAGTGAATGTGTGTGCTGGGTTTAGTCGCTCAATCATGTCTGACTCTTTATGATCCCCTGGACTGTAACCCACCATGCTCCTCTGTCCATGGGGATTCTCTAGGCAAGAATACTAAAGTGGGTTTCCATGCCCTCCTTCAAGAGATCTTCCCAAGCCAGGGATCAAAACCAGGTCTCCCACATTGCAGGTGGATTCTTTGCCATCTGAGACACCAGGGAAGCCCTTTCAAGAAATATTCAAGGTTGATTTTCTTTGGGATTGATTGATTTGATCTCCTTGCGTCCAGGAGGCTCTCAAAAGTCTTCTCTAGCACCACAAAAATTCAAAAGCATCCAGTCTTTGTTGCTCAGCCTTCTTTATGGTCCAAATCTCACATCCATACATGACTACTGGAAAAACCATAGCTTTGACTAGACAGAACTTTGTTGGCAAATAATGTCTCTGCTTTTTAATATACTTTCCAGGTTTGTCATAGCTTTACTTCGAAGGAACAAGCATCTTTAATTTCATGGCTGCAGTCACCATCTGCAATGATTTTGGAGCCCAAGAAAATAGTCTCTCACTGTTTCCATTGTTTCCCCATCCATTTGCCATGAAGTGATGGGGCCAAATGCCATGAGCTTCATTTTTTGAATATTAAAATTTAAGCCAGTTTTTTCACTCTCTTCTTTCACTTTTATCAAGAGGCTCTTCACTTTCTTCCATAAAGTGTTATCAGATTAAAATTTCTTAACTTTTATGCATGTGTGTATATACATTGTATTAAAAGAGCATGAAAGAAGCTTATCTGTAGTTTTTTTCCCTCTTTTCAAGACATGACCTGTCTATAGAAAGCAATTCTGGGACATTGATAACAGTCCAGGTAACATTTTCAGATTATCCTTTAAGGGAGGAGGAAAGCATTATCTGGTCTAAGAGCTTTGACAAGAGCTGTCTGAGTGCCAGCAGAAAAGGACATTAGTAACCAAGATATATCATTTACAATGTGCCCTTTTTATGACTCCTGTCAAGTTACAGCATAATCTGAGGAAAATCAACATCATTTAAGGTTGCAATGACCTTCTAAGGGCTTGTTTTTAAGAGCAGAGGTTAAAAGGCACAACAGTGTGAGTCACCGAACATGATTGTACTAGAGCAAGTTTTATAGATTGTCATTTTCTTTTTAACTCTGCTTTTAAGCTCAGTGTCTATTATACAAGTTAAAAATATTTTTTGAGAATTAGAGGTCTGTGTTAGGAGGTCTGGATTTTATTTTATTTTTTTTTTCCAATTTGATTTTCTATATAAACTTAACAAAAACATATGGACATAATGTCCATTAAAATGTGAGCCTCTTAAAAAATGGCTAAGAGACAAAAAGAAGAGTGAGCTTTAACATGATCAGGATACAATGAATAACTTAATATAATCATCTTTTTATAATAAATCAGAACAAAGAAATAGCTCATCAATATATGAAAAAGACTAGTGTAGTAGATATTTGGTGACAGATCAGAAGACAAGACAGTAATTCATAGTGACTTGACCAACCAGATGACTTTTATGGCATTTGAAATGATCAATTAGGAATAGTAGCACTCTGGAGCAAAGTTACAACTTATTTAAACACCAACAAGTGTTTCGAATCAAAACAGTAAAAACAAAGCACAGTAATCTTTTCTTCTTAGAAAGCTTGAAAGTTAAGAGCAAATTTTGAAAAAAATCAATGTAGGGAAAAATAGACTACTAAAAACTCCTGAAGAGAAAATGAATTACTAGAATTTAGAAATGAAGATATGCCTCAGAGAACATCTGAGAGAAAGAAAGAGATGACAAGCATTACAAGTTGAAAGATGAACAGGCTGAGAAACTTTAATTTTATTAAAAAAAATCAGGAGGAATAAATATAGAAAACTGAGGAAAGGAAATATTCAAAGTATGAAAGAAATATTTCAAGCATTAATGAAAAATCTGAGTATTGATATTAAAAAATTCACCAAGACTGAACTCACTGAACCCCACCAAAAAATCACATTTAGACAGATAATAGTCAATGAAAATCCTTTAATGTTTCATAGAAATATAACTGAACTCATTTTTTTCCTATATGTCCCCTGTCATTTTCTATATAAACTTTAATCATTTCTGTCTATATATTTAACATGATGCAGTTTTTGTAATATTACTAGAAGCTTTACTTTCTCTTTTAGAAATTCTAAGCTTCCACTGTTTCCTGCTATAATCACTGCTGGCTCCTTCTTTGTGTATATATTTTAATTATTTTCTTACCTTGTTAACCTAGTATACAAAGAAACAAGTCTTACATTTTCAACCTCTGTATTTTTCCAGTGTTCTGTGTATAGTAGGCCATTAGTAAACATTTTTTATGTAAAGCAATGAATGAACGAACCCAGATAAAGGTCTCCAATTATTTGCAGTCATCCAATAAGCTTTTATACAAATATTTGGTTTATTGGAAAACTTAGCAGTTTGACACTTTGAAATAAAAACATCATTGGCTCTCATGAGTTATAGTAAAATTTTCTTAGTTATAATAAATAAAAATCATCATCCATAAAGATGCTTGCATTTACTAAATTTGAGATAAATAAGGATTAAAAAAGTTTTCTTTACTCTCAGCAAGTTAAACATAGGATGATTTTTCAACTATCTGACATTAACAATGTGATTGTTAATCTCAAAAACAAGAGAATATTATAATTCATGTGATTTAGGCTAATAATAATGTATTTTCTTATAATAGAGATTGATAAACATCAGAAATAAAAATTTTAAACAAGGTTTCCTATCAATAAAAACAGAAAAGACTTCACAATCACCTGACCCGAATTGTGCTAGTGGGGTGTTTTAAGATCTTGACTTTTTCTGAGCTACAAACAACCCATGATTTCTTTCTGAGCCATGATCTCTCTCTGTTTCATTCATTCTGTTCTTTTCTCATTTCCCTATTATCATTTAACATCATGTTTGACCATGCGTGTGTGCTCAGTCGTGTTCAACTCTTTGCAACCCCACGGACTACAGCCCGCCGGGCTCCTCTGTCCATGGGATTTCCCAGGCAAGAATACTGGAGTGGGTTGCCATTTCCTTCTCCAGGGAATCTTCCTGACCCAGGGATGGAACCCTCCTGACCCGAGGATGGAACCCATGTTTCCTGCATCTCCTATATTGGCAGGCAGATTCTTTACCACTGCGCCACCTGGGAAGCCCCACATTTGACCACTCCACCGTAAATCAGTTTTCATTTATTCCATATATTGCCTTTCCTGCCTTGATATCAGGGAATAATTTTTAAAGATAACTTTGAAAAAACAAACAAACAAACAAACAAAGATAATTTTGAAAGAAGTAGGCTAACAATTGTGGAGAAAAGGAAGCTCATTTGGTAAAGAATATGCCTATAATGCAGGAAACCTGAGTTTGATCCCTGGGTCAGGAAGATCCCTGGGGAAGGAAATGGCAACCTACTCCAGTATGTGGGCATTCATGTATATACTGAATGAAGAAGGGCTAGCCGATATGAAGAATTTTAAGAGATGAGTATTCTAGGTATCAGACTCTTCCTCCACAAACATTATAGGACAGAAAAATACTTGTTTTTAAATTAATGGTATTTTAATAAATATTTTTAATTAATGTGATATTGTGCACCACAATGAGGATTAGAAAAGCACAGTACTTGGCTGATGAAAAATTGTTTTTTAACCATCAATTTTTATTAAAAATGAGAATTTCTAATATATATTCTTTGTAAAGCAATATATAAACCCAAAATAGCTCTTCAGAAAGAATAATAATAGATATTTTGCATCCAAAAAGCAAATATTTTAATTTGGACTTTCCAAAATAATAGATTTAAAAAGTGGGCCATTTTCAGCTCAGAACTAGTGAACACAGAGAAAATTGTTAGAGTGTCTGGCTGTCTGAGTGATCACATTCTTATTAGGTAATGCCTCTCCTATATTGACAGCTTTGACTCATTCAGGTAAATATCTCAAAAGGAAAAGATGGTGAATAATATGATTAACAGAAAACTTAATTTACTTAAATCTCAGGCTTTTCTGGTAACCCATGAAATATTCTGGTAATACTACAAGCATATTGAATAATCTTAGATAATGACTGCATAATGTAGGGAGTACGCTCTGTTTCCATTCCTGCTGTCAAGCAATTGTGGTTACACTTGGCATTTTTGAGTATAAATGCTGCTTCTATAATACCAGTTTCCATGAAAAGTTGGGCAATAAGTGAGATTAATGACTGAGAACTATGAAACTATCTTGGAATCACTGGCCTTTCTGAAACATTCAGAGCATCCATCTTTGTCCTCTCATTTTGAGTATCACAGAATTGGAAATCAGGTGATCTAGCCTACGGTTCAGACTGTGCCTCAAACTGGTTGTATGACCAGGGACATCTCTCATAAATCTCTTGGGTTTACTTATTTTATGGCAAAATGGAGGGGTTAAATTAGATTGCTAAAGTTCCTTGTAGGCCTGCCCTAAAATTGTGTGAATTTAAAAACATCTGTTAATATATAAAAGACACATACTTTGAATTTAAGTAAACTATTGCTATTACTTGGCAAAGAAGTTTTTGAATTTAACAAATCATAGATCAGCTACATGTTCACCCATTGATATCCATCACGAGCACATTTCTAACTTTAAATTTTTATATCTGATAATTAAAAAGCTAATTATTTTGCACACACCATTTTTTTTTAAGAAAGATCCAAAGATGAAATACTTTGCAGATAATCAGAATGGCCAAAATCTCTTTTTTTTCCCTAAAGTGTTAACATTTTTATCTCTAATGTGCTGTTTCACAGAGATACATAGAAAATCTAGTGCAAATAAACATCCAATTAAATGTTGCTACACAAAATAACAGGCCCATAGTTTAGATCCCACAGACATGCTAGGTAGAACATTATGAAGAATTTAACATGAGTATAAGATTAGTAGAATAAACATGACTGTGACTATTGCAAAATCATTTATTTCTTATTAAAAATAAATTGCCATTATAAAAGGAGTGAAAATAGAAAATATAGGGTTTCCCTTTACCATGTATCTGATGGGCGGGTGACCATTGGCTAAGTGAAAGTGTTATCTCTGGAGGTAATAAGAAAGCTGAATACAAACAATTGTTCCTTGAGGAGCTGTTGTTGACTTGAGCTTAGGTATCTAAAGCATTATGCAGTTTCTGCTGACCAATATTCATGTCTTTATTTCCTCTCACACGCAGTGCAGGATCATCTATTATGGACTTATTTTTGGCAGTAAATGAGAGTCATGTTATCATTAATTGTGATAGCATAAGTTAATAATTAGTTGAATATTTACTTTGTGTGAGTCTCTGAGGTATACAACATTAATAATTACCATATTTTAACCTTCAAAACCCTAAATATGAGTATTATCATTATCTCCATTTTTTTAGATGAGACAGTTAAAATTTAAGGATGATAATTAACTTGTCCAAGTTTATATATCCAGGAAGTGATTTTATTGATTCTTAATTTCATGTCTAGGTTAGTCTAAAGCCAATTCTTTTAATCAACATAGGATATTATTTAAAAATTAGATTGAAACAGTGTCAGAATGACCCAAGGAAACAAGGCTTCTAGGATCACAGGATGTGCTGTTGGCTGCATTGTAGTCACTGATTCGTTGTGTTCGGGTGTTTTAAGTCTCCAGAATTATGAAACACTTCACTTGCCGTTTATCCCACAAATGGGTTAGCACAGTTGTGGCATAACGTGCTTTTGTCTGTTGCATTGGTAAATTTTATTTTCTAATATTTGAAATATAAATCTCCCCAAATATTTTCAAACCATAGTTGGGTGAGGATCCAAATGAAGTGGATGAACACGCAGATTGTACAAAGAGCAATTTCCAACATAATATTCCTTCAGGATTGAAGAAGAGGATGGATAGTGAAATTTTTTCCTCCTGTTTTTGTTCCTAAGTGAACTTTGTTCAAAATTCAAGTACCAAATATTAAAATAATTAAACAAGGGGACTATTAGACCAAGAAGGCTCTAATACTTTGGTAGTTCCAAGCAAGCCAAAAGTTGGAGCCAGAGTCCATGAAGCAGATGTAAGAAAATGAAACTTAAGAACAACCAACTTGGCTTTCCCGAATAAGGCAACTGATTAAAGTGAAGTGAAGTGAAGTGGCTCAGTCGTGTCCGACTCTTTGCGACCCCGTGGATTGTAGCCCACCAGGCTCCTCCATCCATAGGATTCTCCAGGCAAGAATATTGGAGTGGGTTGCCATTTCCTTCTCCAGGGGATCTTTCCACCCAGGGATCGAACCCAGGTCTCCCGCATTGTAGGCAGACACTTTAGCCTCTGAGCCACCTAAAAAGGCAACTGATTAAGCTATAACTATAACTATATAACTGGCCTGCTTTGTTTCACTGTCTTCTATACAAAAACAGCCCATAAAAAAAAAAGGAAAAAAAAAAAAACAGCCCTGACTCCTTTCCAGGAACACTCCTTCACTTTTTTTTTTTTTTTCAAAAAAAAAAAAAAGAATAGCTTTATTGAGAAATAATTCTCAAAATAAAATACTTTCATTAAGAGTGTACAATTTAATAAATTTTCGATGTGGCACTAAAAATATGTGCATCAATCACCACTTTTGTTTTGATGCTGCCAGATCAAATCTGTGTAAGCTCCAGTAAACTGCTGAAAATTCTGATGTGCCTCCTTTTACCTCTAACATACTTTTCTGCCCCTTCTTCCCTATAGTGACTTTGTACCAAAAAAAAAAAAAAATTAGATCAGAGGAAGACAAGCGGCACAAATGGAAATGATGTTTTCCACTTACTATTAACAAAGAGAATAAAATTAAAGCCTTCCTAAAACAGGGCTTGGGAAGATATTTCATCTCTCTCAGATTTTAATTTAAAAATTGTTTATAAATAATTTCCTTTTTATTGTATGATTATCTAAATGTATGTGCATTTCCACTAATAAGAGATGCTCAATACTTACATTTCTATAACTTAGTTCAAGTTGACCTTCTCATCTCTCTAATTCCACTAATTCTAGCTTCATCAACTTTACTCTTGTTACCATATGTTTGTCTTTAAAAAAGTAAAAAGTAGAATATATTTCATTGCCTATAAAAGCAAACGTTACCAAAGAATTTAAGGAAATGGCTTTGCTAACAACACATAAAGCTCTTGCTTCTAAATGACAACAGGGCTGTAGGAAAATTGGAGAGGTGTTATTTGCACAACAAACACAGTAATTGTTTTTTCTGTGAGACTGGAAAGCCTGATAAATATCATGTTTATTTGCAAACCACCAACCATTTTCCTTGAATGTTATTATATTATTTGAATGAGTATGCTGTCCAGAATTTTACCTGTGACATAATTTGAATTGTCTCTGTACATAAAAACCAATAGCTGAGCAGATTCCTTCAAAAGGTGTGATATATGAATTTATATAAGCTGTATATTATGAGGAAATTTATTTTTTCAACAATATTTTTTAAACTCTGCATAAATATTTCCCTTTGAAATAAGTCTTTAAGTAGCCAGATGAATGCTGACATATTTCTAATTATTCATTTCTAATGATAAAATATAGACATTTGTGAGTTATAGTTCTTCTGGGAGGGGAAATCTACATTTTCACTTCATTATGGAAAAATTATCTGTTCTATAATTTACATAGAACTAATATTTTAAAATTAAACACATATTGTATTAAAAGTTACTTAAAACCAATAGATAATAGATTTCAAAAGACAGTGACATATTTTATTAGTGATAAGTTTCTTGGCTCCAGAAACTATATCCCCATCTTAGATGCATCATATCCAATCTTTATTTATAAAATATGATTTGACAAATCTTATGAATATCTGGCTACTTTTCTAAAGATTCTTTTACATCTGCCCTAATTCCTAAATCAGCAGTAATGATCATACATCAGGTGGCTAATATATACTTTTTGATGGACTAAGTTAAATCATTATAGTCCAAAAATTTTATTGCATTTTATGAACTGTCTTTTGATGATAAACCATTTACCTATTATATTTTCTTAGTTGTTTGTCATTCTACACTTTAATTTTTATTTCAACAATGTAATAGAAACAAGAAATCACTAGCAATTTACAGAGATGTGTGAATTATATAATAAATAAATATATATATAATTAAAAGTATTTGTCATCTTTCAACTTTGATGAAAATTTTAGAAATATTAAATTTATTGCTTAGCCTGTTTTGTTCACATTTTTTGGTGTACTCATGTCAGAAACCTGAAGTATATTTAGATTTTACTTTTTAACACAAGCAATCCTCAAATTTACATGCCTTAAAGTAATACAATTTTGACTTTTGTTCAATTATATTTCCTTACAAATTCAGTGAGACAGTTACTCACTAATTACTAAGAAATACAGACAGATGGGCTATCTACTATCTTGGATGTTTCCCTCTCTGCATCAGAGGGTCTAGTGCAGGCAATTGAATATCAGTCCTGAAAATGATACACAGAACTTATTTACCGGAAGGACATAAAAGTACCAAACAATTACAAAGGAGCATGAAAAAGCAATGCGACCATGTTTTGAGGAAGATATACAGCTGTAATTACTTTTAGAGCAGCAAAATGGCTACTATAGTTTTCATTATGGTTTTTGTTGCAATAATTTTATTATGCCTCTTATAATGGAGCAGCAGTGACTAAAAATGCATATTCTAGACCAGGAATGCTTAGTTTTAAATCCTGACTCTACCACTTAACTTGGAGAAGGAAATGGCAACCCACTCCAGTACTCTTGCCCGGAAAATTCCATGGATGCAGGAGCCTCATAGGCTACAGTCCATGGGGTCGCAAAGTACTGGACACGACTGAGTGACTTCACTTTCTCTCTTTCTATAGTTTCTTTAGAAGGAACTGGCCACCCACTCCAGTGTTCTTGCCTGGAGAGAACTGGGGCCTGGTGGGTTACAGTCTATGGGGTTGCAAAGAGCTGGACATGACTAAGTAATTAATACACACACACACACACACACACACACACACACACCACTTAAATAACTATAAGTTGAGCAAGTTAGATTCTTTGTTCTTTCATTTTCTCATCTGAGTATATTCCTATCATCTATGCAGTGTCATTCTGAATGTTAAATGTGGTAATATGTGTAAAACGCTTAGAACAGTGACCGGCATAGAAACTCTTATAATGTTGCCATGTGAGCTCAGTATAATGCCATAAAGTCACTTCTCAATGTCATCGTAGACTAGGTTTATATTTTTCATGTCATTGTATGTAAGTACTTCATGATTACTTGAAAGTGAAAGTGAAAGTTTCTCAGTTGTGTCCAACTCTTTGCGACCCCCTGGACTGTAGTCCATGGAATTCTCTAGGCCAGAATACTGGAGTGGTTAGCCTTTCCCTTCTCCAGGGGCTCTTCCTGACCCAGGGATTGAACCTGTGTCTCCCGCATTGCAGGCAGACGCTTTACCACCTGATCCACCAGGGAAGCCCAAGACTGACAGAGGCAAGTGCAAATAAGGATGAAGATGGGTAAGTCCTGGCCTGTTCTGATAGCAAGATTGCTCCCACAGGGCCTGGAAGGAGACACCAATGAGTGAGAAGTGAGGATGCTCTTTCCGTAGCAAAGTGGTGAGTAGGCTCCTGATTCTGTCTTCCATGGCAATAATTCTCAAAGCAGTGATAGGAGATTCCAGTTGGCAATAAGGAGGGATTAGCTCTTACTGAATTTTGATGGTTCATAAGAATAGTCACAAAATTACTATGAAAATACTGGTATTGGTCTAACTTTGAAATTTTAGTCTGTAAGATCATTTAGGTATATTCTTTATAAGGACAAATTATTTGCCTTGTAGCAAATTTGATTTTTCATCAAAATTAATGACTGAATCACAACATGGATCATTAAATGTGATAATACCACTACAAAAGTAAGCATAACTATGAAGTAATGGTACTAGAATTCTGTCGTTCCTAAAATAATATTGTTGGCATTTCTTTTAAAAAGTTTTTTTCTTAAAGTATATATAAGCAGAATTCCAAACTTGATCTCTTTAAAAGTTAGCATTTGCTTGAAAATATGGATATGATGATATTATGGTAATATCATTGAGGTAAAATTTGCATTTATAATTATATTAGATTTGTTCATCAGTGGTACATTTATTAACTAAATTGTGATTTACTGAATAGTACTAAAGGGACTAAATGTCTTGGTTTGGTATTATTAAGCCCCATACAAGTCTAAGTCAGGATATATACTGTGTATATATGTTCTGTAATCATATAGGCTTTATTTGGGGGAAAATCATATAGCAGAAAGAGAAGCACATGGTTATTAGGTACTTAGTATCTTTGACTAGGCCATCTGGAAAGTTCTTGTTGTTCATCTTGTAACTAGGTCCCTAGGCCACCTACAAGCACATGTTGGCACTGACATGGATCTTTTACTGTTGGTTCTCCCTAGATCTCTAAATAGGACAGTGATAAGGAAAAACAGCACAAGGAAGTAAAAATATATATATATGATCAGTAGTCCATCGTGATGCTCAATGAGGACCCCTGTGAACACTCTAGGCAAGACAAAAGTATCCAGCTGTTCTCATTCCTAGTTCCAGGGACTAAACAGGGCCAGGTCTATGCTGCTAAAACTGAACTTGCTTGGAGCTTAGAACCCTAGTGAGAGGGACTCTTACTTCCTCCCATTCTATTTTCTTGTAATATGTGTTCAGTTCAGTTCAGTTCAGTAGCTCAGTCATGTCCAACTCTTTGCGACCCCATGAATCGCAGCACGCCAGGCCTCCCTGTCCATCACCAACTCCCAGAGTTCACTCAAACTCACGTCCATCAAGTTGGTGATGCCATCCAGCCATCTTATCCTCTGTCATCCCCTTTTCCTCCTGCCCCTAATCCCTCCCAGCATCAGAGTCTTTTCCAATAAGTCAACTCTTTGCATGAGGTAGCCAAAGTACTGGAGTTTCAGCTGTAGCATCATTCCTTCCAAAGTACACCCAGGGCTGATCTCCTTTAGAATGAACTGATTGGATCTCCTTGCAGTCCAAGGGACTCTCAAGAGTCTTGTCCAACACCACAGTTCAAAAGCATCAATTCTTAGCTTTCTTCACAGTCCAACTCTCACATCCATACATGACCACTGGAAAAACCATAGCCTTGACTATGTGTTAGAATATGTAATATGTGTTAGAAATGTAATATGTGTTAGAAATGTAATATGTGTTAGAAATACCTAATAAGTGTGATTTAAACAGAGCAAGGTGTAGATACCAGGTATGTGTACAGTATGAGTATGAAGGCTAAGTGGGCATGAAGATGTAGGGGCTTGGATGAAGTTGAGTTTAGATATGATGACCTTCGGTGAAGTTGCAATCAGGTTTGTAAGCAAAGAGAACTTTCCCACTTGGCACACACTACTCCATCTCCTGATAAGTTGATCTTATGTAGATTCTTCCCCTGGACCTTTAGAGAAATAAAAACAACAAATCTCCAGTCATCCTATCGGAGTCTCTTATGATCAGCCTGTTGATCTAGATACATAAATTTCAAGCCATGTCTATATAATCCAAAAATATCAGGTCTGATTTTTAAATAGTCAATCATAATAATCCCAGAAATCCAAAGCTATGGTCAGGCTTCTGGGTTCATTTAAATGGGTATTTACTTGCAAATCAGTGAGCAAAATAAAAGCTGTTATGTGGTCCATAGTTTAATATATGAATATTCAACGGGTCAAACTAATACCCATACATCAGTTGAGGTCACATTTATCACAGATTTTTTAAAAAGTTGGTCTTAGAGCTTTTGGATTTAAAAATTAAATTAAATTGCATTTAATAATTGTGGATCAGACTTATTTTAGATTTATTTTAGGAACAAGGACTAAGGAAGCTTAAGATCTATTTAAAGTGCAGACAAAATTCCCACAATAACATCATAATGGATATCTTGTATGTACATTTTAAATGACTGGCAATTTAATTAACCCTGATCTATAGTAGTGAATTTTGTGATATTTGGAAGGTACCAAATTTTAATATTTTTTAACAATCCAAGCCTATGCTTGAATTTGTTAATATCTGAAAGATTTTTTTTCATTTTCATATGAATATCTAGTACAATCAAAAATTTGTAAATGTATGCATAAAGAAATAATTATGAGGCATACTTATTAGAAACATATATATATATATAGGTGATGTCTATATGTATTTAGAATGACATTGAGATCACTTGAACTAATGAGATGAAATCAGAAAAGATAATTTCAAATTCTATTAAAAGCATTAGAATATAAATGAAGAGGAAATAAAATCATTCAAAGGAATTCTCCTTCCTCTTAATTTATTAATGTATATACCCATCCATTTATTCTTTAAGTCAAACAATATTTGATGAGATCTGGGTTGCAAAAATCAACATAATATTAAGACTGGCTTTGAGTTGCTTACAATATTCATCAAGCCCTGGGTTGCTGCTGCTAAGTCACTTCAGTCGTGTCCGACTCTGTGTGACCCCATAGACGTCAGCCCACCAGGCCCTGGGTTAGTGGTGAATATACTTTAATGAAATGAGGAATGTCTAAATTTGGAGAATAACTTCTTGATAGCTGATAAGAACTTTGGATTTTGAGCCAATCATGACCCTGGTCACAGAATTCAAGCAGTGTAACTGTGGCTTAACTTGCTTTTTCTCAGCAATGACTTTCCATTTATCCAGTGTAGAAGAGAGGGAGTTCCTTTATGGTACTCACACAGTTATGACTCTTTGTAACCCAGTGGACTGTACAGTGCATGTAATTCTCCAGGACAGAATACTGGAGTGGGTAGCCACTCCCTTCTCCAGGGGATCGTCCCAGCCCAGGAATTGAACCCAGGTCTCCCTCGTTGCAGGTGATTCTTTACCCTCTGAGCCACCAGGGAATCCCACACAGTGAAACACACACATTTGAATACAAAGTTTTTGAGAACCCTTGGGAAAACCTAGTAAGTGTTTAATTTTACCCTTATATTTTTCTCTATCACTTGACTACTGCATAGATTTGGGTGATTTTTATATTTCGTGCTTATTTTGGAGAAGGAAATGGCAACCCACTCCAGTGTTCTTGCCTGGAGAATCCCAAGGACAGCGGAGCCTGGTGGGCGGCCGTCTATGGTGTCACACAGAGTCAGACACGACTGAAACGACTTAGCAGTAGCATGCTTATTTTAATAGAGAAGTTTAGGTTACTGATTTAAGATTATTTCTTTTCTAAAGTAAGTATTTAAAAAGTTACCAATTTCTCTCTATGCATGCCTTCATCTATGTGTTATTTTGAAATGTTACCAGATTCTAAAGATTTCAAACATAAATTCTGTCATGGCAGTTTGAGCAGGGTTGGAAAAGAATTTCCAGACACAGAGTGTTTCAGAAAGCAGTGAGGTTATTAAGAACAAAAAGCAGAGAAAATGTGGGTGTTGCAAGCACAGTATGCTGACCTCCTGACAGAGCAGAGAGGGTCGATGCTTTTGTAAGCTAATAGTCAATTTTTGTAGCATTAAGACAAAGAAAATTCCTTCTGGAAGGGTAGCATTAGGTGATTGGTTAGGTCAATATGGGGTGAGTACCAGGGTGACCATTTTTACCTGACATGGAGTTAGAAGCCTGGCTGGTAAGGATCAGGGGGCTTTTGGCAAGAGTTATAATGGGGTCAGTCATTTCTGGAGATGACATTGGTATAGGCCTCTGTACCTGTGACCTTGGTATGGGACTCCACAGATCATATTAGTAAACCTGTTTTATACAAACATAATTCAATAATCTCTGTTTACTGTTAAAAATAAAAATTAAGACTAGACAAGCTAAAGAACTAGTACTCAGAGCATGGTTGAGAGGCACTCCAGGCCCATGCATACACACATTTTCTAGCGACCTCTGGAGAGTCCTCGTTCACCTTGAGGCACAGAGTAATGTATGATTCTCACTTCTGCTGCATCTAGCCGCCTGAAGAGGGCTTCACAAACACTCTAAAACTTTTTCTTCCTCCTCTTTTCCTCCTTTATATTTTGTTCAGCCTCTTGAACTTTACAACTCTCAAGAGCCAATCTTTTTTTGGCAGGAAGCTGCATGAGTGATAATCCAACAGAGCAGCGTCATCCACCTGAAGGATGGCACTGGAAATTGCATGATTTGTAAGGAAGGAAATTGTCACTTTCTGAATGGTGTTTCATCATGAGTCTAGGCCCGAGGACAGTTTCACACATACGGTTCCTCTCACACACACCCCAAATGATCCTGCTTCACGAACTTGAAGCTGTGTATGCTCATATAGCTATAGTGCAAAGGGTGATTTATATTTAATTAACATTCTCAAAAAGTCTTAAAGGTGAAAAACACTGGAAATTGTTGGAGATAATTTGTTGGGGTTCAATGTTAACATTATTTATTTATTAACAAATTGCAGCCAGTGTCTAGCATTTGCTTAGATCTAAATATAGATAATTTCACTCTAATTCATAAAATATGAACTTTATAAATGAAGTACATTGGAGTTTTATTACTTTCAATATAAAATTTTTCAGTTATTTGAAAGTACATTTTTAGTAGTGAAGGTGTCTTCAGATGATTAACTATTTGGCAAAAAGCCTAAGGCAAGCAGAATTTTAAATACTGAAATATTAATTTCGTAACACTATTCAAATATTTCAAAATTAAGTTAGATATATACTTTTGAGGGATCTGTCTATTGTGAAATAAGAGGTACTTTTTTTTTTTGAAAAAGCAGTGGAATGGGACAAATTGATTTTAGACAAATTATGGATGTCCTGATAGTCTCTGACAGATCTTATTTACAAATGAAGATCTTATTGCTAAATTCTCTTCAGGTCATACAATTAGAATTTTATTTTTTAAATAGAAATTTTGATATTATTAGTTCATAAGAATATTGAATATTAGAGTTATTCATTTAAATCCTATTTAAATGTGATATAAACTTTGAAGAAATGAGTAATTTCTTTTATATTATCTATGTTTCCCTGGTAAAATGTCTGCCCACAATGTGGGAGACCAGGGTTCAATCCCTAGGTCAGGAAGATCCCCTGGAGAAGGAAATGGCAAACCACTCCAATACTCTTGCCTGGAAAATTTCATGGACAGAGGAGCCTGGTAGGCTACAGTCCATGGGGTCGCAAAGAGTCAGACACAACTAAGCAACTTCACTTTCTTTGTTTATATTATACTTGAATTTTTAATTTAAATTGTCTTCATAAAACTCAATTTTATATTAATATTTTTATATTTTCAAAGTCTTAGAAGAGTAATCATGTTCCATGATCTTTCCCACAAGTAGGTATATATGTGCATGTATATATATATATATATGCATGTGTATATATATATATACACACACACACACACACACACACACACAGATATAGAGCTTCTCCATCTTTGGCTGCAAAGAATATAATCAATCTGATTTTGGTGTTGACCATCCGGTGATGTCCATGTGTAGAGTCTTCTCTTGTGTTGTTGGAAGAGAGTGTTTGCTATGACCAGTGCTTTCTTGGCAAAACTCTATTAGTCTTTGCCCTGCTTCATTCTGCTTCAAGGCCAAATTTGCCTGTTACTCCAGGTGTTTCTTGACTTCCTGTAATGAAAAGTCCAGTCCCCTGTAATGAAAAGGACGTCTTTTTGGGGTGTTAGTTCTACAAGGTCTTGTAGGTCTTCATAGAACCGTTCAACTTCAGCTTCTTGAGTGTTACTGGTTGGGGCATAGACTTGGATAACTGTGATAGTGAATGGCTTGCCTTGGAGACGAACAGAGATCATTCTGTCGTTTTTGAGATGGCATCCAAGTACTGCATTTTGGACTCTTGTTGACCATGATGGCTACTCCATTTCTTCTTAGGGATTCCTGCCCACAGTAATAGATATAATAATTTTTGATATATAGTAAATAATTCAATCATATTTTTTTTCAGATTTTCCATTATAAGTTATTAGAAAATATTGAATGATATTGAATATAGTTTCCTGTGCTATACACCAGGACCTTGTTTATCTATTTTATAAATAGTAGTGTGTATATCCAAAACTACTAATATATCTTATCATTTTGCCTTTTCATACTGTTCATGGGGTTCTCAAGGCAAGAATACTGAAGTGGCTTGCCATTCCCTTCTCCAGTGGACCACATTCTGTCATTATTTAATTTCAGTAAATATAAAGGCATTGTAGCCATTCATAAAATGTAAGTTTCTCCTTCCCACCTTAAAAAGTATAATCGTGGGTATTTCTGTTCTTTCTGTTGTTTCATCTTTTGCCACCTTAGCTACCATAGCAAAAAAGAAGCCAAGGGATCCATTGAGCCAACTTTTCTGGGATTAGATTTATCACTTTTCAATTTCATTGGTAGCTCTTACTTCTTGTAACAGATCACAGTTCAACTTCTGTTTCACATGAGCAATTCCAAAGACATTCAGGCATCAGGGCTTCAGCAACCCTATCTCTTCTTGTTTCTTTTCCCCAAACAACACTTTAGTCATGTTTCTGTGAATGGAGGTCATTTTAACAAATTCCATCATTGCTACTTTGCTGGAAGAACTCAAGGAACCTGAAGGCTATTATACTCACAGCTGTGAAATATTACAGAGAATGAATATACAACAGGATTGTTGCTATTGTTTAGTCACTAAGTTGTGTCTGACTCCTTGTGACCACTTAGACTATAGCATGCGAGGCTCCTTTTTCTGTGGGATATCCCAGGCAAGAACACAAGTGGGTTTCCATTCCTTCACAAGGGATCTTCCTGACCCATGACTGAACATGCATTTCCTGCACTGTAGGAGGATTTTAGTGACTGCAATTATAGAGTTAGGATTCCAAAGAAAACAAGGATAAGCAAGGAGAAAAAAGCTATTTGGCAGAGTCTGGGTGAATCCCACCACAGATTTTTTATGTGCTCTTCAAAGGGGCGACAGGGCATACTCCTTCCCTCCACCAGTGAAACGTACACTTCTGCACAGGAAAGTGTGTTTGAGACTCAGAGTCCAAGGTTTTATTAGGGGCTGGTCACATAGACACTCTGCCTATCCACAGCTACCAAAATTCAAGATTCCCAGAAGGAATGCAAAGTACCATAAATCACGTTGCCTGTACACACAGTTTATACAGAGCAGTACAGAGATTTGACCATTTTACAGAATGTTTCAAAGCCAAATTTCCTGAAACCAGCCAAGGGCCAGCTCTGCAAACAAGCCCTTCTAAGGATCAGCCTTGCTGTGTTAACTCTGTCCTGAACATCTCTTATGCTGTCACTCAGTTCCCATTTGATGCTGTCTTTAATGCATGCTGTCCCATTACATTCTCCCAATAGTCTACTCTGATGGGTATTACTATTCTTCGTCTACTTTTCCAATGAGAAAACTGAGAATCAGAGAGAAAACTGATTTCAAAAGGTCATATAACTAGGAAGAGGTAGCAAGGATTGAGGAGAAGGCAATGGCACCCCACTCCAGTACTCTTGCCTGGAAAATCCCATGGACGGAGGAGCCTGGTAGGCTACAGTCCATTGGGTCACAAAGAGTCGGACACAACTGAGCAACTTCACTTTCACTTTTCACTTTCATGCATTGGAGAAGGAAATGGCAACCCACTCCAGTGTTCTTGCCTGGAGAATCCCAGGGACGGGGGAGCCTGGTGGGCTGCCGTCTATGGAGTCGCACAGAGTCAGACACGACTGAAGCGACTTAGCAGCAGCAGCAGCAGCAAGGTTTGACTTCAAAGTCAAGATTTTCATCATTAAATATACCCATATGGCATATCTTCAAAAAATATTTACTGAATGAGTGGATGCCAAGTGAACTGGGACTGGAGGATACCATATTATTTAATATAATTGTATATGTATAGAATCCTGAATTCTTATTTGAATTACATAAGGCTAAACATTACTTCTATTAGGCAGAAGAAGAAAATCAAGAGTTGAAGTATATAGAAATATATTAGCTGCTCATTATTATGTAGAATTTAAACAAACTTTCTAACCCATTCCTCGCTAGCTTTCTACACCAGTAAATATGTGTCTCTCATTACAGCTATGGTTTTTAAATGCTCTAATTAATATCTCCAAGCACTGTCAGAGACAGATTGCTTGCAATTGCTCACAATTTTGGAAACAGATAAATCTCATTGTATTAAATATGTTATAATCCCTTTTAAAATGCAGGTCAGTTGAGTTGGACAGCTTCTCTAGACTTCTTCAGGGGTGGATATTAATTCAGCACACAGCAAATCTGCTCACACATCAAATCAAGGCAGAACCACAACTAACTAATGGCAAGCTAAAATTTCAGAGGTCTCACAGAAACAAATTCATTCAGATAATACTTATTCTTCTTTATTTTTCTACTGTAATACTAACTGGTAGCATCTGTACAGATAACTGTACAGAAAAAGAAATATATTGGATATTAATCCAACAATTAATGTAATTTGGCAAGAGCAAATATGGTGTACAAAATAATTTTCTTTACAATCCTTAAAATAATCCAAATATTTGTCCCTAAAAGATAAGAACTAGAAATTCAGACATTGTCGTGGTGGTACCTAAAACATTTCTTTTAGTCCGTTGAGAATGTATGACAAGGAGTGTACTTTTAGAGTAAACAGGTTCAGAAAATGTTGCTATAAATTTTTGCTGATGTCTTTCTCTCTCCCCCAATGTTAGCAGATTTTAATAGTTAGTATAGGTTTTATTATTTGTTAATCTGTTAGACTAATCAGAGAAATGTTAATCAACACAATTAACATATGCTGAGTGTCTACTATCAAATAAAAAGCTTTTTAGGTAGTTTAAGGTGGCGGAATTAGGGCTTAGAACTATTGAATTAAAGGATGCCCATTTTGTTGTTTACAAAAAATTTTGAGTTAACAATTCTGATTCATTTCCATGTCAACAATACCAACTGTGCATTTTGTCACATAGATGAGTTTGTTCGATAAACTGCTTGTAAGTAGCTCCTCTGATTCCGGTAATTTAACTTACGTTCTCTTTGTTAAAATTTTGCTAGTTAGATCATTATGCAAATGGTACCAGGGGTAATCTTTGCTTTTTATTACTTTTAATTTTTCTTTCATCATTATCTATAGTTAGATAGTAGTCCATATAAAATTAAATATAATTCTGAAGAATACAAGACATACTTTTGTGGCAATGTTTTTAAATATCAACTTAAATTCCAACATGACATTTAACACAGAGAATTTTGAAGACTGAAGCTTTCAGTTTCATATATGTAGTAATAAAAATGTTCTTGTTGGCAAATATTTTTCAACTTTAATGGTAAGTGTATCTCATAGTTCTCAGGAAAAAAAAACCCTAAGCTTGTGAAATCAACTTAGAGATCGGTTTGTTCAAAGGCAATATCTTTGTCTTTGTAAATGTTACTATATTGATTAAAATTTTCATCTAAGTTTTATGGTTTGGCTTACAATGCCCTTTACAAACTAACCCCTCATGCATTCTGACTCAGTGTTTTAAAGAGTTGCCATGCTCTTTCATGATTCTATAACTTCTAATTATTTTATTTTCTGGAAATCTCCTTCTTCTATTCCTACACATCTTGAGACTCAATTCAAATTGGGATCCTAACACTTCACAGTTTTTCCTTCATACCGTCTAATCTGGATTTAAGGTTGCATTTCAACATACTGAAAAGTATATTTTAAGTTGTGTAATCTCTGTGATTATAAATCTATCTAATTTGATAGTTTGTGATCTCTAAGCAAATGGGGCCTGTATTATTCATGTTTACATCATGTAAGCCAAGTCTAGTAATTCTTCAATTATAGAAGTTGCTTGGGTAATTACATACATACTCACTCTTCTGTAAAGAGATTGAATTCAGAGTTTATATACAGTTTCACATATGGTTACTCTTGGAAATATTGCTTAGCTGAGTGATTCCATAAACTAATCAGCACACCAGAATCACTTCTTTGCTATAAGCCCCTGTGCCTAGAATGTCTGAATCAGTAAATGATCCATGGGCCTAAGAATCTGTATTTCAACACAGATATCTGGTAATTCTCATGCAATGGCTTTTAGGAACAATGATTGAGAATAATGCTAATATGAAAACCATGAATTGATTCATGCTGACTTTCCTTTCATTTACTGATTCAATATATCTTATCAAGGCTAGAACTTGCAAGGTGTTGGGGATTTAATCAGTGAACAAAAGAGCCCTTGTGCTTATCCTTGGGTCCACAGTCTTGTGGCAGTAACAGACTCCAACTGATCATATCAACACAAATATAATTTCAAATGGAGTGATAAGTACTATGACAGAAAAAGAGACTCCTAACCAACGTTTTCAAAGACCAAGGAAAGCTTTGTTGAAAAATGTCATTAAATAAAAGACCATATAAAAATAAATAGAAGCTAATTAAGTAAAGAAGGCACAGGAATAAATTAGGTGACAAAAAAGCCTTTCAAGTAGAAGGGAACTCTTCTACACTCTGAGGCAGCAAGTTGGAGCTTGCCACTTTGAAAATTCAGTCTGGCTCAATGGGAATTTATGGAGCGTAAGTTTAGCATGTATATGGGGAGGGATGAGGAATCGTTCAGTCTTACAAAGACAGGTTAAGGATTTTGATCATTATTCCAAAAATAATAGGAAGGATTTTAAAGGTTTAAGTAAAACAGTCACATGATTAAACTTAAATTTTAGAAAGAATGCCAACTACTTTGTGAAATCTTAGTGGGCTTGAGGTGGAGGATGGCTGGGATGGGAACAAAATTGAGAGCAGATAGGTCAGAAGTTTATACAGAAAGCCAGGTGAAGAGTGATGTTCCCTTAGACCACAGTGAGAGTCAGAGAGAGACAAGTGGACATTGTCGAGACACATTAAGAATTAAGGATTGCTCTCTGGTCCTCAAAAATAAATATGTAAATAGTGCTGCAGTGAATATTGGGAAATGTGTGCCTTTTTGAATTATGATTTTCTCAGGGTATACACCCAGGAGTAGTATTAGTGGGTCATATGGTAGTTTTAGTTTGTTTTTTTTTATTATTTCCTCCACTGTTCATAGTGGCTGTACCAATTTATATCCCTACAAGAGGGTTCCCTTTCTCTGCATCCTCTCTAGAATGTATTGTTTGCAATTTTTTTGATGATACCCATTCCAACCAGTATGAGGTGATACCTCTTTGTCATTTTGATATGCATTTCTCTAATAATTAGTAATGTTGAGCATCTTTTCATGTGCCTCTTGGCCACCTGTATGTCCTCCTTTGAAGAAATGCCTTTTTCAAAACCTATTTGCAGGGCAGGAATAGAGACGCAGACAGAGACAACAGTCACAGATGTGTGGACATGGCGGGGAGAGAGAAGGGGGATTGGGATGGATTGGGAGATTAGGATTGACGTGTATACGCTACCATGTGTTAAACATACAGTCAATGGAAACCTGCTGTATAGAAGAGGGAGGTCAGCTCTGTTCTCTGTGGTGACCTAAAGGGTGGGATGGCAGGGAGGGAGAGAGGTCCAAGAGGAAGGAGAAAGGTATATACATCTAGTTGATTCATTTTGTTGTACAGCAGAAACAGAGACAACATTGTAAAGCAACTCTACCCCAATTAAAAAAGAGTCTGTTTCTTAATTTCCTTTGAGTGGGGTAACTGGTTTTTGTCACGTAATAGAGGATTCAGGATGTGAGATGACCAAGTATTATTAGAATATGTACAGGGCATTGCACTCTTAGAATAGGAAATAACTTGAAATGGAAAACATGAATGCTTTGGAATTCAAAGAACTCTTGCCCTGATTCTGAGTTTCTCATTGACTTGTCACTTAAGTAAATCTCTCAAGCTCCTTGTTCCTCAGTTCCTCATAAGAAAAATTGGGACAGTCTTGAGTAAATCCTAGTTGTGACATGGTTTCACTTTGTGAGACTATTTCTTATCTTTACGGGAAGGGCTTGGTGAATTTTTAGTATATGTGAATATAATTAGAAAACTGACTTTATTTTTTTCCTTTTTTTTGAATTTTTATTTTTATTTTATTTTTTTTTATTTTTTAAATTTTAAAATCTTTAATTCTTACATGCGTTCCCTGGGGAAGTCATGTTTGGAAAACTGACTTTAAAAGTTAATATTCAAATAAAATTTCTAGAAATTCTACTTGATATACTACCATAAAATATGAATAATATCTTCATTTTGAGTTTTCAAGCAACAGCTTTGCCACATTTTGTGATTTATTTCCTTGAAGTATTTTAGAGTGAAACTTGTTACACACCCCCATACACACACACACACCAAATTCTTCCTCTTAAAATTAGGCTTCATGCTGAATGATAGCAATATAATTACTTCTATTTTTAATTAAAATATAGCTGATAAGAAGTAATTATTAAAATGATAATTTAATTTAATGGAAATATACATTTTACTTTAACTGCTACATAGTCCTTAACTTCTTAGAAATGATTGGTAGGGATAAGCCTCAATACACAAATGTATTTTCCATGGATGGAACCCATGTCTCCTCTAAAAGTTTCTTTTAGAATTAACCAGTTATCCATTTTTTAGCAATATATTTATTCATTTGATTCATATTTATTGAGCGTCTATAATATGCCATATATAAGTATGGTGCCCTAGAGGAAATTATCTGGGGGATGCTATCAGGGAATATTTACCAGAGGATGTAGTGTTCAGGGTGAGATTGGAATGTATTAGTTCCCTAGTCTGCTGTTAACAAAGTACCAAAAATAGCAGATGACTTAAAATAACAGAAATGTATTGCTCACAGTCTGGAGGCTAGAAGTCTAGGTGTCAGCAGGACCATGAGAATCCTTCCTTGCCTCTTCTGTCTTCTGGTGTTTGCAGGCAATCCTCGCATTCCTTGGCTTGTGAATGGATCACTTCAGTCATGTGACCATTGTCTCCCTGTGGTTCTTCCTGCTGTCTTGCCTCTGTGAATGTCTGGGTCCAAATACTCTTCCCCTTTAAAAATACTTATTAATTTGGTTGTGCTGGGTCCTCAGTGCTGTGAGCAGGCTTTCTCTAGTTCCAGGGAGCTGGGGTTACTCTTTATTGTGGTGCACAGGCTTCTCACTGAGGTGGCTTCTCTTGTTGTGGAGCATGGGCTCTAGGTGTGCAGGCTTCATGCGGTTGCAGCTTGTGGACTCTTGAGCTCAGGGTCAGTAGTTGTGGCACACAGGCTTAGTTGCTCTACGGCATGTGGAATCTTCCCCAACCAGGGATGGAACCCGTGTCTCCTGCGGTGGCAGGCAGATTCTTACCACTGTACCACCAGGGAAGTCTAAAATTTCCCCTTTCATAGAAACACTGGTCATACTGAATTAGGCTTGCCTTAATGGTCTCATTTTTCCTTGATTACTTCTGTGAAGACCCTATTTAGCAATTAGATCATATTCTGAAGTACTTGAGGCTAGGTCTTCAGCATAACTTTTTGCAGCAAACACAATCCAACAATTGTTGTTTAGTTGCCAAGTCATGTCAAACTCTCCATGACTCCATGTACTGAACCCTGTGAGGTTCCACTGTTCATGGGACTTTCCAGGAAAGAATACTGGAGGTGGTGACCATTTCCTTCCCTAGGGGATATTCTCCACCCAGGGATTCAACTCAAGTCTCCCACATTGGCAGGTGGATTATTTATCACTGAGCCACCAGGGAGGTCCAGTGCAATCACAGCAAGCAGTAAAAGTGAAGGAGCAAGAGAATTCCATGGTTTAATGAGTTGTGTACCATTACTGACTTGAAATTCACTTGGAAAATAAAAAAGTAAAGTGTGACTCGTCAAACAGGATCCTTTTGCATTCTTTAGAATAGCATCCCTAACTGCTTTGATTACTCTTACAGGATAAAAGAGGGTTTTAGCTAACGGTATATAATGTGAAGCTCAGGAATATTTCTAGCACCCATAGTTGGAGAGTTCCTCTTCCTTCTTTCCTCCCCTTTCTTGCTCTCAGCTGCCTCTCTAAGTCACTATACCATCATTGATTATAGTAGGGGTAAATGGAATGTTTTAGTCTAAGAGCTCCTCCTCTAGGCAGGGGTCCCAAGGCTTGCAGTGAGATCCCCAGGACAGCAGATGACCATGTCTGACACATGACTGGACATTCTTCACTAACTTCAACTCTAGCCCTTTCTGTTTATCTCAAGAGTAAATCAGAGTGTATGGGAGTGAAAGAGAGCTTATTAAAAACATATCCTTGATGTACAACATAACATATACTTATTTTTAAAGTAAATTCTTGAAACGGCAATACTTGGACAGCCATTATTTTTCCATGCCTTGATAGACATCGGAATCTTTGGAAACACCAGATTCACTCTCCAGTCTTGAAACAATGACAGTTCATTTATTTCAGTTCATTCATTATTTTTCTATCCATCAATTCAACTCACATTTAATTGGTGCTTGACGGATGCCCAGCATTATGCTAGTTATAAAGCCATGGACCTTGCCCTTAAGTAGTTTGCAGTCTAGAAATAAGCCCACTGGAGAGCATGAGATAACCATCTTTCTGTCTTGATAATGCTGACCACGCCCCTAAACAGAAACATCTGAAAAACAGAAGGCAAAGTCAAAAATGGCCATGTAAAATTTATATCATCTATAAACAAGTTGCATTTCTAAGCATTTTCCTAATAACTAGTCTAGCAAACCTCCACAAATAAATACATTTATATTTTTGGTAAATTTTAATTAAAAATGTTTCTCTGGACTTTGTTTATTCAGGTCTTTGGAGGATAAGAATTTGATTCTAGGAACAGGAGCTTATATACCTGTATTGGGCCTCACATTTTGTACTAATGTGAATGACTGTATTGATTTGAAGAAATGTCATTATATATAGAGTGAGCATAGAGAGAATTTGCTGTTAAAAAAAAAAGAGTCTGTGGGTTTTTTACGTTCAGGGATTAGAAAGTTGTGAAGGGGCAATACATGGGCAATAAAAGGAAATTTAGGAATCAAAGATGGGAAACAATGGTGGTTTTCAAAGATATTCTGATTAATGAATGGTAGGAAGAGACGGAATATTTTAAAGCAGGGGGGATATGAGCTGATGCAAATGTCCACAACCTAACATATGCTGTCCCAGACACTCAGGATGCGTAGAACACCGTGATCCATTTTAAATGTAAGTGGCAGAATTAATGTCTTCCCAGTTCAGTGCTTGTGGGTGCCCAGCAAGGTTACTGTCAATGGTATTATCAGCTCTGCATTTAGAAAAGCAAAAATTCCTTCAAAATATTTTCCATGAGAAATGGAGTCAAAAATTATATAACCATTATTTGGGGCAAAATTGTAAAACAGTGTTACAGAAAATGTATGAGGACTATACACAGTGTAATATGATTCTTATCTTTAGCCCACTAAAATTGTCTGCTGCTCTTTTTTGAGGATGGGGTAGAAAGTCAAGAGACTTTAACATGCTCTGTCTTATGTTAAATTAAAACCTATGAGCACATCTTCTGATCTCTATACCCACTGAAAATATTTCATGTACCTGTCCTTGACTTGGGCAGGTAAACTCTATGAGAAAATTCATGAACATTGTTAAAAAGATTCAAGTAGCAGCTCATTTGTTAATGATTCTGGATAATAAAATATCTTCAAAGTGTGAGGGTTGGAATAGATGAAAAATGAAAGTGTAAGTTCAGGGGGAAAAATCCAGTTTTGAAACTAGTACATCGTATTGAAAGGTTAATTGCTTCCCAATAGCTCTCATAAGATGTACTTGAGAGATTTCTACACATTTACTAAGGTAACCTTACCTGTTATGGAAAAGAGCAAGAGAACCCTTAGAGTCTTTGGTACATCAAAACTATATTTTACTAACTTAACCCTGAAAGTTACCTTTTCCCAAATTTTGGCTTCCCTGCTGGCTCAGATGGTAAAGAATCTGCCTGCAATGCAGGAGACCCAGGTTTAATCCCTGGGTCGGGAAGATTCCCCTGGAGGAGGACATGGCAACCCGCTCCAGTATTCTTGCCTGGAAATCCCGTGGACAGAGTAGCCTGGTGGGCTACAGTCCCTAGCATCACAAAGAGCTGGACACAACTAAGCAACTAACACTTTCACTTTTCACTTAGGTTTCAGAATCAAAGGTAGCCATGGCACATAAATATTAGTGATTTAATTTCAACTAAACACAAAACCCTGGTGGCTCAGATGGTAAAGAATCCACCTGCCATGCAGCAGACCTGGGTTTGATCCCTGGGTTGGGAAGATCCCCTGGAGGAGGGCATGACAACCCACTCCAATATTCTTGCCTGGAGAATTCCACTGAAAGTGGAGTCTGTTGGGCTACAGTTCATGGGGTCACAAAGAATCGGACATGACTGAGCGACTCACAGCACACACATAAAACAAGTATTTGTACTACAATCTAAGTAAAAAAAATTGTGTAAGTAAAATTATTAATATTTTTTTAGTAGTCTAGGAAAAGAGACTAGCTGTTATGAAGTGAATGGCTATTAAAAAATCTGTTCAGAGATATGCATGGCATTAAAAACAGTTACATATCTCCTTGTAAAAGCCATTTGAACTATGCAAACTGGAAGGGAAAGTTTTCATGGTTGACATTTCATTCATTTCCCTGAATGAATACATAGAAACTTACCCTGTAGCTCTTTCACTGTGCCCCTATTCAAGATATTAATGAGTTTCCCTGAACCCAATGGCCAGAGGATAAAACTTAAAGTACATGATGATTAGTCCTAATCCAAATGTAGGCATGGGGTTCAGTGTTGGTGCTAAAATTCTCTGTTTATACATAACTCCTCAGTGAGAAAAGTCCCTCAGCCTAGATGGGGTGAAAATTTTCACCAAATTTTAGAAAACATTAGATTTATATGGAACTCCCCAAAAATTATGCTTTGAACTAAAACAGATTGTTAACCTGACATGGCATAATAGTCTCTTGTAACTGTGTCTGAAATACCTATTACAATAAAGGCTCACTAATGTATTTCTATGTGAAAGAATTGATTATTAGCTGGTTTAGCAGTTTTCAATCAATTGGTCTTTTCCTAGACAGTAATACATAAGTTTTTAATGAATTTAGCAATTTACTCTATGGTTTTCTTCCCATAAAGCAGTGAGTTATGATATAACACAGGCAAGCAAGATAAATCTCCCACTGATGATGGCTGATTTATAACAAGGCTTTGTAGATTGAATATTCATGTTACAAAAAGTTCTTTTAAACATAAATGATATATAATGACATCGATAACTCATTCTTCTTCTTTTCCTTCTCTTCGCTGAAACACTGGTATATTTCTTTCTTCCGCTTTCACTTTTATATTCCTAATTTACAGTTTCTTGAAAAGGAAAATATATTTTAATATGCAGTGAGGTATGTGCATGCTATGTGTATATGTATATGATTATATCACTGTAATCAGAGTAGCTGATTAAATATTGACTGGAGCATAGCAAGATTAACATTTGAGTTTAGGAATAAAACATTTCAATTACCGCAGATCCTCAAAGAGTAAACAACTGATATAAAAGCTTACATGCCCACCATGTAAATCTTTGATGATAAGGAGGAAGGTTTTTTCTTTTCTATATTTCAGGATCTAAAATGTCTTCTTGGTGTTTTCCATTGTATTTAATTTTTAACCCTTTAACAGACAATCAAATTGTTTTGGGTATGGATGTGAGAGTTGGACTGTGAAGAAAGCTGAGTGCCAAAGAATTGATGCTTTTGAACTGTGGTGCTGGAGAAGACTCTTGAGAGTCTCTTGGACTGCAAGGAGATCCAACCAGTCCATTCTAAAGATCAGTCCTGGGTGTTCATTGGAAGGACTGATGCTAAAGCTGAAACTCCAATACTTTGGCCACCTCATGAGAAGAGTTGACTCATTGGAAAAGACTCTGATGCTGGGAGGGATTGGGGGCAGGAGGAGAAGGGGACAACAGAGGATGAGATGGCTGGATGGCATTACTGACTCAATGCACATGAGTTTGAGTAAACTCTGGGAGTTGGTGATGGACAGGAAGGCCTGGCGTGCTGCGATTCATGGGGTTGCAAAGAGTCGGACATGACTGAGTGACTGAACTGACTGACTAAGAACACTGGAAGATATTCAGTATTTTTTTCTTTCAGTTTTGTGATTAATATCTGTCCCAGACAGCATTTGTAAACTGGGAAATTTTATATAATCTGAGTTTCCAGATTTTTTTGGAAATCAGAAGGTTGCAACATTAAGCCTATTCTTCATAATAATAATAAAAGAAAACTAAATCATTCTCATAAGGCATCTTTCAGCAAGAAGTGAACATCCCTCCCTAACTTTAAATGGTTAATTTAACAGTTTCAAATGGTTTTAAAAGCCAGAGAGGCAAAGTACATAAGTGAGGTCAGTCAAACCCAACATATTATGGTGCTCCAAGCTGCAGCAAATGCATGTCCTTTCTTCCAGAAATAGGAGGCTATTTGCATTATTTAAGTGTCTATTACAAGGGAATACTGTCTCAAGGTTGCCACAGCTGAGTTTTCAAGAAAAATTTGGAAATTCTGGTTATTCTGTGGGTTTTTGCAGTTTTCAAGTACTTTATGGGTCAAATGTTGGTGGACTGGATCAAGTATGTGACCAACAGTTTGCTACCCCTAAGGTAGAAGATTGTTTTTAACAAATGTTTATTCAGGGGGATTTCAGACATATATTAAAGTGGACAGAATGGTATATGATACTTTCTTGTGCCCAACAAACATATCTGGCTAGTCATGCCAGATATCCCATGAATGCCATCCACTACTCCCAAACTATATTGTTTAGAGGCAGATCACCAACATCGTATCATATCATTTGTAAGTATTTCAGACTACATTAGAGGTTTGGGGGGGGTGAATGAAATGGTAATATGTTTCAGTAAAAATAATATTTCTCCAAGGTCATTTGAACAAAACTGACCACGAATGGTTTATCTGATAAATCATCTAAGTTGAGAAAACTTGCTGTGCATTCTAGTTTTGAGCAAAATTACTCAAAAATTCAGAACAGTTTCTAAAACTCAAGAAACAATATGGTTGACCTTTTGGATTCCTGTCTCTTTCTATTGTCTTATATCAGTGAGACTAAAATAAGATTTATCTTGATAGATGTATGTTGATTTTGGTACCATGTTGCGTAGAACTTGTGAGAAAACTTTTCATTGTGATTCCAAATTCTGGTTCATTTATAATCGTTGTTAGAGACTCATAATGAAAATTCTAGTATCTTGTTGACATCTATATGAGCAGGAACAGAATTCATGATAGGGAAGCATCTGCTTGTGTTTTACAGACAAAATCATGATGATTAAGGTCCTCACTCAGCTGATAACTAGAGCATGTGAAGTGTTTATCCTCTCTGTGATTTCCTTGTTCTTAAAATTAGCACTGTGTAAATCCAGCATAAGGGTTCTGAATGTGATGGATAGTTTTAATGAACACCCGTCTGAATTCTACTGCTTATAGATATCCATAAAGAGGTGGTGAAACTTGAGTATAGGCTCCTCTTATTTCCAATTCATAACACTAACACTATATACATGAATTTTCTGATTTTTAAAAAATCACAGTTATATTAAGTGCAAATTTGTTTTTACCACAAATGTAAGAAAGTAGATATCTCCAGAAACCCCATTAGAAATTTATATGAATAAATGTAGCAAAATAAAATTATTTGCTATTCTGAATAATGTTTTTAGAATATGCATTGTATTATGCAAGGCATTTTACATTCAAGACTGCTTTGTCCCTAGACAGTAGGCACTAAATAAGAGTATATTAAAATGTTTTAAAAGAAAGAAATGTCATAAAATTAGTATGTGTTTATTCACAGGATGTGGATATTATAATAATTTTTCCTGGTTCTGTGCCACAGTTTAAAAATGAAACTATAATAATCATTCTTTTTTCCTTCATTTTCAGATTGAACTGAAGTGTTGAACTTCATTAACCTTGTTGGAAACTTAGAAATATAATAAAACTGCTTTTGAATGCCCTCTCTAACCTATAATTTAGATGAAACTGAATTTCAAAGCAAAATGGAATTGAATCCAGACAACACATACATTTGTGGAATTAAGAACATAGTGTAATTTCATGCCGTGGTGACTTTATCAGACTTGCAACAGCATAGGGGTAATACTCTTCGGGAGAATAGCAAGTATTTAATATAATCACAAACCTTCCATTTAATTACATGTATATACACCAAACTTTATACCATTTTTGGAGTCTAAACCAAGATATTCAGCATATCCATCTAGCAGAAGTCAGACACGTCAGTGGCCTGCTCAGAGCATCCCTTGGGTGATAAGAGAAAATGGGGAGGACAGAAGAACTGGTTCTGTTTAGGTGGCTGCCTTCTCTGTTACCACTATTCTCACCAAAACTCCATCATGTACCTGCCAATCATTCTAATGAGATGTACCTGGTCAATTAATTGAGCGATGCTAGAATGTTCAGACCTACCTACATTGTCAATAATGCCCTGGATTTCAGGCAGGGAAGTATCATAACTAGATGCTGGCATATAGCAGAAGGAGCCTGAATGGCAGATAAGACACTAATAACAGGAACTGCTTTATACAAGCACAAAGAAACAGCCTTTCCAGACTCTGCTCGCTACTCATTTGCTTTAACTTTGCTGAGAATGATAGTTTCTGCTTTAAATAGAAATGAGAGAGAGACCTGCTGGGAGAAGAAGCTTGTTTCTCTCTTAAAATCAGTTTTGATTTGAATTAGGGAAGAACATGTGAATATCACTGGAAGCTATACCACTGATGTTTGAGAGTGAGAATGTGATATTAAACATGCCTAACAAAAAATGTAATACAATTGATTAATATATTACATTTTTAGAGAAATGATTCATATTTGATATGGTCTTCATGTAACTTATTTTAGTTACATCAAATATTTATGAAAATATATAAAATATTTACTATGTGGCTACTTTATCTTATTTTTATTTCCTCAAGATATAGTGAATACATAGTTTCAGCTACATCATTCTAGAAAATAGATCAATATATCTATAATAATTATGCAAATTTATGAAAAAATTCTCATATGAAAGTATTTTACTTTGTAGCATATGGGCATAGTAATACTTTTCCCACCACTGAATTGCAGTATCTCTGGACTGAACAACTTGAGAACCTATAAGAGCAGTACATGAAAGAAAAGAAATTACTTCTCCAAGCTGGAATTAGAGAGTGATTTTAGGTATGCCAAATTTAATTATCCTCAAAAGAACTGGGCCAGGAGGCAAACCTTTATTCTCATGAGAAGCCCAATACTGTTTTCTAAATGATGACAATGAAGGGAATGTGGATTTTCCACATCATCTCTATACAATTTCCTCCCTAGAACAGCATTCTCTGTTCCAGGAGCATTCAAATACACACAGTGATTTTGTATAATGAGTCTGTTATTTTTCTTGACCGTTTTCTGCCCAACTGACCAGGACTTGTTTAATGAGTTTAACAGCATAGTATGTGTATCACACCTTGTTGTGCATTTATAAATCAGCACTTTTCTGTCACATGGACATTTTAGAGACTGCCATACCCAAATAGTACACATCACCAATCTTATTTGCCACTGTCTTTAAAAAATATGCAGCTTTGGACAGGATAAAGGGAAGTTTTTATTCTGTTCATTTGAGGAATCTATATTTATTCTCTTTGTGTGTTCCTAGACTCTGGACTGGAGAAGGCAATGGCACCCCACTGCAGTACTCTTGCCTGGAAAATCCCACGGATGGAGGAGCCTGGTAGGCTGCAGTCCATGGGGTCGCTGAGTCAGACACCACTAAGCGACTTCACTTTCACTCTCACTTTCATGCATTGGAGACGGAAATGACAACCCACTCCAGTGTTGTTGCCTGGAGAATCCCAGGGACAGGGGAGCCTGATGGGCTGCCATCTATGGGGTCGCACAGAGTCAGACACGACTGGAGCGACTTAGCAGCAGCAGCAGCAGGCTCTGGACTATTTTTTAAGGAAAAGAGCTTAAACTGTTTGTGACTTTAAGTGAAACAGGAGGTATAAATGCTGAGGCATGAATGTCTGAGGGCTATAGTGAGAGTGAAAATCGCTTAGTCCTGTCTGACCCTTTGCGACCCCATGGACTATACAGTCCCCAGAATTCTCCAGGCCAGAGTATGGGAGTAGGTAGCTTTTCCCTTCTCCAGGGGATCTTCCCAACCCAGGGACTGAAGCCTGGTCTCCCGCATTGCAGGAGGATTCTTTACCAGCTGAGCCACAAGGGAAGCCCCTGAGGGCTGTAGGAGACTCACATTCTCTGATCTCTCACTAAGGTGTTCCTGTGAATTGTTGCTTAACACTGATCATTCATTCTTTCCAATGAAGAACCCAAAGTTCGTTTGTTCTACTTCATTGTGTTTAGAGATTAACGGTGTCTTCAAAACAGCTCAAGGATTTTTGCTTTTTATCACCTCTAATGCATGTTTTTGTCAAAGGTTTACAGTTTTTGTTTTGTTTATATTACCTTTTAGAAGAATTCACACAGGTAGATAGTAAAGTTTCAGCACTCTTGAGGTACTTTAAAAGCTGCTTTTTACTGCTATCTTCTTTAAGTGTAGGTTATTATCAAACAGCTCTTAGGAAAATTCACTGAGACTTCTTTTACAAAACAAAAGATATATAGCAATATCAATAATGTCTATGAAGCACATGTAAATTGTCTATATAATAGCATGTATCCTAGTTTTCAACTATAATAATTATAAAAGTTATTTTCTTCCAACATTTGCAATTTGTCATTTCTTATTTTAATTATGTGACATTTTGTGAGGTACATATCAGTTTTATTTACCCCATCCTTATTTTACATCACTTAGTTTCTTCCATCATTTACACCTCATATCCTTAAACTCAAGATCAGCAGACATCATAAGATTGTTTCAGTAAGCATAAATTAACATCAGAGTTTGAAAAGCAAAGAAATATCTATGCAAATTTTCAAAATTATTTTATCTCAAGCTATGATAATCTATGCATTTTATGCTTTTATATGCCTCATGCATTTCTGAATGATATTTATCATATACAACTACTGTTGGAAGATGGAATAAGAATATTTCAGCAATAGTCCTCTGATCTGATGAGACCTTGAAAAGCATCAGTGTACTCCATAATGTGGTAAAATCAGAGCTAAAGAACCCAGGATAAAAAATGATCTTTTTGTGTGTGCGATGATTTCTATGAAGGTTTCAAGCCTCTCATTGTAAATACTTTAGCTGCCTGATATGCCTCACCATCTTTCGTCATGTATGAATTGTCATGTATGAATTTAACTTGCAATTAAAGCCCATTTTCATATTTCAGAAAATATGGTGAACAGCTGTTCCCTTCTCTTCTTATAATCACCATACATTTTCTAGCATTTCATTATTGTCACCTACTTTGTTTAGCTTACTTTCTGGCACTGAATTTTCTCTTTATTTATTTATTTACTTTTTGGAGCAAAATGAGGCACAAGTACTCATATCTCTTTCCTAATACCTATAAAACTCCATTCCCAACATAGCCTTCTGTAGTACTTTTATCCCTTTTTCATCTTTCATATTATATATCCTATCAGGCCAAGGCCAATGAGTATTCATTCATTTTTACATTTAGTGAATACTTTGAAATGACTCCTCTGTACCAGTCACTGTCCTTAGCATAGAAATATGGCATTGATCAAAAGAGACAAAGTCCCTGTCCTTATGGAGTTTACAGTCTAGTAGGAAAGGTAGATATTTAAACCAATAAACTATAGTTCACGTGGTGATAAACTTAATCACTAGAGTTAATGCAGCAGACCCCTCTTGCTTGTGTGGATGACCCTTGGCTGGCTCTGAGAACTTAGCCTTTGGAAAATTCCCTGTGCTACTGATTGGTAAAGTTGTTTTCATTGCCATTGCCTGTGGCACCGAAATACTGTCCTAGTTTGTCTGTGCAAACAATATGATATATGGTGGACACCTGTTTTTCTCTGGGTCTGGAATTTCAGTAATCATGGCTGGCTGCTTGCACAACTGCTATATGCCTATGCGAGCAGCCCTCTCTATAAAACCTGGATTCTGAGGCTCAAGCTGGCTACCCAGGACAGAAACACCTATGCAGACTTTGGAAACCTGCATCTGATTTCCTCCAGATTCATCTTTTTTTTCCAATGTAAATCTGCTCTTTTCAGTGTAATAAAATTTACAGTAAAACTTCACATAAACGTTTTAATATAATAAAACATAACTTTGAGAACAACTATTTCCAGTCCTGTGAGTCCTTTCAGCAAATTACTGAACTAATGGTTGGTCAAAAGACTGTCCTCAAAACAATGCCTATTTAAAAATGTATCAATGTGGACTTCTCTGGTGGTCCAGTGGTTAAGAATCCTCTTGCCAATGCGGAAGACACAGATTCAGTCCCTGCCAGGGGAAGATTCCGCATGCCACTAAGCCCGTGTGCCCTGACTACTGAAGCCCGCACGCCCCAGAGTCTGCACGCAGCAACAAGGGAAGGCACTGCTGTGCGAAGTCCACACACAACTAGAGAGTCGCCCCGACACCACAACTGGAGAAAGCCCGCGCACAGCAACGAAGACCCAGGGCAGCCAGGAAAAATAAATACAATTTTAAAAAGTTTAAAAAATGAAAAAAATAAAATAAAAATTAAAAAGTAGCAAAGGACAAGTTTAAGGAATGATAGAAATATATCTCAGACAGGATTGTCAGGAAGGCTGTAAGAAGGGAGCATTCCAACAGAGGCCTGAATGAAATGAGGGACCAAGTAAGGCGAATATGTGAGGGAAGAATGTTCTAGCTGGAGGCAAGAGAAAGTGCAAAGCTCACGGGATAGCTTGGTGTTTCCGGTGTGGCTAAAGCTAAATGAGTGAGGTGGAGAGATGTCTGATACAGCTTAGAGAGAGAGTCTGGCACAGACAAATCAAAGGAAAACTTGTGAAATCCTACTTCTCAAGACTTAAGAAATGAAAGAATATATTTTAATGATTTCTACTGAGAAAGATAGGTCATATATTGGAAATGCAACTTCTCTCACTGAAAGAATTTAAAAATGTACCTCAATAAAGGGCACCGTGGTGAAATTCTATGAATAAGAGAATTAAACATTTTCTCTTGGTGTAAAATGAATAAAATTCATATAAGTAAGATTAATGGTCAGTAGACAAAACCCCAAAATTACCTAAATCTGTGACTACAGACTTCAAAAAGAAGAAAAACTCAAGTCAGATTTGTTTAAAGGATATTAAACAAACACACTATTTGAGAACTCACAGAACACTTTATTCACTGAAATGAAGCACCGGAGCACCATAGCAAACCATCTGGACCAAGGAGAGCACGTTTGTTTTACAGCAAATAGAGAGTACATCTATGACCTTGGGACCCAATGGTCCTATTAAATACTACGCAATCCAGAAGCTGCCAGGCTATGTGAGTAATGAAACAGACTTCTGAAGGTGCCTGTGAAGTATCAGTTTGAAGATGACACTGCCAGCACGGGAAGCCATTCTTTAGGGTGTGATGTCCACCTGGTGCAAGGCAGCTGGTCCTTATTAAGTCTATGCTTTATCTCCAAGGATGCCTGACCATGGCACTGACTGATGACCAAAATAAGGATGAAGTGTAGCAGCTGGTGATTTATAATAATCTGTTTGAAATCTGAAGTCCCCAAGGTACCCCGTACCACCTTATTTACACTGTATATAACATTTTACTGAAGGGTAGTTTGCACATGATTTAACTTGCTACATAGACCAGTGCAGTACAAGCACCCCCTGGTAAACTAATACTTTGACTTTTCTGAGAGCAAAATAATTTGCCTGTATCTTAGTAGTTCAAATTTTCAAGATGAAGTACATTCTGTGCAAAGGACCCAGGGAGCTGGACTTGGAAATGTTCAATCTTTCTATGTTTGCCTGCACTTTCTTTCTCATGCTATATCACATCTTTTACCATTAGTGAAGCCTATGTGAGTATACCTTGTCAATTTTCAGCAATTATCTGATCCTGTGTAATTTCTGAACATTGTAAATTAACAACCATTTTATGATGCTCTGTTCAAAAAGTGTAGTGAGTGGTCTGAGAACCAAAAGGTGAAACTGAGTGGTCAGCTTACTCATAAACAATGCTCTCATAAAGAATAACTATTTCTTTATTAAGTAATTTAATAAATATTCATTGATGACATTAATAACAGACATTGTCACACAATGTCAAGTGATAAGGATACTGTGGTGAAAAAGGGCACACAGTTCCAGTTCTGCACTCATAAAACTTGTAATCTAATCAGAGAGTAGATGTTAAACAACTTATAGTATTTGAGAACTGTTAAAATAAGTTCCATAAACATATTATTTTTTATGTTCACTTGTGGGCATCCCAGGTGGTGCTAGTGGTAAAGAACCCACCTACCAAAGCAGGAGACAAAAGAGGTGCAGGTTCAGTCCCTGGGTCTGGAAGATCCTCTGGAGGAGGGCATGGCAACCCACTCCAGGATTCTTGCCTGGAGAATCCCATGGACAGAGGGATCCTGGTGGGCTACTGTCTATAGGGTCACAGAGTCGGACACAACTGAAGTTACTTAGCACTCACACAGGCTCATTCACCCAACCAATAATCATTGAAAATGAATTTCTAATCTTTTCTAGGCCTCACATGATATGTATATGACATATTCATATTTAATATATCCTATTATTAAATTTGAAATGCATGATATTTAGGCTTCAGAAGTTTTTCTATTAATGATTAAAAGCTCTAAGCATGTTTTGAGGAGCTATTAGTGAAAAAGTGATACTTATTTTTGAGTTTACTAGCCTTTTCAAAGTCATCTTCAGAAGGAGAAAACACCACAGGTAATAATGAAAAATGTGAATTTAATCAAGAAATGAAATATTTATATATTAAGCAAGGCATTGCATATGTTCAAACAAGAAGCCTCAGCATAACTTTAATCTCTTTCTAAGGGAAGTTTATGACCATAATACAAATCAACTTTATTTTTATATGGGCAATTTAAAAGAGAATGAAAGAAATTATTCTGACCTTTGGAACAATATGCTTTCTACTCTTTACTTAGGCATCTCTGATTTTATTTCTTGCTAAGTGACCTGGTGATACAAAGACAACAGAGCAATTTATTATTTTTATTATACAATATTTTGTATTACATAGTGATACTGTCATTGAAAAAATTGGCTTGTACCTCAAGATGCAATAACAAAATGACAACTTTTACGATGAACTTCTTACTCACCATGCTCCTATGTCTGTTCTAATCCTTGAGTTACTGGAAACTGAAAATTACACAATTATATTCATAAGTCCTTGTTTATTAGATATTTCCTTTTCTGACTTTATTGTAATCTGTTTATCAGTCATAATTTCCAACAATTTATTGAGACAAATGATAGCCTGTCACATTATTTGAAACCATATAATAAGATAGCTGTAGCATTCGTTCAAAAGATCCAATTCAAATGGCTCAGTTATATGACTTAAATTACAGTGAAAGTTCAAACTGCTTATGGCCACTAGAAGTTCCTCTCATTTAACATTCAATCTGCCATTTGCATTATTTTAACTTAAAAAAAAAAACACAAAAAACAAAAAACAAGATAGTCCCATGACATGACATTTGCTGAAACTGTATAAAGCTATTTGGAAATTATATGATAGGTTCAGGTACTTTTAATGTGAAATCCCTAGCTTAACTGAAACATAAATTATCTACCCCTCATTACTGCATTTTAGAAGTGGACACATTGTTTTATGACAGTGCTGTAAAAGTGAAGGAACTACAATATGTTTTAAACCTGCAACAATTGAGAGAGCAGAGGTAATTAGAAAGCCTACTAGGGATTTAAAATTGACTGTTTTAATGGCCTTTCAGCCATCCCCAAAGTAATTAATGACAAAGAAAAAATCTTTGAAGTTGACTTACTGTCAATGAGTGAGCAGTCCCTGATTTAAAAGGCTATAAATACTTCCATGCTTCCACAATGTGAAATTTTTTCAAAAAATAAATTATCTTAGGATGCTTAAATGTTATACACTTCCAAGAGGCTGCTACACATCCACCTAATTCTAGTTATTCAAATTCTTATAGCAGTTGTTTACAAAAAAATAGTATTTGATTGAATTCCAAAAGCACTTGCATGCATAGTTCAATTCCTTCTAAATAATTGTTTTCATTTAAGAGGTTTGTCTTTCCCTTGTTCCATTTTCTAAAGTTCAGTGACTGTTGTTGAATGACATATGCCATGCTTCCTATTTTTACCTGCCATTTCCAGAAGAATTGTATTTCTCTCCAGAAAATAATTCTTTGAATTAATTAATACTTTAACATCAACACTTTTCTCATTAAAAGTGAAGATATGACCATCTGGACCAGGAAGTCTGGATAGATTTACATGAGAAAATGTTTAAGCATCCTTAGGCTTTAATATCGGAGAAGGCAATGGCACCCCACTGCAGTACTCTTGCCTGGAAAATCCCATGGACAGAGGAGCCTGGTGGGCTACAGTCCATGGGGTCGCTAAGAGTCAGACATGACTGAGCAACTTCACTTTCACTTTTCACTTTCATGCATTGGAGAAGGAAATGGCAACCCACTCCAGTGTTCTTGCCTGGAGAAACCCAGGGACGGGCGAGCCTGGTGGGCTGCCGTCTATGGGGTCACACAGAGTAGGACACGACAGAAGCAACTTAGCAGCAGCAGCAGTAGGCTTTAATATGGACTCATACTTAGCAGAAACAAAATGGAAACATTTTTTACCTCATGTGGTTGCTAAGATTGAGGAAAGGAAATACAATAAAATGTCTAGAATTTTAGTAACTGCTAGGAAAATTATAAAACATATGCAAGAAATATTTCAAGAAGCATATGGTACACTCTCATAGGTAGACATAAATTGCCTCATACTCAAAAGTATGGTGGTGGTAGTGTAGTCGCTGCCATGTCCAACGCATGTGACCCTATGGACTGTAGCCCACCAGGCTCCTCTGTCCATGGGATTTCCCAGGAAGAATACTGGAGTGGGTTGCCATTTCCAGGGGACCTTCTTGACACAAGGATTGATCTCACGTCTCCTGCTTTGCAGGTGGATTCTTTACTGCTGAGCCACGAGGGAAACCGTACTCAAAATCATGCCTTCTCTATTAAATAATACAGATGAAAGAAAAGTTTTGGGAAGGACAAGATATGAAAGTTGAATACTATCAAAATTTGTGTGAGTTACGCATAGAGATCAGACTTGTGGTTGCCAAGGGGAATGGAAATAGGGGCGGGAAGGATTGGGAGTTTGGGATTAGCAGATGCAAAGTATTATGGGTAGAATGGATAAACAATATCCTAATAACACAGGGAATTATAGTCAATATCCTGTGATAAACTAATGGAAAATAATATTTTTAAAAAATCTATTTATCAATTATCTATCTATACCTGAATCACTTTGCTGTGCACTAGAAATTAACACAATATTATAGATCAGCTATATTTCAATAAAATAATTTTTTTTAAGATAGGTAAAAAATAATTTTGTGACTCGGAAGTACTTGAAGAATTCTGATTTTGTTTGGAAATTGCAAATTATAGAACTAATACTAAAAATTCCATTATAAGTACAAAATAAGTATAAGTACTTTTTTGTTATCTTCCATTTTTTTTAATTTTTTAAAATTCTAATTGGGGGCTAATTACTTTACAATACTGTGGTGGTTTTTGCCATATATTCACATGAATCAGCCATGGGTGTACATGTGTTCCCCATCTTGAACCCCTCATCCCACCTCCCTCCCCATCCCATCCCTCAGGGTCATCCCAGTGTACCACCCTGAGCACCCTGTATCATACATTGAAACTGGATGGGTGATCTTTTTCACATATGATAATATACATGTTTCAGTGCTATTCTCTCAAATCATCCCACCCTCGCCTTCTCCCACAGAGTCCAACAGTCTGTTCTTTATATCTGTGTCTCTTTTGCTTTCTCACATATAGGGTCATCCATTTTTAATTTGCTTTTATGTCCTCACTTCTCTATTAGTCACACAACTAAAATTTTGAATGTGGTAAATTAAGGTAGTAAAATTTAACATACTTAAACTCAAAATTTTATCAAATAGTAATACTGAATTACAGTAGAAACACATTAATACACAAATGTTCTTATAGGTAAAATTCACTAATTAAATCATTGATTTTTTTCCAGTTTTTTCATTTGGGCTACATGCAGGAAGAATTAACATAGTAGGCTTGAGATGGCTATCTTTATTTATTTATTTTTTTTTAAAAATCTTTAATTCTTACATGCATTCCCAAACATGAACTCCCCTCCCACCTCCCTCCCCATAACATCTTTCTGGGTCATCCCCATGCACCATCCCCAAGCATGCTGCATCCTGCGTCAGACATAGACTGGCGATTCAATTCACATGATAGTATACATGTTAGAATGGCATTCTCCCAAATCATCCCACCCTCTCCCTCTCCCTCTTAGAAAGGTTTCTTGAAGATTTGCCCCTGGTTGGCACCTGGGAACTTGGATTTCAGAAAGCAGTGAAAAGATCAAAGAATAGTGCACTGAGGTCAAAGGTTCTCAAACTTTAATGCGCATAAGAATCAACTGGAGATCCAATTAGAATGCAGATTCTGATTCAGTAAGTCTGAGGTAGGGCTTGATACTCTGCATCTCTCCCAGGTAATGCAGGCATTATTTACTCAATAACCTCATTTCCAGTAGTAAGAACTTAAGACGATCAATTCCACTTTTGGAATAGCGGGAGAGGTAGAGTTGATGGAATGAGGCTGGCAGTGTATTGCTGAATTTTAAAATTCACAACCTATTCTCCTAACACACTGCCAAATTTATTATAGCATAGCTGTAGGAATAAAACAATATTGTAATAAAAGCAAATCATGTACATAGAAGGAAAATTGGATAAGTTGACTTAGATCTTTGCTGTAGTAGTGCTTACTGCTTAAAGTAATGATGTTAGGAAATTATTACCTAAGACTTTCATTTCTGATACAAAGAGAGAAAACTGTCTCTTCATGATGTATAATGGTAACTATAGCTGATACCCATGTATTGTATAATTGAAATTTGCTGAGAGTAAAATTTAAATGTTCTCACTGAAAATTTTTAAAAAGCAAAATATGTGAAGTGGTAAATGTATTAATTAACTTGATGGAGGAATCCTTTTATAATATATATATATGTGTGTGTGTATATATATACACACACACATTCATAGTGTATATCAAATCATCATATGTATACTTTAAATATCTTACACTTTTATTTGTCAATTAAACCTCAGTAATTGAAAAGTATATATATATTTATACAAAATTTTTATATAAATAATATTTATATAAAACATAATTTTATAATATATTTAAGTATAGAACATCTTTTAAAGTTTTTATTGAGATGTAGTTGATTTACAATGTTGTATTAGTTTCATGGGTTTCCCCTGTGGCTCAGCTGGTAAAGAATCTGCCTGCAATGTGGAAGACCTGGGTTCCATCCCTGGGTTGGGAAGATCCCCTGGAGAAGGGAATGGCTAACCCACTCCAATATTCTGGCCTGGAGAACTCCATGGACTGTATATTCCATGGGGTCGCAAAGAGCCAGTTATATATATCTATATATATGTATACACGTATATCTATTTTTTTAGATTCTTGTATTTATATAGAATATAACTTCTACAATATACTTAAATATACTTAAAATATAAAATAACTTTTCAATTCATATAAAGAAAATTTTACATAAAAAATCTAGTGTTGGCCCAATTCTAGATTTTGTAATTCAATAGGTTAGAGTGGAGGTCAGATAATTTGATTTAAAACAAATCCCTAGATAAAGCTGATGCTGTTGGCTCATAATTTTCCATCTGGTATTATTAGACTGTTATGAAGTGTTAAATAGTCAGAACTGTGGAATATGTCTGCCATAGATTAAAATTTGTCACTTAAAAACCTTTGGCAAATTAGTTAACCTGTTTTCTCCTGTATACTTATGCTGGTGGATAATATTAATAACTCTGTGTAGGGTTGGTTGAGAAGTTAAGAAAGATAGTAAATATTAAATAGATCAGAATTGTGTGCATAATATTTACTCAGATAAAATTTATTTATTTTAAATAATATGCACTGAATGCTTCCTAGGATGATATTCTTAAATGTTGTTGAAGGTTGTTTGGGAGGTATCAAGATTTAAATTTTGTCATCATTTTTAAACTTTCTTCTTTGCTCTCTTTAGTTTGATTTTACAGCTTTATGTATGTGCTATGTAATAAATTAGACATAATTAAATTACTTATATTGACAAACATATATACATCACTGAAATCAGCCCCACATTACGCCCCCCCCCCCAAATTTCCTTTTATCATTTTATAAGGGCTTATTACTGCCCTCTAGCTTCCCAACACTTATCCGCACTGGTCGCATTTTCCAAAATTGTGCATAAGCTGAATTATACATATGCATTCTTTCTTTTGTCTTGTGTGTTTTTTTTTATCTGCATTCTTTCATTCAGTATAATTATTATGAAATTCATTCATGCTGTTGCAGATATTTCTTTTCACTGTTGAGTAATATTCCATTATATAAATTTATAATTTGTTTACCAATTCTCTGACTTTTGAGCATTTGTGTTGTTTCCAGGTTTTCATTGTTACAACTGCTGCTGCTGTTAAGTTGCTTCAGTCATGTCCAACTCTGTGTGACCTCATAGACGGCAGCCCACTCTGTCCCTGAGATTCTCCAGGCAAGAACACTGGAGTGGGTTGCATTTCCTTCTCCAATGCATGAAAGTGAAAAGTGAAAGTGAAGTCACTCAGTCGTGTCCGACTCTTGTCCGACTCTTCGTGACCCCATGGACTGTATCCTACCAGGCTCCTCTGTCCATGGGATTTTCCAGGCAAGAGTACTGGAGTGGGGTGCCATTACCTTTTCCTCATTATTACAACTAAATATCTGTAAATATTCATGTATGAGTCTTTATGGAGACACATGTTTGTATTTCCTTGAGGTAAATTACAGAGAGGAATGGCAGAATGATAAAGTAAGTACACATTTAACATTTTAGCAATTTCCAAGCTGTTTTCCAAGGTGGTATTTTATATTCTCACCAGTAAGGCATGATCTTTTTTATACCTGGTTGGGTCAGTGTTTTTATTTTAGCCATTTTGATATGCATACTTATCTTTTGCAGTGTTAATTTTTGTTTCCCTAATGACAATTATGTTAAACGTCCCAATGTGCTTATTTTTCCCTCTCTTAGTCTGCTTGTGCTGCCATAGCATGGTATCATAGACTCTGGGGCTTAAACAGCAGAAATTTATTTTTCATAGTTTTAGAGGCTGGGAAATCCAAGACCAAGGTGCCAACTGGTTTGGTATCCAGTGAGAGGTGTCTTCTTGGCTTACAGGAAATCGCCTCTATGCTATGTCCTCACATGGCAGGGAGAGACAGAGTGAGCTCTCTGATTTCTTCTTATTAAAAATGAGCACTAATTCTAATAGAGCAGAGTTTCATTTTATGATCTAATTTAACCTTAGTTATTTCTTTATTCCAAATACAGCCACACTGGGAGTTAGGGCTTCAAAATTTGTGGGGGACATAATTCAAACCATAGCAACTTTCATATAATTTGCTTTTGAAATACCTGTTTAAATTCTTGGCCTATTTATTTCTCTTGAGCTTGTTTTCTAATTACTCAGTTGTAAGACCTCTTCATGTATTCTTGATACAAATCCTATGTCATATCTAAGTTTTGCAAATAGTTTGATGTTACGGCTTATCTTCTTATTTTCTTAGTGGTCTCTTTTAAAGAGCAAGAACAATTCTTTTTTTTAACAGTCTTGAATTTTTCTTTTATAAATTCTGCATTTTTGGTATATGTTTAAGAGATCTCTTCTAAACTTGAGGTTTCTAAGATTTGTTCTTGTATTTTGAATTAGATATTTTATAGTTTTTAATCTTACATAGAAGGTCTATGATTCATTATGAGTCAGTTTCTGTATCTGTCTGAATGAGATAATTGTGGAAGTTTTTTATTTGCACAGATCTTCTAAAAGTTCCAACATCATTTGATTGGATTATCTTTCCCATTGAATCAATTTCACATCTTTGTCAAAATCAACTGGCATTTATATATAGGTCTATTTTGTTCCATTGATGTTTCATTTAATATGTGACCCACAAAATTTTTATTACTATATATTTGCAACTGGTGAAGTAGGTAGCTTTTTTAAAGTGCTCCAAAGTTTTTTTCATTTCTTTCAAAGTACTATTAGCTACTTATGACTGTTGCATTTCAAAGTAAAATATAAAATCAGTTTGTCAATTTATTTTTCAAAAATGTCCACCCTAATTTGATTAGAACTGCACTGAATCCTAATTGTGGGATTAGAAAGTCCAATTGTGGAAGAATTAACATATTATAATACTCAGGTGTTCAACCTGAGAACGCATCTCTCCCTTTATTTGTTGTTGTTGCTCGGTTGCTAAGTCATGTGGGACTCTTTGCAGCCCCATGGACTACGGGACGCCAGGCCTCCCATCTCCCAGAGTTCATGCATTGAATCTGTGATGCCATCCAACCAACTCATCTCTGCTGCCCTCTTCTCTTTTTTGCCTCCAATCTTTCCCTTTATTTAGGTCTTATTTAATTTCTTTCTGTGATGCCTGTACTTTTCGGTGAGCAAGTCTTGCACAACTTTTGTCAAATTTATTCCCATATATTTCATATTTTCTTGCATTTATAAGCATTTTTTACATTTAATTTCTTTTTTGTTTGTCTTTGTTTTATTTTTTAATTTATTTACTTTAATTGTAGGCTAATTCCTTTAAAATATTGTATTAGTTTTGCCATACATTGACATGAATCCGCCATGGGTGTACATGTGTTCCTCATCCTGAACATCCTGAACACCCCTCCCACCTCCCTCCCTATCCCATTTCTCTGGGTCATCCCAGTGCACCAGCCCTGAGCACCATATCTCATGCATCAAACCTGGACTGGCAATCTGTTTCACATATGATAATATGTATGTTTCAATGCTATTCTATCAAATCATCCCACCCTCGCCTTCTCCCACAGAGTCCAAAAGACTGTTATTTACATCTGTGTCTCTTTTGCTGTCTCTCATGTAGGGTTACCATTACAATTTTTCTAAATTCCACATATATGCGTTAGTATACTGTATTGGTGTTTTTCTTACTGGCTTACTTCACTCTGTATAATAGGCTCCAGTTTCATCCACCTCATTAGAACTGATTCAAATGCATTCTTTTTAATGGCTGAGTAATATTCCATTGTGTATATGTACCACAGCTTTCTTATCCATTTGTCTGCTTATGGACATCTAGATTGCTGCCATGTCCTGGCTATTATAAACAGTGCTGTGATGAACATTGGGGTACCAATGTCTCTTTCAACTCTGGTTTCCTTGGTGTGTATGCCCAGCAGTGGGATTGCTGGGTCATAAGCTAGTTCTATTTCCAGTTTTATTAGGAAATCTCCTCAGTGTTCTCCATAGTGGCTGTACTAGTTTGCATCCCCACCAACACTGTAAGAGTGTTCCCTTTTCTCCACACCCTCTCCAACATTTATTGTTTGTAGACATTTGGATAGCAGCCATTCTGACTGGTGTGAGATGGTACCTCATTGTGGTTTTGATTTGCATTTCTCTGATAATGAGTGATGTTGAGCATCTTTTCATGTGTTCGTTAGCCTTCTATATATCTTCTTTGGAGAAATGTCTGTTTAGGTCTTTGGCCCATTTCTTGATTGGGTCATTTATTTTTCTGGAATTGAGCTGCAGGAGTTGCTTGTATATTTTTGAGATTAGTTGTTTGTCAGTTGCTTCATTTGCTATTATTTTCTCCCATTCTGCAGGCTGTCTTTTCACCTTGCTTATAGTTTCCTTCATTGTGGAAAAGCTTTTAAGTTTAATTAGGTCCCATTTGTTTATTTTTGCTTTTATTTCTAATATTCTGGGAGGTGGGTCATAGAGGAGCCTGTTGTGGTTTATGTTGGAGAGTGTTTTGCCTATGTTTTCCTCTAGGAGTTTTATCGTTTCTGGTCTTACATTTAGATAGTTAATCCATTTTGAGTTTATTTTTGTGTATGGTGTTAGAAACGGTTCTAGTTTCATTCTTTTACAAGTGGTTGACCAGTTGTCCCAGCACCACTTGTTAAAGAGATTTTCTTTTCTCCATTGTATATTCTTGCCCCCTTTGTCAAAGATAAGGTGTCCATGCTGCTGCTGCTGCTGCTAAGTCGCTTCAGTCATGTCCGACTCTGTGCGGCCCCGTAGACAGCAGCCCACCAGGCTCCTCTGTCCCTGGGATTCTCCAGGCAAGAATACTGGAGTGGGTTTCCATTTCCTTCCCCAATCCATGAAAGTGAAAAGTGAAAGAGAAGTCGCTCAGTCATGCCTGACTCTTAGCAACCCCATGGACTGCAGCCTACCCGGCTCCTCTGTCCATGGGATTTTCCAGGCAAGAGTACTGGAGTGGGGTGCCATTGCCTTCTCCATAGGTGCATGGATTTATCTCTGGGCTTTCTATTTTGTTCCATTGATCTATATTTCTGTCTTTGTGCCAGTAACATACTGTCTTGATGACTGTAGCTTTGTAGTATAGGCTGAAGTCAGGCAGATTGATTCCTCCAGTTCCATTCTTCTTTCTCAAGATTGCTTTGGCTGTTTGAGTTTTTTTGTATTTCCATACAAATTGTGAAATTATTTGTTCTAGTTCTGTGAAAAATACCATTGGTAGGGATTGCATTGAATCTAGGGATTGCATTGAAAATAGGGATTGCTGTGGGTAGTATACTCATTTTCACTATATTGAATCTTCCAATCCATGAACATGGTATATTTCTCCATTTATTTGTGTCCTCTTTGATTTCTTTCATCAATGTTTTATAGTTTTCTATATATAGGTCTTTTGTTTCTTTAGGTACATATATTCCTAAGTATTTTATTCTTTTCATTGTAATGGTGAATGGAATTGTTTCCTTAATTTCTCTGTTTTCTCACTGTTAGTGTATAGGAATGCAAGGGATTTCTTTGTGCTAATTTTATATCCTGCAACTTTACTATATTCATTGATTAGCTCTAGTAGTTTTCTGGTAGAGTCTTTAGGGTTTTCTATGTAGAGGATCATGTCATCTGCAAACAGTGAGAGTTTTACTTCTTCTTTTCCAATTTGGATTCCTTTTCTTTCTTTTTCTACTCTGATTGCTGTGGCCAAAACTTCCAAAACTACGTTGAATTAGTGGTGAGAGTGGGCACCCTTGTCTTGTTCCTGACTTTAGGGGAAATGCTTTCAATTTTTCACCATTGAGGAAAATATTTGCTGTGGGTTTATCATATATAGCTTTTATTATGTTGAGGTATGTTCCTTCTATTCCTGCTTTCTGGAGGGTTTTTTTTTTATCATAAATGGATGTTGAATTTTGTCAAAGGCTTTCTCTGAATCTATTGAAATAATCATATGGATTTTATCTTTCAATTTGTTAATGTGGTATTACATTGATTGATTTGCAGATATTGAAGAATCCTTGCATCCCTGGGATAAAGCCCACTTGGTCATGGTGTATGATCTTTTTACTATGTTGTTGGATTCTGTTTGCTAGAATTTTTTTTAAGTATTTTTGCATCTGTGTTTGTCATACATTTAATTTCTGATTGCTCATCACTATAATGTAGAAATACAATTGACTTTTGTAAGTTGATCTTCTAAGCTGCAGCCTTACCAAACTCGGTTAATTCTAGGAGCTAATACTCTGTCCTGCTAGCTTATTTCATTTTGATCCCTCAGATTCAGCTCTGGAATCTGCCAGGTTCTGTTTCCTGGGCCACAAACTGTAAAGTGTCTCTGAAAATAAGCTGTAGGGGTTCTCTGGCAGTCCAGTGGTTAAAACTACATGGTTCCACTGCAGGGGGTGAGGGTTCAATCCCTGGTTGAGGAACTTAAGATCCTTCATGCTGTGCAGTGCAGCAAAAAGAGAAACAAAATCATAAACAATAAGCTGAAGGAATCATAGGACTCACTTCTTTGTTTCTTGCCCTTGTTTAATATCTAGTGTCTAACAATCCATTGTTTCATAAATTTTGATCATTTTTTGTTCCAGGCAGGAAAATAAGCATGATCTCTGTAGCTCCATTTTGGTTGAAAGCATGAGTCCACATTTATATTTAATAGTATTATTCATTTTTTATTTCAGTTTACTGTCTTGTTTTCTATTTGAATAATCTGCTCTTTCCTTTTAATATTTTTTTCTCTTTAGATTAAATAAGTGCATTATTTAAAATGCACTTAGCTATTTATCTCCTCTGTTGATTTATAAGTTTTAACTTTTGTTGTTGTGTTGTTGTTGTTGTTATAGTGGTTGATGGGGTGTTTATAGCTGTGATTGCAAACGTTTTCTGTAAAGGACCAAATAGTATGTAAATGCTCATTTTCCAGTCCTGCAGACTCTGTCATAACCACTTAGCTCTGCTGCTATAGCATGAACAAATTCATAGATAGTGAGTAAAGAATGAGTATAACCGTAAGTTGACAACAATGTATTTGTAAAATCAGGTAATTGACTGGATATTCCAACATCTAGGTTATAGCATACATCTTAAACTCAAGAACAGTCTACCTTAAAGTGATCATATATCACTTTATATGTAGTATAAGAATCTCAAAAAGTATACTTTGCTTTCTCTCCTCCCAGCAATTTTGCTTTTTTTTTTTTGCCATACATTGTATTACTATATATCTATATATAATATAGATATTTATTAGATAGTCCAGCTTTTATATATCTGTAAAAATATTTATGAGTATAGTTTATGATAAATTTCTGTTATAAAGTTCAGGATTGATCAGTTTTATCTTTCTTTTAGTAATTCAAATTTTCTGCTTACTGTCTTTTCCTTGTATTTCTTGCTTTTGACAAGAACTCTGCCATCACCCTTATCTTTGTTACTCTTTACATACTTTACTTTTTTTAAAATAATTTGTGATTTGTCTTATTGTAGTTTTATAAATTATTTCTTGTGCTTGGTTGACATTAGCTGAGATTCTCACATTTGTGGATATAGAGTCATTCACACATTTCAAAACAGTCTATCCATTTTTTTTTCTCACAACTCATTGGTACTCTGTTCATTTTTTCAATATTTTTTATGTCTATAATTCATTCTGGATACTTCTTATTACTATGTCTTAAACGTAACTAAATTTCTTTTGTATTGCCTAGTCTGTCATTAATATACTCAAACTATTTTTCATCTTAGACTTTGCATTTTTCTTCTCTTGAAGTTTAGATTTGGTCTTTTTAATATCTTCCTTCACAATACATCTGAACCTATATGTTACAATTATAATAACTATTTTAATGTCATTCTCAGCTACTGTGTCTGTTCTGAGTTGGCTTTGATAAATTGATTTCTTTCCTTTTTGGGTCACATTTCCCTGCTCCTTTATGTCTGGTGAGTTTAGTTTGTGTGGTAGGCAGCTCTTAGGATGACTCCCAAAGAGCCCTGCCTCCTTTACTCATATCCCCCCATAATCTCCTACTGTTGAGTGTGTGCTGGCCATATAACTAGCTTCTGGACACACTGAGTATGTAAGGATTGCAGCATCACGCTTGCTAGCTGAACTCTGTTGCCTTTTTAGCTCGTATCTTTGAAGCAGCAAACTTCAATGTTGTAGAGGCCCATGTGGCAAGAAATTGAGGGAATCTTCTGACCAACAGACAGTGAGGAACTAAGGGGACCAGCTCAACACTTGCCTGCAAGGTACTTTACTGAATCCTGCCAATAACTATGTGAAGCTGGAAATCGGTTGTTGCTTAGTTGAGACTTGATATAAGCAGAGCTTGGCAGATAACTTCTTAGCCTGTGAAAGACCCTGAAATATATTCCTAGCCAATCCAGGCCTAGAATATTGAGGTGCAGAAACAATTTTTAGCCACTGAATTTGTCGCATAGTTCATCATGAAGTAATAGTTAAATTTTCATAGCAGACAATGTGAAATTGGTCTTATTTGATATGGTATTCCTGTGAAAGTTCTTATGCTTTGTTCCTGAGATGTTAAATTTCTTAGAAAAAGCTTATCCTTTTGGGTCTTGTTTTTTGATTTGTTGGGTGGGACCACGGCAGTATTCACTCTAGGGCTATATATGTTTCTAGATATTCCCTGGTACTGAGTTAAGACCATCCTTAGTATTCTGTGAATGCCCTGTGAATCATGGAGTTTTTCTGTTGGGCTGGTGGTAAAAGGCATGAGTCCCTACACTCTGTGATCACCTCTAGGTTATATTTTCTCCACCTTAGATGTTCTCCTTACATGTGTGATACCCCAGTAAATTATATTTCAGGTGCATAGACTCTGAGTCATGTATTGTGGAGTATCCCAAGGTCTCCAGAGGGACTGAGCCATAATTACCACAGGATTTACTTGCTTATTAACATACTGCATATTAGCTTTGCAGTCTTCTCTTTCTCAGTTCCTTGTTCAACTACTAACATCCCCTGCAATTGCCTCCCAAACAATTTACACTCAAATAGTGGCCAGCATCTTTTTATGAATGAATCTAACCTATGGTGAACCTTTTTGTCAGTGTTACATTGATGCTATTTTACCAGAAATGATCATTGTTTTACTCAGCCATTGTTGTGTTTAAGCTTGTCACTGGAATATTATTTTATTTGCTCACCATTCCTTTTCATATCTAAGGCCTTTCTTTTAGGATCTCTTTCTCTTCCCACTTTCCCATGCAGTATGTTCCTTAGATATGTCCTTTTTTCTTCTAGATTTATTGAAATGTAATTGACAGACAGCACTGTAAGTTTGTGTGCAGCATAATAATTTCACTTACATACATCATGAAATTATTAATACAATAATTAATAAATTTAGTGAGCATCTCTCATTTCATATAGATACAAAAGAAATAGAAAAAATATTTTTCCTTGTGATAAGACTTCTTAGGATTTACTCTCTTTAATGTTCACATATAAGATACAGCAGTCCTTATTGTATTAATCATGTTGTACATTACATTCCTAGTACTTATTTACCTTACAATTAGAAGTTTGTACCTTTTGACCATTTTCATCCAATTCCCTGCCCCCCACGTTCCCTGCCTCTGATAACCACATATCTGATATCACTCTTTTTCTATGAGTTTGTTTTTGAAGTATAATTGACCTACAATATTATGTTAGTTCATGGTACACAACATAGTGATTCAATATCACTATATGTTACAAAATGATCATCATGATGTCTAGTTACTGTCTGTCACCATACAAAGATATTGCACTATTATTGATTATATCCCTTACACTGTACATTACATACCCTAAAAGTTCACACCTTGGGCTTCCTGAATCTCAGAATAGATGGTTGTGTCAATTCAGGAACATTCTTACAGTTACCAGTTCAAATATTACCACTTCTTATGCTGCTTCTATTTTTCTGTAACTCCAATTATAAATCTCAATGTATGGCAAAACCAATACAGTATTGTAAAGCAAAATAAAGTAAAAATAAAAATTAAAAAAAAAGACACACACACACAAAAACAAACAAACAAACAAAAAAGAATATAAATCTCATGCTGTTTTCATATTGGAGCCCCACATCTCTAAAGATTTATAAGAGAAAATTCTTTGAGACTAGTTTTAGAGTATGCTTGTCTAAAGAGTCTTCCTGTTTGCTTCTGCTGGATGTCTAGAGCACCGTCAACCTGGAACCACTTTCATTCATGTACTCAGCTTGGAGGTTTGGGAATTTCTTTGGTAGCATGATTTCAGTCCCAAAGCTATATGAGAGGTGACTTGTGGTTATGAATTCAAAAGAAGATAACTCTATACACACAATTAAAACTAAGTCAGGCAAGTTACCTTAGAGTCTTTTTTGGCACCTCTTTGTTCTGATTCATTACTTCACTGAAAGTGTGGTCCTTAACCATTTTGGCTTTCTGCAGATTTATGTTTATAAACCTCTCACATCCATACTTCCTGCCTTGCATGATCAGTTGAAAGTAAATATATGGCTTGTTGGTCATCAAGGCTTACATTTTACATAGCCCCTAAAAGAAACTTGATAAGTTATAGATCTCTGATCTAAAATTTTTCAAGCTAAATTTTAAATGATTGTAAAATATATAACCTCTTGTGTTTTAATATTGAAATTTTAGAATACAACTGTTACTTCACTCTTTTAAACATTTTCAATAGAACCTAAGTGAATTAATACCTATTATCCACATAAAAGTACACTGTAATGTTATATTTTAACATTTAGAAACCTTACATTGTTTCCTATGCTAACATGATCCTATGTGTGGCCCCACATGTTACACAAAGATTCTACAGTCTATGGTTAAGGTTAGCAACAGATTTTATTTGGAGGAAGCCAACAAGACTGTCAGCAACAGAGAAGGCATAAGGCCCTATGCCCCCATTGTCCCATGAGACAGCAAGGTGCACTGCTGGACAGGCTTTATCGATTGTATTACAGTGAATGAACATTCTCCTACATTTTTCTCCTGAAAGCTATGGAAAATATGAGAGATGTCTTATGAGTGAAGAGTCACGTGAATATCCTGCACACCTACAAGTCTGAATTTGAATCTGCATTTTACAAGAACTATTTGGAATACCTGGTGCTCATTAACTGTAAGTCTTGAGGCCAACAGGAAATTGTAGACCACTGCAGTGATAAAAAGCCACTGGTCCCATTGGAAACTGGTTTTTAATATACCACTCCTTCTGAGAAGGAAAGAATCCAATTTAGTTCATGAACCAAGCAATCTGGCCTAAGTATGTTGGATTATTTTCAGTCAACCAAGTGCCTTTCTTCATCAACTCATATTTGCCTGACATTTCCTACACAAGGAATTTATTCTACAATGCTATATTTTATGCATGAGCTTTTTTCTTGTGGCTCTCTCTATGGTATTTCTCAAGTAAATCATATTTATAAATTGAAATTGATTTTTCAATTCCTATAAAGCTCTAAATGTTAACAAGGTTTCTTTGTATTAAATTACTATATAATTATTAATAGTACACAATTGATTAAAACATGAAAAATAAAATTTTATTGGAAATGTATTACTTAATGAGATGGATAGGTCTCTTAAAAATTAATTCATATACTCACAGAGTGAATGTGACTTATTGCTAGCATAAAATAAGCTTCAATGGAAATTAACAGCAAATGAAGAGAGAGTAGATGGTCTACCAATAAATTTAGGGCTTACAAAACAAGCATTAATAATTGTTAAGGACATTGTTTACAACAGAATTCTCAACATATTCCAAGTAGATTAACATAAAACAAATAAGAACATGAAGTGCATAAATAAGTAGGCATATAATTAGTTGCCTAGTGATAGCTGTTAAGCATCCAAGTAAAAATAATGCATAAGAATTTTTCAGTGTCTAATAATTATTGCCAAAATTTAATGCAAATGGTCTCCTTATAAGCTGCAATAATTGTTTAACCTAAACTTATCTGTGATATACATTTTTGTAATCAAAGATATAACTTTGATGTGACAAAAAGATGACTTCTATTTGAAAGCATGCAAAATAACCAGCTGAGGCAGTTCTTTGATTATAGATACTATAAAGAAAACATTATTTTGAATTAGTCTTTTAAAATATTTGTTTTTTGAAACCTTATTTCCTTTTTACTTTCACTTTTCCATCTCTTTATGTTCATTTTTTAAACACTTCAGATTTTTTTTACCAGGGCTTCCCTGGTAGGTCAGACAGTAAAGACTCTGCCTGCAATGCAAGAGACCCAGGTTTTATCCCTGGGTCAGGGAGATCCCCTGGAGAAGGGAATGGTGACCCACTCCAGTATTCTTGTCTGGAGAATTCCATGGACAGGGGAGCCTGGCAGGCTAGAATCCATGGGGTCACAAAGAGTAGGACACAACTGAGTGACTAACACTTAATATTAGATATTTTTATACATAAATAATGTAATTCAATACAATTTAGGTAGCTAAAATTTTGATTTTCAACTTTTTTAGAGGGTGTAGGGGGTGAGACGGAGAAGGCAATGGCAACCCACTCCAGTACTCTTGCCTGGAAAATCCCATGGACGGAGGAGCCTGGAAGGCTGCAGTCCATGGGATGGCTGAGAGTCGGACATGACTGAGCGACTTCACTTTCACTTTCCACTTTCATGCATTGGAGAAGGAAATGGCAACCCACACCAGTGTTCTTGCCTGGAAAATCCCAGAGACAGGGCAGCCTGGTGGGCTGCCGTCTATGGGGTCACACAGAGTTGGACACAACTGAAGTGACTTAGCAGCAGCAGCAAGGGGTGAGAAAATAGTATTAGGAAGGGTAGGAGGGGAAACTAGAAATAGGAATGCTGCTGCCAACTTTGACCACAGGCATATGCTCAGACAGATGAATTTTAGGGAAAAATACAGGTGGAAGCTAATGTGAAATTTAATGTAAAGCTTCTGTGCCACATCGACAGGAAAGTCCTGGTGTGATCTGGAAGCATCCACTGCAGTGTGAACACCTCTGATTCAGGATCACATGTACAAAGGTTAGAGTGGACTTCAAACTTAATTTAGTTCTTTGCAGTTGTACTTTCTTGTCTATATTTGGTCTCTAAGGATTTCCCTTACTTTCTTGGCACATAGTTAGGCAAGTTAGTGTCCATTAAGAAAGTTAGTTAAAAATGTAAGAATATACCTTTTTTTTTTTTAATTTGGATTTTTCTTTTTTTAAACTGGAAGTGTTATGCTTTGTCTTTTTTTAAAGAAGAAGAGGATAGCTAATATGCCAATATACATAAAACAGAATGTATTTCCTGTTATTTAAAAAGAAGTTAAATGAATTATTTTTACTTGGGTTTTTAAAATTATTTAGGTTTTCTCATAATTCTTAGATTAATGAATAGTTCAGATATATTTGAAATTCATGAGAAAAAGAACGTGGTTACTTTACTCAATGAATTATTAAGTAGGCTATTGCTATATGCCCAGCAGTTGTTTAATTGATAAAATTAAGGTCATAAACAAGAGGCAGAATAGTGTCAAATTTGTGCTATGCAATGAGGATCCTTAGGCCAATATGTTTTTAAGATAACAGAAATTTATTTTCAAGGTCACCTGGCTGTTGAATCTTCTTTGTTTTGCCTTTCTGATGATAATGTGAGTCTGTTTGTATACTTCCCCTAAAATAGCAGTTGATGTAACTTGTGTATGTAAAATAGCAGTGACACATAAGAATTAGCTTTTGACTGTGTGACCTTATCTGAGATTCTAGGGGCCAAGAAGCATTTTTAATATCCTGTGCATATGTTCTTGACTTGTGTAGCCACCACACTTTGGATAAGATTTTCCATACCATGCTAATCAGATGAGGTGCTAAAAATCAAGGGTATGAGTAAGTTTGCTGTTACTTCTTAATCCATAAGTACATGGCATGCTTCAGGTGGTATCAGAAATGGGTTTGGCAAGACAACCATGGCTCCTATGGTTTGGGTTTTAGGGAGTCAGAAAGCTATAGGAGAGAATCTTGAGCTAACAATACGTCTAAGAGACAAGTTGATGAGGAACTTTACAACCCTGAGTTATTGAGGAAGGCTTTGGGAGGGAGTTATAATTAGATTTTGGCATCATTCACTTCTTTCTGACTGATTGGATTAGTAGATAGTTAACCCTATTAGTTGGGACTCCCTAAGCAGTTAGACAATCAAGGCCCTCCAAAGACAATTGAAGATACAACAGTGTGGGTGGTCCTTCACGAGGCAGAAATTAAATTGATGGAAGTTGTACTTGTAAGAGTGGATGAGTATAACTGAGAAAATTGTGCCCCTCTTACTAAGTAATTTTCCCTGTGTGATTTTGCACCAAGGAAAAGCCTGGTTCCAGGTATTCATTTTGTTATTTTTAATTTATCTTAGAACAACACTGTTTTATTTATTTTTTTTTTAATTTTTAGTTTTTTATTTTTTAAATTTTAAAATCTTTAATTCTTACATGCATTCCCAAACATGAACCCCCCTCCCACCTCCCTCCCCAGAACATCTTTCTGGGTCATCCCCATGCACCAGCCCCAAGCATGCTGCATCCTGCGTCAGACATAGACTGGCGATTCAATTCACATGATAGTATACATGTTAGAATGTCATTCTCCCAAATCATCCCACCCTCTCCCTCTCCCTCTGAGTCCAAAAGTCCATTATACACATCTGTGTCTCTTTCCCTGTCTTGCATACAGGGTCGTCATTGCCATCTTCCTAAATTCCATATATATGTGTTAGTATACTGTATTGGTGTTTTTCTTTCTGGCTTACTTCACTCTGTATAATCGGCTCCAGTTTCATCCATCTCATCAGAACTGATTCAAATGAATTCTTTTTAACCGCTGAGTAATACTCCATTGTGTATATGTACCACAGCTTTCTTATCCATTCATCTGCTGATGGACATCTAGGTTGTTTCCATGTCCTGGCTATTATAAACAGTGCTGCGATGAACATTGGGGTACATGTGTCTCTTTCAATTCTGGTTTCCTCGGTGTGTATGCCCAGAAGTGGGATTGCTGGGTCATAAGGGAGTTCTATTTGCAATTTTTTAAGGAATCTCCACACTGTTCTCCATAGTGGCTGTACTAGTTTGCATTCCCACCAACAGTGTAGGAGGGTTCCCTTTTCTCCACACCCTCTCCAGCATTTATTGCTTGCAGATTTTTGGATCGCAGCCATTCTGACTGGTGTGAAGTGGTACCTCATTGTGGTTTTGATTTGCATTTCTCTAATAATGAGTGATGTTGAGCATCAAAGAGGACACTAATAGATGGAGAAATATACCATGTTCATGGATTGGAAGAATCAATATAGTGAAAATGAGTATACTACCCAAAGCAATTTACAAATTCAATGCAATCCCTATCAAGCTACCAGCCACATTTTTCACAGAACTAGAACAAATAATCTCCAGGTATATAGGACAATAATATGACACAAAAAATATTTCTTTTTCAAGCTCTGTTGCTGCCCACCAGACAAAGACTATCAGAACCAAACCTACAGTCAAATTAAGCTGGATTTATGACTTCTTGCAATGAGGATGACTGCATATACATGGAACCTGAGTCATGTAAACAAGAGGGTTTTGTTTGGGTTTGGTTTTGAGAAAAGACTTGTAATGAGGGTTAGACTTATGTTAGGTGTTTCAGGGGAAGTTTGTGGTAGGTATTTTGGTGAAATATGGTTTTTTTGTGGATTCGGTAGTGCTAGACAGAGGGTGAAGTCTTATGGTTGGGCTTTTTCTTTCTTTCATTTGCATTTGTCTGGGCTGGTCTTCATTGCTATGGGGCTTTCCTCTAGCTACTCTCTAGATGTGTGAGCAGGCTTTTCATTGCAGTGGCTTCTCTTGTTGTGGAGCACAGGCTCAATAGTTGTTGGGCTTAGTTTTTCTGCTGCATGTGGGATCTTCCTAGACCACGGATCGAACCTGTGTCTACTGCATTGGCAGGCAGATTCTTCACCAGTGAGCCACCAGGGAAGCCCTATTTCTTTCTCTTTATTGTTATTATTTTTATTCTAGGAGGTGGAGGAAAGAGAGAGAGGCTTAAAAAAAAAGGCATCTAATGAGAGAATTCTCTTATGTGAGCCAATAAAATCTGATTGGCTATTTTTGTGGTTTCAAGCATATCCTTAGTTTGGTCTGAGTTTAAACATCCTTATGGAATGCTTTTATTTTTAATTGCTTCCTCATGGTCAGAAAGTGATCCAATATGATGGTATACTGAAATTATTTATGTCCTATAGAAGAACTATCATATGATGATGGCAAGGATGCATAATACACAAGGTGTTAGAGAATTCATTAATACAAGCCTCCAGGATTAGTTCTCAGTTAAAAAGAATACAACTGTGTTATAAAATAGACGTCATTCTCATTCTCATTTTATAGATAGAGGACATGAGGTCGAGGGCTGTGAGGTGTTTCCAAGGTCCCGCAGATATTAAGTGGTGGGAAAGTTTCACTCAAGAGTCTGCATTTAACAAACAGACCATGCTGCCCCCATTTTTCCCAGGATCTTTGATACCTAGATATATGACCTACCAAGTTTCAATGGAATAGACGTTGTGGAAATGGATTTATTGGGATCAGACTCAGTATGAGAACCATTAAGATTTAAGGGTGTTAATAGCAGAGTTGAGGAATGGTCAAGAGGAAAATACAATTTCCAGAAAGCAAGAAGACTGAAGCCAGATATATTATTCAGTGAATCTGGGAAAATCCCATGGATTTGACGTTGCTAGAACTTACCTTCATTTAGGGAGTATAAGAGCCCTTAAATGATTTAAGCTTCATGTCATCACAGGATAACTGAAATTCCCAGGGCTGATAAGGCCCTATATTGGATGAATAATGTCACCAAAATTGAGTCTTGAAGTTGTAGGGGTATATGTTGAATCTGTCCTTGGCTAGCTAGCGGAACCTCTCTAATACTGATAAAATGACATATCCTTATGTTAATAAATCAATAAAGGAAACTAATGTTTTGCTAATTGTGTATTGGCAGGGAACTAGAACATGGCATGTTCCTTCTTCCCAATCATAATCCATCTGATAAGAGTCGGGGGCCAAGAGTTATTCCTGAAAAAAATAAAAAGTGTGTTATAAAAATGGTGTCATGGAAACAGTGATGTAGAAATAAGTTGCAGACTGCATTAAATAACCAAGAAGATAAAGTTAAGAAAAGAAATGGCATTTGCTATCATGGGGCATGTAATTGACTAAGAGTAGGCATTGGCAGGGCTACCCTTTTGGCTCAGCTGGTAAAGAATCCTCCTGCAATGTGGGAGATCTGGATTTGATCCTTGGATTGGGAATATCTCTTGGAGAAGGGAATGGACACCCACTTCAGTATCCTGGCCTGGAGAATTCCATGGACTATCTAATTCACGGGGTCACAAAGAGTTGGACACAACTGAGTGACTTTCATTTTCACTAAGGCATTGGGAAAGGAAAGGATACTGAAAATAAAATGCAGTAGAATTAATCATGAATTAACATTGGCCAAAAAAAAATAGAAATAAAATCCTGAAAGTTCACACAATTAGGTGTAATAGAATATAGATAGTAAAGAAAGAGCTAAAGAAAGAGCTAGCAAAAGAGATGGGGAAAACCACAATTCAACTAATCACTCATTAATAAATTCAACATTTAGTGAGTTCCTACTTCATATCAGGCATACCTCTAGGTATGGTGTGGAGGCTGAAGCAGCAATTTAAAAAATATAAAGACAAATTTCCTACCTTTGTGGTACTTACATCATGGTTGAAGAAACAGATAATAGATAATCATAGATAAGTTCAGTTCAATTCAGTTGCTCAGTCATGTCTGACTCTTTGCAATCCCCTGGACTACAGCATGCCAGGATCCCTGTCTATCACCAACTTCCAGAGCTTGCTCAAACTAATGTCCATCCTGTCAGTATCACTGACTGGATAGATAAGTTAGATGGTGAAAAAGGCCATGAAGTTGGAGAGGTAGTGGTTTTTAAAAAGCATAAGTGTCTCAGAAACTAAGAGATTTCCTGAAATCTGTTTTAGTTTAAAATAATTTCCTTTAAAACTTTGAAAGAAATTAAAATTGTTTTAAAACTAAGAAATATCAATGGCAATTAAAATTATAATTTTTTAAAGAACAAATTAGCATGGAAAGTGAGCCTACTAACAAACTTACTACTTTGGGCTGTGGATATCCCCTTCCATTATATCAGATGGGCCACTAATCCCAATACTTCATCTTGGAAATTCGTGTTTTCTCTCTCTGGCATGTTATATAGCACCCTCGCCTTTTAGCTTGGTTCCTCAAAGGGTTTTTTTTAATGATAATTTGCTTATTTTAATTGAAGTATGGTTGAGTTACAATATTAGTTCCAGGTATATAGAATAGTGATTCAGTATTTTCACAGATTACACCCCGTCGGTTATTACCCCTAATTTGTCCCTATATCTTCCTTCTCCCCTTTGGTAACCAGTAGTTTGCCCTTTTTGTCTCTGTTTTGCAGAGACAAAAATATGTTCATGCATTTTTTTTTCTACATTCCACAGATAGGTGACATCACCCAGTGTCTACCTCACTCTCTCTGACCTACTTCATCAAGCACAATATTTTCCAGGTCCATCCACCTTGCTACAAGAGGCAAAACTTCACACCCCTTCAGGGTTGAGTAATATTTACACAACATCTTATTATTTATTTATTTTTACTGAAGCATAGCTGATTTACAGTGTGTTAGTTTCAGGTGTGTTTCCCTTGTGGTTCAGCATCAAAGAATCTGCCTGCAATGCAGGAAACCAGGGTTAGACCCCTGGGTTGGGACGATCCCCTGAGGAGGGCATGGCAACCCACTTTAGTACACTTGCCTAAAGAATCCCATGGACGGAGGAGCCTGGCCGTCTGTAGTCCCCAGGGCTTCACAGAGTCGGACATGACTGAAGCAACTAAGCAGCAGTAGCAGCAATTTCAGGCGTACAGCAAAGTGATTCAGCTGTGGTTGCTGTTCAGCTAATAAGTCCTCTCTGACTTGTGATCCCTTGGACTGCAGCAATCCAGGCTCCCTTGTCCTTCTCTATTTCCTGGAGTTTGCTCCAATTCATGTCCATTTAGTCAGTGATGCTATCTAAGCAACTAATCCTCTGATACCCTCTTCTCCTTTTGCCTTCAATCTTTCCCAGCATCAGGGTCTCTTCCCATGAGTTGGCTCTTCATATCAAGTGGCAAAAGTTCTAGAGCTTCAGCTTCAGCATCAATCTTCCTAATGAATATTCAGTGTTGATTTCCTTTAGGTTTGATTGGCTTGATCTTATTATCCAAGGGACTCTCAAGAGTCTTCTCCAACACCACAATTTGAAAGTATCAATTATTCAGCTCTCAGCCTTCTTTATAGTCCAACTCTCAGAACTGTACATGACTACTGGAAAAACCATAACTTTGACTATATGGACCTTTGTCAGCAAAGTGATGTCTCTGCTTTTTAATATGCTGTCTAGGTATGTCATAGCTTTTCTTCCAAGCAGCAAGTATCTTTTAATTTTGTGGCTGCAGTCACCTTCAGCGGTGATTTTGGAACCCAAGAATATAAAATTGGTCACTATTTCCACTTTTCCCCCTTCTATTTGCCATGGACCAAATGTCATGATCTTAGTTTTTTGAATGTTGAGTTTTAAGCCAGTTTTTTTCACTCTCTTCTTTTATCCTCATCAAGAAGCTCCAGTTCTTCTTTACTTTCTGCCATTACAGTGGTATCATCTGCATATCTGAGGTTGTTGATATTTCTCCCTGCAATCTTGATTCCAGCCTGTGATTGACCCAGCCCTGAATTCTGCATGATGTATTTTGCATGTGAGTTAAATAAGCAGGATGACAATATAGAGCCTTGTTATACTCCTTTCTTAATTTTTAACCAGTCAGTTGTTTGAAGTTCAGTTCTAACTGTTGCTTCTTTACCCATATATAGGTTTCTCAGGAGACAGGTAAGGTTGTCTGTTATTCCCATCTCTTTAAGAATTTCCCATAGTTTGTTGTGATCCACACAGTCAAAGGTTTTCATATGGTCAATTAAGCAGAGGTAAATGTTTTTCTAGAATTCCCTTGCTTTCTCTAAGATACAACAAATGTTGCCAATTTGATCTCTGGTTCCTCTGTTTTTTCTTAACTTAACTTGAACATCTGGAAGCTCTTGGTTCATGTACTGCTGAAACCTAGCTTGAAGGATTTTGAGCACAACCTTACTAGCATGTAAAATGAAAGAAACTGTCCAGTGGTTGGAACACTTTCTGGCCCTACTCTTCTTTGTGATTGGAATGAAAACTGACCTTTTCCAGTCCTGTGGTCACTGCTGAGTTTTCCAAATTTGCTGTCATATTGAGTGCAGCACTTTAACAGCATTATGTTTTAGGATGTGAAATAGCTCAACTGGAATTTCATCACCTCTACTAGCTTTATTCATAGTGATGCTTCCTAAGGCTCACTTGACTTCACACTCCAGGATGTCTGGCTCTAGGTGAGTGACCGCATCATCATGGTTACCTGGATCATTAAGATTGTTTTGGTATAGTTCTTCTGTATATTCTTTCCAGCTCTTCTTAATTTCTTCTGCTTCTGTTAGGCACTTGCTGTTTCTGTTCTTTATCATGGCCATCCTTTCATGAAATGTTCCCTTGATATCTCCAATTTTCTTGAAGAGATTTCTAAGTCTTTCCCATTCTATTGTTTTTCTCTATTTCTTTGCATCATTCTTTTAAGAAGGTCTTATATCTCCTTGTTCATCTCTGCATTCAGTTGGGTATATGTTTCCCTTTTTCTCTTGCTTTTTGCTTCTCTACTTTCCTCAGCTGTTTATAAAGCCTCCTCACACAACCATGTTGCCATCTTGCATTTCCTTTTGTTTCAGATGGTTTGGGTCACTATCTACTATATAGAGTATAATTCCATCCATAGTTTTTCAGGCACTCTGTCTATGAAATCTAATCCTTTGAATCTATTCATCACCTCCAGTATAATCATAAGGGGTTTGATTTGGGTCATACATGAATGGCCTCATGGTTTTCCCTACTTTCTTCAATTTAAGTCTGAATTTTGCAATAAGTATCTGATGATCTGAGCCACAGTCAGGTCAATGTCTTGTTTTCGCTGACTGAATAGCTTCTCCATCTTCAGCTGCAAAGAACATAATCAACCTGAATTCAGTGTTGACCATCTAGTGATGTCCATGTGTAGAGTCATCTCTTGTGTTGTTGGAGGAGGGGGTTTGCTATGACCAGTGCATTCTCTTGACAAAACTGTTAGTCTCTGCCATGCTTCATTTTGTGTTCCAAGTCCAAACCTGCCTGTTCCTACAGGTATCTCTTTACTTCCTAATTTTGCATTCCAGTCCCCTATGATAAAAGGAATGTTTGTGGGTTTTTTTGGCGTTAGCTCTAGAAGTTCTATGGGTCTTCATAGAACTGGTTAACTTCAGTTTCTTTGGCATCAGTGGTTGGGCATAGATTTGGATTTCTGTGATGTTGAATGGTTTGCCTTAGAAACAAACCGAGATAATTTTATCATTTTGCGATTGCACCTAAGTACTGCATTTCAGACTCTCCTGTTGACTATGAGGGTTACTACATTTCTTCTAACAGATTCTTTCTCACAGTAGTAGATATAATGGTCATCTGAATTAAACTCACCCATTCCCATCCATTTTAGTCCATTGATTCCAAAGTATTGGAGCTTCATCATCAGTCCTTCCAATGAATATTCAGGGTTGATTTCCTTTAGGATCAATTAGTTTGAGTTTCTTGCTGTCCAAGGGACTCTCAAAACTCTTCTCCAGCACAGTTCAAAAGTATTAGTTCTTCAACATTCAGCCCTTCTTTATGATCCAACTCTCACATCCATACATGACTGCTGGAAAAACCATAGCTTTGACTGCATGGACCTTTGTTGGCAAAGCGATGTCTCTGCTTTTTAATATGCACATACACACACACACATTTATTTATTCTTTTCAGAAGCTTTTCCCTCATAAGTTGTTATAAAATACTGAGTAGTGTTCCCTGTGCTATACAGTAAGTCTTTACTGGCTATCTATTTTATACATAGTAGTTTGTTTAACTCCAAACTCCTAATTTACTGCGCCACCTCTGCTCCCCGCTGCACTTTTTATATCCAACAAGTTCTTTATCCATCTGTCTGCCAATTGTCATTTGGGCTGCCTCTACATCCTGACCATTGAAAACGGTGCTCCATGAACACTGAAGTGCACGTATCCTTTTGAACTAGTGTCATTTTTCCTGAATATGTACTGAGGAGTAGAAATGCTGGACCACATGGTAAACCCTTTAAGAAACCCTCATACTGTCATCCAGAGTGACTGCACCAATCCATATTCCCACCAACAGTATAGGAGCCCCTCCTCCATGGTCTCGAACACCTTTACCTGTAGACTCCTTGATGATAGCCACTCTGCTAAGTGCAAGACAACACATCACTGCTGCTTTGGCCTGCACTTCTCTAATAATGAGTGATGCCAAGTATCTTCTCGTGTGCCCATTAGCCAGGTCAGCCTCCTTGATTTACACTGAATACAAGTCAGTGATTCTGACAGTCTTCATTTCTTTTTATATCTCATCTACTGTGCATTTTCCAAATCTGCACAAAAGTTGGGAGATATGTCTTGCCCAGTTTTGCTACTTACATCCTTGTAACCTTGAACAAATCATGTAAACACTGTGAATCTATTTTATTATCTGTATAAAGGGGATAATAACATCTAACAAAAATTATTAAAAGTCAAATGAGAATATATGTAGAAAAGTGTTTTGTAAACTGCAAAATTCAAAGCAAGTACAATTGATTATTATTTTTTTTTTACTATGCTACCCTGAAGTGGCTTGCCAGCACTTTTTAACAGTAATGCAATTTAGTGAGATTCATTTCACTTTTCTCCAGTGCATCCACAGACTCCTGATTTTAAAAAATTCTTTAGCAGTGCAGATTAGAGATAGAGTGATATGAAAAGTGCCATAGCCTATATTAACACTTCCCTATAATAACTGCTTTTTAAAAAATTCTAATGGGTTGCAACAGAAATTTTGGAGTTCCTAATCCCTATCAAACTAATTCTGCCTCATGGAAATCCAGGACTGTATTTACAGCTGTAGGCCACTCTCATTGCATATACAATATCCAAACACTGCTCAGCTGAAAGTGGCTGATTTTGCAGTATTATTGGTGCCAGTTTTCAGAATCTCTTCCACATTTTTTCTACCACAGCATATGGCTTTGCATGGTCTATTCAGTAAATATTCATAATTATTCCACTGAGCTTTGGTGACGATGAATGTGTGTGCTATTGGAGATAAATTGTGCAATCTGCAAGGAAAACAAAGATGAGTTTTTGCTTGGATATTTTTACTCATTTGGTGGTGGAGGCAGATGCTCCACTCCATAGAGAAGCAGGGCATTGCTCTGGGGAGAAGGATGCTGAGTCAGTCACATGCCCTGCGTCTTCCTTGTTTGTGCTTCATGACTGATTAGCATGCCTTCCACGAACACTTCTGATATATGTGAGTTACTTCTTTCCATACAAGGTTATGAGAATAAGGTAATGCATGCAAAGAATATTTCTTTCCATAAACAAAAACTGAACTAGGAATGTAAACATTGCATGATATAAAACCCAAATATTTTAATATCTCTTCATTAAATATTAGAGGTTGCTTTCTTATGTTATAACACAATGAACACTTAGACAAAGGCAGTAGCCAAAGTTGCATCAGCAACTGATAAAGGGTTCTTTGTTTTTTACTTTTCCTCTGCTAACTGTTATCCTCAAACCTAATAGATAAAATCATGAAATATCTCCTAAGTTTTACAGTGGAATAAAATAGTTACAAATAGTTCCCAGGAAGCTAGAATTACTACTGTCAAAGAAAATAGCATGCCCAATTACCAGTATTTCATATTTCTGAACACAAGTAAATATGAAGTATGACCCAAATTCATTTGTGCGCTAGGCTAGAAATACACTGGGATTTTCTTTTCTGTGAGAAAATGATTCTTTATAAGAAAAAGGATGAAACGGCTTTAATGTGGATTTACTACTGCCATTGCTGTCTGGGTAAATCTTCACATTTTACTTTTGTACCCCAAAGAAATCATCAGGGCACAGAATTAGTGAGTGATCCCTTTTGTACAAGCTTGAGGTCTGATTTGGTAGAAATGTATCCACAAATTCTATGAACAAGGACATGAAGGTCTGAGTACGCCAGGTCTACAGGTTCATAAGAAGCTAATAAAGCAAAAGGCAAAGAAAGAAGCATGCCTTCTCTTTGAAAAATATTCTTTAGATTCTAGTCATTACAAAACACTGAGCGTACATTCAGACACAGTGTGATAATGCCCAATCTTCACAACCCGCTTTAGTTTATAAAAGTGACTACAACCCCCTTTTGTTCTTGGAACTTCTAGAAAACAGTAAAACTTCTACCCTATTTTAATACTCAGCAGTCACCCAGCTAAATGATTTCAGTTAACAGCAGTTATAATATGCAGAATATTAGTATTTTGAGGGAGGTAGAGAAGAGAATGTGGAACTAAATACTTTGTATAATTATATTTTTATAAAGGCCTCTAAATAAGACAACAAACAATTTTCCTCAGCAAGGCCATTTACATAGCCTTTTATCTTTGGGAATATTTTTTGCTCGGTCAAATGAAAGGAAATTGGGTATCTCTGAGACTGTATGAAGGGAATGCAAAGGAAGGAAATTATGTGGAGGAAAAAGTGGCCTTATTCACATTTACTGGGTTCTTGGCCAGTAGCTTTGGCTCAACATTCTGCTGGAGGCACTGTGCTGACTTCTAATGGACTGTAGAGGAGAGGTCCTGCTCAACTAAAGTAACAATGATTGTGGACCACAGGTAAGTTGTTGCCATTTCCCCCTTTGTGTTTTCGCCTTTTGTCTTTGAGCTTAGAAAGAAGAATCCCCGGCTAATATCTGCACTGACAAGTGAAGCTGGAAGGGCTCCGCAGCACCCACGGGGGCAGTATTGGTTCACTCATTAAGCAACGATGACCTCGCTTTTAAATTAGGGAATTTTATTCTTCTAAAAAGAACTCACAGACAATTTAAATTTTTCTGTGTGTTTCTTTGTTTGCATCCATGCAGGAAAAGAAAGCTTCCTTCAATTCTAAAGTATTAAGAGATGTTTCCTTGGTTCTCTGGGACTGAATTTAGAGACATTTTATATGGGAGAAGAAGAGCCAAGGCATCAATGTTCCATTTAAAAAGACCACAACAAATACATTATGTGTGAGCAGAAATATTCCATGACATATGAGGAAATGTTTATTCTTTTCCATTTTTCACTTATTTATAATTGCCCCCAACTTCTTTCAAAGTTGGTTCAGGTCAGTTTACAAAAAGACCCAAATGGAATGGCACATGTCTCAAATTAGCCTCCTCAGAAGCAGATTCTGAGATGAATATTCATATTAAAGTGAAATATTATTAAGGGAAAAATAAAGCAGAAAGAGGAGAATTTGCACTTGGAAAAGAATGAGGTCGAATAAAAGTCTATAAGTATGTATAGTTCTCCATTCCATATGAATTCAAGCTACTTCTGATTTTCTTTCCTAAATAGTATATGTATTAAAGAGACCATACATTTGTAGATCAGTTTGCATACCAAGTGCCCAAGGGCCTGTTGGTGTGTTCTGGCAGGGATGCTACATCTAAAACAGCAGTGTAGCTAAATGGCCATAGAATCCTTTGGGGGAAAGACTGGTGGGGTCACTGCTGTACACACATTGCAGTATGGGGGCCTTTCCAGTCCTTGTGCACATTGTCTCTCACTGTATGGGCTCTGTTTCTGCAACTTCATAGAGGTTACTGTCTTATGTTTGTATTACAGCCATTCAGTGTCCCCTTTTCCTAAAAGTTTAATGCTTAGTCTCTGCTAGTCTTGAATCTTATTATACTCATTATCATTAGAGAGTCCATTTTCATAAATGCAAGCTCCATCATTAACTTTTCTGGGTAGAGGACAGCTCACACTGAGCTTCTTTACAATGCCAGTGTCCCCTCCCCCATCAAAGTGATCCTTATAGCCTTAGTGAAGGTAGTGTCTTCTGAGATTAGAAGAAAAAAGAACCAAGGGAAGAGGTTGAGGTTAGTGGGTTTTTCTTAACTGACCCAGTTAGGATAGCCACCTCTCTTAGGTCACTTTTATATTCCTTCCCAAACACTCTGCTAGGGCATTTCTGGCAATACTGCTTAATTATTATTATTTTTCCTTCCACTTCTACTGAGCTATAACTGACATACAGGATTGTATATGTTTATGATGCACAGCACAATAATTCAACTTCTGTACATCATGAAATGGTTACCACAATAAGTTTAGTGAACATACATCATCTCATGTAGGCACAAAATTTTAAAAAAGGAAAACAAAATTCATTGTGATAAGAACTCTTAGAATTTCCTGCCTCAACAACTTCACATATAACATATAACAGTATTAATTCTATTAATTATGCTGAACATTACATCCCCAATACTTATTTATCACAACCAGAAGCTTGCACTTTTTGACTACCCTCATCCAATTCCCCCACCTCCCCCACCTCACCTCACTTCTGATAACCACAAATCTGATCTACTTTTCTATGAGTTTGTTTCTTTGTAAAGTGTAATTGACCTATAATACTATGTTAATTCCTGGTGCAAAATATTCTGATTCGGTATTTATATAATTACAAAATGATCCTGATAAGTCTGGTTACCATCTCTCACCATACAAAGGTATTACATTATTATTAACTATTCCCTACACTGTACATTTCACACTTGTGTCTCATTTATTTTGTAATCTATATTTCTCATTTATTTCCCTCACCTAACATTGTGTGCATGCTAAGTCACTTCAGCCGTGTCTAACTCTTTGCAACCTTTTGGACCACAGCCTGCCAGGTTCCTCTGTCCATGGGATTCTCCAGGCAAGAATATTGAAGTGAGTTGCCATGACCCCTCCAGGGGATCTTCCCGACCCAGAGACTGAACCAGCATCCCTTATGTCTCGTCTCCTGCATTGACAGGTGGGTTCTTTACCACTAGCGCCACCTGGGAAGTCCCCCCTAGCACTGCCTCACTCTTACTATGAGCCATTACTGTTTCTAAACCTTGAAGCGTCATTCTTTCTTTCTCTTTCTCTCTTTGGCTGCACTGCAGTTGTGGCCTGCAGGATCTTTGTTGCATCTTTTTTTTGCAGCACACAGACTCTAGTTGTGGTGCATGGGCTCAGTAGTTGCAGCATGTGGGCTCTCTAGTTGTGGCACTTGGGCCTAGTTGCTCCCGAGCAACTAAGGCCTGTGGAATCCTAGTTACCCGACCAGGGATAGAACCTACATCCCCTGCATTGCAAGGCAGAGTCTCAACCACTGGACCACCAGCAAAGTCCCTGAAGAGTCATTCTAATTATAGTCAACTACTGTAACTCGATCTATAATGTCAAGCATAGGCTTTGTGGTCAGAGAAACAAAACCACACAAAGGGCCAAATTCGGAACCTTAGCAAAGTCTCCAATGCTGGAGACATGGGCCAGACAGGGAAAGAGTATAACTCTGAGATTTGGGCTAGGCATATCAGAGAAGATTCAGTAAACAACACTGAACCCGAGAACCTTCTTGATCTGCTAAAATAAACTGCTATAGGATAGCAAGGATAGAGTATGTCTGAGAACCATACAAAGGATTCAACTATAGTGAATGCCTTGCAAACTGATACTTTGACTCCTCAAGATCTACCATCCACCTCCTCTGGCTATTAAACTAAATAAGTAGGTCAAGCTGCAGCAAGACCAGTTGGGAAAGATAGCCTTGCTATAAAGGAATAAAGGGATTACTAACTGAAAAAGTTATAGGACCTGATATGTGACAAAAAGAATTGTTGAGAATGCCTTAGAATGCATTCTGAGGGTGTATTTCTCACAGAGGAATAGGGAAGAGGGACCAGGAAGGGAGGAGGCTGACAAGATTGCAGTATCAAGCAAAGTCCTGCTCAACTTAACTCTGGCTTAGTTTGAGATGACTTGTGGAAACAGTGCAGACCTCATCTCCAAACTGTCTGCTCAGAGGGGGAAGGTATGGATTATTTATACCCCTATCCCCCTCAGGCATTGGTTAAAAGCTGCCCCTTTTAATAAAAAAGAATATTTAAATTTCCAGACAAATTTAGCTCTCTGTGGGCAAAGGTAAAGCTGGTTCTAGAAGCCTGACCAAAAAAGACGAATGTTGGCTTTTAAAACAGAAGCCTTATTGTGCGTTGTGCATAAAACACGTTCTAGGGACTCAAGGGTATTTGTACAGAACACTGACAGTATCGGCCACAAAACCTTTTTTATTATGCTCCATGGTTCATGTAGAAAATTACTCCTGCATTTAGAGTGAGGTAAATTTCCATTACAAGTTGCAAGGGATGATCATAGGAATGACAAATACACTGTCAGTTGGTTCTATAGCCAACAGTTTTAATCTATTTTAAATGGAATATGTGCTTCTGCACTTGTTTTGATGGGTTTGTGTTAAAATTAATCCATTCATGATTTGCAAGCAAAAGTGTGGGTGATTAGCGCAAAAAGCTGGGGTCTTGGTATGCAAACTGCAGCTGTGGAATAGATTTTTTTGTTCTTCAGTGTGAAAGTTTAATACAATTATGGCCTCATTAATTCCATGCACTATCCTATTTAGTAAAAGGCTTTCTGAGAAAACTAGATGAGGAATGAGGGTAGGCAAAGCCAGGGGTAATTTTCTTCAGGAAAAAAAAAAAAAAGATGAAGTAATCAAATTGGAAGATATGAGCGTTTAGAGAATAGGCATCATTCCTTGTTAAATACTGAACAAAAGACACAGTAGAAAATTAAAATATCCTTTCAACATGATAAGCTTTTGTAGATTTCCAAAAAATTTCCGCTCTAGTCTTCTAGTAGGCAACATGATAGGCATGCACTTTCTAAAATTACATTATAGATCTATTTGTTTTAGCTATAAAATTAACTTAAATTATACAATAGGGGAAAGAAAAAAAAATAAAATTGAAATAAGAATGGCCACAGGATGACTATGTACCTCTGTTGTCTGACCCAAGTTCCTATGCCTAACACACAGTGAGGTCAGACAAACTGAAACATCAAAGTTTTATTGCAAAGACTGGGCAAGGGAGATGAGAGTGGATGGCTTAGTCTGAACTTCCTGATGGTTTGAGGAAAGGTCTGCATGGTATGCAACTTTCCTCTGACTGGCTGGATGTAAGGTAAGAGGATTCTCAGTCATCAGCCTTCTAGTTCCAACCAGTCTGGGGTCCACTTGCTTGTACTCAGTCTGAAATCACTATCCTCCACCTGTGCAGGGACCTTAGTTCCTACAGAAGAACTCAGAGATATATATTAGATTGCTACACATATCCCATGAGCAGGAACCAGGACCTTGCCCCATCCCTGAACTAGTGTTCCCTGACAGTCTTTCTTCATTTCTGCATGCCCTACTCCTCTAACTGAGTGTTCCCTGGTGGTTCAGATAGTAAAGAATCTGCCTGTAATGCAGGAGACCCGGGTTTGATTCCTTGATTGAGACGATTCCCTAGAGAAGGGCATGGCAACCCACTCCAGTATTCTTGCCTGGAGGACAGAGGAGCCTAGTGGGCTACAGTCCATGGGGTCACAAAGAGTGGGACACTATTGAGCAATTAACACTAACACTCCTCTACATAGTAACTGTTTGAGTCTGCTCTTTTGAACTGGGGGAAGGTCTAGGAGGCTGAAACCTTTTTCCTACAAATAATAAATGGGGGGCACAAAAGAAAGGCTTTGTGTCCAATGGGCCTCATACTGCTCAGTTTCACCTCATCCTTTCTGGTCTAAAACAAATGAAAAGATATATGGAACAGATGAGTATCTCCCCAAAAGCCCAGCTGAGCCTCCTGCTAAAGCAGATTTTCCCCAACTCACCCACAGAGACACATATAATAAATAAAAGGTTGCTGTGGCAAGCCACTAAGACTTGGGATGGTTTGCTATTCCAATAGCATGTGTGTGCATGCTCAATCTCTAAGTTGTGTCTGACTCTGTGACCCACCAGGCTCTTCTCTCCATGGGATTTCCCAGGCAAGAATACTGGAGTGGGTTGCCATTTTCTTCACCAGGGGATCTTCACGAAGCTGGTGTCAAACTCGTATCTGCTGTGTCTTCTGTGATTCCAATGGCAGACTAATACAATAAATCAGTCCCTTAAATCTGAATACTCTACCTTTTTTATACACACTATATATTCTGATACTATAAAATTATATCGTCTTTCCAGAAAAAAGCTTTATGGCTCTCAAGGTCAGATCTATTAGGGACCGAAACCAAAAATAAGGTCTAAGTGGAAATAAACCATTGTTTTTGAGTTATGCTTTTTGAGAATATGAATCATCATTGACCTTGAACATCGTTCCACCTCTCTGGAACTCAAATACTGGAGAAGATGACCTGCATAATTCCTTTAATTTCAATATTCTATGATTACTTGCATTGATTTAACATGGAGTCCAAGTCCCAGGCAAGATGCTAACTGTAGGAAACACAGTCCCCTTACCACCTATTCTATTCCCTCAATTTCACTTTAGTGAAACAGGTATGTGTGTGTGTGTGTGTGTGTGTGTGTGTGTGTGTGTGTGTGCATAATGGGTCAACATCTTTGAGTAGTTTATATATATAAACTACTATATATAACTACTCAGAGATGTTGAGCCTTTGCAGAAATCATGGCTAGAATTTGGCAGAATAACACAGAAAAGTTGGTTAGAAAGAACAAGCTGCCATTCTGTATAAACATGCAGAAATATACAGGCAAGTTATGAAAACTGATTGTGCTGACATCTGCAGAACCACATCAAGGGTGGGTGGTGCTAAATACAGCAGTATACTTACAGAATTCGATGGCCTTCCTTTTCTCTAACCTGTAGAGCCTGATCAACCCAAGATGTGGAGTAACTCACATGTAAGGAAAAAGTGCAAAGATGAATTGTAATTGATTCTGTGGGGCTGTTCTATGCCCTGAAGTGAATACCCTTTTTCCTATCTCTGCCACCATCAGAATTAAATTATTCTGTCTTTTTCTTCAACTAGGGTATGATGTAAGGATGTAAAAAAGCCTCTTTCTAAAACTCTCTTTCACACTAGCTAATAAAAATAGTTTAAATATTGCCATTTCTATATATTTTCTGTAAATCATTTCCAGAATGATGACATATTACATCATTTTGTAGCTATTGATATATTAGCAGAGATAAGTGTTCTTATTCCTAAAATAACATATTAGTGAAGGTTTCTTTCTTTATGTCCTCCAAAACATAACTCAGCCTCAGTGACTAAATGAACTGAAAGCCTTTTAGCTTCCCTTGATCCAGATATAATGCCCTTTTCCAGTTTGTATTCAACCACCTTCCATGTCCAACCATCTTCCTGTACGTATGAATTCTAGATTCAAGTCAGACATAGTTCTGAGATAATAGTTTATATTCTAAAATATACATTTTCTTATATGTACATATAATTTTCAAATAGTTTATATTTATTTTAGCATGTTAAATGATATTAATTACTATCAAGGAAAATAATTCCAGGAAGGAGAAAAGAAAGTAAAACATGGCAATTGTAATTATAGTGATAAGGGAAACATGTTGGAGGAAATGGCATTTGAGTAAAAATCTGAGAGTGTAAGAAAGTGGCCCATATGTTTATTTAGGAGGAGAACATGCCAGGAAGAATTAGTGCAAACTGGAAAGGCTCTGAGGCAAGCACCAGCCTTCTGTGTTCATGATTTGAAATGGAATGAGTATAGGGGAGACTGTTAGGAGATGAGGTCTGAGAAATAACAGACAGATAATGTGAACCTTGGAGGACATTGTAAAGAATTTGTTTTCACTCCAAATGAGATAGAAAGCCTTGGAGGGTTTTGATCAGAAGAATGATGTAATCTGTTTCAAGTTCCAACAAGGTCATTCTGGCCATCGCCTTGGCCATTGATCTTGTAAGGGCAAGGGCAGATGGCAGGCAAGTTAGGAGTCTACTGCAGTGATCCAAGTGAGAGAGAACAATGGCTGGATAACAGAGCTGTTGAGAGTTGGTCCACTTCTGCATAGACATTGAATCTAAAATCAGTAAGTTTTTAGTCATATTGGATATGACTTGTGAATAAAGAGAAGCATGAAAAAAAAAGGGATTTGGGGCTTACAACTGGAAGGACAGAGTTCCTACCTATTAAGGTTAGAAGATAGTAAATAGAACAGACATGAAGGGAGATCTCTGAAAGTTAGTTCTGAATATGTTACATATGAGACACATCTAACAGACCTTCAGATGACAGTAGGAAAACAAGTTAAAATGCAAATCTGTAATTCAGTGTAAAAATCCAGGCTAGAAATGTGAATTTGGGAGATGTGCCTACATAAATTACATTTAAAGCCTTCAACTGGATGAGATCACCAAAAGAATAAGTGTAGATGAAGAAGAAAAAAGCACTGATTGAAGGCGAAAGCTACCGAAACATCAACAAGATGAGGAATGATTAACAACTGCAGGATTTAGTAACATGGATCTCAGTATCCTTCCTTTTTAGTAGGTGGAAAACACAATTGCAGGACTGAATCTTCAAGACCAGACAAAAATTTTAGGAACTTTGCTGTACATAAAGAAGAGAAATAGGAGGAGATTTGGAATGAGGAGAGGTGTTTTGTTTTATTTCTCTATGTTTATTTGTTTTAATGATGGGAGAAATATGTTTGCATATTAAATTAAGATGATTCATCACAGAGGTAAAAACTGATGATATGGAAAAGAGAGGGTTGAATTAAAGGAACTACATCTTGAAAGGGGAGACGAAATGGGATCTTGTAAATAAGTGAAGTATTTGGCCATGGCTAGGGCCACAAATGCTTAACTCATATTAATTAAGTTATACTAATGAAAGGAAGCAAAATGTACAACCTAAGATATAAGTAGAGAGGTCGTTTTGATAGCTCCTACAGCATGTGGAAATTCTCTACTATATTTTCTGAATTTAAGGGCAACTATATTTATATGGAGGAGGGCATGGCAACCTAATCCAGTATTCCTGCCTGGAGAAGCCTATGGACAAAGGAGCCTGGTGGACTGCAGTCCATGGGGTCACAAAAAGTCAAACACGATGGAGCAACTAACACTGTCACTTAACTCTATATTTATATGGAGAACAGAATATGACATGTGAAGAGAGATCAAGGTATATGCAATCAGGGGAGAGGGAAAATGAACCAACCAGGGAAATGCAGTCTAATACTGTCTTATTAATACACATTTGAGATGAACGGTCACAGATTTAGAGTGAGATCAGGCTATATGACTGTGTTCTTTCCCCCAGAATGAGCTGCTATGTACTTAATTAAGTCTTTCAGTATGGAATCAGAGGAACATTTGATTTCAATACCATTTTTGTTTTGCCTAGCAAGTACAAGGAAATGAGAGCAGTGCAAGGAAATGAGAGAGAAGGGTGTGATTACAATGACAGACCATGGAATTTAAGCTGGCATAGCAAAATAAGGAAGAATTAAAGACAGGAGAGAGATGGCGATAGTGACAGGAACGATGGCAGGCAGGGTCTAGTGAAGAAGGGCTGCTGCCATGGGAGTACAAGAAAGCAGGAGAGAAAAAGTTTAGAAGGGGCAGAAGTGCTGGAAGCTGGAAAACTGAAATTTTGAAGAGCTTGCTGCTACTGGAAATGACAACATTTTAGGGATGACCATGAAATAAGTAGTTGAGTGAGGGTCAAGAGCATGTTCATTGAAGAGAAAAGTGGAAGGAGTGCAGGCCTGGAGTACAGGAACTATCACCCTGTGGGTATTAATAGTATTTTGATGGCATCTTTCTTCCGCAGTGGTTATCTATGCTAAGAGAGGACTTTTCTTATTTCACTTATGAAACCCCCATGTCATTTGACCAAGCACCCTGTTAATTCTAAGAGATGCCTATTTTTAATGTGATTAGGTACAGTGGAAAACTAGCTGAGAAGAGGATCACACACATTTTGATTTAGAAAAGGCGGAGAAAAATTTGCAAAGTATTGAAAAAGCAAATTAATGGAAAACCAGAGATGATCTTATTGGGACTTTAAGAAAGCAAGAGACATGATAAAACCCATGTATTCCTAAGGAATAGAGATTAGAGCTCAATCAAAGAAAGAGAGAATAGGCTAAATTATCAGATAAAAATTTCACAAAAGCCGCTTAAATTTCACCAAAGTGTTGTCTTGTTCTTCAGAGATATCACCCTGCCTTTAACTGCTAGACCTGTAAAGTCAAGATATCTAGACAATGCTTGGCAACTGAGTACCACTGAATATTAGCCCTTTTGCCCTTCATTTTGTAAATCATAAAAGTGTGAAAACTAGATGTAATTTGCATGAACAGTGAAGAAAAGGGAGAATATGCTGAAATTTTCCTTTACCTTTTTTGTAATCTCTTTAATTTTAATGTACTTAAAGAACATCTCCCAATCAAGTAACAGTTAGCTATAGTCAGATTTTAATCAATAAAAAGATGGTGGAAACTAGTCAGCATCCAAGATCAATAAGATTACATCATAAAGACTCTTTCTACCTATAGCATATGAAAATGGATGTCTTCTTTAGTGACATGAAAATTGTAACTATGTTGCTTAAAGAAAGGAACAAAAGAGGCTAAAGTTTAATTATACTGTTTTGTTTCCCTTGCAGCTGTGTCCCATTAGCCACTGAGCAATGGGAAAGTTCTTTGTAGTCTTTGACCCTCCTACCAATACAGTCCTATGCAAACTGGTAATTACAATCAATTGTAGGCCACAGAGTGGTGAAAGAGACATTTTTTTTTTTCCCTCTTGCAGAGGCCTATGAATTAACTTTACAGTCAAACTATAACTCTTCAATTTCTGGGCCTGAATCTACTAATAAGTTCAAGATATACGGTTGTCTTTAATATTGTAACAAGCTGCTAAGAATTGTTATGTTTCCCATTCTAATTCTCATCAGAGGTTGAGTTTTTTATGGGTAGACATATTTTGTCTTGTTCTTGGGTATCAAGAGCATGCAAAGCTCCTATGTGAAATTGCCATAATAAGAATAATAAGAGCAGATGAAACATAACCACATTTTTGAATGCAGTCAATGGATTAATATATTCATTCTCTTTGATATCTGCAGAGAAGAAGCATAGACACTCGGTTTGAATATTTCCTTAAAGTTACACAAGAAGTACTGAGTTGAGGAATTGTACTCAAGTCATTTAGCTTAGAGATTATCTTATCTTATGTACTATATGGTCTCATTGCCTGTTGGGATCTTTATGGATCTATAAAAAACTTCATGGGGAAAGGGCTATAGTAAAAAGGAGAATAAACAAGTAGAGATAGCACTTACTATGCTACCAAGGGAACATTTCATGCAAAGATGGGCTTGATAAAGGACAGAAATGGCTGGACCTAACAGAAGCAGAAGATATTAAGAAGAGGTGGCAAGAATACACAGAAGAACTGTACAAAAAAGATCTTCATGACCCAGATAATCATGATGGTGTGATCACTAATCTAGAGCCAGACATCCTGGAATGTGAAGTCAAGTGGGCCTTGGAAAGCATCGCTACGAACGAAGCTAGTGGAGGTGATGGAATTCCAGTTGAGCTGTTTCAAATCCTGAAAGATGATGCTGTGAAAGTGCTGCACTCAATATGCCAGCAAATTCGGAAAACTCAGCAGTGGCCACAGGATTGGAAAAGGTCAGTTTTCATTCCAATCCCAAAGAAAGGCAATGCCAAAGAATGCTCAAACTACCACACAATTGCACTCATCTCACATGCGAGTAAAGTAATGCTCAAAATTCTCCAAGCCAGGCTTCAGCAATACGTGAACTGTTAACTTCCTGATGTTCAAGCTGGTTTTAGAAAAGGCAGAGAAACCAGAGATCAAATTGCCAACATCCTCTGGATCATTGAAAAAGCAAGAGAGTTCCAGAAAAACATCTATTTCTGCTTTATTGACTATGCCAAAGCCTTTGACTGTGTGGATCACAATAAACTGTGGAAAATTCTGAAAGAGATGGGAATACCAGACCACCTGACCTGCCTCTTGAGAAATCTGTATGCAGGTCAGGAAGCAACAGTTAGAACTGGACATGGAACAACAGACTGGTTCCAAATAGGAAAAGGAGTACGTCAAGGCTGTATATTGTCACCCTGCTTATTTAACTTCTATGCAGAGTACATCATGAGAAATGCTGGGCTGGAAGAAACACAAGCTGGAATCAAGATTACCAGGAGAAATATCAATAACCTCAGAGATGCAGATGACACCACCCTTATGGCAGAAAGTGAAGAGGAACTAAAAAGCCTCTTGATGAAAGTGAAAGAGGAGAGTGAAAAAGTTGGCCTAAAGCTCAACATTCAGAAAACAAAGATCATGGCATCTGGTCCTATCACTTCATGGGAAATAGATGGGGAAACAGTGGAAACAGTGTCAGACTATTTTTTGGGGGCTCCAAAATCACTGCAGATGGTGACTGCAGCCATGAAATCAAAAGACGCTTACTCCTTGGAAGAAAAGTTATGACCAACCTAGAGAGCATATTCAAAAGCAGAGACATTACTTTGCTGACTAAGATCCGTCTAGTCAAGGCTATGGTTTTTCCTGTGGTCATGTATGGATGGGAGAGTTGGACTGTGAAGAAGGCAGAGCGCCAAAGAATTGATGCTTTTGAACTGTGGTGTTGGAGAAGGCTCTTGAGAGTCCCTTGGACTGCAAAGAGATCCAACCAGTCCATTCTGAAGGAGATCAGCCCTTGTATTTCTTTGGAAGGAATGATGCTAAAGCTGAAACTCCAGTACTTTGGCCACCTGATGTGAAGAGTTGACTCATTGGAAAAGACTCTGATATTGAGAGGGATTGGGGGCAGGAGGAGAAGGGGACGACAGAGGATGAGATGGCTGGATGACATCACGGACTCGATGGACGTGAGTCTGAGTGAACTCTGGGAGTTGGTGATGGACAGGGAGGCCTGGCGTGCTGCGATTCATAGGGTCACAAAGAGTCGGACACGACTGAGAGACTGAACTGAACTGACGCTACTGAACAGCCTTTGAGGATCAAGAATTTCTTATTGACTGCATCTTCTCTCGTTTAGCTTTAAAAGGAATGTGACTTTCCATTGCAGATGTGATTTATCACATTCTCATCACATGCTCACTGCAATGTGATAAAGAAAAGGCAAATGGCAAAGGTCTTACAATTCAGTTGAAAATGCCTAAAGCTTATAACTTCTGATGTATCCCTGACCAATGCAGAACTAATTATGTGCTGGAGCTTTGAGTGAAGTATGGAGGAAGAGACATAAATAAGTGACTAAGGTGATAGTCTTTCAATTTCCTGGTGTTCAGAGCAGCATGTATTTTGAGAGGAGGAAGGAATGGTTTCTTAAACTGTTAGAGATGCTTAAGATATGATAAACTACCCAAAGTTTACAACCCCTTCCCTCACAGAAACTGCCTCACAATTTGTAGAGCCAAGTGCAAAATAAAAACTCAGAGCCTTTTGTTCAGAGATTTAAGAATTTCAAGACAGAGCGAGTAGAACATTAAACCAAGCATGGGATCTTCTGAGCACGGGCTTTGTATGACTGCACAGGTCACACACCCATGAACCTGGCCTGACTCCCTCCCATTTCTAGTGTTGATTCTTACTCATTTGAGAATGGCAGACCAGTCTTTCTCAAACACTTTTCCTGATCTCCTGTGTGTTCCTCCATTCTAATAGCACAGTACACATCTTTCTCCAGTGAAAGTGAAAGAAAGTCACTCAGTTGTGTCTGATGCTTGTGACCCCATGGACTATAGACCTAGCCTGCCAGGCTCTTCTATCCATAGAATTCTCCAGGCAAAATTCTGGAGTAGGTTGCCACGCAATCTCCAGGGAATTTTCCCAACCCAGGGAGCGAACCCATGTCTCCTGCATTGCAGGCAGATTCTTTACTGTCTGAGCTACCAGTGGAACTCGCTGTTTCCCAGACTCACAATCAGAGAAATGTTTTCCAATCCATCCAGGTCTCCTTCACGCTGAGCTAGATGTTGATTTTTCTATCAGGTATACATGGATGAGACAGGCAAGCAGCCCCTTCCCTCCTAGTCTCAGGCCTGACCAGTCCTGGGTGTACTGAGAGAGAGAAAAATCAGCCCTCCTACTCTTCTCCATGGCTTCATAAATATTTGTTCTCCAAATATGGTATAGAAAAACTTTCCTCATTATTTCCCCCTTCACAAAAGACTGCAGGATTAAGATAGCTCTATCAGTGATCTTTCATTCTTCTGTTTTTGCCAAAAACTAGAAATAAACTTTGTAAAGGTCAGTTCTAGGAAATGCATTTTAAAAAGCAGAAAATTGAATGATAGTTAAATGTATCTTCATTCTAATCTTTCTGTATTGCTGTAAAAAGAGCTTGTCCAAGTTTTCTTTCTTGGGGCTATTTCTTAGTCACTTTTTTTTTTTTTTTGACAGTACTTTTGTTGAAAGTTTATCTTTTATTAGCTTTTAGGCCTCCAGTCATCATGCACTGAAAAATCCTTTGGGGCATGTTGAACTTTTATTCTAGTGTTGTCTCTCTCTCTCAAAGCCTTATCACTATCATTTCTTTGAAAGGCTGTCTCCAGCTTAATATGTGAAGGTTAGTCTCTGACAGAACCTTTTAATCAAACTCAGCACAGGATTCAACCAGTAGTATTACTATTCCAGTCTTGTATTTATGAGTTTAATTAGCCTGGTTAGATATATTGCAGAGAAACTTTGACCATTAAAGAAAATTTGTTGATAATTATTTAAATTTTTCTTGCCTTCTTTTAAAAAATATCCTTGAATATGCTTAGAGTTAATAATTATACTTATGCCAATAGAATAAATCACCCATCTTGAATATTTGTACATTTATAAGAATATAAATTTATATTGCTATATTATGTATTTCTCTGCAAAGTTACACCTGATTTTTACTGACCAGCTGAGCATCAATAATGTTACATATTTTCCTTATGTAACATTTTCCAATGTTACATATTGCCACTTAGATAAGAAAATATGTGCAAAAAAATCACATTAAGGTCACCCTCTGAAGAATATTATTGTATGCTTCATGCAGAATTTAAATGTTATTTAAATTAAGCAGTTTAATTAATAACATGCATTAAATATTTATGTTATTACCCTGAGGGTAGTGGTTAGTCTTTGAGGCTCATTAGCAGGAGAACACACAAAACTGGAAAGATATAAAGGAAGGTTTATTTTCTTTGTTGAGCTGCAACTAATTGCATTAAAATAAACCACATACTTTTGCCAGCTTTAATTCTCATAGAAGAGTAAGCGATCCAAACTCCAGTCTTTTGATGTGGTCATATATCTATTGCCAAGTTTCTTTTTAAAGTCCCCCAGATAAACATGTATGCCAATTAAGCAATATAAAATAGAGAGGAACTTGTTGTGCCTGCGTGCCATTTTCTCACTAATTCTACGAAATGACTCTGGGACTTATTCCCACTATTATCCAGTAGATTAAATGACATCTTCCCCCAACTGACTGAGGTAAAAGTGCCAGGTTTGCTTTCATCTTGGACTCTACACTCTTTGAAAGAAGACCAGACCAAACAGTGCCCTTTTGAGGCCGAAGATGCCTTTCTTCATAATGTCATCCATTGGCGAAAGGTTTGAGGAAAGGTCAGTTTTATCCCAGTGTAAAAGAAAATGCCAGCAATTCAAGTAAAGCCATTTACTGCTACTTAGAAGTATCTTCATTTCAAGTTCTGTTGCAATAATTTACCCATTAAATAGATTCAAAACACCAAATATTAGCATATACAACACACCTATATATGTATCATACTTCAAAATAAAATACATTTCACTTAAGATAATGTAGTTTTAAAGTATGAAGAAAGAAATCGTTAACCAGGGTAGAGATGACACTCTATTCCTTCGAACTTTGGGCATAAAAACACTTGAAATGTTAATTGAGTGGATGTAAAGAAAGAACTGTTTACCATGGTGTAGCCAAGGACAGAATAATCAATAAATAATATGAAGAACAGTGACAAAAAGGAATGGGAAACCATGATCATCTCTAGCTTTGTATGAATCAGAACACAAAGTAATATAACTAGAACTAGGAAAAAGTTGTTGCTGTAGGAGCTCTGACTGCAAGTAAAGGAACACACCTCTACCAAACCACGGTCAGTGAATGGGTGGGAAATGGGCATAAGGAAGGACCAAATGTTCTTCCCTTTCTCCCTATGATCTCCTAATGGTATATCCCATCGACTCAACCAAATGAGAAGCAAGAGTGAAAGGTGGCATTAACATTTGAATTTCTGACTTCAAATGAGGGCAGAAAAGAACAGAAAAATGTCCTTGGGAATATGAAGCAAAACCAGTACCCATATATTTTGGTTTATCTTATTTGAAACTGAACCCTGCATTTCAACACATACTTTTTGTCAAGACCCTTGACACTTTTGGAATAGAAGTCTGGAAACAGAGGTCTGCCAAGATGAGAAGAGTTTGAAGGAAAAAAAATAGTTTTAGGGAAAAAGACATTAAACATTTATGCTATTCTTGCTATTTAAATGAAATCATTATATTAACATTATGTTAATAATTATATTATTTCCTCTTTACATTATTGATACTAAGATGTCTTCTGGTAATTATAAACAGAGACTGCCATTTTGATTTTAGCCCCTTGGCACATTAACTATATATTCTGACTTCTTAGAGTTCTTGGAATAACACAGATTGGCTTCACATCAAAGAACCAGATTGGAACATTTATTCACTTCATAATTCTTTACTATGATACTCATAAAAACAAGCAATTCAAGTGCTATTTTATTTGTCTTTTATCCTTTAGTGTTATTGCAATGAAAATAGGAAACAACCACACAGATCCCTGTGCTGGAAATTCCCACATTATATTGATCCTAGCATGATAAACATACTGAATTCCCCTCCCATATTTCAGAAAAGTATTTCACCTTTACTTACTTTCAATAAGTTTTTTAATGTCTATGTGGCATATAATTGTGTTGTTAGAAATGTTTACATAATTCCTGTTCTCAGAATAATTAAAATTAAGATAAGGATCAAGACTTAGACAAATAAAAAGTTTCACATTAATAGAATTGAGTAATATAATACAAAATTAAATGAACTCTATCATAGGAATAAACCTCACATTTGCCATTCCTATATGTCCCAATGAGCTCTTTAAATGCTGCTGATTCACACATACCTTTGAGAAAAGTTCATATGAATATGCTCCATGGCCTTGATAAGGAGCAGTCCCAGGCTATAAAGAGGTAGAATCAAATTGTGAAACCTACTGATAATGTATCTATATCTCAGCTTCAGGTTTATAAGTCAGGATATGAAGAAGAAAGACAAAGAAAGAAAATAGTATAGAATCTTCTTTCTCTAGGATTGATTAAATATTGGTATTACTCTTCAAATATTAATTTGAGATTTATATGCAATAATTTCAACCATGATCTCATATGTATTTGCCTATGTGAAACAGAAAATAAACTTCTTTTGTATCTTAAGTCCTGATATATCTAGAGTAGTCTAAAATTTATTCAAGAATGTGTTTTCAGTATACTATACCTTGCAGGCACTGGTTTTCTTTTAATTTTATATGTTAGTATTCATATAGTAAAGTTCACTCTTTTTTTTGGTGTAACTCTAAAATTAGGACACCAAATGGCTTCATAATGCCAAAAGCTAGTTTTCATTATCCATTTATTGTCACCCACACACACCCCTCCTCCCTCGACACACACACAGTTATCTCACTGATAGATTTTCTGTTTATCTATAGATTCTCTATCTATAAAATACTTGATCTATTCACTAGTGGCATGTAAATCAAATCAAACTGTATTCATATATCACATAAACACTTGAAATTTATTTCTTCCAATCAGCATGCCTTATATTCACTCAAGTTTTTTCTGTATCAATAGTTGAGTTTTCGTTGTTTTTAGTTGTTGAGTTTGATAATTATGGGTAGAGCTTCTATAGACATTTATGTACTTTTAAAAGTGATCATAAGTTATTATTTCTCTAGATTAAATAGTAGTGATGCTGCTGAGTTATTTAGTAAATGTACATTTAAGCAACTGTCATATTGCTTTCTGTAGCGGTATCATTTTGCATTCTCTTCAGTTATGGGTGATAAGCTGATTTGCACAGTACCCATCCTGATATTTGGTATGGTTAGTGGTTTTTGTTTTTTTTTTTTTACTTTATCTACACTAAAAGATACACAGTATATCTCATCATGGCCTTAACTGTAACCCTCTAGCAATTAATGATGTTGTGTAGAAATAGTGTCTTCTTAAATAATTGGTTGGTTTTGCCAGGGAAATCATCTGAGTTGGTGATTTCTTTTTAGGAATATTTTGCAAATTACATTTCTATAATAGCTATAGAATTTCCCTTGATAAGAAAAGATTATTTGATCTGAGTTGCCCAATGTATGTGCCTAAAGTTGTACACATTCCCTTGTTATCCTTTAAATATTTTCACAATCTAGTGTAACACTCCTTTCATTGCTGACATTGGTGATTTGTCTCTTTCTTTGTTAATCTTTGCTAGAGGTTTATTACTTGTATTATCTTTACAAAGAAGCAGAGTTTGGTTCATTGTTTTTTCATTAGTATAAATCTATTTTCAATTTCAGTGATCTCTTATCTTTGTTATTTCCTCTCTCTTGCTAATCTGTATTCATTTTGTTCTTTTTCACTTTATTCTAAATAGAAGCTCACATTATTGACTTGAAATCTTCTCTTCTAAACAATTACTATTATAAAGTTCTCTTTATGCATTGCTTTAATTGCATCCCACAAATTTTGATATGTTGCATTTTCATTTTTTGTTTAATTCAAAATACTTCCTTATTTTTGCTTGAGATTTTCTCTTTAACCCCAGGGGTTATGCAGAATTGTGTTGATGAATTTCCAAAGTATTGACTATTTTCTTATCATTTTTCTGTTATTGCTTTCTAGTTTAACTCTATATTGGTCACAGACATGCATGTTAATTTCTATTCTTTTAAAATTATTATTTTTTTATGATACTGGATATGGTCTATCTTGCTGTCTCATGCACTTGAAAAGAATGGATATTTTGTGGTTGTTGGGTATTATCATTTTTCAAATGTCAACTTAGTTCAGGGTGGTTCATGATGTTTCTCCTTTCTTCCATAACCTTATTTTTTGTCTATTAATTCTATACATAATTGAGAAAGGAGTGTTGATTTTTCCATCTGTAATTGAAGATTTCTCCTCTCAATTCTGGTAGTTTTTTTGCTCTCTATATATTTGAAACCAATATATACACTCAGATTTAGAACTGTTAATAGCTTAGGTTTATTGTTTAGGATCAGATCCATTCAAGTTCCATCCAGGAGTTTGTTATGGCATTCATTGCCAACCTCCTCCCTTTTAATGCTCTCCGCGGTGTTTTATGTTTCCCTGGGGATCTCTTTTACTTTCCTTCAGAAATAGAGCTGGAGTTCTTTTTACCCACTCTGTCAAACAGGTCTATGGCTGCACCATGTCTGAAGCAAGCCATTAGAAGACAGGGTGAGGGAAAAATGCCAGGTAAGTTTGTTTCTGAGCCCCAATCAAAGAAGAAAGTTCCCCTTCCTCTGCATTTTGCCTCCTGTGATTTTCCACTGACCATTCTCCTACCATACTCAGCAAATTGCTTGGGGATTAGAGCATGAGAAAGTGGAGAAAATAATTAAATTAAGGGTAAGGTGGATTTCTCACCTTTTTCAGTGTTAAGAGCTCCTTTTCTCACATCCTGAACCAAAATAAGAGTGCTTTTCCAAGAGCTCTTCGTCTGTACCTGAGTGCCACTTCTGGGTTTCCTAGCGTAGTGTGTTCAGGCTGGAGACTACTCAAGGGGGGAAAAATGGTGAACTTGCTGCTGATTTGATGTTACTTTGAACTCTGACTTTCTCAGCGTGCCTGCTGCGATTTACCTTTCAGTGTTCTCAGATAGCTACTACATGCATCCAATCCAGGTTTTATAATTGCATTTTGTGGGAGAGAAAAGATAGAATGTGTTTATTTCATCTTATCACATACTCAAACACACAAAAAATTAAATATGACCTAAATTTTTGCAAAGGTCCATCTAGTCAAAACTATGGTTTTTCCAGTAGTCATGTACAGATGTGAGAGTTGAACTATAAAGAAAGCTGAGTGCTGAAGAATTGATGCTTTTGAACTGTAGTGTTGGAGAAAACTCTTGAGAATCCCTTGGACAGCAAGGAGATCCAACCAGTCCATCCTAAAGGAAATCAGTCCTGAATATTGTTTGGAAGGACTGATGCTAAAGCTGAAACTCCAATACTTAAGCCACCTGATGTGAAGAACTGATTCATTTGAGAAGACCCTGATGCTGGGAAAGATTGAAGGTAGGAGGAAAAGGGGACAACAGAGGATTAGATGGTTGGATGGCATCACTGACTCAATGGACATGAGTTTGAGCAAGCTCTGGGAGTTGGTGATGGACAGGGAAGCCTGGCATGCTGCAGTCCATGGGGTCTCAAAGAGTCAGACATGACTGAGAGAATGAACTGAAGTTTTTACAAAATATATCTGCTAATGAAATTAAGAAAATACAGTGAAAACCAAGAAAAGTCTCTCTTGGAAGATTTTATCATGTTTCAGCTATATTCTATTGGTGATAATTACTTCTATTTATATTATTTGTATATCACCTTTCAGTTAACAAAGTCTTATCTAATAATTCTCTAGCTTTACACGAGTCAATTAAAATATATATACCATTTGAAATAGTTTGGTGGGGCTTTGTGACACAGAGTAACACATTTTCTACCACAGATTTTCAAGGATCATATAATGAAAATAAGTCCATGTGATAAGTTTGGATAAGCAACTACTTCTTTGCTCCCTTGTTTTCATAGATGAAATTATGTAATTCATAAGTGTATTTCAGCCAACCATTCTTTTTGTTACATAGCTATATAATGGAAAGGTGACAGTTGCTCATTATGTTGTAGTCAGTCTTCTGGGAGCAGTTCATCTGTGCTAGTTCTTCCTGCATTTTCTTGCTAACACTCTTGCAGGATGCTATGTGTGTGTGCTCAGTTGTGTCCAGCTCTTTGTAACCCCATGGACTGTAGCCTGCCAGGCTCCTCTGTCCATGGAATTTTCCCAAAAAGAATACTGGAGTGAGTTGCCATTTCCTCCTCCAGGGCCTATTCCTGACTCAGGGATCAAAGCCGTAACTCCTGCATCTCCTGCACTGGCAAGCAGATTCTTTTACCACTGTGCCACCTGTGACACTGTTCTGAGCAAATATAAAGTTAATTTATTTAATGATATTTTAATTTAAAAATTTAAACAAGATATTTTCAAAGTTTGAAATGTATATGGTATTTGTTTTTAAGATTCCTATTTAAAAGACAAGGGAACCTCAGATGGTTTCCCAATATAACTCCTTCATTCCTTGTTAATGAGAATTTACATTTAAAAAGCAAGAAATTTTCATATGTGTGTGTTTATGTGTGAGTGCTGGTTTTATTTTAAAGTTGAACCAGACCAAAAGCAGGAGCAGAACTTTAAAGCAATTTGTATGTCATAATTTTTCTTTTCTGAATATATTTGTTTAGATTTTTTCAATTTGCAATAAAAGCAAAATAAAATATAAATTAAATCTAATGAAAAATGCTTCTAAGGGAACTTAAGTAAATTTAACCTTAGAGATTTAGGTGATCAGATTTATTGCCTATCACTAAAGCAAAACTGGACTATTGATATTTAGACATATCCGTAAGGTTTAAAATTGAATTTGAAAAGTTATGCAAATATTTTTTTAAAAGTTCTTAAAGATGTAAGCATACAACTTTTTACATTTTATTAGAATGGTTTCCAGATTTCTAAACATAAAATATTTCTAAGTTGGCAAGCTATAGTTTGTTCAAGATTTGCTCAGATGTATTTTGAGGACTTTTTAAATTGCCCTTTTTTTCACTATTTTTCTCTGCCACTAAGAAGTAAACCCTTACTAAATCTATATCTTTAGTAAAATAAAAAGAAAATACCATATCATTCTTTTTTAATTTACATTTATTTATTTTAATTGGAGGCTAATTACTTTACAATATTGTATTGGTTTTGCCATACATCAACATGAATCCGCCACGGGTGTACACGTGTTCCAAATCCTTAACCCCCCTCTCACCTCCCTCCCGATACCATCCCTCTGGGTCATGCCAGTGCACCAGCCCCAAGCATCCCGTATCCTGCATTGAACCTAGACTGGTGATTCGTTTCATACATGATATTGTACATGTTTCAATGCCATTCTCCCAAATCATCCCACCCTCTTCCTCTCCCACAGAGTCCAAAAGACTGTTCTATACATCTGTGTCTCTTTTGCTGTCTCACATACAGGGTTATCATTACCATCTTTCTAAATTCCATATATATGCGTTAGTATACTGTATTGGTGTTTTTCATTTTGGCTTACTTCACTCTGTATAATCGGCTCCAGTTTCATCCATCTCATTAGAACTGATTCAAATGCATTCTTTTTAGTGGCTGGGTAATACTCCATTGTGTATATGTACCACAGCTTTCTTATCTATTCATCTGCTGATGGACATCTAGGTTGCTTCCATGTCCTGGCTATTATAAACAGTGCTGCGATAAACATTGGGGTACATGAATCTCTTTCAATTCTGGTTTTCTCAGTGTGTATGCCCAGCAGTGGGATTGCTGGGTCATATGGCAGTTCTATCTCCAGTTTTTTAAGGAATCTCCACATTGTTCTCCATAGTGGCTGTACTAGTTTGCATTCCCACCAACAGTGTAAGAGGGTTACCTTTTCTCCACACCCTCTCTAACATTTATTGCTTGTAGACCTTTGGATAGCAGCCATTCTGACTGGTGTGAAATGGTACCTCATTGTGGTTTTGATTTGCATTTCTCTGATAATGAGTGATGTTGAGCATCTTTTCATGTGTTTGTTAGCCATCTGTATGTCTTCTTTGGAGAAATGTCTATTTAGTTCTTTGGCTCACTTTTTGATTGGGTCGTTTATTTTTCTGGAATTAAGCTGCAGGAGTTGCTTATATATTTTTGAGATTAGTTGTTTGTCAGTTGCTTCATTTGCTATTATTTTCTCCCATTCAGAAGGTTGTCTTTTCACCTTGCTTATAGTTTCCTTTGCTGTGCAGAAGCTTTTAAGTTTAATTAGATCCCATTTGTTTATTTTTGCTTTAACTTCCAATATTCTGGGAGATGGGTCATAGAGGATCCTGCTGTCATGTACGTCAGAGTGTGTTTTACCTATGTTTCCCTCTAAGAGTTTTATAGTTTCTGGTCTTACGTTTAGATCTTTAATCCATTTTGAGTTTATTTTTAGAAAGTGTTAGAAACACTTTAGAAAGTGTTCTAGTTTCATTCTTTTACAAGTGGTTGACCAGTTTTCCCAGCACCACTTGTTAAAGAGATTGTCTTTTCTCCATTGTATATTCTTGCCTCCTTTGTCAAAGATAAGGTGTCCATAGGTGTGTGGATTTTTCTCTGGGTTTTCTGTTTTGTTCCATTGACCTATATTTCTGTCTTTGTGCCAGTACCATACTGTCTTGATGACTGTGGCTTTGTAGTACAGCCTGAAGTCAGGCAGGTTGATTCCTCCAGTTCCATTCTTCTTTCTCAAGATTGCTTTGGCTATTTGAGGTGTTTTGTATTTCTATACAAATTGTGAAATTATTTGTTCTAGCTCTGTGAAAAATACTGTCGGTAGCTTGATAGGGATTGCATTGAATCTATATATTGCTTTGGGTAGTATACTCATTTTCACTATATTGATTTTTCCGATCCTTGAACATGGTATATTTCTCCATCTATTAGTGTCCTCTTTGATTTCTTTCACCAGTGTTGTATAGTTTTCTATATATAGGTCTTTAGTTTCTTTAGGTAGATATATTCCTAAGTATTTTATTCTTTTCATTGCAATGGTGAATGGAATTGTTTTAATTTCTCTTTCTATTTTCTCATTATTAGTATATAGGAATGCAAGAGATTTCTGTGTGTTGATATTATATCCTGCAACTTTACTATATTCATTGATAAGCTCTTGTAGTTTTCTGGTGGAGTCTTTAGGGTTTTCTAAAAGTTTCTATTGATCTCTTCATGAATTTTTTCTAGATGTCTAGCTAGTAATATCTTCTTAGAACCTTTGTGGGTATAATACTGGATCAGCTTAATATCTGTGATGGAGTTAGAAGAGATAAAATTTTAGCTCTGCTTATAGAGCTTTTGAAGTTTGTGAACCTACTTTATTTCTTCTCTTAGCATAATTGTAAACTGTTATGCAAAAATAATTGATCACCTGGTTGCGTGTGAAAATAAGTAAATTAGCAAAGCAGTCTTTCATTTTATACTGCTCTATAATGTAAGACTGAATAATGTTCAGTTAAATGTATATACACTTTAAGAAAAAATAATTTAACATTTTTAGGTTTTTAACAGTTGTCAGTTATAGTCAATCTAAATGCTAGCACAATCTACTAGATCTAAAGAAAAGATGAGCCTCCATTATAGATAACACATTTTGGGACTTCCAGATAAAGCAGGAAGTCATAGGAGATCTTACACGTATGTGAGAAAAGAAGGGACGCAAATGTACCATGGGTAACTCCCGATTTCTGCCTGTTTTTACTTACCTTTAATGAATAAAAAATGCTCAAGATTTATATTTTTGGTTTTATAGTTTTAAGGAAGTAAACAGAGAGAAAAATTCAAATGACATTGTATTTCTGACACTGTGATTATTGAAATGAGCTTGGCCTCCGTAATGCACATAGAATTGTATTTCATACCAAGTCTATTTGTTGTTTGTGAACTTGGATAAATCTAAGTCTCAGGTTTTTCAGTCAAAAACTAGTGTAATAGTATTTACTTCCTGTCATCATTATGCTGGTTTAAAAAGTGATTGAGTGATTGAAAACACTAGAACAGTCTAAAATGGAGCAAATAAATTTTTAGAAAACAACAGGTTAATTCATAACATCTGTGTTTTGTTGAATAGTAGTAAACAAAATTGTCATTGAGTGCAATGAATGCTATAATGCCTGGAAGATCCCCTGGAGAAGGGAATGGCTACTCACTTCAGTATTCTTTGGGCTTCCCTGGTGGCTCAGACAGTAAAGAATCTGCTCGCAATGTGGGAGAACTGGGTTCAATCCCTGGATCAGGAAGATCCCCTGGAGAAGGTGTTGCTACTCACTCCAGTATTCTTGCCTGGAGAATTCTAGGCTCCAGGGGAGCCTGGCAGGCTACAGTCCATGGGGTTGCAAAGAATCAGACACAACTGAATGACTAACGCTTCACTTCTTCCAAAGTGAACTTGGCACTGTCCACTATTTGACTGAACATAATAGCTTAGAGACAATGGGTATGTAAAGCATTAGGAAGTTCTTAAACTTTTATTTTTTCTATTACAACACACATACCAAATATTTATATGGATGAATGAAAGAGCCCAATGAATTCACCAGATTACAAAGTATTAAACAGGTAGAAAGGACCACGGGCCATATCAGTTTCTTTCTTATTCTCTATGTCTTCCCTCTTCCATCAAAGAATGTTCAGAGAAGTGTGCATGAGAACAAGAGTTTATGATATGGGCCACTTTAGAAGTACTCTTTTAAAAAATTAAAACCAATTATGTAGTTCAATGACTATTAAAATATTGTTTGATCAAACCCACAATGGAGTGTAATGACAGAGTTAAGTGCAACTACTTAGAGTATAAAGGCATATTAAGTGTCATATAATTTTAAAATCTTATTCTTTGCATTATTTCATTTTATCATTATTGTTTATTGCAGTAAATAAATAGCTGCATTTTTATAGTTTATGCAATTATCACTCTCATTTTATTATATCTCATTTACCTGAAGCCATTCAGACTGGTGAGCCATGTACTATCTAGTGAAAAGAATGGCATCTAGTGACAACTCCTTTGAATTGCATACTCAATTAGATCCTGAGGGGCATGTATCCTCACTCAGTCTGTATTGGAATTTTTTTAAGTTTGCATCCAGCTCTTTTAATTCACCTGCTCAGGACCAATATTGAATTCCTGGACAAATTAAATTAGAATGTGAACTTCCTACCCCATATTATTGCAATGTGTTTGTGAACAATGTGGTGTCCTGCCACCTGGAGTATATGAGCTTTTGGTGGACTTAGATAATATTGCTTTCTATGGTGATTACCTCTCAACTGAAAAATCTCCCAGTAAAGGTCAAGGAGAACAGCTTCACTCGGTCTCTTTTATCCCTATCATCAACACCACTACAGTGTACTGAATCAGTTTAAATTTGGTCTCCTTTTAAAAGTCACTGACATAGCAAAGAAACTGATGTTTTGACAACCACAGCCCACCAAAGCTATCAAACAGGGGAAAGACACAACTAACACCATTTCTATAGAATGAAGAAATCTTAAAAGAATTTTGACTCATTGCCCAAGAGGAATCTGTCAATCATTTGCTTAACCAATGCCATATGCAAATATAAAGGCCCTACTTTTCAAGCTAATCAGTACTCAGACATTCAATATTCACTCAACAAATACTTAGTAATGCCTGCTATGGGTCAAACATTCTGCTGGACATCATTTCCCTCTTTGAGCTAAAGAGAATTTCTCAAGTCAAGGATGTCTAGGTGGTTAGGGAAAAAAAATTTCAGATTTGAATACAGGAACTGAAGAAATGAACTGAAGAAATGCTCTGAAAACTTCACTCTATTACCATCAATCAAATATTTTTTCATGTGAGTTTTGCATACGTACTCTTCTTTAGGCAAACACTTAAACCTCACATCCAAAGATTAATGACCAGGCAAATTGACATTTGCCAGCTTCAGTGTGACAGAGGCAAAGACATCATGATACTTCTTTAGCACTTTAACATTTTGCTGTTTTCTTCTTCAGCATATATATGTTCCAGGAAAAGTTCTTAATAAGTTGTCTGCCTTTTGATTTGCTTGCTTTTTAGAAGGGAAGTGATAGCATAGAACACGTCAGGTGTTTTGCTTCAGGGATGTGATGGCTGGGTAACAGCTGTTCTTAGAGCTTGCTTCTACCCATACCCTGCATATTGCAGGCAAAGAGCTGGACCAAGCATAATTCTACTGCAGCAATTTTTAGCAAATTGTTCTGCTAAATAGAAATATATTACTTGAAGGCTAGAAAAGTGATGATAAACCTGACCCTTCAGCTCTACTTTTAAAGGTCATTTTGGTTAAATGTAAGCAAATTGTGGTACAAAGTACCTTTTACTTGCTGTTTCTCACTTATATCTCCCCCTCATACCTCATTATGCTAATGTAATGACTTATTTGACAGAGTAGTTTCATCCATAATCTTGGAAATGTATAATGGATTTAATTTTCAAGGTTATATTTTCAGAAAACTATTAATGTCCCTTTCAAAGTCATTGAGACTGAATTATGTTTCAGCAAAATATTAAGTACATTAAAGGTCCCTTTTAGATTTGAGTAAAGCCAATTGGCAATCCAGTTGCAATTATTTAACAGCTTTGAGCCTTGAATTGTTAAACTTATTATGAATTATCCATGCGAACCATTATTCTGAAAAATTAAACTTCTGCCACATTCAGACTTCATCAGAGACTGTCACCAAAGTAACTATAGTTTTTTTTTTTTTTTAACTGTCAGCTTTTCATTTTTCAATGTTCATTAGTACATTTCCTTAAGTATTCAGGAAATTGTCTTACCTGAATTGAACAAGATTGTTTCTTATTAAAAGATGACTTTTCTTTTCCAATAGAACACAAGCAATTGTATATACCATCTCCTCTATCTATATGCATGTAACCAGAACCACTTAAATTGTGTACATAATATTGAAAACTCACCAGTACCAGATTATCATAACAATGATTGATCCTTATAATTAAATGCTAAAATCTTTTTAGTCTGGGGTTAGTTCTAATTAATAATCTAGCCAAAAACACAGGGTAAAACACATATCATCTATGGAAAGATGTGCTAATGGTCCTAAGAAGACAATCTCAGTGATTCTTATCAGGTAAGGAACCTATTAGAATCAATGGGTCCAGTAGGTTCTCCTTACACAGAAATTTAGATTTCTTTTGTTACAGTCATCCTAGGAAATGAATTACATGGGATTTCAAGATATGTAATTGGTCCAAGTGAAAATAAATATCAGGCATATATGTAAGTTTGTCCTAACTCTTCAAGTTCTTATGTTTGATACCTTATAAATTGTAGACCTCTTCCATTTAGAGCTTTATTATTCAAAAGTTATCACAAGAGTGGTACATATATACAATGGAATACTACTTGGCCATTAAAAACAATGAAATAATGCCATTTGCAGAAAAATGAATGGACCTAGAGTCTCATACTGAGTGAAGTCAGACAGAGAAGGAGAAATATCATATGGCATCCCTTATATGTGAAATTTAAAAAGAAATTATATAAATGAACTCACAAAACCAAAAGACTAACAGACTTAGAAAATGAACTTATGGTTGTGGGGGGTGTGGAGGAGAAAGGGATAGTTAGGGAGTTTGGGAAGGTCATGTACACATTGTTATATTTAAAATTGGTAACTAACAAGGACCTATTATATAGCACATGGAACTCTACCAAATGTTATGTGCCAGCCTGGATGGGAGAAGGGTATGGGGGAAAATGGATACACATATATATGTATGGTTGAGTCCCTTCACTGTTCACCTGAAATTACCAGAACATTGTTAATCAGCTATACCCTAAACAAAACAAAAAGTTTAAAGTCTGAAAAAAAAAATGAGAAAGTATATTTTAATTTCAAGAAGATGGCATTAATGTGTAGAGGAGGGTTAAAAGTCTTTACCAGAATGGTGGTTAAGTAAATGTTGGTGAGGTTCTGCATTACTAATCATATTCCCTTCTAACTCAAGGACATTATTCTATCACCTCACAAGTGGAGTAGCAACAGGGACTCTGTTCTGCTAAGTCAACAAGGCCCAGGAACACTGGACTTATTACTTCACTATACCTAGTACGTTGAGCTCACACACATTTCCAAAATTAGTCTTTATTGTACATGTATTTCAGACAGTGGGAAATGGGGATGAGCTGGAGCAAGGGAAGCCATTATCCCCATTATGAGAAGGGACTAGAATCTGTATTCAACACTTCCACTCACGTCTTACTGGCCACACTTTAGAGACACATGACCACTCTTAGTTGTAATAAAATCTAAGAAATCTGGTCTTTATTATTAATATCAGTGTGGCTGGCTGAAACATTGTTTCTGCAACTAAGAGAGAGAATGAAAAACCAACTAAATAAAGACAGATACACGGTATCTGAAACAGCAATTAAAAGAGAAAGGGACAGAAAGAGGTTGCCAGCCAGTCCATAAGTAGGAAGAAGGGGATCATTTTAGGTTAGCTACACATCTTAGGAGCAGAATAATTGGATTACTAGTCATAGTTTGATTGTAAAACAATTAAAACCATCATGGTTACCCAAGTGGAAAGGGATTTATTGGAAAGCATTTGGTAGTTCACAGAAGCAACAAAAGGCTGAGAGTGGCCAGGAGTCCAGAGAGCCTGCACTGCTTAGTATATATCAGACTATTGACCAGGACCAGTGTAGTTAAAAAGCCACCACTACCAGTACCTTCACCACAAGACACAGACTGCTAGACTGGTGGACTCACCTGTTGCCACTACTAAGTCAAAAACCTCTATATACCTCTGAGTAAGAGCATACAGTTGACTGAACATCTGAATATATCAAAGCATCTGATTGTACTTTACATGTCAGAGCACTGAGAATTATCAGTCTCCATTCAGCTTCTTCATTATATACAACACATACACACAGTCACATATTCCCCCTGCTTTGGCTATCAGTATCAAAAATATCATTTCCTGTGTAATATTTTACTTTCTTAGTGCACAGGAACCTGAAATATTAGATCCATGAATCAAGATAAATTGGATGTAGTCAAGCAAGAGATGGCAAGTGTGGTCATCAAAATCTTAGGAATCAGGGAACTAAATTGGATGGGAATGGGCAAATATAATTCAGGTGACCATTATATCTACTACTTTGGGCAAGAATCCCTTAGAAGAAATGGAGTAGCCTTCATAGTCAACTGAAGAGTCTGAAATGTAGTACTTGGATACAATCTTAAAAAAATGAAAGAATGATCTAGTTCATTTCCAAGGCAAACCATTCAACATCACAGTAATCCAAGTCAATGTCCCAATCACTAATGCCCAAGAAGCTGAAGTTGACTGGTTCTATGAAGGCCTACAAGACCCTTTAGAACTAATGACCCCAAAAGATGTTCTTTCCATCATAGGGTGAAAGTGAAAGTGAAGTTGCTCAGTCGCATCCAACTCTTTGCAACTCCATGGACTGTAGTCCACCAGGCTCCTCCATCCATGGGATTCTCCAGGCAAGACTACTGGAGTGGGTTGCCATTTCCTTCTCCAAGGGATCTTCCCAACACAGGGACTGAACCCAGGTCTCCCACATTGCAGGCAGACACTTGAACCTCTGAGCATCATAGGGTACTGGAATGCAAAAGTAGGAAGTCAAGAGATACCTGGAGTGACAGGCAACATTGGCTTTGGAGTACAAAATGAAGCAGGGCAAAGATTAGCAGAGTTTTGCGAAGAGAATGCACTGATTATACGAAACACCCTCTTTCAACAATGTAAGAGATGACTACACATAAACATCCCCAGATAGTCAACATCAAAATCAGATTGATTATATTCTTTGCAGTCAAAGATGGAGAAGCTCTATACAGTCAGGAAAACAAAACTTGGAGTTGACTGTGGCTCAGATCATCAATTCCTTATTGTAAAAATCAGACTTAAATGGAAGAAAGTGGGGAAAACTACTAGGCCATTCAGGTATGACCTAAATAAAATCCTTTCTGATTATACAGTGGAAGTGACAAATAGATTCAAGGGATTAGAAATTGCAGACAGAGTACCTGAAGAACTATGGATAGAGGTTCACAAGACTGTATAAGAGGCAGTGACCAAAACCATATCGAAGAAAAAGAAATGCATGAGGCAAAGTGGTTGTCTGAAGAGGCTTTACAAATACCTGAGAAGATAAGAGAAGTGAAAAGCAAAGGAGAAAGGGGAAGATACACCCAACTGAATGTAGAATTCTAGAGAATAGCAATGAGATATAAGAATAGCTTCTTAAATGAACAATACAAGGAAGTAGAGAAAAACAATAGAATGAGAAAGACTAGATATCTCTACAAGAAAATTGGAGATAACAAGGGAATATTTCAAGCAAGGATTGGCATGATGAAGGACAGAAATGGTAAGGACCTACTAGAAGCAGAAAAGATTAAGAAGAGATGGTAAGAATACACAAACTATTTGAAAATATCTTAATGACCTGGATAACAATGATGGGTCACTCACCTACGTCACTCACTCTAGGTCACTCACGCAGAGCCAGCCATCCTGGAGTGTGAAGTCAAGTGGGCCTTAGGAAACATTACTACAAACAAAGATAGTGGAGGTGATGGAATTCCAGATGAGCCGTTTAAAATCCTAAAAGATGTTTCTGATAAGTGTTGCACTCAATAAGCTAGCAAATTTGGAAAACCCAGCAGTGGCCACAGGACTGGAAAAGGCCAGTTTTTATTCCAGTCCCAAAGAAAGGGAATGCCAAAGAATGTTCATTCTAGCATATAATTACACTCATGTCACATGATAGTAAAGTTATGCTCAAAATCTTTCAAGCTAGGCTTCAGCAGTATGTGAATGGAGAATTTCCAGATGTATAACCGGGGTTTAGAAAAGGCTGAGGAACCAGAGATCAGATTGCCAACATTTGTTGGATGATAGAGAAAGCAAGGGAATCCCAGAAAAACATCTGCTTTTGTTTCATTGGCTATGCTAAAGACTATATGTGGATCACAAAAAACTGTGGAAAATTCTTAAAGAGATAGGAATACCAAAATACCTTACCCATCTCCTGAGAAACCTGTATGCAGGACAAGAAGCAAGTTAGAACTGGACAGGGAACAACAGACTGGTTCAAAATTGGAGAAGGAATATGACAAGGCTGTACACTATCACCCCCCTTATTTAATTTCTATGCAGAGTACATCATGCAAAATACTGGGCTGGATGAAGCACAAGCTGGAATCAAGACAGCTGAGAGAAATATCAACAACCTCAAGATATGCAGATGATACCACTCTAACGGCAGAAAGTGAAGAAGAACTAAAGAGCCTCTTGATGAGGGTGAAAAAGGAAAGTGAAAAAGCTGGTTGAAATTCATTAAACACACACAAACACACGCAACACTAAGATTATGGCATTTAGTCCCATCACTTCATGGTAAGTAGTAGGGAAAAAGTGGAAAACTGAAAGATTTAATTTGTTGGGCACAAAATCAATGTTGACCCTGACTGCAGCCATGAAGTTCAAAGATGTGTGCACTTTGGAAGGAAAGCTATGACAAGCCCAGACAGCACACTGAAAAGCAGACATCACTTTACTGACAAAGTTCCATATAGTCAAAGCTGTTTTTTCTAGTAGTCATGTATGGATGTGAGTGTGTGTATACATATTCAGTCTTGTCCTACTTTTTTTGACCCCATGAACTGTAACCTTCCAGGCTCTTCTGTCCATGTAATTTTTCAGGCAAAAAATACTGGAGTGGGTTGCCACTTCCTTTTCCAGGGGGATCTTCCCAACCCAGGGATTGAACCCACATATCTTGTGTCTCTCACATTAGCAGGTAGACTCTTTACCACTTGCACCACCTGGAAAGCCCCGTTTCTTTTCAATAACTCCCAAAATCATTTCCCTTAACACAGTGTATCAGATGAGGATTTTAAATTTATTAGCAAATTTAGCAAATAAATTTAGCAGATAATATCTGTTTTTTCCAAAATACAATTAGAACAAGTTAAAAATATACATAACCCCTAAAAATAGTATAAAAATCATCTAAATATTAATTTAAAACTTTTGAGGCGCATAATGAAACAGACAGAAATAATGGCTTAGGCAAATGCTTACTTCTAGAATTTGTCTGTCAAATCCCCTACAGGGAATGATGACTTAAGCCAGAATGAAGGGAAAATCAGTGAAGGAGAAAAATAGTTAAGCCATTCTGTTGGCTGACAGCATTATGATTAAATTTGACATACAGTAATCTAGAAATCAACACTGAAAACTAGTTAGCACCAAAACAAATCTTATAACTTTAGAATTAGCAACCATGAAGACAAGTAAAGTCAAATGTTGATAAATTGAATATATATATATATATATATATATATATATATATATATATATATACTAAAAGAATAAAAGGTGTTTAAACTTAAAGGGGAAAATGATTTCTTTCACTAAGAGTTAAGATGCTGGACAAAACTATAACATAACCTGCATGTATGTTACTCTGCTTATGTGTATTTGCTATAGACTTTGCTTCAACTAGGAAAGCGAAGAAGAAATTTAAAACAATGAGCTCTATGAAATTTAAAAATATGTACATTTGAAATTAAACAAAAAATCATAGGACATAAAAGAACAAGAGCTTATTTTGAGTTCAAAATGAAAAAAAGGTTAAAATTGTAAATAGTTAATGATTAACAATTGAAATATACAAAACCTATCTTGCAGTGAAGTTAAATTCATTCTCTTCAAGAACAGAGGATCAATAAAGAAAGAAATTAAGCCATTCTAAGTTGGAGTGGGAAATTAAGTTACTGAGGGCAGCAAATGAGAGTAGGTGATAGATTACGAATTTCAGTACCTTTGGGAAAAGGGATATTAAAGACATATTGTTAATGGAGTTTTGTACTTTTGGTGACAAAGATCACTCACAAGAATGTCTAATGAGGTAAAAGTATATTTGCCAAAGTATGTTATGTCATATATGAACAGGCTATCACAGCACATGAAATATTTTTCTAAAACATCAAGCTGTTCAACAATTAAGTGGGAAAAATATGGAAAAGAATGAGAAGGAATTGTTTGTGAAGAAGTTAAAATTTTAAATTTTAAAGTTAAAATTGTAAATATTTTAATTTCAGCAAGTATAATATAGAATTTAAAATGTTAAAAATCCAATAACCATCTTATCTCAAGATTTTATTGTAACAATCGATATAGAAAGCCTCAGAGATAAACCTATGCACCTATTGGCACCTTATCTTTGACAAAGGAGGCAAAATATACAATGGGGAAAAGACAGTCTCTTCAATAAATGGTGCTGGGAAAACTGGACAGCTATATGTAAAAGAATGAAATTAGAACACTTCCTAATACCATGCACAAAGAAAAACTCAAAATGGATTAAAGGATAAATGTAAGACCAGAAACTATAAAACTCATAGAGGAAAACATAGGCAGAACATTCTGACATAAATCACACCAGGATTCTCTATGACCCACGTCTTAAACACAAAAATGAACAAGAGAGACCTTAAACTTAAAAGCTTTGGCACAGCATTCTATCATCTAATGGGGCTTAGTATTTAATCTGCTGCACAAAATATAGCCCACCATACCTGGTATAAGTATATTAGGTACTCACATACTCATGATGTTATGGCCTTGCTGCCAAACTGTGAAGAATGCTACCTATGGGGTAGATTCATTTGGTTATCACTAGAAAATTGAATTTGGCCCTGACAATTACATTTACGAACTCCTTAACCCTCAGTGCTGGAACCAAACTTAGTTTTCTTTTTTTTCAAATCAGGATGCTGCATACTACCAATAATCCCTTTTTCATCACAATTCTGATAGATGATGAACACGTATCAAAGTTGGCTAACCAAATGAGATGCTAGGATTTTTAAACAATTATGAAATAATCTACTTAGAGCCCCAAAAAGTGTTCTTTCCAAATATTACAGCGAATATAAACAAGAATGAGACCAAGTTAAAGCTTCACCAGAATTTACTCTCTGAGTTTATAAAACCAAGGAACTGAATAACAAGAATCATAGAATCACTTCTTGAATAGTAATGACTAGTGCTAATGAATTTCATGTAGCTCCTTAGGGACACCATCCTGTCTCATGACTGTTCGTGTTTCTATATACTCTTTCTTCTGCCTGGAATGCATTCTCTCACCAGTTCACCAGCCAAATCACTCTATCCTCTCTCAATTCTTAGTTAAAGCTCTACCTACAATTCTAAACCTTTTTTACTCTTCTAACAAATACCAGTGCTCTACTGACCAGACTGGCATATGCAAATTCACTGTTAATTAAACTGATTATTTATCCCCTAGCTATACCTCATGTTGCTGAAATCAGGAAACTAGCTGTTTAATCTTTCCATATCTCTGCAACCACCACAATGGCTAGCTCCAATTAGATGTTTAAGAAAGAAATGTTAGCTGTTTAGGATGCTCTATGCCAATATTTTTATCTCCAGATCCAAAGGAGAGACTATAACATTCATGCAAAGAGATCATTTACCTGTATATAGTTCCACCTAACAACCAACAATTGAGATAAATATTAGAATTAAAAAATGTGTTTAAATTGTATATTTACTATTTTATATCATTTTGTTGGAGCAGACAGTCAACCTTGAGCAGAGAAGGGCGGCAAGGTCATGTGACAGGAAACCACACATCTTACAAGGGTCCTAAAGGCGAATAAAGAAAGGCAGGGAACCTCCAGCTTCTGAATGTAACCTTTTTGCTCATACTCATCATGATACAATTAGCATTACAGCCAGAGGAGTACCCATCATGCACCTGTTCAGTTCAGTCACTCAGTCGTGTCTGACTCTTTGCAACCCCATGAATCGCAGCACGCCAGGCCTCCCTGTCCATCACCAACTCCCAGAGTTCACTCAGACTCACGTCCATTGAGTCAGTGATGCCATCCAGCCATCTCATCCTCGGTCGTCCCCTTCTCCTCCTGCTCCCAATCCCTCCCAGCATCAGAGTCTTTTCCAATGAGTCAACACTTCGCAGGAGGTGGCCAAAGTACTGGAGTTTCAGCTTCAGCATCATTCCTTTCAAAGAAATCCCAGGGCTGATCTCCTTCAGAATGGACTGGTTGGATCTCCTTGCAGCCCAAGGGACTCTCAAGAGTCTTCTCCAACACCACAGTTCAAATGCATCAATTCTTCGGTGATCAGTCTTATTCACAGTCCAACTGTCACATCCATACATGACCACAGGAAAAACCATAGCCTTGACTAGATGGACCTTAGTCGGCAAAGTAATATCTCTACTTTTGAATATGCTCTCTAGGTTGGTCATAACTTTTCTTCCAAGGAGTAATCATCTTTTAATTTCATGGCTGTAATCACCATCTGAAGTGATTTTGGAGCCCCCCCAAAATAAAATTCTGACACTGTTTCCACTGTTTCCCCATCTATTTCCCATGAAGTGATGGGACCAGATGCCATGATCTTCGTTTTCTGAATATTGAGCTTTAAGCCAACTTTTTCACTCTCCTCTTTCACTTTCATCAAGAGGCTTTTTAGTTCCTCTTCACTTTCTGCCATAAGGGTGGTGTCATCTGCATATCTGAGGTGATTGATATTTCTCCTGGCAATCTTGATTCCAGCTTGTGTTTCTTCCAGTCCAGCGTTTCTCATGATGTACTCTGCATAGAAGTTAAATAAGTAGGGTGACAATATACAGCCTTGACGTACTCCTTTTCCTATTTGGAACCAGTCTATTGTTCCATGCCCAGTTCTAACTGTTGCTTCCTGACCTGCATACAGATTTCTCAAGAGGCAGGTCGGACACCATAACAAATCCTAGCTTGACCAGGTAAGGACAAAAATCTCCCCTTCCCTCAGGGAGGTGTAACTGAAATGAAAACCAGGAAATTACCCCCTCAACCCCTCCTTCATTTATGAATATTCTGCCCAATCATTTTCACACCCCATACAACCAGCCAGCTTGTCAAATGGAACTGGGGCATCTGCTCATCTGAGACTGACTGCTCCATCTCCTGACAGAGTACTGTCACTCAATAAATCCTCTTATTTGCTCTCCTTTCCTCCTCTCTGAATTCTTTCTGTGATGAAACAAAACCTACTCTCCAGGAACAATTTTAAAGGAGCTTGATTATTGATCCTTTAGCATTTTTAAAAGTCATGCAAATAGAACTATGTGTATTTTGATACAGAACTTCCCTAAATTGGTAATAAAAGCCAATTAAATATACATTTTAAAGATCAATCAGCCAGTAGGAATTGAGTACCTACTTCGTCTATGGTAGATAAAAATTACGTAGTATCAATATACACACAACTTAAAACTTCTATGGATATTTAAAGTGTAAACATTTGAAATATTAGAGGCAGTAGTAACAATAATATTAATATAGCTTAAAATTCAATGAGAAGAATTGATAAGCAAAGAAGACTGCAAAACTTTAAAAATAAGAGCCTACAGCTCTTCCTAGGGAAACAAAAGGAGATATAATTTAGTGCTTTTATTATTTTTGTAGGTACCTATACCTTAAGCCAAATAGAAAACATTATCTTTTCCAATAAATCAAGATTACCTAGCTCAATGGGAAGTGTAGATCACCAAGTTAAAAGAGAACATATTCCCAGGACTTTCCATGTGGTCCAGTGGCTAAGACTCCATCCTCCCAATGCAGGGGCCCTGGGTTCAATCCCTAATCAAGGAACTAGATCCTGCATGCTGCAACTAAGGCCCAGTGCAGTCAAGTAAATAAAAAGAAAGAACATATTCCTTTTGCTAGATGGATTTGTATTATACAAGTATCCCAAAAGCAATGCATGTTTGGGGACTGAACATTTTAACAGAACAACCAGCTAAAGAAGTACATCCTGATGTTACTAACAATAATGAAGTCAGATAAGATGTCACAGCTGCTTTTGACCCAAGAACCAGTCACTGAGATCTGGATGCCATATCTGCTTCCCTGGTACTAATCATCACAACCCCTCAGATAATTTCTAAGAGTAATCCTTTCAGACTGAATGAATCACAATTGAAAGAATCACAATGTATCAGAGGTCAAATGGATTCATCACACAAGCCCCTCCTTCTCAGTAAGGTTGAGTTTGGTTGATAGTTGTATTGTTTTTCCATTGGGTTACTAACAGAAAATATTTTTCAGGAGAGGAACTGATGAATAAAGGAGGAGTCCACAAGAAGGAAAATAGGAAATTAAGGGCTGACATATAAAGAAACCTGAGCATCGAAGAATTGATACTTTTGAACTATGGTGTTGGAGAAGACTCTTGAGAGTCCCTTGGACTGCAAGGAGTTCAAACCAGTAAATCCTAAAGGAAATCAGTCCTGAATATTCATTGGAAGGACTGCTGTTGAAGTTGAAACTCCAATACTTTGGCCACCTGACATGAAAAACTGACTTATTGGAAAGGACCCTGATGCTGGGAAAGATTGAAGGCAGTAAGAGAAGGGGACGACAGAGGATGAGATGGTTGGGTGGCATGACAAACTCAATGGACATGAGTTTGAGCAAGGTCCAGGAGTTAGTGATGGACAGGGAAGGCTGGTGTGCTGCAGTCCATGGGGTTGCAAAGAGTCGGACACTACTGAGCGACTGAACTGAACTATCTCATCAAGGGCAATGATGCCTGCAAGAGAAATTTATATATTTGGATTAATGTTTAGTTGTCCTCTCTGTAAACTGGAAATGCAGTCTGAATGAATCTGAGGCACAGAGGTAAAATTACTTACTCAAGATTGAGTGTGGTTTCAACTCAAGCATTTTTAGACCCTACTTTCCTAATTACTTTGTACTCAGTCTTTCCTTTTCAAATTATAAATGTCCTTTGTAAATTATAAAATTCCTCTGAACTTGTCATGCTTGTTATCATAGGAGCACTTCATTTGCTGATGCAGTTGCCTGAAAAAAGTGTAGTAGTGAAAGGACACCTTAACCAGATTTTCTTCTCACAAGTTCCAGTGCAGGGGTGGCAACAATTTAGAGTGCCCTTTACTCAGTGGCCATCAGGGGGCAGCAGAGTAGGAGGGCAGCCCACTGAGACAGAAGCACAGCCAGGTACATGAACCTGAGATGGATCAAATGCTTAATCCCACAAAGTGAGAACCATTTGTTAAAAGAGAAAGGCCAAGTCTCTAAATCTTTTTTTTTTTAAAGTACATTAGCACTCCTTAAGTGCAAAACCAACCATTTTCAGATCAAACCTCTAATTCCAGAAGAGAACTTGTTTTGTTTTGTTTAAGAAATGGTTTAAAGACATAGCCATGTCAAGGGGGCTGGTGAGTCAGGCCTGAACTGTGTGCATTGATATATCTATTTGTTCTAGATCTGACTAGTATCCTACAAGGTAGTGTGCAATTGTTTGTATAACTACTCAGAAAATTTGAAAATATCTAATTAGAACTGAAACACAAGATTCCGGCTTAGATGAAAAGTCATGCACAGCCACACAGATTTAAAACCTGAGTATATACACATCAAAGGCACTAATGTGTAGTTGCTTAGTTGTTTAGTTGCTAAGTGATGTCCAACTCTTTTTAACCCCATAGACTGTAGCCCACTAGGCTCCTCTGTCCATGGAATTCTCTAGGCAAGAATACTGGAGTGGGTTGCCATTTCCTTCTTCAATATATACACTAGCGTGTGTAAAACAGATAGCTCATAGGAAGCACAGGGAATTCAGCTTGGTGCTCTAGGATGACCTAGAGGGGTGAAATGGGAGGTATTTGGGAGGGAAGTCTACAAGGGAGGGAATATATGTATATATATGGCTGATATACTTCTCTGTACAGCAGCAACTAACATAAAACTGTAAAGCAATTATATTCCAATTAAAAAATAAAGCCTGAGTAAAAGAGATGCCCAGCATAAAGTGTGGGATATTCACATGATGGACAGCAGTTGCATTGTGAGTAGTTGCAATGACAGTGAACCAGCTACATACAGGAAAGAGGATGACTCTAACAAACATAATATTGAGGGAAAGAACCCAGACACCAACAAGGATATACTGCATGGCTGCATTTATGTAACTACAAATGAATCGAAACTAACCTAAGATGTTTAGGCAGAATAGTGCTTATCCATTCGGTAGTGGGGTCAATCTGTCTGAAAGGAGACAGGAGCAGAGTTCGGCGAGTATTGTTCTATGTTTGATCTGGGTTGTGGTTACATGTGCACTCAGTCTGAAAAAACTGACAATTGTATGTGTGTATGTTATGCTTCAGTAAAACAAGTTTTAAAATTTCTCTATAAAATCTTAACTCAGACAAGCCCAGCTAAATGTACACCTATCATTTCAAGCAGCTCCACCAATAAATTGTTTCCTACTTGGCAAACTTGAAATTGATAATGGAGGGAGAAAAATAGAAAAAGAGAGAGAGGTACTATGACAATTAAAATCTAGTCAGCTCTGTGCTTTAACAAAACTGGATGCAATTATCTTTGCCTTCAGACACAAAACATTATTCTTTTTTCAGATAGCTGACAGTTCACAATGCTAAAATTATATGGGATAAACATAGCTATTTCAAAATTCCATTTTTCCTTATTCATTAACATAGACTCTTAGAAAGGGATTTCAGACTCCTCTGAAAAATTTCATTCTGTGTTCTATCTAACATTGAACAAAGTTGGCATTTCTACTCACGCATCTACTAGACTGAAACTGGGAAGAAATACATAAAATTAATCTCTAGTGAACAACATTTGAAATAATACATTTAATGTTTCTTTTGTCTTAAATCTGAAAGTTTCTTTTATGAGAACTTCTCCACCTTCTGTAACATGCTTTGCCCAGAGAATGTCTCCAAGCAAAATATGTACTTGGAGATTGCTAATCAGGTATACATGCTGTTGTGGTTTGTATAACCAATTTGATTGACCCGCTTAAGCAAATGCAAGGGCATTTGTGCACTTGAACATGCTTTCCTCCTCTTTAAACACCCTGTGGTTGATAACTTTTTCAAGGTTCACTTTGTATTGGTTAAAACAGTTCCCTCCTAAAATTAACTCAAGAAAAGGGTGGCAAGGACTTTAAGAAAACTTGTAGACTGAAATTGTGATAGGAAAATCAGGCAGCTCGGAGAACAAATGATTCTTTGTCCTTGGTTCCATAAGATTTATCGTAGTATTTCTACTTGCGTGCACAAACTCTCTATTCTCTTCTACATACAGGTAGATTTTCTTTCTGTTCTTTATCTCTTTTTTTTTTGTATTTATAGTCTTTATTCCCTTCAAGCAGTGATTTTTTAAATTAAGATTCTTGATTTCATATAAAAAGAGCCAACCAATTTTAATTAATTTCTCTCCTTAATTTTAAGGAGAGAAGAGATATTAAAATATCCACAGCTATGACCTTGAGGGTAGCATCTTTCTTTTCAGGAAGGGAACCAGGAATGTTTTACCTTGAACACTCATCTCTGCTCATTACAACGTTAAGGTAAGGTGAAGTCGCTCAGCCGTGTCCGACTCTTTGCGACCCCATGGATTATAACCTACTAGGCTTCTCCGTCCATGGGATTCTCCAGGCAATAATACGGAGTGGATTGCCATTTCCTTCTCCAGGGGATCTTCCCGACCTAGGGATCGAACCCGGGTCTCCCACATTGGAGGCGGATGCTTTAACCTCTGAGCCACCAGGGAAGCCGTTACATTACAAGTTTGCTTTAATTCTTTTTCCTTCTCTATAGACCACTGTTCTCTGTTGCCTAGTTTGTATGATGAAACATGTCCACAAAGAATTCCTAAGCCAATATTCAGAGTTCAATAGTATGGAAGAAGAATTTGCCTTTCATTTAGTTCTAAATCTGCTTTGGGGGGAAGTATTCAATTGCAAATATGATCACAAAGCAGGGCTTTCCAGTGAAATGGTTGCTAGAAACTCCTCATGGAGGAGGGGTAGGCAACTTCAGGGGAGAGGGACTGAGCAGAAAAGCCAGTGGTTACAGCCATCAACATACAATGACTCCAAGGGTAGCAACTCTTTCCCCAGGCATCCTCAGCTTTGAACATCTTAGCCCGCAAAAATTAGGTTGGTAACTTTCCAGTTCAAATTTCAGAGAGAGCCGGACTTCTCTGAAAACCTAATAGTTAGGATTCTGGGCTTTCCCTGTGGTGGCCTGGGTTCAACCCCTAGTTGGAGAAGATTCTGCAAGCAGTGGGAAACAGCCTCCACCCCCCCCACCCCACCCCCCGCCCAAGAGGCAGTAGATACCATTTCAAATCATTTGTTTCTGATAGGTGGCCAGGCTGTGCATCACCAGTCCCCCTATGATTTGACAACTCTTCTGTCAGAGCCCTGAGGCACAGCACATTACTGCTTAGGTATCAGAGGACTGATCAGAGTCAGATGTTTCTAGAAAGCAAGGCAGACATTCTAAGATTTGGTCTGTCCAGTACCATTACAAGGCTTTCTGAGTTACATCAAAAAGAAATATCATAAATATATCCTTCATATAGTGATGTTAGCTGCAATCATTCCAAGGACCATTATCCATTTGGAGATGTTTGTTGAAGGGGAAAATAAAAGTCCATGCACAATTATGTTAAGGATAAGCAACAAGACTAATTCCCTTTTTTGAGATTTATAAAATATATTATCCTCAGAGGAGAACATTTATACCTTTATTTAACTTATTTCCTCACCCTTATTAGCTGATATAGCACAGTTAGATCTCTTATTTTGAAAATTATAGGAACCAATTCTACAAGTTATACTCTGTGGGGGAAAAAATGCAAATCAATTACATACACACATAAATTAGGAATCACATCATTAGAGCTCTTAAAAATTTAGGGACTGTCAAGCTTCCCTGGTGGTCCAGAGGTTTAGATTCTGCTTCCAATGCAGGGGGCAAGGGTTGGATCCCTGCTCAGGGAACTAAGATTCTGCATACCACAGGTCAAAAAGAAACAGAAAAACCATACACACACACACACACACACACACACACACACACACACTGCAGAGACTGTTTCCTCTTGCTTTTCCTATCTCTTCTGCCTGAATAACTACTTCAGTCTTCTCTCCCAACAAGCCTGGCTCTGTGTTCAATTGGTATACAAGGTAAAAAATTTACTCCATTTAGTACTTTTTTAAACTTCCCTTCTAAAATGTTATTTCAGATTTATATGAGAGTCTTTTATTTCTGCCTACATATTTCAAGGAAAGAGACTTGGGGGTAGTGATAGAGGTAGGGATGAAATTGTGTATATGTCCAGTTATTTATATCACACTTGGGGGGTCAGTACCTATAAAATAAAGGAAAAAGAGGGACATAAAGGAAAAAGAGGGACAAAAAGAAGGGCTGGTAATTCCCTGTCCAGGGAATTGGAATAAAGTGTGTTCTATATTATGGAAAATTTACTGTAGAACCAGTGTCAGTTAACATTAATAGACCATGTATTATGAAACAAGCCTAGACATTCTATGTATCTGATTTAACTGCATCCACATAGTAAGTGTTTGATGTAGTATAAATGTGATTTCTACTTCCTAGATTAGGAAACTGAGACACAGAAAACTTCAGGTAAATGGCTTAAAAACACACAACCTGTGATTTGTAGAGTCAATTTGAACATCCCTGACCATATGGTATTATGAATGCCAACAGACTTTTGTGTTTTTATATTTAAAGGTGAAAAGTAAAAGAAGTAAAATTGTATTATTCAGCTCTGAACTTAATAAATCTATTAGAATGTTTAGCATGAGTCAGCATTTAATTTTATACAAAGAATTCGTATATAGTAATATCCCAAGGCATCTTATTTATAATTATTTTTTCTTCTAACTATAGACAAACCCCAGACAAATCTGCCTTACCAAATCATCTTTAGTTTAATTCAGACTTCTTCACAAGAAGACATACCCTAAGATTTGAGTATCTCAATTGTTTGAAAGATTCATGGAAGGTATACTTGTGTTTATTGTCACATGGGTATAAAGGCTTTATAGTTCATCACATATCTAATTGTGTGTCAATGACAGTGTCACGTGTTAAATAGCAGGTTCCCTTTGTTGTTGAATGAGGCTCTGTGCTTGGTGAGCTTTAATTAATCAAAAGCCTAATAAAATAAAATTTATCTCATGTTATTTGCCAAGTATATGAAATCACTTTTGTAAAAGCAGATTAATTATGTCTCAGGTGTTAGCTCCATTTTCACTTCCAAATTACCTTTCTAAAGAAACCATGTACTATTAAGTTTAGCAGGGATTAGGAAAAGTAATTTCCTGAGGGAAGGAATGAGACCCCACTGAGTACAGAAAGGAGTTGACTGTTTACAGCACTTTGAGTCTGATTCCTAGAGGCCTGGGCTAAACCCAAGTAGGGGGATATGCATTTTATACTCTCTAACAGCCAAATATGCTTGATAATAAATCTGTTTTAGCAAAGTTCACAGAACTGTTCCATCCTATTTTAAATCCATGGAACAGGTTAAAGACTCTTTTTAATTGCATACTTCTTGGCATATTAAAAATCGTAGAGTGTTTCCTGTAATTCAAAGGTTTATAATAAAGTAGTAACTTGAGAAACTGCTGAAAAATGCTCTCTCTTTTTTTTTTTTAATTTTTGCAATAATGAGGACAGAAGAATGCCCTTGTCTTAATATAAAGTTAATGTAGTCACATCTCTGGCATTGTTAAAAAAGAATTCCTAACCATGGAATAATTATTGACAGATATTTAAATATACATTACTTTAATATAAATCCTGGATGGATGCTATAACAGACAAAAGAGTTATCTGTCAAAAATCCAGGTTCCCTGTTACTTAAGGGCAGACTTCTCTCTGGAGGTGAATCCCCAGAAGGAGACTACGTTTCTCAGATCCCATTGCAGTTAGATGTAGCCATGTGATTGAGCCTCAAGCAATAGAAAGAGAAAATTTCTGCACACCACCTCTAGGCTTGACACATGAAAACTGTCTAACTTTTGTTCTTCCAATATCTTTCCTCTTCCATTAGCCACCAGTTAATTCCCATGGAAACGTTAAAAACACTGCACTGGAAATGGCAGTATCTACCACTCTGGGTCACTACAAATCTGCATGTAAAAGGCCTTCTGCATTCCAATTCTGGGCAACACTGTATTGCAATGTAATGGGGAAAAAGAAAAAAAAAATTGTGTTAGACCTCTGAAATTTGGGAGTCTGTCTTAGCAGCTAATACTATGCTAACAAATCCAAAAATAATAGTTGGAAAATTGTTCAAGAATCTGTTATTCTTTTTTTTATGAAATGTTATTAAAGTTCTTTTCTTATCTAAATATTCTATTACTTTTTTATTTTCTTTTTTTAATTTATTTATTTTAATTGGAGACTAATTACTTTACAATATTGTGGTGGTTTTGCCATACATTGACATGAATCAGCCATGGGTGTACATGTGTTCCCCATCCTGAACCCCCGTCCCACCTCCCTCCCCATCCCATTCCTCTGGGTCATCCCAGTGCACCACCCTTGAGCACCCTCATGCATTGAACCTGGACTGGCGATCTATTTCACATATGATAATATACATGTTTCAATGCTATTCTCTCAAATCATTCCACTCTCACCTTCTCCCACAGAGTCCAAAAGTCTTTACATCTGTGTCTCTTTTGCTGTCTTGCATATAGGGTCATCGTTACCATCTTTCTAAATTCCATATATATATATATATATATATATATACACATACATATATGCATTAATATACTGTGTTTTCCTTTCTGACTTACTTCACTCTGTATTATAGACTCCAGTTTCATCTACCTCATAATTACTTTTTCTAAAAATTATATATTTATAAAATAAAACTGAAAAGCACATTAAGAAACAATTTCATATAATATGTATCCATTAAGGAAAGTACTATTTATAAGGTCAAAATTCCCAACACTGGAGGATTTAAAAAATATTACCTACAATCCCTGTCTTCTAGGAAATTACTCTGCTTGAGGAGATAATAAAGCTACATAATTAAGCAGTATACAGTAAGTGACAATAAATTAAATCTATTGGCAATAAAGTATTTTGGAAAAGACAGGGATCAGCTCACATATAAATAAATAGTGGGGAAAATTTGATGCAAGAGGTGAAAAGTCAGCTGACTCAAAAGGGAAATTGAAATGAAAGAAATGGGAAGATATTCTTTACATGGAATTGAATCAGATGGTGATGATTCACATCTATTGGGAAAAATGGAGCAGGTACTCAGAGGTGATAGCAAGTACCCTGGGGAAGAACAAGTGGACTGATTTCATTAATTACATCAGAAAAAATCTGGATTACTTATATTCAGAAGAGATTGAGTAACTATATCAGCATGGATCAACAAAAGAGGAGAGAAGGAAATCCTATCAGGACAAGGAACTAAATTTACACTAAGAGAAAGGAGTTACTAGCCTTTTAAGTAGGATAGGATATTATCAAAATGTTTTTAGAAAGGTGAATCTGTTGGCAGGGTATAAAGTGGAAATACTCCACAGTCAGGAAGAAGGCTGAGAAGTTATGAGGAATGTCTGGATATAAGGTCATGAGAGTTGAAAGAAGAGTTGTTGCAGGAAAAATGCAAAAGAAGCCAATTTTTAAAATACAAATTATTTTGAAAATGAAACAGAACTTCAAGATAGGGTTGGATATAAGATTGGTAATCAATCATATTTGTTTTTCAATTACTCTAAATCTTTCAAACATCAATATAATTACAAATCTATAGTCAGATTTTGGTGTCAACTACTATCTGGCTTGCAAATATTTCTATGATTCCAGCATGTAATTAATGATTACATAGGTCAAAATATCAAGTCATGTAATTAATGATCTCATAGTTCATGTAATTAATGATCTCATAGGTCAAAATATCAAGTAAATGCATGGGGAATGCTTCCATAATAATTTGATTTTCAGAGTGTTTTATTTGGTGACATTATTATTCATTTATTTACAAAATATAAATATCATCAATTAAACACTATTATTTAAGCAGTGACTGTCCCCAACCCCCCAAATTCCATTCTGTTAGAACAGATGCTCTAATTTTGATACAAATGTCTGTCCAGTGAGAGAAACACACTGCTGGCCAAGCAAGTTAAATAAATGAAGGAACATTTCTCAAACTTCCCTTAATGTTAACCACATGCCAGGTCACTTTAGTCATGTCCGACTTTGCAACCCTATAGACCATAGCCCACCAGGCTCCTCTGTCCATGGGATTCTCCAGGCAAGAATACTGGAGTGGGTTACCATTTTCTTATCCAGAAACCACAGATATATATTCTAGCCCATTCTCATAATATTTTATTTTTTCCTCATGATATTTTAGATAAAAAATTCTAAAAATATTATGTATTAATATCAATAGAAATACATAACATCCTTAGATAATTTTTCCTCTAAAATTTTAAGAGAGTGAGCTAGAATATATGCCTTGGTTTACACAAAGGGGATCATAAGAAATGTTCCTTCACTTAATTTGTTTAGTCAACAACGTATTTAATCCATTAGACAAACATTTGTATCAAAATTAGAGCATCTGTCCACACAAAATCCAAACTGAGCACTAAAAATTTCATGAAGGTATATAAAAAGCCAAATGTGGAGGCACTAAAAAGAAAAAGTGTTCAATAAAAATTAAAGGCATTATGGCAAAATCTGTGTAGAGTTTCCATTAATTATACTGTTGATAAGATGCAAAGAGAATCATATCTGGATTATGTACTACACACTATTCTGAATCAGAACAAGGCAAGTAATGCTTAAAAATGAAAAAAAAAAAGTTGACTTTAACTCACCCAGTGTCTTGACCCGTGTCTAGAAAACCAGCATTCCTTTCTTTAACTCTCAGAAAAGGAATTGCTGTATTCTCTAGTCTCATTTAGCAAGGATGAGAGCCCTGTTTGATCATTCCTCTCCCTAAACATACCTCCATTCAATGCAGAACTACTTAGGTTGCCACCTTGCTTAAGGAAATGTGTTCAAATCAGGATAGATACAGAAAAAGCATTACTTTGTCTTCATAGAGAGATATAAAACTGTATCTCTAGCAACTCTAAAGTTTAGCTAGAAAATAACTGACCATAGTGTGTGTGTGTGTGTGTGTGTGTGTGTGTGTGTGTATATAATGTATAAATAACTATTCAGTTCAGTTCAGTTGCTCAGTTGTGTCCGACTCTTCGTGACCCCATGAATCACAGCATGCCAGGCCTCCCTGTCCATCACCAACTCCTGGAGTTCACTCAGACTCACGTCTATCAAGTCAGTGATGCCATCTAGCAATCTCATCCTCTGTCATCCCCTTCTCCTCCTGCCCTCAATCCCTCCCAGCATCAGAGTCTTTTCCAATGAGTCAACACTTAGCATGAAGTGGCCAAAGTACTGGAGCTTCAGCTCTAGCATCATTCCCTCCAAAGAAATCCCAGGGCTGATCTCCTTCAGAAAGGACTGGTTGGATCTCCTTGCAATCCAAGGAACTCTCAAGAATCTTCTCCAACACCACAGTTCAAAAGCATCAATTCTTCGGCGCTCAGCTTTCTTCACAGTCCAAGTCTCACATCCATACATGACCACAGGAAAAACCATAGCCTTGACTAGATGGACCTTTGTTGGCAAAGTAATGTCTCTGCTTTTGAATATGCTATCTAGGTTGCTAGACATCGTAAATTAAAAGCCATACTATTTTAATAGATCTCTCTTCATTCAAGATGGCTAAACAAACTGGCTCCCCCCAAAAATCAAAAAAACAAACCAGAACAAAAAATTGTAAGCCTCCAAAAAAGTGTGCAGCATAAAGAAAATACAATGATAGAGTGATACATTAAAAAATGTTTATGCAATTTACTTTTCTGCAAAGAACAGATGAAAATTTCAGTCTACCCTTATTTGAGTCCACCAAAAGCTTAGATAAAATTTCCTAAAACAGGACTAGGAAGTCATATAAAGTATAAGTGTATAGGCTGAAATGCAGAAAGTAAAAAAAAAAAAAAAGTATATGGAATATACTTTTTGAAATCAAATTTCACCTTATCTTACTCTATTAAAAAAACTGGCAACAAAATAATCCAGAATGTAAAAGTGGGAAAACAAAAAGCAATATCCTACAAATATAACTAATGCATTAATTGAGCAAGCAAACTATGGTGTCAATATACAAAAGACAAAGGAAAAAGCACCCAAGACTAAATAAGGGCAGTTTATACCAATGAAAGTGAAAAGCCTATGAGTGCAGGCTCTGTAAGGGCAGCAATCTATGCTGGCTTCATTCACTGACTAACCAAGTACCTAAAAGTGTTTCTGACACAAAAGTGGCCCTGCATGGAGTGTTGTGCTGTGTCACCCGATCCCAGAGCCTAACCCCAGACTAGGTCCTCATCTCCTGGCTGCTGGGAGTACTGGTGAAAGTGAAGTCGCTCAGTCATGTCCGACTCTTTGTGACACTATGGATTGTAGCTTACCAGGCTTCTCCATCCATGGGATTTTCCAGGCAGGAGTACCAGAGTGGGTTGCCATTTCCTTCTCCAGGGATCTTCCTGACCCAGGGATCAAACCCGGGTCTCCCGCATTGCAGGCAGACGCTTTACCCTCTCAGCCACCAGGGAAGCCCCAGGAGTACTGGCAGCACAACTGGCTTCCTCTTCAGCACTAGCCTTCAGCCCAAGAGAATCACTTTATTCAAGGTCCCGCTTCCTACTCTGGGGCATTCCAGACCGATAACCAGGTGAGCTGAGAATTCAGGGCTCTATTACTTCATCTCAGTGCAGGACAACACTGAAAGGCTGCCACCGTAAGGAACCATCACAGGATCAATGAGGTTGCAGCTGCAAATGCATGCCAAAGTTCCTTCTTTGTCCAATTTCATGGCCTTCATCCCTCAATAGGTACTGCACCTGAGATGAGTCCTCAGTAACTTTCTGCACAGAAATCTCCATCTCAGAGCATTTTCCAGGAATCCAAACCCAAAAGAGATCTAAAAAATTGCTAGAATAAATGATGAAAAATAACAATGATGATTGCTCATGAACTTTATACTAGCCTCAGAACTATGATCAAATAAATTTTATAAAGCTAGATGTATATATTATAAACAGATTGGATATCTACTTACTCCTAACCGTATATGGCAGATCAGGAATATTAAAAACAATAATATAAAACAAAAGTGAAACAATACAATTCTATTGACTTTTAATTTTCTTATACTTTTTCAAATTATTGCCCCTATGCTTTCAGCCCTTAATTGTGTATTTTTATTTCCTCTTTGAAGACACCTTATGTAAAGTATTTATGTAAGGTCAAATTTTATATACATTTTTAAAAATAATTGTATAGAGACTATGTCTTATTAATTTTTAAGTTTTAATTTTTTTAAGTTTCTTTGTGGCCTAAAATACTATCCAGTTTCCTAAAATGAAGCAATATTTATTATGTAAGAAAGTGACCAAAAGGCATTTTCAGAGATGTGAACTTCAGAAATACACATCACCTAAACATTGACATTAGCAGCATCTCTACATTTTAATACTACAGAAATTGGCATGAGCTCTGAATCTTTAGAATAACCCATGGCCCTCCACAAACATTGTATTATTAACATGACTATACCTTCTTTTGGAGAAGGCAATGGCATCCCACTCCAGTACTCTTGCCTGGAAAATCCCGTGGATGGAGGAGCCTGGTAGGCTGCAGTCCATGAGATTGCTAAGAATCGAACATGACTGAGCGATTCACTTTCACTTTTCCCTTTCATGCATTGGAGAAGAAAATGGCAACCCACTCCAGTGTTCTTGCCTGGAGAATCCCAGGGACGGGGGAGCCTCATGGGCTGCCGTCTAAGGGGTCACACAGAATCGGACACGACTAAAGTGACTTAGCAGCAGCAGCAGCATGCCTTCTTTTAGGTGTTTGAACAGACATATAATCTTTTGTTTCTAGTTCTAATTACTATGCAGTAAATAAATAACACAAATAATACCATAATGATATGAGCTGAACCAATATGAAACACAGAAAACCTTGAAATTAAAAACAAGAGTCTTTTTCCTCTGCATAGCCTTTTGTGCGCTGCGCCCAGAGCCACCAGGGTGCACATTGCCAGAGGACATGATTCACAGTGCATTCAGCTTATATTCTTTTCACTTGATTTTCCTTTCATAATGCAAACATTTCTCACATCTCTACCTTCATTTTATGTGCTTTATGCAACAAGTTGCACACAGTTGATTTTATGAAAACCAAATGCTATACATTAGAATTATCTATACATGTATAACAAAGTGAAGAAAATTTGTATTACCTTCATGCGCTATACTAATAGTATAGTTTCTTTCCTTTAGGCTGTATCTACCCACATATCTACCACCCTATACATTGATGGAGTATATGTTCCACATTATAAGACAAATTTTTCTGGTTATCTTTCGTATGTCTCTTCTCACTTGTTCAAGAGCTCCATTTTAGTGACTATCCACTTTTCTGTGTGTCTCTGGAACAGATGCCACAGGTTCTCTTCTCTCTTATCTGTCGCTCCTCTAAAGGGTATACAATCTTTAAAAACACCTGATTTCTGGGACTTTCCTAGTGGTCCCAGTGGTTAAAACTACACGCTCCCAATGCAGGGGGCCCAGGTTCGATCCCTCCTCAGGGAACTAAACCCCACATGTTGCAAGTGAAGACCCCTCATCCCAAATGCATAACAAAGGCAGTAGGATCTGGCTCAGCCAAAAAGTAAAAATAAAAAGCTTGATTTCCTAGCCTCCCATTAGATATGGTTGACCATGTGACACAGTTCTGCCCAATCATATATAGATTTCCAAAGTGTCACCTGGAAAGTAGATGTGAGGCCTGGAATACAGTAGGCACTTGACTATGAGGTCACATGCAAGAGCAAAAAGGAAACACATCAAGGGCTGTGAAGCAGACAGCTAGAGACAACGAATCCCTCATGACAAGGCTGAGCTTCTACAATCCTTACCTCTGGCCATATTATGTGAGGAAAAGAAACTTATTTCTTTTTGAAACTTTTAGTTGTATTTCCTGTCCTTTGCAACCGAAACAATTCCTGCATGCTCTGTTTCCTCTCCTTTACTTTCCACACCTCAAATCCTGTAAGTTTTACCACCTCTCGAATTCAATATTGCTCTTTATCTTAATGCTAATACTTCAGTTTGAGCTACTACTATTATTTGTTTTAATTTCTTACAGAGCTTCTTGGTGTCCCTGCAGGTAATCTCACACACCACCCGATCCACATTCGCATCACCAATGCTATTGGTGACTATTTTCAGTAGGAAACCGAAGGCTCTTTATGATGACACATAAAGACCATTAAATCTTCCTTTGCCTGTATTTTCAGATTCATACTCATTAAAACGCTCCTCTACCCTATACTTCAGTGTGCTACTATGGCCTCACATGCCTTATACATGTTGCTAGTTCAACCTAGAATGTCCTGGTTTTCACTCTCCTATACTTCATCCTTATTTATTGCTCAGACTAGATCCTATATTTTTCAAGTCAGAGAAGTCTTCCATAATGGGGTTCTTTGGTTAGACATTATACCACATGATCTACCCAGCACCCCAAGCTCAATATTACTACTACCATAATTGCTGTATTGACAATATCTGTTTGCTATCTTTAGCAGTTAGTTCTTTGGATAAATAACTTATTTAGTTTTATTCACATATATACAGTGCAATGGTCAGAAAATAGCAGATTCTCAATAATGGCTGAAAAATACACTAAATGAAAAAATGAACTTAGATTGATTTAGTGATAATACATTATTAGTTAATTATATCAACATTCTACATGTAAGTTCTTCTTATTAATTTCCCAAAGTAAATTTATACCTATTTCATTTTGATAATACCACATCTTCATGCAAAATTATAAAAGCCCAAGTGTTATTTTTCTCTGTGTGGCAGAGCAGACTAAGATACAAAGAAGGCACATGGCTTCCATATTATAAGACGCGGAGATTATAAACCAGGCTTCCAGTTTTATTTCTGCATATTTTTGCTATATAAATTCATTGGAGAAACATTCCTGAGTTTGATTTTCTTTTCTCATTGGTAGAGGTGAGACATGTAAAGATGTCATCCAATTACATCTCTTACTGTGACCAAAAAAAAAAAAGTAGAGCTTGCAAATATCTTTTCTGTTGGAAATATTAGTAACAAAGGAAACATTCTCAGAATGGCAATGGTATCAGAATCTTCTTAAGAGGTTTCTTTTGCCAGGAACATTGTAATAACTTCTTCTTGGACCTCCCCAGTCCCCAACAATTCACCTTAAAGAGCAGCCAGAGTGGTCCTGCTCAAATGCATATCCAATCATATCACTATTTGTGGATTTTTTTCAATAGATACAAAATGTATCAGTAAAATGTCCTGTGAAAGATGTTAAGATGGATAGCCTATCCTTACATAGGCATAAGATGAATGATATTAAAATTAATAATGTGTTAGTCTCCTTAGTGTAGTATAATCTTACTTTCAATGAATTACATGATTGTACAATATGCCTCTCTGTCTCATCACTGGAGAAATTGTTTCAGCCTGTCATCACAGGCTGTGTTTAAAAAAGAAAGTTTCCAATGCTATATTATGAATGTTCATATGCTACTGAATCCCATAAAATGTTATAATGATTGATTCACTGGTGTACAAAAGAGGCTACCATGAAACAAGCCTATTGATTACACTAGGTTATCATAAAGCAATCATATTGCTATTTCTTCATTATCAATGCATGAGTTTTTATACCTTTTGATGTCTAGTGTTGGGCTTCCCTGGTGGCTCAGGTGGTGAGGAACCCACATGCAATGTGGGAGACCTGAGTTCAAGCCCTGTGTTGGGAAGATCCCCTGGAGGAGGACATGGCAATCCACTCCAGTATTATTGCCTGGAGAATCCCCATGGAGAGAGGAACCTGGTGAGCTATGGTCCATGGAGTCACAAAGAGTTGGACACAACTGAGTGACTAAGCACAGCACCCACCATAAAGCAATCATATTGCTATTTCTTCATTATCAATGAATGAATTGTTATAGCTTTTGATGTCTAGTGTTAGTACACACAACTACATTTTGTATCATATAAGGCAATATAAATATAGGTACTGATAGACTATTCTTCTCAAAAACAGATGACATAAACATGGTATTGATAAATACAGTACAGACTGTAAATGTATTCTTTCTTATGATTTTCTTAATTCCTTCTAGCCCACTTTATTGTAAAAATGCAGCATAAGAAAAGAAAAGAAAGTTAAAGTTGCCCAGTCATGTCCGACTCTTTGCAAGCCCATGAACTATACAGTCCATGGAATTCTCCAGGCCGGAATACGGGAGTGGATAGTCTATCCTTTCTCCAGGGGATCTTTCCGACTCAGGAATCAAACCAACGTCTCCTGAATTACAGGTGGATTATATACCCACTGAGCTATCAGGGAAGCCCCACAGCATATAAGACATATAACACAAAAAGGATATATACCCTCAGTAATAGCAAGAATACCTTCAGGGAATCTACTGTACAACATGGAGACTATAATTAACAAAATAGTGTTGTATACTTGGAATTTGATAAGAGATTAAATCTTCAGTCTCTCTCTTCCTCTCTATTTCTCTGTCACTGTCTTTATCTCTTACATAAAGGAAAATCCCATATGTCAATGCAATCAAATGCATAACATTAAATTAGCATGCTGGTTTTGAAAGAACCAGTAATAATATACATTTTCATTCAAAAAGTTAATGAACTGTGAGAATATTGGTATCTTTTTGTTGTTGTTTTCATCATTTTTTGAAAAATTTAAATGGTCGCTCCACTAATGTTCCTAGCGAATGTTTTCTACACCCAGACTACTCAAACTGTGGTCCATGGACTAGCAGCAGCAACAACAATAAGCTTGTTTGAGATACAACCCCTTGTGCCCACCCAGTCCAACTAAATCAGAAACTGAATATTGAAACAACATATACTTATATGCACTTTAAAATCTGAAAAATGCAGACCTCTGTTCAAAGTTCAAAAGTTGAAAAGTGAGAGTAACCTTAGTAACTCAATCCTTTTTCAGTGGTTTAGCCAGGCTTTCTCAAGAGTGGACTAGGGCACTAGGACTAGTCTATCCTGGGTGTTGGCAGCTGCTTAGAACTTAGACTACTGTCACCAACAAAACTCTGGAAGAACAAGAATTTTATCAATGATATTGCTTAGCATTGTTTGTGAAGGCTAATGGTATTAAAATACAGCTTTTATTAATTTTATTATTGTTTTAAAATTCTCTGCATTTAATCCATCCCCTTACTGCTTATGCTTCTGGTGGACCGGCCTCATGATCTCACTCTTAATATGTTACTATTGTTTATAGAACATTTGTTGTTGTTATTGATTTTAATTTGTAACACTATTTGTCCATACAGTTAATATGTGATATGTACTGTAGATAAAAAATAGTCATTATGGTACAGAATATCTTCTAAAAAATGATTCATCATCATATAAAAAATGGTCAGCAAGACTATAAAATGCAGGCCATATACCTAGATCACCCAACTTTTACCTAAATGTCCATAAAAGAGGTTCCATAAAGTGTAAATATCTGGAACCATCGTAGGGAACTGAGGAGTGGTAAACAAGATGTTGGAGGAGTTTATATCTATATGTGCTATTTGCAACTTAGACTTTTCTGTCGAGTCTCTAACAGCTCCCCCAGAAAACACAGATGTGCACGTACAACAGCGAGGAAGCAGGGGGAGATGATAAACTCTCACCTGGTTTGCCTCTGTCGCATCAGGCCTCCATGATTAAGTCTTTTCTTTTTTTAAACAAAGAAGACGGAAACAGCTGTTTCGAAACATTTAAAAACTGCATCCACCCTTGACAAATGAAACAGATTTCCAAGGCTTTAAAAAAAAAAAGCCAAGTAAAAGATATTTTGAAATCAGAGAAGACAAGTTACTCTTACTCGAGTTTTTGTGTGTATGTGTGCGTATGCATTTTTAGCCACTCACATTTTCTTGAAAAATCAAGTCAAGGGAGTTCATCTCTTGTGGAGTAAAACGAATAGCACTTTCAAGAGCAGGAAGAAAGCAGCCAGCGAGAATGCTTTCCAACCCAGCGTGATCACGGCTTTCCTCTGGCTGCAAAGAGAAGGTGCTGTGTTTCAGAGGAAAGTCTCCTCACAGGAGTGCCACTCGACACCAGGGGATGCTATCACAGACAATGGGCCACTACTTTCACTGCCTTCTCTACCATTTTTCTGTCCTGAACTGAAGTCTCTCCATCACAGCACTGCATTGTAGCGGGAGATATGTTTGAGATGGAGACACGGATGTGGGCTATTAATATTTGCTTTCAATCCATTAGATCCTTTGAATCTATTATGGAGGATGTATGTGTTGCATTTGTTTTATTACAAGAAAGCTCCATCAGGCTTCCTTTATCTCACTCAGTGTTTTACAGCTGAGGAAAATGGATCTCTACACTGTCTACACAGTGCTTTAGATAGGAGGGTGAATGAAACTGTATCACCAAGTGGTAACATCTCTTTAGTTGTTCCAACAAAGCCAGTTGAAAGAGCGCTATGGAAATCATTATTAATAACCAATTTGTGTTGCAGTAAGCAATGAAGAATGCTATCTAAGATGTGAAGAAATATACTGATGATCAGTCTTTATAATTATTAGAGGTCTACACTTGGATTAGAATAAGGTGCCAAAAGAAATTTGGTGCCACAGGGTATTTATTTGAGGCTAGCTGGCCCGGATGGTAAAGAATCTGTCTGCAGTACAGGAGACCTGGGTTCAATCCCTGGGTCAGGAAGATCCCCTGGAGAAGGAAATGGCAACCTGCTCCAGTATTCTTGCCCAGAATATCCCTGGTGGGCTACAGTCCCTGGGGTCTCAAAGAATCGGACAAAACTGAGTGACTTCACTTTGAACTTTAAGCTCAAAATAGGCCTTGTTTTCCTGGAAAAGATTAGTGAAAAAGCTAACTATTCTGTGACACTGCCGAAGTGTCTTCCAATTATGTCCACTCTAAATAATGATATAACTAAAAATCATTTTAAACAAATAATTGATCAGCAAAATTTGTTTACAACCAACTAAGAAAAAATTGAACAATGTGGGATTAAATGAGGATTATATATAATTGTTAAGAATGGTAACTAAACTAACTATAGTTTTGCTATATTTCCTTTAAAAACAGTAATATACAGACTTTTCCAGAACTAAGATATGTTGTAAGCCATAGGCTGTATTCATACACTCTCCTGCCCACTCATTTATGCCAGAAGTACAACCAGAAAGCAAGTGGGAGCGGCACATGGGGGAGAGTATCACTGCATTTGTTGGCGTTTAGAGTATCTGGGATGGAGATTTAAGCCATGCATTTTCCCCACCTGGAGTTTATAATATAGTGAAGTAAATAAGACATATGCTAAAATGAACAAAAAAGTACAATAGCTGTACTTGGGAATTATGAACTATAAATGCTATGGCATTTAGAATTGGAAAGGTCCTTTTTTGTTGTTGTTTGCTTTATTTTTATTTAAAGGCTATCAAAGCTCCAGGTCTTATCATGTCCGACTCTTTGCAACTCTATGGACTGTAATCTGCCAGGCTCCTCTGACCGTGGGATTCTTCAGGCAAGAATACTGGAGTGGGTTACTGTGCCATCTTCCAGGGGATGCCTTCCTCCAGGGGATGTTCCAGACACAGGGATTGAACCCTCGTCTCTTATGTCTCCTGCATTTGCAGGCAAGTTCTTTACCATTAACATCACCCTAGGTCATATACATACATTTAAAAAGTACTGCTTTGCTTCGGATGGCCATACACACACTACTATATATAAGAGAGATAACCGACAGTGACCCACTGTATATAGCACAGGGAATTCTACTTGATATTCTGGAATAACTTAAATTTAAAAAGGATCTGAAAAAGAAATGAATACGTGTGTGTGTGTGTGTGTGTGTGTGTGTGTAAATAAAACAATCACTTTGCTATACACTTGAACTCAACATTCAGAAAACTAAGATCATGGCATCTGGTCCCATCACTCCATGGCAAATAGACAGGGAAACAGTGGCTGACTTTATTTTGGGGGGCTCCAAAATCACTGCAGATCGTGACTGTAGCCGTGAAATTAAAAGACACTTGCTCCTTGGAAGAAGAGTTATGAGCAACCTAGACAGCATATTAAAAAGCAGAGACATTACTTTGTCAGCAAAGGTCCATCTAGTCAAAGCTATGATTTTTCCAGTAGTCATGTATGGGTGTGAGAGTTGGACTATAAAGAAACCTGAGCACCGAAGAACTGATGCTTTTGAACTGTGGTGTTGGAGAAGACTCTTGAGAGTCCTTTGGATTGCAAGGAGATCCAACCAATCCATCCTAAAGGAAATCAGTCCTGAATTGGAAGGACTAATGCTGAAGCTGAAACTCCAATACTTTGGCTACCTGATGTGAAGAACAGACTCATTTGGAAAGACCCTGACACTGGGGAAGATTGAAGGTGGAAAGAGAAGGGGATGACAAAGGATGAGATGGTTGGATGGCATCACAACTCAATGGATATGGGTTTAAGTAGACTCTGGGAGCTGGTGACGGACAGGGAGGTCTGGCGTTCTGCAGTCTATGGGTTTGCAAAGAGTTGGACATGACTGAGCAACTGAACTGAACTGATACACTTGAAACTAACACAACTCAAATCAAATGAGAATTTTAAAATCACTGCTTTGGATCTCAGAATGCTTGTACCTTCAAGGGCTTTGGACCCATAGTCTGTCATTGGACGATCAGCAAGGACCAGAGGGTGACATTAAGACCCAAGATCTTCCCCCATATCTAATTTCTCTCAAGTTAATGCTACTTCTAGTATGATACCTGGTTAATACAAGGGAGGTATGTGACTTACTGTCCTTCAGATGTTTCCTCAAAGAATTTTATTAATGTGTCACCTCCTCTGAAATTACCATTAAATCTTTTTTTTTCAGTAATTTTTTTAAAAGCCTATTTTTCATAGACCATGATATGATGCACGTGTTTGGTTTTACAGGAAAGTTTTCCTGAGCTTCCCAGCTGAATATGTATCTCTTGGAGGAGTCTTGTCACACAGTTCATGAATCAATGACAGCAGATACTAAAGTATCCATGAAACAGGGATGAATGCAAGGAGGCACTATAACACCAGCTGATGAAGGCAGTGGCACCCTCCATACCCTCTGTGTGTGATATAATGTGTGTTCACTGTCTTAATATCATGCATGTTTATTCAGCATTCAGTGAGCAAATATTACTGAAGGCATACTGCATGCCAGGCTCTGTTCTACACTATGGATGTAAGAGGGACAACAAAGAGGCAACACCCTAGTTCATAGGGCTTACATTCCATTTAAAAAGGCAGAAAATAAGTCAAAAATAAATATGCCACATATCACATGATAATCAGCTGAAGGTTTATAATTACAGCCAGAGAAGGGGAAAAGAGACAGGCATGAGTAGGATTTAGTGAGGGAATACATTAGGAACTTGGAATTAACAGATACACACTACTACATGTAAAACAGATAAACAACAAAGATTTACTGTATAAAACAGGAAGATTCCCTGCAGAAGGGAATGACTACCCACTCCAGCATTCTTGCCTAGAGAATCCCATGGACAGTGAGGTCTGGAGGGCTACAGTCTATGGGGTCACAGAGAGTCAGATATGACTGAACAACTAAGCACGCACGCGCAACTATATTCCATATCTTATAATAATATATAAAGGGAAAGAATCTGAAAATCAGAGTCATTTTGCTGTATAACCAAAATATTGTAAGTAAAGTATACTTCAATTATAAAATTAAAAAAGAAAATATGCCCTCCCTCCACAAATAGGAAAAAGATATTTAGGCAATGAGGAAAGCTAGTTCAGTTGTCTTAACTGTAAGGCATTGCAATATGTTTTTTCCTAGGTATACGCTCAAGTTGCTAGGGCACACTTAGAAGAATGTGTTTCATTTTCATGGTGCAATCATGGAAGGCTAATTGGAGCACATAACCCATCAGCTGAGCTTTGGAGGCAAATCATAGTTCATCAAGTAACCAGTATGATGAAAATATTCCAGGATGCCTGGATGGTTTATTTAAATATACAAATCCATAGAAAGCATTGCAATTTGAATTGAGTGGTGTAGTGGAAAAGTAAAAAGCACTGGAGACAGACAAGGCTTTAATATTATCTCTGAAACAGGGAACATTGCTTAATCTCCTCCTAGAAAGGAATTAATAATCATGCCAATCTTGTATGATCATTCCCATGAGTAATGATAATAAATGGCAATATGACTGGCTTATATTGCGTGGACAGTAAATTCTAGTTATTTTTCAGATAGAATACTCTAGTATTGACAATAGATATAGTGATGTGTCCTTATTTCATTCTCAGACTTTGTTCTAATCTGAAATAACATAGGCATTCCATGAATATTTGATATATATGTATATGAATGAACTGGCTCAGTTTTAGTTTCCTTTCAACTGCAGTAATGCAGGTGATAGAGAATAAAAAACTGTACCCCCACCCCCAAATAAAACTGCACCAAGACAACAGTGATGAACACAGGAAAAAGGAGAGATGATTTAGAGATATTTGAGAGATAAAAGATACAGACTTTGTCACTAATTGGATCTGAAGGAGGAGAAGTCAGAATAACTTCCAGGCTGACAACTGAATAACTGGATGAATGTTGGTGACATTCACTAAAATAGATTAACTGGGAGGAATAGGAGCCAGTTTAAGCCATGCAGGCAGGGGAAAAAATGAGGTCAAGCTGACTTCATAATTTTAAGATACAAACTAGCCACAGAGGTGAAAAAGCCTAGAGGTGATCAGAAATGAACTCTATTATTCAGAAAAGGGTTCAAGAAAATAGATACATTGGCAGGAATTGAAGGCTCTTTTGTGGATGAAATTGGTAGAGAGATTATTATCGTAGAGAAGAAAAGAGAGCAATAATGTATTAATTTTACATTTAAAGAGTTAGCATAAAAAGGAAAGTCCTTTGAAAGGATCTCATGACTTCACAGATGAGTTAAAAGGATCATGAGAGAGAGAGATCACTTCATAATTTACATTTCTGTGTGTTTGCATAAAAACAGTACAAAGCATAGTTTGTTATAGCCTGAGTATTCTGTTACTAAAGAATTCCCTAAGTTAAATGACCTTAATGGCACAAATTCTTAGGTGCTCATACTGGTGTGTGAGAAACAATCAATGATGGTAAGACTCATAACTTAGAAGACAAAGTTGTATCTGGTTTATGTGATTTAAGCATTAAGAGATCATTATTTCTCATTTTCTCATTGGGCATTCAACTTAATATTATTTCATAGATAATGAGTAGACAACTCAGATAGTGATGTTGTTGATGGAAAATTCTCCTTGGTAAGTATTATTTATGTCATCTGCTTATTTTTCAACCTATATTCAGAAAATAGTTAAGGTATTTTATTGTGTTCTCATGATGCTTAAATATACTGTTTAATACTGATCCAGAGAAAGCAGTCAGTAACTTTTTTAAAAAAGTATTTGGAAGACCTGTGCCCTGAGATAAATGCCAACTTTGTCATAGCATTCATTCAGTAACTGTGTCTAAAGATTTCCTCAGTTGTTTAAAAACTATTTTTATTTTCAAAATGGTATATTTCTATATTATTTTAGTTGATTATAATTTGGTGCTTCTGAGAACTGGGACTAAAATTCATTAAACAGTATTGTTCTGCTGTTAAGAATATCTATGTGAGAGTATAAGTATGCATTTCACATTCAACTGAAAAGTTCAATGCTGACATAATTATCATAATGTGATCCCAGTATCTCTAAACACGGTTTTACAAAAGCATGGTCTGGAAATGTTCAGATATCAATGAAAGGACATCAGCATTCCGATGCAAAGGTCTCTGTCACTGATATAGCATTTTTTCTGACATCAGATTTTAAGACATGAGCACAACATATTAAAATGTCATGAACTGCTCCTAACTCAAATAAACCTACATGCCAAATGGACACAGGGCCTTTTAATTATTTTTTTCTGTGAAAAAAGAAAATTTCCCAGTTGTTATAATTTCTCCTGTCTCTAAGCAGAACCTATCTTATGCATGTTAACTAACAATGAGGTTATACCAGGAAAAGTAGTTATTGAGTGGCTAGAAATGGAGGAAAATAATAAAAGCAGAGGATATTTAAGAGAAGAATGGGAAAGTAGATAAATAAGCCAGAGAGGAGTTGTACATTGTAACTTAGGGAAAATATTTGAAACTGAAACTTCATGAACAGGAGTTGGAAAAAGAAAATTATGTACTGAATAGTTAAATATTTCATAATGATTTCCTCCAGGCTGAATATTTCAAAGGAAATGCTACAAAGTTGTTATTAATCATTGTCAGAGAAACAAGATTGGCTGTGTCTCACATTCTAAAGGGAAGGACTGTGTTCAGTTTAGTATTATTTTCCCTGAGAAGAACAAGACATTTAAGCCAAATATACATAATCATTGAGCTGGTTAAAATAATAAATGAGATTTTACCACAAAACCAAACTATGTTCCTCTCTAGAGGAGGATAATAAAAAGAGGGGAAAATAGGTACAATTATGTCTAAGACAGGTCGACAGGTCTACTGAAAAACTGGAGGCACTGAGTAAGGCAGAGGAACAGAATTTGTTACATTCATGAGAGATTATACTCATATAAACAACGGAAGATTATTCAGCCATAAAAAGAAGAAAATCCTACCCATTCTGAAAACATGGAAAGACCTTGCAGGCACCTTGAAGTAAGTTGTCAGAAAGACAAATATTCTCACTTATATGTGGAATCTAAAAAAAAACAAACCAAACTCATAAAAATAGAGAATAGATTAGTGTTTACCAGTGCTGAGGTATGGGAGAAATGGGAAGATGTTGGTCAAAGTGTATAAATTTATAGTTATAAGATGAATAAATTTGTGGACCTAATATATGGTATTCCCTCAGATCGCCAGATTCAGGAGCCACCCACCACAGTAGCTAACGACAAGTCACCAACTTTGGTTCTGGCACTCCGACTCAGCACAAATAATTCTTCCCTGAACAGCCTTGAACATAAATCAAGTGGACATAAGTCAGGTATCTACCTGAATACCTGAGATGTTACTGCAAAGTATGCTTTCAATGCACATTTCCAGGACAAGGCGTGAGCGTACCCACTTGCCTACATTGAGATTCCACATGTAAACCATGAGTCCCTGGTGGTTCTGAAATAAAAGAAAATGCCTGCAACTGGGGAGACCCAGATGACAGAGCAGAAGGACCTGTGCTCATCTTCTCCTGTAAGGACACCAAACTCGCAACTAGCTGCTGAACAACCCTCAACGGGAGAATGATGGATCCCACCAAAAAAAAGATACCCCAAATCCAAGAGCAAAGGAGAAGCCCCAACAAGGCAGTAGGAGGGCCGAATCACATTTAAAATCAAATCTCAGACCAGCCAGAGATGCTCAGTGGGTGCAAACAAAACCTTGTGTGCACCAGGAGAGAGGGAAAGAAGCAGTGACCTTAACAAGAGACTGGGCCAGACTTGCCTTTGAGTGTTTGAATGCCTCCTGTGGAGGCACAGGTCAGCAGTGGCCAGAGGAAGGGGCAAGGGCTCTCGCTACAGCAGACCTGGGAGGCACAGAATATGGCATAAGCCCTCTTGGAGGCAGTTGCCATCAGCCCCACTATACAGCCACCAAGCAGACGACCCACAAACTGAAGAACAATTATACCAAAGAAGTTCTTGCACTGTTACACAAGTTGTAGTGCCCACAACAGATTTCCCAACCTGGGGATGTGGCAAAAGGACTGAGAATTCCATGGAATTTGACTTGAAGGCCAGAGGGATTTGATTACAGAACTTCCACAGGACTGGGGAAACAGACTCTTGGAGGGCACAACAAAACTTTGTGTGCACCAGGACCCAGGAGAAAGGAGCAGACCCCACAAAAGACTGAGCCAGCCTTGTCTGTGAGTGTCCAGGAGTCTCCAGTGGAGGCATGGGTCAACAGTGACCTGCCTTGGGGTCAGGACACTGACTACAATACTCCTGGGAGCCTCAGCAAGCTGGCATAAGTCCCGTTGAAGGAGGGCCAAACTACAGGGAGGGAACACAGCCCCACCCATCAGCAGAAAATTGGATTTAAGATTTACTGAGCATAGCCTTGCCCACCAGAGAAAGACCCAGTTTTTCCCACAGCAAGTCCCTCCCAACAAGAAGCATTCCACAAGCCTCTTATCCTCATCCATCAGAGGGCAGACAGAATTAAAACCACAATCACAGAAAACAAAACCACATGGATAACAGCCTTGTCTATAACTATGTGCCTTGCCCTGTAGGGCCACCCAATACAGATGGGTCATGGTGGAGAGTTTTACAAAATGTGGTCCCCTGGAGAATAGAATGGCAAACCATTTCAGTGTCCTTGCCTTGAGACCCCCATGAACAGTATGAAAAGGCAAAAAGATATGACACTGAAAGATGAACTCCCCCGGTCAGTAGGTGCCCAATATACTCCTGGAGGAGAGCAGACAAAGAGCCACAGAAGGAATGAAGAGGTTGAGAAACAAAGCAGAAACAACACCCAGCTGTGGATATGTTCAGTTGTGAAAGTCCGATGCTGTAAAGAACAATATTGCACAGGAACCTGGACTGTTAGGTCCATGAAGCAAGGTCAATTGGAAGTGGTCAAACAGGAGATGGCAAGAGTAGACATCAACATTTTAGAAAACACCCTCTACCAACAACACAAGGGATGACTCTATACATTACTAGATGGTCAGTACTGAAATCAGATTGATTATATCCTTTGCAGCCAAAGACGGAGAAGCTTTTATACAGTCAGCAAAAACAAGATCAGGAACTGGCTGTGGCCCAGATCATGAACTCCTAATTGCAAAATTCAGACCTAAATTGAAGAAAGTAGGGAAAACGACTAGACCATTCATGTATGACCTAATCAAGTCTCTTACTGTTACACAGTGGAAGTGGCAAATAGATTCAAAGGATTAGATATGACAGTTAGAGTACCTGAAGAACTATGGACGGAGGTTTGTAGCATTGTACAGGAGGCAGTGATCAAAATCATCCCCAAGAAGAAAAAATGCAAAAAGGCAAAATGATTGACTAAGGAGGCCTTATAAATAGCTGAGAAAATAAGAGAAGTGAAAGGCAAAGGAGAAAAGGAAAGATATATCCATCTGAGTGCATAGTTCCAAAGAATAGCAAGGAGATTTAAGAAAGCCTTGCTAAGTGAACAATGAAAAGAAGTAGAGGAAAACAATAGAATGAGAACGACGAGAGATCTCTTGAAGAAAATTAGAGATACCAAGGAAACTTTTCATGCAAAGATGGGCACAATAAAGGAGAGAAACAGTATGGGCCTAACAGAAGCAGAAGATATTAAGAAGAGGTGGCAAGAATACACAGAAGAACTGTATAAAAAAAAATCTTAATAACCCAGATAACTGCGATGGAATGATTACTCACCTAGAGCCAGACATCCTGCAGTATGAAGTCAAGTGGGTCTCAGGAAGCATCACTATGAACAAAGCTAGTGGAGGGGATGGAATTCCAGTTGAGCTATTTCAAATCTTAAAAGATGATGCTGTGAAAGTGCTGCACTCAATATGCCAGCAAATTTGGAAAAGTCTGCAGATCTGGAAAAGATCAGTTTTCATTCCAATCCCAAAGAAAGGCAATGCCCAAGAATGTTCAAACAACCATGCAATTGCACTCATTTCACATGCTGGCAAAGTAATGCTCAAAATTCTCCAAGTGAGGTTTCAACAATATGTGTACTGAGAACTTCCACATGTACAAACTGGATTTAGAAAAGTTATAGAAACCAGAGATCAAATTGCCAACATTCACTGGATTAGAGAAAAAGGAAGAGAAATCCAGAAGAACATCGACTTTTGCTTCATTGACTATGCTAAAGCCTTTGACTGTGGATCCCACAGTCAAAAGAAAGGTGGAAAATTCTTAAAAGGATGGGAATACCAGACCACCTTACCTGTCTCCTGAGGAACAGTATGCAGGTCAAGAAGGAACAGTGAGACGAGGTCATGGAACAACAAATTGGGAAAGGAGTACATCAAAGCTGTATATTGTCACCCTGCTTATTTAATTTCTATGCAGAGTACATCATGAGAAATGCCAGGCTGGATGAAGTTCAAGCTTGAATCAAGCTTGGTGGGAGAAATATCAATGATCTCAGAGATGCGGCTGACAACACCCTTATAGCAGAAAGTTAAGAGGAAGTAAAGAGCCTCTTGATGAAGGTAAAAGAGGAGAGAAAAAGCTGGCTTAAAATTCAACATTCAAAGCACAAAGATCATGGCATCCTGTCCCATCACTTCATGGTATGTAGATGGGGAAACAGTGACAGACTTTATTTTCTTGGGCTCCAAAATCACTGCAGATGGTGACTGCAGCCATGAAGTTGAAAGACGCTTGTTCCTTGGAAGAAAAGCTATGACAAACCTAGACAGCATGTTAAAAAGCAGAGACATTTCTTTGCTAACAAAGTTCCATATAGTCATGCCCCTTCTTGCCTTTCCTTTTTTGATCAATTCTCTCAGAATTTCTCTCTCAGATTCAAAGGAAGAGTCACTGTTTAATGAAATGGAATGCAGTATATTCACTAATTATATTCTAGTGTTGAGTGAGTTCCTTAAAAAGGAGATTTTCAGGTTCTGGGTACTCAGCAATGAACAAGACAAAGTCCCATCTGGAAATAACTTGGAAAAAACAATTAATAAGCTATTAAATTAGTGAGAACAGTACAGATTCTAATAAGTTTTATAAAGAAAATAAAGAGTACCTCATTCCAGGGAATCTACTCCAGTTCACACACATATGGACACCTTATTTTTGACAAAGGAGGCAAGAATATACAATGGAGTAAAGACAATCTCTTTAACAAGTGGTGCTGGGAAAACTGGTCAACCACTTGTAAAAGAATGAAACTAGATCACTTTCTAACACCGCACACAAAAATAAACTCAAAATGGATTAAAGATCTAAATGTAAGATCAGAAACTATAAAACTCCTAGAGGAGAACATAGGCAAAACACTCTCAGACATAAATCACAGCAGGATCCTCTATGATCCACCTCCCAGAATTCTGGAAATAAAAGCAAAAATAAACAAATGGGATCTAATTAAAATTAAAAGCTTCTGCACAACAAAGGAAAATATAAGCAAGGTGAAAAGACAGCCATCTGAATGGGAGAAAATAATAGCAAATGAAGCAACTGACAAACAACTAATCTCAAAAATATACAAGCAACTTCTGCAGCTCAACTCCAGAAAAATAAACGACCCAATCAAAAAATGGGCCAAAGAACTAAATAGACATTTCTCCAAAGAAGACATACGGATGGCTAACAAACACATGAAAAGATGCTCAACATCACTCATTATTAGAGAAATGCAAATCAAAACCACAATGAGGTACCACTTCACACCAGTCAGAATGGCTGCGATCCAAAAATCTGCAAGCAATAAATGCTGGAGAGGGTGTGGAGAAAAGGGAACCCTCCTACACTGTTGGTGGGAATGCAAACTAGTACAGCCACTATGGAGAACAGTGTGGAGATTCCTTAAAAAATTGCAAATAGAACTACCTTATGACCCAGCAATCCCACTTCTGGGCATACACACCGAGGAAACCAGAATTGAAAGAGACACATGTACCCCAATGTTCATCGCAGCACTGTTTATAATAGCCAGGACATGGAAACAACCTAGATGTCCATCAGCAGATGAATGGATAAGAAAGCTGTGGTACATATACACAATGGAGTATTACTCAGCCGTTAAAAAGAATTCATTTGAATCAGTTCTGATGAGATGGATGAAACTGGAGCCGATTATACAGAGTGAAGTAAGCCAGAAAGAAAAACACCAATACAGTATACTAACAAATATATATGGAATTTAGGAAGATGGCAATGATGACCCTGTATGCAAGACAGGGAAAGAGACACAGATGTGTATAATGGACTTTTGGACTCAGAGGGAGAGGGAGAGGGTGGGATGATTTGGGAGAATGACATTCTAACATGTATACTATCATGTGAATTGAATCGCCAGTCTATGTCTGACGCAGGATGCAGCATGCTTGGGGCTGGTGCATGGGGATGACCCAGAAAGATGTTCTGGGGAGGGAGGTGGGAGGGGGGTTCATGTTTGGGAATGCATGTAAGAATTAAAGATTTTAAAATTTAAAAAATAAAAAACTAAAAATTTAAAAAAAAAAAAAAAAAAAATAAAGAACAAGCTAAAACTCAAAAAAAAAAAAAAAAAAAAAAGAATTGATTAGGGAGGATCTCTCTGAGGAAGTGATATTTGAGCTGATACTCAATGTTAAGAAGGTTCTAGAGAAAGAACATTTCAGGCAGAGAGGAAAAAAAATTAAAGACCTTAAAAAGGCTGCCATATGACCCAGTAATCCCACTTCTGGGCATACAGCCACAGTAAACCACAATTCAAAAAAATACATGCATCCCAATGTCCATTGCAGCGCTATTTATAATAGCTAGGACATGGAAGCAATATAGATGTCTATTACCATAGAAACAGATAAAGAAAATGTGGTATAGACACTTCCCCGGTGGCCCAGTGATTGAGAATCCACCTTGCAGTGAAGGGGACACAGTTTGATCCCTGGTCCAGAAGATCCCACATGTTGGGGACCAGCTAAGCCTGTGAAGCTGGTGCACTTAGAGCCCATAACACCACAAAGACAAGCCTGTTTAACACAGTGAAGAGTAGCCTCCACTTGCCACAACTAGAGAAAGCATGAGCACAGCACTTAAACCTGGAGCAGCCAAAGGTAAATTTTAAAAAATTTTAAAAAAAGCCAAAAAAGAAGATATGGTACATACATATCACATACGTGGAACATTCAGTTCAGTTCAGTTCAGTTGCTCAGTCATGTCCGACTCTTTGTGACCCCATGAATTGCAGCACACCGGGCCTCCCTTTCCATCACCAACTCCCAGAGTTCACTCAAACTCATGTCCATCGAGTCAGTGATGCCATCCAGCCATCTCATCCTCTGTCATCCCCTTCTCCTCCTGCCCCCAGTTCCTCCCAGCATCACAGTCTTTTCCAATGAGTCAACTCTTCACATCAGGTGGCCAAAGTATTGGAGTTACAGCTTCAGCATCAGTCCTTCCAATGAAAACCCAGGACTTGTCTCCTTTAGGATGGACTGGTTGGATCTCCTTGCAGTCCAAGGGACTCTCAAGAGTCTTCTCCAACACCACAGCTCAAAAGCATCAATTCTTCAGCACTCAGCTTTCTTCACAGTCCAACTCTCACATCCATACATGACCATTGGAAAAACCATCGCCTTGTCTAGACGCACCTTTGTTGGCAAAGTAATGTCTCTGCTTTTGAATATTCTGTCTGGGTTGGTCATAATTTTCATCTCAAGGAGTAAGCGTCTTTTAATTTCATGGCTGCAGTCACCATCTGCAGTGATTTTGGAGCCCCCCAAAAATAAAGTCTGACACTGTTTCCCTGTTTCTCCATCTATTTCCCATGAAGTGATGGGACCAGATGCCATGATCTTCGTTTTCTGAATGTTGAGCTTGAAGCCAACTTTTTCACCCTCCTCTTTCACTTTCAACAAGAGGCTTTTTAGTTTCTCTTCACTTTTTGCCATGAGGGTTACTCAGCCATAAAAAAGAACAAACTAATACCATTTTCCACAACATGGATGGACCTACAAGCTGTCATCTTGAGTGAAGTAAGTTAGATACAGAAAGACAAATACCATATGATAACGCTTATTTTTGGAATCTAAAAATAAAAGCGGGGTGTATACAAACAAACTTATTGTCAAAACAGAAATAGTCACAGATGTAGAAAACAAACTTATGGTTACCAGAAGATAAGGGGAGGGATAAATTGGGAGACTGGTATTGACATATACATACTACTATACATAAAATCACAAACTCAATGGACATGAATCTGAGCAAACTCTGGACAATAGTGAAGGACAGGGAACCCTGGAGCGCAGCAATACATAGAGTTGCAAAGAGTCAGACATGACATAGCGACTAAAAAACATATGTAAAATAGGTACCTAACAAGAACCTACACAAGTTTCCAACAAAAACAAGGGAAAACTCTACACATAGACATCACCAGATGGTCAATACCAAAACCAGATTGATCATATCCTTTGCCTATAAGATGAAGACGCTGTATACACTGAGTAAAAATAAGACCTGGAGCTGACTGTGGCTCAGATAATGGCTCCTTATTGCAAAATTCAGGCTTAAATTGAAGAAAGTAGGGAAAACCAGTAGGCCATTCAGGTATGACCTAATAAAACCCCTTATGATTACACAGTGGAAGTAACAAATCAAGGGATTAGAGCTAACAGAGTGCCTGAAGAACTATGGACAGAGGTTCATAACATTGTACAGGAGGCAGTGACCAAAACCAACTCCAAGAAAAAGAACTGCAACTGGGAAAATGTTTTCTGAGGAAGACTTACAGCTGAGAAAAGAAAAGCAAAAGGCAAAGAAAAAAGGGAAAGATAAATCCAACTGAATGCAGAGTTCCAAAAAAATAGCAAGGAGAGATAAGAAAGCCTTCTTAAGTGAAAAGTTCACAGAAATAGAGGAAAGCAATAGAATGGGAAAGACCAGAGATCTCTTCAAGAAAATTAGAGATACCATAGAAATATTTCATGCAAAGATGGGAACAAAAGGCCAGAGATGGTAAGGATCTAACAGAAGCAAAAGAGTTTAAGAAAGAGGTGGCAAGAATACATAAAACTTAACAAAAGAAAGTCTCAATGACTCAGATAACAATGATAGTATGGTCACTCACCTAGAGCAAAACATCCTGGACTGTGAATCAAGTGGGCCTTAGGAAGCATCACTACAAAATAAAGCTAGTAGAGGTGATAGAATTCAAGCTGAGCTATTTCAAATCCTAAAAGATGAAGCTGTTAAAGTCTGCACTCAATATGTCAGCAAATTTGGAAAACTCAGCAGTGGCCACAGGACTGGAAAAAGTCAGGTTCATTCTAATCCCAAAGAAAGGCTTTCATTCTAATCTCAAAAAATGTTCAAACTACCATTCAAATGCTAGCTAGATAATGCTCAAAATCCTTCAACTAGGTTTCAAAAGTACATGAACCAGTAACTCAGATGTACCAGCTGGATTTTGAAAAGGCAGATCAGAGATCAAATTGCCAACATGTGCTGGATCATAGAAAAAGAAAGGGATTCCAGAAGAACATCTACTTTTGGTTCTTTGACTATGCTAAAGCCTTTGACTGTATGGATCACAACAGACTCTGGAAATTCTTACAGAGATGGGAAAACCAGGCCACCTTACCTGCCTCCTGAGAAGCCTGTATGTAGGTCAAGAAGCAACACTTAAAACTGGACATGGAATGACAGACTGGTTCCAAATTGGGAAAGGAGTCTATCAAGGATGTATATAGTCACCCTGCTTATTTATCTTCTATGTATGTGAAATGCTGGGTGGGGTGAATCACAAGCTGGAATCAAAATTGCTGGGAGAAATATCCATAACCTCAAATATACATATGATACCACCCTAATGGCAGAAAGTGAAGGGGAACTAAAGAGCCCCTTGAAAGCGAAAGAGCAGAGTGAAAAAGCTGACTTAAAACTTAAGATAATGGCATCCAGTCCTATCACTTCATGTCAAATATAGGGGTAAAAAATGGAAACAGTGACAGACTTTATTTTCTTAGGCTCCAAAGTCACTGCAGATGGTGACTACAGCCACAAAATTAAGACTATTGTTCCTTAGAAGGAAAGCTATGACAAACCTAGAGAGTGTATTAAAAAGGAGAGACATCACTTTGCCTACAAGGGTCCATATATATGTATGGATGTGAAAGTTGGACCATAAAGAAGGCTGAGCACCAAGAATTGATGCTTTCAAATTCTGATGCTAGAGAAGACTCTTGAGAGCTCACTGGACAGCAACGAGATCAAACCAGTCAAGCCTATAGGAAATCAACCCTGAATATTCATTGGCATGACTGATGCTGAAGCTGAAGCTCAAATCCTTTGGTTTTTTCTAGTGAGCAAACTCTCTGGAAAAGACCATGATGCTGGGAAAAACTGAAGGCAAAAGGAGAAGGGTGTAACAGAAGATGAGATGTTTGGATGGCATCATCAACTCAATGGACATGAGTTTGAGCAAACTCTGGGGGATAGTGAAGGACAGGGAGCCTGGCATGGTCTAGTGTATGGGTTTGCAGAGAATGAGATACAACTTAGTGACTGAACAGCATCATGAGATGCTTTTACTTAAAAAAAAAAATTTAAGATAACATGTTGATTTGCATATATCCAGTAAAGCAGTGAATGATTTGTCAAGAAAATGCATAAACACTAAGGCAACTGGATTCCATATATATATATATAAAGGGATGGATATTGAGGAGACCACCCCAGTATAAAACTTGGTATGCTTTCTGTACTGTTAATTGGATATGGTGAACTAGAAAAAATAGCCGAGTAGAGATCACATCAGTGGACAGAGGCTGTGGTCATCAATGTGATACCACTGTGACCAGGGAAGAAAACACGCTTTCAAATGGCCAGAAAAACATCCCTAAAACTTAGAATTTGAGGCATAAACACAGAAAAAGAAGTGAAATCCACTGAATGGGTTCAATTAACAGGTGTGCCAAGATATCTGATGAGTTCAGTTCAGTTCAGTTCAGTCACTCAGTGGTGTCCGACTCTCCCTGTCCATCACCAGCTCCCAGAGTTCACTCAGACTCACGTCCATTGAGTCCGTGATGCCGTCCAGCCATCTCATCCTCTGTTGTCCCCTTCTCCTCCTGCCCTCAATCCCTCCCAGCATCAGAGTCTTTTCCAATGAGTCAACTCTTCGCATGAGGTGGCCAAAGTACTGGAGTTTCAGCTTTAGCATCATTCCCTCCAAAGAAATCCCAGGGTTGATCTTCAGAATGGATTGATTAGATATCCTTGCAGTCCAAGGGACTCTCAAGAGTCTTCTCCAACACCACAATTCAAAAGCATCAATTCTTCGGCGCTCAGCCTTCTTCACAGTCCAACTCTCACATCCATACATGACTACTGGAAAAATCATAGCCTTGACCAGACGGACCTTAGTCGGCAAAGTAATGTCTCTGCTTTTGAATATGCTATCTAGGTTGGTCATAACTTTTCTTCCAAGGAGTAAGCATCTTTTAATTTCATGGCTGCAATCACCATCTGCACTGATTTTGGAGCCCCCAAAAATAAATTCTGACACTGTTTCCACTGTTTCCCCATCTATTTCCCATGAAGTGATGGGACAGGATGCCATGATCTTCATTTTCTGAATGTTGAGCTTTAAGCCAACTTTTTCACTCTCCTCTTTCACTTTCATCAAGAGGCTTTTTAGTTCCTCTTCACTTTCTGCCATAAGGGTGGTGTCATCTGCATATCTCAGGTTATTGATATTTCTCCTAGCAATCTTGATTCCAGCTTGTGTTTCTTCCAGCCCAGCGTTTCTCATGATGTACTCTGCATAGAAGTTAAATAAGCAGGGTGACAATATACAGCTTTGATGTACTCCTTTTCCTATTTGGAACCAGTCTGTTTTTTCATGTCCAGTTCTAACTGTTGCTTCCTGACCTACATACAGATTTCTCAAGAGGCAGGTCAGGTTGTCTGATATTCCCATCTCTTTCAGACTTTTCCACAGTTTCTTGTGATCCACACAGTCAAAGGCTTTGGCATAGTCAATAAAGCAGAAATAGATGTTTTTCTGGAACTCTCTTGCTTTCTTGATGATCTAGAGGCTATTGGCAATTTCATCTCTGGTTCCTCTGCCTTTTCTAAAACCAGCTTGAACATCAGGAAGCTCATGGTTCACATATTGCTGAAGCCTGGCTTGGAGAATTTTGAGCATTTCTTTGCTAGCATGTGAGATGAGTGCAATTGTTCAGTAGTTTGAGCATTCTTTGGCATTGCCTTTCTTTGTTATTGGAATGAAAACTGATCTTTTCCAGTCCTGTGGCCATTGCTGAGTTTTCCAAATTTGCTGGCATATTGAGTGCAGCACTTTCACAGCATCATCTTTCAGGATTTGAAATAGCTATGAAAATTTTAGATAAAATATAATGTTGCGCTTAACCTTTTCTGAGCATTAAAATTAGAGAAATACTTTCCAAAAACTGAATTGTAGAGCTGCTGACTTCTTCAGGCTATATCTCCCTTTTACTTTTCAAAATTTCATATCTTTATTATATTAATTTATATTTGTTATTTATAATCTATATATTTGCCTATCTATCTATATATTCTCTATCATCAAATGTTGTAAGTACCTTAAGAATAGTGTGCTTCATTGTGCAGCATTTCCTGAATTTCAACATTTGATTAGTTTATCACTTTAAGTTACATGTGTGACAATGCATGACAAAAAACATTCTAAGTCAGAGATTTTCACCTTTGATCAACAGGTATGCAGGTGTTTACCCTGAAGTGAAAATGATGATAACCTTCAAACTGGAGCCTAAGTTATATCAATGATACTGTATGTTGTCCCTTATTGGGAAACATCCCAGGTATATGAAATATCCCTTGATAACTTGCATTCAGTGATGTCTACAGAAATTAGACAGTCAAATTTTCTGGGAACTTTTAGAGACATTAGTGCTAAGACCCATTTAGAAAACATTATGACATCTTTTAGAATAACACAAAATGTTTTTATAAATATCTTACAATCTTGTTTGACAGGTGTTTATTTTTGTATTTCAGTGTTCTTAATTAGATATGCATTAATTGCTAAAGCTGTGAGGATATTTTTGTGTGTACATGTAGGCATAATAGAATACTGTTCTGTTTCCTTGTTTAGTCTCAGGAAAGTATCTAGAGAATTCCATCCTGTATTTGCCTCCATTGACAAGAATGAGTGAAACACAATTTCAGGCCTGCTGTCCCCAGTCAAACTTTTTGAGGAAAAAAAAAAAAATCTGTAATTTACTCATGTATCTTGTTTTTCAAATTCAATTTTTTAAAATTTCTTTAGCATATATTTAAAAGAAAAAAGTTATGTAAGTCTCAAGAAGTACTTTTCCTCTGAAATTTACTTTGAGATTCCAGTGTTATCACAAGAGCTGGAATGGCTTATGGGTGCTGTATGGAACTCTGTCTAACTTCTTTTGCTGACTTCTTTTATTTTGCCTTCTTTATCTGCTATTCTCTTATCCATTTCACTGCCCTTGATTTTGCATTCTCTTGACCTCTGCTCATGATAACAAACATTATCAGTTTTCCCAAAGCCCACTTAATTCTGAAACCTTTGTCCTTGGAGGAATAAATCTTTAAAAAGTATACATTTTCTTTATCTGTGATCCTAACTTTCTACTTTGAAGAATATAGAGACATTTCAGACACAGGGAGATGTACAGGCTGACTCAACACAACTGTGGGAAATGCCTGATGAAAGCCCCGCATGTGCTTAGCCTCTCTCAGCAATAAATGTCTCACAGCAATGGATGTGCCAATGGGGATTGTGGTTATAGAAGAGAATTGGCCCATATAGTAATCATGGGCCAATTACTAAGTATAAGCTTAATAATCAGTTCTGCCTAAGTTAGCTCACTAGCTAGATTATCTATAAAACACTAAAACATAAAAGATACTATCTGAAGTTTTTAGATTTTATTTGTTGTTATTTAACACTTAATGTATCTGCAAGTGTAGATTGCATAATGAAAGATAGCCACATTTCTTACTTCCTGAATCATAGTTTCTTACATTTAAGCATACATAAGTGTACATAAACATCTAATTTCTCATTTAAAGATGAATCTCAATATTTAAGATAAAAGAATTTTACTTTAATCTGACAAATAAGAACTTTTTCCATTCCAAATAAGTGGCATTCTGAAATAAATAAATGGATTGACATGCAACCAATTCATAAGACTAATGCCTGAATGTGAAATATACAAAAAGCATAAAATCTATGTTGTTGGTTGATACACTGGCAGAGTCAGCAGATAAGTGAATATTCAGATTATTCAATATTTCCTTAGATTATTTAAGGCTAACTTAGTCGTCTTTCTGTCAGTTTCAGCACCTTTACAACTGCTGAGTCTATTGGTGATAGTAACATAGCAAACGTGACCAACCCTTCCTAAAATTAGTTTCCTTCTAAGTTTAGAGTTAACCACCTACAGAGTAGAGAATAATGATATTACACTTTTCAGTAGCCATGGAAACAGGTCCTTAGCACATTATAAACAAATACAATTTTAAGAATAAGTCCCCAAATGTGTAGCTCAGTGATTGCAACAGCCGAATAAGTTTAGAGAATTTTTTCCTTCAATATTTGAGGGGAAAAAAGATATAATCAAAACTTAGGGAGCTTGCAAAGTAGATTTTGGATGTGAGAAACCATGGGGAATACCTTTCAATCCATTCTTAACTTATGTGTGACCTTCACCTCATTTCTTAACTTTCCAATTCTTTATTTCTCCCATCTGGAAAACATTATTTGCTTCCCTTGCTGGAATCTTGTGAAGCTTAATTAATGTTTGTGAACCACTTTGACTTCCACAGCTGGAGGATGTTGAAGAAATGCAAATTATTGTTGTTATTTATTATTTATTGTTCTCTCTCTAGACTTGGCTCCAGTCTCTGCAGGCTTACCCCTTAAGCCATGAAGACAAATTAATAATAAATGCAGTGCTAGTCTTTCAGTAAATACCAGGATGGCTCAACGGGAAGCAGTTTTTTAAAAAGTCTACAAAAATATTATGCTTACTCTTCTATTATAAAAGCCATAAGAGTCAAAAGTTTTTAAAATCTTCTTATTTTTTTGACTGATTCCCCTTTACTGTGACTTACTGAAGATTTTCGTTGTGTGCCATATTTTTATTCAGTTGAAATATTGCCATTTTAATCTAGCAACCTGTCCGCCTAATTTTTTATTATTGGGAAAACTATACCACTGATAGTTTTAGTCTTTTTCAAAAATAAAATCTACTTTTAACCTTGTTTAATTGACAAAAATCAAATTTGTAATGGCTGTTCTATTTTGCTGGACCTCTTGGGTTTTTTTTCCTAAGCAGTTGTTCATCTTCTCTTAAAATAGGTCAGTTTCCCTTTTATAAAGTTTATAATTACTATATAACATGAATACTGTTTTGTAAATATTGATTAAAATTATAGATATTTTTGTTGTGAATATTACTGAGACTCTTATTAAAATTCAATTACTTTTTTATAGAACATGATCCAAAAAATGGCTGCTTTTAAAATAGAAATAATATTCACATCTTTCCCAAAGATCGCTTTTCCTTCATTACTGATAGACGCCTCATTTTACATTTAGATAAGCCTGCAGATCTTGCCTAATGTCTGGGAAAACAGGGTCCTGCTGCTCAGGGGAAGGTTATAATTTGTGAAAGCGAAGCATGGCATCGTCTTTACCACATATTCACTGTCACACACTCCTCTGATCCTAGGATGTCATGTGCATGGCCAAATCAGAAGAGCTTCTCTGATAATCTTCTGGAAAGATTCATTCCTCTGTCTTTACCCAAGAAATAAGTCAGTCATGACATTCCTTTTTTTCATAGAGGGATTAGGGTATAGGACATTATGAATGCATTTTCCAGCCATTTTGCCACCAGAAGAGAAACATAACTTTTAATATTTTTATAAAAAGCCACACTGTTTAACAACCCCTTGCTTATCTAAATAGACTTTTCCTTATGATGAATGTTTTTATTATTTAAGCTGTCCAGTTTGTCAGTTTTGTACAAGACACTGAAGAAAACAATCTTAGCTAATAGACATTACCCGAGTACACCAACCTTCATTAATCATCTCCTCCATACTTCCATAGCATTTGGAGTACCTATACATAACTTAGTATTAAATTACATGGCAACTTGTATTGCCTGGCATTAGTTTCTATATATCTCCTGAACTAAATTGCCATCTGCTTGAGCGTGGAAGCACTATTTTATCCTCCCTGTGCTTTCCTCTATGCCTTGTACAATGCTGGCTCAGGGGAAGCTCATTATATTAGAAAAAAAAATGTGTGGGCGTGTGGGTTTATGTTGCCTTTTCTTGCCTTAAACTCAAAACTCTATCACAATTTTTCTATAACATAGTCCTTTCCCATGTTTTATTTTTTCCTTAGAGGAGAAGGAAATGGCAACCTACTCCAGTATTCTTGCCTGAAAAATTCCACAGACAGAGGAGCCTGGCGGGCTAAAGTCCATGGGGTTGCAAAGAGTCGGACATCACTGAGTGACTGAACACATTCTTCCTTAGACTAATTCTTCTGTATTACTTCCTGCTCCTTCTATTTCTATGGCCTCTTTGTAGGTGTTCAGAAAGCTTTGTCTTTAGTTTTATGTGCCTTTGCTACTCTGTTCTCTTCCCTGAAGATTAAATTCACTATGACTCATTTATTTATGCAAAAATGACCATTATATTGTAACTCCCAGTCTGATTTCTACCCTGCATATCTATCAGACATGCCCAACTACTTTGCAACTGGTGCTCAGTCTCTCATTGATGCCCGACTCTTTCCAACCCTGCCAGGCTCCTCTGTCCATGGGATTTTCCATGCAAGAATACTGGAGTGGGTTGCCACTTGCTTCTCCAACCTTACAACTGATACTTCTCACCAAATACACAACTAAAATTTGATTCTGCCTTCAGTCACTAAAAGTTGAAGTATTCTCTCCTTCCTCTGAATTTCTATAGTTAAACCACAATCTACGACTGCTTGCACTGATGATTTATCTCTGCTTAAATTCCTTGAGATCAAGGACAATTGTCTTGTTTCTCTTTAATTACTCTCCACTTATATAAGTCTTATATGTAATATGAAATGAATAAGTGTCTCAATGGATATATGACCACTTTATTTCAACATGGAAGCCTGCCATGTTGAAAAATTTAGTTATACATTCTCTTTCTATCTTTATATATCTTTAGGATAATTTGGTATTTTATATAAATATATATGTAAAGAAGATATATTTTCATTGATATCCTTATGTAGAAATTCTAATTATGTTTTCAAACTTCCATATTAATATAGTTCAGTTAAGATCAACTTGTGGTTTTAGCATTTTTTTGCAAATAATTATATTTTATTAAGATTATGTATTTTCTTAAATGTATCAGAAAAGCAGGTATCATATTATTATAACTTTTTATTCCAATGGTAAAAATTCTATCAATCTATTCTAAGAGAAAAACACGTCTACATAAAAATCTGTATATGAATGCTTGTAGTAGTATTCCTAGCCAGTATAGTTTCCAAAAAAATGGAAACAACTCAAATTCCCAAAAACTTATGAATGGATAAACCAAATATGGTACATACACACACACACACACACACATACAATGGAATATCTTTTAGCCATAAAAAGAATTAATTACTGACACATGCCATAGCACAAGTGAACCTTGAAAGCACTGTGCTACTTGAAAGAAACCACATACAAAGACAATGCATGGCGTGACTCTGTTCCAATCCCAAAAGAGGCCAATGCCCAAAATTCCATCAATCTACTGTACAGTTGCACATCTACTGAACAGTTGCACTCATTTCACATGCTAGCAAGGTTATATTCAAAATCCTTCAAGGAAGCCTTCAGTGGTATGTGAAGTGAGAATTTATAGATACATAAACTGGGTCTTGAAGAGTTATGGGGAGGGAGGTGGGAGGGGGGTTCATGTTTGAGAATGCATGTAAGAATTAAAGATTTTTTTTTTTAACAAAAAAAAAAAGAGTCAAAAACATTCACTGGATCATAGAGAAAGCCAGGGAATTCAAGAGAAATATCTGCTTCATTGACTACACTGAAGCCTTTGTATGGATCAAAACTAACTGGAAAATTTTGAAAGAGATCAGTGTACCAGAGCACTTACCTGTCTTCTGAGAGACTTGTATGCAGGTCAAGAAGCAACAGTTAGGACCTTATATGGAAGAACTGACTGGTTTGAAATTGGGAAAGGAGTATTTCAAGGCTCTATATTGCCACTCTACTTAACTTCTATGCAGAGGATATCATGTGAGATGCTGGGCTGGATGAATCACAAACTGAAATCAAGATTGCCAGGAGAAATATCAACAAACACAGATATGCAGATGAACCACTCTAATGGCAGAAAGTGAAGAGGAACTGAAGAGCCTCTTGAAGAGGGTGAAAGAGGAAAGTGAAAAAGCTGTCTTGAAACTCAACATTAAAAGAATGAAGATCATGGCATCTGGACCCAACATTTCATGGCAAATAGAAGAGGAAAAAGTGAGAACAATGATAGATTTTATTTTCATGTCTCCAAAATCACTGCAGGCATTAACTGCAGCCTTGAAACTGAACGATGCTTGCTCCTTGGAAGGAAAGTTATGACAAACCTAGACAGCATATTAAAAAGAAGAAACAGGCATCACTTTGCTGACAGAGGTCTGTTTAGTCAAAGCTATGTTTTCTCCAGTAGTCATGCATGGATGTGAGAGTTGGACCATAAGAAGTTCTGGAGAAGACTCTTCAGAGTCCCTTGGACTGCAAGGAAATAAACCAGTCATCCTGAAGGAAATCAACCCTGAATATTCATTGGAAGGACTGTTGCTGAAGCTGAAACTCCAATACTCTGATTACCTGATATGAAGAGCTGACTCACTGGAAAAGCCCCTAATGCTGGGAAAGACTGAAAGCAAAAGGATAAGGGGGTGACAGAGTCTGGGGTGGTTAGATAGCATCACCAATTCAATGGACATGAGTATGAGCAAATTCCTGGAGATGGCAGAGGACAGAGGAGCCTGATGGGCTACAGTCCATCGGGTTGCAAAGAGTCGGGCATGACTTAGTGACTGAACAACGATATATAAATAAATAGATGTATGTGTATTTATAAATATCTCTTTCATGGATCACAGCCTTGTCATGGGAAGGGTCTTGCATAATTCAATGAAGATATGAGCCATTCTGCACAGGGCCACCCGGGATGGATGGGTCATAGTGGACGGTTCTGACAAAACATGGTCTGGTAGAGAAGGGAATGGCAACAACAGAACAAAAAATCTACGGAGATAGAAATTAGTGTTGCCTAGAGTCTGAGTAACAAGGAAAGTGCAGGGTAGTTGTTAATGAGTACAGGATTTCTTTTTTGATGATTAAATATTCTGGAATTATGTAGTGGTAAAGATTGTCCAACTTTTGGAATACACTAAAAACCACTGAATTGTCATTTTGAAAGGGTGAACTTTATAGTGCATAAATTATATCTCAAAGCTTTTTTAAAGAAAATCCATGAAAACCCAGGATTCTTAGTTTTCAGGATATTTACACCCAGGATATATCAGGATGTATAAATCAAGCACAGATTTTAACGAAGATGTGTTAGGTTGTTTCCAAGTATAAGAGATTTACCAAACAATGGCAATCTATACTTTGTAAATAATATAATATTCTCCTATTATTCGCTATTACTTCATTTATGGACTATCTACTACTCTCCAGGGAAGGCTGAATTATAAGCGAATGATGTATAATAATAGTTATTAGTCAGCTAGTTTAATTGGCTTGAAAATGCTTTGGGGGAATTGAAAAGGATACTCTTCGTTTTTCCAGGGTTCAAAGTATCAGATGGTGTTTGCTCTTGTTTTTAGAGGATGAATAAAAGTTTACCAGATGGAATAACTTACTTGATGTGAAGGAAATAGAAATAGAAAGGAAATCTATGATTAGACAATGATGTGCCATCTCAGGGGCAGATTTTAGAATGAATGAACCCCAGTGTAGGAATAAGTAGTTACTGCTTCCCTTCTTATGGCAGTCTATGGTTTTCCTGTCTTCTGGCTGCATTAGGAAGGAAACTTCCTTTTTTAAAGTAAGTCATTTGTAAAGGCCAAGAAGTGGTTGAATTTTAATGCATCTATACAAAAATCATAGACTGGCCTTAATGACAGTTGTACCACTAAATAAATAGAAAGTGTTGATTTGATTAGTAAAATTCCTACTAGAGTTACCCAAAATATATATGAAAATTATTTTGTGCTTTCTTCATGTAGATCATTATGCTAAGAAATAAAGGGAGATAGAAGACAGAGTCTGGTTTACATGGTATTACATTTCAAGTCTTTGAATATAGGTCATTTATAAAGACCCAGAAGAAATAACCCTGGAGGTGGGGGGAAATGTCCTCTGCATCTTGTTAGCAGATAAATGGTCAGATTTACATAAGAGGATCTATGAGGGGAAGAGAAGGGAAGGAAAAGAAGGCAGAAAAGAGAGGCATAGGAGAAGAAAACTAATGGAGCAGGCATTTTAAATAGCACTTTCTAGCTACTGTCCTCAATCAAGCCACAAGCTTTAAAATATTGAATTACATCCTGTTCTCCTAGGAATTAAGCCAGGAACACACTACCTGAGGACACTGCAGACCCCTCGGGTTATTCAGGATAGACCGAGAATAACTGGTGCTTGCCGAAAGATAGTATACAGAGAGATGTTGCTTCAAATATTATTGACCAAATTTGAGCATCTGCTATATGTCTCCGATAACATTGCTTCTCCCATGCCAAAAGTGCCCAAAGCAACTGGCAAACTGTCAAAGATCTCTTTAGGGTATAGTATTTTACTAATTACTCAATTTATCAATGTATTAAAAGTATAACCTACAGTTCTACAATGGCAAAATTTTGAATGCAGAGTCTGAAAAACAAGCAAAATCTCATTTTGGTTCATTTGTTGTTTGTGACATCAGATTTTCAAATGCCAAGATAATGGGTGTGATGTTATGGAAAATTCAGTCAAAAATCGCTGTTTTTAGTCAATATCTATATCTATCAATATAGATATGATATATTTTCTCTGAAAATATCAAATAATCCTGTTCATTATTTTATTTGTATTATATGCTAAAATATTCTCACATGGCCCTCTTCCTTTTTAACATATTAACTATTATTACTCTTTTAAGAATAAGAAAAAATGGCAACCCACTCTACTTTTCTTGCCTGGAAAATCCTATGGATGAAGAAGCCTAGCGAACAATATTCCATGGGGTCACAGAGTCAGACATGACTGAGAGACTAACACACACATACACAATTCCCTAGATTTTTTAAAGCTAGAAATAAATCATGTAATATAATGGAAAGAACATGGATTTTGAAGCCAATGTAGGGGCTTGATTCCTTACTCCACTACTTATATCTGGGTTTTTTTGAGCTTTATTTTTCTGGTCAATAAAATAGAATTTAAATACTTAATTCAAAATAGTGAACTGAGATTACATGTTTAATTAGACATACTTCTCTCTGAGATTCCCACTCACAAGACTATTCACTAAAATTACAATAAATTATAAAAGAAATAATATGAATCAAAACATTGAAGTAGAGAAGAAGACAACTATTACATATAGGAATTGCAAGAAATTTCTGTAAAATGTGTTAGATATAAGACAGATTGAAGATACCATAAACTGTTCTTCTAAAAGAAACCCCACTACTAACCCTAAGTTTGAAGCTCTAGGTCAAAATTCAACTTATTTTAAATACTTCACCTGCATAAAATTTTAAATTTTTGTATTTACAAAAGAAAAAATCCTATATACATAGTTTATATTATTATATTATTACCACTACAGAAATATCATATATCTGGCAAACTCAGATTAGTATTGTGTGAATTCACACAAAAATCATATATTTTACTCATTAAGCTTTCCTCAATGATTTTAAGGATATGCACATTAAGTCACTTCAGTTGTGTCCAACTCTTTGTGACCCTATGGATCATAGCATTCCAGGCTCCTCTGTCCATGGGGATTCTCTAGGCAAGAATACTGGAGTGGGTTGCCATACCCTCTGCCAGGAGATTCTTCCTGACCCAGGGATTGAACTCACGTCTCTTACATCTCCTGCTTTGCAGATGGGTTCTTTACCTTCTGAGCTACCAGGGAAATTTCCTGCATTAGCAGGTGGGTTCTTTACCACTAGTGCCAGCTGGGAAGCCTGATTTTATGGACACAAATATTCAAATGGCTCAGAAGTAGAGAGTCATCTGGACATTGCAAGTTTCTCCTTAACCCTTTCTGTAGGAGCTGGCACCTATGACCCAAAACAAATGAAATCTCTCAGTGAGGTTTGTAAGGCTCCTCACACAGTAGAGAGCATTTAACTTATGTAACATCTGTTTTATACTTCCCAGAGAATTGTGTAGTCTACGTGACATTCTCCAGGGAGCTATGCCTCATAGTCTTTCTGTTCTATTTACTCTGGGTAATCTTATCCAGAGACTTCTGCCACGGGCATTTCAAAGATGGGGCCTCTTCTGTCTAGCAAAGATCATTAGTCTATTTACCCACAGGTCCTGTAGGTAAGAAAATTAGACCAAGTTACCTGTCTTCTTTTGTTTTCTCCTGGGCATCCCTATGGTAAAGTGAGTAAATTCATTTCTGTCCAGCTGCTTTAACTATTTCCCTCCTTAAATAAACTTTATTTATTTTTTTAGACTGCCTTCACATGTTATAGAATGATTGCAATCAGCTCTATAAAGTAACAGAGTGAATGTTATTATCTTTGTTTTAAAATAAAGATACTGAGATTCAAAGAGATTGGAGCTGAGCATATCTAATTGCCAGAACTAGCAGTGCTCTTTGGTTTCTCTACTTAAAGCCCTTCTCTCAGTCAACTATAAGCCAATAGCACGGTCTTGTGGTGATTACTTCAATTGGTGACCCATGCTTCTGCTCTCCAAACAAGACCTTGTAGTCTATGTTTGGTGATTTCAGTAGTTTAAAAGCAGTCAAATGACCCAGAGAAGTTGCTGATTTTTCTGGAAAGACATCAAGGAAAGAAACTATTTATTTGCCTATAACGATATACATATATATATTATATATACATATATAATATATATATATACGCATATATACACACATACACACACATACTGGGCTTCCCTTGTAGCTCAGTCCATAAAAAATCTGCCTGCAGTGCAGGAGACCCAGGTTCTATCCCTGGGTTGGGAAGATCCCCTGGAGAAGGAAATGGCAACCCACTCCAGTATCCTTGCCTGGAAAATCTCATGGACAGAGGAGCCTGGTGGGCTGCAGTCCATGGGGTCACAAAGGGTCAGGCACGACTGAGCGACTAACACTACCCACTACTATATATATATATAATATGGTTTCAGAGCGTCTGAGTTTCATTAGCCTTCAAACAGAGCCAGGGCACCTTGATCAAGCAAACACAGTGTTCCTGAATCCCAAGGAAAAAGTTGTTACCAATCATGTATACCTTGGCTCAAAAGTTGACTCTCTTATGATAGTGTGATTTAAGACACTGCATCTAACTGCATAAGGAAAGACTTCTTTGATTATTAAGGGATTTGCAAGGGGGAAAAAGAAGGTTGAAATGGAAGTTTTGGGCATTGGTACTCAAAGGCTCCATTCTCAGAAAGATTCTATCACCACTGGTCTGCCCAAGTGCATCAGGACATGGAGTTGCACCAATGTGGGAGCCCTCAGGGAAAACCTAGGGAGGGTACTTGAGGAATAAACTGACAGAAGGAGCTGTCTTTTTAGAAAAATAAGCAAAAATAAACTAACCTCGTGAAAGCAAAAGTGTTAAGTCATTCAGTCATGTCCGACTCGATGTGACCTCATTGACTGTATCCCACCAGGCTCCCCTGTATATGGGATACTTCAGGCAAGAATCCTGGAGTGAGTTGCCATTTCCTTCTCCAGGGGATCTTCCTAACCCAGAGATTGAGCCCAAGTCTCTCACATTGCAGGCAGACTCTTTACCAAACGAGCTTGCTTCCTCTAAATTAAACTTGCTTCCTCTAAGTTAAACTTGCTTCCTCTAAATAGCTTAAGCAAAGGAGATGCAAAAGTGAAAAATGTATATTTATTTGTATCTCAGGCTTACCTCAAAGTACCCTCAGGCTGAGAACACACTGCTCATCATGAGCGTTATCAAGCCATATTGCCCTAGGGTCAGAATGAAATTTTTCATTTGATTTACAAATAAACTCATGTCTGAGTCCCCTCTTTATGCACATTGCCAGTAATGGACTCGAGTACACATTGCCAGTGTACTCAAGCTCTTGCTCACAGAACATTTTCTCCCACGAGAAAAGACTGAAAATTATGAACACTCACTAAAGCAGCACTGTTCCACACAGTGACCTGATGTATTCACAGCTTTATCTGACAAGTTGTTCATAAACTTTCTGCTGTTCCCTGAAGAGAGACGAGCTAACAGCATGATGATTGAAATTAAAGTTTTAAGAACGGAGAGAGCATTTTTTAATCATGGAAAAATTATCATCTCAATATTCTTAAAAGATGTTCAATATTTAAATAAGATCATTTCAAGATCTAATGAAGCATATGCAATATTTAATTGACTCATAATTTTTCTTTAGAAAACAGGGAGTCTCTCACACATACATTTTTATTAATTATGTAGTAGTTCTAAAGCTAAGATTTACCTTAACAAAACAAATTAATTTTTAAAAAACAACAAACAGAGGTCTTTAACATGCAAAACCAGAGAGGAACAGAGCACTAAGCTATGTATGGTAATGCACAGTCAGAACCAGTAGGTGAGTAAGGGAATTGTGTCTCAATATATGACATGTATAGGCAATGTATATTAGTGCAACTTAAAAAGACCCTTAGCTTCTTGTAAGTTGTTTTTCCCATAGCTAGAGACAGACAGCTTTCAAAATTCACATTCTGGAATGTGGGTTAAGCACTTCTAGTCATTTTCAATTCCATATACTACACATAAATAGCCAATATTACTAATAAGTACTTAAAATACTTTAGTTAAAACACATGCACATTCTTTAACTGAATGCCTAACATGTTACACGTAAAAATATTATCTCATCAAGTGAAAGTAATATTATCTATATTTAACACATGTGCCATTGTTTTGAAAAAAAATCTTTATCTTATAGTTTCAAGATAAATTACTCAATGAAAACTTCAATTTTGATCATTCTTTTCTCAACTCACTTTATGAATTGAAATTTCTGTTGCTTCAGTTGAAAAGATGTCACTAATAAATGTTTTCTGTTCCAAGGAGAATTGCTACAGTAAGTAGACCTGACCAATCAGGAAGGATCAGGTGGCTGAAACACCCTATTGAAAAAGAACTGAACTCTTTTGTCATGATGACTACCCAAGCAGTCTTTGCTCTTAATTTCTGACAGCCACTCATGTACTTTGCAATGCCATTTTCTCAGCTACAGGGGATTAATTTCCATTAAATTTGGGAAAATGATTCAAACAGATGGTTATTCTTTGCTTGTGGCTAGAACTCTAACATGTAGTTTGGGGAGCTGTAAGACAGCTATATTGTACTATGAAGATGAAAAGCAGAGGAGAAAGCCAGTATGTTGAAAGAGAAAATATGGAAAAGAAGTAGAAACATTTTGGCTACTGGTTGTTCCTCCTAATCATTTCCCGGATCCTGTCACCATTCTATCCTGGGCCCTGGGAATGTTCCTCTTCTGGATTCTGGGATCCCAAGGCATAATCAGGTAGTATTATAGCAATAGCCCTCTTCTCTGTCCCCTTTGAGCCACCTTGATTTGCTTATTTAAACCTACTGAGAGTTAAATAAGATTGAGGTTCAATAATTAAGACTTTTCAGAACAAATGGGAATGGGAAATGAAGTGAAATTTTTCATATGCATTTTTATAATATTTTAATACCCACTAAATGTTCTTAAAAAGAAAATTAGCAAGCTGACCCACTCCAGTACTCTTGCCTGGAGAATCCCATGGATGGAGGAGCCTGGTAGGCTGCAGTCCATGGGGTTGTGAAGAGTCGGACACGACTGAGCGACTTCCCTTTCACTTTTCACTTTCATGCATTGGAGAAGGAAATGGCAACCCACTCCAGTGTTCTTGCCTGGAGAATCCCAGGGATAGGGGAGCCTGGTGGGTGGCCATCTATGGGGTCACACAGAGTTGGACACGACTGAAGTGACTTAGCAGCAGCAGCAGCAGCAAGCTGAAGTTAATATCAACTTCATTTTGTTTGTATTATTGACTCCTGCTTCTCTATATTTTCTGGGGCCTTCTTACAGGATAGCCTCTCCTTTACAGCTTCTACCACATCTTCAGATATTAAAATAGTTTAGATGTTAGGAGCATGGGGTATCACATCTTTCTATCTTTGCTATGGCCTAAATGTTTATGTCTCCCTAAGGTTTAGTAAATGGTCTTAAGTTCTTAACAACAAATGCATTTCTCTAAAGAGACCAAAATGGTGACTTATCAGTTTTTCTTATGCCCCCTAAAAAGTGGCTCTGCTTCAGCAGATACTTGCCAGTTTTTAATTTATCCATGACTTCTCACCCTACCCCACTCCCCGATACCTCCTAACATCAGCTGTCTTGTTTCATCACTTCTCCGGGGTTCAGTGTACAGTGAGCAATTTTTGTGTCAGAAACCCCTTGTCATAACAAATAGGTTTAACAAACTCAACTTACGTAAAGCTACCTGTGTTCTCTTCATATATTTGTAAAAAGATGTCCCTAATTGATTATGTAGTGTAAGAATAGTTGAAGATAGACCAGAAAGACTATCTGTGAATTAATTATTCTGCCTATGTAGAAGAACAGTGATCACTGAAGAAAACTAATTAGTTGTTACTAGCCAGTTTAACTTATTCAAAGCATCTGTTATTTTATTGCATACTAAATTAGTGAATTAGTTGGAGAAGGCAATGGCACCCCACTCCAGTACTCTTGCCTGGAAAATCCCATGGACAGAGGAGCCTGGTAGGCTGCAGTCCATGGGGTCGCGAAGAGTCAGACACGACTGAGCGACTTCACTTTGACTTTTCACTTTCATGCATTGGAGAAGGAAGTGGCAACCCACTCCAGTGTTCTTGCCTGGAGAATCCCAGGGATGGGGGAGCCTGGTGGGCTGCCGTCTATGGGGTTGCACAGTCGGACATGACTGAAGCAACTTAGCCGCAGCAGCAGTAACGTTTCTATATTGAAACACAGTAAGTGGAATTTTCAGAAGTGGAACCCTCATGAATGGAATTAACACCTTATAAAAGAGGTTCTAAAGAGATCCTTCCTCCTCCTACCATGTGAAGATAAAATGAAAAGTCTGCACTCTGAAAGAGGGTCCTTACCTGACTATGCTGGAACCATGATAGATTTCTAGGCTCCAGATTTTTTTTTTTTCCTTTGAGAAATAAAAGCCTGTTGTATTACAGCAGCCCAAGCAGACCAAGACAGTCTTCCTTGTCAGCACTCAAAATATGGAGACTTTAGATGATCCCTGGTGAGTAATTTCATCCTAGAATGCCTGCTGGGAGCCCCATTCCCAAATAGCTCCTTTAGACCCCTAGGAGATACTTCTAACCCCTAGGTTTATTTTCTTCATCACTTCTTCCTCAAAACTCCAATGGGACATTCACAATATTTTGCTTTTTTGTTCTCAACACACAAATTCTCTAAATAATTTCAGGAGGAACAACTCACAGTTTGCTCTTACTTGAGCCAATATTCTCATGCCTATAAATATTGTATATTTATCATAAGCTTAGAACTCTCAAGGAGAACTTGCTTTAGGAAGACATTAATGTATTTTTAAGCAATTAGTTCATTTTTCAGCAGTGTTTTAGTCAATAAATAAGTACAGATTATATGTAATCTCTGTGGTATAACAGCACTCATGTTATCAGCAATAATAAATATGTAATTATATTTAAATGCTCTCTAGCTTTTTAAGGCTTCCTAGTAACCCCAATTTGTTCAGTTCATTTAACAAATACATCTTCAAAAATTATTAGCAGTGGTAGAGAAAAATATAATCTTATAATCAAACATCTGTTTGAATCCTGGATCCACCACTAATGCCTATTTATAGTCAGGAATCTTTAAGCTGCAAATGACAAGAACCCTTTTCAAGCCATATTAACCAACCCACCCTACTCTCAGTCAAAATAGAATTTATGGATTACCATTTATTCATTCCACAATTTTTTTACTGAGCACTCACTATGTTTCAGGCAATGTACCAGATGCTGAGGGTTTATCAGAGAAAAAAAATCTGTGCCCTCTTAAAGCTTGCATTACACTAGATGGTGGTGAGGAAGGGATAAATAGGTATGTTAAGACATTGATGCTTCTGAACTGTGGTGTTAGAGAAGACTCTTGAGAGTCCCTTGGACTGCAAGGAGATCCAACCAGTCCATTCTGAAGAAGATCAACCCTGGGATTTCTTTGGAAGGAATGATGCTAAAGCTGAAACTCCAGTACTTTGGCCACCTCATGTGAAGAGTTGACTCATTGGAAAAGATTCTGATGCTGGGAGGGATTGGGGGCAGGAGGAGAAGGGGATGACAGAGGATGAGATGACTCAATGGACATGAATCTGAGTGAACTCTGGGAGTTGGTGATGGACAGGGAGGCCTGGCATGCTGCGATTCATGGGGTCGCAAAGAGTTGGACACGACTGAGCAACTGAACTGAAGTGAACTGAAGATATGATGCTAAGTGTTGTGAGGAATAATAAAACAGAAAAGGGGTTAACAGTAAAGGCTAGAGAGAATTAAGGATAGTTGTTGGGGAAAGCCAACAGAGAAGATGATATCTAAACATGAGGATGGCAAAAGAGTGATCCATGAGATTTCCTGCAAAAGACTGTCTCATGCAGAGTGAATAGGCAGTGTAAAATCCCTGTATCAAGAGTAGGCCCGGTATAGTGGAGGCACAGTAGAATCAGTATGATAGGGTAAGTGAGGAGGGTCAGAGCTGAGTTTATAGTCAACCACACTGTGTGAGGTGAAGTAAACCACTGCCATACTTAGGCATTTACTCTCATGTAACTGTGAAATAATACTTTGGCTGAGCTATAATAAGATATTGTTAGGACTTTGGCTTTTATTCACATTTGACTCTGATGTCTCAGGTTGGAAATGGGCTGTATGCCAAGGATTAAAATGCTTTTTTCTTATCCATTAAAATGGATTTTCTTTTTCTCCTATTCTTGGCTCTACTTTCTCAGTCGGCTATTTCTCTCCTCAAGTCATATATATGAGACAGAGATCCCAGTAACCTCAGAGCCCACATATTTCTGAGCATGAGCAACTTTGGAAGGAAAGAGACTTTCCTCTCCTAGTATGTATGCATGCATGTTCTCCTCAAAAGGCTCCAATAGTCCAATGGTCCAGGTAGGGTCTTGTGCACAGCTCCACAGTGGGAGACTTGGATCATTTCAATGACAATTTCATCCAAACCACATGAAACAGTAGGATAGTATCCCTTAAAAGAAAGGAGTACAGGGTTTCCAAAAGATACAGGCCTACCAATACTGTGTGGCCATAAATAAGTTATTGTATACCATCTCTCCAGGCCTCAGTGTCCTGACCAGGCAACTGGAAAATATCATGCCCACTTTATCTGATTATTGAAACAAATTGGAAAATGTTAGCAAAATGCTTTCCATTAATGTCCACTAAATGATATTTATTCCTATTATAAATTAGTGACAGGTCTTTGGAAAGTCTAATACATACAAAAAAGCATTAATAAGAGAATTTCAACTGTCCAATTATACTGTAGATTTTTTATTGTATATTGACCAAAAAAAAGGGATCTAAAACATGGAAAGTTTCAGGAGAAAGAATCAATTATTGATAGGTTCAAAACTGGGAAAGGAGTATGTCAGGGCTGTATATTGTCACCCTGCTTACTTAACTTATATATAGAGTACATCATGAGAAATGCTGGGTTAGATGAAGCAGAAGCTAGAATCAAGATTGCCAAGAAAAATATCAACAAGCTCAGATATGCAAATGACACCACCCTTATAGCAGAAAGTGAAGAGCAACTAAAGAGCTTCTTGATGAAAGTGAAAGAGGAGAGTGAAAAAGCTGATTAAAAAAAAAAGTGCTAAAAAAGAATGATAACCAGCTTAAAGCTCAACACTCAAAAACTGAAGATCATGGCATCCAGTCCCATCACTTCATGGCCAATAGATGGAGAAACAATGGAAAGAGTGAGAGACTTTATTTCTTGGGCTCCAAAATCACTGCAGATGGTGACTGCAGCCATAAAATTTAAAGATACTTGCTCCTTGGAAGAAAAACTATGACCAGCCTAGACAGCATGTTAAAAAGCAGAGACATTACTTTGCCAACAAAGGTCTATCTAGTCAAAGCTATGGTTTTTCCAGTAATCATGTATGGATGTGAGAGCTGGACCATAAAGAAGGCTGAGTGCTGAAGAATTGATGCTTTTGAACTGTGGTGTTGGAGAAAATTCTTGAAAGGCCCTTGGAATGCAAGGAGATCAAACCAGTCCATCCTAAAGGAAATCAGCCCTGAATATTCATTGGAAGGACTGATGCTGAAGCTGAAGCTCTAGTACCTTGCCCACCTGATTCAAAGAGCCAACGTATTCGAAAAGACCCTGATGCTGGGAAAGACTGAAGGCAGGAGAAGGGGACAACAGAGGTTGAGATGGTTTCAGGGCATTACGAACTCAATGGACATGAGTTTGAGCAAACTCCAGGAGTTGGTGAAGGACAGGGAAGCCTAGCGTGCTGCAGTCCATGGGGTTGTAAAGAGTCAGACAAAACTGAGTGACTGAAAAAGGACAAATCGTTGATAAGGTGAAATTATTTAAATCAATATCATCTGGCCACAGTTATTTAAGAGTAAAATGACTTGTTTTCAAACTATAAATCACAACCTTAATGATAACCGGGACATCTGACCCAGTGATTGTTTTTTCTCCCCTGATAATATTATCTGAATAGGTATGGCCACAGAATTAAAGGCAATGGCAGAAGATTAATAAAAGAACCTCTGATATCAGGGATGTTAATTAACTTTTCCATGCCTCATTTTTTCTTATCTATCACATGACTGTTTGGGAAAAAAAATTCCCAGAAATCTTTTAGGGGTATGATCCTTCAAATAAAAACTTTCCAGCATTACACTATATTTCTACAGCAGCCCAAAAAAGTTCTGGAGAGTTGCCTTTTAGTGTTAATACATTCTTTTTCCCTGATTTTTAATAGTCAGTTATCATGGGAACACTTTAATTCTACATATTGTGAAGAGAGTCAGGTGTTAGCCTGGGCATTAAAAGCAGAAAAATAAAATTCCAACTTTTAGAAGCCAAGTATATACCTAAAGTATTTCACTTTAATCCTTCATGGCTGGCTTCTGATTGCTTCCAGCTCAGATGACAGAAAGCAATTTTCAGCTAAGTGCTTAACTCCAGTAGTTTGCTTTCACATCTGGACCTCCAGGGCCCTACTTATACATCCCATCATGTAAAGTGTCTCCACAATACTCTGCCTTTTTGGAAGAACACATCCTTGGAGGTTTTACACGGCTTTCCATTTCAATCACTACATTAAGCTCAAAGCACTGAACTTTTTCTTGCTTTTTCTATTTTATGAACTACTGCATTTCTTATGATGAACTTAGAAAAGAAAAAAAGATACATTTCTCATAATTTAACTTCTGTCACACTAGATGTGTTTATGTTTAATCAAAAACAACAGAATTCTAAGATGCATATTGCTGATCAGTTTACAACTGCAAAATGGAATTCAGAGTCAGGCAAAATGACTATGACAAATTCTGTACGTCACATGTAGATAGAAACTAAAAATCTATGGGTGGTTCTGCAAAGATGATCCATAATCTCAGTGGGATAAAGATGAGGGTAAAAGAAGGACTTAGCCATAAATAGTACATCTTTTAAATTTATTTGTGGGAACCTAGAGCATCCTCGGAGAAGGCAATGGCACCTCACTCCAGTACTCTTGCCTGGAGAATGCCATGGGCAGATGAGCCTGGTAGGCTGCAGTCCATGCAGTTGCTAAGAGTCGAACACGACTGAGTGACTTCACTTTCATGCACTGGAGAAGAAAATGGCAACCCATTCCAGTGTTCCTGCTTGGAGAATCCCAGGGACAGGGGAGCCTGGTGGGCTGCCATCTCTGGGGTCGCACGGAGTCAAACACGACTGAAGTGACTTAGCAGCAGCAGAGCATCCTCATGAGACAACACTGTTGCTCATATAAAGAGTCACATAGGAACATGATGGTCAGTGGTCACTTTTGATTTCCTACAATAAGTGTAAAAAGTTTTCCACAGAAATTATGAAAAAAATTCAGAGTATTAATATGTAGTTTTGATAAAGAAATCTGAGGATTTCAGTGAAAAGCTTGAACCAAATTTAGAAATAAGGAAAGATACATTGAAGAATTTTAGTAGAATGATGTGGCCAAAGGTGAGAGCAAAACAATGTTAGGAACACTGAAACAGAATCTTCATATTTAATCTTCACTTAAAAATGTTCAATTAACTTATAAACTGTTTAACAATTAATTTCAAACTTGGGGGAAATTTTTGTGGTTTTTCCATAACTGGAAAAAAAATGAAAAAGTGGAATTGCAACATAAAAGTAAAGGTATTTTTATGTCTCTGATTATGAAAACTGAAAAAGATATAATCTGAATTTGGAAGAAGAAGATAGAAGGATAGATCTGTAAAGGAAGAAAGGTAATCGACTCAGATAAGTAAATACTTTGAGGTAAATGGAAGGATCTCCTAGATACAGCACATATTTATAGAAAGAAATTCTCATTACTATAAAACATATATATACTTAGTTTTACAATAAGGAGAAGGCAATGGCACCCCACTCCAGTACTCTTGCCTGGAAAATCCCATGGATGGAGGAGACTGGTGGGCTTCAGTCCATGGGGTCGCAAAGAGTCAGACACAACTGAGCGACTTCACTTTCACTTTTCACTTTCATGCATTGGAGAAGGAAATGGCAACCCACTCCAGTGTTCTTGCCTGGAGAATCCCAGGGACGGGGGAGCCTGGTGGGCTGCCATCTATGGGGTCGCACAGAGTCAGACATGACTGAAGCGACTTAGCAGCAGCAGCAGTTTTCCAATGCAAGAGTACTGGAGTGGGTTGCCAATGCCTTCTCCAACAATGACGTAAACTGGTGCCTTAAGAAAACAAACAAAAAAACCCGAATGCTCAAGTTCTAATACTGGCAGTTAGCAGGCAGAGGAACTGACTCATTTTAGCAAGAGAGGAAAACTTATATAACAGCAAATATAAACCTGAGAAAATGACAGGTTTAAGTTGTAGAAAGATTTATTTAAAACACTATATTCATTTTGACATTGCATATTGTGGTCAAGATTTCAGGTAAATGTATAAGTTTAAAGGCCTCCTGTTGCTGAAATTGCACTCACAATACGTATCAACAGGTAAATATGAAATAGTCTGCAATTTTTAGATTGTTCCTAATGAAAGGTGCTTCATTGATTCAGAAAACAGCCTTCAGTTCTAACAATTGCTTATTTATTGATGATGATCTCTCTAGAGAGCACTTACTTCCAAATGACAAAATTCAGAACTCAACTTAAGATTAATGTGGCTATAAACCATTAACATAACCCAGTATATGGGATAGAGCCTTCTCGTTTATGCATTGACCCAAAGGCACACCTCAGTCTTTTTTTAAAAGATACTTTAAACATGCTTATGTGGGTTTTTTGTTTGTTTGTTTGTTTGTTTTGGCCATACCACACAGTATGTGGGATCTTAGATCCCCCCAGGGACTGAACCCATGCCCCCTGCCTTGGAAGCAGAAACTTAACCATGGGACTACCAAGAAAATCCCTAACACCTCAGTCTTAGAATAAACACAGCCTACTATGAAAAGAACATATACTTTAAAGAGTAAATTTATAAAGCCCACCATTTGTTTTATTATACATTTGGGAAATCTTGAGAAATTGGTGATAAGAAAAAATGTTGAACTTAGAATGACTTTGTTGAAAACAACTGCTCTTCTATACTACTCTACTCTTTCCAATGTTTAGTTCATAACTCTGTAGACATTCTCAGTAAACCTCAGAGAATTTGAATATTTGCCTACATAAATTATAAAGCTTATTTTGAAATCAGGAAGTATGTTGCCTCCAACTTTGTTATTCCTAATCTCAAATTTTATTACAAAGCTACAGTAATTAAAACAGCATAGTATTTGCATAAAAATAGACATGTAAACCAATGAACAGAATAGAGAACCCAGAAAAAAACCTACGTATATATCACTAACTGATATTCCACAAGGTGCCAAAAATATACAATAGAAAAAGGACAATCTCTACAACAAAAGGTGCTGGAAAAACTGGACATTCACATGAAAAAGAATGAAATTCAATCCATATTGTAAACCATACATTAAAAATTAATTCAAAATGGGTTAAAGATTAAACTCAAGACTTGAAACTGTAAGACTCACAGACGAGAACACAAGATGAAAACTTCATGAGATTGATCTTGGCAATGATGTTTCAGCTATGACAAAAAAAGCACTGGCAATAAAAGCAAATATGGGCAGGTAGGACTACATCAAACCAAAAATCTTCTGCACAAAAAGGAAATAATCAACATAATTAAAAGAATGGGAGAAAATATTTGTGCACCATATATCTAATCAGGGTTTCCTATGCATAACATGGGTTTCCCAGGTAGGTCAGAGGTAAAGAATCTGCCTGTAATGCAGGAGACTGCCCACAATGCACAAGATGTGGATTTGACCCCTGGGCCAGGAAGATTCCCAGAGAAGGAAAGTTCAGTTCAGTTCAATTCAGTCGCTCAGTCGTGTTCGACTCTGCGACCCCGTGAATCGCAGCACGCCAGGCCTCCCTGTCCATTACCAACTCCCAGAGTTCACTCAGACTCTCGTCCATTGAGTCAGTGATGCCTGGCTTGGAGAATTTTGAGCGTTACTTTACTAGCATGTGAGATGGGTGCAATTGTGCAGTAGTTTGAGCATTCTTTGGCATCGCCTTTCTTTGGAATTGGAATGAAAACTGACCTTTTCCAGTCCTGTGGCCACTGCTGAGTTTTTCTGAATTTGCTGGCATATTGAGTGCAGCACTTTCACAGCATCATCTTTCACGATTTGAAACAGCTCAACTGGAATTCCATCACCTCCACAAGCTTTGTTCATAGCGATGCTTTCCAAGGCCTCCTTGACTTCACATTCCAGGATGTCTGGCTCTAGATTAGTGATCACACCATCATGATTATCTGGGCTGTGAAGATCTTTTTTGTACAGTTCTTCTGTATATTCTTGCCACCTCTTCTTAATATCTTCTGCTTCTGTTAGGTCCATACCATTTCTGTCCTTTATCGAGCCCATCTTTGCATGAAATGTTGCCTTGGTATCTCTAATTTTCTTGAAGAGATCTCGAGTCTTTCCCATTCTGTTCTTTACCTCTGTTTCTTTGCACTGATCGCTGAAGAAGGCTTTATTATCTCTTCTTGCTATTCTTTGGAACGCTGCATTCAGATGCTTATATCTTTCCATTTCTCCTTTGCTTTTTGCCTCTCTTCTTTTCACAGCTATTTGTAAGGCCTCCCTAGACAGCCATTTTGCTTTTTTGCATTTCTTTTGCATGGGGATGGTCTTGATCCCTGTCTCCTGTACAATGTCACGAACCTCATTCCATAGTTCATCAGGCACTCTATCTATCAGATCTAGACCCTTAAATCTATTTCTCACTTCCACTGTATAATCATAAGGGATTTGATTTAGATCATACCTGAATGGTCTAGTGGTTTTTCCTACTTTCTTCAATTTGAGTCTGAATTTGGTAATAAGGAGTTCATGATCTGAGCCACAGTCAGGTCCTGGTCTTGTTTTTGTTGACTGTATAGAGCTTCTCCAACTTTGACTGCAAAGAATATAGTCAATCTGATTTCGGTGTTGACCATCTGGTGATGTCCATGTGTAGAGTCTTCTCTTGTATTGTTGGAAGAGAGTGTTTGCTATGACCAGTGCATTCTCTTGGAAAAACTCTATTAGTCTTTGCCCTGCTTCATTCCATATTCCAAGGTCAAATTTGCCTGTTACTCCATGTGTTTCTTGACTTCCTACTTTTGCATTCCAGTCCCCTATAATGAAAAGGACACCATTTTTGGTTGTTAGTTCTAAAAGGTCTTGTAGGTCTTGATAAAACCATTCAACTTCAGCTTCTTGAGTGTTACTGGTTGGGGCATAGACTTGGATAACTGTGATATTGAATGGTTTGCCTTGGAGACGAACAGAGATCATTCTGTCATTTTTGAGATTGCATCCAAGTACTGCATTTCGGACTCTTTTGTTGACCATGATGGCTATTCCATTTCTTCTGAGGGATTCCTGCCCGCAGTAGTAGATGTAATGGTCATCTGAGTTAAATTCACCCATTCCAGTCCATTTTAGTTTGCTGATTCCTAGAATGTCGACGTTCACCCTTGCCATCTCTTGTTTGATCACTTCCAATTTGCCTTGATTCATGGACCTGACATTCCAGGTTCCTATGCAATATTGCTCTTTACAGCTTCGGAACTTGCTTCTATCACCAGTCAGATCCACAGTTGGGTATTGTTTTTGCTTTGGCTCCATCCCTTCATTCTTTCTGGAGTTATTTCTCCACTGATCTCCAGCAGCATATTGGGCACCTACTGATCTGGGGAGTTCCTCTTTTGGTATCCTATCATTTTGCCTTTTTCATACTGTTCATGGGGTTCTCAAGGCAAAAATACTGAAGTGGTTTGCCATTCCCTTCTCCGGTGGGCCACTGCAGACCTCTGTCAGACCTCTGCACCATGACCCGCCCATCTTGGGTTGCCCTGGGGGCATGGCTTGGTTTCGTTGAGTTAGACAAGGCTGTGGTCCTAGTGTGAATAGATTGACTAGTTTTCTGTGAGTATGGTTTCAGTGTGTCTGCCCTCTGATGCCCTCTTGCAACACCTACCATCTTACTTGGGTTTCTCTTACCTTGGACGAGGGGTATCTCTTCACGGCTGCTCCAGCGAAGCACAGCTGCTGCTCCTTACTTTGGAATAGGGGTATCTCCTCACCAGTGCCCTTCCTGACCTTCAATGTAGGATAGCTCCTCTAGGCCCTCCTGAGCCCATTCAGCCACTGCTCCTTTGGGTTGCTCCTCTTGGCCGCCGCCCCTGGCCTCGGAGGTGGGGTGTCTCCTCCCGGCCGCCACTAACCTCAGACGCCGCGTAGCTCCTCTCGGCTGACGCCCCTGACTAGCGCACTGAGTGCGGGCGGCTGCGACCCGGTGCACTAAGCGCAGCCGAGAGGAGTTACCCCACGTCCGAGGTCAGGGGCAGTGGCCGAGAGTGCCAGGCTGCGACAGCGCAGGAACGGCCAAGAGGAGCTACCCAGGTCCGAGGTCAGGGATGGCAGCCCGGAGGAGCTACCCCACGTCTGAGGTCAGTGGTGGCCGGGAAGAGACACCCTGCATCCAAGGTCAGAGAAGGAAAAGGCAACCCAATCCAGTATTCTTGTCTGGGAAATCGCATGGACAGAGGAGCCTGGTGGGTACAGTCCATGGGGTGCAAGAGTCAGATATGACTTAGTGACTAAACCACCACAACCATGCAGAATATATAAGGAACTCCAAAAACTCAATAATAAAAAGATATTTAAAAACTAATTTAATCATGGGCGAAAGCGTTAAGCAGATATTTCTCCAAAGACACGCAAATAGCCAAGAGGTGTATGAAAGATGCTACTCATCAAAGAAATGAATACCAAAGCTACTATGATATATCATCTCATTCCTGACAGGATGTCTCTTATTGAAAAATCTAAGCATAGCAAATACTGAAAAGGATGTGGAGAAAAGGAAACCCTTCTACATTTTTGGTGGAAATATACAATGATCAAGCTGCTATAGAAAACAGTATAGAAGTTACTCAAAAACAAGAAACAGAACTACCATACCATCCTGAAATATTACTTCTGGGTATATATACAAAGGAGTCAAAATCAGGATCTCAAAGAGATATCTGCACACCCATGTTAATTACAGCATTATTCACAAGAGCCAAGATTTGGAAGTTACCTAAATGGCCTTGGATGGATGAATGGATTAACTCAGTTCAGTTAAGTTCAGTCGCTCAGTCATGTCCGACTCTTTGAGACCTCATGAATTGCAGCACGCCAGGCCTCCCTGTCCATCACCAACTCCCAGAGTTCACTTAAACTCACATCCATCGAGTCGGTGATGCCATCCAGCCATCTCATCCTCTGTCGTCCCCTTCTGCTCCTGCCCCCAATCCCTCCCAGCATCACAGTCTTTTCCAGTGAATCAACTCCTCGCATGAGGTGGCCAAAGTATTGCAGTTTCAGCTTTAGTATCAGTCCTTCGAAAGAATACCCATGGCTGATCTCCTTTAGAATGGACTGGTTGGATCTCCTTGCAGTCTAAGGGACTCTCAAGAGTCTTCTCCTACACCACAGTTCCAAAGCATCAATTCTCCGGCGCTCAGCTTTCTTCACGGTCCAACTCTCACATCCATACATGAGTACTGGAAAAACCATAGCCTGGACTAGATGGACCTTTGTTGGCAAAGTAATGTCTCTGCTTTTCAATATGCTATCTAGGTTGGTCATAACTTTCCTTCCAAGCAGTAAGCGTCTTTTAATTTCATGGCTGCAGTCACCATCTGCAGTGATTTTGGAGCCCTCAAAAATAAAGTCTGACCCTGTTTCCACTGTTTTCCCATCTATTTCCCATGAAATGATGGGACCGGATGCCATGATCTTCGTTTTCTGAATGTTGAGCTTTAAGCCAACTTTTTCACTCTCCTCTTTCACTTTCATCAAGAGGCTCTTTAGTTTCTCTTCATCTTCTGCCATAAGGGTGGTGTCATCTGCATATCTGAGGTTATTGATATTTCTCCTGGCAATCTTGATTCCAACTTGTGTTTCTTCCAGCCCAGCGTTTCTCATGATGTACTCTGCATAGAAGTTAAATAAGCAGGGTGACAATATATAGCCTTGACGTACTCCTTTTCCTATTTGGAACCAATCTGTTGTTCCAGGTCCAGTGCTAACTATTGCTTCCTGACCTGCATATAGGTTTTTCTAGAGGCAGATCAGGTGGTCTGGTATTCCCATCTTTTTCAGAATTTTCCACAGTTTATTGTGATTTACACAGTCAAAGGCTTTGGCATATTCAATAAAGCAGAAATAGATGTTTTTCTGGAACTCTTTCTTTTTTGATGATCCAGCAGCTGTTGGCAATTTGATCTCTTGTTCCTCTGCCTTTCTAAAACCAGCTTGAACATCTGGAAGTTCACGGTTCACGTATTGCTGAAGCCTGGCTTGGAGAATTTTGAGCATTACTTTACTAGCGTGTAAGATGAGTGGAATTGTGCGATAGATTGAACATTCTTTGGCATTGCCTTTCTTTGGCATTAGGACTTCCCTGGTGGCTCAGACAGTTAAGCGTCTGTCTACAATGTGGGAGACCCAGGTTCGATCCCTGGGTCAAGAAGATCCCCTGGGGAAGGAAATGGCAATCCATTCCAGTACTATTACCTGGAAAATCCCATGGACAGAGGAGCCTGTAGGCTACAGTCCATGGGGTTGCAAAGAGTCGGACATGACTGAGTGACTTCACTTTTTCTTTGGGATTGGAATGAAAATTGACTTTTTGCAGTCCTGCGGCCACTGCTGAGTTTTCCAAATTTGCTGGCATATTGAGTGCAGCACTTTCACAGCATCATCTTTCAGGATTTGAAATAGCTTTACTGGAATTCCATCACCTCCAGTATAAAAAATGATATATTTATATACAGAATGGAATATTACTCAGCCTTTAAAAAAGGAGATACTGTCATTTGGAACAACATGGATTAACCTGGAAGTATACTAATGAAGTAAGTCAATCACATCAGAACGAATACATCATTGTTCTACTTAGGTGAGGTATCTTAAATAGTCAAACTCATAGAAACAGAGTATAATATTCCTCTACAGGGGCAAGTAGGAAAAGGAAATGTGGAGTTGATCTAAAGGTATAAAGCTTCAGTTATGCAACACAAATAAACTCTAGAAATCTGCTGTACCACATTGTACCTATATTTAACAATTGTGTATTATGCATTTAAAATTTTGGTGAGAGTAGATCTCATGTTAAATGTCCTTTTCACAATAAAAAACAAAATTGTAAAAACTAAAATACAGTGAAACTCACCATGAAGTAGCAGAATTTAGGAACAAAAATCTCAAGAAAGAGCATTCTACTTACCTTTTCCCTTATATTTATGTGAGACACTATAAATTTTATGGAAAGAAATTCTGTTATGAAATAGTTAGTGGTAAAAGCTCTAATTATAACTTATTATAAAATTTATGGTAGGTTTCTACAAATATATCCTTCTTTATAAGTCTTTCTTCAGTACCGGTAGGTACAAGGGAAAAAGATGAGCAATGATATTAAAATTCTGTATTTAGAATACTCACTATTATAAATGGACAGGATAGTTTCCTTTCTATTACCATTGGTTATCTAAGATCTCCAAAGTCAAACATGGAATTAGGATGTGATAACAGTTTGACATTTCTTAGTCCCACTTTCTTATAGCAATTTCTTGTTGACCTCAAATAATAAAAAAACAAGGGCATTAAATCTGCAGGCTTGCCTTTGTAAGAGAATATTTAGAATAGAGCAACTTTTTTCAAGGGACCAAATACATTCTTCATTTTCATGACAAGGCTTCTTGAAAATAAATCAGCATTATAAGGCAAGGCAAAACAACAAAATGAAACTAAGATGAATGCTTTGCTGCAATACCACTGACCTTAGATCTGGACAAGAAAGGCTCCTTCTGTGCCTTTCACTTCAGAATACCCACATATCACAAAGACAAGGTACCTAGAGACATTTTTATTCAATCTCACAGGTGGATTTTTGTTTTTTGTTTGTTTAGGGATGGTGTGTCTGGTTAAGTAACTGGCTAGTAGATTGAGAGGGTTACTCCAAGAGTGAGACCCAAGGCCAGAGAATGCAAGTGCGAGTGCCTAGAGGCTAGGGTGGGATGTTCTACCCTGGAAAACTGGAAAACATATATAAAGTTGGTTCTCAAAATCATCAAATGATGGATCTCAGACTGTGTTCTGCCAACAATCAGATGATAGTGGTACTCCATTTCCCCTTCATCTTTGATGGTCTAGTTTAGGGAGGACAACCCAGAAATCCAGAGCTAGAAAAAGAGAAGTGAGTGGATGTAAATACACTGACCTGGGCTTCTTGGGAAGTTTGTCTGCTCTGTCTTGCACGTGGGTTCAGATCTGGGACTGAGTAGAGCTTCACTTTTCCTGTTCCGCCAGATCCAGTTCATCCAGGGCAGGAAAGAGCTCCTCCCAGCTCCTGCTTATAAGGACCATCACTAGGCAGCGGACTGGGACTCCCGGGTGGGAACATGAATATACGGGCATGGACATAAATTGATGTAAACATTTAAAGATATAGGAGTCTGACACAGTGCTCAGGACTGTGTGCTTTTACTCTGTACATGGATGAGCCTATTCTGTATTCTACAGGCAGATTCAGGCAGATTCTGCGGTTTGTCCAATTGTTGTACTTTTCCTCCATTCTGATTGCCCATAGTCTTTTTTCCTCACAGATTAATGAATAATCTATTTTTTATTCTAATATCTTATCTCAGCCTACTCTAAAATTTTCCCCACAAAAAAAGAAAAAAAGAAATATATATATATATACATATATATACATATATATATATATATATATATATATCTTACGTCTTTCCCCTGTGCCCTTGGCAGTGTCCTCTTCCATGCAAAAGGTGCTTTTGGAAATGTCTTTGAATTGCTAGAACTGCTAAGGAAGGCTCAATGGGACCTGCCTAAGCTGCTTAGACTCCACTCCTCTGTGGGTATTAAACACACATTGGAGAGTCTTAGGCTGTTTGTGAGTGGAAGGGTAAGAGCTGGCAGCCTTGATGCCTGGGATCTTTGCTATGCACTTCAACCACAGCCTCTCCCTCCATTTCAGAGGAAATCTCATAGCCACTTACATAGTTACTTCAACTTAAAAGATGTTACTGACTCAGAGTTTGCATTTGCCTGATAGCATGTTACCATTTTATCCTTTTTTCCTTATCGTATCCTTTTAGGTATTTATTGCATTTCTATTTATTTCATTTTCAGTAAAAAGGCAGGCAGGAAGCAACATTAAAAGCACTGTAAATTATGGAGATATGTCAGTGAACAGGAGCTCAGCAGAGAGATTAAACTTGAATTTTCTAAGACAGAATTCTTGTCAAATCTTGACTGACAAAATAAATAGTTAACGTTTGTTCAACAGGCATAGACAGGTATGTACATAACATTCTTCCATCAAATTAGAACAAGAACATGGCCTGCCTGGAGCTTATCAGCTTAATTTCTACAGAAACTCTTCAAGTGGCTGTTTTTTGTTTGTTTTTATTGAAGTTTCAGTATAATACAATATTATATTACTTTCTTTTTTATTTTATTTTATTTTACTTTACAATACTGTATTGGTTTTGCCATACATCAACATGAATCCGCCACGGGTGTACATGTGTTCCCAATCCTGAATCCCCCTTGCACCTCCCTCCCCATACCAATATTATATTATTTTCAAGAGTACAACATACTTGTTCAATAATTTGCAGATTATGCACCAAGGTTATTATAATATTACCGACTATATTCCCTGTCACATCCCTGTGACTTATTTACTATTAACATGTAACTTGTAGTTTGTACCTCTGAACCTCCTTTACACATTTCGTCCATCCCCACTACTCTCTGGCAACCATTAGTTTGTTTTCGTATGTAAATCTGTCTCTGTTTTGTTATATTTTTAAGTTACTTTCCATTTATTTCTTATGCTACTCATAATAAACCTGTCAGGTAGACATTTTCATAGATAAAGAAACTCAAATTCAGAGAGTTTAAATGACTTGTCTTAGCTCACTCAGTAATAGCAGGTAATGAAATCTCTTAACATCCTGTTTCTCTAGATTTCACATAATATCCATATTAAATCAAAAACAGAAGACACAGTTTTAGAATAAAATTTACCATGTTACACAAGTCAACAAAAATATCTCAGAGGTCAAGTTCTCTCAGTTTATTTTGGCAAGTTTTTATTTTGTAGCCTAACGGAATCCAATTCAATGACTATATAAAGTTTTTACTTCTTATTTAATTAGTCCAACTAGAGAAATAAAATTATTAAAATACATTATGTGTATCTTGAATCTAGATGACGAAAATAATTATCAAGTACTTTCCACTTTGTATGGTTTTAGAAAGCTACAAACTTTAGGCTTTCCCTGGTGGCTCAGTGGTAAAGAATCTACCTGCCAATGCAGAAGATATGAGTTGGATCTCTGGTCTGGGAAGATCCCATGTGCTGCAGAGCAACTATGCTCTCATACCACAACTGTTAAGCTTGTGCTCTAGAGCCCAGGAACTGCAACTCCTGAAACCATGTCCTGCAACTACAGAAGCTCAAGAATGCTGAACCATGTTCTGCAACAAGAGAAGCCACTGCAAAGAGAAGCCCATGCACCATTAGCTAGAGCATAGCTCTAACTAGTTTCCACAACTAGAGGAAAGCCTGCTCAGCAATGAAGACCCAGCACAGACAAAAACAAATAATAAAATAAATATTTGTTAAAAAAAAAATTTCCAAAAGCAACAAACGTTAAATTTTACTGTGTTGTAAAGAAAAGGGACTAATGACTTGCATATTATTTTGTATGAAAGTGAGTGTTAGCTGCTCAGTCATGTCCAACTACAGCCCGCCAGGCTCCTCTGTCCATAGGATTCTCCAGATAAGAATACTGGAGTGGGTAGCCATTCCCTTCTCCAGTATACCATATATAGTTATGTGTGGTAAATAAAAGGAATTATGTTCTGTGATCATGGAACAGCTTCTAAATATTTGGTTCAGTAAAGGCAACCAAAATATGATTATTTCCTCTCATCAAGGAGTGAATATTTCTGGATTTGGGTAAACCCCCAAGCAGTTACAGATGGCCGATTCTTGTGGAGACAAGCGAAAATCTTTTCTGCACTAGGGAAGAAACTGACTTTTTTCCCTTCAGCATTTCCTAATCCAAAACAGTCAGTGTATTTATGCTCCCATAAGTTCAATTCAGTTCAGTTGCTCAGTCGAGTTTGACTCTTTGCAACCCCATGAATCACAGCACACCAGGCCTCCCTGTCCATCACCAACTCCCAGAGTTTACTCAAACTCATGTCCATTGAGTCAGTGATGCCATCCAGCCATCTCATCCTCTGTCATCCCCTTCTCCTCCTGCTCCCAATCTCTACCAGCATCACAGTCTTTTCCAGTGAATCAACTCTTCGCATGAGGTGGCCAAAGTACTGGAGTTTCAGCTTTAGCATCATTCCCTCCAAAGAAATCCCAGGGCTGATCTTGTTCAGAATGGACTGGTTGGATCTCCTTGCAGTCCAAGGGACTCTCAAGAGTCTTCTCCAACACCACAGTTCAAAAGCATCAATTCTTCGGTGATCAGTCTTATTCACAGTCCAACTCTCACATCCATACATGACCACAGGAAAAACCATAGCCTTGACTAGATGGACCTTTGTTGGGAAAGCAATGTCTCTGCTTTTGAATATGCTATCTAGGTAGGTCATAACTTTTCTTCCAAGGAATAAGCATCTTTTAATTTCATGGCTGCAATCACCATCTGCAGTAATTCTGGAGCCCCCCCCCCACAAAAAAATAAAGTCTGTCACTGTTTCCACTGTTTCCCCATTTTCCATGAAGTGATGGGACCAGATGCCATGATCTTTGTTTTCTGAATGTTGAGCTTTAAGCCAATGCTTTCACTCTCCTCTTTCACTTTCATCAAGAGGCTCTTTAGTTCCTCTTCACTTTCTGCCATAAGGGTGGTGTCATCTGCATATCTGAGGTGATTGACATTTCTCCTGGCAATCTTGATTCCAGCTTGTGGTTCTTCCAGCCCAGTGTTTCTCATTATGTACTCTGCATAGAAGTTAAATAAGCAGGGTGACAATATACAGCCATGACGTACTCCTTTTCCTATTTGGATCCAGTCTGTTGTTCCATTTCCAGTTCTAATTGTTGCTTCCTGACCTGCATACAGGTTTCTTAAGAGGCAGGTCAGGTGGTCTGGTATTCCCATCTCTTTCAGAATTTTCCACAGTTTATTGTGATCCACACAGCTCCCATACTACATATTAAACAAGATAAAACAGGGCTTATCTTCTTGTGTCATCTTGTTATAAAACATATTTATAGTCTAGTAAATATTCTTAATATATGCTCAAGTATAATTATAATTATATAAATATATGTGTATATATGTATTAATTTATATAATTATGTATATATAATTATACAAATGTAATTGTATTTGTGGAACTTTTGACAACAACTAAAACTTTCACAAAGCTTTTTAAAAGTCTTATGCATCTGGTTACCCTTTACACCCTATATTTTATTTCCTTCTTTAAAAAATTTTTCCATCCAGGGCCAGTCTATGTTTGATACAGGATACAGGATGCCTGGGGAGGGTGCATGGGGATGATCCAGAGAGATAATATGGGGTGGGAGGTGGGAGGGGGATTCAGGATTGGGAGCCTGTATACACCCGTGGTGGATTCATGTCAATGTATGGCAAAACCAATACAGTACTGTAAAGTAAAATAAAGTAAAAAAAAAAAATTTTTCCATATATGTTTTAAATTTGCTAATATTTGACTTCATGGCCATTCAAATACCAGTTAGCCAAATCTTTTCATGAAACTCAAATATTTTTCAAACTCGTTAGCTATATGTGTTTTAGGCTTGGAGTGCTAATAATAGATATAAAATTCTAAAACCCATTTATTTATATACGGGCTTTCAACTTGTGAAAAAGCATGGCAGCTCACTTCAGTATTCTTGCCTGAAGAGTCCCATGGATAGAGGAGCCTGGCAGGCTCAGTCCACAGGGATACAAAGAGTCGGACATCACTGAAGAGACAGTGTGACTCACGCAACATGAGCATCACTACTGACCAAATAGTGTTTGTCTAAAAAAAAAAAAAAGTTTCATTACATATTTAACTTAGAAACTGGAATCTAAGTATCTTTAAGAGAGAAGGTGGAAAAATCTAATGCTATTAAAATCCAACACTTGTTTCTGCTATGTGTCATTCACTTCCCTAACTATACAGATTGATATCAGTCACGAGGGGAGGCCTTAGGCAAAGAGAAGTAGATGTTTGGGGGTCACTGCCCTCCCACATGCCTCACATCTACTTCAGCTAGTCTCTGTCTGCTTTTATGTGCTCCTTGTGCCAGAGCTTATACATCCTATAACACACATTCAGGGTCTAAGAAGTCAGCTGGTAAATTAGCTTAATTCATTCAGTTCAGTTCAGTTCAGTCGCTCAGTCGTGTCCGACTCTTTGTGACCCCATGAATCGCAGCATGCCAGGCCTCCCTGTCCATCACCATCTCCCGGAGTTCACTCAGACTTGCATCCATTAAGTCAGTGATTCCATCCAGCCATCTCATCCTCTGTCGTCCCCTTCTCCTCCTGCACCCAGTCCCTCCCAGCATCAGTCAACTCTTCTCATGAGGTGGCCAAAGTACTGGAGTTTCAGCTTTAGCATCATTCCTTCCAAAGAAATCCCAGGGCTGATCTCGTTCAGAATGGACTGGTTGGATCTCCTTGCAGTCCAAGGGACTCTCAAGAGTCTTCTCCAACACCACAGTTCAAAAGCATCAATTCTTCGGTGCTCAGCTTTCTTCACAGTCCAACTCTCACATCCATACATGACCACTGGAAAAACCATAGCCTTGACTATACGCGGAATCAAGATTGACGGGAGAAATTTCAATAACCTCATATATGCAGATGACACCACCCTTATGGAAGAAAGTGAAAAAGAACTAAAAAGCCTCTTGATGAAAGTGAAAGTGGAGAGTGAAAAAGTTGGCTTAAAGCTCAACATTCAGAAAACAAAGATCATGACATCTGCTCCCATTACTTCATGGGAAATAGATGGGGAAACAGTGGAAACATATTTTGGGGCTCTAAAATCACTGGAGATGGTGACTGCAGCCATGAAATTAAAAGACGCTTACTCCTTGGAAGAAAAGTTATGACCAACCTAGATAACATATTGAAAAGCAGAGACATTACTTTGCCAACAAAGGTCCATCTAGCTAATTCATTAGATTTTACTAAAGGTCATTTGGAGAACTACTCTCATGAATTATACATACATAAGCAATATACTTGCATTTTAACTTGGTCTCCTACAGATATTGTCCACATATGTAATATTTATTGATGACTAAAGATTTCAGCAACCTTAAAGAAACTATATTTCTGGTCTTGCAGTGGGAAGTCAGCTTTGTTATTTTGTACATTTCCTCCCAGTCTTTCCTCCCAAAAACTGCTCACAGAGGCTGCAGATTATAAAGTGGGGTTTATTTGCATTTGTACAGGCTATCCTTTATGTATCTAAACATAATAAAAGTGAACAAAGTGAGCTGAAACTTGGTTACTTCCTGAAGGTATAGACCATCTAGTTTATCTCTGTAACCTCACTACCTAGTGTTAACACCTGGGGTACAATGGATGCTTGATATATTTTTGTTGAATGTATGAATAAATAAATGTATGAATGAGTAAGTGAATACATAATAGGTATAATCCATGGGAATAGAAACTAGGTATTGTACTCTCAAATATATTCAAAGTTTACATTATTAGGGATTATAATTCATCTACAGCTGAATTTAATTTGTCTTTAATAAAAGGCCTTAGTCATATATTTTTTTTGGATGGAGAAATTTTCCCTCAAGTTTCATACCCTTTTAAAGAGGTCACCAGAAAACATTATGTTCAATCACCCTTGATGAGATCTGATAAATACTCTACCCATTACCTACCCTCACTACAGTGTTTAAACAACACCAAGAAATAAGCTGGGGCTTCTTAGCTCAATGGTAAAGAACCTGCCTGCCAAAGCAGGAGACACAGAAGACAAGGTTCAATCCTTGTGTCAGGAAGATACCTGGAGGAGGAAATGGCAACTCACTCCAGTATTCTCGCCTGGGAAATCCCAAAGACAGAGGAGCCTGGCTGGCTACAGTACATGGGGCCCCAAAGAGTAGGACATGATTGAGCAACTGAATATATACAAGAAATAAATTATTTTTGTATAAATGCATATGCATGAAATCTTTGTACATAGATATGTACATTAAAGATATGTATTCATTAATGCATATAATTACTCTGTTAGTAGTTAGGAGAAATGAAATGGAATATTAATATCTCTCAAACTTTAAAAAGATTATATGTATAACAACAGGAAACTAAAGCTTAATTCCTCTTTCTCCAGATAAGGAAACAAGAATTTAAATGAGAAAAGTGATTTCCTCAGAGCTGCACAGCTAAGCAGAGTTCAATATATTCCCAATTATTCTAAGTCCCAAATCAATGTCCTCTTAATTAAAAGATGAAATTTTCCCTATAGTAGTATCACAAAAAAAATTTTATTTATTTAACAGAGAGCATTTTTGAAGTGAAATTCGCAAGATCTCAACATCCTACGCTGATGATAGAGCCTAAGTGCAGCAATATTAAGTTGATTTAAAATTGTGCCATTTCAGATATTCGATAATTCATTCTAGTAAATATTTATTGACCCTACTTTGAGTTAGGCATTTGATAAGGAAATGAACGTTAATGAGATGGACATATCGTGTATCAACAGATAAATCATAGAACAAGGTCCTAAGAAATGAGCAGAATAGGGGGAACAAATGATAAAATCTTGTATCTTTAAAATTTAGAGATGCTCTGTTGTTACAGAATTTACCTGTAGCTTGCCGAATTGAGAGTTAAGGAAACATTGATTGCAGGAAAAAGATATAAATTAGAATCAGACATTGGAAGAGATTCATAGGCTAGAATCTGGGAGGATTCCAAACACGAAGCTTCTGTCAAGAAACCACATGTGTACGTGATAATACTTATGAATTATTACCAACTCAAGAAGTTCTTCCCTGGTGGCTTAGATGGTAAAGCGTCTGTCTACAATGCAGGAGACCTAGGGTTGATCCCTGGGTCGGGAAGATCCCCTGGAGAAGGAAATGGCAATCCACTCCAGTACTATTGCCTGGAAAATCCCACGGACAGAGGAGCCTGGTAGGCTACAGTCCATGGGGTCGCAAAGAGTCAGACACGACTGAGTGACTTCACTTTCACTTTCAAGAAGTTCTAGATATCCATGCTTATGTCTGGAACCGGTATTGAGTGACCTATTCATGAGACTGGACTCAGTCTCTAGAACCACACCTTCAACTCCTCCAGAAGACCTAGGCTAACTTCACATGGCGCAAATCCGCAAACCTCCAATCACACAATGGGTGATTTTGGAATAGCCAGCTCCCTAAGATTATTGATTGTGCATGGCCCCACTCTGAGTCATCTTTTAGATAAGTGTGGTCCCATGATGAACAACAGGAATAACAAAGATACTCCTATCATTTGGGTTATTTCCCACGAGCTAAAAACAGGTTACCTTCTAGGAGCTGTAAACAAAGGCAAGTCTCTCTTTCAACAAGATTAAATTATAACCCAGAATTATATGTAATTTATAGATAATCAGATTTTTCGTGCTATAACCTGTCAAATCTAGTCTCTAATTAAACATTTTATTTGTACATGTAACTAAAATTATTTTCATGGTGTGAAAGAAAATCAAAATAGAGTTTATATTGCTAAGAGAGTCCTCTAAAATGCAGCCAGGAGGCTGTTGAGGCAGTGTGACTCCACATCAGCCTGGATGGAATCTGACCTTTGACCATTTTTTGTCTTAACGCAGGCATCCAGAACATCTGTCTGTCCAATGTTTCAGAAACTCCAGATATTTATTGGACCTTTTCCCTAAATAATACCTGACAATCCATCCCTTAAAGATAAATATTTCCTTTCTTGTGCCAGAGTCAATCATAATTCTTGTCAGACAGCTTTAACAAGCTTATGATTTTTGCCTTTTTAAGTCCCTTACTCTTTCTCTTCCCCAAAATATTCTTTTGGTTTTACCTGAATCTGTCTCCTGAATTGCAATTCCTAAGACTCCAAATAAACTTTTCTTTGTAATCTTCTATATTTTCCCTGACTTAATGGACATGAACTTGAGAAAAAACTTCAGGAGACAGTGGAGGACAGGGGAGCCTGCTGTGCTACAGTCCATGGGGTTGCAAAGAGTCAGACACAACTTAGTGACTAAACAGCAACATGTTTTCTTGCTCAACAATGGGATTCTTCTCATTTCTTTCAACATATTTTCAAATGAAGATATTTCCAAATAGAGAAAGGTGCAAAAACAGAACTGTCATATGGAGGAAAAGGATTTCCTGAAGATTAAATATTCAACATCTGAATAATTACATGTAACAATAAATTTAGTTATTGACTATCTCCTAGGGTCAAGGCATTGAGCTAAATCCTGGACAGAGATTCACACAAATGACATTCTCTACCCTCAAATGGTACCCGTTCTATTATACTAATGGAAACAAGCATAAGTAACCATGATATAGAAAAAGCACATTAAAGCACTCTGGTACAAGTGCAAAGGACTCTGAGACAAAAATATGGAAGAAAGGATTGCACTGAGGTAATAGCATAAAGGCAGTTAAATTTGAGTGAGGTTCTGAAGGATAAGGATTTCTATAGGAGACTGCAGGGATATGTTCATTTCTGTGAAAGGTACAGTGAGAAAGCTATAGTGTACTCTAGAAGACTAGAAATGTGTATGGGAAGAAGGGAACAAGGGATCATAGATGGAATATGTGGATGTAGTTCATAATTTGGGAAAGAAGTCTAAGGTTAGACTATGTGGGACTTTGAATTTCATGACAGTGGCTGTTGAACCTTTCTTATAAGCAGTCAGATGTTTTACTTATTGCAATGGTTAATTTAAATAGAGTGCTGGTAGAGTAATGTTGGGTTGGCCAAAAAAGTTCATTTGGATTTTTCCATAGGATATTAAAGAAAAACTCAGATACACTTTCTGGCCATCCCAATATTTTTTCCCTTGGGGAAAAAAAAAGATACAGTGAGTAATATGCTCATATACTAACATTAAAGTAAGGTTTATCCAAGTAATAAGATACTGAAGGCAATATGCTACCTCATAGAACATGAAGTATGCTTCCTTCACTATTTTTATTATTTATTCTCATCAATTTTCCATAATTATAGAATTACTGAAGTGCAGAAATACGGAAGAAATTTTAGGATATTTGCTCAAACCATTTACAGAGTTAGTCAAACCGTGTAATATTAGAAGAGTTTGTTCATGGATTTATTTGAGATAGCATTTTCCATGTTTTACTCTTTCTTATAAAATGTTCTTGCAGGAAAGGAGATAGTTTACTTTCTATTTGTATGGACTATATAAATGTTAGAAGATGAGCCATATACGCATAAAAGGAAAGTGTTTGAAGCAAATATGTGGCACTCATTGAGAGCCCAAATGATTTTCTTTCACAAGCTGTTAACCTCTGCATCTGGAAATATTTGTGTCTCAAAAAACTTTCCCTTATCTATTCTTATGTGTGTGTATGTGTTTTTCCTATAGTATTGGTGTTTAGTACAGTTCTAATAATTAAAAAGTTACCTTTTCAATTCATATAGTTAAGTACGTTTGAAATGAAGCAAGTCCCAGCATTTATCCTGGGATTAACACATTGCCATTTACAAAATGTTTCCTTTTTTCTCCTAAAGCCACCTTTCACTTTCACAGTGTTTTTCTCAAAATTTTGAATTACATGATTAAATAGAACTCTTTCACTTTACTATTTCTTGTATTTTCTATTATCGGTACCTTGCCAAATTTACATATTATTTGATTTTCAAATGTATATTCTGCCCTATGATTGCAATGTGAGAGACTTGCATTCAGTCCCTGGGTCAGGAAGATCCCCTGGAGAAGAAAATGGCAAGCCACTCCAGTATTCTTGCTTGGAGAATTCCATGGACAGAGGAGCCTAACAGGTTACATACAATCCATGAGGTTGCAAAGAGTTGGACACAATTGAGCTAAAAAACTACTATACATTGATCTATTTGAAAGGCATGTTATCTTCAGATTGGCTATCTCTATCTTGAACTTAATCCAAAATTAAGAGTTTAATTTAGTGTCTATGATTAGGTTGACTAGCCTGTATTCCACACTGTAAGAAAGAACTAAATCACAAATTCAAATTTTTTTAGAAAACATAGAAAGTAAATTACAAATGGAAAAAGATGGGAGCTGCAATTCTATTTTAAGAAGAGGTCTGGGTTCATGTTAAGGTTCGTGTTAAGATTTATGGTAACATTTTTTATTCACCTGTAAAATATTCAGTTCAGTTCAGTTCAGTTCAGTTCAGTTGCCCAGTCGTGTCCGACTCTTTGCGACCCTATGAATCGCAGCACACCAGGCCTCCCTGTCCATCACCAACTCCTGGAGTTCACTCAGACTCACATCCATTGAGTCAGAGATGCCATCCAGCCATCTCATCCTCTGTCGTCCCCTTCTCCTCCTGCCCCCAATCCCTCCCAGCATCAGAGTCTTTTCCAATGAGTCAACTCTTCACATGAGGTGGCCGAAGTACTGGAGTTTCAGCTTTAGCATCATACCTTCCAAAGAAATCCCAGGGTTGATCTCCTTCAGAATGGATTGGTTGGATCTCCTTGTAGTCCAAGGGACTCTCAAGAGTCTTCTCCAACACCACTGTTCAAAAGCATCAGTTCTTCGGTGCTCAGCCTTCTTCACAGTCCTACTCTCACATCCATACATGACCACTGGAAAAACCATAGCCTTGACTAGACGGACCTTAGTTGGCAAAGTAATGTCTCTGCTTTTGAATATGCTATCTAGGTTGGTCATAACTTTTCTTCCAAGGAGTAAGAGTCTTTTAATTTCATGGCTGCAGTCACCATCTGCAGTGATTTTGGAGCCCCCCAAAAATAAAGTCTGACACTGTTTCCACTGTTTTCCCATTTATTTCCCATGAGGTGATGGGACTGGAAGCCATGATCTTCGTTTTCTGAATGTTGAGCTTTAAGCCAACTTTTTCACTCTCCTCTTTCACTTTCATCAAGAAGCTTTTCAGTTCCTCTACACTTTCTGCCATAAGGGTGGTGTCATCTGCATAGCTGAGGGTACTGATATTTCTCCCGGCAATCTTGATTCCAGCTTGTGTTTCTTCCAGTCCAGCGTTTCTCATGATGTACTCTGCATAGAAGTTAAATAAGCAGGGTGACAATATACAGCCTTGATGTACTCCTTTTCCTATTTGAAACCAGTCTGTTGTTCCATGTCCAGTTCTAACTGTTGCTTCCTGATCTGCATACAGATTTCTCAAGAGGCAGGTCAGGTAGTCTGGTATTCCCATCTCTTTCAGAATTTTCCACAGTTTATTGTGATCCACACAGTCAAAGGCTTTGGCATAGTCAATAAAACAGAGATAGATGTTTTTCTGGAACTCTCTTGCTTTACATTCTAATATAATATGAACCCTTTTATAAGTCACAAATTAAATAGCTTAGGCACACTAGCAGTCTTTCTTTTCCCCTCTCCTCATTCTTTTTTCTATACTACTCAGGAGGGGCAGTCAGGCCACACATACCTGTCAAGAAGATGTGGCTATCTATTCAAGAGACCAAATTATCAATGGTTATTTATATTTAAACTTTAGATATCTAGTCATTTTTTAATTTACCTTTTGTTGTTTATTAACTATGAATGAAAACTTCACAAACAAAACTTAAGAATTACAAATAAAGAAATCTCTCCAAGAAAAGATACCTAAAAGGAAATATCAAAACAAAAATGGCTAAGTGAACAAGTATATCCTGCATATTCTGAGGTCATATGGAAATGTAAAGGAGTCAGGATAACCTGTACTAAAGAAATAACATTAATTTCAGTTTCCCATTAACTGATAAATCATGATGTCAAGGTCACATACTATTTGATGATGCTATTACTGTGTCGTATGGAACATATTACATGAGTATAGCTACAGTCTCCCATTATTACAGATATCACCTGAATTTTGTAAGGACATAAGTTTCAAAATAGGTATATGAATTAAAATGACATGCTCATAAATTTGCAAAGAGCTACCAGGGAAGCCCTACATTATAGTGTATTACCTACTGAACAATTACAAGTCCCTGAAGTAGAAAGGGAAAAATTATTACTCCTTCAATAGAAAGAAATCTCAAAACTTCAAGTGATTTTATAATAAATAAATTATAAATCAGTGACAAACACCCAGTGTTCCACTGTCCAGGTACCATGACCTTTCCTCTCCTCCAGCCCAAATTTCCCAGAAACAACTAAGGCAATAGACTACATGACCATATTTTAGGTCCAAACTCTAGACCCTGTGAGGGAAGCTCAGTCTCATAAGTGGCCATTATAGACAACATTAAAAAATGGAAATAGCATTCTCCCTGGCACTAAATTTGCCTTGAACTCCAGCACAGCCCTTTAGCAGATAGGTATTGTTCAGCAAATTGTTTAATCTCTCTGAGCCTCTGTTGGGCAAAATAGGCTTATTAAGGCTTGCCTTTGCAGGATTTTGGTAAGGATTTGAGAAGGCATACTTATTTTTGTATATTTGTTTTGAATGAGACTGCTATTAGTATTCAGAGAAGGCAATGGCACCCCACTCCAGTACTCTTGCCTGGAAAATCCCATGGACGGAGGAGCCTGGTAGGCTGCGGTCCATGGGGTTGCTAAGAGTCACACGACTGACTTCACTTTCACTTTTCACTTTCATACACTGGAGAAGGCAATGGCAACCCACTCCAGCGCTCTTGCCTGGAGAATCCCAGGGACGGCAGAGCCTGGTGGGCTGCCGTCTATGGGTTCGCACAGAATCGGACATGACTGAAGCGACTTAACAGCAGCAGCAGCAGCTATTATTATTAATTTAAAGTGATCATTTAATTAGTCCTCTAACGACAAAAGGAATCAAATGAGATTCTCTTAGTCAGATGATATTTTCATATATTCTCTTGATATAGACACTAAAGAGTAGATATGCCAAGTAACTTGTTCAATATAACACTACTGGGAGAAGGACAAAGTCAGCATGCAACCCCCATAAGCATAATTTCAAATCTCTTATTATTTTTTACTTTAACATGGAAATTGTAGTCCTGACGAGGGAAAGATGAAGGTCAAAAATAAACAAAAAGCAAAATGAGACGAACCTGTTAATTTTAGCCTTCTTTGTTGACTCGAAATAACATTGTTAAAGGTTAAACCAATAAAGGAAGCCCTGATGGGAAATGACATTTTTCCTTCGTGCTGAGGTCTTATCTCTTTACTGCTTAATGTTTAAAAGAGGAAACTATAACTTTACATTGGAGGAACAGGGCTGATAACCACTGAACTTTGAGCTCTGTCTCAATGGATCACTAGGCATCAGACAACCAGACTTTATGAGGTCCTACTGATCACATGTCACAAAGAAAGAAGCATTCTTGTCAAAAATGTATAATCTGTTGTAGTACCCAGTAAGCACCTCCTCCTAGTTAACAACAAAAACAAAAACTCAGCAAGCTTTTCCGTAGAAATAGCCAGGCTGCTTCTAAAATTTATCTGGAAATTCAGAAGTCCTAGAAGAGCCAAAACATCTTTAAAAAAAAAAAAAAGAAGAGGTTGAATGGCCTCATAGTGGCTGATTTCAAGGCTATTTACAAGGTTACTTATTTGAAGGAATGCAGTATCTGTAAAGATTGAGAAATAGATCAAACAGGATAGAGAGTCCAGAAGGAGAAATGCACATATATGGACAAGTAAATTTCTTAAAAGATGCAGAAGCAATTCTCTAGAGAAAGCATTGTCTTTTCAATAAATGACAATGGAATTACTGGATATTCATATGTAAAAATATAACATAGATCCATACCACACACTGTTTGTAACTGTTAATGGACTGTAGCTGTAAATGTAAAACCTAAAACTATAACAGAAAAAACACAAAAGCAAAGCTTTATAATTTTAGGTTAGGTTTCACAGACAACACCAAAACACAATTCATAAAAGAAAAACAGAAAAAGATAAATGAGACTTCCTCAGAATTAAAACTTCTGCTTCTCAAAAGACATCACTAATGAAATTCAAAAAAAAAAAAAATGGAGTGAAAGATAAAAACACAGACGAGGAAAGAAAATTGAAAACTATATCTTATAGAATTTGTATCTAGAATACATAAAGAACCCAATGAGTAAGATTCATATATAAACCTCAGATCAGGACTCAGATAACCTATATCTGGCGTTGTCTGTGTACATATTGTATGATGTGTATTTTTCAAAGGTCATCTTTTAAAAAAAAAAAAAAGGTCACTCCAGGCAAGGATGTATTTTTCCCTGGCCCTACTCTCAGGAATAACACCCAGCTTCCATTTCTCACCTCAGTAAATATGTCCTTCTTTCCAGGTACATTGGCTCAAAAATAATCCTTATTTTATTTTCTTCCCTCTTTCCTTCACTGCTAGATTTTCTTAGTCACCAAATTCTTCCAGCTATATCATCAAACCCTTATTATTTATTGCCCCATATTTCTACTACTGTAGCAGAGTTTTAGAATATATCTTATAAACCATAGCTTTGTCTTCTCATCTATGATTTCTCCCCTCTACAATTCCTTTGACAAACTATTATAATATTAGTGTTCTAAAAGAGATATGTGATCACATCATTAATCTCTGCCTCTGAAAATTTCAGGTTGTCTTCAATGTAAAGGAATGCATGGCATTTAAAGCCTTTCATAAATTCATATTTATCCTTCCAACTTAGTTTCCTATAACACCTTGCTTATTAGATGTATTCGTTAGTCACATCTCTTATGCATGGATTGCCTGAATATCTCTTATGCATGGAATCTTCACCCAAATTGTATTTTCCAGCTAAGCTATTCATACCTCCAATCTATTATTCCCTAAATTTCCAGCTCAGAGTTCAGCTGTTATTCTTGAATAAATTTGTGTACATTTCCTGTGCTGAAATAAGTGTTTCCTTCACATATATTATGTAAGGGGCATTATTATAATGTTAAAATTAATTTTTTTAAATGTGTATCTCTCTCATTGAATTATAATTCCTAGAGTTTAAAAGTCTTGTCTTTTGAACCTCCATATACCCACATACCCAATATTATACTTAGTTAAGTATTAAACACTATTTTTGTGGTAAATGCAATTTCAAAGAAAACTAGGCTAGAGTCAGCAGTATCCTCTTTCTGCTCATCCACTGTTCTCAGAATAAGATAAACACGTTTATAATAAGAGGCCTTGAAAATGAATAGAATGATTTAGAAACAATTTAACCACAACAAATACAGTCAATTTTGAAACTTCCAGAGCATGCAACTGTCAATATTAGTAAAGGAATTTATATATGTGCATGTCTTTAGAATGCTATATAGGTGCATGTTTTTAGAATGTTCATTGAATCTTAATAAAATTGAAAATATTTTTTAAAAATTGTATTTCTTAGTTTTGACTGTAAAGATACTGCATTAAAATAAAACCTCATTTTCCCAAATCACATTTACTCCTAAGTAATTTTCCAATTATGTGAATTTTTACTTGAAAATCCACAATCTGAAATGGTGCATTGCATTATTAATTGATCAGCACCATACCAACAACATGAGAAAAAAATCAAGAGTAATAGTTAGTCACCACATTGTGGTTTCACCTGTGTTTAGATCACAAGTTGATCTACCAGAACATGGGCTGCATGATGGCTGAACAAAGAGAGAAATTTCCAGTATAGGCACCTAATGAACTGTGAAATGCTTTCAAATTTATTTTCCTCTGAAATCTCTTCACCCCAAAACATCTACAGAGAGCATTTTCAGTGCAGTTGTTGACATAGAAAACTGAATAAATGAAGCTACCATTATCACAGGAAAGAAGTCGCTCTTAACCTGTCTTCACTCCAGGTGGTGTATCTGGATTTTTTTTCCCAGCTTACTCAATTTATTTGTTTATTTATTTTAATATAAATTTATTTATTTTAATTGGAGGTTAATTACTTTACAATATTGTATTGGTTTTGCCATACAACAACATGAATCTGCCACAGGTATACACAATTTCCCCATTCTGAAACCCCCTCCCTCTGCACCCTAACTGTACAAGCCACAGTTTAATGACTATGGATTATCTTTCTGGAAAAAAGAAAAGAGACACTTTTTCATTTATTTTCCAATTGGAATGCTCAAACTATCTCCCTCTGGATCATTTTTTTTTAATCAGATACTTTCAATACTTAAGGACCACAATGCAATAGAATCCATGATTATTGTATTCTAGTGTGACTAAATATTTCTCTAGAGGCGAGTAGGAGATATTGGGGAGGAAAAAATAGAACAATATGTCCTTTCCATGATGTGATAATTGATGTACCATTTTTAAACTGTGTACAAATGGCACTATAAAGTTATAAATACTGAAGTGACATTATCATTATTCTTGTGATGGAGACAATCATCCAGTGAAACACCAGTAAAGAACATTAGATTTAGAAGTAATTTGCACTGTTTTAATATAATAGATTTTTCATACACAAGGTAGTAAAGAAATTCAATTTGTAAGTAAATATTTTTACCAGTAGAAGGATTTCTTTATGGTCCACTGATAGAATGCCATAATTGTGTCCCCATAATGCAGACTATAGTATTAAAATGGTAATTCTGTCAGCATAATGCGAAGGGGAAATACTAAGATGATAGTGTAAATGGAGGAAATCTTCATAACTAATAGATCTTCCTTATCTTTCAAAAGCTATGTTTATTAGAAAGGTAAAAGTCTTAAAGAGATAAGAGTACCAGACCACCTTACCTACCTCTAAGAAATCTGTATGCAGGTCAAGATACAACAGCTGGAACTGGCTATGGAATGCTGGACTGGTTCAAATTGGGAAAGGAGTACATCAAGGTTGTATATTGTCACCCTGATTATTCAACTTATATGTAGAGTACATCATGCAAACTGCTGGGCTGGATGAAGCACAAGCTGGAATCAAGATTGCCAGGAGAAATATCAACAACCTCATATATGTAGAAGATACCACTCTAATGGCAGAAAGTGAAGAGGAATTAAAGAGCCTCTGGGTGAGGGTGAAAGAGAAGAGTGAAAAAGTTGGCTTAAAACTCAACATTCAAAAAACTAAGATTATGGCATCTGGCCCAATCACATCATTGCAAATATATGGGGAAAAGTGGAAGCACTGACAGATTTTATTTTATTCGTCTCTAAAATCACTCCAGAGTATGACTCCAGTCATGAAATTAAAAGATGCTTGCTCTTTGGAAGAAAAGCTATGACAAACCTAGACAGCATATTAAAAAGCAGAGATATCACATTGCTGACAAAGTTGTGTGTAGTCAAAGCTATGGTTTTTTCAGTAGCCATGTAAGCATGTGAGAGTTGGACCATAAAAAAGGTTGAGTACTGAAAAACTGATGCTTTCGAATTGTGGTGCTGGAGAAGACTCCTGAGAGTCCCTTGCACAGCAATGAGATCAAACTAGTCAATCCATAGGAAATCAACACTGAATAAGCATTGGAAAGACTGTTGCTGAAGATGAAGCCCCAGTACTTTGGCCACCTGTTGCAAAGAGCCAACTCACTGGAAAAGATCCTGGGATGCTGGGAAAGATTGAAGGCTAAAGGGAGAAGGGGGTGGCAGAGGATGAGATGGTTAGATAGCATCACTAACTCAGTGCACATGAATTTGAGCAAACACCAGGAGATAGTGGAGGACAGAAGAGCCTGGTGTGTTACAGTTCTGCTGCTGCTGCTGGTGCTAAGTTGCTTCAGTCATATAAGGTTGCAAAGAGTCAGACACAACTTAAAGATTGAACAACAACAGTAAAGTCATTAAAAGCACCCTATAAAACTCTCTACACTGTTGTCAACTTCACATCAATAATAATTTCTTCACAAAAATTTCACAGAAACTTGAAGGGTTAATAGGGTAGCAGAGATGTGCCTGCAAACGGGTCTCTCTGCTCAGGCTGAGCGTCCTTGCATACGAGGCGTTCTGCCAAAGAGTCTGGATACAGCCTTGAGTTTAATGGTCCCTTGCAAATGAGGGAGCATTCCCTTCTTGAGATAAGAGGGAGATGAGGGCTTTGTGCAGACTCTGCAGTAGACAGAGATTTCACTCCCCTTTGCTGTACGATAACATGTATGCACCTGCACTATACTGAAAAGGCTTATTCTTACAGTCTGGAATTCTGCCTAAGGAGGGCTTTATAATAATAAACGGCAATTAGTTTGCCCAGTTCTGTTCCTCTGGCCAGAGTGGTGTCCTGTCTGTCTCTTGTGTGTCTTGTATGTTCTGTGTCATTTCACTCGTAGTAACCAACAGAAACTACAGTGTTTAAAAATGATGTTAAGAGTATCTAATGACAAAAGTGTTTCTAATTCAGTTAGCACTTTCTCTTTTTATTATTGAAATATGAAATGCACAATTATGCTAGAACTGGAATGCTTGCATGAATGAAACAGGTTACTTATAAATCATAAAGTAACTTTATACAATCCTTAATATTGCCAAATGCAAATCACCAGATATAACTGGATAGTTTTTCTTTACCTCTCTCTCTGTAGGTAACAACTGTGTGTGTCTATAATAGTCTAAGAGAAATTACTAGAGACCTGAACTATGTGGAACTGGACACCTGATTTCTGAGTCTGAAGATCCTGCTTTCAGTCCTTTTGGCATCTGCACAGAGAATAACATAAACAAATACTCAAGAGACAAAAACCTCACATTGGAGGCATTATAAACCATTTTGGAAAAATAAAAAGATATGTCATCCAGGAAGCTTGGATTTTTAGTATGAACAATCTGGCTGTTACATGTTTTGATAAATCATATAGTATTCAGGCAGAATTCCCTGTAGCTTCACTGAATGTTTCAGAGTCTAAAAGCTCTGGTGTACATCTGATCAATTTCATTTTGTCACCAGGAGAAAAGCTGTCAAACTGCCATTAAACTGAGTACTCACTAAAGTACAAAAAAAAAAAAAAACACTTGAAAAATTTAAAAACCAGGCAAAATAAGTTTCTAGAGATACCAAGGAAACATTTCATGCAAAGATGGCCTCAATAAAGGACAGAAATGGTATTGACCTAACAGAAGCAGAAGATATTAAGAACAGGTGGCAAGAACACAGAAGAACTGTACAAAGAAGATCTTCATGACCCAGATAATCACAAAGGTGTGAACATTCACACTCACCTAGAGCCAGACATCCTGAAATGTGAAGTCAGATGGGCCTTAGGAAGTGTCACTATGAACAAAGCTAGTGGAGGTAATAGAATTCCAGTTGAGCTATTTCAAATCCTGAAAGATGATACTGTGAAAGTGCTACACTCAATATGCCAGCAAGTTTGGAAAACTCTGCAGTGGCCACAGGACTGGAAAAGGTCAGTTTTCATTCCAATCCCAAAGAAAGGCAATGCCAAAGAATGCTCAAACTACCACACAATTGCACTCATCTCACATGCTAGTAAAGTAATGTTCAAAATTCTCCAAGCTACGCTTTAGCAATATGTGAACTGTGAACATCCAGATGTTCAAGCTAGTTTTACAAAAGGCAGAGGAACCAGATATCAAATTGCCAACATCCTCTGGATCATCGTAAAAGCAACAGAGTTCCAGAAAAACATCTATTTCTGCATTATTGACTATGCCAAAGCCTTTAACTGTGTGGTTCACAATAAACTGTGGAAAATTCTGAAAAAGATGGGAATACCAGACCACCTGACCTGCCTCTTGAGAAACCTATATGCAGGTCAGGAAGCAACAGTTAGAACTGGACATGAAACAACAGACTGGTTCCAAATAGGAAAAGGAGTATGTCAAGGCTGTATATTGTCACCCTGCTTATTTAACTTCTATGCAGAATACATCATGAGAAACACTGGGCTGGAAGAAGCACAAGCTGGAATCAAGATTGCCGGGAGAAATATCAATCACCTCAGATATGCAGATGACACCACCCTTATGGCAGAAAGTCAAGAGGAATTAAAGAGCCTCTTGATGAAAGTGAAAGAGGAAAGTGGAAAGTTGGCTTAAAGCTCAACATTCAGAAAACGAAGATCATGGCTTCCAGTCCCATCACCTCATGGGAAATAAATGGGAAAACAGTGGAAACAGTGTCAGACTTTATTTTGGGGGGCTCCAAAATCACTGCAGATGGTGACTGCAGCCACAAAATTAAAAGAAACTTACTCCTTGGAAGGAAAGCTATGGCCAACCTAGACAGCATATTAAAAAGCAGAGATATTACTTTTTCAACATAGGTCCATCTAGTCAAGGCTATGGTTTTTCCAGTGATCATGTATGGATGAGAGAGTTGCTGAGTGACAAAGAATTGATGCTTTTGTTTTTTGTTTTTTGTTTTTTTTTTTTTTCATTTTCCACTTTTTAATAATTATCATTTATACAGTGTTCCATGAGTTACGAAGCACTTTCATGTATATTATCAAACTAACCACAAAACCTGTTCATGTTAGTATCCCACTTCTTTTTTTTTTTTTTTAAGTTTTAAAGTTTTTTTGTTTTTTTTTGGTATTTTTATTTTATTTTATTTTATTTTATTTTTTTATTTTTAGTTTTTTATTTTTTAAATTTTAAAATCTTTAATTCTTACATGCATTCCCAAACATGAACCCCCCTCCCACCTCCCTCCCCATAACATCTTTCTGGGTCATCCCCATGCACCAGCCCCAAGCATGCTGCATCCTGCGTCAGACATAGACTGGCGATTCAATTCACATGATAGTATACATGTTACAATGCCATTCTCCCAAATCATCCCACCCTCTCCCTCTCCCTCTGAGTCCAAAAGTCCATTGTACACATCTGTGTCTCTTTCCCTGTCTTGCATACAGGGTCGTCATTGCCATCTTCCTAAATTCCATATATATGTGTTAGTATACTGTATTGGTGTTTTTCTTTCTGGCTTACTTCACTCTGTATAATCGGCTCCAGTTTCATCCATCTCATCAGAACTGATTCAAATGAATTCTTTTTAACGGCTGAGTAATACTCCATTGTGTATATGTACCACAGCTGTCTTATCCATTCATCTGCTGATGGACATCAAGGTTGTTTCCATGTCCTGGCTATTATAAACAGTGCTGCGATGAACATTGGGGTACATGTGTCTCTTTCAGTTCTGGTTTCCTCGGTGTGTATGCCCAGCAGTGGGATTGCTGGGTCATAAGGTAGTTCTATTTGCAATTTTTTAAGGAATCTCCACACTGTTCTCCAAAGTGGCTGTACTAGTTTGCATTCCCACCAACAGTGTAGGAGGGTTCCCTTTTCTCCACACCCTCTCCAGCATTTATTGCTTGCAGATTTTTGGATCGCAGCCATTCTGACTGGTGTGAAGTGGTACCTCATTGTGGTTTTGATTTGCATTTCTCTAATAATGAGTGATGTTGAGCATCTTTTCATGTGTTTGTTAGCCATCCGTATGTCTTCTTTGGAGAAATGTCTATTTAGTTCTTTAGCCCATTTTTTGATAGAGTCGTTTATTTTTCTGGAGTTGAGCTGCAGAAGTTGCTTGTATATTTTTGAGATTAGTTGTTTGTCAGTTGCTTCATTTGCTATTATTTTCTCCCATTCAGAAGGCTGTCTTTTCACCTTGCTTATATTTTCCTTTGTTGTGCAGAAGCTTTTAATTTTAATTAGATCCCATTTGTTTATTTTTGCTTTTATTTCCAGTATTCTGGGAGGTGGATCATAGAGGATCCTGCTGTGATTTATGTCTGAGAGTGTTTTGCCTATGTTCTCCTCTAGGAGTTTTATAGTTTCTGATCTTACATTTAGATCTTTAATCCATTTTGAGTTTATTTTTGTGTGCGGTGTTAGAAAGTGATCTAGTTTCATTCTTTTACAAGTGGTTGACCAGTTTTCCCAGCACCACTTGTTAAAGAGATTGTCTTTACTCCATTGTATATTTTTGCCTCCTTTGTCAAAGATAAGGTGACCATATGTGTGTGGATTTATCTCTGGGCTTTCTATTTTGTTCCATTGATCTATATGTCTGTCTTTGTGCCAGTACCATACTGTCTTGATGACTGTGGCTTTGTAGTAGAGCCTGAAGTCAGGCAAGTTGATTCCTCCAGTCCCATTCTTCTTTCTCAAGATTGCTTTGGCTATTCGAGGTTTTTTGTATTTCCACACAAATCTTGAAATTATTTGTTCTAGTTCTGTGAAAAATGTGGCTGGTAGCTTGATAGGGATTGCATTGAATTTGTAAATTGCTTTGGGTAGTATACTCATTTTCACTATATTGATTCTTCCAATCCATGAACATGGTATATTTCTCCATCTATTAGTGTCCTCTTTGATTTCTTTCATCAGTGTTTTATAGTTTTCTATATATAGGTCTTTAGTTTCTTTAGGTAGATATATTCCTAAGTATTTTATTCTTTTCATTGCAATGGTGAATGGAATTGTTTCCTTAATTTCTTTTTCTACTTTCTCATTATTCGTGTATAGGAATGCAAGGGATTTCTGTGTGTTGATTTTATATCCTGCAACTTTACTATATTCATTGATGAGCTCTAGTAATTTTCTGGTGGAGTCTTTAGGGTTTTCCATGTAGAGGATCATGTCATCTGCAAACAGTGAGAGTTTTACTTCTTCTTTTCCAATTTGGATTCCTTTTATTTCTTTTTCTGCTCTGATTGCTGTGGCCAAAACTTCCAGAACTATGTTGAATAGTAGCGGTGAAAGTGGACACCCTTGTCTTGTTCCTGACTTTAGGGGAAATGCTTTCAGTTTTTCACCATTGAGGATAATGTTTGCTGTGGGTTTGTCATAGATAGCTTTTATTATGTTGAGGTATGTTCCTTCTATTCCTGCTTTCTGGAGAGTTTTTATCATAAATGGATGTTGAATTTTGTCAAAGGCCTTCTCTGCATCTATTGAGATAATCATATGGTTTTTATTTTTCAATTTGTTAATGTGGTGAATTACATTGATTGATTTGCGGATATTGAAGAATCCTTGCATCCCTGGGATAAAGCCCACTTGGTCATGGTGTATGATCTTTTTAATGTGTTGTTGGATTCTGATTGCTAGAATTTTGTTGAGGATTTTTGCATCTATGTTCATCAGAGATATTGGCCTGTAGTTTTCTTTTTTTGTGACATCTTTGTCAGGTTTTGGTATTAGGGTGATGGTGGCCTCATAGAATGAGTTTGGAAGTTTACCTTCCTCTGCAATTTTCTGGAAGAGTTTGAGTAGGATAGGTGTTAGCTCTTCTCGAAATTTTTGGTAGAATTCAGCTGTGAAGCCATCTGGACCTGGGCTTTTGTTTGCTGGAAGATTTCTGATTACAGTATCAATTTCCGTGCTTGTGATGGGTCTGTTAAGATTTTCTATTTCTTCCTGGTTCAGTTTTGGAAAATTGTACTTTTCTAAGAATTTGTCCATTTCTTCCATGTTGTCCATTTTATTGGCATACAACTGCTGATAGTAGTCTCTTATGATCCTTTGTATTTCTGTGTTGTCTGTTGTGATCTCTCCATTTTCATTTCTAATTTTATTGATTTGATTTTTCTCTCTTTGCTTCTTGATGAGTCTGGCTAATGGTTTGTCAATTTTATTTATCCTTTCAAAGAACCAGCTTTTGGCTTTGTTGATTTTTGCTATGGTCTCTTTTGTTTCTTTTGCGTTTATTTCTGCCCTAATTTTTAAGATTTCTTTCCTTCTACTCACTCTGGGGTTCTCCAACTCTTCCTTTTCTAGTTGCTTTAGTTGTAGAGTTAGGTTGTTTATTTGACTTTTTTCTTGCTTCTTGAGGTATGCCTGTATTGCTATGAACTTTCCTCTTAGAACTGCTTTTATAGTGTCCCACAGGTTTTGGGTTGTTGTGTTTTCATTTTCATTAGTTTCTATGCATATTTTGATTTCTTTTTTGATTTCTTCTGTGATTTGTTGGTTATTCAGAAGTGTGTTGTTCAACCTCCATATGTTGGAATTTTTAATAGTTTTTCTCCTGTAATTGAGATCTAATCTTAATGCATTATGGTCAGAAAAGATGCTTGGAATGATTTTGATATTTTTGAATTTATCAAGTTTAGATTTATGGCCCAGGATGTGGTCTATCCTGGAGAAGGTTCCATGAGCACTTGAAAAAAAGGTGAAATTCGTTGTTTTGGGGTGAAATGTCCTATAGATATCAATTAGGTCTAACTGATCTAATGTATCATTTAAAGTTTGCGTTTCTTTGTTAATTTTCTGTTTAGTTGATCTGTCCATAGGTGTGAGTGGGGTATTAAAGTCTCCCACTATTATTGTGTTATTGTTGATTTCCCCTTTCATACTTGTTAGCATTTGTCTTACATATTGTGGTGCTCCTATATTGGGTGCATATATATTTATAATTGTTATATCTTCTTCTTGGATTGTTCCTTTGATCATTATGTAGTGGCCTTCTTTGTCTCTTTTCACAGTCTTTGTTTTAAAGTCTATTTTATCGGATATGAGTATTGCCACTCCTGCTTTCTTTTGGTCTCTATTCGCGTGGTATATCTTTTTCCAGCCCTTCACTTTCAGTCTGTATGTGTCCCTTGTTTTGAGGTGGGTCTCTTGTAAGCAGCATATAGAGGGGTCTTGTTTTTGTATCCATTCGGCCAGTCTTTGTCTTTTGGTTGGGGCGTTCAACCCATTTACGTTTAAGGTAATTATTGATAAGTATGATCCCGTTGCCATTTACTTTATTGTTTTGGGTTCGGGTTTATACACCCTTTTCGTGTTTCCTGTCTAGAGGATATCCTTTAGAATTTGTTGAAGAGCTGGTTTGGTGGTGCTGAATTCTCTCAGCTTTTGCTTGTCTGTAAAGCTTTTGATTTCTCCTTCGTATTTGAATGAGATCCTTGCTGGGTACAGTAATCTGGGCTGTAGGTTATTGTCTTTCATCACTTTAAGTATGTCTTGCCATTCCCTCCTGGCCTGAAGAGTTTCTATTGACAGATCAGCTGTTATCCTTATGGGAATCCCCTTGTGTGTTATTTGTTGTTTTTCCCTTGCTGCTTTTAATATTTGTTCTTTGTGTTTGATCTTTGTTAATTTGATTAATATGTGTCTTGGGGTGTTTCGCCTTGGGTTTATCCTATTTGGGACTCTCTGTGTTTCTTGGACTTGGGTGATTATTTCCTTCCCCATTTTAGGGAAGTTTTCAACTATTATCTCCTCAAGGATTTTCTCATGATCTTTCTTTCTGTCTTCTTCTTCTGGGACTCCTATAATTCGAATGTTGGAGCGTTTCATATTGTCCTGGAGGTCTCTGAGATTGTCCTCGTTTCTTTTAATTCGTTTTTCTTGTTTCCTCTCTGATTCATTTATTTCTACCATTCTATCTTCTATTTCACTAATCCTATCTTCTGCCTCCGTTATTCTACTATTTGTTGCCTCCAGAGTGTTTCTGATCTCATTTATTGTGTTATTCATTATATTTTGACTCTTTTTTATTTCTTCTAGGTCCTTGTTAAACCTTTCTTGCATCTTCTCAATCCTTGTCTCTAGGCTATTTATCTGTGTTTCCATTTTGATTTCAAGATTTTGGATCATTTTCACTATCAATATTCGGAATTCCTTCTCCGGGAGATTCCCTACTTCTTCCTCTTTTGTTTGGTTTGGTGGGCAACTCTCCTGTTCCTTTACCTGCTGAGTATTCCTCTGTCTCTTCATCTTGGTTATATTGCTGCGTTTGGGGTGGCCTTTTTATATTCTGATAATTTGTGGAGTTCTCTTTATTATGGAGCTTCCTCACTTTGGGTGGGGTTCTATCAGTGGCTTGTCAAGGTTTCCTGGTTAGGGAGGCTTGTGTTGGAGTTTTGGTGGGTGGAGCTGGGTTTCTTCTCTCTGGAGTGCAGTGGAGTGACCAGTAATGGGTTATGAGACATCAAAGGTTTTGGGATAATTTTGAGCTGCCTGTATATTGAGGCTCAGGGGAGTGTTCCTGTGTTGCTGGAGAATTTGCGTGGTATGTCTTGTTTTGGAACTTGTTGGCCCTTGGGTGGAGCTTGGTTTCAGTGTAGGTATGAAGGCATTTGATGAGCTCCTATTGCTTAATGTTCCCTGAATTCAAGAGTTCTCTAATGTTTTCAGGCTTTGGGTTTAAGCTTCCTGCTTCTGGTTTTCAGTTTTATTTTTACAGTAGCCTCTAGACTTCTCCATCTATACAGCACCAATGATAAAACATCTAGGTTAAAGATGAAAAGTTTCTCCACCTTGAGGGACACTCAGAGAGGTTCACTGAGTTACAAGGAGAAGAGAAGATGGAGGGGGTAGTTAGAGGTAACTGGAATGAGATGCGGTGAGATCAAGAGAGGAGAGAGCAAGCTAGCCAGTAGTCTCTTCCTTATGTGCGCTCTATAGTCTGGACTGCTCAGAGGTATTTACAGAGTTATACGGGGAAGAGGAGAGGGAGGAAGTAGACAGAGGTGACCAGGAGGATAAGAGAGAGGAATGAGTAGGAGAGAGACAAATCCTGCCAGTAACCAGTTCCTTAGGTGTTCTCTACCGTCTGGAACACACAGAGATTCACAGAGTTGGATAGAGAAGAGATGGGGGAGAAAAGAGACAGAGGCCACCTGGTGGAGAAAAAGGAGAGGCCAGAGGAGGAGAGAGTGGACAAGCCAGTAATCTCGCTCTCAGGTAAACTTGTGTAGTGAAGTTTGGGTTTTTAAATGTACAAAATTGACAACAAAGATTAAAAATCTGGAGTAGAGGTTGGATTTTCAAAGATACAATATTAAAGAAAAGCAGAAGGAAAAAGGAAGAAAGAAAAAAAAAGAATTATTAAAAAACAAACAAACAAACAAACAAAAAAAACCAAAACACCAACAACCATCCAAAGAGTATATATGGTGTTTGCCTTAAAAAAAAAAAAAAGTCTTTTTTTTTTTTTTTAAATAGTAATACTAGGTTATAGAAATAAAAATTAGAGGAGAAATAGAAGACTTAACAATTTAAAAAAAGCTCGGAAAAAAAGGAAAAAAAGCAAAAGGCAAAAAAAAAAAGAATGATTTTAAAAATATTAAAAAATTAAAAATATATCTGGCTCTTCTCTGATGTTATGGGCCGTGTAAGCTCACTTCCAAGGTGGTTTCCTCTGTTTAACTTCTTCTGTTTGCTGGTTTTTAGGCTCACTAGTTCAGTCGCGCTGTGGGGAGGGGGGATGCTGCAAACAAATAGCACTGTCGTGTGTACACAGTATCTCTGCCCCGCTTGACCTGTCCTTTCTCGCGGCGCACAAACCGCTCCGGCTCTACGATGCTCAGCCGGGAACCGTCTGGGGCCGGCCCTAGGCTGCGTGCACTTCCCCGGTCCAAGCCGCTCAGGTTCGGCCCTCAGGCAGCCCTCAGAGGCACAAATGCGGCTGGGACTGCGCTTTGTGCCCTTCCCAGGTCCGAGTAGCTCAGGAGTTTGGCGAGCACAATCGCCGCGGCTTGTCACCTTTTCCGCCGCTGCTGCTCAGCTTTCTGGGTGGACCGCTGGCGCACCCCGTGAAGCAGACTGTGACTGTCCAGCACCCCCAGAAGTCTTAGCAAAGGAGCCTGCTTGCAGTTAGGTAAGTAAAGTCTCTCCGGGTCTGCAATTGCCCCTTTCCAGTCCTTACGGCTCTGGCTGCCTGTCCCCGGCGGGGAATGGTCTGCAGCCAGCTTTTTCCGCTCCGTCCTTTGTTCTGTGCTCAGTCCTGGCGGTGTCTTATGTTCGAGCTTTTTGCGTGGTAGCTGTCCCACAGTCTGGTTTGCTAGCCCAAGTTAGATCGTTCTGGTTGCACGTGGGGCATTCCTGCCCGATTCTTACAAAGCTCTGCAGCCCGCGCCTCCCGCACGTCCCTGCCCTGCCCCCACTTCCCAATGGCGGATGCAGGCGTCTGTGCTGCTTTTCCGCTGGGGGAGTTACTGGTGGGCTTGTAATCTCTTGGTTTTAATTATTTATCTATTTTTCCTTCCTGTTATGTTGCCCTCTGTGTTTCCAAGGCTCGCCACAGACTCGGCAGGGAGAGTGTTTCCTGGTGTTTGGAAACCTCTTTACTTAAAATTCCCTTCCCGGGACGGGCTTCCCTTCCCGGGACGGAGCTCCCTCCCCACCTCCTTTGTCTCCTTTTTCGTCTTTTATATTTTTTCCTACCTGTTTTGAAGAGAATGGTCTGCTTTTCTGGTTGCCTGATGTCCTCTGCCAGCCTACAGAAGTTGTTTTGTGGAGTTTGGTCGGCGTTGAAATGTTCTTTTGAGGAATTTGTGAGGGAGAACGTGATCTTCCCATCCTATTCCTCCGCCATCTTTCCCTCCCCCTCCAGAATTGCTGCTTTTGAACTGTGGTGTTGGAGAAGACTCTTGAGAGTCTCTTGGACTGCAAGGAAATCCAACCACTACATCTTAAAGAAGATCAGTCCTGGATGTTCATTGAAAGGACTGATGTTGAAGCTGAAGCTCCAATACTTTGGCTACCTGATGCAGAGAGCTGACTCTTTTGAAAAGACCCTGATGCTGGGAAAGATTGAGGGCAGGAGGAGAAGGGGACAACGGAGGATGAGATGGTTGGATGGCATCATCGGCACAATGGACATGGGTTTGGGTGGACTCCAGGAATTGATGATGGACAGGGAGGCTGGCATGCTGTGGTTCATGGGGTTGCAAAGAGTTGGACACGACTGAGCAACTGAACTGAACTGAACTAATCATAACATGAAAATAGTTGAAGGAAATATTCTCAAGAAGAAATATTCCCAACAAGCTAGCACAATAAATGCAACAGATTATTTTTGTATTACCAACGTATATGTGCATGTGTTCATTAAGTACCACTATCAAATCACCAAGGAAGAAATGTAAATACTTTTATCACAGTCATTGAAAGTACTCTCAACATATTTTAATGTCTGTTGAGACCAATCTTAGGAATACACAAATCTCTATGAAGGACAAATAAAATAATCAATTTATTTAATATTGATGATTTGCTTTCAGACTACCAGCTAGATAAGGCTATTATATCGGAGAAGGCAATGGCACCCCACTCCAGTACTCTTGCCTGGAAAATCCCATGGACGGAGGAGCCTGGAAGGCTGCAGTCCATGGGGTCGCTGAAGGTTGGACACGACTGAACAACTTCACTTTCACTTTTCACTTTCATGCATTGGAGAAGGAAATGGCAACCCACTCCTGGGTTCTTGCCTGGAGAATCCAAGGGACGGCGGAGCCTGGTGGGCTGCCGTCTATGGGGTCGCACAGAGTCAGACATGACTGAAGTGACTTAGGAGCAGCAGCAAGGCTCTTGTATTATGCCTAATTATTTTTTTTTTCCATTTGGAAAAAAGATTGATGTGTCTTTGGATTCTTTATTTATTTATCTTGTAGAATTTATTCTCTCATGATTTACTCAAGAAGAAATGCCAAGATAATTACAGTTTAAATAAAATTCATGAGAATTATGAATTGCCTTAACACCAGTTTTATGACTGATAACTAATTAAGCAAATCTCTTATAAGTACCAATCACGTGTCAAAGCTGTGTCAATGTGTTGGTGATACAGTGTGCAAAAGTAATAATTAATATGTAAATATAAGCATATCTACAAAAACAAACAAGTGAATAAATAAAGGCAGAAAATTATTTCTGCTTTGAAGGAAAAAATAAAACAGGGAAATGGGAGAAAACTACTTCTCTAACATGCTCAGGTTTTCTCCGAAATCAAAGACAAGAATGATAGACATCTATGTTAAGTATCTGGTGGAAGAGTGTTCCAGGTAAAGGAGACAAAACACAAAGGTCCTGGGAAGGTATAAATTGGTTTAATGTGAGGAACAAAAATGAAGGTTGGGGAGAGACAAAGAGAAGAAAGAAATATGACTTAAATAAAGGAAAAAAGTAAAATTTAAGGAGACTTAGAGATGATTAAGATGAGATTTTTGAAGTATTAGAGTGATTTTAATGATGCTATTATAAGCATGCACAGGAACATAAAGGAAGTCACATGTATAACAAGTGAATAGCTAGGGAATCTAAGAGAAATCACCTTCATGAAACTATAAAAAGGGCTAAATAGGAATTCTATGATGGATAAAAATATATATAATACATAAAAATACTGAATGGGTTTAACAAAACATTGGAGATAGAAAAAAGAGTCACATACTTTGATAAGAAATCAATAGAAATTTTAAAATGTGAAAAAAGAGAAAACCACAGAATAATGAACAGAGTCTTGGTATCTCATTAAAAATATCAATTATTTTTAACTTAAACATTAGAGCTCTAGGGGTTGATAAAAGAGAAAGTAAGGCAGAAAAATATTTAAAAGAACAAAAGCAGATAGTTTCCCAAAACTTGGTGAAAGAAAATTAAAGTACCATTAACATGCAAGTACCAAGAATGGATAAATAGAAAGAAAGCCATACTGAGTGACATCATATTGAAAAACAAACGTAAAGTGAAAAGTTTGAAAGCGGTCCAAAAGAAAATGATGTTACATCAAGTGAAAAAAATGATACAAAGAACCTGGCAATATTGAATTCTATATTCAGTGAAGGCATCCTCAAAACGAGGCTACAAAGGGACTTCTCTGGTGGTCCAGGGGTTAAGACTCCAAGCTTCCACTGAAAGGGACGTAGGTTTGATCTGTGGTTGGGCTACTAAGATACTCCATTCTACCCAGCATGGCCAAAAAGTTAAAAAAAAAATAAAAATGAGGGAATACAAAGTCCAGTAGAATTTGTTGTCAGTAGAGCTGTGTCATAAGAAATTCAAAAGTAAATTTTTAGGACAAAATGAAATAAGACCAAATGAAAACTCAGACTCTTAGGAAGGAATGGAGAGCACCAGAAATGGTAAATGTATAAAGAAATAGAAACAATTACTATCTTGATTTCTTTAAAAAAATCTATGAATTTAAGAAAAATGTATAGTCTTATAGTATGAGGTTTATAATAATAATACTTCAGCCTAAAAGATGTTTTTAAGGACAATATATAAAGTCATAATATTCTTAAATTTTATATGTAGTAGTACAAAATTAAATCTAACATAACTCTGGAAAGATATGAAAGCATATTTTGATTACTAGAGCAGCCAGTATAAGTAATACAAATAAATATATGTTAAAAAGCTGATAGGGAAATTAAATGCTAAAAAGTTTTCAATTAACTCCCCAAAATAATAAAAATGAAAACAGAAAAACAAAAATATGGGATTAAAAAAAAAAAACAGAACAAAATGACACAATTAAGTAGAATCTACTCAATAACTGAATATCAGGAAACAGACTCCGTCTCCAAATTTGCATCAACTGAACAAGAGACTTCATGTTGAGATATCTTCAGTCAACAAAACTTAGTCATGTTGCTAGGGCCTTGTACTCAAATGTGACAGACAACTAAAAATGACTTGACTGTAGGGAAACTTCTAATTTTAAAGACATTAATCAAAAACAAGCATTACATGTGTAATATAAAAATAAGTGATATAAGGGAATTTATTTACAAAACAGAAACAGACTCACAGACTTCGAGAATGAACTTAAGGTTGCCAAGTGGGGAAGTGTGGGGAAAGCGGATACATAGGGAGTTTGCAATAGAAATGTATGCATTGTATATTTAAAAAGGATTACTGACAATGTCTTACTGTATAGCACAAGGAACTTTGCTTAATGGTATGTGGCAGCCTGGATAGGAAGGGAGTTTGGGAGAGAACAGATACATGCATATATATAGTTGGGCCAGCAATTTTGGAAAACTCAGCAGGGGCCACAGGACTGAAAAAGATCAGTTTTCATTTCAATCCCAAAGAAAGGCAATGACAAAGAATAGTCGAACTACTGCACAAGTGCACTCATTTCACATGTTAGCAAAGAAATGCTCAAAATTCTCTAGGTTAGGCTTCAAAGTATGTGAGCTGAGAACTTCCAGATGTTCAAGCTGGATTTAGAAAAGGAAGAGGAAGCAGAGATCAAATTACCATCATCCGTTAGATCATAGAAACAGCAAGAGAATTCCAGAAAAACATCTACTTCTGCTTCATTCACTACACTAAAGCCTTTGACTGTGTGGATCACAATAAACTGTCTATAAACTGGAAAATTCTTGAAGAGATGGGAATACCAGGCCACCTGACCTGCCTCCTGAGAAATCTGTATGCAGGTCAAGAAGCAACAGTCAGAATCAGCCATGGAACAAGAGACTGGTTCCAAATTGGGAAAGGAGTACATCAAGGCTGTATATTGTCACCCTGCTTATTTAATTTATATGCAGAGTACATCATGTGAAATGCCAGGCTGGATGAAGCACTAGCTAGAGTCAAGATTGCTGGGAGAAATATCAATAACCTCAGATACGCAGATGACATAACCCTAACGCAAAAAGTGAAGAGGAACTAAAAAACCTCTTAATGAAGGTAAAAGAAGAGAGTGAAAAAGCTGGCTTAAAACTCAACATTCAAAACACTAAGATCATAGCATCTGGCCCCATTACTTCATGGCAAATGGATGGGGAACAATGGAAACATGGACAGATTTCATTTTCTTAGGCTCCAGAATCACTGCAAATGGTAACTGCAGCCATGAAATCAAAAGACATTTGCTCCTTGGAAGAAAAGCTATGACCACCAACCTAGACAGCACATTAAAAAGCAGAGACATTACTTTGCCAACAAAGGTCCATCTAGTCAAAGCCATGGTTTTTCCAGTAATTATGTTTGGATGTGAGAGTTGAGCCATAAAGAAAGTTGAGCACTGAAAAATCGATGCTTTTGATCTGTGGAGTTGAAGATTCTTGAGAGTCCCTTGGACTGGAAGGAGATCAAACCAGTCAATCCAAAAGGAAATCAAACCTGAATATTCATTGGAAGGACTAATGCTGAAGCTGAAGTTCCAATATTTTGCCCTCCTGAGGCAAAGAGCCGATGCATTAGAAAAGACCCTGAAGCTGGGAAAGACTGAAAGCAGGAGGAGAAGGGGACAACAGAGGACAAGATGGTTGGATGGCATCACCAAGTCGATGAACATGAATATGAGCAAGCTCTGGGCGATGGTGAAGGACAGGAAAGCAGGGCATGCTGCAGTCCTTGGGGTCACAAATAGATACGATTCAGCAACAATGACTGAGTAGATTTCCTGTGTACCTGAATCTATCACAACATTGTTAATTGGCTATACTCCAAATTAAAATAAAAAGTTAAAAAAATCAAAATGGCTACAATGAAAGGAAGAAATTTAGAGGAAATTCAGAAAATGTAAGAAAAATAAAACAAAAAATAATAGAAAATGCATTCAGGGTTATCGTTGCCATCTTTCTAAATTCCATATATATGCATTTGTATACTGTATTGATGTTTTTCTTTCTGGCTTACTTCACTCTGGAAGGGGGTTCAGGATTGGGAACACGTGTACACCTGTGGCAGATTCATGTTGATGTATGGCAAAACAAATACAATATTGTAAAGTAATTAGCCTCCAATTAAATAAATTTAAATTAAAAAAAAAGAAAATGCATCCAGGGCAGAAAAAGGAAAATTCAAGAGGCTAAAATAAAAATTATATTCAAAGATTTGAAAGATAAAGTTGAAAACTCTCATGAAAAGCATTCTCTCATTTCATAATGAGGAGACATTGTGAAAATTAAGGGAGGAAATTGTTCGAAAACAATGCAATGCCCATAATTTTTAAATTGTAGGAATTAAGGGAACAAGTAACCACATTATAACGAATTACTGTGGCTTAGCCCAATATATGTAAAAAGACTCACAACTCAAGATAATTAGTAAGTAAGAAAGTGAAGTCGCTCAGTCATGTCCGACTCTTTGCGACCCCATGGACTGTAGCCTACCAGGCTCTTCTGTCCATGCGATTTTCCAGGCAAGAATACTGGATGGGGTTTCCATTTCCTTCTCCAGGAGATCTTCCCGACCCAGGGATTGAACCCAGGTCTCCCACATTGTAAGCAGATGCTTAACCATCTGAGCCACCAGGGAAGTCCCCCCAAAATTCACAACTCAAGATAAGAACATGAAATTTCAAAAAAAAAAAAAAAGAAAACAAAAGAAAACAAATTTCAGGTGAAATAAGCATCCAAAAATCTGCCAGAGAAAAAGTGTAGAGAAAAAAGATAACATGCAAAGTATTAGTATTCAGAATGGTATCTGATTTCACCACAGCAACACCAAAATCTATTTTTTAAAATGAAGCAGTATGTTGACAAGATAAACTGTTAATCACGTCTAAGGGTCAATCAAACTGTCAACAAACTCTATATCTTTATATATATGAAAGGACTCAAACTAGTTTTTCCCATGCTCCATTTCTCCGGAAGCAACTAGAGGACTTTTTTTCGCGATTGAAGAAAAAGACAAAGGAAATCCACGGAATGCTAAGTCCCACATCTTTAGTTGTGACGCAGTCTCAAGAGATCATCCACTGAAGAACAAACAAGGGTGGGAAGCCGCTGAAAGAAAAACCTCCAAGAAGGAAAGAAAAAGAAGGAGAGAAGAAAAAGGAGGAGATGAGCAAACTAAGATGACATATTTGATCATATTGGGAATCCTTAAGGTTCGATGGGAAAATTAGCATTGCAGTCATTAAAGTAATTATAGGGAAAAAAGTTGACGACAGAAAATGTCAACATAGTATACAATATATGTTACTAAAAGCAATATGCTGTTGTATTAACAGCATAAACATTAAATATTGATTTAAGAAGTTGTATACATAGATATGTATATATGAGTACATGTGGACTGGCAGAAAGCCAGTGAGAAAGCCAGATGCTTATTCTCTACAAGAAACAAAAAAGTAATGTCCAAATTGCAATGTCAATACAGATCAACACAGAGAAGTATAAGATAATATAGCAGTGGAGAAGAAAATAATAAAATAAAAAGAGGGAAGGTCTTTTTATAGCTTAGGAACTGTAAGTTCAGATAGACAGTATGAGGGCAATGAATTACTGGTTTTCATTACAAACCCTAAAATACTGTCTTAATCTACTTTTAGAATGTTTTTTTTAAAAAATAAGCAAACATAATATTTACTTAGAAATACAAATTTTGACATTATATTTGATTCAGCGTTTCTACTTCTAGAAATTTATTCTAAATAGATCTTTTCAAATGAGAATAAAGGTTAGGACTTCCCTGGTGGCTCAGGTGGTAGTCTGCCTGAAGTGAGGGAGACCAAGGTTCGATCCCTGGGTCAGGAAGATCCCCTGAAGAAGGAAATGGCAACCCACTCCAGTATTCTTGCCTTGCAAATACAGGAGAGAATAAAGGTAGAGATGTTCAACTGTCTATAACAAGAAAATCTAGAGGGCAACTTACATCACTAATATAGTTACAATTAAATGAATTTTATGCAGCCCTTAAAACTGTAGCAGATAATATTTAATCACATGGAAGATTTGTATAAATATAAATTATCATCATTTAGAATTTTACATATATATGTATCATTCAAAATGATGTATAATTATATATATACACACATATATGTATATACACTCTTACTAACCATCATTTTTAATGTTTCAGATCTGTTCCACTATCTTCAAAACTCAGATTCCTCCCTTTGTCACTGTTTTTTACAGACAAATTTGACTTTTATTCCACAAAGTCAAAAATGTAAAACAAGCTATACCACCACATTTCCACCAAGCTGACAAGTCATCTTTAATCCCACCCAGCCTCCTTTCCTATTACAATGAACAGAACGCCCTCCTCCAATAGATTAATTACTCTAGTGTGAATGATCTGAATCCTGTACCTTGTCATTTTTCTGAATTTCTACGCCCTACTGGATGTTTCTTCTCTTTCTCCAACTTCTTTCTAATCTTTACTGTTGTCATTCAGACAAGCATCCATACATGCTCTAATCTTTTCCATCTTAAACAAGCAACACACAGACACAGACACACAGACAGACACACACACACACATACACACATACATCTTTTTGGTGCAAACTGAGGTATCTGAAAGATGTTTGAGGTGCATGTGTGTCCATTTTGTGCACTCATATGAAGCTTGGCTCATCTGAGCTAAGGTTTCTGCATTCATCCAGTGTTGTTTTTCCTGAATGAAATGGCATATAAACAAGTGAAAATTCAGCGATGCTTAAATTGATTTATAATACATCAAGTCTGAAGGAACAAATTCACATATTCAAGACAATCATGAAATGACTGTATTTTTTAATTTTTCTTTTATAGAATATCATTCCAAGTTTTAGTTTCAAATAAAACATTAGATCTTAAATGTCAGTTAATCTTGAAATTCAAAAATAATATTGAGTTTAATCAAACTAGAGTGATAGAGATATATTCCAGATTTGCATGAACTGGTTGGATAAAATGTACTTGAAAGGAGAAAAAAAAATCAAACAACCAAACAGCAAATAAAAAACAACAAAAAATATCTTCTGACAAACATAATCCTAAATTATACAGAGAGAGATAATGCTGAAGACTTCTGTACTAAAGTGAATGATTTTCAATCAAATGGAAACACTAAAAATGAAATGTACAGAGAAATCCCAGATTATCTATCTTACCCTTCAATACCAAAAAAAAAAAACTCTTATTTTGCATAGACAAATTTTACAGCAACATAAATTTAAATTGCCTGGAATCTGTGCAATTGAGAAAATAGGTGGTGTACAGCATGAGGCTTCCTTGATAATCAACATCTTTGGAAATGAAGTTCCTCCAAGCCTGTTGTAAATACTTGTATTGTGAACTGCTTCCTTGCTATACAGTGAAAATGTCGATGTTGATACACAACAATATTACGGTGTGTATTTACTGCCTCGTAAAGTTAAACTAACTATGTATTAGCCATAGCAATGATGGAAATGTTTCTTAATGCAGTTTATAGCAGTGCTAATTCTGCTGGGGTCCCATGCCACGGCAGGATGAGGTAGTAATGCAGTCATTAATTAAAAGAAACAGACTTTTCACAGGTGGCTCAGAGCCCAACTTTAATTACCTTTGGCTTCAAGGCCTCTGGTAGTGTTATTTCTGCAAGTAGTTCCTTCGGTTGCTGACAGAGTCTTCTATACTTGACAGATTCTGATAAGGTGATGGCAATGGTTTTGCCACTTGTATTATTAAATTTCACATTAAGATTATGAGGAGTACTTAGCTGGCTGGTTGGAAATGATTTAATCGTTCACTGGCAATCTTATATAAGATACTGTCACTTATTTATAGACTTATATGTAAAATCAATTCTGGGCTGTTGTATTTTCTTCTGTTGCTGTGCTATTGGTAGCCATCCATATTTATAGTCTGAAAGGCTGATTTCAGAATAGTAACTTTCAAGCCTCGTTACCCATAAATTCTCCACTAATAAAACCCAATCTGCAAATAATATTATTAGTAAGTATAATAACATGAATGGACATTTACTGAGAACTCACTATGTGCCAAGCAGTATTCCACATGTTTTAAAGTAGTATGTCATTTGTATCTCTGCCAACACCTGTTGGGATAAGTTTTATTATTATCTGTATTTTAGAGATGTCCAGAGGCATAAAGAGGTTCAACAGCTTTCCCAAGTTCTCATACCAATGGAGTAACAGTTCTTGTGGGCTAGAATTAGTTTGCATCCTTTCTTTTTCTGCATCTTTGGATCAGTTTTAAAATATCCATAGAGAACTATATTCATTTATTCAACATCCTGTGATAAACCTTAATGGAAAATAATAGAAAAAAAGAATGCATAAATATGTATAACTGAATCACTCTGCTGTATACCAGAAATGAACAAAACATTGTAAATCAACTTACTTCAATGAAGAAAAAAAAAAGAATAAAAAAAAGTCAAAAAACTTGAAAGAATAGCACAAAACACTTTTGTACTCATAACATTTGCCTTATCTATATATCTAACCTCTTTGTTTTTTAGCAGCCATCCAAAAGTTGTGCAAAATATAATACTTCAGTGTGCAACACATACAAATAAGGACATTCTCTCACTTGATATATTGTCATTTTCACACTTAAGAAAATTAACATTCATTCAATAATATCTACTATGTAGCTCATATTTAAATTTCTCCAGTTATCTCTTTTATAAGTATCTTTTCCGTAGATCCATGATGGATGAAAGTTCATTCACTGAATTTCAGTTCAGTTCAGTTCAGTCACTCAGTCGTGTCCAACTCTTTGCGACCCCGTGAATTGCAGCACGTCAGGCCTCCTTCTCCATCACCAACTCCCAGAGTTTACTCAAATTCACGTCCATCTAGTCACTGATGCCATCCAGCCATCTCATCCTCTGTCGTCCCCTTCTCCTCCTGCCCCCAATCCCTCCCAGCATCACAGTCTTTTCCAATGAGTCAACTCTTCGCATGAGGTGGCCAAAGTACTGGAGTTTCAGCTTTAGCATCAGTCCTTCCAATGAACACCCAGGACCGATCTCCTTTTGGATGGACTGGTTGGATCTCCTTGCAGTCCAAGGGACTCTCAAGATTCTTCTTCAACACCACAGTTCAAAAGCATCAATTCTTCAGCACTCAGCCTTCTTCACAGTCCAACTCTCATATCCATACATGATCACTGGAAAAACCATAGCCTTGACTAGACAGCGGACCTTTATTGGCAAAGTAATGTCTCTGCTTTTGAATATGCTCTCTAGGTTGGTCATACATGAAAAGAAGCCGCTGCTGCTGCTGCTGCTGCTGTTGTTGCTGCTGCTGCTGTTGTTGCTGCTGCTGCTAAGTCGCTTCAATCATGTCCGACTCTGTGCGACCCCATAGACGGCAGCCCAAGAGGCTCCCCTGTCCCTGGGATTTTCCAGGCAAGAACACTGGAGTGGGTTGTCATTTCTTCCTCCAATGCATGAAAGTGAAATTTGAAACTGAAGTCACTCAGTCATGCTCGACTCCTAGTGACCCCATGGACTGCAGCCTCCCAGGCTCCTCCGTCCATGGGATTTTCCAGGCAAGAGTACTGAAGTGGGTTGCCATTGCCTTCTTCAACATGAAAAGAAGCTAACCATCATTAATCACCGGGGCATCCCTGATGGCTAAGACAGTAAAGAATCCAACTGCAATGCAATCAAAACCAAAATGAGACATTAACCCACACCCATTAGGGTGGCTGTTATCAAAGAGAGAAAGAACGAACGAATGAACAAGTGTTGACAAGGATGCTGAGAAACGGGAACTCCTGTGCTGCTCCTGATAGGAATGTAACATGGAACAGCCACTGTGGAAAATGGGATGGTGGTGCATCAAAAATTAAAAAGAGGATTATGATATGTTGCAGCCATTCCACTTCTGGAAAATACTCAAATAAACAGAAAGTAGAGACTCAAACACCTGTGTTCAAAGCAGCATTATTCACAACAGCCAAAATGTGGAAGCAACTCAAGTATCAGTCAATTAATGAACGGATTTTTTAAAGTTATATATTAAGTTGAACAAAAAGTTCATTCAGGTTTTTCCACATGATTTTACAGAAAAACTTGAGCGAACATTTTTGCCAGCTCAATATATTTATATACTGGGCTACATTCCCTAGGTTCTCACAGAGTCAAACAAAACTGATGTAACTTAGTATGCATATATATATATATATATATATACACACAAACATATATATGTATGTGAATATTATTATATTATATATTATACATATATGTGTATAATATTATACATATGTATATGTGTGTATATATACATACATATGCAAGTATTATTATATTATATATGTATAATATATTATAATTGTTATATATACTATAATTATATTATATATAGTAGTCATGTATGGATGTGAGAGTTGGACTGTTAAGAAAGCTGAGCACTGAAGAATTGATGCTTTTGAACTGTGGTGTTGGAGAAGACTCTTGAGAGTCCCCTGGAGTGCAAGGAGATCCAACCAGTCCATTCTAGAGGAGATCAGTCCTGGGTGTTCTTTGGAAGGACTGATGCTGAAGCTGAAACTCTAGTACTTTGGCCACCTCATGCGAAGAGTTGACTCATTGGAAAAGACTGTGATGCTGGGAGGGATTGGGGGCAGGAGGAGAAGGGGACGACACAGTATGAGATGGCTGGATGGCATCACCAACTCAATGGACATGAGTTTGAGTGAACTCCGGGAGTTGGTGATGGACAGGGAGGCCTGGCGTGCTGCGATTCATGGAGTTGCAAAGAGTCGAACACGACTGAGCGACTGAACTGAACTGATTATATATACATATATATGTGTGTGTATATATACATATATATGTATGTGAATAGTATATTATAATTATATATATCATATTTTATATATATGTTTATATATATGCATGTGAATATTATTTGGCCTACACATATATAATATATATATGTATGTGAATATTATATATTATACATATACATATATATGTATTATATATATCATATTATATATTATATATGTATGCAGGATATTGTATATTATACATATATGTATATGTATAATATTCTATAATATGTGGATGAACCTCGAAGTCATTATGCTAAATAAAACAAGCTGGTCACAAAAGTACAGATGCTGTATGATTTCACTTATATGAGGTACCTAGAGTCAGTTAAATTCATAGAGATATATAGTATAATAGTGTTGTCAGTGTATGGTGATAGTGTAGAATGAAGATTAGTTATTCAATGAGTATGGAGTTTCATCTCATCCTCTGCCATTCTCTTCTCCTCTTGCCCTCAATCTTTCCTGCCATCAGGGTCTTTTCCAACAGCTTGGCTCTTTGATGGCTAGATAGCATTACTGACTCAATGGATATGAGTTTAAGCAAACTCCAGGAGAAATAAAGGACAAGGGAAGCCTGGCACACTGCTGTTCACGGGGTCACAAAGAGTCAGCCATGACCTAGTGACTGAACAACAATGGAGTTTTAGTTTGGGAAGATGAAAAAGTTCTGGAGATGGATGATTGTGATGGCTGCACAACAGTGAGAATGTACTTGATGCACTGAACTTTACACTAAAAAGTGGTTAAATATCAATAATTTTACACACTGCCACATCCTATGATACCAAAATGTGCTTTGAAATTGTATCTGTAGTACAAATAAAAACTAACCTACTAAGTTAAGCTCATTACCTTTATACATTTTTGTTCTATAAAATAGTGTATCCAATCAAAATACCAGGTTGAAAAGATATTTGAATTAGTTCATATTTATTTCTTCTTGCAAATAATTATATCTTATTTTACTTTTAACTATTTAAAATATCATTATAATATAGAGCAAAAAAATGTATGGAAACTTGTGCACAGAGAAGTCTCACTGTCATCTCAATGTCCTCCACCCCATTCCCATCTATCCTGTATAGTGGTAACTTAATTAGTTCCTGGTTTATCTATTATTTTCTTTTTCTAAAAATAAGAAAATGCACATATTTATTTGTAAACAGTTTGGGATATAATTGGCAAGTATAACTCACATACAACAAACAACATGCTTAAATTTGGTAAGTTGGCTTAACATAAATTTGTTGTATTTGGCACCCTGACTTATGAAATCATCACCATGATCAAGATAACACATATGTTCATTGCCTCTAAAAGTTTCCTCATGTGACTTCAGAATGCCTCCCTTTTGACCTTTCCCATTTACTAACCATCATAAGGCAACAACTGATTTACTTTCTTTTTCAGTATACATGTGATGGACAGGATAGTAAAATGACACTTACTGAGTATTAATGTGTTGTTTTAAGCTACTAAGTTTGTGGTAATTTATTATGTATGAACAAAAAATAGATTATATTTTGTAGAACTTTATTTAAATAGAATTATATAAACCAATTTTAGTCTGGCTTCTTTAATTCAGTATAATGTTTCATTTTTCCTTGAGTAGAAAATGAGACGTGAAATGGCTAGATGATATGGTGGTTGTATATCTGTTAAAGTGGTTGTACTAGTCTACATTACCGCCAACAGTGTGTGAGTGTGTCAGCTCCTCTACAACACCATCAACACTTGGTATGGTCAATCTTTTAAATTTTAGTCATTCTAATGGTGTATATGGGTATCTCATTGCTGTTTTAATGTGTTTCCCCCCTGACTTTGATGTTTAATTTTGTTTGAATTTCTAGTTCATGCTCCCATTAGTCTATGCTATTCAGTGACTCCATAGCTTCTCTCATACAGCATTTTGTATAAATGTGCTTATACTAATAATTTTAGGGGTTTCACAATTACTTTAGCTGTTTTTAACCTCTTCAATTCCTTTCTATACTGATAGTTTCCTTAACGACGAAAATTATTTCCACTTACATAGCACCAACATACCATATGAGATAAGCAAATTATATAGTTGGCTATTATTCATTTTTTAATTTTACTTTCTGAACATAATTGTTATTCAAGAAAATAAGATTTTTACGCTGTTTGTAACTCCTAGCACAATTCTTGAGTGAAAATTGAAGTGATAGCTTTCAAAGGCTAAATGAATCTTAAACAAAATTAAAAAAATTAATAGAATCAATTATTAGATTTTCCTATTCCTTAAAAAATAAGTTGTAAGTAGTACTATTAGTAGTACTACTAACTAGTAGTACTATTTAATCACTATACAAGTTAAAAAAAAATCCCTCCCTATAGCTGAATAAAATCCTTACCAGATTTGATTAAAAATATAAAGTGAAATAACATGCATTGTGTTTATACTGGATCAGTGAAAATCATTGAGGATCTCTCCTTTGGTCCTCAATGATTCTTTAAACTAGTATGTCTGTCTGTTACAAAAGAAGATAAAAATATAAATGTTTTGCACTGTTGGCTCATAATTCTGGGCACATTTGTTGTGTTGCTAAATATGGTGGCCTAGTTTACAGAAAAACAGAAGTTGTTTATAAGTTGTCAAATTAACAGATCTAAATTAAGCATTCCAAAGACACTAATAACAGCTGTGCTTTTAAATATTTCTTTGAGCCATTGCACTCTCTGCATAGAAACATGTGGCGCAGTAGCTACTGCAATGAGTTCTGTATGGAATAACTTTAGAAAAAGAAGGAAAAAAAAAACGGGGGGGAGGGGGGAGGTTATGTTTTTAGCTTGAAACTAAGTATCTAGGAATGTGTTATATGAGAAGGGGTGCTGAGATATATTTAAGAAGTATCATGACCCTTACATTTCATAAGTAAGAGATGTATTTATATCAGTTTTATTTTTGTATTATAACAATTTGTATAGCAGATTATGGATAATTGTGGCACAACCCACTGAAAACATTCAAGAGGAAATTTTCATTCTGAATTTCTGCATTGCCTGTAGTAAAGTAATCCAAAATAAATAAATGTCTGTAGAAATTATTTAAATCATCACATAATTTACTTATTTGTAATGCTTTCTGAAAGTAACACAAACTCTCTTCCAGTTGACCATTCATAAAGGGAGGCTTAATAAAGCTGAAAGCAGTGACTCCTATTAGGAAAGCAAGAGCTGAAATCAACTAAAGACACTGCTCAATTTATCTTAAAAGTATGTTTGACTGAAGTGTCTTAACTGATTATATTAATTTTATATAGACAATGCCATTGTCACTGTAATAAGCATATGTATAATTTCACTTTTTCTGTAGACATATGTTTTCATCATTTGCATTTGACAATTATAATAACACAGGTAACATATGTGCCCATATTTATGACATATGTAAAAGATTAATCATAACTGTTTTTCATTTTGGAAATTTTTTTTCTTTTTTCTTGGTGTATTATATAAAAAATATAAATAATTGTTTTTTATAAAAAGGGCCAAAAATATAAAAACCTGTGCAATATGGTTTCTAGTTATTTTGTATTTTTATAATTTCTTAATTTTCCTCTGTCTTGAGAATAAGAGATGTTAAATGTAACAATTGTCAGTAGGTTTAAATTCTTTATAAGTAAAATATACTAAATATAATAATAACTATGATTCACTTATGCCATTTTTACAGGTTGTGAAATGTAATACAATTTAACTTAATTTCATCTAAATTTTATTTCTGTGAGATTTATTAATGTGAAGTTTTTTCAGCTTCACTTCTTCTGGGACATCTTCATACTTTTCAAAACAATTTATGTCAATAAGTTCACCGTCACTAATATGTGGCTTTATATCAAGAGTCTGTTGAGTGGAGGTAATGCCAACATACCTAGAGTCAGCTTTTTCTTCTATCATTCTATTTATTCTCTATTCAAATTATATTTCGAGCATTTTCAGTTTTTCTTTTTTGCTGCACCTCATCTTTGTTGGCTGGTTTCTTATTTTAATCATCCATTTTCATAAAATGTCACATGGGTTTCATTGAGAGAAAAGGAGGCAAATACAGCTACATGCTTTGCTGTCTGCTTATGATTTGAATAATACATATCAGTAACCAATCACTGACAGATTTTGAAAGAAATGATGTGAATGGTTAGTAACCATCATGTTCATCTGTTATCTAGATAGTGATTTGTGGACTCAAGAAATAGCAAGTGGTTTCCTGATAGTTTCCTTTCTTGCTGTCCCAGTGGTAGGGAGACCAAGGAATAGACATGAGAAATAGTACATTTGTAATTACTAGAGTAATGTTAATAATATTCTAATTTGTAATCTTGACCAACCATGAAGGAGAATACAGTGGAATAAGAAGAGGAGGCAAGCCGAGATTAATTTTTTTTTTTTACATAAAATGAGAGAATAACACACTTTCATGTTTATGTAGGGACAGAGAGAGAACAGAGAAGGTGAATTATGCAGAAACAAAGTTTTACAAAAGGTGAAAGAGATTCAGACTCAGAGAGCAAGTATATAGGCTGGTCTTTGTAAGGGACAGGAACATCCACTCATAAAAAGAGGACAAAGGACTAAAGGTGCAGATATTGCTGGATTGATTAGTTTTGTACTCAAAAATAAGGGAGCTCAAGATCTTCAGCTAGGGGTGAGAGAGATAAAATAATGTGAGCTGAAGTTAAAAAAAATATATGAAATAGCCTAAAGTAAAAGGGCAAATTTCTTATTTATATGCCCTATGTGTTTGTGGCCCCAAAACCTATCAAGTTAATTGAAGGTCCCAGGAAGCTACAATCTGGGAGAAACAACCAAAAATACAACTTTGGGAGTAACAAAACCACTTGAAATTCCCTGCAGCATGAGGCCGTTGACACAAATCATCAACATTTAGACAAGCTATCATTCTAACTTAATCTCAATCACAGCTATATAGATGAATACAGTTGTAAACTCTAAGGAAATTTTGCCAATGGGAATATTTATAATTTCTCTTTCTGAACTGTAATTTCCCATTGTCACTGCAAAATAAGGCATTATATATTTTTCAATGACAAAAGAAAATAAAAGTTTTAATAATCATTAAATTTTAGAACTCTAGTTATTAAATTCCAGAAAAAATTAAACCCTCTAACATGGTTATTTGCAGGTTTTGCTCTGTAATTAGTATTACTTAAAAGGAACTGAGAAGAGCTTGGTGGTTTACAGTCCACGGAGTCACAAAGAGTCAGACATGACTGAGCAACTAAGCACACAGCACAGCAGCACAGCAAAAGGAACTAACAACTGACAATCACAGTAGTGACTGGAAGGGAAGAGTATCGGGGTGGGTTTCACAATGGAAATGAGGTATTTACAACTGCTGTGCTTAAGTGTTCTTCCTCAAAAATTCTGAGGAGAGATAAATACTTATGTCAAAAATTTATATTGCATGAACAAGCACATGCATATGGTTGATTTTATGGGTTTTTAAAAAATTGTCTTTGTGCTAGATTTCCAAGTCATGAAGAAAATCAAAGTCTTTATAGACTTTAAGATGGGTCCTATGAACTCAGAAAACCAAAATATGTGTTAACTAGTATAACTCTCAGCTACTAGAATGCATGTTGTTATTATGCTCTTTCTATCAAAAAATAGAGTCTTACTCAGATCTCTTTAGGTCAGCAAATGTGTAACTTTTAAGTGTGCTGCCTCAAGAGACTGTCTCACTTTAACTTGTCCCTTTAAAGGGTCTTATGCCAGGGCATTCTCTCTCCTAGTTGAACCATCCTGCATCAGATTTCTACCACTCTCAATGCTCCCCCACCCTCACATAGGCCTCCCAAGTGCACCCACAAGCCTGTGTATGGCACCCACAAGCCTGCCACAATATAGTCACACCTTGATGTCAAATAAATGTGGCATTATTCAACTACATTAACTATTTGTTCACTGCTTTCCACTTTATGTTTATTCAATAATTATGGTCTATCTTAGAGATAAATTCAACACTATTGAGATTATTAGTATTTCAAATAGCTTCAGCTTCTGTAAACAGCTCAAAAGCAGCATCATGATATTTTGAATGCCCTTTAAAAGATACTCCATAGATTGCAATACTAATTTCACATTTGTGTTTATAAAAATATAGATATATTCTGTACTTTAGTGATATTGATTTTTTTCTGACTTTGTTTTAATTTTTCAGTTTTGGTTGTTTCTTTTCTCTGGAAATGTATTCCCACAATTGTTTCCCACCCCCCATTGTTATACCATACCATAGCATATTGCATAGTGCCAGGCACTGTGAACATTATTAAAAGTGCTATTTGATTTTTAATATTTAAATTACTGAGACTAGAACATTGCTTAGCAATGTCTAAACATTTAAAAATCTTCTTGAATATTAGTTAAAATAGGTGAATATAATACATTCTTAAATTGTTTATAATGTTATCACCCTGTAATACTCTGATCAAAAAGAAAGGATCTGTTAGTGAAATGACTGTAAGGGGAAAAAAAGACTATATCACTTACAGTTCATAGTTGAAGAAAACTAAGCATACTAAAAAGCAAAGAGCAAAACTAGAATGCTTTCTTAACCTGGCTCTCCAATGGCCTATGAAATTTTAAGGGATGGTTCATACACAAAAGACAACAGCACAGGAAAGACCAGAGGGGCTGACACTCTCAAAATTATCTACAATTGACACCAGCTTACATTTTACGAAGTAAAAGTTACATTTTTTTTTTCTTACTGAACTTGTCCCTAACAGAGGAAATATCATTGGCCACATTCCAGGACATTAACTGCATTAAACCTGGAGTGCAAAGTGAGGATGCAGTAAGAAATAAAATGAAGTATGTCTTTAAGATGTAGAAAAAGCTTTATATCGTAAGATTGTAGACCACTGAATATTGGTAGCTTTCCCCCATTCCATTCCTGCTAACAAATGTGCACATGTAAAAATGCATTAAGCCTAAATGTAACTCTCTCTTAATCCAAGAGATTCCTCACTCAAAGGCCACTGCAGCAGCCAGTACAAGTAATAGAATGACTAAAGTGGCTTAAACAGTAGGGGTTAATTATTCGATCTTAACTACCAGGCTTTCTGGAGTAGAGGGCACCAATGATTTACTCAGTGGATCAGTGTGTTAGGACTCTGCAGTTCTCATTCATATTCATTCTTAATCTCTCTGTCTCCTCCTCTTGCCTTCCCTCCCCCCCGCCCCCCCCACCTCCGTTTGTCCCTCTCTTTTTTACAATCACAAAACGGCTGCCAAAACTCCGTGCAACATGATGCCCTGCAATAATGCCCAAGGAGGGAAGCAAGATTAAGCAAAGAAAGAAGTCCAGCTATAATGTAAATACAGTGACAGCCTCGACTGGCTGCATAGGGAGCTGGTATTACCTCAGAGATGGCTGATATGAATAGGCCTTTATAGTCCCACACTGGTCACTTATTAGATATATACCTCCTCTGCGAAGGATATCATAACCTTTGGGGCAAGACAACCCTCTGCAGTAGGGGTAATCCCCCTACCTGATGGGGCCAGCAGCTAAATAAATAAATGGAGAGAGATGTCATGTTTGTAAATTGAAAGACTCAATATTAAGTATTTTGTGTATGCATGCTAAGTCACTTCACTTGTGTCGGACTCTTTGCAACCCTATGGACTGTAGCCTGCCAAGCTGCTCTATTCATGGGGATTCTCCAGGTGAGAATACTAGAGTGGGTTGCCATTTCCTACTCCAGGGGATCATCCTGACCCAGGGATCAAACTTGAGTCTCTTATGTCTCCTGCATTGATAGGTGGGTTCTTTACCACTAGCCACCTGGGAAGCCCATTGAGTATGTTAATTATCTCAATTTTTAAAATACAATTGTGCTGTTTCCAAAGATTAATTTGGACATAATTAATTGTCCCCAAATCAATCTTTGGAATCAGCACAATTGTATTTTAAAATCCCAGCAAGTTAATTTAGTGAAAATTTTGCATAGTTTATGTGAAAATATGAAAGGTTAAGAAGATAATAGATGAGGTAGTCTTAAGAAAGAAAAAACTGGATGACTTACAGCATCAAATATCTAGATCTACTTTAAAACTACAGCAATTATACCAATGTGGAATCATTACAAGGATGAATAAAAAGGCCAATGGCACAGAATATGAAATTCAAAAACAACTTAAGGATTTAGGACATGTGTATATTGCAATGAAGTGGGGAATTGATGATATCTTCAATAAATAGTTATTGGTTCAATTAGATATATATGCAGAGAAACTGAATCCTAAAACTCCTTCCACATGCCATTTGCACATTCAAATCCAAAGGGATAGAAAGGAATATATGAAAGGTAAAAAAATAAAAATAAAATTTTGGAAAAAAATATAAGTGACTAGCATAAGAGCAAATAAGGCAAAGGTTTCTAAGACAGGACACAAAAACTATTATCATGGATACAGTTAACTATATTAAGAACTTCTGTTCATCAAAACATATCACCAAGAGGGTAAAAAGACAGTTCATAGGGTAAAATAAAACTTTGCAAGAAAGGAGTTGTTCCCAGAATACATTAAAAAAAAAAAACTCATATTCAATAGAAAAAAGTTGAAAATACAATCTAAAAATGAGAATTAAACAATGATTTATAAATTTACCAGAAACAAAACAAAGCAGAACCCAGTTTCATTAGTCATCAAAAAAATGCAAATTAACTCCATAATGGGTTACCACTACCAATAGAATGACTAAAATTTCAAAGATTAATGAATGAATAATGAATGAATGAATACTGACTGACAGTACCAGTATTATTGCTGAAGATATGGAGCAACTAGAACTATCATTATCTATTAAATCGGAATATATTCATCACTACGAGCTGATAATTTTCTTATATATATATATATGTGATAAGATATATACACATATATAAACATATAAGATCAGCTTCCTGGTGACTCAGATGGTAAAGAATCCACCTGCAATGCAGGAAACCCAGGTTTCATCTCTGAGTCTGGAAGATCCCCTGGAGAAGGGTATGACAACCCAGAATTCTTGTCTGGATGGCAATGACGACCCTGTATGCAAGACAGGGAAAGAGACACAGATGTGTACAATGGACTTTTGGACTCAGAGGGAGAGGGAGAGGGTGGGATGATTTGGGAGAATGACATTCTAACATGTATACTATCATGTGAATTGAATCGCCAGTCTATGTCTGACGCAGGATGCAGCATGCTTGGGGCTGGTGCATGGGGATGACCCAGAAAGATGTTATGGGGCGGGAGGTGGGTGGGGGGTTCATGTTTGGGAATGCATGTAAGAATTAAAGATTTTAAAATTTAAAAAATAAAAAACTAAAAAAAATAAAAAATAAAGATAAAAAAAAAAAAAAAGAGAATTCCAGACAAGAATTTTTGTCTCCAGAATTCTTGTCTGGAGAATTCCATGGACAGAGGAGCCTGGCAGGCTACAGTCCACGGGGCCACGAAGAGTCAGAAACAAGTGAGTGATTTATACTTCACTTCGTTTCCTATATATATATGCCCCCTAACAAAATATCTAGAATGTTCAAAATAGTACTATTTAGACAATATAAATTATTCAGATAACATAAGCAAATTTCATAATATTAAGAATCAGAAGAAAAACACAAAAGAGAATGGTATTATTCCATTTACATAAAGTTCAAATAGAACTAAATCATGATGTGAGAGGCTGGAGAGTGGTTAGCTTGGGAATGGGGAGTAACTAAAAGGGGGCAAAAGGAGGCATTCTAGAATACTTGGTAGTGTCTTATTTTTTTAGCAGAGCCCTTGTTACAAAGGTTTGTTCAATTTGTGAAACTCCATCAAGCTTTACACTCATGATTTATGTACTCTTCTGAACATGGAATATACTTAATAAAAAAATTAAAGCAATAAAATCCATTCTTCATATTTCAGAGTCATAATACCTCTTATACTGATGCTGCTTTTTTTTCTTTTACATGATCATAAAGTGCTTTATGGAGAAGGCAATGGCATCCCACTCCAGTACTCTTGCCTGGAAACTCCCATAGACAGAGGAGCCTGGTAGGCTGCAGTCGATGAGGTCACTAAGAGTCGGACATGACTGAGCAACTTCACTTTCACTTTTCACTTTCATGCATTGGAGAAGGAAATGGCAGCCCACTCCAGTGTTCTTGCCTGGAGAATCCCAGGGACAGAGGAGCCTGATAGGAAGCTGTCTGTGAGGTCACACAGTCAGAAACGACTGAAGCAGCTTAGCAGCAGCAGCAGCAAAGTGCTTTATGTGAATGAGTGAATGACTTTTACCTAGGCTGTCTAGGATTTCCTCAAAGTTCTTTTTGCCTTCATCTCCTGATTTCTCTCCCTGCCTTCTTTGACAGGTTCTGTACTTCACATTTCATTCTTGTATTTTACAGTCTTGTGATTCTGATGGGAATGATCACTTTTTCCTGGCCTTTTCATTTTTTGATTTTCCTAGAAGTTCTCTTCTCTCTATCCTCTGTTTTGTGGATCTCAGAGGAACCTGTCCTTAAGGTAGGGCTTCTTTACTTCTTTAATTAGCAAGGCCTATCAGTACTGATAAATTATTTTCTGACACTTAACTTTTGTACACAAATCTAAACCATAGATTTATAGTTGAATTTGTTCTTCATCCTGACATTCATTTTTCTGAATAATAAAGTCGAAAACTTTGTTTTCTAAATTACAGAAGTAGTAACCTGAAGTAATTTTATTTTTAAATATTAATTTTAATTCCTTAAACTGTATTTTATTTACCTATAAATATTTGGCCAAAAAACCCAGTATTATCATGTAAACATGTTAGATTCTTTTCTCTTATATAAGTTGTGAACATATTTCAATAAAAGAGTTATGAGTATTTAATTTCACTGAAACAGCCATACAACTTCTGGTATCTTTGATTTAATAAACATAGGATTTTCAGGTACTATTTTGATCACCAGAGGTAGCTTATATAGTATTACTGAAATTACAGTGTGAAACAATATAATTTTCCATTTAAAAAAAAACAGGGATTTTAAATTGTAAAAGAAGTTAAATCTCATGTGTACTTCAGAGTCCATGGTGAGTAGAGGTTTTTATTAAATCTCTAGTTTTATAGAAAGACCACTGATTTAAATAAGAAGCTAAAATCTCATATATTTCATATGATGTGACTTCATGAAGTTAGATATCAAAAAATATTAACTGATCTTTATTGTTTAGCATAGGAAATATAGAGATCATTGATTATGATATCAAATAACACTTGGTTTGAGTTCCCAAGTATAGAGCAATGTGTAGAAAAAATACAGCAAGGTAACATGAAATGTAACATCATTTAAAGAAGAAAGAAGTGGAAATTATACACAAAATGAAGACTACACGGTAGAGATGTGATGATCACTCCAGACTGTCATCTGAATCAGCAGGACTGATAAGAAAGGAAATGTACTGCATGGATTAGAGAAACAGCATGGTAATTCTCTAACTATACTATTCATCTAAAGCTCAGCACAGATGCTGCATTTTGAAAAGGATTAGAAAATAGAACATTTAGGAAATGATAAACAAGTTCAGGTGATACAGCACGGTGAAAAGAACAGCAGATTGTTAAGGCAGGTGTGCCCCTGAGGTTACAGCAAGGTAACTGGTTCACAGAGGCCACAGCCAAGTCATTTCTTGTCCTTTAGCCTTGGTGTCCTCATTTGTCAAATGAAAATATTTAGAAAATAATCTCATAGTTCTCATGCAGGTCTCAGATTTTAGTGATATTAATTAGGAATACAGGGGTAACTGAGAGACTACTCATATAATGGGTTTTAAATATGCATAAGGGTATTCTATAAAAGTTGATAAATCATTAATATTTACAACATCCGCTGATGACAGAAGCGGAAAAAATGGACTTAATCAGGAGGAAGAACATAGTTTAGGCCAATGATTCTCAATCCTCACTGCCTAACATTCAACTGGGAAAATCAGACACTAATCTTTGCCCCCAAGATTCTGTTTCAAATGGCTTGGGGTGAATCTAGGCATTGGTGTATTTTAATAGTCCCTTAAATGTTTCTCATTTTCATTTAGGTTTGGAAATCTTTGGGTCAGACATAATAAAATACTGCCTGCCAACGAAAGATTACTGATAATCTCTTTCTCTGGAACCTATAAATATATAAAATCCATTTATTAACTGCAAAATGAATACTATAATCACAATAATAATTAATATCTACTTATACCACATTTACTAGACAATTTTCCAGGTAACTTGAATACATGAATTAATTTTCTCACCAATGTTTTATGTATTTACTCATCTTTTCCTGTTTTTAAAGATAAGAAACATAATAATAGGGAGTTCATAAATTGAGGAGTTCTCTACCCACATTATGCTAGATCCTATATGATTTTACCTTCAGCTACAGAGTTTCATTTGCCTTTAGTTCATTTACCATCCTGTTGTAGTTATGAATAAAAATAAATACTAGAAGAATGTCAGTTCTTTTACTATGCCCTATCTTCTCTTGAAAACATTACATTAATATAAAATGCCTATTTAGTGAATTCAATATACAACATAGCTTAGTTTTCCCACAAAATCCATATTTCCAAATTAAACTCTTTCAAAAGTATATTTTCTTCAAGAAAATCTTATTTATATTTTAATTGTGGCTGCATTACCTAAGATTTCCCATTGAATTTGGTGTTCTAGTAACTAGGACATAAAATTGTTATGTTCTTCTGTCAAACTTTCTATTGGAGTCAATATTATGACTTTCACTATATCAGAAATTCTCACCTCTGTATTGTTTCAGGAGGTCTCTGTGCTGTAGGCATTTTATGGCTCTTTGAGATTAAGATATTTCAAACCTCAGTGACTATATGTTCCCTCTGGGATATTGGAAAGAGACTTTACAGTCTCCATACACAATGCAATTTTTAAAATAAAATTCCATAAATTAAGGCTCTCATAAACCTTTGGAAATGCTGCTGCTGTGAGCAGCTGTTTTGTTGCATTTGATTGCCACACAAAGGTAGAGTTCACAGAATACAGTATTTAAACTTGGACTGCCCTTAATTAGCCTGAAGGTCTTGTGTAAAGATTATATCTTGGCAAAGAGCTTATGCCTATTAAAAAATTTCAGACAGAAGATCAATATGTAATAACCACCTGAAATATACTAAGCAGAATACACTACCTTGAAGAAATTATCACCTATATCTGTCCACTATATAACACAGCTAAAGGCCTGGCAGTAGAGGAAAGCTAAAACTGGGTTAGAGTCAATGAAGAAATTCAAGCTTCAGCTTTTATCCTACAGAACAAAATATACAATATAAAAAAATATCGTCATTGGACACACATTGTCAGCATTGGAATCGCTTAATCCAAGGGACTTTAATATTATACATTTCACATCTGAGCCATGATACCTAGCTGAATAGGAACAGACATTTACTGATTTGTTTTGATTTCATATCTTTCAGCAAGAAATAGGACAAGAGGAGACCTCCTAGGAATCAGGAGATTGACAAGGACAGTGACAATTAAGGGATGATTCTGAAAATTTTGCTATTCTTACTGTTTTATCTGTTTCTCTATGGGAATCAGGAATGATAGTTTCAAATGACTCTTAAGGAAAAGCCAAATTTTTTATGGCATTATTGTTTCCCATCAAAATGCATCATTATAACCCTCAAGATGACAATATTAGGAGGCAACGCCTTTGAAAGATGCTTAAGTTATGAGAGAAGATCCTCCATAAATGGGACTGCTGCCTTATAAAAGAGACCCCAGAAAGCTAGCTTCGCCCTTTCACTAAGTAAGTATACAGTGGGAAGTCAGCAATCTGCAACCTGAAAGAGGCCCTTGACCAGAATCCCATTATACCGGCACACTGATCTTGGACTTCCAGCCTACAGAACTGTGAGAAATAAATTTCTGTTGTTTCTAAGCCACCCAATCTGTCATATTTTGTTATAGCAGCCCAGACAGACTAAGACAAGCGTGCTACGAAGCTTTCAAACAAGTGTGCTCCTTCATGTCACTTACCACTCTGACCTTGCTCCTAAAACGTCTTCCCCTCACTCTGCCCCAATCACACAGACTGGCCACACCATGAAAACTCCCTCTGCAAGATTTTTGCACTCACTGTTTCCTCTGCCTGGATTGTCCTTGTCCCCTCTTCCCTTTCAAGTTTTAATTCAAAGTCTTCTTCTCAATGAGGCTGTTCCAGATCTCCCTCTCTAACTTGCAACAAAACAAAACAAAACAAAACAAAAACAAAAAAACCAACAACCCACTAACTACCTACAAACTTCATGGATCCCACCCACTTATTCTTTAACTCACATTATATATTTTAAATATTTATCCTGTTAATTCTCTGTACTGTTCCTTCCTTGCACGTAATTTTGATTAGGATAAGAATTTTTGTTAATTTTTACTTCTGTAATAACACTCAAATCTAGAACAGTGTTAGTCATATAGAAGATACTCAATATCTGATTAAATGAATGGAAGAAATTTTGAATTATGCTTTTTACTTTCTTTGGTAGGTTTAAACAACCAAGAAAGTCAAAGTTAGGTAGAATTTGGCAACTCTAACTAGACATGAGGTCTTGAGGGTAGATCCTCATAAATGGGATTGCTCTAAGAAAAAAGAGGTAGACAGCAGTATTGAAAAGGAAAAGAAGTGAAGTTAGCCTGAGTCCTGTAGTCTTCAGTAAGCTAAATTTCCCCTAAGACTTTCAACCTTCACCAAGAAAAATAGACTTAATTCTTCCTCTCTCCTACATACTTCTCCATGGAGGGTTAAACACTCAACCTTGTCTCAAGCAGTTTATTTTCCCTGACCCTTTGTCTCCATATCTGGACTTCTGTTGCATTACAAAAGCTGTGGACATCAGTTGCTATTCTTCTAATACCAGCTTCTGGAACTTATTGCTTCCAACTCATCTAAATGATAACCACATCTGATACAGCACAGTTTCTAGTCCCTCCCCAGAGCCCTAGGTCACAAGATGTTCATTTTGTGCTAGTTGTGATCATGAGTTAGAAAGTCAAAAAATAAAATGGAAATTCTCTCTTTCTATTTAGTGGTAATGATTCTGTATCCTTCTCTCTGGCCCTGATGGTTCTGTCTTATGGAAAGAAGAGACACCAGTCTACGATAAGATTAGGAAACAGAGGCTGCAAACCTAGGGTAAAGACTCTTGCTTGTGTATACCACTATCTTATTTATACATAGAATGTGTTCTCTTCTTCAGCTTTTCTGGAAATAAAACCTTTCCTAAAGCAAGAAAAATATGATTAAGTGAGCTTCAAATTTTAACAGCAGGGATAGTATTTCAGAAAACTTTGAGATTTGGGTTTGAAAATACTTGTCAGATCACTTTTTATATGAGATACAATCAGTCTGGAGTTTCCCAGAACGGGACTAGAAAGCCGTTTGGGGCTATGCACCATGACACATCCTTTGCTAAGGAAAAGTATTTACTCAGTACCCTGATAATCTCAAAAGGGAAGCATATATATATCCATAAAAGAAATAAAGCTTATCTATGTTCTTGCCTGGAGAATCCCAGGGATGGGGGAGCCTGGTGGGCTGCTGTCTGGGGGGTCGCAAGAGTCAGACACGACTGAACAACTTAGTAGTAGTAGTAGTAGTAGTAGTAGTAGTAGTATGTCTTATTTATCTTCCTATTATCAATATATAGCATTGAGCCTTAGCTAACATTTACTATCAATCTTTACTAAAGCAATAGGCAATTTGTCAAATGTATATTACTCCACTTAATCCTCAAAAAAGGTCTGTACTATAGCTTCTACTATTAGTCTATGTAGACATAGAAAATTTATGGTAAACTTATCATTACCAAAGGAGAAAGGCAGAGGGGAGGGATATATTAATAGTTTTGGATATACACTACTATATATAAAATAGATAAACAACAAGGTCCTGGTGTATAGCACAGGAAACTATATTCAATATCATTCAATATCTTCTAATAACTTACAATGGAAAATCTGAGAAAAAAAAAGATCGAATCATTTACTATATGCCAAAAATTATTATATCTACTACTGTGGGCAGGAATTCCTCAGAAGAAATGGTAGAGCCATCATGGTAAACAAGACTCTGAAATGCAGTACTTGGATGCAATCTCAAAAACGACAGAATGATCTCTGTTCATCTCCAAGGCAAATCATTCAATATCATGGTAATCCAAGTCTATGCCCCAACCAGTAATGCTGAAGAAGCGGAACGGTTCTATGAAGACCTACAAGACCTTCTAGAACTAACACCCAGAAAAGATGTCCTTTTCATTATAGGGGACTAGAATGCAAAAGGTGGAAGTCAAGAAACACCTGGAGTAACAGGCAAATTTGGCCTTGGAATGTGGAATGAAGCAGGGCAAAGGCTAATAGAGTTTTGCCAAGAAAATGCACTGGTCATAGCAAACACCCTCTTCCAACAACGCAAGAGAAGACTCTACACATGGACATCACCAGACGGTCAACACCGCAATCAGATTGGTTATAGTCTTTGCAGCCAGAGATGGAAAAGCTCTATACAGTCAACAAAAACAAGACCAGGAACTGACTGTGGCTCAGATCATGAACTCCTTATTACCAAATTCAGACTCAAATTGAAGAAAGTAGGGAAAACCGCTAGACCACTCAGGTATGACCTAAATCAAATCCCTTATAATTATACAGTGGAAGCGAGAAATAGATTTAAGGGACTAGATCTGATAGACAGAGTGCCTGATGAACTATGGAATGAGGTTTGTGACATTGTACAGGAACAGGGATCAAAATGATCCCCATGGAAAAGAAATGCAAAAAAGCAAAATGGCTGTCTGAGGAGGCCTTACAAATAGCTGTGAAAAGAAGAGAGGTGAAAAGGAAAGATAAAAGCATCTGAATGTCGAGTTCCAAAGAATAGCAAGAAGAGATGAGAAAGCCTTCAGCAATCAATGCAAAGAAATAGAGGACAAGAACAGGATGGGAAAGACTCGAGATCTCTTCAAGAAAATTAGAGATACCAAGGGAACATTTCATGCAAAGATGGGCTCGATAAAGGACAGAAATGCTCTGGACCTAAGAGAAGCAGAAGACTTTAAGAAGAGGTGGCAAGAATACACAGAAGAACTGTACAAAAAAGATCTTCACGACCCAGGTAATCATAATGATGTGATCACTCATCTAGAGCCAGACATCTTGGAATGTGAAGTCAAGTGGGCCTTAGAAAGCATCACTACGAACAAAGCTAGTGGCGGTGATGGAATTCCAGTTGAGCTGTTTCAAATCCTGAAAGATGATGCTGTGAAAGTGCTGCACTCAATATGCCAGCAAATTCAGAAAAACTCAGCAGTGGCCACAGGACTGGAAAAGGTCAGTTTTCATTCCAATCCCAAAGAAAGGCAAGGCCAAAGAATGCTCAAACTACCACACAATTGCACTCATCTCACATGCTAGTAAAGTAATGCTCAAAATTCTCCAAGCCACGCTTCAGCAATATATGAACCGTGAATTTCCTGATGTTCAAGCTGAAGGAACCAGAGATCAAATTGCCAACATCCGCTGGATCATGGAAAAAGCAAGAGAGTTCCAGAAAAACATCTATTTCTACTTTATTGACTATGACCAAAGCCTTTGACTGTGTGGATCACAATAAACTGTGGAAAAGTCTGAAAGAGATGGGAATACCAGACCACCTGACCTGCCTCTTGAAAAACTGTATGCAGGTGAGGAAGCAACAGTTAGAACTGGACATGGAACAACAGACTGGTTCCAAATAGGAAAAGGAGTACGTCAAGGCTGTATATTGTCACCCTGCTTATTTAACTTCTATGCAGAGTACATCATGAGAAACGCTGGACTAGAAGAAACACAAGCTGGAATCAAGATTGCCAGGAGAAATATCAATAACCTCAGATATACAGATGACACCACCCTTATGGCAGAAAGTGAAGAGGAACTAAAAGCCTCTTGATGATAGTGAAAGAGGAGAGTGAAAAAGTTGGCCTAAAGCTCAACACTCAGAAAACGAAGATCATGGCATCCACTCCCATCATTCATGGGAAACAGTTGGGGAAACAGTGGAAACAGTGTCAGAATTTATTTTGGGGGGCTCCAAAATCACTGCAGATGGTGACTGCAGCCATGAAATTAAAAGATGCTTACTCCTTGGAAGAAAAGTTATGACCAACCTAGATAGCATATTCAAAAGCAGAGACATTACTTTGCCGACTAAGGTCCGCCTAGTCAAGGCTATGGCTTTTCCTGTGGTCATGTATGGATGTGAGAGTTGGACTGCGAAGAAAGCTGAGCACCAAAGAATTGATGCTTTTGAACTGTAGTGTTGGAGAAGATGCTTGAGAGTCCCTTGGACTGCAAGGAGATCCAACCAGTCCGTTCTAAAGGAGTTCAGCCCTGGGATTTCTTTGGGAGGAATGATGCTAAAGCTGCAACTCCAGGACTTTGGCCACCTCATGCGAAGAGTTGACTCATTGCTAAAGACTCTGATGATGGAAGGGGTTGGGGGCAGGAGGAGAAGAGGATGACAGAGGATGAGATGGCTGGATGGCATCACTGACTCAATGGATGTGAGTCTGAGTGAACTCTGGGAGTTGGTGATGGACAGGGAGGCCTGGCGTGCTGCTCTTCATGGGGTCGCAAAAAGTTGGATATGTCTGAGCAACTGAACTGAACTGAAAAACTATCACAACACTGTAAAACAACTATGCTGCTGCTGCTGCTGCTAAGTCGCTTCAGTCGTATCCGACTCTGTGCGACCCCGTAGACGGCAGTCCATCAGGTTCCCCTGTCCCTGGGATTCTCCAGGCAAGAACACTGGAGTGGGTTGCCACTTCCTTCTCCAAAGCATGAAAGGGAAAAATGAAAGTGAAGTCACTCAGCTGTGTCTGACTCTTAGCAACCCCATGGACTGCTGCCTACCAAGCTCCTCCATCCATGGAATTTTCCAGACAAGAGTACTGGAGTGGAGTGCCATTGCCTTCTCCGAATCAACTACATTCCTATACAAACAAAATGAAATGCATGTACTATTCTTCTTCTCTAAGTTACTTTCTATATCAACACTTTTTCTTATAATTATAATGCATGATCTTTTTCCTTGTTTACCCTTTTGTTTTTTACTTCTTATAATATCAATTTCATTAGAAATGTGATTTCCCCATCTTTTAATCTCTGGTCCACTGATAGTTCATCATCCATCCAGTATCCAGATTGGAAACTACAGAAGCTCAGTAATTTTATTTAAGTATGTTATTTTGTTCCCCAAGTTAAGATGAAAATGGCTTCCAATTTTAGTTCAGTTTGAACTTCAAATTACTTAGCCCAACATTTAAGGTTCAGTCAAGTCTTTGTTTGGTTCTTTTTTCTCCTAAATCTATTCTAATCATTCTATAAACCAACACATCAAATTCATCCAATGTTTTCTTATCTGGATGTCTTTACTCTCAACATTCTTTTTCTTGAATGTCTTCTACTTTTTCAAATAGTGCAAATTTCAGCATAGGAAGTCTATCTTCCTTCCCCATTATTCTCTGTCCCCTATTAAGGAAAATTAGTTAACTATAATCTGAATTTCCTTTGGACTTTGAAATATTCTGTATATAGAGGAGTGCTTTAAGTACTGAAGCTAGGGAAACTTAGTTGCCCCCACCTTACTCCACTTGCTATCTGGGAATCTTTGTTTCCTCACTTATAAAGTTAAAATAAAATTGATGTCTACAATAGCATTTTTAAGTTAAAAATCCCCAGGTACAGTGATTACTATCATATGCAAAGAACTCAATAAGTGTTCATTACTCCAAACACTGCAGAATTTACATTTATTTAGTATTATATTTATTTGTATATATGCCTTTGAACTACAAAAGGACTAAAAATTCTCTAAAGTCTATGAAAATATATTATTCTGATCATGTTCCACAATCTCTTGTGTAAAGAAGGTATTCGATTAATATCTGTTGACTTGGCTGATTGCATTGATTAAAGTACACTTTTTCCAAAATGCAGCTTTGTCTGCAAGTGTATTTCTTTCCAAAACAGGAAAACTGTAATTAGCTCTTATTGTGCAGAAAATTCATAAACCTGAATTGCTATGCAGTTCTTTTTCTTCTACAAGTATACACTGTATATGATGCTTAAAAATAATTAGAAACCCTTTGGAGGTAATCAGCTTTCCTTCATACTCTGTGTAGACTATTTTAAATAGCATTTGACTGAGTCTTGTGGTTAGAATTTTATATGATGTCAGTCCTCACTGGAAACACATATCTGCTGGTTTTTCATTTAGAACGGTGGCTCCCACATGCCACAGACTGCCTAAATTGGAATCACCTGTGGTGATTATTAGCATCACAGCTTGCTGGCCTCCATGTTCAGCTCGCTCCAGATTCTCGGGGGTGAGGCCCTGGGAATTATACTACATACAAACACCCTAGGAGATTCTGATGTGTGGCCAGGTGTAAGAAGCTCTCCTCTAAAAAAATCAGCGTAATGGTATCATCACATGAAAATACAGGGTTGTAGACTTTCATACTAGCTATCATGCCTGTATGATCTGAAATAAGAGAAGTTTCAAGTTTTGGACTTTACTTTCCCACAAAAGCCTAAATGAATCTCCAGTACATTCTTTCTTATTGAAAAATTAGTAATAAATTTAAACTTATAGTTTTCCATTTTTAAAGTGATAAAGTCTATCTGGATGTGGCTATAAAATATGTGTACTCGATAGAACTAAAAGGGTGTCATTACAGGATAAATATCAATAAAATAAATAAATAATGCATGATTTTAGGATCATGGTCTTTTAAGAGGCTACTTTTAGGATCTGATTGTGGCAGCAAATTTTAAAAGCAGATTTTAAACCACATATTCATTTTACTGCTGAGTAGTATTTCATTTTATGAATATACCACATTTGTTTCTCTACTCGCCATTGATGGGTATTTGTTTTCTGCTTTTGATTATTATGAAAAATGCTGCTTAAACATGTCTTTGTATGGATGTTTGTTTATATTCCTCTAGAGTAGTTACACAGAAGTGAAATTGCTGATTTATATGATAATTTCATGTTTTTAAGGTTTTAAGAAAGTGTCAAAATATGTTTTTCAAAGAGGCTTTACCAGTTACATTCCCACTAGAAACATATGAAGGTACCAGTTTCTCTGCATATTCACCAAAACTTACTATCACATCCTATAACGTTTATGAATCTCAAAAATATTATTTCATATGAATTCTCAAGTGCAAAATCCACATATTGTATGATTCCATTTAGAAAATATTCGGAAAATATTCAGAAAAGACAAATCTATAGAGACTGAAAGTAAATCAGTGATTGCCTGAGAATGGAAATAGAGGTTTGCTGCAAATTGTTATGAGGTATATGGAATAATAAAGGTATTTTTTAAAATGGAACATAAAATTGGTTTCATAACTATGCAAATTTACTAAAAACTGTATGAGTCCAATGATATACTAATATTCAACTAAAGATATCTATAAAATGTATATATTGATGTAAATGCCTGTGCAAGTATCTGTGCATGTATATATAAATATATAGATGTCTGAATATATGTATTCAGTCCTATTTTTTCAAAGTCCTTCTTATTCAAACTACCGAGAGACAGATTTGTCTACTATATTGAATATAGTAAATGAACATGAGAGCTCATGTAATTATCAACCAAGTTGGTGGTTATATCAGTTATGATTTTTCTGTTGTTAATTGTTTTAAATTTGAGTATACTTGACTTACAATGTTGTGCCAGGCTCAGGCGTGCAGCAAAGTGAGTCAACCACACACACACATATATTCACCCCCTTCCAGACTCCCCTCCCACATAGGCTCTCACAGAGCACCATGTAGACTTCTTTGTGCCATATAGCATGTCTTTATTAGTTATCCATTTCACATACAGTAGTGTGTATATGTCAGTCCCACTCTTCCAATTTATCCCTACTGTCCCTTACTCACTGGTAATCATGTTTGCTTTTCACATGTGTAACTCTATTTCTGTTTTGTACATAAGTTCATCTATACTCTTTGTATAGATTCCACATATAAGGGAAATCGTATGATATTTGTCCTCCTATGTCTGACTTACTTCACTTAGTGTGACAATCTCTAGGTCCATTTGTGTTTCTATAAATGGCATTATTTCATTTTTATGGCTGAGTAATATTCCATTGTACACACACACATACACACCACATCTTCTTTATCCATTCTTCTGTTGATGGACATTTAGGTTGTTTCCATGGTTACCATCATTCTAGCCAACAGTCCTGGTTATTGTAAATAGTACTGCAATGAACACTGAGGTGTATGTATCTTTTCAAATTATGATTTTCTTTGGCTATATGGCCAGAAGTGGGATTGTTGGATCATGTGGTAGCTCTATTTTTAGTTTTATAAGGAATCTCCACCCTGTTTTCCATAGTGGTTGCACTATTTTATATTCCCACCAACAGTGTAGGAGGGTCCCCTTCTCTCCACACACTCTCCAGTATTTACTCTCTGTAGATTTTTTTTTATGATGGCCATTATGATTGATGTGAGGTGATACCTCATTGCAATTTTGATTCCATTTCTCTAATAAGGAGTGATGCTGAGCATCTTTGTGTGTGTTATTGGCCATCTGAATGTCTTCTTGGAATATTGTCTGTTTAGGTCCTCCATCCACTTTTTTTGATTGGGCTGTTTAGTTTTCTGATATTGAGCTTCATGAGCTCCTTGCATATTTTAGAGATTAATTCTTTGTCAGTTGCTTCACTAACAATTATTTTCTCTCACTCTGAGGGTTGTCTTTTCATTTGTTAATAGTTTTCTTTGCTGTGAAAAATCTTTTAAGCTTAATTAGATCCCATTTGTTTATTTTTGTTTTTATTTCCATTACTCTAGGAGGTGGGTCAAAGAAGAGCTTGCTCCGATTTATATCAAAGAGTATTCTGCCCATGTTTTCCTCTAAGAGTTTTATAGTATCAAGTGGCACATTTAGGTCTTTAATCCTTTTGAGTTTATTTTTGTGTATGGTGTTAGGGAGTGTTCTAATTTCATTTGTTTACATTTAGTTGTCCAGTTTTCCCAGCACCACTTATTGAAGAGACTGTCTTTTCCCCACTGTATATTCTTTCCACCTTTGTCATAGATTCAGTTCAGTTGCTCAGTAGTGTCTGACTCTGTGACTCCATGAATCGCAACACGCCAGGCCTCCCTGTCCATCATCAACTCCCAGAGTTCACTCAGACTCACGTCCATTGAGTCAGTGATGCCATTCTGCCATCTCATCCTCTGTCGTCCCCTTCTCCTCCTGCCCCCAATGCCTCCAAGCATCAGAGTCTTTTCCAATGAGTCAGCTCTTCACATGAGGTGGCCAAAGTACTGGAGTTTCAGCTTTAGCATCATTCCTTCCAAAGAAATCCCAGGCCTGATCTCCTTCAGAATGGACTGGTTGGATCTCCCTGCAGTCCAAGGGACTCTCAAGAGTCTTCTCCAACACCACAATTCAAAAGCATCAATTCTTCGGTGCTCAGCCTTCTTCACAGTCCAACTCTCACATCCATACATGACCACAGGAAAAACTATAGCCTTGACTAGGCAGACCTTAGTCGGCAAAGCAATGTCTCTGCTTTTGAATATGCTATCCAGGTTGATCATAACTTTTCTTCCAAGGAATAAGCATCTTTTAATTGCATGGCTGCAGTCACCATCTGCAGTGATTTGGGAGCCCCCCAAAATAAATTCTGACACTGTTTCCACTGTTTCCCCACCTGTTTCCCATGAAGTGATGGGACCAGATGCCATGATCTTCATTTTCTGAATGTTGAGCTTTAAGCCAAAATTTTCACTCTCCTCTTTCACTTTCATCTAGAGGCTTTTAGTTCCTCTTCACTTTCTGCCATAAGGGTGGTGTCATTTGCATAGCGGAGGTTATTGATATTTCTCCTGGAAATCTTGATTCCAGCTTGTGTTTCTTCCAGTCCAGCGTTTCTCATGATGTACTCTGCATAGAAGTTAAATAAGCAGGGTGACAATATACAGCCTTGACCTACTCCTTTTCCTATTTGGAACCAGTCTGTTGTTCCATGTCCAGTTCTTACTGTTGCTTCCTGACCTGCATACAGTTTTTCAAGAGGCAGGTCAGGTGGTCTGGTATTCCCATCTCTTTCAGAATTGTCCACATTTTTTTGTGATCCACAGAGTCAAAGGCTTTGGCATAGTCAGTAAAGCAGAAATAGATGTTTTTCTGGAACTCTGTTGCTTTTTCAATGATCTAGCGGATGTTGGCAATTTGATCTCTGGTTCCTCTGCCTTTTCTAAAACCAGCTTGAACATCAGGAAGCTCACAGTTCATGTATTGCTGAAGCCTGGTTTGGAGAATTTTGAGCATTTCTTTACTAGCTTGTGAGATGAGTGCAATTGTGCGGTAGTTTGAGCATTCTTTGGCATTGCCTTTCTTTGGGATTGGAATGAAAAGTGACCTTTCCCAGTCCTGTAGCCACTGCTGAGTTTTCCAAATTTGGGACGTTAAAAAATGAAGTTGCAACAGTCAAATATAGTACCATGTTATCAAGATCTTTGCAAGCTTATCAAAGTACAGGCATGCAGTACGTACAAAAGAGTCATATATGTTCTAGCAGGATTAGCAGGATGAAAATGCTATTGTAAGCAGATTAACTGGAAATATCATTGATAGCAAAAATGATGTGACATGGGCTGCAGAGAAATGATAGCAATTTAAACTAGTAAGAAAGAAGCCTTAGCCATTGTTAAGGCTGTAAAATAGAAAGTAATGCATGATAGTAAAGACTGTTTAAAGAAAATAACCAAGCTATTTAGTAACTGAAAGGAAAAAGTATGAATGATGGTAAATGGTCTTATTTAATGGAATATAATTTTTAAAAAATCTCTAGAATGGCTACAATAAAATCTTTATTTTGAGCTAATTAAATAAATTACCCAATCCGGGCAGAGAGACATAAACTAAATAAAATCATACAGGCAAGGAAATTTGACTCATATTACACCTGCTCATTTTTTATAAAGAAAGTGATTGTTGAGAGTGCTATTTTGAGAAATTTAATTTGTTAATCTGAATTTGGGCATATTCTATAGCGCTATCTTTTGTTTTTCTTACTAGATGTGCTTCATTTTTTTTACTGCTTATTGTCAACCCTCAGGGGTTTATCTCAACACCTGTTATATTCTTTGAAAGTTATTTTCCTGATTAGCATTTCCTATTTTAATACATGAACATCTGGTAAAGGTTTACCGTAGAAATCCCCTACTCAGAGTTCATCTGCTTCTAATATTTGACTTCCTAACTTTATATTATCCTCCTGAGTTACAGGATAGTGATATTTTAGCATCAGAAAACAATTATTTTTGATGAATCTTTAATATTCAAGATGACAGTCGACAGGATTCATTGAGTACCGATTTCTTGCTCAACACTCTGATGAGCCCAGAGGAGGAGAACGATAAACAGTTTCATTCTTGTTCTGAAGGAGTTTCAAACCTGGTTGGGACAAACCACTAAAATTCAAACAGTGAACTATACACAGTGCATGCTTGCATGCTAAGTCATTTCGGTCATATTCAACTCTTTGCAACCCCATGGACTGTAGCCCACCAGGTTCCTCTGTATATGGGATTCTCCAGGCAAGAACACTGGAGTGGGTTGCCATTTCCTTCTCCAAATATACACAGCAGTGCATCATTAGCATTTTTATTTTGTGGCTTTACAGTGAGAGATGAAGGCTGAAGAAAAGAGAAAAAGTTTCATACAGGAGATGTTATTAGAGGAAAGAAAAGACTTTGGAGATATGAAAGTTAAGTTATACATTATTATAGCAAGGGAAACATCAATTAGTTTATCATAACGCAGCAGGACTTATTTTTATTATTTTGTTGCATTTCCCCCCATATTATTTCTAGTTTACTTTTTAAAATATAATCTTTATCAAATTCCTTTAAACTATAGACTTAAAATACCTGTGATCTTTCCAGTCTTGATTAATAAGGACTTGATTTCTTAAGTGTGCTGGATGATAGTTTGCTTGTGTATTTTCTAGCTTAAAGTTAGGGCTATTAAGAAATCTGCTGCTGCTGTGAAAATGTCATAACTTTTTTTACTAATTTAATTTTATTGGCTTGATTTGAAGCAATTAGAAAGAAAATATTTGGGCCACTAAACCTAAGCTACAATTTCTCTTTGAAACCCTGCTAATAAAAATTTAGTTCATAAAGTATTCATCATTTTAATGCAAAATAACAATCTCCCATTCTGTTGAGTACTTTTCCATAAAGAAAATAAATAGATGGACTTTACAAATAAAGGATACAAACCTATTTTTATATTGATAAATCAATTTGTCCTTGTTTCATACAAATTATACTATAAACACAGATTAAACAGTCAAGTATTTGTTTAAGTAAGGTAATTCTATGGCAATTTCTTCACCTAGCCAATAATTTACCATTTATATCTATCATAGTTCAAATTTAATTTGAGTTTAAATTACATTAACACGTAGGTGGTCTCAGTTTTAAAAGGATAATAATTCTCTCATTCACCTGAAGATTCTGTTTTAAAATACATTGAAAAAATAACAGCTTTTTCTTGGTCCACAAAAATAATATTGTTACTGATCATTGGATAGTCACAGAAAAATATGGCATACTCCATATTCCAGTGTTCCATGTAAATTCTGGGCTTCCCTTGTGGCTCAGCTGGTAAAGAATCAGCCTACAACGCAGGAGACCTTGGTTTGATCCTTGGATGGAGAGTATGGCATACCCCCATATTCCAGTATTCCATGTATATTCTATGATTTCTGGCACTCAGAGTGCTAAGACGTAAACTCAAGATTCAGAAGTTGCCGAAGAAAATTAAAGAATAGAGACGGTCAATTTTGGTCTATATCCTCTGTCTCACTAATAATTTTAGGAAGATATCATTTTAGAGCAATCCTAGAACCTGATGCTTTAATAGGGACATTCATCTATTCAATCTAGAATGATATGCTCATTGCCTATTCTCTGGGACCTATTTCATCATTATTTCAGAATGGCAGATTTATAAATATGTGGGACAAATATCTACTAGATCATTCACTTCTAAAACATGGAATATGTAAGTTGTGGAGGCATCTTCAGCATTCACACCAAAGCAATAATTCAATTCTATTGCTGTTGCATTCTAAATACCTCAAAATTCTTCTTTTCGAAACCATAGTTCCATTATGGTCTTGGTTCAGCACTAAATCACCTTTTACCACAAACTTGGTGCGTAAGCAAATTGTCATAAAATTGAGCACGCTGGCATGCTATTCTGGCAACAGAGGGAACTGACAGCCGAAAAGGCCTCCAGACGTAGGCATAAGTATCATCTCTCTCTGTATACACACGCACAAACACACACATGGAAAATCCAAATATATGTATATGTCAATATTTCCTAAATAGAATTTACCATTTGCAAAATTTCAGTCATGGTGAAGGCTCAAGAATACTCAAGATTTTTGTGCTGGCTCCATACTCCCTCTAATCCTTCTTGCCCATTTCTTCTTTCTATGTTGGACCACACTGCCCTACGGCAATATCAAAAATGATATGCTAATTGTAAAAACTTCTGCAAACTGCTTCATATCTACTCTTTAACATATAAAGACTTTATATCTTGAATAGCATTTTATCAACTGTATTTTATGGCTTTAGCTGTTCTTTTCCTATTTTGCTAGTTCACCTGCCGCAAGGCAAAAATCTCAAGATATGCAAAACCCACCTTAGATTCAAATGTGCTCTGAAAAATCCTTTCAGTCTTTGAATAACTTTTTCAAATACCTTTTGTTCTGCAGATGAAATGGAAGGAATATTAAAGACTTTCTTGAATTTAGAGGGAGAAATTATCTTCCAGGCTGAGTACTGCCTGGATAAATCCTGCCAACAATCAATCCTAAGAAGTTTTTTGTTTTTTTTTTCTCATCTTTCTTTTTTTTTTTTCCTTCCCCACCATTAAGCTCAGTGTTTCAGTTCCCTGTCCTCAGAACTCACATTTCCTACCTTGAAGTAAGTAGTGGTAAATGTTTCAAAGATTCTTTAACATCCTTACATTCCACAATTACAAAGTTAAGAGAAAGTCTTTGCACTGGAGTTAAAGGTTTAACTTATTGCTTAAGCCTGATTAATATACATTGCATTGGGCACTAACCTGAGGAATCAGTCTTCTAATTTTTTCATTTTTCTTTTAATTGAAAATACTGGTTTTGTGTATTTGTAACTTAGATTTTTCCCATATTATAGTCATTTACACATGACAAACCAGTAAATATATCTGCTCTTGCAAAGCACCAAGCAAACTACTATCCCTGAGAGTCCCAACACCCAGGTATAGTCAGGACTCACATTTACATGGCCATCCATTCAGGTCCTTTTCTCAGCACATCAGATTTCTCACCAGTGAATGTGAGCAACCTGGAGTAACTATGGCCTCACTGTATTTACTTTTATTAGGTGTTTCAGCCATGTAGGTGTTTTCTATGAATTTTTTTAATTAATTCCTTTTCATCTCTTTTCATCTATTTATTAAGAGAGGAGCATTCAGATATCTGGACATTTTAGACAGCAAAGTAAAAACCAGAGCACATTGAAGAGGCTAATACAATCTCCAGCTGACTTAATGGGAGTTTAGGCTTTTATTTGATTCCATAGATATTTGCTGAACAAAAGTGTTAGTCACATTGAAATGTTAAAATGGACCTTGGCCTCAAAGGTCCACTTTTTGCTTCAATATTAAAAATGAAATGCAGTCATAGGAAAGAGGAAATAATTTTCCCCTAGAATTGCATGTTTCCGCATTTGTCTGAAATTCAATTTATTGGGGTGTAGAGGGTCGACAGGGAGAAAGAACCAAGTATATATAAATGCAAATTACTGAAACAGGAATCAATACTTATGAATGAAAAAGTTCTGGCTACTATTTGTCAAATCATCACATCATTATACAATAGAAGAAAAGGACTTTAAATGAAAATGAATTATATGATATATATACAAAATGTGTAAGACCTGTCAAGTTATATTTTTAATATGCAGAAAATGCTCCCACGATCCTAATTCCTGTGTTGCCTGGAAAACTAGGAAAGCTTAAGAACTGAGATACAGTAAGAGGGGCAGAGGCAAAAGCAGACATCAGAAGAATTATAGGTAGTTTACTGTATATAATAGTAAATAGGATAGTAAGAAATAAAATGGGAGGGTAAGTGGGAGCCAGAATCCCAGTGCCCCCAAAATATGAACTTCATCCTGAGAACAATGGAAAATCTCTTGAAGAATTTAAAATCATCTGACAGGAATGCATTTGTGTTTTGAAAGGTCCTCTATCTTCAGGGAAAAGAATGGATTTGAGGACATAAGCCTAGAGAAAGGTCTTGTCATCATCCAGCAGAGAGGGGATAATGCCCTGAACCTTCACAGTGAGAATGAAATCCTGTGTAGACAGCTCAGCCATGAAATGAATCAACAAACTTTTCAGTGGAATCTTAACCTAAGTGGCAGAAAGTCTTCCATCTTGTGTTGGAAACAACAGCTATCATACTGAATAGAAAAATAGGCTTCTGTGGAATGAGTCAGCTACAGACTAAACTGGCAGGATCTTTTCTCTGAATTTCCTAAGTTTTCTACTTATTGAAGCTGATATCCTTATAAAGGATATCAGACCACATGAGAAGATTGAGACATGGAGGGGTGGCATGGCGTGCATGCTCAGTTGTGTCTGACTCTCTGCAACCCATATGGACTGTACCCCGCCAGGCTTCTCTGTCCATGGAATTTTCCAGGCAAGAATACTGGCATGGGTTGCAATTTCCTACTCCAGGGGATCTTCCCAACCCAAGGAATCGACCCTATGTCTCTTGTGTCTCTTGCATTGGTAGGCAGATTCTGGACCACCTCACCACCTGGGGACCATGTTGTTTCAGCGTTGAGTCTTTTAAAAACTTAACCTCTCTATGCCTCAATCTTCTCATTTGCAAAATAGAAATAGCAACAGTATCTATCCAGTGGTGTGTTGGCAAACGTTTAACAACTGGCCGTTGGGGTAGAGGATAGGAAGGGTAATCATACTTTGCAGTGCTTCTGATTTCCATGGTATAAATTATTCCACTAAGACCACTTTCAAACTATTACAACTTTATATCAACTAGCTAACAAACTTCCTAGAAATTTAACAACTAGCTGTCATAAGCCAATACAAATATGCTCTGTCATACCTCTGTATTTACCTTGTGGCTCAGCTGTTAAAAGAATTCACCTGCAATGTGGGAGACTTGGGTTCAATCCGTGGATTGGGAAGAACCCCTGTAGAAGGGAAGGACTACCCACTCCAGTATTCTGGCCTGGAGAATTCCATGGACTGTATAGTCCATGGGGTCACAGAGAGTCAGACATGACTAAGCGACTTTCACTTTCACACTCTTTGCGACCCCTTGGACTACACAGTCCATGGGATTCTCCAGGCCAGAATACTGGAGTGAGTAGCCTTTCCCTTCTCCAGGGGAATCTTTCCAAACCAGAATCAAACCTAGGTTTCCTACCTTGAAGGCAGATTCTTTTACCAACTAATCCACAAGAGAAGCCCAAGAATACTGAAGTAGGTAGCCTATCCCTTCTCCAGCGAATATTCCCAACCCAGGAATCAAACTGGGGTCAAAACTGAATGTTCAAATATATACAAAGTACTTACTGTACTGTCTATACAGTACTGTCATATTGAGAGCTCAATTATGTTTATTATTATATTGGTTCTCAATATTTGCATCCCCAATTCTAGTTAGAATTATGTAAAAGGTTGCTCCATTTTAAAAATTAGTTTTTAGAAAGTTCTCATACTTTACAAGTTTCTAAATAAGCAATATTCATAAAATATCTCATTTTTAATGGTCTCCCAAAGTTGCCTAGTTTTATTTCAATGAACTCTGGAGAGTTATTTCTGATTATCTATGAAAATTGTTTCATTCTTCTCATTAGCTTTATTGAACTTAAATCAAGCTACCAGAGAATATCCGCAATGAATTCGTTTGAGGCCTTATTTGAACATGTCTTTATACTGCTGATAATGTTTGTTATCTTTCAGATAAAGTGTTATATTTGTAGAAATTAATCTTGAAAATAATAAGTATTACTAGTATACACTTAATTAATTCCTAAGGTACAGATTCTTCCTACCAAGAATGAGGTACAAGTCATTATCCTTCATCAAATCATTATAATATATCTTTATGTTTTTTACTTGGTTTTTAAAATCATTTTTATATAAAAGTAATATCACTGAGAAATCCATAAACTTATAAATTAGTATACACTAAAAGATATAATGGAATTAAGAAACAGTTTCAGTTATTCCTTTTTAATGACTAGTGCCTTATATGAATAATCATTTCCAGGGTAGGATTTGTGAAACTAGCTATCCGGTGGGAATTTGACAGAGAACATCTTATACTAAAATAATATAATTGCTAAAATATCTAGCTAAAAAATCTTGCTAGAAAGCAGTTTTACCTGAAAAATTATTTGGAATAACAGAAATGAGTAAATTCATGGGGACATCATAATAAAAGTCTTGAAATCACATGTCTTGAGCCATCAAAGATTTATGGTACTAGGATAAAATTTTTTTATGGGTTCAAAAATATGTATTGAATTCAGATTTTAAAAATAGTGAAATACTAAAGAACTGGTCCACAATATAGATGCACTATACTACTAATTTAGACACATACATCTTTTCACCTTAGGTTTTAAATTGAGTCATTTGTTGCCATATTAGCTGATATATACATCCTAAACACCAGTTTTTCACTTAGCTCATTTATCTTGAGATAGCTTAAAAATATCATTAGGCTCACATACACACACACAAATATGGGCCAATAAAGTTTGTCTAATGCTCCCTCTTTTTCTTTCACAAATTTAACTCTTTCCCCACTGCAGTACTTTATGGTTGTTGGCACTGTAATCCCCCACCACCACCTCACTTGTTCTTAGTTTATTTCAGGAGTGATGAGAACAATTATATATATATATATATATTGAAGGTGCCATTTCCACGTTCAATGACCAATAAAGCCTCTAGGGAAGAGAACCCACTCACTAGACTACAATTGATTAGTGTTGTTTCAACACATTTTTAGGACAAAATGACAAATCACCAGAGACAAGGTGTGAAGAAATATATTCAGTTTGACTGAACAATCATGACTCACCAGGCTATAAACATGGAACAATTTCATTTTCCAATAAATCCATTGCTCACCTCTCTTCTACTGAATGGGAGTCATCTTTAATGATAGTTCAATCTGATTCTATACATTTTTTCTGTCACTTTTGGTTATTAAAAATGTCATTCCTGTCCTTAAGACTCGGTTCTCTTCCTTTTAAAACCAAATATTACCATGATTGTTTAACCTCAAATTGTTTAACCTTAACCTTTTGCATTGTTTTCCAGAAGCACAGAAGAGTCATACATCTTCACCATGCTGTCTCTGCACCCCTTGTCTTACCTTTATCAGCTATTCCCAGTCCTTCTATGTCTTGACAGAGTCCAGCACATTTGCTCAGTAATGGGAGACAACCACCCACCAGTTCTTGAATTAAAATAGGAGGGCTGAGCAGTCCCAATTTTGTAAGAATGGTCTGTCTCTTCTGAAAACAAGGAGTCTGTTTTTTAAGAAAAATATAAATAAATGCAAAAACAAAGCCCTGTTTTTAGAAAAGCTTACCAAATTAATTTAGTTTCTCTGGTTCTAGGATCTCTCAGGAGTCAAACCAACAGAAAGCCTATGAAGAAAATTTCTCAGAAGTCTCTATTTTTGACACAGTCAATAATATCATTTCTGTAATTTCGGCAGGATTCTTATCCTCATTTAAAGAAAAATATTTTGCAACCCAATAATAATAATATATTGCTCCTGCAGATGTTTAGCTGCTAATTTGTGTCCAGCTCCTTTGTGAATCCATGAACTGTACCCTGCCAGACTCCTTGGTCCATGGGATTTTCCAGACAAGAACACTAGAGTGGGTTGCCATTTCCTTCTCCAAGAGAACTTCCCAACATAGGGATAGAACCCATGTCTCCTGCTTGGCAGGCAAATTCTTTACCATTGAGCCACCTGGGAAGTGCAATAATATACTACAGGTAACTTTTAAGCCTATCTTGTAGTCAGTACACATTTAATTCTAAGATTAAGAGCAGTAATTCTGAGGATATTTATATAGCCCTCAGACATTGCAGAGAAATTAAATACATTTTTATTAAAATTATAATTAAAATCAAGATAACAAAAAATAATGAAAACATTTAGTAAATGTTAAATTCAAAATGATATTTTCTAATTACCATGCTTCCTATGTTTCAATTCATTGAAGAGCAACTGATTATATTCTGCACGGAATTAGAAAACAATAGAAAGCACCATCCCTAAATGCCAAAACTTCTAATGCAGTTCATAAGTATCTGTAGAGCATCCTTCTGAACAAATTAGATTCATTGATTCTACTCAAATTCAACAGGGTGAATTACTAAGAAGTCAACTAATGTTAGTCACCTTTTTTTTTTTTCAGTTTCACCCAAGAAAATAACTAGATTTGCATATCTTAATGAGCAAACTTGATCTTACTATATCACTGACTAGGGGTATAATGAAAAGATAATAATTGTCAGAGGTAAAGTCTATGTTTCCTGATGATTGGGAAGCATTTAGAATGGTGGTTGATGCTTTGAGTGGGAGAAAATGAAGTTGAGGACAATAAAATATTTGAGGTTTCCCAAAAGTTAAGAAGTCTGACTTCATGCAAAGGGTTGGAGTCATCCATAGACTTATTCACCCACTATTGATGTTGGTATGTTGATAATTAGAAAGCTCAAACAACTGAAGTCTAGAAGAGTTCCTCTTTAGGTATCTTTCTCTTATGTAGTTTCAATATGGTCTCTTTAGAATGGTTGCTTCAGGGTAGCTGAATTGCTTACTTTCAAAAGCACAAGTTCTGAAAGGCAAGGAAAGGCATTCATGTACCATGAATGCCATTCTCAACTCATGCTAATAATTAGCAGAAAGTTTCTAAGGTCAGACTATATTCCTATATTCAGGAGGAGGGAAATTAGGTTCCACTTTTTAATAGGAGAATGCCAAATAATTTATAGAAATATTTTTAATCCTCTACCACTTATAGGAGGAAGAAGGTGATGATAATGATTGTACTTTAGGAATATTACAATTTATGTTTATGCACATTCAAATCACAGGCTTAGAATTTTATTTGGCATAGGGAAAATTACCTTCATTGTGTGTTTACTCATCATCTCTATTGAAATAAAATATAAAATGGAGACCCAACTTGAAAATTCCTTGAACACACAAAATCAGTTGAGAAACCTAATTTAGCTTATCCTGCAACATAAGCAAAAGTTAATGTCTGCTATTTCTTGTAAATGCCTCTGAAAATTATAAACAGAACCTGAATAGTTTTCCAAAAATGTCATAAACTTTTAGCCAACCTCCTGTCACTGGAAAAACCCTAATGCTACAACAAATCATTACAAAGATTAAAGAGGTTTCACATTTCCACTATATAAACTGTCCTATAGCAACATGACTCTGAGCTTCATCCCACTGCTTATCTGAAGGCTTCCAGTTCATGAACTGTTCTTCTATGTCCATTAAGCTCTTATCAAATACAATTGTCTTGATTTTTCAAGTTTCTGGGATTTGACATCTTCATATGATCGTTTTTACTTTTGTTTTTATGTCCTTCTTTTCATAACACTGGTATCCTGGATCTGCCATCCAGATTTCTTATCTTTTCCACTATATTTGTCATCATACGTTTTTTCCTCAGTGCCTCAAGATATGTTTTGCACTTGATATTTCAGAACTCAAAATTGTCTTTACCTTGAACTATTTCATTTAATTGTTTCTTAAGGAATTTTGTTTCAGGTTCCAAAAGTGAAGTGAAGTCGCTCAGTCGTGTCCGACTCTTTGTGACCCCACAGACTGTAGCCCATCAGGCTCCTCTGTCCATGGGATTTTCCAGGCAATAGTACTGGAGTGGATTTCCATTTCCTTCTCCAGGGGATCTTCCCAACCCACGGCTCAAACCAGGGTCTCCCGCATTGTAGACAGACGCTTTTACCATCTGAGCCACCAGGGAAGTTAAGTTCTTTTAATTCTACTTGGATCAGAAACACAGAAGTCATTCTAATATCTTTTCTTTATTTCACTGGATGTACATAGTTTGTGCTACCTGAATTTCCTCACTCTAACAGATGGACCCTTAATGTGATGCCTTTTTCCTCTATAGGTTCACAGACCAAAGACTTTGTTGAGTTCCATCTTAAATGGAGTTTAACTCCCAGATTTTGGAAGGTGATATGTTCTCTAATCCAAGGCATTGTTAGTTTAGATGCAGCAGACTACTGTTCCTGCTAAGGTGTGCACAGCACATCTCACTGCCCCTTTGTCTCCTCGTACTCTCAGAATTTGAGTCATGAGAACACACAGCCACTCTACTCCTTCTGTTCTCTTGGGAGAACAAGCGAGATAGAAGGCATGTTCATGGGGGAAGTGTGGGGTGAGGCCAACTCTACTCAAAAGGAGTCCGCAGATCTCTGTGGGTCAAACTTTCTGGGATTTAATTTTCTGTCTTCTCTTCTAGAACACCCTTAAAGCTAATCTTCAGGTGTACTTTTCATACAGTATGCAAGCCATTCTTTTTCTTTTCTTGTTTCAAGGTTTAACCTTAAAAGATTAGATAAAACAAAAATATTCATTTTACATTTAAACCTATTATGTATCCACAAGGAAAGAGTTTTTGGCACTATAAACCTTCTTAGTATCCACCTTTCTCAATCCCAGTGTCAAAACAGTTGTGAACAAGTTACCTGTAAATTCCAGTTGCCAGTTAAAATGAAATTGCACCTTTGTAACATGTAGCTTCCTTTAGACTTTCTACACTACTGAGTTCATTATCTTACTAACAGCCTGTTAGTATTGAACATTTCTTTCCATTGTTAACTTAACAATTTTAGCTTTTTTAGCAATTTAACTATTTTGTTGGCACAATGGCTTTCAAAGGGACCAGCCATTTTATTTTCATGACTTAAAATCATATCTTGAATATGGAAAAATAGAGCAAACCTAAAAAAATTCAAAGCAGTAATTTCCTCATAATTGCTTAAAAATTATTTGTGTGTGAAAAATACAAATCGCTCTGTAAATTTCTTTTCATAATTTCAAATTATATCAGAAAAGATGTTGCAAATAGTGGCTAAAGATGAAAAATTCAACATTAATTTCATTATACAAACAGCAAGCAAAAAAAGTAGAGAGAAAAATTAAGAGAGAATTAGAAGAGGTCCTATCAATTCCCTTTCCAGAAAGTTAAAATCATATTTGTTTCAACAACAACAATAACAAAACAGTAAGAGGGGAGGCCCAGCTACTGACTCACTATATTTCACGTCTCTTCTATCCAAAAAATGAAACCAGTCTAATGGGAAATTATAATTAAAAGCTTTACTTTTATTAAAAGTCTGTGACAACTAAAACAAAGAAAGCTGTTGCTATAGAATGCCAAATCATAGGGAAGGATTTTAATATCAAGCTGGCTCAAGGCAGAGTTATCCTTGCATGGGATTTGCTCCAAGATAAGAATGATAAATAATTGAAAATAACCATTTTTTTATGCTTGGGAATAAATTTGTGGTTAATATAGATTGTGGAGAAAAATGTCCATAAACTTAGCTCATTTTGTTTAAATTTTATTCTGAGATTTCATGTTCACTTCCAGATATAATTGGAGAAGGAAATGGCAATCCACTCCAGTATTCTTGCCTGGAGAATCCCATGGATGGAGGAGCTTGGTGGGCTACAGTCCACAGGTTGCAAAGAGTCGGACACAACTGAGCGACTTCACTTTCACTTTCACTTTCCAGATATAATGTTCCTTATGATTATTTTGCCTACCTTATTTCCATAAAGGATTATTATGTACTTAAAATGGCAATTCATGTGAAGGAGTGCTATTGGTTTCTGATAGTTAACTACACCTTTTGAATGAACCCTGGTGATCCAGATTATGTGAATAAATGGACAGGTAAAGAGTCCCAAGTGCCGAATTTGAAACTCAAACAAAAGCCAAACAAGAATCAATTTATTTACACGGTGTTTATTTAGCAACTATTTTGAACTCAGGAATGCTGAGCATTAGTAATTCAAAACATGCTTCCTTTCAGTGAACATCATCAGTGTCTGCTCTGAAGGTTAAATTATAAGCAATATAAAATTCAAGCATAGATCTGCAGCTTAATTATTTCAAGCAGATTCCTATATTAAAAAGAGTGGGTTAGAATATTATCTTTTAATATTAAACTTTCATTTTTGGAATAACTTCAGAGTAATAGAAAAGTTGCAAAATAGTACAGAGTTCCTCTATCTCCTTCATCCAGCTTCTCTGAAATTAACCTATTATATAATCAACCACAGTTCATTTATCAAAATTTAAAAAATTAACATTAATAGGAAATGAATTCTAGTAGCAAAATTACAGATTGATTTTATCCACATTGTACCAGTTTTTCCATTCTTCCTCTTCTAGGATTTAATCCCGGATATCATGACATTTAATCATCGTGTCTCCTTGGTCTGCTCTGGTCTGTGGCGGTTTCTCAGGCTTTCTTTCTTTACAGTACCTTACACTTTTGACGATTACCAGTCAGACTTTTTTTTTTTAGAAAGTTCATCAGTTTGACTGTGATACGTTTCTCATGATTACATACTTAGGGGTGAGGTACCTTTCTCATCTCATTATATGGTAGGGGAAGAAAATTTGCTTTCCCAAAATGTGTGTCTTTTTGTGTTGTTGTTCCAGTCTTATTGAGATATAATTGTCATCCTGCACTGCATAAGTTGAAGGTGTACAGCATAAACTTGACTTACATACATCATGGGATGTTACCACAATATTTGTAGTGAGTATCCATCATCCCATATTAATACAAAATAAAAAGAAAACAAACATTTTCTTCAAGATGAGAATTCTTAGGAATCACTCTCTTAACAACTTTTGTATATAATAGAGAGTAATTATAACTATGGGCTTTCCAGGTGGCTCAATGCTAAAGAATCTGCCTGCCAGTGCAGGAGACATGGGTTCAAGCCCCAAATTAGGAAGATCCCCTGGAGGAGGAAATGGCAACCCACCCCAGTATTCTTGCCTGGGGAAAGCCATGGACAGAAGAGCCTAGTGGGCTACAGATCACAGGGTCAAAAAAGAGTCAGATATGACTTAGTCACTAAACAACAGTGATAATTGTATTTACCTGGTAACTGGAGGTTTCTATCTTTTGACTACCTTCATCCAGTTTTCCCTTGCCCCAAACCCACCTTTGGTACTGCATATCTGATCTCTTTTTCTGTTGGTTTAATTGTGTGTTTGTTTCTGAAGTGTAATTGACCTACAACACTATGTTAATTCCTACTATACAACATAGCATCTCAGTATTTCTATACATTTCAAAATGATCACCACAGTAAGTCCAGTTACCGTTTATCACCATACAAAACTATTATATAATTATTGACTGGATTCCCCACACTGTGTATTTCATCCCCATGGCTCATTCCTTTGTAATATTCAGCCTCTGATAATTTTCACATGAAAGCCCAGCTTCCTGAATTTTTTTGAGAAATTAGAAGATACAGTGATACTATGCTGTCAGCCTACCGGCCTACAGTCAGTAGAAGCTGGGTGCTTAATGCCTCCTTTTGTGCTTTCCAGGATTGCATTATTTTCTAGAGCTTCCCTCACTCTAGGGCTCAGTGTTAGTGCCATTCGATAATTCATGAGCTATTTGCTTTATTAATTTTCCCAAATGGCCCCTGTGGACATTTGAGCTTCTGATCTTCATCTGACATTCACCTATGACTGTCTTTTAGATAACAAAGTTTGAGAAGAGCTTATGTGTCTCTATGACTCATGTCCTTCATAAATTTGAAATTAGCAGTCATTCTTAGGATAGAGGACACTTTCTAGGTATTATCAGAGACTTGGCAGCCAACAGTCTGAGTTATGTTCATCTGTCCTCAGCGTAATGACATATGGTACATTCAGCTTCTAAGTCCTACATTGGGTCTCTCAGCACTAACACATCTTATTTATAAACCTGACCTTCCTATCTACACAGAAATTCCTATCAACCCTTTAAAGTCACCTTCTATAAAAACTTTTGACTGTTGTCAAATACTTATTTTAATACTTTATTTAATACTTTATTTAATACTTTATTTTAAGTGCTGTACCTTCAAAAATGTAATTTCTGCAATAATGTCTTTGGTAAGATAATCAAATTTTAATAATTTTACTTTTAATCTAATTTAAAGGCAGTACTCTTAAATTTAAAACTTGATAGAATAATCCAATGCTTAATGTCCTGTTCAGTTGTAAAACACCTGGATTTTGCCAAGTGGGCCTTGCTCTTTAATACGTGAAATCTTCCACCCTCCAGATTCTCCAAAATATATGCTTCAACTGTGAAAGACATGGAATATCATTTTTCTTTCACCTCAAACAGTAGGAGAATTATAGGGTCTAGCACAGGATTAACACCTCTGATAGAGGTCATACCTGAAAATTAAAATAGCATTTTTCATTGTGCTGCATTATACATTGCTACTTAAGCTGCAGAGTTCTATTACTTCTCTTCAAAAACACTGTAAATTTTGTTAATGCCAGCATCCTGCCATGAATGTCAATGCACTTTTTGATATTTTTACACTCTGCATTTTCCCTTTCTTATTGTAAAGGGCAAATGGTCAAGTATTGACCTACATATTATTGCCCCATCTATGCCTCCTTTCTTTAGGAAATGGCCTGTGTATATATAAGAAATAATCTCTAAAATATTTCTGTCCTCACTATTTTTACAAAAGTCACTGATTAAGAAATGAGCTTTGACAGACATTGTAATTAGATTAAATCACTAATCAGTAGCTAACTGCTTTGTGTCCAACAACACTGTCTCAGTTGACTATTTGTGTCCAAGGACATTGTCTGAGTTGATAATTTTAACTTCAATCTAAAATGTTTGCCTGCTAATTCTAAGAATATCAAAAATTTTACATAAGTACACTCAATATTGTACTTAAATTAAACAATTTAAGTCTTTGACTTTAGTGTCAGTTTCATTCAAGGCCCCAAGAAAATAGAAGGGGACCCTCTCATATTCAACACAGGGTGATAATTCCAGATTTGCAAAAGACAGTTCCAAAACAAACATTTTTGAAATTATTTTTCCTCATCCACATTAAGGGCCTGAAGATTTGAGGTAAAGAATGTTATACACTTTGAATTCCACCATGGAGAAAAGATGGATTCTCTGGTGGCTCAGTGGTAAAGAATCCACCTGCCAATCCAGGAGACACAGTTTCAATCCCTGGGTCAGGCAGATCCCCTGTAGAAAGAAATGGCAACCTACTCCAGTATTCTTGCCTGGAGAATCCCATGGACAGAAGAATCTTAAGAGTCAGACACAACTTAGCGACTAAACCTCCACCAATTAGAACACATTCCGAGCCCAGTGGCACCAAGGTCAGGCCATTTAGCCCTGGAAAATTTATAAATGTTTCACCCCTTATGTCTACCCCTTATGTCTACCTCTTTTCTTCTGCCATTGTTCTTTCCCCATGCATGTTTAAGCTAAGGCAGCCAGAAGCAGCCTTTTGAATGGGAAGGAGAGATGGGTATATAGAGGGGAAACTATCCAATCTTTTCCACTTTAGGGGGGTAGTCATCAGAAGTCCCAAACTAGAGAAGGAGAAAAACCATAAAACTCTTATAAAGCTACAGCCATTTGACCATTATTCCATACTAGACATAGTAATTACTGAATTAAAACTTATTTTTTAAATAAAGACCATAAAATCATTTTGATTATCTAAAAATAACCAGAAATACCATGAGACTTATGCGAAGTTTCATCTAAGTTGTTGAAAAACTAAGCAACTCTTCAAGGTGAGTCTGAACCACCACGACACTGATTTAGGGTGATTTATGATTATTGTTGTTATTATTATTATTGTTTGGAAAAGGCAATGGCACCCCACTCCAGTACTCTTGCCTGGAAAATCCCATGGATGGAGGAGCCTGGTAGGCTGCAGTCCATGGGGTCGCTAAGCGTCGGACATGACTGAGCAACTTCACTTTCACTTTTCACTTTCATGCATTGGAGAAGGAAATGGCAACCCACTCCAGTGTTCTTGCCTGGAAAATCCCAAGGACAGGGGAGCCTGGTGGGCTGCCGTCTATGGGGTCGCACAGAGCCGGACATGACTGAAGCGACTTAGCAGCAGCATGATTATTGTTACCACTTCTGCTTCTTCCAAAGGACAGTGACAACTGTCATCTGAAACACCCCCTCATGTGGCAAAGTCACTCCTAAGTGTCTGTCAAGTTTGGGATCAGCTGTGTGTGGCATGACCTGCGTTGTGACAATGGCCCCGCAGGGAGGGTTGCCAGATTTAACAAATAAAATAGAGGACTTCAGGTTAAGTGTGAATTACATAAAAGTAAGGAATACCTACTTTAAATATGCTGCTGCTGCTAAGTCGCTTCAGTCGTGTCCGACTCTGTGCAACCCCATAGACGGCAGCCCACCAGGCTCCCCCGACCCTGGGGTTCTCCAAGCAAGAACACTGGAGTGGGCTGCCATTTCCTTCTCCAATGCATGAAAGTGAAAAATGAAAGTGAAGTCACTCAGTCGTTTCCAACTCTTTGCAACCCCATGAACTGCAGCCTACCAGGCTCCTCTGTCCATGGGATTTTCCAGGCAGGAGTACTGGAGTGGGGTGCCATCGCCTTCTCCACCCGCACAAGTACAAGTGTATCCCAAAACACATCACAGGATGCACTTAAACTAACAAAAAAAATCATATGTTTATCTGGAAATCAAATTTAAATGGTGTCTCGTAGTTTTATCTGATAACCATAACAGGGCCTCTTGTAGTAACTAGAAAAAAGCAAGGAACAGACTCCTGAATGGCTCTCCTATGAAAGGCTGTAAATGGTTGGGGTTAGAAGAGGTGTTCAGGAAAGGAGCAGAGATCGGAAAAGAGGAAAAAAATAGAAATTGGGGAAATCGTGAGAAATGGTTAAGGGTGATAGCGCTATCCCAAGATGTCTAAGGTAAATGTGACACCATTTAAAACATAACATTGCTTTAAAATAAAGATTAGTAAATGCTGGTGAGGGCCGGGATGATAAAACCTGGCCTAAACCCAGCCTAGTATACTGTCCTATACTTTCTATAAATTTTCATTCTATTTATAGAAATAATGGAAACAAAGGTTTTCATAGACTTGTTATAGATGGGTCCTGTCAATATTCTGTTTTTCACTGTCTCTCAGTGTCATGCTTCCTCTTCCTTGTTTTTTGAACTGTGAATTTTGTGTGACTTAAGTTCAGCTTGTGATTCACTATAAGCTCTGTTTCATTTATTTATTTGCAGTCTTATATAAACATACCTTCTCTCAAGACTTTTCTTAGCTCAATTAGTTAAATTTTTGGTCCTGTGTGCATATCTTTTAACTTCACTTATTGAACTTTATAAAAATCACAGGTACATTGCCATTTTGTAAATGATATTTCTATTAAGTAAATAAAGCCAGCAGGAAGCAAACTTGCAGTCAAATTTAAAATTTAATACTTAAATTGTGTGTTACTTTGATTTACACTCAAGAACATATTTCTTTATCCATGCACCTGTAAATCAACATTATGGAGACAGCTATCCAAGCATCAGAACAACTGAATATGTATAAGCCAAATTGTGTTTGTAAATATGTAGATTGAGGTAGTAAACACCTTTAACACCAGTTAGAAATCTGTCGCTGATTATACACAGGGAAGAAAGCAAGCATCATATTTTTAGTAAATAGCTTAAGAATCTTGGAAATATCAGTGGTCCAAGCAAAGTTTCCATTCCATACTGATAGATTGGATAGAATCTTTGATTACAGATACAGAGACATGCATGCAGGTTATAAATATATAGCCATATTTACAATATGTTGCAAACTTGCAAAAATAATTATTGATACTTAAAAGGCTCTGAAATTTTTTTCCATAATTGACATTTTAGAACATCATCCAAGAACATTGTCCTTTTCACCCTGTCTCATTTAAAATAATAATAAATGGGGTTATCAGATTAAATATATTTTTTAGTATTCAGGGACAAATAATAGCTTAATATATTTTTTGTTCCAGGATAACAGTATCTTGGAACAACTGATTCAGGCTTCAAAAGATATTTTATGGCTTAAGGGCTAAAGATCATCAAGCTCATGCTTGCCACTGTTGACTCATGCTCAGGTTTGTCTCCACCAGCCGGAGTCATTGGGACCCTTATTTTAATTCAATGTCTTTTTCACAAAGAGCTTTAACACCTCTAAGTCAACAGCATGGCTCATCACCTCACAATGCTAAACCGCTCATTTTTTCCAAAGAAACATCAAGAAAGTTCCTTTCTTTACTTATAAACAATTTCATTAAAAAATAATGATCATCTACAGTGAAGAATGGGCTTCCCTGGTAGCTCAGACAGTAAAGTATCTCCCTGCAATGTGGGAGACCCAGGTTCGATTCCTGGGTCAGGAAGATCCCCTGGAGAAGGAAACGGTAACCCACTTCAGTACTCTTCCCTGAAAATGCCATGGACAGAGGAGCCTGGTAGGCTACAGTACTGTCCAAGTCCAAAGACTTGGACACAACTGAGCAACTTCATTTTCTTTTCTTTCTTTATATTTTCTTTTCTTTCTTTACTGTGAAGAATGAAGCCCTGATATCTCAGTTAGCAAAGAATCTGCCTGCAATGCTGGAGATCCTGGTTTGATTTCCAGGTCAGGAAGATCTGCTGGAGAAGGGATAGGTTACCCACTCCAGCGTTACTGGGCTTCGCTTATATCTCAGCTGATAAAGAATCCTGCTGCAATGTGGGAGACCTGGATTTGATCCCTGGGTTGAGAAGATCCCCTGGAGAAGAGAAAGGCTACCCACTCCAGTATCCTGGCCTGGAGAACTCTGTGGAATATCCATGGGGTTGCAAAGAGTTGGACATGACTAGTGACTTTCCCTTCACAGTGAAAAATAGCACAGTGAAATAATGAACATTCTCTTGTCAAAGTCACATAGCACTTTGTGCATTTAAGGATGGAGAGTAGAATGGAGGGGCATACACCAAGGGAGTAAGAAAAGAGGGGCAAAGAAGACTGTTAACTGTTTTTAATGTATTTTTTACTTCATAATAGTACGGATATTTTAATTTTAATAAAAAAATTAAGAAAAACATGTGGAAATAAAGACAGGGCAAAATAAAAGGAGCAGGGAATTTTCTCAGTCTATGAGTCCTCTTAAGAGAAAGTTTGAAAAGATTTGCAGAAACTCAGTGAAATACAAAATTTTCTCAATTGATTTTCTAGAGTAGCAAAGCTCAGATATTTGGACCCCACTTCCTTGCATTAGTTATATTTCCAAATCTCCAAAATAATATATAAAATTTAAAATCTTTAGAGAGCAGCCATGATGGAGGTGTAAGAAGTTCCTGGGTTTAACCTCCTCCTATCGGCACATCAAAATTACAACTACTTAGAGAGCAACAATTGATGAGAATAACCTGAAGTCTAGCATGAAAGATATTCCACAACTAAAGATTTTTAAAAGGAGCCCAAATGAGATGAGCAAGAGGGACATAGATGGGGTATAGACAAGACCTATAGCCCCAGATGAACAACACATAAATGGGAGAATAATTGCTCAGGTTCTCTATAAGGAGCAAGGGATCCAAGCTCCACATTGGGTTCCCCAACTCTGGGATTTTGCACCAAGAAGATGAGCTTCCAGAACATTTGACTTTGAAGGAGAAGCAGGGCTTACTTTTGGGAGACCCACAAGGCTGTAGGAAATAAAGACTAAATCCTGAAAGGATGCACATAAAATGTCATCCACTCCAAGACCCAAGGCAGAAGCAGTAATGTGAAAGAAGCCTGGGTCAACCCACAAAAAATACTTTAAAAATTTATTTAAAAACACAAAAGACCCTGAATAGCCCAAAGGATCCTGAGAAAGAACAAAGTTATATATATCATGGTCCTTGATCAAACTATACTATAAACCTACAGGAATCAAAACAGTATGCTACTGAAACAAAAACAGACATATTGGCCAATGAAACAGAATAAAGAGCTTAGAAATAAACCCAAACACTTGTGGTCAATTAATCTATTACAAAGGAGGCAAGAATATACAATGGAGAAAAGACAGCCTTTTTAGTAAATGGTGTTTGGAAAACTGGACAGCTACATGTGAAAGAATCAAACTAGGTTACTTTTTCAAACCATATACAAATAAACTCAAAATGGATTAAACACTTGAATATAGTATCTGAAATGATAAAACTGCTAGAAGAAAACGTAGGTAGTACACTCTTTGAATTTAGTCTTTAGCGTTACTTTTTGGATAAGAATCCCCAAGCACAGGAAATAAAGCAAAAATAAACAAATAAGACTACATCAAACTAAAAAGTTTCATACAGAAAAAAACACTACAAACAAAATGAAACAATCATTTACTAAATGGGAGAAGATATATGCAAATGATATATCAGATAAAGGGTTAATATTCAAAATATACATGTAAGTCATATATATAGAAAAGAAATTACACAACTCAACAAACAAATAAACAAACAACCCAAATAAAGAAGAAGCAGAGGACCTGAGTAGACTATTCCAGAGAAGACATACAGATGGTCAACAGGCACATGAAAAAATGCTCAACATCAGTAATCATCAGGCAAATGTCAGTCATAACCACAGGGATGTAACTTTTCATTTGTCAGAATAGAAATAACCAAAAAGATAATTTAAAAAAATTGTTGGTGAGAATGTGAAGAAATGAGTATCCATGTGGGCTGTTGGGCAAATATAAACTGGTGTAGCCATTGTGGAAAAAAATTATGGAGATTCCTCAAAAAATTAAACATAGAACTACCATAGCATCTGGAATTTCTGCTTTTGGGTATTTACCCAAAGAAAACAAAAACACTAATTGGAAAAAAATATATAGGCACACCTGTGTTCATTGGCGGAGAAGGCAATGGTACCCCACTCCAGTACTCTTGCCTGGAAAATCCCATGGACAGAGGAGCCTGGCAGGCTGCGGTCCATGAGGTCGCTAAGAGTCGGACACGACCGAGTGACTTCACTTTCACTTTTCACTTTCATGCATTGGACAGGGCAATGACACCCCACTCCAGTGTTCTTGCCTGGAGAATCCCAGGGACGGGGGAGCCTGGTGGGCTGCTGTCTCTGGGGTCGCACAGAGTCGGACATGACTGAAGTGACGCAGCAGCAGCAGCATGTTCACTGGAGGATTAGTCTAGATATGTTGTTGTTCAGTCACTCAGTCATCTCCAGCTCTTTGTGACGCCATGGATTGCAGCAAACCAGGCTTCCCTGTCCTTCACCATTTCCAGGGGCTTGCTCAACGCTTGTCCACTAAGTCAGTAATGCCATCCAGCCATTTCATCCTCAGTTGTCCTTCTCTTCTACTATCTTCAATTCTTTCCAGCATCAGGGTCTTTTCTAAAGAGTCAGCTCTTCACATTAGGTGGCCAAAGTATTGGATCTTCAGCTTCAGCATCAGTCCTTCCAGTGAATTTTCAGGGTTGATTTCCTTTAGGATTGACTGGTTTGATCTCCTGGCCGTCCAGGGGATTCTCAGGAGTCTTTGCCAACACCACAGTTCAAAAGCATCAGTTCTTTGGTATTCAGCCTTCTTTATGGTCCAACTCTCACATCCATGCATGACTACTTGAAAAACCATAGCTTCGAATAGATGGACCTTTGTAGGCAAAGTAATGTCTCTGCTTTTTAATATGCTGTCTAGGTTTGCCATAGCTTTTCTTCCAAGGAGCAAGTGTCTTTTAATTTCATGGCTGCAGTAACCATGTGCAGGGATTTTGGAGCCCAAGACAACAAAAACCTGTCTCTATTTCCCCATCTATTTGCCATGAAATGATGGGAGTGGATGCCATGACCTTAGCTTTTTGAATGTTGAGTTTTAAGCCAGTGATTTCACTCTTCTCTTTCACATTCATCAAGAGGCTCTTTAGTTCCTCTTCACTTTCAGCTATAAGGATGGTGTCATCTGCATATCTCAAGTTATTGATGTTCCCCCTGGCAAACTTGATTTCATCTTGTGCTTCATCCAGCCTGGCATTTCCCGTGATATTTCACATAAAAGTTAAATATGCAAAATTTAAATTCAAATTCCCTGGCATTTCACTTATAAGTTAAATAAGCAAAGTGACAATATACAGCCTTGACGTACTCCTCTCCTAATTTGGAACCAGTCCGTTGTTCCATATATGGTAGTAACTGTAGCTTCTTGACCTTCGTACAGGTTTCTCAGGAGACAGGAAAAGTGGTCTGGTATTCCCATTTCTTTAAGAATTTTCCAAAGTTTGTTGTGATCCACACAGTTGAAGGGTTTAGCATAGTAAATGAAGCAGAAGTCAATATTTTTCTGGAATTCTCTTGCTTTTTTATGATCCAACAGATGTTGGCAATTTGATCTCTGGTTCCTCTGCCTTTTCTAAATTCAAGTTGTACATCTGGAAGTTCATGGTTCGTGTACTTGTTGAAGCCTGGCTTGGAGAATTTTGAGGATTATTTTGCTAGCACATGAAATGAGCACAACTGTGTGGCAGTTTGAACATTCCTTGGCATTGCCCTTCTTTGGGACTGGAATGAAAACTGATCTTTTCCAGCCCTGTGGCCACTGCTGAGTTTTCCATATTTTGGCATATTGAGTGCAGTACTTTAACAGCATCATCTTTTAGGATTTGAAATAGCTCATCTGGAATTTCATCCCCTCCACTAGCTTTGTTCATAACTGCTTCCTAAGGCCCATTTGACTTCTCACTTCAAGATATCTGGCTCTATATGAGTGATCACAACATCATGGTTATCTGGGTCATTAAGATCTTTTTTGTACAGTTCTGTGTATTCTTGCCACCTCTTCTTAATATCTTCTGCTTCTGTTAGGTCCATACCATTTCTGTCCTTGATTGAGCCCATCTTTGCATGAAATGTTCCCTTGGTATCTCTAATTTTCTTGAAGAGATCTCTAGTCTTTCCCATTCTATTGTTTTCTTCTATTTTTTTGCATTGTTCACTAGGAAGGCTTTCTTATCTCTTCTTGCTATTCTTTGGAACTCTGCATTTAGATGGATATATCTTTCCTTTACTCCTTTGCCCTTCACTTTTCTTTTCTCCGCTATTTTTAAGGTCTCCTCAGATAACCATTTTCCTTTTTGCATTTCTTTTTATTGGGGATGGTTTTGATCACCACCTTCTGTGCAATATTACAAACCTCTGTCCATAGTTCTTCAGGCACTCTGTCTATAAGATCTAATTCCTTGAATCTATTTGTCACTTCCACTGTAAAATCATAAGGGATTTGGTTTAGGTCATACCTGAAATGGTCTAGTGATTTTCCCTACTTTCTTCAATTTAAGTTTGAATTTTCCAATAGGGAGTTCATGATCTGAGCCACAGTCAGCTCCTGGTCTTGTTTTTGCTGTATAGAGCTTTTCCATCTTTGGCTGCAAAGAATATAATCAGTCTGACTTCTGTATTCACCATCTGCTTATGTCTATGTGTAGAGTCATCTCTTGTGTGCTGAAAGAAGGTGTTTGCTATGACCAGTGTGTTCTCTTGGCAAAACTCTGTTAGCCTTTGCCCTGCTTCATTTTGTACTCCAAGATCTAGCTTGTCTATTATACCAGGTATCTCTTGACTTCCTACTTTTGCATTCCAGTCCCCTATGATGAAAAGGACATCTTTTTTGGGTGTTAGTTCTAGAAGGTCTTGTAGGTCTTCATAGAACCGTTCAACTTCAGCTTCTTTGGCATTAGTGGTTGGGGCATAGACTTGGATTACTGTGATACTGAATGGTTTGTCTTAGAAATGAATAGAGATCATTCTGTCATTTCTGAGATTGCATCCAAGTACTGCATTTTGGACTCTTTTGTTGACTATGAGGGCTACTCCATTTCTTCCAAGGGATTCTTGCCCCCAGTAGTAGACATAATAGTCTTCTGAATTAAATTACCCATTCTAGTCCATTTTAGTTCACTGATTCTTAAAATGTTGATGTTCTTGCCATCTCCCATTTGACCACTTACAATTTACCTTCATTCATGGACCTAACATTCCAGGTTCCTATGCAATATTGTTCTTTACAGAACTGGACTTTACTTTCACCACCAGACATATCCACAACTGGGTATTGTTTCTGCTTTGGCTTAGCCTCTTCATTCCTTCTGGAGCTATTTGTCCACTCTCCAATAGCATATTGGGTAGAAATCAACCTTGGGAGTTCATCTTTCAGTGTCATATCTTTGTCCCTTTTCATACTGTTTATGAGGTTCTCAAAGCAAAAATACTGAGGTGGCTTGCCATTCCCTTTTCCAGTCAAACACATTTTGTTAAGATATGAAAGCAACCTACTTGTACATTGACAGATGAGTGGGTAAAAAATGATGTGGTATATATAATATTACTCAATCATTAAAAAAATGAAGTCTTAATTGTGAGAAAATGGATGGACCTAGCTTAGAGAAACAGACAAACACTGCTGCTGCTAAGTTGCTTCAGTCGTGTCCGACTCTGTGCGACCCCATAGACGGCAGCCCACCAGGCTCCGCCATCCCTGGGATTCTCCAGGCAGGAACACTGGAGTGGGTTGCCATTTCTTTTCCCAATGTATGAAAGGGAAAAGTGAAAGTGAAGTTGCTCAGTCGTGTCCAACTCTTCACGATCCCATGGACTGCAGCCTACCAGGCTCCTCCATCCATGGGATTTTCCAGGCAAGAGTACTGGAGTGGGGTGCCATTGCCTTCTCTGAGACAAACACTACTCATGTTTAAAATATATTTTTGGAAATTATAGGGTTGTGTGGTTAACTCTTAATGGATTACATTTTTTCCATATAGAATATACAGAAATAGGCTACTGCATAGCATTTCCACACAGAATGTCAATTCCCAGAAATAAATTTATGGTATCATGTGGAGAGACAATTTCTCTGTATATTTCTAACTTTCTATCCTATTGTAATCAGTTTTCATTATAGCTCTGTTTCATTTGAGATATACAAGTTTTATAACCTTCATTAATTATTATTATGATCTTGGATCATAGATAGTCTGTCTGTGTGTGAATGTGTAATGGGATTGGGTAGGGGAAGCCCTGTATTGACACTTCTGTAAGACACTTCTGTATTGTTAATAAGAAAACTCATGGTCACTGTAATTTCAGTGACATTTATGTGTCTAAAACTACATGCTTGACAGAAGTTGATGCCACTGCTTTTTCCTTTACATTTACTTTCTGTTTCCTCTCCCTCCTATTCTTTGCTTCACCTGAACTCAAAGCTGCCCCAAAGCCTTTTTACTACAAAGGCCATCCACCTGTGCTGCTATGTCAGCACTTTCGTTGAAAAGAGCAAATGCATCAGACCCATTTTTGAACATTCAGATCATAGCTATACTGATTTTAAGTAGTCTTAAGCCATTTGTTTTTTCACAGATGGCTCATAAATCTATAAACCATTTAGAAGGACCAGATAAGCTCTGTTACTCACAAATGGTACTGGCTTCTGTGTTCTTGTGAGTGTAAAGGTTCATGTGACAGTTAAACAATCTGCTGAGACAATTGAAAATAAATTGATTTTAATGTGGAAAAAAGACAAATACTGTATGATTTTATTTATATATGAAATCTAAGAAAAAACCAATTGAATTAATACAACAAAATACAACTCAAGTCAGATATCAGAACAAAGAGGTGGCAGCTGAAGGGGAGAGTGTTGAGGCGATGAATAAAACAGGTGAGGGAGATAGGTGAATAAAACAGGTGAGGGAGATAGAGAGGTATGAAGCTCTAGTTACAAATTAAATGAAGACAGAATAGAGATTACAGAATGTGGAATATAGTCAATAACACTGAAATGGCTTTCATGGTAACAGTAACTACACTTACTTTGGTGATAATTTTGTTAATATATAGAATATGGAATTACTATGCTGTGCACTGGGAATTGACATAGTGTTCTAGGTTAATTTTACTTCAAGAACAAAAACAAACAAAAACTCAAAGAAAAAGAATCATGGTGTTGGCAGAGGGGATATGCAGATGACACCACTCTTATGGCAGAAAGTGAAGAGGAACTAAAAAGCCTCTTGATGAAAGTGAAAGAGGAGAGTGAAAAAGTTGGCTTAAAGCTCAACATTCAGAAAATGAAGATCATGGCATCTGGTCTCATCACTTCATGGCAAATAGATGGGGAAACAGTGGAAACAGTGTCAGACTTTATTTTGGGGGGCTCCAAAATCACTGCAGATGGGGATTGCAGCCATGAAATTAAAAGATGCTTACTCCTTGGAAGGAAAGTTATGACCAACCTAGATAGCATATTCAAAAGCAGAGACATTACTTTGCCAACAAAGGTCCGTCTAGTCAAGGCCATGGTTTTACCAGTGGTCATGTATGGACGTGAGAGTTGGACAGTACATATTAATCTATTCCAGTGGGAAACTCTCTCACTAGTATGACTGCCTGTATCCAATAACATCTGTCCATATTGTTACCTAAATTCTTTGTTCATTGCAAAGCATAGAGAAGAGAAAAAAGGATTATATAAATAAATACTGTGTGATCCAAGGCAAGAGTATAAGAATTAAAAAGCATTTCTTCCACTTCATATTACATGCAGTTTTCCTCTTATCCTGGGCTTCCCTGAATGGCTAAGTTGGTAAAGAATCCACCTGCAATGCAGGAGACCCCAGTTTGAGTCCTGGGTGAGGAAGATCCCCTGGAGAAGGGCTAGGTTAGCCACTCCAGTATTCTTGGACTTCCCTTGTGGCTCAGCTGGTAAAGAATCTGCCTGCAATGCGGGAGATCTGGGTTTGATCTCTGGGTTGGGAGGATCCCTTGGAGAAGAGAAAGGCTACCCACTCTAGTATTCCTGCCTGGAGAATTCCATGGATAGTCCATGGGGTCACAAAGAGTCAGACACGACTGAGCAACTTTCACTTTCACTTTCCTTTTATCCTAATGTATAACAGTTTAGATTACTGAGCATCATGTATTATAGTGTTTTTTTTAATATCAAATCTGAATTTGATTATTGTGTACCAGTAAGTTATTAACCTAAAAAACTAGCTTGTATAAGATTAACTTCAATATGTGAAATATCCAATGGAATGGAGGAGAAGTTGCAAAGCTATTTTTTGCAAAGTTCAATTTCAGTCAACATCATGAAGCTGATTGACTGGGTTTTCAAAACAAGAAACAGATTCTCTTACAGACAGTTCAATTCTCAGCTGAGCCTTAATGGGCAGCAAGAAGTAGCTTTTAAAAGAAGCTGCCAGGAGCAAATTAATGAATACAAATAAACAAACCATCAAACAAACATAGGCATATATGTCACTTCTCCTTGTTATTCTACTGAATATTCCCACTGAAATGAAACATTGTTCAGTATCCTCTCAATCAAATTTCAGACTTCATTATAGTATAGCAGGAAGTTGAAGCTTAATCTATGATACAGAAACGTAGCTGAAGAGTAAAGAAACAGATATGAGAAGGATTCATTTCTTTGAGGACAAAAAATGTCCATGAGGGAAAAAAACGAGGGAACTGTGTTTAGGCAAATACATTCAGTTTAAGGACAACATGCTAGAGAGTGAATGAAGGTCATGCTGATTATATCATAGCAGTCTCTATCTTATCCCCCATAAAGTAACATCCAATCAGTAGGCTACACTAGCCAAAAATAGAAAAATAAGGAAGAAACAATTGAGCTAGGACAGAGAAAATGCAAGAGACCAAAAAGATATTTTCAGTTTTGCCAGCAACTGGAGATAGGGTTCTCTGTGCAGGTATTAAAATACTTTCTGGAGATACAGAGCCAGAACTAATGTCTATAGAGGAGGGAGCTCCAAGTTATCCCAAAGTTATTACTGTAGACAGCCTTCTACGAGGTGTGGTCTGAAAGATATCAAAAATAATCTATTGCTACAATCCTCACATCCAACTGAAAGCAATTAGGTACCGGCAAGAAGAATGGATAAGGCATTGCCTACAATATAGCAATTCTGCTCCCATGTATGCTTCGTGACACAACTTTTCACCAATGTTCACAAAGAGATACTAAAAAAGATGCTCATAGTAGTAACTTTTACAACAGAAAACTTTGGAGACAACACACACACACATATATATATTTCATAATAAAATTGGAGGAGACAAAGGCACCCCACTCCAGTACTCTTGCCTGAAAAATCAGATGGACGAAGGAGCCTGGTGGGCTGCAGTCCATGAGGTCGCTACAAGTCAGACAGCACTGAGCGACTTTACTTTCACTTTTCACTTTTATGCATTGGAGAAGAAAATGGCAACCCACTCCAGTGTTCTTGCCTGGAGAATCCCAGGGATGGAGGAGCCTGTTGAGCCGTCTATGGGGTTAGACAGAGTCGGACATGACTGAAGTGACTCAGCAGCAGCAGCAGCATAATAAAATATTTATAATATTAAAAATGAATTTAAATAAGATAAATAAAATACATATACCAAAAATGTAAAAAGATCCTCCCAGAATATTTCTAGGAAGAACAAGAAAAGATACAATCCTGGAGGCCCAGGTGAAGGTGGTAATAAAGCGATGTTTCTCTAGACCAAGAGAAAGAGACATGACAGGCTATGACTATACCATACCCAAAACATTCTGGTGGTGACTTTAGTGTCACTTTTCCTCCTTATCTGACCATGTCTCATATCATATTGATTCTCACACTTTGGTTTCTCCAAAACTTGAGATATGTGCATATGCTGTTCTTTTTACAAAACATTCTCTTTTTCCAGTCTCCCTAAAGTTTATTTTTGTTATTAGCTCACGTGTCATCTATTCAGAGTTTGCTCGAACAACCAAAATTAGATTTCTAGTAATCAACCCTCCTATTATCCTGTTTTATCTTCTCTGAGTTTACCTATTTTGTGTATTTACCCAGCCCGCTACTGCTGCCCCCCACGCCCTGGGTATGCCCGACACCTACTGGAATTTAAGCTCCATGGGAACATGCATGCTATCACATTCACTGCTACATTTTCAGGCTCCAAAATATTGCCTGGCATAGAGAAGGCCCTCACAAAACATTTTTTAAATATTTGTAAGTAAATTCACTCAAAAGTGTAAATAAGGAAACTGCACTTTCAAAATTTCTCCTAGAGATTCTGACAATAACTTAAAAACAAGTTACCAAAAACATATTTCCTCTACTATCACTTGTCTTTCTGACTTTTAGAAAGATTCCCTGTTGGGAGTTCTGCTGCTGCTATTGCTAAGTCGCTTTAGTCGTGTCCAACTCTGTGCAACCCCATAGACGGCAGCCCACCAGGCTCCACCATCCCTGGGATTCTCCAGGCAAGAATACTGGAGTGGGTTGCCATTTCCCTCTCCAATGCATGAAAGTGGAAAGTGAAAATTGAAAGCGAAGTCGCTCAGTCATGTCTGACTCTTAGCAACCCCATGGACTGCAGCCCACCAGGTTCCTCCATCCATGGGATTTTCCAGGCAAGAGTACTGGAGTGGGGTGCCATTGCCTTCTCCATGGGGGTTCTAACAAAATGAAATTAAATCCCTCTAACTTACTAATACTCCCTGGCAAACTTCTGATCTTGACAATCGAGATAATCCTATTACAGTGTAAAGAGGCAAGTCTCAAGACCAAGTATTATCTCTATTCTTGTCTGTGAAATAAATACGTATTGGGAATGAAAATGGAGGGGGACTGAGGAATCTAGTATACAAAAGCAGTGATCTCTTAATTCACATGATTCACTTCCCTCTTCTACTTTAACCAAGTTCTGACTTATAATTAACTCTGACTCATAATTGACTAAGAAGATGGTTATTTTGATTTGTTGCATACTTTCAAATTCATTTTAATTCCCTAGATGTCCTGAATGTATTCTATTTTGCTTTATATATATGAAAAATGAGGATCTACCTGTAGGTAATGCAATAAAATATACCCGTGTACTATGCTTTGTGACAACATACTCTATTTTTGTTGGCATCACCAACTCAATGGACATGAGTCTGAGCAAGCTCAGGGAGTTGGTGATGGACAGGGAAGCCTGGTATTCGACAGTCCATGGGATCACAGAGTCAGACATGACTGAGCAACTGAACTGAACTGACTCTAAGTTTCAGCATGTATACGATTTGAAGTAAAAGTTTTCCCTCTGAAAAAACACCACACATATCATCTCTCATGACAATGTAATCTGACTTTTCAAAGCATTTGTATGGCTTGCCAGGCTTCAGAGAAAATACTTCTTGTATCAGTAAAATATTCTCTTTATATATTAAATATTGAATAGACAAAGGGTAAAAGTAGAAAATTATCACTGAGACTAGAACTTATGACAAAGTTAAAAGATTAGGATTTCAGCTTTACTGTATAATCAGTTAATAATATTAATGTCAGTATGAATATTAATAAAGGTAGAATTTATGTAATAACTGCCATGAGATAGGCACTAGCTTTACACATTAAACTTATACCTAATAGTCCCTCCACAGGTATAGATACTATTATTTTCTCCACTTTACAAATGAGAGTACTGTGACACAAACAAATTGAGTAGTTGGTCCTGAGTCACAAAGCTAGTAAATTTAAGATTCATACCCAAGCTTTATATATCCAGGTCTACACTTATTTACAGCCAATTATTACACTGAAAGAGCATTTGCAAATATTCTTGTTTTACATCACAGTAATTATAATCACAATATGTGATTTTAAATACATTGTTATTAATATTGATATAGACTTTTGAATATTAATATTGACATAGACCCAGATAACCATGATGGTGTGATCACTCACACTCACCTGGAATGTGAAGTCAAATGGCCCTTAGGAAGCATTACTATGAAACAAAGCTAATGGAGGTGATGGAATTCTAGTTAAGCTATTTCAAATCCTGAAATATGACGCTGTGAAAGTGCTGCACTCAATATGTCAGCAAATTTGGAAAACTCTGCAGTGGCCACAGGACTGGAAAAGGTCAGTTTTCAATCCCAATGAAAGGCAATGCCAAAGAATGCTCAAACTACCACACGATTGCACTCATCTCACACGCTAGTAAGGTAATGCTCAAAATTCTCCAAGCCAGGCTTCAGCAATATGTGAACCATGAACTTCCAGATATTTAAGCTGGTTTTAGAAAAGGCAGAGGAACCAGAGATCAAATTGCCAGCATCTGCTAGATCATGGAAAAAGCAAGAGAGTTCCAGAAAAACATCTATTTCTGCTTTATTGACTATGCCAAAGCCTTTGACTGTGTGGATCACAATATGAACTGTGGAAAATTCTGAAAGAGATAGGACTACCAGACCACCTGACCTACCTCTTGAGAAACCAGTATGCAGGTCAGGAAGTAACAGTTAGAACTGGACATGGAAGAACAAACTAGTTCCAAATAGGAAAATGAGTACACCAAGGCTGTATACTGTCACCCTGCTTATTTAACTTATATGCAGAGTACATCATGAGAAATGCTGGGCTGGAGGAAGCACAAGCTGGAATCAGACTGCCAGGAGATGCAGATGACACCACCCTTATGGCAGAAAGTGAAGAACTAAAAAGCCTCTTGATGAAAGTGAAAGAGGAGAGTGAAAAAGTTGGCTTAAAGTTCAACATTCAGAAAACTAAGATCATGGCATCTGGTCCCATCACTTCATGGCAAATAATGGGGAAACAGTGGAAACAGTGGCTGATTTTATTTTGGGGGGCTCCAAAATTGCTGCAGATGGTGATTGCAGCCATGAAAATAAAAGACACTTACTCCTTTGAAGGAAAGTTATGACATACCTAGACAGCATATTAAAACGCAGAGACATCATTTTGTTAACAAAGGTCCTTCTAGTCAAAGCTATGGTTTTTCCAGTGGTCACATATGGATGTGAGAGTTGAACTATTAAAGAAAGCTGAGCACTGAAGAATTGATGCTTTTGAACTGTGGTGTTGGGGAAGACTCTTGAGAGTCCCATGGACTGCAAGGAGATCCAACCAGTCCATCCTAAAGGAAATCAACACTGAATATTCATTGAAAGGACTGATGCTAACGCTGAAACTCCAATACTTTGGCCATGTGATGTGAAGAGCTGACTCATTTGAAAAGATTCATGTCAATGTATGGCAGAACCAATACAATATTGTAAAGCAAAATAAAGTAAAAATAAAAATTAAAAAATAAATAAATAAATAAAATCCAAAAAAAAAGAAAAGACTCTAAAGCTAGGAAAGATTGAGAGCAGGAGGAGAAGGGGATGACAGAGGATGAGATGGCTGGATGGCATCACCAACTCAAATGGACATGGGTTTGGGTGGCACCCTGAAGTTGGTGATGGACAGGGAGGCCTGGTGTGCTGCAGTTCATGGGGTCGCAAAGAGTCGGACACAACTGAGCTACTGAGCTGAACTGAGACTTTTTGAACAATTATCTTTTTGCACACACACACATTGCCTAATTGTTTCTCTCAAAACATAGCAATTATTAACAGCAGTTTCTGTTTATTTACTGAAGCCTTTTTTAGATAAACATCATGATTGCCACAGCAAAATTTAATATTCAAGGAGGGTTACATCCTGAAAGGTGCAATGCAGGGAGAGAAGGTTTAAGAATATTTAAGACAGTTTAATTTCTGCTTGTGAGATTTTGGAAATTACCATCAGCTGTGAAGTATGACTCATATCTAAGCATTCCAAAAAATATATTTTTTTCTCTTTTGAAAAGAAATCCTTTTAACAAGGCTGAGGGGAAGCATATAACTATTTAAGACATGGTATTTTTTTTCCATTTCAATTCATTTGATCTCTAGCCTTGCACTTGAGGTTGATGGTGGTTATTATTGAAGACAGTGAGAATCAAGTAGTGAACACAAGTGTTCTGCAAGGAAACAGACTTCATTTGAGGGGCAAAAAAAAGAGAGTGACTATGGTGCTTGGCAACCATCTTATGGGTAAAAAAATGGGCAAATATTAAATTCCTTTATATTCACTGGACTTTACCTCTGGGTTTTATTTGGCCTCATACAGAGAATATCTTTCAAGTACATATCTTTGCTCATAATAATTTTACCACTGTTTCCTTCTGACCTTGGCAATGCTATATTTAGTCACAAGAGTGATTGGTAAAGGAAAATGTTTATTTTGCCTTTTATGATAGGGGAAATAGGTTTCCTATAGATGTATATAAAAATATAAAGCCTAAGGTATTTAAAGTTAATTATATTAATGAGTTGTATAAATGTTTATTTTGTTCAATACTTTCTATTTGTATGTTTATCTATACTGTATTACTTACATCATCCCTACATTGCAGACTGTCTACAGGTGATAAGTGAAAATATTTTATTCTTGCAAATTATTTCTTCAATCCTCACTTCAGTGGAAGAAGTAGGAGAAATATATGGTCAAATGTAATAACCTGCTGTTTTTATGACGACCCAACCTCTCTGCTTCTGGTCTAAGGCACTTACAGTTTCTCAGAATATTGATTGCTTTATGACTTCTGTCTTGTCTTATTTCACCCTCCCACAGAAACGTATTACTTGAGGACAGGAATATCTCAAGCTTCTTTGTTTCCCTTTAAACATCCATCATAATGTTTTCCACATTATGAGCACAAAATGAGTGAATAAAGTTAGTATGAAAAGAATGAATAAAAAATGTTTTAAACAGTATTCTACAAAATTGTGCTTTTAAAAACACTCTAGAACTTTCTGACACATGTCTCTAGCTTTTCTTTTCTGTAAAATTTTATCTTTCTGTATGATTTCTACTTTGGGCAGAATCTCTATTCCCTATTTTAATTATCTGTTAAGCCCAGATTCAACCTTCTTCTTACTATTAACAAAATTTATTGGAAATTATCAAATATATTCATCCCTCCTAAGTTATAAAACTCACCAACTTGATGGACATGAGTTTGAGCAACTCCAGGAGTTGGTGATGGACAAGAAAGCCTGGCATCTTGCAGTCCATGGGGTCGCAAAGAGTCAGACATAACTGAGTAACTAAACTGAACTGAAGTTATAAAACAAAAGTAAAAGATAAAAAATTTTAAAAAATATATAAAAATTTTAAAGGGAAGAAACACAAGATAACATAGCATGATGGCTAAGAATCAAACAAAACTGCATTTAAACTCCATGTAGCAACTTACAAGCTAAGTGACCTTGGGCAAGTAAACCAGCCTAATTCTCAGTTTCCAAATACAAGAAAGGGAAATAATATATATTTCATAATGGTCATTTTTAGGGTTAGACATCAAATACAACCAGTATGGTGCTTGGGATATTACAAGCATTAACTTATTGGTATTCAATACCATTAATATTGTATTTGATTATCATTATTAATTATAAAAATTTTATCAATATTTTTGGTGGTAAAATATCAATACATTGATTAGTATATTAACCTATTGATAATATAAATATCAATAATGATATAATAATTGTCAATAACAACAATGGAAATATAATGTAAACAAGGGCCAAATCTAAAAATTAAGAGACATTATCTTGAAATTTAGCTGTCTGAGCATCACCTAATGGGTGAGAAGGAGGACTTTCTTCTGCCTGCATTCAAGATGCAATGAAAGGAAATAACTATGTTCCCATCTAAAACGATTCCCAGGTAAACACTGTGAGAATCTAGCTAAGCTAACATCTAGAGAAAGAAACTGAACACACACGGAAGGTAACTGATGACAACAAAAGATCTTGCTCTATGATATAATTGTTTTCATTTATAGAGTGCCAGTGCCGGGGGGACCACTGCAGAGGACACACAGAAGAGGTCACTATTGTTACATGGCAGCTAGCTGTCTAAGCTGCATTTGTGAGAATATGTTTTTAAGTGAGCGTGTTTCTCGTTAAAAAAAATATATTTTCTAAAGAAATATATGTGAGGATTACTTATTACCAGTGACCCAGTTTTGTTTTGTTTTTTTTTAGTTTTTTTTTTTTTTAATTTTAAAATCTTTAATTCTTACATGCGTTCCCAAACATGAACCCCCCTCCCACCTCCCTCCCCATAACATCTTTCTGGGTCATCCCCATGCACCAGCCCCAAGCATGCTGTATCCTGCGTCAGACACAGACTGGCGATTCAATTCTTACATGATAGTATACATGTTAGAATGTCATTCTCCCAAATCATCCCACCCTCCCCCTCTCCCTCTGAGTCTAAAAGTCCGTTATACACATCTGTGTCTCTTTCCCTGTCTTGCATACAGGGTCGTCATTGCCATCTTCCTAAATTCCATATATATGTGTTAGTATTCTGTATTGGTGTTTTTCTTTCTGGCTTACTTCACTCTGTATAATCAGCTCCAGTTTCATCCATCTCATCAGAACTGATTCAAATGAATTCTTTTTAACGGCTGAGTAATACTCCATTGTGTATATGTACCACAGCTGTCTTATCCATTCATCTGCTGATGGACATCTAGGTTGTTTCCATGTCCTGGCTATTATAAACAGTGCTGCGATGAACATTGGGGTACATGTGTCTCTTTCAATTCTGGTTTCCTCGGTGTGTATGCCCAGCAGTGGGATTGCTGGGTCATAAGGTAGTTCTATTTGCAATTTTTTAAGGAATCTCCACACTGTTCTCCATAGTGACTGTACTAGTTTGCATTCCCACCAACAGTGTAGGAGGGTTCCCTTTTCTCCACACCCTGAATTCTGGAAATAAAAGCAAAAATAAATAAATGGGATCTAATTAAAATTAAAAGCTTCTGCACAACAAAGGAAAATATAAGCAAGGTGAAAAGACAGCCTTCTGAATGGGAGAAAATAATAGCAAATGAAGCAACTGACAAACAACTCATCTCAAAAATATACAAGCAACTTATGCAGCTCAATTCCAGAAAAATAAACGACCCAATCAAAAAATGGGCCAAAGAACTAAATAGACATTTCTCCAAAGAAGACATATGGATGGCTAACAAACACATGAAAAGATGCTCAACATCACTCATTATTAGAGAAATGCAAATCAAAACCACAATGAGGTACCACTTCACACCAGTCAGAATGGCTGCGACCCAGTTTTTTTGAACAATAAATCAAGTGGCAGTCTCAGGTTTTCTTTGTTTAGGATTGTTCTGGAAATCTGGAGAAAATACCGTCCTCATATAAAGTTTGAGCCTTATGAAACTGAGAGATGTCTACCTCTTTTGCTAATTTTTGCTCTCCCCATGAAAATAAAGTGATTTTTGCCACCAAAGGAAAAACAAAACTCATAATTTCAGCTAAGAGCCCTGTGTGCTGAAAATAAACCATATGTGTTAAAGATTTGTGTTTAAAGTTCCGTGCTCTCTGAATCAAGTCAGTGACAATTTATCTAGTTTGTGATGTTTTCTTATTTCTCTCGGTGCTGATGCACAGTTTCAAAACTTATTTCTGTCCTTTTATTTATCAATGACCAGCTGTCAAAATATTACCTTGTAAATCAAGGCAAGAAATAAAAGACCATTCATTTCACCAGACTCTTTTCTTCATACTCACCTCCCCGACTCTTCAATCTTCTAAAGATTTAAGTAGAATGAATTGAACTAAATGAGTCCTTGAGTACTATTTATTATTATTATTATTGTATTTTCTTGGATCTAGAGCTAAGTATCACTCAGAATAAAAAAGTCTGGCAATGCCTTGAGATTAGATTGATATGCAAGGACTAGAGGCAAAGTGAAAAGGCCGTCTTTCTCAAATGACAGACTGCAGATGCTTCAAAAAGATGTTTATTTCCAAGAGGCAGCCTTCTATGCACAAAATTATTATCATCCTTGAATTCAATTTACCACAGGTTGAACTACAAGGACAATTTGGTATTCTCATAATTATCTGACTTAAAAACTGACAAACTCTGATTTGAAGAGGTCTTTTTTTTCTTTTTTTCCCCTGAATTCAGTAGATTCTAAATAAGCACAATACAATGATAGAGCAAGTATTTTGGCCAATATTCTATGCAAGCATTAGTATTGTTACAAATTTTAATATGTCATGTTACGATGCATACTGAGATTTAGAAGGAAAGTAAATCACACCTTAAGAATCATAAAATATATAAAGCAGTTGTAGACTGTGGGAGTTATGGTATCTGGAGAGAAATGTCTGGACTCCATGGTTGCTTCTGGCCAGACCACTGAGTCTCAGCTTTGCAACATGATATATACTGGACTAGTGGATTTACTCTATGAGTCCTGCACGTGAGAGTGCAGCTCCCACTTATATGCTCCTGTGGTCTCTTCTTGTTTAAGTCTGTATACTCTATAAATAAGGGCAATAACCACAGGCTGTCAAGATTAGAAAGCTGACTGGGAGAGAGCATGTGGGAGACTCAGAAGTGATTTCAGGTCACTGAAGAAAAAAACTACAGAGAAGAGAAAAAGGGGAAATAAGTTTTTCCTTCCTAAAAGTAGAAGAATTTTAAAGTTAATCCCTGCTTTGTTAGGAAAAGGAAAGATAACTCTATAAAACTCTGACTGTTGATAATTACAGAGTAACTTTCAGATTTCTGCAAAGTGAGAAAGAGATCAGATTTCATCAAAAGCATTAGAAAAAGCAATTTCTTGCAGTGTCAAGAACGAGAAACTTCTCACCTTCCTCTCCCCTTCTCAGCAAGGCCGTGACTCTCACAGGACCAACAGTGGTGACACTGGCGGAAAAAGGAGACTGACAGCTTTGTATCAGTGACTGTATCAATGTTAAGCATTATTCTTTGATTAAACACTAGTTTCATGCTCTGCCAATAAAGTTTACAAGAAATGTTCATGAAAAAAGGCACTATTAGTAACTTGTTTAGGGTCAAACAGTTTTCTCAGATATAAAATACACTGAAGAAATGAAGGTATTTAATAAAAATTTTATCCAGGGCCTCTTGCTAACGCAAGAGTAGTTATGAGGTCATACACATAAGTCACATTAATTTCTCATTTAAGAATATTTAGATCAAGCTGAAAAGTTCTTTTCTTTTCTCAAAAGGTTCTGAACAATATTTTTTAAACTAGTATTCAGCTCAGCCCAATTCAGTCACTCAGTAGTGTCCGACTCTTTGCGACCCCGTGAATCACAGCACGCCAGGCCTGCCTGTCCATCACCAACTCCCAGAGTTCACTCAGACTCACGTCCATTGAGTCAGTGATGCCATCCAGCCATCTCATCCTCTGTCGTCCCCTTCTCCTCCTGCCCCCAATCACATGGAAGCTAAGCTACAAGGTATTCTTCCCCAAAATGCATTCTGGGAAAAATTCAGTTTGAGAAAGATGCACACTCAATTTCCCCACTTAGACATATGCCTTGATTATAATAGAAACTTAAATATACTTACAAAGAAATTATTTTCTTGCATTTCTATAACTAACAATGAAAATTCAGAAAGAGCAATTAAGGAATCAATCCCATTCACCATTGCAACCAAAAGAATTAAATATCTAGGAATAAACTTACTTAAAGAGACAAAAGAACTGTCACAGAAAATTGTAAGACATTGATGAAAGAAATCAAAGATGACATAAACAGAGAGATATTCCATGTTCCTGGGTAAGAAGAATCAGTATTGTGAAAATGAATATACTACCAAATGCAATCTACAGATTTAATGTAACCCCTATCAAACTATCAATGGCATTTTTCACAGAACTAGAACAAAAAATTTCACAATTCATATGGCAACACAAAAGACCCCAATAGCCAGAGCAGTCTTGAGAAAGAATGGAGCTGGAGAAATCAACCTTTCTGACTTCAGGTTATACTACAAAGCTACAGTCATCAAGACAGTATGGTACTGCCACAAAAACCAGAAATATAGACTAAGGGAACAAGATGGAAAACCCAAGAATAAACCCATGAACCTATGGGTACCTTATTTTTGACGTAGGAGGCAAGAATATACAATGGGGCAAAGACAGCACCTTCAATAAATTGTGCTGGGAAAATTGGACAGCTACATGTAAAAGAATGAAATTAGAACACTTCCTAACATCATCAGTTCAGTTCAGTTCAGTTGCTCAGTCATGTCCAACTCTTTGAGACCCCATGAGTCACAGCACGCCAGGCCTCCCTGTCCATCACCAACTCCTAGAGTTTACTCAAACTCACGTCCATTGAGTTGGTGATGCCATCCAACCATCTCATCCTCTGTCATCCGCTTCTCTTCCTGTCCCCAATCCCTCCCAGCATCAGAGTCTTTTCTAATGAGTCAACTCTTTGCATGAGGTGGCCAAAGTATTGAACCTTCAGCTTCAGCATCAGTCCCTCTAATTAACACCCAAGACTGATCTCCTTTAGGATGGACTGGTTGGATCTCCTTGCAGTCTAAGGGACTCTCAAGAGTCTTCTCCAACACCATATTTCAAAAGCATCAATTCTTCGGTGCTCAGCTTTCTTCACAGTCCAACTCTCACATCCATACATGATTACTGGAAAAACCATAGCCTTGACTAGACAGACATTTGTTGGCAAAGTAATGTTTCTGCTTTTCGATATACTATCTAGGTTGGTGATAACTTTCCTTCCAAGGAGTAAGCATCTTTCAATTTCATGGCTGCATGGCCCTCATCAAAAAGTCTACAAACAATAAATGCTGGAAAAGGTGTGGAGAAAAGGGAATACTCTTGCACTGTTGGTGGATATGTAAATTGATACAGTCACTCTGGAAGATGGTATGGAGATTCCTTAAAAAACTCAGAATAAAACCAACATATGACCCAGCAATCCCATTCCAAGGCATATACCCTGAGGAAACCAAAATGGAAAGAGACACATGTATCCCATTGTTCATTGCAGTACTATTTACAATAGCTAGAACATGGAAGTAATCTAGATGTCCATCAACAGATGAATGGATAAAGAAGTTGTGGTATGTATACACAATGGAATATTACTCAGCCATTAAAAGGAACACATTTGAGTCTGTTCTAATGAGGTCGGAATGAACCTAGAACTTATTATACAGGGTGAAGTGAGCCAGAAAGAGAAAGACAAATACCGTATTCTAAAACATATGTGAAGAATTGGAAAAATGGTATTGAAGAATTTACTTACAGGGCAACAGTGGAGAAACAGACATAGAGAATAGACTTATGGACATGGGGAGAGGGGAGGAGAGGGTGAGATGTATGGAAAGAATAACACAGAAACTTATATTACCATATGTAAAATAGCCAATGGGAATTTTCTGTGTGGCTCAGGAAACTCAAACAGGGGCTATGTAACCTAGAGGGGTGGGATGGGGAGGGAGGTGGGAGGGATCTTCAAAAGGGAGGGGTTATATGGCATCCAGTCCCATCAATTCATGGGAAATAGATGGTGAAACAGTGGAAACAGTGTCAGGCTTTATTTTGGGGGGCTCCAAAATCACTGCAGATGGTGACTGCAGCCATGAAATTAAAAGACGCTTACTCCTTGGAAGAAAAGTTATGACCAACCTAGATACCATATTCAAAAGCAGAGACATTACTTTGCCAACTAAGGTCCATCTAGTCAAGGCTATGGTTTTTCCAGTAGTCATGTATGGATATGAAAGTTGGACTGTGAAGAAGGCTGAGCACCAAAGAATTGATGCTTTTGAACTGTGGTGTTGGAGAAGACTCTTGAGACTCCCTTGGACTGCAAGGAGATCCAATCAGTCCATTCTGAAGGAGATCAGCCCTGGGTGTTCTTTGGAAGGAATGATGCTAAAGCTGAAGCTCCAGTACTTTGGCCACCTCATGCGAAGAGTTGACTCATTGGAAAGGACTTTGATGCTGGGAGGGATTGGGGGCAGGAGGAGAAGGGGACAACAGAGGATGAGATGGATGGATGGCATCACTGACTCAATGGACGTGAGTCTGAGTGAACTCTGGGAGTTGATGATGGACAGGGAGGCCTGGCGTGCTGCGATTCATGAGGTCGCAAAGAGTTGGACACGACTGAGCGACTGAACTGAACTGAACTGCTGGCTGATTCATGTTGAGGTTTGACAGAAAACAGCAAAATTCTGTAAAGCAATTATCCTTCAATAAAAAATAAATTTTTTTTTTTAAAGAAATGCTTTTAATCTAGCAATTTCCAAGTCTTTTCAATATGAAATCTTCATCCTTTTCTCAATAATCATAAACACCTGTGTCTCTTAGAACTGATATACCACAGAATATATTTTTAAAATGCTATTTTAGAATAGGTAAAAATATTGTTGACCTATGAATATGAAAAAGTTACTCAGTTTATATATTTATGATCAATTATTAGTTTGAAAATAAATTTAAAACTAAAAGCAATTTTTGCTTCATTGATAATTTCTGTTTATATTTAAAATTACCAGGCATACTTTCTTTGAGAATCCAGTTAAACCTTATTCTGACAAGTTCTTTTAATTTTTTCACGCCAAATATTCTCCCCATCTTTACTATTGTATTAAAGCATCTTTGTGTATTTATTGATTAGCTATATTCCCAAGTTTAAAAGTTTACTTGATTGAACTCAGTCAACAGTTTATATCAATTTTAATTAAAATAGATTTTACTCAGGACTTCATCTCACTTCTAACTCTTCATTTATTTATTTACCAACATGGTTAGTTATTTTGATTGCAAGAAAATCAGATTTTGACTATCCACCATGAGAAGTGAAATAACACAGGTCACTGACACTCAAAAATAACAACAAAAATCATATTATTTTGCATAAACTTTCTCTAATATGAAGTGTTTCTTGACAGAGTGGCTAGCAAGTAGACATGCATATGTTTTAATCCCTTTGCCCTTCAGTTTAATATAAACAATCACAATATAAGATGCTTTTGTAAGTCACATGTCTGATAATCAGTCTGAGAGGAGGAAAGAATGAACCATGCCTTTAAAATGGATTAGTCTCAACATCCAGATTTTTTCTATTTATAATGAGAAATTATGGCATTTTGCTTTCATATTTGAGAACTGCAGGAGAAGAGTAGCAAAAGAAGGTAAATTGATCTTCATTAACCTACCCACAGAGCCAGCTGCTTTACTTTGAAATATTCATTGAATATATGTGCAATAACCAAATGGCTAGACCAAATGTATTTCAGGAGATACAGCTACTTACTAAGTGCATGAAGTTCTGCCAATCTACTCTATTTGAAAGTAGGACATAATTAAAATGTAATCACTTAGTTTCACTGGAAATTCTGTTTAAGCTTAAGACTCAGAATTAAAATCACATTAAGAGGTACTTCTACAACAGCAGGAGAGATTTGTCCTCCTTCTAAACCAGGCTTTTAGCTTACTCTTCAGTGTTGCTTTTTCCATGACTTATTTTTTTCTCAACCAAAGAGATGGTACAAAGGATGAATGGACTCACAGGGATGTATGATATATTAGGAATAGATATTACTTATGCCCATGTTCAGGCACTTTTCTGTTAAGGCTTTACTTTGTAAAAGTTAAGGAATATCTCTATAACCTAATTTATATTAATTATAGAAGACACTTAGCTACTGAGAATAGTAGAGTAGTGCATTTACAATTCTAGAGAATTAGTCTGACAAAAGTCAAAAGAATATTTAAAACTTCAAATTCTGTGAGTAAGTCAACCCTTCACAACATCTGGGTATAATAATCTATAAATGATATAAATTAAATACTATAAACATATAATGATAAAAAAGATACAATATTAACTTTTAATCCAAGTAACAGCTGTATAGTACATCCTGGAACTTTTGAAAAAACTTTGTGAGGATCCCTATCTTAATTTCAGGAAATTTATTCACTAAGAGAATATGATTCATATTATTTTATAAGAAGAGTCCTCTCAACATTACTAGGATTAAAATATCTATCAACATCAAATTTATCGTCAACAACCAAACTGCAGTAACAGGAACTGGATCTTTTCCTTCTACCCTAAACAACTAAAACTGCTAACAAAAAACAGAAAACAAAATAAACACACACTTATATAGAAAACAATGAGTTTTTTTAGGCAGCACAGGACTAATAATTCCTTGAAAGAAGAATAACAAACAAGCTGATTCACATGATTGCACTAGTTTACTGGTGGCAATGAAAGCAATGTCCCAGCTGAAGCTCAGGGTGGGCAAAACTACAGCAGAGCCTAATGGTTTTAGTATGGATTTAGTTAAATTTAAAAATACAGAAACTAAAGGATACACAGTTAAGAATTGAGCCAGTTTGTCACTACATATAAACAGGACCCTCGGAGCCTTTACTAAAATCATTATTTTGTTGCTGTGCTTTAGTCACTAAAGTCATGTCCAGCTCTCTTGCGACCCCATGAATGAGCTTCCCTCAGGTGGCTCAGAAGGTAAAGAATCTGCCTGCAATGTGGGAGACCCTGGTTTGATCTCTGGGTTGGCAAGATCTCCTGTAAAAGGGAATGGCTACCTACTCCAGTATTCGTGCCTGGAGAATTCAACGGACAGAGGAACCTGGCATGCTACAGTCCTTGAGGTTGCAAAGAGTCGGACACGACTGAGTGACTAACACCCACCCACGGACTGTAGCCCATCAGACTCCTCTATCCAGGGGTTTTCCCAGGCAAGAATACTGGAGTGGGTTGTCATTTCCAGGGAATCTTCCCAATCCAGGGATCGAACCTGCATCTTTTGCTTGGCAGGCGGATTCTTTACCACTAAGCCACCAGGGAAACTCAAGATGGTTATTAGAATTAGTAATAAAAGAACTATTTACCAGCCTTTGTAATAAGGGTCTTTTTTGTTGTGCTGTTTTTTGTTTTTTGTTTTTGCTTTAATGTAAGGTTCACAATTTAGTATCCACTTATACACAACTGAGAAATTCAAAGGAGGGACAAACATTTAACCTATGGAATTGGATTAAAGGAGGAATAAGAGTCAGACATGACTGAGTGGCTTCACTTTCACTTTTCACTTTCATGCATTGGAGAAAGAAATGGCAACCCACTTCAGTGTTCTTGCCTGGAGAATCCCAGGGACGGGGGAGCCTGGTGGGCTGTAGTCCATGGGGTCGCTAAGAGTCAGACACGACTGAGCAACTTCACTTTCATGCATTGGAGAAGGAAATGGAAACCCACTCCAGTGTTCTTGCCTGGAGAATCCCAGGGACAGGGGAGCCTGGTGGGCTGCTGTCTATGGGGTCGCACAAAGTCGGTCACGACTGAAGCAATTTAGCAGCCACAGCAGCAGCATACCATATTTATAAGGAAAATTAGAACTGTCCCCCTACCACTCTGATCTGAAATAGAATGCCTCCATTGAGGGAAGAGAAATGTTGTCATGCTATCTTAAAAGTCTGGCAGTTTCTGAATTGGGTGGACCAGCTTAAGGTCTGTGGCTACACATCAGTCAAGTATCCATCCTCTCTAGATTTCTGCTGCTTTGGAATATAAGCCAGACAAACCCCATTCTCCAAACTCAAGATTTCACTACTGCATAGTATGAGTAATATAGGCTCTGAAATCCTGGCGGGATTACCATTTGATTAGAAAATATGGCAAGCCAAGAATTTTTTTTCCTGCAGGAAGAAGGCATTTTCTGTCACTGTTTTCTCTTAAAGAAGTAATAACTCTCAGTCATATATGAGGCAGGTATATGAAAACCTAATCTTGCAGTGGTCTCTGGATGGTTACATTGATTTGGGTAAATAAATGTATTAGTTTGGGCTCTTAAGCCTCATCCTGAGCAAGTAAATTAGTGGCATTTATGCAATAAATGTAATTCTAAGAAAAAAATTAAAAATAAGTTGGATTGTCAAAAGAGAAGATTGAGGGAAATGAAACAGAAAATGTGATAATTTAAAAAGCACTTTGCCTTTCACAGAACCCTCCTATCTATACTGTCCTTACTCCCTTGTATCGCTTTATTTTTCCCTGCCCCATACTGACTTTGTTGAAGGGTGAGGTGATGAGTTTTTAAATCAGTAGCTCCATTCACTAGTAAATTTCCCTGTAAAGAAGATTGAGGTACAACTTCATTACCTGTTCTGCTTAAGGTCACAGGCTTTGGAGCTTTGTGGCCCAATCTGATTCTATTTCCTGTCTTTGCCCATTTCTACCTCCAAGCATCACATATCATCCAAAGACCATTTAGCTAGGGAAGCAGACATGATAGAAACTTGATCAGAGAATAACTGAGAATTACATAAAAGATTGTATCCCTGTGTGAACACAATGGGATGGAGAGTCACTATACTAATCTCTTGGGAAAAGGCAAACAAATGATTAAGCTGATGAATAAAGGGAAATGAAAGTATCATATAACTTAACATTTTTCTTATCTCAGTGTGAGAAAAATCAGTCTCTCTAATTTGGATAATTTTTGAAAAGCTACCCAGGACCCCCAGTCAGCCACACACATTCAATGCCAGCTGGTATTAGTCACTTAAAGGTTTCTTTTCCTTGTACCCAGAACTTTGCTGAAGAACCTCAAAACATGTTTTCAGTTTATAAGCCCATGAATGAGAGGTAGCCTGGCTCCTGTATACAGTTCTGCAAACAGCACACTTTGCTACTTTGATAGAGTAATATGAATGTCAGGGTCCAAATCTCCCATCAAGGGAAATAGTAGCTGAGGGAAGCTGACTATCCATGCACGCATGCTTAGTTACTCAACTGTGTCCGACTCTCTGTGACACCATGGAATGTAGCCCACCAGGCTCCTCTGTCCAAGGGGATTCTCCAGGCAAGAATACTGGAGTGGGTTGCTATGCCCTCCTCCAGGGGATTTTCCTAACCCAGAGGTTGAACCCAGGTCTCCTGCATTGCAGGTGGATGCCTTACCACCTGTGCCACCAGAGAAGGTCAAGAATACTGGCGTGGGTAACCTATCTCTTCTCCTGGGGACTCTTCCTGACTCACAATGCTCTATGAGATGATGCCTTGCAATGGCTTTGATTCCATGTCCCTGCAGAACTCTGCTGAGTCCCCACTCCTTTCTGTTTTTATTTCTGCAGGGAGACTCTCTGGATGAGCGTTCATTAGAGCAGTTGAGAAATCTCAGGTAAAAAAGTGTGTTACCGTATGACTCTGATAACATTTTGACATAGCATGACATGGCAAGGTGGCTCAACAAATAGAAGGAATGCATCTTCATTAATTTTTGATAATGACAAAGTAAAAGTAACTATGAATAATATGTATCCAAGTGCTTAAGCCTTAAATTTGACACAAAAACATTTTGGTAACTGGCTTAGGATGATGTAGAAAAGAAAAAATCTAATTTACAGACAAATAAATCTGGCATTATAGAAAGAAAGTGTGAAAAAAATATTGATCTACTATCACTTGATTAACGGGGATATAAGTTCTCTGCAGACCCAGAGTATATAAACAAAATGAAATCCAGTTTTTCATTGAAATTTGGTTGACTGTTATTTAACATAATAGTATAAATATTGATTTATACTAGATGCAAAAAGAAAAAAGTACTATAGGGTAAGTGTGTCCTAAACAAACACATATAAATTAAACACTGGAAGTTTAATTTGTACCTTTCAATGGATGTCTCACAATAAATCTGACACTAGATGATGGCTGTAGGTGTATTTCAATTTTGGGAAAAAATTACTGGAGTAGATAGAATAATTTTGTAAAGGCACTAAACCAATATATAATGCTACTTTTGAGCTTCCCAGGTTAAGTGGTAAAAGAAAATCCACCTGCCAAGCAGGAGACACCTACTAAGCAGGAGACGAGGGCTCATTACCTGGTTTGGGAAGATCCCTGGAGAAGGAAGTGGCAACCCATTCCAGTATTCTTGCCTGGAGTATCCTATAGACAGAGGAGACTTATGGCCACGAAGAGTCCATGGGATCACAAAGAGTTAAGACAATTTGAACGACTTTACAGCAGCAGCAACAGAAATACTACTTATATGACTGGCTAAACCTTAAGAGATATTTACTACACCTTCAAGGAAACTTCTTAATCAAAATTTTAGATTATCAAGCTCTAGAGTTAAGAACTCTTTAGGCTTGGATAGAGTAAGACTTTATAAGGAACTACCAAATAATTACTTTACTAGTGTGTGAGATGAGTACTCGCTAGTAAAGTAATGCTCAAAATTCTCCAACCAGGCTTCAGCAATACATGAATTGTGAAATTCTAGATGTTCAAGCTGGTTTTAGAAAAGGCAGAGGAATCAGAGATCATTCCTAACATCTGCTGGATCACCAAAACAGTAAGAGAGTTCCAGAAAAATATCTGCTTCTGCTTTATTGACTATGCCAAAACATTTGACTGTGTGAATCACAATAAACTGTAGAAAATTCTGAAAGAGATGGGCATACTAGATCACCTGATCTGCCTTTTGAGAAACTTAATGCAAGTCAGGAAGCAACAGTTAGAACTGGACATGGAACAACAGACTGATTCCAAATAGGAAAAGGAGTGCATAAAGGTTGTATATTGTCACCCTGCTTCTTTAACTTCTATGCAGAGTACTTCATGAGAAATGCTGGACTGGAGGAAGCACAAGCTGGAATCAAGATTGCTGGGAGAAAAGAAGACATACGGATGGCTAACAAACACATGAAAAGATGCTCAACATCACTCATTATTAGAGAAATGCAAATCAAAACCACAATGAGGTACCACTTCACACCAGTCAGAATGGCTGCGATCCAAAATTCTACAAGCAATAAATGCTGGAGAGGGTGTGGAGAAAAGGGAACCCTCTTACACTGTTGGTGGGAATGCAAACTAGTACAGCCACTATGGAGAACAGTGTGGAGATTCCTTAAAAAATTTCAAATAGAACTACCTTATGACCCAGCAATCCCACTGCTGGGCATACACACCAAGGAAACCAGAATTGAAAGAGACGCATGTACCCCAATGTTCATCACAGCACTGTTTATAATAGCCAGGACATGGAAACAACCTAGATGTCCATCAGCAGATGAATGGATAAGACAGCTGTGGTACATATACACAATGGAGTATTACTCTGCCGTTAAAAAGAATTCATTTGAATCAGTTCTGATGAGATGGATGAAACTGGAGCCGATTATACAGAGTGAAGTAAGCCAGAAAGAAAAACACCAATACAGTATACTAACACATATATATGGAATTTAGAAAGATGGCAATGACGACCCTGTATGCAAGACAGGAAAAAAGACACAGATGTGTATAACGGACTTTTGGACTCAGAGGGAGAGGGAGAGGGTGGGATGATTTGAGAGAATGTCATTCTAACATGCATACTATCATGTAAGAATTGAATCGCCAGTCTATGTCTGATGCAGGATACAGCATGCTTGGGGCTGGTGCATGGGGATGACCTACAGAGATGTTATGGGGAGGGAGGTGGGAGGGGGGTTCATGTTTGGGAATGCATGTAAGAATTAAAGATTTTAAAATTAAAAAAATAAAAAACTAAAAAAATTAAAAAATAAATAAATTCATTAAAGAAATAAATAAATAAATTAGTAAAAAAAAAAAAAAAAAAAGATTGCCGGGAGAAATACCAATAACCTCAGATATCCAGATGACATCACCATTATGGCAGAAAATGAAGAACTAAAAAGCCTCTTGATGAAAGTGAAAGTGGAGAGTGAAAAAGTTGGCTTATAGCTCAACATTCAGAAAACGAAGATCATGGCATCTGGTCCCATCACTTCATGGCAAATAGATGGGAAAACAGTGGAAACTGAGAGATTTTGGGGGGCTCCAAAATCACTGCAGATGGTGATCGCAGCCATGAAATTAAAAGACACTTACTTCTTGGAACGAAAGTTATGACCAACCTCAGTTCAGTTCAGTTCAGTCGCTCAGTCGTGTCCAACTCTTTGTGACCCCGTGAATCGCAGCACGCCAGGCCTCCCTGTTCATCACCATCTCCCGGAGTTCACTCAGACTCACGTCCATCGAGTCCATGATGCCATCCAGTCATCTCATCCTGGGTCGTCCCCTTCTCCTCCTGTCCCCAATCCCTCCTAACATCAGAGTCTTCTCCAAAGAGTCAATTCTTCGCATGAGGTTTCCAAAGTACTGGAGCTTCAGCTTTAGCATCATTCCTTCCAAAGAACACCCAGGGCTGATCTTCAGAATGGACTGGTTGGATCTCTTTGCAGTCCAAGGGACTCTCAAGAGTCTTCTCCAACACCACAGTTCAAAAGCATCAATTCTTCTGTGCTCAGCTTTCTTCACAGTCCAACTCTTACATCCATACATGACCACAGGAAAAACCATAGCCTTGACTAGATGGACCTTAGTCGGCAAAGTAATGTCTCTGCTTTTGAATATACTATCTAGGTTGGTCGTAACTTTTCTTCCAAGGAGCAAGCGTCTTTTAAATTCATGGCTGCAGCCACCATCTGCAGTGATTTTGAAGCCCCCCAAAATAAAGTCTGACCCTGTTTCCACTGTTTCCCCATCTATTTCCCATGAAGTGATGGGACCGGATGCCATGATCTTCGTTTTCTGAATGTTGAGCTTTAAGCCAACTTTTTCACTCTCCTCTTTCACTTTCATCAACAGGCTTTTTAGCTCCTCTTCACTTTCTGCCATAAGGGTGGTGTCATCTGCATATCTGAGGTTATTAATATTTCTCCCGGCAATCTTGATTCCAACTTATGTTTCTTCCAGTCCAGCATTTCTCATGATGTACTCTGCATAGAAGTTAAATAAGCAGGGTGACAATATACAGCCTTGACATATTCCTTTTCCTATTTGGAACCAGTCTATTGTTCCATGTCCAGTTCTAACTGCTGCTTCCTTACCTGCATACAGATTCCTCAATAGGCAGGTTAGGTGGTCTGGCATTCCCATCTCTTTCAGAATTGTCCACAGTTTATTGTGATCCACATAGTCAAAGGCTTTGGCATAGTCAATGAAGCAGAAATGGATGTTTTCTGTACCTCTCTTGCTTTTTCCATGATCCAGCAGATGTTGGCAATTTGATCTCTGGTTCCTCTGCCTTTTCAAAACCAGCTTGAACATCAGGGAGTTTACGGTTCATGTATTGCTGAAGCCTGGCTTGGAGAATTTTGAGCATTACCTTACTAGCGTGTGAGATGAGTGCAATTGTGCAGTAGTTTGAGCATTCTTTGGCATTGCCTTTCTTTGGGATTGGAATGAAAACTGACCTTTTCCAGTCCTGTGGCCACTGCTGAGTTTTCCAAACTTGCTGGCATATTGAGTGCAGCACTTCCACAGCATCATCTTTCAGGATTTGAAAGAGCTCAACTGGAATTCCATCACCTCCACTAGCTTTGTTCATAGTGATGCTTTCTCAGGCCCACTTGACTTCACATTCCAAGATGTCTGGCTCTAGATTAGTAATCACATCATCATGATTATCTGGGTCGTGAAGATCTTTTTTGTACAGTTCTTCTGTGTATTCTTGCCACCTCTTAATATCTTCTGCTTCTGTTAGGTCCATGCCACTTCTTTCCTTTATCGAGCCCATCTTTGCATGAAATGTTCCCTTAGTATCCTTAATTTTCTTGAAGAGATCTCTAGTCTTCCCCATTCTGTTGTTTTCCTCTATTTCTTTGCATTGATCGCTGAAGAAGGCTTTCTTATCTCTTCTTGCTATTCTTTGGAACTCTGCATTCAGATGCTTATATCTTTTCTTTTCTCCTTTGCTTTTTGCCTCTCTTCTTTTCACAGCTATTTGTAAGGCCTCCCCAGACAGCCATTTTGCTTTTTTGCATTTCTTTTCCATGGGGATGATCTTGATCCCTGTCTCCTGTACAATGTCACAAACCTCATTCCACAGTTCATCAGGCACTCTATCTGTCAGATCTAGTCCCTTAAATCTATTTCTCACTTCCACTGTATAATCATAAGGGATATGATTTAGGTCATACCTGAATGGTCTAGCGGTTTTCCCTACTTTCTTCAATTTAAGTCTGAATTTGGCAATAAGGAGTTCATGATCTGACCCACAGTCAGCTCCTGGTCTCATTTTTATTGACTGTATAGAGCTTCTCTGTCTTTGGGTGCAAAGAATATAATCAATCTGATTTCGGTGTTGACCATCTGGTGATGTCCATGTGTAGAGTCTTCTCTTGTGTTGTTGGAAGAGGGTGTTTGCTATGACCAGTGCATTTTCTTGGCAAAACTCTATTAGTCTTTGCCCTGCTTCATTCCATATTTCAACGCCAAATTTGCCTGTTACTCCAGGTGTTTCTTGACTTCCTACTTTTACATTCCAGTCCCCTATAATGAAAAGGACATCTTTTTTGGGTGTTAGTTCTAAAAGATCTTGTAGGTCTTCATAAATCCATTCAACTTCAGTTTCTTCAGCGTTACTGGTGGGGCATAGACTTGGATAACTGTGATATTGAGTGGTTTGCCTTGGAGACGAACAGAGATCATTCTGTCGTTTTTGAGATTGCATCCAAGTACTGCATTTCGGACTCTTCTGTTGACCATGATGGCTACTCCATTTCTTCTGAGGGATTCCTGCCCGCAGTAGTAGATGTAATGGTCATCTGAGTTAAATTCACCCATTCCAGTCCATTTTAGTTCACTGATTTCTAGAATGTCGACGTTTACCCTTGCCATTTCTTGTTTGACCACTTCCAGTTTGCCTTGATTCATGGACCTGATATTCCAGGTTCCTAGGCAATATTGCTCTTTACAGAATCGAATCTTGCTTCTATCACCAGTCAGATCCACAGTTGGGTGTTGTTTTTGCTTTGGCTTCATCCCTTCATTCTTTCTGGAGTTATTTCTGCACTGATCTCCAGTAGCATATTGGGCACCTAATGACCTGGGGAGTTCCTCTTTTGGTATCCTATCATTTTGCCTTTTCCTACTGTTCATGGGGTTGCCAAGGCAAGAATACTGAAGTGGTTTGCCATTCCCTTCTCCAGTGGACCACATTCTGTCAGGCCTCTCCACCATGACCTGCCCGTTTACATTGCCTTGCAGGCATGTCTTGGTTTCATTGAATTAGACAAGGCTGTGGTCCTAGTGTGATTAGATTGACTAGTTTTCTGTGAGTATGGTTTCAGTGTGTCTGCCCTCTGATGCCCTCTTGTAACACTTACCATCTTACTTGGGTTTCTGTTACCTTGGCGTGGGGTATCTCTTCACGGCTTCTCCAGCAAAGCCCAGCCGCTGTTCCTTACCTTGGACGAGGGGTATCTCTTTACCACCGCCATTCCTGACCTTCAACGTGGGATGGCTCCTCTAGGCCCCCCTGCCCTGCGCAGCCACCACTCCTTGGGTTGCTCCCCCCTGCCGCCGGCCCTGGCCTCAGGTGTGGGTGGCTTCTCAGGGTCACCAGCCCTGGCCTCGGGCGCGAGGTGGCTTCTCCTGGCGGCCCCTGATTTCGGACACAGGGTGTCTCCTCCTGGCCGCCACTCAAGGTCTGCACTCAAGGGTAAATAATTTACCAGAGCCTTAACACCTAGGGCAAGCACAGCAGGATAGCTGGAGCCCCATGACCAACCTAGACAGCATATTAAATAGCAGAGACACTACTTTGCCAACAAAGGTCCATCTAGTCAAGGCTATGGTTTTTCCAGTAGTCATATATGGATGTAAGAGTTGGACTGTGAAGAAAGCTGAGCATGGAAGAATTGATGCTTTTGAACTGTGGTGTTGGAGAACTCTTGAGAGTCCCTTGGACTGCAAGGAGATTCAACCAGTCCACCCTAAAGGAGATCATCCTGGGTGTTAATTGGAAGGACTGATGCTGAGACTGAAACTCCAATACTTTGGCCACCTGATGTAAAGAGCTGACTCATTTGAAAAGACCCTGATGCTGGGAAAGATTGAGGGCAGAAGGAGAAGGGGATGACAGAGGATGAGATTGTTGGATGTCATCCCCGACTTAACGGACATGGGTTTCGATGGACCCCAGGAGTTGGTGATGGACAGATAGGCCTGGTGTGCTGCAGCTCATGGTGTCACAAAGAGTCGCACACAACTGAGCAACTGAACTGAACTGAACCAAATAATATTTAGATAGTGATCATTTGACATTATAATAATGTTTAAAATTAATGTATGAGTAAGAAAAATATTTGTGTATTGCTAATTAAGAGTATGATTTAGCCATTCATCATTGGTATGATATATTCAAAATTTGGGCTTCCCTTGTGACTCAGACGAAAAAAGAAACTGTCTGCAATGCAGGAGACCCAGGTTCTATCCCTGGGTTGGGAAGATCCCCTGGAGAAGAGAAAGGCTACCCACTCTACTATTCTTGCCTGGAGAATTCCATGGACAGAGGATGGTGGGCTACAGTCCATGCGATCACAAAGAGTCAGACATGACTGAGCGACTCACACCTTCACTCCAACTTTCATTCAAAGTTTATTCCTTCAAAGCAAATGTGTTAATTTTTTAAAAAATCAGTAATTCTGTTTTTCTACAGTGACACTGAATAATATATTCATGACATAGGTATAGTCATGGATTGTTTTGTCACATCACAAATAGGAATAAATATAAAAGAAAGGAAAGGAAATGTGATAGTCTTCATTAAAGTTAACAATGAGGCTTCATCAAAAGACATAATTAAGAAAATGAACAGGCAAACCAAAGGCTGGAGAAAACATTCTCAAAAGATATACTTGACATATTTTTCTGGGACATACCAAGAAACCTTACAAGTCATTAATAATATGAAGCTTAAAAAAATAGTCAAGAATTGGAATATATATTTTCAGAGGAAGACAAACGATTGACGATTACATGAAAAGATATTCAATATCACTGTAAAAATGTATATTAAAACTCACATTGAAATATCATTACACAAACAGTGAAATTACTAAAATGAAAACAATTAACAGTTCCAAGTGTTGAAAGAATGTGAAGTAACTGAAAATCTTCTGTGTTGATAAAAGGAGTGTAAAATGGCATAATCACTTTCTATAAAGGTTTCATAATTTCTTTAAAAATTAGGCATGTGTCTACCATAAGACTCAGCAATTCCACTCCTAAATATTTGCTAAAAACAAATGAAAGCATACATCCACAGAAAAGGACTTTCACAAGAGCTCTTTTATCATCATAATAATTTTTTAAAACTGATTTGATCATTTGGATAAATGAGGTGGTGTGCATGTGCTAAGTCGCTGTGGTCGTGTCTGACTCTTTCCAAACCTATGGACTGTAGCCCACCAGGCTCCTCTGTAAATGGGATTTCCCAAGCAAGAATCCTGGAGTGGTTGCCATTTCCTAACACAAGCTTCCACTCAATGGGAAACACACATATTTAAAACTAGTTGTTTCAGAAAATAGAGTTCCCTACCCTGATCTAAACAAAACAGAAAACAGTTTTGAGGGTACTCTGGGCTCCAATCTCAATTTAAAGTTTTATGTTACAAAGATTTTCCAAATTCATAATTGAAAGGCCATTTTAGTTTGGTTCATATGCGTTACTTTTAATTTTCTAAATGCATTTCACCAGCCAATAATGTCAGAAGGAAGAAAATATATCCTTCAGAAAACAAAGGCACATAAGAAAATAATAAAAATAAAAGGAAATGGTTAATAATGGGTGCTGTGTGCTTAGTCACTCAGTTGTGTCTGACTCTTTTGCAACTCACTGGATTGTGGCCCACTAGGCTCCTCAGTCCATGGGATTTCCAGGCAAGAATACTGGAGCGGGTTGTCATTTCCTTCTCCAGGAATCTTCCCAACCCAGAGATCGAACTCACATCTCTTGTGTCTCCTGCACTGCAGGTGGATTCTTTACCTGCTGAGCCATAATAATACTCTATTTTAAATATTTATTGTCTCTCCTCTTCCACAGAAATGCGAGCTTTTATTCTTTCTCCTTCTGGGAAAAAAGATAGTTTCAATAGTTGGAAAGGCAATTATGTTTTCCAAAATATTCTCTGGAGAGTGATAGTCTGTCCTTGGTCACAGGAGCTGTGGTTAATTTTCCAGGAGTGATGATGACACATCACTGTACTAGATTAAGCTGGCCTGACAGTCTCAGTTTAAGTAATTCACTGGGTAACATTTCCATCCCAAGGAGTAGCAGTGTTTCCTCTCCCTCAGCCAAAAGCCTCCTCAGGAGGGAGCTACTTCTGACCTGCCAAAGGTTTAGCAGCTTCAGGCATTCTCCAGGGAATTGCCTAATGACCTCATTATGACAAGTGATATTTAATAGTGACAAAGTCATCGATCAAGAGATGTGTTACAAGTTGTATACTTGTCGGGTAGAGATAAAGCAAACACACCTCTGTCATTCAACATGACCATAAATTTGGGTGACCAACTCTTCATTCCTGCACAAGAAACAGTTTCATCATTAATTCTGCAGAACAGCTAGATGGGCAATGTGGAGATTAAACTAGTCTATTTTCCCATAAGTGCTAGTTATCTTTCCCCAATAAGAGGAAGAATTAACATTTACGGAAAGATTAGCCCCATTGCTAAGCATCTAATATAAATGATCTCATCAATTTTCCCCTCTATAAATGAAGAAACATACCTAAGAAGTTTAAAGTTGTCTGAGGTCACCCAGTTAATAGGTACTGGAGCCCAGGAATTATCCTTAGGACTGATTTGATGTTCAAACTCTCTAAAACCAACTACTGCCTTTTCTCCCTGCCCCTTTAAATTACATGGGAAAAGATCTTCATGAGTGAGCCACTTATGGAGCAAAGAAAAACACATTTGGAAGAATACTTTATCAGGGAATCCATTTAGAAGTGTTTACTGAAAATCTCCTTCATGCATTTCAGAAGAGCCTAATTTTTGTTACCTGCAAAAAATGACAGCAGACAAAGGGCATACACATTCAGAAACTAAGATGCACCTCTTCAAAATGGGAATGCTGCAGTAAAAAATGCTAAATGTGCAAACAGCTAAAACTAAAGAGGAGAAAACATTGCACTATAAAAACTAAAAGAAAAGAACAGCTTCTGAAAATCAGCTAACAATGCTGCTCAGACATCAATGATATTTAACTATAGAGTACAGACTAGATCCATTATGCTACTCATAGACTTGTGCTTTAAAATTCATTAAATTCAAAGGACTCAAATTCATGTGAATCAACATTCACAGCGATATCAAAGGAAATGAGCAAATTGCAAATAAAAAAGACAATTTAGCAATATTAACTACTGACTTTCTGACAGAAAGTTAGTCTGACAAATTAACAGAAAAATAGAGCTGTTACTGCAAACATCTAGATGAAAAGTAAAAAATTCAATTAATAAATTTTTGGTCTATATGATGCCTGACATTAGGTTTAATAAGCTAATGTATCAATTCATCAAAAACAAAAGAAAAAGAGGGGAAAGCATGCTTTTTTCTATTTCCTTATGGAAAAGCATGCTATAAACGATTGGTGATAACAAAACAGACTTGAAGAAAGTACGGTTGCAACAAATTTGACAATACGGGTCTTAGGAAACAATTCAGTTTTCTAAATTTCAGTTATTTTCCAAAAGACTCAGTGATCTAGAACTCAGAATTTATTTCCACCAATTCTGCTTAAATTTTGTCTAAAGAGTTACTAATCCCAAGATATTGATTAAAAATTATTTATAGTATAAAATCACAAAGGGGCTTAGGTAACTACAAGGAAAAACAAAAAGATTAGTCACTTTGATGTCTAAGGTCTGTCAGAGCAAAAACTGCACCAAACACTCAAACGGGTAAGGGAGAATTTCTTCAAGTTTGCTGTAGTAGGAGAGACCAGAACCGAAATCTGAACTTAACCCAGCTAAAGCAAACAGTGAGAGGATTTTTAAACCCAAGGAGATCCAACCAGTCCATTCTGAAGGAGATCAGCCCTGGGATTTCTTTGGAAGGAATGATGCCGAAGCTAAAACTCCAGTACTTTGGACGCCTCATGCAAAGAGTTGACTCATTGGAAAAGACTCTGATGCTGGGAGGGATTGGGGGCAGGAGAAGGGAACGACAGAGGATGAGATGGCTGGATGGCATCACCGACTCGATGAATGTGAATTTGAGTGAACTCCGGGAGCTGGTGATGGACAGAAAGGCCTGGCGTGCTGCGATTCAAGGGGTCGCAGAGAGTCAGACACGACTGAGCAACTGAACTGAACTGAAGAATCAAGTCCTGTGTGTTTGCTAATCTCTTACCATAAAGGAAAACAACAACTTTGTATCTTCATGACAGGAGCTAGTTTTAGAACTTCCAGCAAGGTACCCACCAGAAGTTAGGCTCTTACCCTCCCACAGAACTAGAAGATAAATAAAATTGGCAAGAGGCTTAAATATGTCTCAAAAGGGCAGAGAAATAATTTGTAATTATAAGTTTAATTTTTTAATCTTTTAATTTTTTAATTTATTCATTTATTTATTTTACTTTACAATATTGTATTGGTTTTGCCTTACATTGACTTGAATCTGCCACGGGTATTCCCCATCCTGATGTATTCCCCATCCTGAACCCCTCTCCCACGTCCCTCCCCATCCCATCCCTCTGGGTCATCCTAGTGCACCAGCCCCTAGCACCCTGTATCATGCATTGAACCTGGACTGGTGATTCGTTTCACATATGATAATATACATATTTCAATGCCATTCTCCCATCATCCCGCCCTCGCCCTCTCCCACAGAGTCAAAAAGACTGTTCAATACATCTTTTACTATCTCGCATACAGGGTTATCGTTACCATCTTTTTAAATTCCATATATATGCATTAGTAGAGTATACTGTATTGGTGTTTTTCTTTCTGGCTTACTTCACTCTGGATAATAGACTCCAGTTTCATCCACCTCATCAGAACTAATTCAAATGTATTCTTTTAATGGCTGAGTAATATTCCATTGTGTATATGTACCACAGCTTTCTTATCCATTCATCTGCTGATGGACATCTAGGCTGTTTCCATGTCCTGGCTATTATAAACAGTGCTGCGAAGAACATTGGGATACACGTGTCTCTTTCAATTCTGGTTTCCTCCATGTATATGCCCAGCAGTGGGATTGCTGGGTCATAAGGCAGTTCTATTTGCAATTTTTTAAGGAATCTCCACACTCTTCTCCACAGTGACTGTACTAGTTTGCATTCCCACCAACAATGTAAGAGGGTTCCCTTTTTTCCACATCCTCTCCAGCATTTATTGCTTGTAGACTTTTGGATAGCAGCCATTCTGACTGGTGTGAAATGGTACCTCATTGTGGTTTTGATTTGCATTTCTCTGATAATGAGTGATGTTGAGCATCTTTTCATGTGTTTGTTAGCCATCCGTATGTCTTCTTTGGAGAAATGTCTATTTAGTTCTTTGGCCCATTTTTTTTTTTTAAACATTGGTTTTATTTTATTTTAATTTTTATTTTTACTTTATTTTACTTTACAATACTGTATTGGTTTTGCCATACATTGACATGAATCCACCACGGGTGTACATGCATTCCCAAACATGAACCCCCCTCCCACCTCCCTCCCCATAACATATCTCTGGGTCAACCCCTTGCACCAGCCCCAAGCATGCTGTATCCTGCATTGGACACAGACTGGCGATTCATTTCTTACATGATAGTATACATGTTACAATGCCATTCTCCCAAATCATCCCACCCTCTCCTTCTCCCTCTGAGTCCAAAAGTCCACTATACACATCTGTGTCTTTTTTGCTGTCTTGCATATAGGGTCGTCATTGCCATCTTTCTAAATTCCATATATATGTGTTAGTATACTGTATTGATGTTTTTCTTTCTGGCTTACTTCACTCTGTACAATCAGCTCCAGTTTCATCCATCTCATCAGAACTGATTCAAATGGATTCTTTTTAACGGCTGAGTAATACTCCATTGTGTATATGTACCACAGCTTTCTTATCCATTCATCTGCTGATGGACATCTAGGTTGTTTCCATGTCCTGGCTATTATAAACAGTGCTGCGATGAACATTGGGGTACATGTGTCTCTTTCAATTCTGGTTTCCTTGGTGTGTATGCCCAGCGGTGGGATTGCTGGGTCATAAGGCAGTTCTATTTACAATTTTTTAAGGAATCTCCACACTCTTCTCCATAGTGGCTGTACTAGTTTGCATTCCCACCAACAGTGTAGGAGGGTTCCCTTTTCTCCACACCCTCTCCAGCATTTATTGCTTGCAGATTTTTGGATCGCAGCCATTCTGACTGGTGTGAAGTGGTACCTCATTGTGGTTTTGATTTGCATTTCTCTGATAATGAGTGATGTTGAGCATCTTTTCATGTGTTTGTTAGCCATCTGTATGTCTTCTTTGGAGAAATATCTATTTAGTTCTTTGGCCCATTTTTTGATTGGGTCGTTTATTTTTCTGGAATTGAGCAGCATAAGTTGCTTGTATATTTTTGAAATTAGTTGTTTGTCAGTTGCTTCATTTGTTATTATTTTATCCCATTCAGAAGGCTGTCTTTTCACCTTGCTTATATTTTCCTTTTAATTTTAATTAGATCCCATTTGTTTATTTTTGCTTTTATTTCCAGAATTCTGGGAGGTGGATCATAGAGGATCCTGCTGTGATTTATGTCAGAGAGTGGTTTGCCTATGTTCTCCTCTAGGAGTTTAATAGTTTCTGATTGTACATTTAGATCTTTAATCCATTTTGAGATTATTCTTAGAAAGTGTTAGAAACACTTTAGAAAGTGTTCTAGTTTCATTCTTTTATAAGTAGTTGACCAGTTTTCCCAGCACCACTTGTTAAAGAGATTGTCTTTTCTCCATTGTATATTCTTGCCTCCTTTGTCAAAAATGAGGTGTCCATAGGTGTGTGGATTTATTTCTGGGCTTTCTATTTCATTCCATTTATCTATATTTCTGTCTTTGTGCCAGTACCATACTGTCTTGATGACTGTGGCTTTGTAGTAGAGCCTGAAGTCAGGCAAGTTGATTCCTCCAGTTCCATTCTTCTTTCTCAAGACTGCTTTGGCTATTTGAGGTTTTTCTGTATTTCCATACAAATTGTGAAATTATTTGTTCTAGTTCTCTGAAAAATACCATTGGTCGCTTCATAGGGATTGCACTGAATCTATAGATTCCTTTGGGTAGTATACTCATTTTCACTATATTGATTCTTCCCATCCATGAACACGGTATATTTCTCCATCTATTTGTGTCCTCTTTGATTTCTTTCACCAGTGTTTTATAGTTTTCTATATAGAGGTCTTTTGTTTCTTTAGGTAGATATATTCCTAAGTATTTTATTCTTTTCATTGCAATGGTGAATGGAATTGTTTCCTTAATTTCTCTTCCTGTTTTCTCATTGTTAGTGTATAGGAATGCAAGGGATTTCTGCATGTTAATTTTACACCCTGCAACTTTACTATATTCATTGATTAGCTCTAGTCCTTTTCTGTGTAGTTTTCTTTTTTTTGTGGCATCTTTGTCAGGTTTTGGTATTGGGATGATGGTGGCCTCATAGAATTTAATTTTTTTAATGTTGTTTTATTTTTTCTTTAAAAAGCTTTTAATTTTTTTATAAAATTTCAAATGGTTACTTTCCATTTATAGTTACTACAAAATATTGGCTGTATTCTCCCTGTTGTTTGATACATCTTTGAGTCTATCTTACTCCCAATAGTTTGTGTCTCCCACTCTCCTATTCTTATTTTGTCCCAACTCCTTTGTATCCACTGGTAACCACTAGTTTGTTCTCTATGAGTCTTTTCTGTTAGATTCACTAGTTTGTTGAATTTTTTATATTTTAAATACAAGTGATATCATACAGTATTTATCTTTCTCTGTCTAACTTATATCACTTCGTATAGTGCCCTCTAAGTCCAACCATGTTGCCTCAAATGACAAAATCTTCATTCTTTTTTGTGGTGGGTAATATTGCATTGTATATATATGCCAAATAGTCTTTACCCATTCATCTGTTGATGGCATTTAGGTTGCTTCCATAGCTTATCAATAGCAAACAATGCTACTATGGACACTGGAATGTATTCATCTTTTAAAACTAGTGTTTTTTTTTTTTTTTTCCCCTTTGGATATATATAAAGAAGTGGAATTGCTGGGTCATATAGTGATTTGATTTAGTCTTTTGAGAAACCTCTATACTGTTTTCCACAGTGGCTCCACCAACTAATATTCCCACCAGGGTAAAAATATTCCATTTTTTTCCTACTTTTTTTTTCACTTGCCCACATTTGTTATTTGTGTGTTTGTTTTTTTTTTTTTAATGATAGTCATTCTGACATATATGAGGTGATAAGTCATTGTATTCCCCTGATGTTTAGAATTGTTGAGCATCTTTTTATGTGCCTCTTGGCCATATGCATTTCCTCTTTCAAAAAAACATCTATTCAGCTCTTCTGCCCATTTTTTAATCAGTTGTTTGTTTTTAGAACTCTGAAAACTATGAGACACTGATAAGAGAAACTGGAGATAACATAAACATATGGAAAGATATACTCTGTTCTTAGACTGAAAGAATCAATACTGCTAAAACATACCTAAGAGAATTTACAGATTCAGTGTAATCCCTCTCAAAATACCAGTGTCATTGTTCACAGACCTAGAAAAAAGAATTTTAAAATGTATATGGAAACACAAAAGACCCTGAATAATCAAAGCAATCTTGAGAAAGAAGAACAGAGCTAGAAGAATCATGCACCCTAGCTTCAGACTATACAACAAAGCTATACTATAGTAATTAGTATAACTAATTACAGACTATACAGTAATTAAAACATTATGGTACTGGCACAAAAACAAGACACAGGTCAATGGGACAGGACAGAGAACCCAGAAACAAGTTATCTAAGCTAAATGTGTAACTAAACCAAACTTGGGTCCATTCACCATATACAGTAAATCCAATCTACTCACACTGAGTTGTGGTGAACAGAACTGCAGCATTTATTGCCAGGCACCAAGCCCGGAGTCTGGGATAGATCATGCTCAAAAAGTCAACACTTCCCACTGGATTTCAGCAAAGCATTTTAAAAAGCAAGGTAAGGGTGGGGAGTCCCAAGATCTATTAAAGCTCAGCCATCATTGTTAATCATGAGGTCATAGGGCAGTGTCACAGGGGTTAACATCATCAATCTTTAGGCTCCAGTAGGCCTGGGTGTTATGGCCTCATGGTCATCAAGCAGTTAACATTTTCCATTTGGTGGGGGTCAGATACTATTATCTAGGTACTTCAGAGAGGAGTTTAAACAGAGGATATGGGGGAGAGGCCTGTCCTGAGACGGCCTCATGGTATTCTACAAGTTCTCTAAGCAAAGGGAATTGAAGGCTTAGAGTCAGGAAGCAGCCTGTTGAATTAAGCTGAGGAACATTTAGTCTATCTTAGTAAGTCCTAGAGCTAGAAACTCTCCTATAAAATACAAGGGTCTAGTAAAATCATTGCATCTGGTTCCATCACTTCATGGCAAATAGAAGGAGAAGAAGTGGAAGTAATGACATTTTATTTTCTTGGGCTCCAAAATCACTGAGGATGGTGACTGCAGTCACAAAATTAATTAAAGACACTTGCTTCTTAGAAAGAAAAGCTGTGACAAATATAGACAGCATATTAAAAAGCAGAGGCTGTATAGTCAAAGCTATGTTTTTCAAATAGTCATGTACAGTTGTAAGAACTGAGCCAAAGAATTGATGCTTTTGAATTGTGGCTGAAGAAGACTCTTAAGAGTCCCTTGTACAACAAGGAGATCAAACCAGTCAATCCTAAAGAAAATCAACCCCCATTTGATACTCATTTGAAAGACTGATGCTGAAATCAAGGCTCTAATATTTTGGCCACCTGATTCAAAGAGCTGACTTTGAATTGGAAAAGACTCTGATGATGGGAAAGATCGAGAGAAAGAGGAGAAGGGGGTGGCAGATATCACTGACTCAATGGACATAAGTTTGAACAAACTCCAGGAGATAATGAAGGACAGGGAGGCCTGGCCTGCTGCAGTCCATGGGGTCACAAAGAGTTGGACACAACTTAGCAACTGAACAACAACGAGATAAGTTATAATCACTGGTCTTTGATTAGGGAGACAGCCTAACAACCAAATGTTTCCCAATAATAGGCTTAAAGCCTCTAAGAAGGCAATGATGATATATTGTAGGCAATTATGACTTAGTTTTTGACTATGCTTTGAATTTTGGGTTGGGCCAACGGCATGAAAATGCATTTTCAAAAAGTGACCAGTTATCAGTGGCATTAACGTGTGTTTCAGTTTCACCTCTGGTCTTATTTTCTGTTTCCTGCTCTAACTATTGCCAGTCTCTTCCTGCATTCACTCTTACTACCACTCTAGCTTTGGTATTTGCATTTGAATCCTTTGATCTGAGATATGAAACTAATCACAGAAAGCTTCCATTGTTCCTTCTCTTTGTCCACTCCTACAATAAACCATATGACTATGTGAATTGATTCCAAGGACTAACCATTACACCAAGGCCACAATAAGTGCAAATAGTCTCTATCGAAATATGAAATCAGAAATTGGTTTTGTGGGTTGATGGATAAGCAGAGTTCATGAACAGAAGGATAAGCTAATGACAAGCAAAAGCAATTTGGGCTGACACCTGGCAAATGTACTGTGTGTTTTTTTGAATGATTACATCTATAGCTAGAAATTAAGGCCCCAATATACAATTGATAGCATAAATGCCAACTGAAGAGGAGGTTTTTAGCAATGTATTAGCATCATAGTTGACCCTCAAAATGCATGGATGGTAATGAAATTGGAATAACACTAAGAGACTAGCATATTTTCAACCTGAAATAGTTTTGTCTTAGTTAAGTGACAGAGATGGCCAACACACAGCATCATCATTCTCATTTCTCATCATTGCCAGAATTCTCCCTATTTTCACTCTACCTTAATAATTTTCATCTAGTATTAAAGACTATAGTATCCTTCCATATAAAAGAGGTAAATGCCAAAATCTTTTATGTAACCTGCTCTCTTTAGTCACTTGCGTTAGTCTCTTTCCTTTAAGTCTACAAATATACTCAGAATTCTCATCTTTAAAACTTTTACTTAAGCATGTTACCTACCTACAAACTGCTATCTTGCTTATCTTCTTGATTTTACAACTAAAATTCTAAAAATGTATACCCCACTTATTGCCTACCCCATTTCTACCATGCACACTCTTTAATCCACTGCTTCAGAAGTTGGTCCCCATTATTCTAGCAAACCTTTCTAAGAGCTCACCAGTGACTTCTGATTCTGAAATCCAATGACCTTTTTTCTCAGACCTTATCTCTTTGAGCTTTAGATAGCATTTGACAAAGCTAACCAGTCACCTCTTCCTTATAAATATCTACTATTAGAAGAAAACTTTTCCATATTTGAAGTACTATCACTTGCAGTATCTAATTTTATTCTACTTTTAAAGACGTCAGAATCTCACAACTAATGACTGTTTGTTGATTCTTGGTCCAGTGCTACTGTCATTATGTCATGCTGTTGAGATAGCATGGTCCCATGACTAAGACCCCTCAAACTCTGTAATTAGAACAAATTTCTCATTCTATTAACTCATTTTACTTAAATTTTCACAGTTTTCTTATATGTGAAATGGGAATAGCCGTGCCCACATCCTAAGATTATGGTTGGGATTATCATAATACATAAATAAAGGCAAATAAAGACCCCTAACTAAATTCTGTCATACATAATACATAGTAGATATGGCTATTTTCATCTCCAAACCATTATCTACATTCTCAGCAATTTAGGCAAATAGTAACTCTTTGTCCTTAGAGAAAAACCAGAGATTAAACAGAATTGGAGTTTATAAGAGTTTGCACTCTGACTACTCTTCACTTTTCTCTCTACTTTTGTGACACTACATTATCCATAGTTCCTCCTGCTGTTTGCTTATTCCATCCCACTTAGGCTTTTTCTAGTGAATCTAATTCCTTCTTCTTCTATTAGCCCATAGCCTAGCATCAGTCCTCAGGTATCTATTATTTTCCATGCAATCTCTCTTATAGGTATCTAAAACTTCTCATTGTCCTTTGTACTCCCTCCTAAATTTCAATTTTATATCACTAACTGCTGGTAGTAAATCTCTGCTATGCAGTCAATGTCTCAAACAAACCTATAACCTAACTATTAATCAGATTCATTTTTAAAACTTGCCTATTTTTACACTGTGACCTGGCCTGATGCCCTAGAGGAGTTTCAGATTCAGCATTTACAAATCATAAACATAATTTTTTTCATATTCCCCAGGTCACAGATGAGTCCACCTCTACCTGACTTCTAAAGCCAGCAACCATATAGTTGTCTACTATCCCTGCTTCTCCTCAACTCCTCTATGTTACTTCCTTAATTTCAATTTCATCCCCCTAAACTTAATTCCAGTGTTCAACATCTCATACCTGAAATGCTAAATAAACAGAAACAAAACTCCTTTAAATCACCTTATCTGATACCCATTCTTCTGACTTCAAACCTGTCTTGCACCCTCACCATTTACAATGCATTTACTCTGTGCCAGCAAATTGATAATGTGCACATTTCATGTCATTGTCCATCCAACAGCTCATATTTATCTCTCCATTACTTCATGATGGAGCAAGACACTGAGCACGTGTTCAAGTACATGCTTCATAAACAGAGTTCTATCTCCAAAGTAAAATTCTTGCAACCAGACTCCCCTGCCATTGTCTCCAGCTTTACAGCCAACAAGCAGTGCCACACTCCTTTCAGATCTTTCATAGCTATGCCTTCATACATGCTATTCATTTGCTCAGACTGGACTTCCCCGCATTCCCCACGTTGTGTCTAGAAAAAGCCTAGCAATCCTTCAAAATTTTGCTATAAACAATGACTCCCTCACTTCAAAGCACTCACTATGAGCTTGGCCCTTTGTGCATTCAATCAATCTATTAGAATCTCATCACAATCTGTTGAAATAGGCCCTGTCATTATTCTCATCTTATAAATGTGAATACACAAACTTTGACACAGAGAGATTAAGTAACTCACTAAATATTGGTAGGGTTAAGATTCTAGTTTTATTTCAGCATGATTCCAAAGTTATCTGAACTATGCTGGCCCCGCAGCGTTGATCCTATCTCCAGGGAAGCTGTTCACTTCCCCCCCACCCCCCACTGTGGCCCATTCCCAACCATTTATCACTTCCTTGTTTGTAGCCTTCTGTACCTTGCCTGTGCTCATACTTTCTATAAAAGAACAACAATAATAGCTACGAATACTTATATATGTCTGGCAACTTCCAAAGTGATTTCACAGTGTATATTTTTCAATCCTCACAGCAACCATATGAGAAGGAGTCTCTCATGATACCCAATTTCAAATGGAAAAACTAAGGTATAGAAAAGTAATTTGTCCTAAGAAACACATAATCAGAGTCCAGTGGGCATTTTGAGAAGAGAGCTGTCTTTTTGATCATTTTATCCCCAGAATGTAGAACATACATGTCCCTGGAAGGGACTCCACATATATTTATCAAATTGGCTATGCTTGCTTGTCACTGTCTACTAACCCTACCTGCCTCTGCAACTTCATTTCACAGCACACATATAATTCATGTATCGAGCATATATTCTGTGTTTAGTACTCTACAAGCATTTCACAAACAGGATCAAATTTAAAATTTAAATTCCATTTTATAATAAGGAGGCACAGACTCAAAGAGCTTTTTATACCATCCAAGATGGTTTGGGAGCCCCCAAATTTTCATGTGTTTCTGGGCTAGAATGTTCTCCAGTGACTAAGGATATTTCAGACCCAGGTATCCTCAGGGATCGTTTTCTAATTCTTTCATTTTCATCACCCGTTCTTCAATTATTCAATTCAACCAAAAGGTTAATGCCTTATGAAAACTCAATATTAATTATTTTGTAATTTACCAAAATATAATATGAGATGAGCCTAATTGTTATTATACTTGTTTTATTTATGTCTTTCTTCTGGAACTCAAGTTTAAGCCTCCTTAATGCAGGAATTATGTATAAACATCATTTTATCCATATAACATTTCATAATGCCTTGTAAATATTATCTGCTTATAATGACAGGGTATTAGATATAGATGGTACCTAAGAGTTTTTACTTCTCCTATAATCACTTTGAACACTGGCAATGTGATGCGATTTAAATATTTACATCAGGAAAAATGGTAAATCAATGTAATTAATTCATAAGACTTTCATGAGAGGAAAATGTAAATAAGATGTTTGACAGAGAACAACGTTCAGCAGAGCTAGGTTGTCAAATAGATAACTTCTTCTCTCTTTTTTTTTTTTTTTTCCCCTGTGGAGATGCCATATGTATTTCTCGTAAGTTTTAATTTTTCTCTGCAATATTTAGATAACTTTTTGAGATATCAATTAGTACATAATCTCTTAGTGAACATAACCACAAGTAAGCATGTTCATGGAATCATTATATAAAGCTTTGCATCTTCCATGAATAAAAATTTCCCTTCATATGCCCTTCTTAGATAGTTATTTTTGGAAGAAAAAATTCAACCTCAGTAATTCCTAGTATTATCTGAGGAACAATCTTACAAAGATTTAAATGAGTTAAAAGATGTCACTGAAATCATCAAAATTTTATGTAGCTAAGTGATGTCCAAACACAATGGCCTTATAACAGATGAGAGCAGCATAAAAATTCTTTCCATTTTTCTTAGTTTTAATATAAAAGAATAGGTCTATTATCATGAGAAATAAAGGTTCTAGCATGAAAAGTATATAAGAATTCACCTCTAGAAAACTAAATCTCCCTGAGAATTCAATCAGAAAGAAAAAACTGCTTGTAAATCATTTTAAATTCGAATTCATGATTTTGACTTAAAAAAACCTTCAACTTCATCTATAAGAAATATGTAATTAAGAAACTATATTCTTCAATACTCTAAAATGATATTATTAATCACTTCACCATTTTTTTGTTTTTTAGTTTTCTTTTTTAAATAAATTTATTTATTTTAATTGGAGGCTAATTACTTTACAATATTGTATTGGTTTTTCCATACTTCGACATGGGTCCGCCACAGGTGTACACATGTTCCCCATTCTGAACCCCCCTCCCTCCTCCCTTCCCATACCATCCCTCTGGGTCATGCCAGTGTACCAGCCCCAAGCATCCTGTATCCTGCATCAAACCTGGATTGGCGATTCATTTCTTATACGATATTATACATGTTTCAATGCCATTCTCCCACATCATCCCACCCTCTTCCTCTCCCACAGAGTCCAAAAGGCTGTTCTATTCATCTGTGTCTCTTTTGCTGTCTCACATACAGGGTTACCGTTACCATCTTTCTAAATTCCATATATATGCATTAGTATACTGTATTGGTGTTTTTCTTTCGGCTTACTTCACTCTGGATAATAGACTCCAGTTTCATCCACCTCATTAGAACTGATTCAAATGGATTCTTTTTAATGGGTGAATAATACTCCATTGTGTATATGTACCACGGCTTTCTTATCCATTCATCTGCTGATGGACATCTAGGTTGCTTACATGTCCTGGCTATTATAAACAGTGTTGAGATGAACATTGGGGTACATGTGTCTCTTTCAATTCTGGTTTCCTTGGTGTGTATGCCCAGCAGTGGGATTGCTGGGTCATAAAGCAGTTCTATTTCCAGTTTTTTAAGGAATCTCCACACTGTTCTCCATAGTGACTATACTAGTTTGCATTCCCAAAAATAGTGTAAGAGGGTTCCCTTTACTCCACACCCTCTCCAGCATTTATTGCCTGTAGTCTTTTGGATCGCAGCCATTCTGACTGGCATGAAATGGTACCTCATTGTGGTTTTGATTTGCATTTCTCTGATAATGAGTGATGTTGAGCATCTTTTCATGTGTTTGTTAACCATCTGTATGTCTTCTTTGGAGAAATGTCTATTTAGTTCTTTGGCCCATTTTTTGATCGGGTCATTTATTTTTAAAGACTTTCTTTCCTCATAATTATAAAATTTGTCCTAAATTTCTCTTAACTAGCTTAATAGTGTAGCCACTGAATTTTCAAAGCTGGAATCAATAGATTTTAAGTACTAACAGAATGCATGTGTTTGGTATGTGAATATCCCCAGTTATGAGGTGCTATCTAGTGAATAAATTACATTATGAAAGACAGATAGTTTGAATTTTAACAAATAATAAGAATGTTAGAATTTTAACCTAAGAAGAACGCAGGACCAAAGTAAATAGATAAAATAGAACTCACATGTTTAAACTACAGTCTGCTAGTACCTTGAGAAGTTTGAAAATGTATCTGATACATCTTTGGTAGTTTTGTTATTTTAATAGTGAGTTTTGAGATCTGATAGTACTGATATGCTTTTGAGAGTTCTTTCATTGCTATTTTAGGGGATTTGGGTTGTCTTTAATCTACAGTATGTGGCACACTGAATTTGGGGAGAACAGGGGAAGCATATTTATTTGATGATATATAGCATATGGAAATGTGCTCTTCATTTAAAAAATTTATTGAAGCTTGTCAGTAGCTTACTTCTTTTGTTTATAGCCTACCTAACCTGTTGGGAAAGGGGTTTAATGGCCAGCCTGAGCAGATAAAGAATATACAAGAGTTCAGCCTGACTGGAGCTTAGAGTTATAATCAGTTCTGGCACACCACAGTGTCTTTTTGACATTGAGACTAAAAAAAATTATCCTCCAAAGTAGACTGAAAAAAATGATCTCTCCATTTCCAAAGTGTTTGAAATGCTACCAACGTGTTCACTTTTTTTGTTTGTTTTGAGCTTTTTTCTTCATATGTTATTCTCTCAAAAAGCAATTTTAGGGTCTTCATTAGCCCTGTTTTCATGATCCCATCTGTTTATCTATATTGTGCTTAATTCTGATTTTAAATCCAAAGTCAGTTGACTGTTTTTCTGATTGTTCATTTAAACCATGTAATAAAGTTCTGTAGAAATTTTTCATAAATCAGATATTATTTTTAGTCCAGATACTCTCAGCTTTTATGAACAGAAGAATTATATGTGTAAATATACATATATATTTATTTATATACACACATATGCACATATTTAAGTAAAATGGGATTTTTAATGTTCAGTTTGAGATTAACATTTTAATTTTGAATTTAAAAAAATAGATGAGAAATGCAGAAAACAGATTTAATGGGAGCTTAGAATAATGTATGAGAAATTTCAAAGTTGTCATAAAAAGTGTGTCTTTAAACCTTCCAGCATCTTCTCTGCCACTTAGAGCACTGCTCATCAGTATTTCATTTTGATCAAATCATAGAATTTTTCATCCCAAAGTAACATCAGAAACTTACAACTGAGAGTGCCACTGCTTGAATTACCAAAATGTTCTAATGGCATATAAAATGAATGAATTCAAAGAGCAGAATAAAAAGATGTTTCTTTATAGTGAAGTTTGTTTTCCAGAAATTCTTTAGTTTTATCTGTAAATTGTTCTCTTTAAGTCAAAGAAAATCTGCCTCTACCATGGCACACTACATGCCTTTTTGTTTTCAAGATGTTCAGAAGATTCAAGTAAAATTTCACTGAACATTTAATTTTAACTTCATATGAGTAAATTATGTGTAATAATAGGTATACTTTAAATTACTAAATCTCTATTAAATTTAAAATAAATTTAGGATTTAATTTCATTTTCTGTCTCTTTGAAAATTCACCAGTATTGAACTTTCAAAGTTTGGGACATACTTCCTCATTAAATTCAGCTTGGCAGTTCCCCCTAACATCAAAAGAATATTGCATTGCCTATATAGCTAACAATTACTACAATTGACTCTATATTCATATTCAATATAGAAAATTATAAATGGTGACATTTATATTTACTCCAGACATCCAGGCTCTTCAACATGAAAGTGTGTCAAGGGTTCACAGTACTTTCATAGATATAGCAGACTGAGGGAGATACCAAGCAGAGCTGATTCTATATAATTAAATAATTCAAACAATGCCCTCATTCCCACCTCACCCAGGGTATCTCATTTCAAAATGAAGTGAAGTGAAATGAAAGCGGATCAGTCGTGTCTGACTCTTTGCAACCTCAATGGACTATACAGCCCATGGAATTCTCCAGGCCAGAATCCTGGAGTGGGTGGTCTTTTCCTTCTCCAGGGGATCTTCCCAACCCAGGGATCGAATCCAGGTCTCCCACATTGCAGGCAGATTCTTTACCAGGTGAGCCACCAGGGAAGCCCAAAATATCTCTGCTGAAATTTCACCTTCATATTCATTTATCATTAACAAACTCTCCTGTCAACTGTAAATATACTCAGCAGATTTAGGTATCACTTATAAAGTAGCATTTAAATCAATTCCTTTTTTAGAAAAGAGTTCTGGCAATTTCAGAGGCTAGCCACAACCACTACTAGCCAACTAGTATTAGCTAAAAAATTAAAATATCCTCTGGAGCGCAGACCTACCTGTGTTTTGAATTGGGCACAAGAGGTTAACAAAAAAGCATGCATGAAGGAAAAGGAGCTGGACCAAGACAGCAAATTAAACTTCACCTAATAGTGGCAAAGAACCCTCCTGCCAATGCAGGAGAGAGAAGAGACGAGTTCAATCCCTGGGTCGGGAAGATCCCCTGGAGGAGGAATTGGCACCCCACTCCAGTACTTTGCCTGAAGAATCCCATGGACAGAGGAGCCTGCTGGGCTACAGTCGAGGGGGTTACAAATAGTTGGACACAATTGAAGTGATATAGCATGCACAGCACAAAAAGATCCTTGCAGTCAGATTTAATTATTTATATATATATATATATAAATTATATATTGTGAAATATTTGCCATGTTGCCTTCTTTTCAAGACCTTTGCTAAAGAATAATCTATTTTTTTGATAAAAATAATATACATTCTGTATTAGATTTGGAATGTCATAGTAAATCACAAAGAAAAGTGAACATTAAGAGAACATTATCTCATATATCTTTATGTATATGCAGAGCTGGAAACAAATAGAAAATAAAATTTTAAACTTATAAATAGTACTGTTTTATATAGACATTAATTTCACTTGAGATTCATAGATGAAAAATCTGAAGTGAAGCTAAGAAAACTGATAAACTTCAGATAGCATTTTAAATAAAATAATAATAATTTTTAGCAAAAGAATTTCTCCTAAAGATCTAAATAGTTTAACAGCAATTAGTAAATAAAATCTTTGTGTCTTAACACTATTTTTCAATTCTGGACATTATTAATATATCCTCTACTTAGAAAAAGAGATGAAGAAATGTAGCTACCACCCAAATATATTATTTATTGTACTTAGTCTTCAAATGCTCTTCCAACGATTTTTTAAATCTACTCCAATCACCCTCTCACTCCACCCACACCACTGGAAGCTATGTTAGTGATCTTCACATTGCTAAATCCCATATTTAATTATTTGCCATTTTTCACATGAATCAACAGCAGCATTTAATGCAATCAATCCTTCCCTCCTGGAAACACGTCATTCAGTTGTTTTCAGGAACACAAGCCTTCATAAATGGTTCTTTTCTGTCTTCTGCGCTTGTTCCTTCACTTTGACCTTTTAACACTGTAGAGTTCTAAGACTCAAGTGTTTGGACCTCCCTCTGTTTACACTCATTTCAACTTACATAGCTGTAAAACAAGTTATATATGTGCTTTCCAATAACTCATGCCCTGTGCCTTTAAACTCATGTATCAAATTGTTTACTTGGACTACCACGCATCTAGATGTCTTCCAATATAACACGCCTCAAACTAAACTTTCAACAGGCAAGAAAACCAATAAATAATAAACAAGTAAATAAATAGAGCTTGTTGTTCCATGTGTTTTTCTTTTACATCCTCTCTTATAGACAGCATTAATTCCATCAAAAAAGTCCCACCAGGTCTATACATATAATACATCCAAAACTTGACTTCTACCGTGTCTATCACTGCTTCACATGGTCTACCATAATCTCTTGCCTGGATTAGCAAAACCACTTTCAGTCATTTTATGGTAAAGACAGTGTGGATGTTATATCCTCTCATTCTTTCATATTCTGGGTGGTCTAGTATCTATAACTGAACTATAACTGCTCTCATTTCTCAATGTAGAAACTTCTCAGTTATCTTCTGGCACTGACTGAACTGTTCCTCATTCATTTTGTCATGAAGTGACTTGTTTCATTCAACTTGGCTGCCTAAAGAGCTCTTTGTAAATGCAGTTCAATAACTTCAAAAGGATATGTCTCAATGTTGATCATTTTATACCAACAGGTCCTAGAATAATATGAGTTCCTTTGACTTTCAAAATCACTTCTCTATTTCAGAGAAATTATTAAATCATATTTTTTTAATAGCATTTCTTAGTTTTTTGTGTTCTCTATCCTAGAGACTCTGCTAACAGTTATTTTGGCACCTCTATCTTCTTTGTAACTACTGTAATCTTTGTCTCTTTTTTTTTCATTTACTCTCATTATGCCACACTTTTCCTCTGAACTTGAAACTCAGTCTTGAGCAATATATAGTCCATTGCATTATACATATATTGTATATGATTGCATGCAGGCTCGGTTGTGTCTGACTTTTTGTGACTCCATGGACCGAGGGCCCACTGTCCATGGATTCTTTTGGCAAATATACTGGAGTGGGTTGCCATTTCCTCTTTCAGGGGATCTTCCCAACCCAGGGATCAAACACACATCTCTTGTGTCCCAGCATTGGCAGGTGGATTCTTTACCACTATCGCCACCTGGGGAGCCCATCAAGTCTTTTTGATATATCATATCAATGAATTATTATACTAAAATAAGTTTTGTAACTTCTATAGAAAAAGTCACAAGTATTTTTTTTCTTTTCTTTGGGTAATGTCTGTTTACCCTTTGGGATTTTTGTTGAGCTTTTTTTTTTCCTAGAAAGTTCATTTAATTGCCAGACTATCTATTTTCTTTCTCATGCTTAATATTAGCAATTTAGCCCAAATAATCTATTTTACCCTATTTAATGAGGGTGAATTTTCCTTGACAGTGGTCACACTTTATCTAGTCACTTGTTAACAGTGTCTCTTGAGCTACAGGTTGAGAACTGGAGTTTTGCTAATATATGTACATTTGGTATTTCAAAGGTATGGGCAGATTAGAGATGAAAGCTGTATTGTTTGAAGCCAAATATTTTCTGAACAGCCAGGTCCCTGCACTCTCTTTTGAAACTTTGTTAAGTGTCTTTAGCAGATTCATTTCACCGGTTCAAGTGTATATTATTCTGGAGGAAGGAGCCACATGGATTTTTGATAATTCTCATAGAACACAGCGACCCCTGGTGGTTGTTCCTGCCTCTGCTGAGAACCTGAGAACCAGCTGGTAGCACAAAGTTTCTGTTCTTAAGGAGCTTTTCTCAAGTTTTCTCTAGGCTACCTAATTATCCTCTCAATCTGCTTTTCTAAATATTTTTAGAATGGTTTCAGTTCATACTCTTTGCAGTTCATCCTCTTTGCTCTTTATGGCATTTGAGAAACAGAGACAGGGATGAGGATTAAACTGTTTCATACCAAAATCAGTTATTTTTCAAAATTTATAAGGTTGAATTACTTTACATATCTGGATTCTGCTAGTGAATTCATTGCTGTTTATGCCAGAGAATGGTGGCTGTCTACTCTCATTATATCTTCTTCATTTCTTCCCTAGTAGTAGAACATTTGCTCTATTGCTGTATATATGGCTTCTTAGAACAGAAATTTGGAGAAGGCAATGGCAGCCCACTCCAGTACTCTTGCCTGGAGAATCCCATGAACGGAGGAGCCTGGTAGGCTGCAGTCCATGGGGTCGCGAAGAGTCGGACACAACTGAGCGACTTCACTTTCACTTTTCACTTTCATGCATTGGAGAAGGAAATGGCAACCCACTCCAGTGTTCTTGCCTGGAGAATCCCAGGGATGGGGAGCCTGGTGGGCTGCCGTATATGGGGTCGTACAGAGTCGGACATGACTGAAGTGACTTCGCGGCAGCCGCAGAACAGAAATTACATATGCCAGCATCCGCCATAGCTAAGTTAGGCATGTGACTACTGCTGCTGCTGCTGCTGCTAAGTCGCTTCAGTTGTGTCTGACTGTGCGACCCCATAGTCGGTAGCCCACCAGGCTCCTCCGTCCATGGGATTCTCCAGGCAAGAGTACTGGAGTGGGTGCCATCGCATGTGACTAAGTTTTGGTTAATAAAATATAAGAATAGATTTTTTTTGGCACATTTTACTAAACCTCCCTAAAAGACAGCAGACATGCTCCCTTTGCTATTTTCTCTCCTCTTCATCCTGCTGCTGGCCTAATACAAGGAGATGATGGATAGAAATCTAGTCACCAGTTTGAACCCAAGGAAAAAAGTCACATTTTAGGGATGAAGGAATCAAAAGCTGAAATAAGCCTGAGTCCTGCCAGTTCCATGGACTCACCTAAATTCTCTCACATGGGAAAAACAAACAGCACATTGTTAAATCTGCTACAGTTTGGGGCTTTTTATCACAGAGAGTTAAATGTAATTCTAAGCAATATGCAAATTTTACTCATTTCTGTTCATTGTTCTGGAACAGAAGTATTGGTAAAGGGGAGAGTCTGTGATCCAACTTTGTCCCTCAACTATTATCTAGTACCTATTTTTTTAAGACAACTTTAGTGTGGTGATTTGTTGTTTTTAAAGTATTTCATATATACATGTAAATTACGCATGTAAGAATTAAAGATTTTAAAATTTAAAAAATAAAAAACTAAAAAAAAATAGAAATAAAGAAAAAGTTAAAAAAATAAATTTAAATTATGTATACTGTTTACATACATAATTTTTGCTACATCTTCAGATGTTTTGACATTGTTTGCCATATTATTCCTTTACTGTGTTTTAATCTCTTCTATGTCTGCATTTCTGTACCTTTTTTATTCCTAATGTTTTGTGTTTTTTATCACAAAATTTATCTATTTTATATTTTTTGGAGAATAAACTTTTGGCTTTTTTCATACTATTTTAATTTTGTTTCCTATTTCATTCATTTCAGTTCTTCCTTTTATTGTCTCCTTTCTTCTGCTTCTTTGGGCTTACTTGACTCTTTTATCTTTAATTTCTTAGATTCCTAGTTCTTTAATTTTTAGCCCTTTTTTAATTTTGCTGCTTAAATTAGAATTTTATTTAATATATCAATATTGTTCTGACTACACATTTTGATATGTTCTAACTTACTTACTATTTACTCTAGCTCTTTTACTTACTACATATTTTGATATGTTCTATCTTAGTATTTAGTTAATATTATTTAAAATTTCATTATGATCTTTCCTTTTACCTATGAGTAGTTTAGAAATGCATGTTTTATGTCCAAATATAAGGAGAGGGTCAAATTTATATCATGTCAATGATTTCTAAACTAACTGCATTATATAAAGAAATCGTGGTCTAGTGTTACTCTAATGTAATTAAAATATGTTTATACTTGATTTGTAACCAAGCAAATGGTCATTTTTGTTAATGTTTGTCCTGTTACATAATTGCTACATGTTGCTATTGTTCAGTCACTAAGTCATGTCTGGCTCTCTGGGACCGCATGGACTGTATCATCAGTCTCCTGTATGAACGAGGCCCCTCTGTCCTCCACTGTCTCCGAGTTTGTTCAAATTCATGTCCATTGAGTCTGTGAAGCTATGTTACCATCTCATCCTCTGCTGCCCTCTTCTCCTTTTGCCTTCAGTCTTTCCCAGCATCAGGGTCTTTTCCAGTGAGTCACCTCTTTGCATCTGGTGGCCAAAGTATTGGAGCTTCAGCTTTAGCATCAGTCCTTCCAATGAATTTTCAGGGTTGATTTCCTTTAGGATTGACTGGTTTGATCTTCCTGCAGTCCAAGGGACTCTTAAGCGTCTGCTCCAAGCACCACAATTCAAAAGTATCAATTCTTTGGTGCTCAGCCTTCTTTATGGACCAACTCTCAGATCCATGAATGACTACTGGAAAAACAATAGTTTTTACTATTGGGATCTTTGTAGGCAAAATGATATCCCTGCTTCTTAATATGCTGTGTAGGTTTCATTATAGCCTTTCTTTCAAGGAGCAAGCATCTTTGAATTTCATGGCTGCAGCCACCATTTACAGTGATTTTGGAGCCCAATAAAATAAAATCTGTCACTAATTCCATTTTTCCCCTTCTATTTGCCATGAAGTGAGAAGACTGGATGCGTGGTCTGTTTTTTGAATGCCAAGTTTCAAGTCAGATTTTTCACTCTCCTCTTTCACCCTCATCAAGAAGCTCATTAGTTTCTCTTCACTTTCTGCTATTAGAGTGGTATCATCTGCATATCTAAGGTTATTGATATTTCTCCTGACAATCTGAATTTCAGCTTGTGATTCATCCAGCATTTGTGACATTGTGTGAAATTCATCCATCCTGTTACATCATGCCCAGCATTTTGCATGATGTGCTCTGCATATAAGTTAAATAAGCAGGTTGACAATATATAGCCTTGTCATACTCCTTTCACAATTTGGAACCAGGCAGTTGTTCCATGTCCAGTTCTGTTGCTTCTTGACCCACATACAGGTTTCTCAGAAGAAAGGTAAGGTGGTCTGGTATTCCCATCTCTTGAGAATTTTTCAGTTTATTGTGATCTACACAAAGGCTTTAACATCATCAATGAAGCAGAAGTACATGTTTGTTTGTTTTTTTTTTTTTTCCTGGAACTCCCTTGCTTTCTTCATAATGGCAGGTTCTGTATAAGTAGGGTTTTCATAGGCCCAATTGGTCTATGTGAATCTTAGTTATACTTATTGTCCCAATTGTAATCATTTACAGGACCCCTCTCACTCACAAAAGTTTACCATAAATTTTTGGCTGTAAACATTATACTATTATAAAATCTAACATAAATTAAAACTTATCAATTGTGAAATTCAAGTCTCCCATATCTAAACTAATTTTTTTTCCATTTGTTCTGATAAATGAGAAAGATTTGTTGACATCTCCAATATGGTGATGTATCTATCACTTTCTTCCTGCAGTTCCATTGATTTCGGCTTTATTTATGCTAAATATATTTTTTTTATGTACATAGATGTTTACAATTGTCATAGCTTCCAAGTGGGTTGAATCTTTTCCTTTTTCATTGATTGCTTTCTCTTACTAACTCATTTTTGTTTTTAGTAGATATTTCAGCTAAAAATAATAATAATAAATTGCCACAAAACTTTATCTTAGTTTGTATTTTCTTGTTTTCCCCTTTTTTACTTTCCTACTTTTGTTTTGTTTTATACAAGGCAAGTCTAAAAAAGGACACCTATGTACTTAAGAATACCTATGTATTTTAGCTCTATAAGAGACAGGGACAAAAACTGAAAACAAGGTCAGCTGATTCAGAAATCCCTGTTGTCTTCAATAATAATCACAAACACTGATTCAGTGCCCAACTGAGACAGGTACTATACTAAGATATAGATATAGATATAGATATTCCCTGCTATTTCCATTAAATGCTAGTGCTTAAGATCATATATGGCTTTAGTATGTGATAGATGTTTTAATATAAATAAATAGAAAACCAAGGGACTCATTTGAAGGTGTTTTCTTTTCTTGTGCTGGATAAATGCTGCACTATGAAATCAGACTGAAGGAAAAATTAATGGCTTTAAATCTAGGTTAGATGTACACATGATTTCTTCCATTTCCAGTTATTGTTTGTGAGCACTTTAGGTCAGCCTGTCTATACTTTGGCACCTCTCAGACAGGAACAACATGAGTATGTTGCTATTTTTGAAACTGCTAATAGTGATAGGGATGGTTCCCTGGTGTGAAAGTCATCAGAAATTCAACTACTTTATTTTAACCTATAATCTCAGTCATTTATGAAACTGCTGGTTTGATATCAGAGCTTCAAATGATACTTCTTAGGAAGCTGCTCCAAAGGCTAGATCCCATGGAACTAGAAGCATTCTCTTCTTGTTCCTTTCTTTCTTTTTTCTTTTTGAACTTCTATGTTTAGATTAGACCTGGAAGACCTTAAAGTCTCCTAGATTGACTCTTTTCAGCAGTCACGTAGAATATGACAGCACAAGGTCCATTTGAATAGCTTTGATACTTATTTACCTTCATCTGACTTTCTGTTTGCAGCCCCTCAAACATAATTTTTATTGAGGCAATTGTTTTTTTAAAAGAGGGGAAAAATTCTGTACAGTATAATGGAATTATGTCCTTACTTACTTTGCTTCTCTCTGGAAAACAGTTGTCACGTTTACTTATCAACAACACAGCTGCCACCCCGCATGACTGCTGGGTGACAAGCTCTCAGTGCAGGCTGATTGTCTCCTAGACCTTAAAGTCCCTTCTGTCCCAGCCCAGGAGGCCACAGGATTTCACGAGCTTATTACTGAGGTTGTTGGGTTAGGTTCCTACTTGAACTTCAACTTACTCACTTATTCAACAGACTTTATCCTTTGAGTACCTCCTGTGGGCTAAGTATTTTTCACTATCTAGTAGGAAGACAGGCAAGGGATATAATAAGTTTAAAAAATAAAGAAGTATAACATCAGAGACAATAAGTCATATAAAGAGAATCCTCTAATATACCAGTTTTCTTGTTACTGAGTTCCTAACTTATTATCCATGCTTACCTCTGGTATCTCCAAGTAGGAAGTCACTACCAGTAACTGGCTAGTCCCATTTTTAGTTTGCTGCACTTGAACCAATATTTTCCTTCACTCCTGCTCTCAGATGCCTTTAACAGTAATGTTTGTTAGGACAGTGACCATGTCTGTCTTGCTTAGCCCAGTGTTCTCAGCAGCTAGCACAGTGCCTGATACATGTTTAATAAATATCTACTAAGTATATAATCAAAGAATAACCTTAGAAATCACATGAACCCTTGCTAAGCACTTACATCCCATCTTTTCCCCAGACCACATCACCACATTATTATATCAGTTCAGTCGCTCAGTCATATCTGACTCTTTGTGACCCCATGGACTGCAGCACACCAGGCGACCCTGTCCATCACCAACTCCGGGAGTTTACTGAAACTCATGTCCATTGAGTCGGTGATGCCATCCAACCATCTCATCCTCTGCCGTCCCCTTCTCTTGCTGTCTTCAATCTTTCCCAGCATCAGGGTCTTTTCAAATGAATCAGTTCTTCACATCAGGTGGCCAAAGTACTGGAGTTTCAGCTTCAGCATCAGTCCTTCCAATTCAGGACTGATTTCCTTTAGGATGGATATATTCTCATATCACATATTTCCATTTTGTCTCACATGCCTTTGTGGCTACACTTACCACTCCCTGGCATGCTCCCTCTTTTTCATTCTCTGACTCAGTGGCTCCTTTGGGATTCCCATTTTTTGTCTACTAACCTGACTCTGACATGTTCCGTAAAGATTCAAAATTGTGCGAACACAAAACCTGCCATGGAAGAGAGCCAGAGCTTCTGGAAGAAGACTGCATACTAGTGGGTATTTGACAGTGCTGCCTTTGTAAGTTATAAGTGATTTGACATTCAAGACTGTTTAAGAAGGTGTGTATGGAATAACAGTCAGCTGCCAGAGAGGTTTAATTATCACAAAGGTTATGGCTGTGCTGCACATATTTTTTTAAGATATCATATCTAATTGTTAGGCAGTTAGACTGTACTTTTTTCAGACTGTTGGGTTTTTTTTTAGTTTAATGAGACACTGCACTGCTTCTTCACAGATCACTGACCATTGTTTGAAGCACTGTGATGATAACTGCATTTAAAGTTATTGAGCTTGAGTTTAAATAAATTATACAGAGGTCAAAGAACGCATACTTGGTGTTTCATAAAGAGACAGAACCAGTGAATCACAGCTTCCAAGAGAAAGAAAAATGTTTTCTAAAAACTCATACTCTGCATCTCACTGCTGGGTTTTTCTATAGGCATCCATTGTTATGTTAAAATAAATAATTTTTGTAAATTATCCCTGAAACTTCTCTATAGGTTATATGAAAATTTTCACATCTTTTATTTAATTAGGTTGGGACTAAGTAATAGTACTAAAATTAAGCTGGCCAAACACTCTGAATTATAAGGTTAAACAGTAAGAATTTTCTATTTATTTTCAAGTAGGTAGAAAACAAAACTCATCATTGAAACTTGCTTATATAAATGATGTTGCTTTCTATAGACTTTTAAAAATATTATAGTTTTGTGAAAATCAGTCATTTTTATAAACCTTGTTTTGGTATCCTCCTAATTTATATATTAAGCACATTTAAAATTAGATAATGACATTTAAATAAACAATATCTTCATAAAAGTGGGTGAGTTGGTAATTGAGCTCCAATTATTTGACAGACACTTTATCAGAAGCTCCCATATGTGATCCTGTTTAGCCTGTACCACAACTTTATCATATCAGCACAATTATCTGTATTAAGCAGCAGAAAAGAAGCTTCAAATTATACAGCTAGTAAAAGGGAATCTCATGACTTAAATAATAAAGAATGGGTTCCTTTTACTTGATCACATTCTCTAAATTTCAAATTTTACTTAATTCTACATTTAGGAAATCTCAGAGCTATCTATCTAAATAAGATATGTTACCAGAGAAGGCAATGGCACCCCACTCCAGTACTCTTGCCTGGAAAATCCCATGGACGGAGGAGTCTGGTAGGCTGCAGTCCATGGGGTCGCTAAGAGTCGGACACAACTGAGCAACTGCACTTTCACTTTTCACTTTCATGCACTGGAGAAGGAGATGGCAACCCACTCCAGTGTTCTTGCCTGGAGAAACCCAGGGACAGGGAGCCTGTTGGTCTGCCGTCTATGGGGCCGCACAGAGTCGGACACAACTGAAGCAACTCAGCAGCAGCAGCAGCAAGATATGTTACAATGTTAATTTAAGTAATATAAATATTGTACAATTAGTGGCACCATTATAGTCTGTTTTCTTATAAGATATTAACATATAAATACACATATTATACCTGACTTATCAAGATGTTATCTAGAAATTTGTGGTAGATGCTATAAACTCTGCCATTTAACTCCTTTCACCGAGTCCTCTATAGTATAGGCTAAAAGTTAAAATCCTGAATTCTGTTGCACCCCTTATTAGTAGTAGTCATATGACACAGTTCTTGCCAAGGAAACACAAGTACAACAGTGAAGGCTCTGCGTTTTCTAGTTCCCCTTTGATCTTGCTTGGAACAGATACATGAGGCTGGACTTGCAGCCATCATCACTAGGATGGTAGCCCTGGAAATCAGGAGCCTCATTTCCACAATGACTTATTCACAAATGAACAGAATCAGCCGTCAGACTGGAGAAACATGGGACTGCCTTGTCATCAAGCCTGGAATTACGCAATGTTGCCAGGTGACCCTGCCCCTGTTCTGAACTTTAAGCTCCTTGTAACAAGTGTGTTTAAGATTCTCTACAGAAATGGTATGTGGTAAAGACAGTCTAAAGAATAGTTATTGCTGGCCAATAACAGTCACTATGAATAGCCCAAGAGCAATCAGGAGACTAAAACTATCTAAGTCTTTACTGATAAAATAATTACCATTGAAATTTCTTATCTAATTTTAATTTCTCAGTCTCTACTTACAGAAATAGTTGTACAACTTTGGAAAGAAACATATACCTGTTCAGAATGTTAGAGACCCTCAGACTCCAAACTATCTCACAAACAGAACAAAATATTCTAATAAGACTGTCTAACTCCAGGTACAGTTCACTCTAGCATTCTACATTAGAGCATCAGATATTCCCTCTAATTCCCTAACAAAAGTTTGTCACACAAATTGTTAGAGTGTCATTGCATCAGAACTCAAATTATCGCATCTTTACTCCCATTATGTCTAAGCATTTTTGCTTCTGATACCTCAGAACCTTCTCTAACCTGTTTTAGTAAATCAGTCTTCCATTTCCATATGGTTCTAAACTCTACAGGTTTAGGTTAAAAAACTAAGATCATGGCATCCAGCCCCATCACTTCATGGCAAATAGAAGGGGGAAAAAAAAGAAACAGTAACAGACTTTATTTTCTTGGGCTCCAGAATCACTGCTAAGGTAACTGCAACCATGAAATTAAAAGATGCTTGCTCCGTGGGAAAAAAAGCTATGACAGACCTAGACCGCATATTAAAAAGCAGAGATCGCTTTACTAACAAAGGTCAATATAGTCAAAGCTATGGCTTTTCCATATGTTCACATCCATTTTCCATATGATTATTATTTTTTTTAATGTACGGATGTGAGATTTGGACCATAAAGAAGGCTGAGCACCTTCTTTCAAATGGTGGTGTAAGAAAAGACACCGCAGGACTCTCTCAAGGCCTTGACAGTCCCTTGGACAGCAAGGAGATGAAACAACAAGTCAATCCTAAAGGAAATCAACCCTGAAAATTCACTGGAAGGACTGATGCTGAAGCTGGAGCTCCAATACTTTGGCCACTTAACACAAAGAGCTGACTCATTGGAAAAGACTCTGATGCTGGGAAAGAGTAAGGTCAGGAGGGGAAGGAGGTGACAGAGGATGAGATGGTTGGATGGTATCGTCAACTTAAGGGACAAGAATTTGAGCAAACTCTGGGAGACAGTGAAGGAGAGGGAAGCCTGGGATGCTGCAGTCCATGGGGTTGCAAAAAGTCAGACACCAACTGAGCAACTGAACAACAAAAAACTGTATAGGGAGTGAGGAAATGGAAGAAGACAGGACAAAGAAGAGGGAGGAAGAGAGGAGTCAGCTGGGTCAACCAAAGGACTTTTAAGAAACAGGATTAGATTATTCTAAGTGAAGGTAAGAGCTAAGTTTCATGATGAAGTTAATGTCATACATATTGGAGAGACATATGTATGCTTAGTCGCTCAGTCATGTCCGACTCTTTGTGACCACGTGGACTGCAGCCCTCCAGGCTCCTCTGTCCATGGGGATTCTCCAGCCGTAATACTGGAGTCGGTTGCTATGCCCTCCTCCAGGGGATCATCGTAACCCAGGGATTGAACACAGGTCTTTCGCATTGCAGATGGATTCTTTATCAACTGAGCCACCAGGTAAGCCCAAGAATACTGGAGTGGGTGGCCTATCCCTTCTCCAGGAGATCTTCCCAACCCAGGAATCGAACCCAGGTCTCCTGCATTCTTTACCATCTGAGCCACCAAAATAGCTCTCCGAATGATTGCAAATATATATATGTTTAAAATGCACATGTATATGTATTTTTGTGAAGTAAACTAAAACACAGATATTACAGCTATTATTTCACAGGATTCTAGATTTGAAAAAATGCATTAACTGACCCAGAAATAATTTGTCTGGAAAAGTTTCTTTAGAGTCATTTTGAGTAAAAGAGGTATGAACTGAAATGTTTCAAGCTCAAGACTAACTCTGTGGCTAAAAAGACAAGATTCAACAACTTCTGGAAGTCCCTTATATAAACTAGTGAGCTAAGTAAGTTAGACGTTTTTAAAGAGATCAATTGAATTGATAGTGAAAGTGTCATCTGTAATTTTATGTATTCGTTATGAGCGACTTGAAGATATAGGTTAAAAGAGTATTTTCTTTAATGCACATAATGGAAATTCTAATATTATGACACAGTCCTTCAGTATGTGCCTGGGTTGAAATGCCTAGACAGTCTTAAGCCACTAAAGAATGTTAGATCACTGCAAAGGGACCTAAAAGATCAGATATATTTCTCCCTGGGGGTCAGAAAGGAAAATAAGCTTTGTCTTTTTTCTAGATACTTCTTATAATAAAAATGTACCTTATAATAAAAATTAATGACAGATTATCTTTGAGTTACAATTAGAGCTTACATTCAAAGAGAATATGCATGATAGCTACTAAAAAGCATAAAAGATAATACTGCTCTAACTATATTAATAATGGATTCTTGCTTAAAGAATTCATCTAAAACTTTAGAAATCTAGATTTTAAGTGAAAGATAAAAGTAAAATCTTTAGGTCTGCTGCTACCTACTTTGAATGCACTTTTAAAGGAATTAGGAACATTCTCTATTGCTGTTATAGATTATTAACAAGAATGAGAACCATATGATTAATTCTTTATTCCTCTTCACTTCATATTAAAAACAAAAAAAATAGTGAGAAAGAGAATTTTAAAATATGAAAGAATTTTTAAAGATTTTCAAAGTTAGGTAGTATCTTTTTAAAAGGAAATAGCTTTAAAACAATAACAATCTAAGAATTATGTACAACTCTTCTAATACTTGTGATTATTTCCCTTTGTAAAAGAGAAAGGATCAGAGAAGTAATACTTCATGTAAAAGAAAATATAGCTTTTTTCTTCAAATGCTTTTTAAAACCACTAGAACCGGTATAATTCAATAATTTGTATTTCTGAAAGGTTAACCTTTTCAGTATCTTGTCATTAATCTGATTTTTCTGTCTCATTTCTGTTTGGTCCATACTTTATGTATCACTACAGCAAAGTTCAGGTTGAGTTCCTACATTATTCTAAAATGCCTTTCATGATATAAATATCTTAGAAAACAATTTACCCAGTAGAAAGTCTCTAGGCTATTCCCTCATTCATATGATTCTCTTACATATCAAAGGACCTCAACTGGGTTTTAGAGGCTTCCTTTCTCTTTTTGCTGTAACAAAATAGTTTTTACTCTCCAAAGTAGGAAATCATTTTCTTTCTCCTGCCCTTGCCAGTGTTTATCAATTCCAGCAGCTTCAGATGCCATTACTTGAACTAGGGGGAAAAGACAGAACTCTGCACTACTTCATAAAATGAAAATATCCTTCCTCCAGCACTACCTCTGTTAGCTATGAGCAAGGCTTTACTGAAGGAACAATAAGAGAATCAAAAGATGGTCTGGCAGAGATGAGAGACTCATACAACTGATCATCTCATACTGCACATTCTTAGTGGCTGTTCAATAAATGGACCAATTAGTGAAAATTAGGAAAATGTCCCACTTCTGCACTGAAAAAAAGAGGATAAAACTGTTTGTAAAATCCAAACTCAAAACATATTTTATTATAGAAAACATGATACTAAATTGTGGCTAAATGCTACTCATATTATAGTACTTTTTAAACAAATTTTTATATAATATTCTTAGCTTCTATAAGCCATTATCTGAGTTTAAATAAAGAATAAACATATGCTATATGCCAACCCTATTAGTCAGGGTTCCCCAAAGAACAGAACTAATAGAGTTTTATATACACACACATACACACACACACACACACAGATATATACAGTTTTCTATATATATAGAGAGAGTGGAAAAGCTGGCTTAAAAATCAGCATTCAAAAAACTAAGATCATGGCATCTCAGCCCATCACTTCATGGCAAACATATGGCAAAAAAATGGAAGCCGACGGATTTTATTTTCTTGGGCTCCAAAACCACTGCAGATAGTGACTGCAGCCACAAAATTAGATACTTGCCACCTGAAGAAAAGCTATGACAAATCTTGACAGCGTATTAAAAAGCAGAGATATCACTTTGCTGAAAAAGCTCCATATAGTCAAAGCTATGCTTTTTCATGAATGTGAGTGTTGGGCCATAAAGAAGGCTGAGCACCACAGAACTGATGCTTTCAAACTGTGGTGCTAGAGAAGACACTTGAGAGTCCCTTAGATAGCGAGGAGATGAAACCAGTCAACCTAAAGGAAATCAACCCTGAATATTCATTGGAAGGACTGATGTTGAAGCTCCAATACTTTGGCCACCTGATGCGAACAGCTGACATTAGAAAAGACCCTGATGCTGGGAAAGATTGAGGGCAGGAGGGAAAAGGGATAACAGAATGAGATGGTTGGATGGCATCACTGACACAATGGACATGAGTCTGAGCAAACTCCAGGAGATAGTGAAGGACAGGGAAGCCTGGCATGCTACAGTTCATGGGGTCACAAAGAGTCGGACATGACTTAGCAACTGAACAACAATAGCAACAAGAGACTGATTGATTAACTCTTTATATTGGCTCATGTGTTTATGGAGTCTGGCAACTCCAAAATCTGCAGAGCCAGAGCTCATGTACTAGTTTGAATCCCATGCCTGGCATATTAATATAGAACCAGGAAGAACCAACACCCCAGTTTGAAGGTCATCAGGAACGAGGATTCTCACAAGAGGGTCAGCCTCATGGACCTGTCAAGCCTTCAACTGGTCAGCAGAGACTCACCCACTTTATGGAGGGCAATATGCTTTACTCAGTATACCAAATGGTACATTTATCTTATCCAAAAACACTCTCAAGAAGTATCCAGAATTTTGGACCAAATTTTGAGTACCCTATGGCCCAATCATGATGGTGTGATCACTCACCTAGAACCAGACATCCTGGAATGTGAAGTCGAGTGGTCCTTTGTTTCACTACGAACAAAATTAGTGGAAGTAATGGAATTCCAGTTGAGCTGTTCCAAATCCTGAAAGATGATGCTGTAAAAGTGCTACACTCAATATGCCAGCAAATTTGGAAAACTCAGCAGTGGCCACAGGACAGGAAAAGGTCAGTTTTCATTTCAATCCCAAAGAAAGGCAATGCCAAAGAATGCTCAAACTACCACACAGTTGTATTCATCTCACACGCTAGCAAAATAATGCTCAAAATTCTCCAAGCCAGGCTTTAACAGTACCTGATCCATGAACTTCCAGATGTTCAAGCTGGCTTTAGAAAAGGCAGAGGAACCAGAGATCAAATTGCCAACATCCATTGGATCATTGAAAAAGCAAGAGAGTTCCAGAAAAACATTTACTTCTTCTTTATTAATTATATCAAATCCTTTGTGTAGATCACAATAAACTGTGGAACATTCTGAAAGAAATAGGAATACCAGACCACCTGACCTGCCTCCTGAGAAATCTGTATGCAGGTCAGGAAGCAACAGTTAGAACTGGACATGGACAACAGACTGGCTCCAAATTGGGAAAGGAGTACGTCAAGGCTGTATATTGTCACCCTGCTTATTTAACGTATAGACAGTACATCATGTGAAATGCTAGGCTGGATGAAGCACAAGCTAGAATCAAGATTGCCAGGAGAAATATCAATAACCTCGGATACACAGATGACACCACCCTTATGCATGCAGAAAGTGAAAAGGAAGCCTCTTGATGAAAGTGAAAGAGGAGAGTGAAAAAGTTGGCTTAAAATTCAACATTCAATAAACGAAGATCATGGCGTTTGGTCCCATCACTTTATGCAAATAGATGGGGAAACAATTGAAACAGTGACAGACTTTATTTTCTTGGGCTCCAAAATCACTGCAGATGGTGACTGCAGCCATGAAGTTAGACACTCGCTCCTTGGAAGAAAAGCTATGACTAATCTAGGCAGCATATTAAATAATAGAGACATTACTTTGCCAACAAAGGTCGGTCTAGTCAAAGCTATGGTTTTTCCAGTAATCATGTACGGATGTGAGTGTTGGACTATAAAGAAAGCTGAGCACCAAAGAGTTGATGCTTTTGAACTGTGGTGTTGGAGAAGACTCTTGAGAGTCCCTTGAACTGCAAGGAGATCAATCCAGTCCATTCTAAAGGAAATCAGTCCTGAATATTCATTGGAAGGACTGATGCTGAGGTTGAAACTCCAATACTTTGGCCACCTGATGCGAAGAACTGACTCATTGGAAAAGACCCTGATGCTGGGAAAGACTGAAGGTGGGAGGAGAAGGGGACGACAAAGGATGAGATGGTTGGACGGCATCACCAACTCGATGAATACACGTTTGAGCAAGCTCTGGGAGTTGGTGATGGACAGGGAAGCCTGGCGTGCTGCAGTCCATAGGGTCACAAAGAGTCAGACACGACTGAGTGACTGAACTGAACTGATAGCCCAATCAAGTTGACACACAAAATTAACGATCACAACTACTAAATAATAAGTCATAAACTTAGTTTCTGGAATGTTCCATTTCTGTGTGAGGAACAATAGTGAAAGTGTCAAAAGATCTAGTATGGATTCTCTGTCCATTAAATACAATGTATATTGTTTTGGGAAAAGATAAATTTTTCTCTGAAAGTCTCAGTTTTTCATTTGTTAAATGCATGATAGTTTAGCTAAAATGTGTCAGTGGAACACATCCTGAATTCAATTTCTCTCATTTTAATATCTGTAATAATTTTGTGATCAGTCATATAGAAAGAAACAATGAAAAAAATAATTCAGCATTCAATCAGATTAGAAGTTTTAATCCTTGCAATAAAGATGTGGGCTTCCCAGGTGGTGCAATGTTAAAAAATCCACCTGCCAATACAGGAGATGTGGGTTTGATCCCTTGGTCAGAAAAATCCCCTGGAGTAGAAAGTGGCAACCTGTTCCAGCATTCTTGCATGGAAAATTTCTTGGATAGAGAAGCCTGGTGGGCCACAAACCATATGGTCGCAAGGAGTCAGACATGACTGAGCAACTAAGCACAGCACATAAAGGTGTGTAAATATGTCAAATAGTAGAATATAATATTCAGATATACTATTTAAGCCATCTAGGTGGACATTACCTTTGGAGTAAATGGAAGAATTAGATAATGACATGATCATAATCAGAGATGTGAGTCATCATACAACTATAAGACAACTGAACATTAAGAAACATCTGTTTCTTATATTTGATAAGTGTGCACTGTCTGGTTCAATAGTCTCATTTGTTAGGCAATATCAAACATCAAAAAAGGGATTTCCAGATATTATTCAGAATGAAAAATGTTTCTTTGGTGGGCATGAAACTTTAAAAACATTTTGAAATAAACTTTACACAGAGAAAAGTGTATGGATATATTTAAGTTCACAGATATTAATTGTGCCATTTGATGAGTTGTTACCACCTGTAACCACCCATGTAACCACCATCCCAGTCAAGATACAGGGCAATTTTATCACACCTAAAAGTTTCTTTTTGACCCCTTTTAGTTAAACTTTACTGCCAAAGGAAACTAGTATTTTGATATCTATAGTGATAAATTAGTTTTACCTTCCTTAGACTTTGGTGTGTTTACGTGTGTGTGTGTGTGTGTGTGTGTGTGTGTGTGTGTGTGTGTGTGCTGAGTCACTCAGTTGTGTCCAACTCTTTTGTGACTCCACAGACTGTACCCCACCAGGCTTTTATGTCTGTGGAACATTTTAGGCAAGAATCCTGGAGTGGCTTGCCATTTCCTTCTCCACAGGATTTTCATAACCCAGGAATGAAAACTGTCTCTTGTGTCTCCTGCATCAGTAGGACAATTCTTTACCATTGCACCACCTGAGAAGCCCTACTTTAGAAACGGAAGTAAATTAAATCATATGGTATATACACCCCTACAGATTCTTTTACTTGATATAACGCCTGTGAGATTCAACCATGTTCCTGAGAATATCAATAGTCATTTCTGTTGCTGAATGGCATTTCATTTTATGAATCTGCTATGATTTGTTTATCTACTTTTCTGTTAATTGACATTCAGGCTATTTTGGAGATGTCTAATCTTTTTGCAACAAGGCCTTTAATCCACATATTGACTGAATGAAAACTATGTCTTAACCTAGCAAAACAGAGTCATTGCCCTTAGAATTCCTTGAGCACGATATGGCGTAAACTATAATTCTGGTCTTTGTGATAAAATTTGTTAAATCCAGAACTGTATATATACTACAACTGTGTATAATAAACTGCTAAATCCGGGTCTTTGTGAAGCTCCTGTGACCTGGGTCATCTAAGCCAAATTGAGAGTATTTTAAAGTATACAGCCCATCTTTCCTCCCATCAATCTCTTTTTAATCTCTTAAAATTTCTTTTAACTTGACTTCTAATATCTCTAGATCTGGTGGTTTTAGATGTTTCTAAAGCATCCTAAATCTATCTAGAGAAAAGTTGTATGTCTTCAAGTAGAGATAGCATTTCCTCCTGAGAGGTAACAAGCATTCTAATTTTGGATACTGGCAATAGTTCTCAGATGTTTAATGATTTGGGGCTGCTCCATATTTAATATTAAAGATATAAGCATACATGTTCTAGTATTTATTCCCTAATATAGAATATAAAATACTTTCTATTTTGTTACATTATATAATCACAGTGTTTTAAAGGTGTATGAGAATATTGTGACTATAGTAGGAGCTACCACATTATTTCCAGCCCCTGGCCACAGCGTAGTAATCATGGAGTTGGGGGGGAATTGATCCATACACCCAAATGGATGAGGACCTTGATATCAAGTGAGGGCCTTGATAATACAAACCAGTCAATTATAGTAAATATTGGGTCAGCCAATTAGGCAAAAATCTCAATGAATGTTTTGACCAACCCAGTATATATGTATGTATGTATAGTAAAAGCTATTAACTTGTCTCAAACCACAATAATTGTTTCAGGAGTTGACAGCTGACACATGATACAAATTGGACTAGTCAGAATGAGGCACAATGCTTTTGATGAAGAGGGGAAGAAATGCGAACAAGGAAGCAGATAACTCCGGCTTCTGCTGGGAGCCGCTGGAAAACTTCGATGGACTGAAAGCTACAGGTGGAATATCTGAACAAAACAGTTCCCATTGACACTTAAAAGCCTCTGAATAAGCCCTCACCTAAGCCCTCACTCACATGAATAGAAATTTCCCTTTGTGATTTAAGTCAGTTTGATGTAAGTCTTCTGTTATTTGAAGTTGAAAGTATTTTAATTTATACAAGAACCTTAATACACATCATCTGGTGAAGCCCTGGTTCAGAAGAGTTCACCTAGTGACTTACAGGCACAATGAAGACTGCAAGTCAGGCACTGAGACTGGCATTCCGGTGGACTTTCATTAACTTTCCTCATTAGGTATAAATCCTCATTTTCATTTCTAAATAACTGTCGTTCTCTTTAAAACTTAGATATGTTAACTTCAGATCCCCATGAAAACACTTTTATTATTTGTTTCTTGGAAAGAAATTTTAAAACACTGAAATAAATATCCATATAAAAATTAAGCCCTTACTATTTCCCTCCAAGCTATTCTATTACTAAATGTTAGTTAAGTATTTAATATAAGCCGGTTCTATTCAAGAAATGGAAACAAAACATTGCTCACAGTCTGATTGTTAAAGAAAGTAAATGAATAGATAATTAAGGTAGGCGTGTTAGGTACTACATAAGAAAGAGAATTGCAAAAAGTGCTAAAAAAGTTCTGTAGGCTAAACTATAAAAATTGGGAAAAGCCTAAAGAAGAGCGGTTTTCTTAGAGGGCTGGAAAAGGCACACCATGCATGAAGCTGAGCACAAATATGAAACTGTACTTGTTGTACAAAGGGATATAGAAGACCACAGCGAAATAAGATCTATGATTACTCATTAATTAACTATACCCTATACATTTAATCTAAAAGAATACCAGGAATAAAAAATACAATAAAAAATCACTTATGCTCTCACAGTTCTGTATAAGGCTAGAGATGAGATTACAATTACAGTTAGAGTTCAGTCGCTCAGTCGTGTCCGACTATTTGCGACCCCATGAATCGCAGCACACCAGGCCTCCCTGTCTATCACCACCTCCTGGAGTTCACTCAGACTCACGTCCATCGAGTTCGTGATGCCATCCAGCCATATCATCCTCGGTCGTCCCCTTCTCCTCCTGCCCCAATCCCTCCCAGCATCAGAGTCTTTTCCAATGAGTCAGCTCTTCGCATGAGGTGGCCAAAGTACTGGAGCTTCAGCTTTAGCATCATTCCTTCCAAAGAAATCCCAGGGCTGATCTCCTTCAGAATGGATTGGTTGGATCTCCTTGCAGTCCAAGGGACTCTCAAGAGTCTTCTCCAACACCACAGTTCAAAAGCATCAATTCTTCAGCGCTCAGCTTTCTTCACAGTCCAACTCTCACATCCATACATGACCACAGGAAAAACCATAGCCTTGACTAGATGGACCTTAGTCGCCAAGTAATGTCTCTGCTTTTGAATATACTATCTAGGTTGCTCATAACTTTTCTTCCAAGGAGTAAGCGTCTTTTAATTTCATGGCTGCAATCACCATCTGCAGTGATTTTGGAGCCCCAAAAAAATAAAGTCTGACACTGTTTCTACTGTTTCCCCATCTATTTCCCATGAAGTGATGGGACCAGATGCCATGATCTTCGTTTTCTGAATGTTGAGCTTTAAGCCAACTTTGTCACTCTCCTCTTTCACTTTCATCAAGAGGCTTTTTAGCTCCTCTTCACTTTCTGCCATAAGGGTGGTGTCATCTGCATATCTGAGGTTACTGATATTTCTCCCAGAAATCTTGATTCCAGCTTGTGTTTCTTCCAACCCAGCATTTCTCATGATGTACTGTGCATATAAGCTAAATAAGCAGGGTGACAATATACAGCCTTGACGTACTCCTTTTCCTATTTGGAACCAGTCTGTTGTTCATGTCCAATTCTAACTGTTGCTTCCCGACCTGCATACAGATTTCTAAAGAGGCAGGTCAGGTGGTCTGGTATTCCCATCTCTTTCAGAATTTTCCACAGTTTCTTGTGATCCACACAGTCAAAGGTTTTGGCATAGTCAATAAAGCAGAAATAGATGTTTTTTCTGGAACTCTCTTGCTTTCTCCATGATCCAGGGATGTTGGCAATTTGATCTCTGGTTCCTCTGTCTTTTCTAAAACCCACTTGAACATCAGGGAGTTCATGGTTCATGTATTGCTGAAGCCTGGCTTGGAGAATTTTGAGCATTACTTTACTAGCATGTGAGATGAGTGCAATTGTGCGGTAGTTTGAGCATTCTTTGGCATTGCCTTTCTTTGGAATTGGAATGAAAACTGACCTTTTTTCAGTCCTGTGGCCACTGCTGAGTTTTCCAAATTTGTTGGCATATTGAGTGCAGCACTTTCACAGCATCATCTTTCAGGATTTGAAACAGCTCAACTGAAACTCCATCACCTCCACTAGCTTTGTTCGTAGTGATGCTTTCTAAGGCCCACTTGACTTCACATTCCAATATGTCTGGCTCTAGAATAGTGATCACAACATCATGATTATCTTGGTCGTGAAGATCTTTTTTGTACAGTTCTTCTGTGTATTCTTGCCACCTGTTCTTAATATCTTCTGCTTCTGTTAGGTCCAGACCATTCCTGTCCTTTATCGAGCCCATCTTTGCATGAGATGTTCCCTTAGGAAAGAATAAATGGAACTTCCCTGGCAGTCCAGCAGCTAAGACTCTGCACTCCCCATGTAGGGGGCCCGGGTTTGAGCCCTTTTCAGGGAACTAGATCCCACCTGCTACAGCTAAGAGCTATGTGCTACAACTAAAGATCTCGCATGTTACAATGAAGATCAAAGATCCTGCATGCTGCAACTAAGATCCAGTGAAACCAGATAAATAATTTTTTAAAAAAAGAAAGAAAAGAAAAAGAAAGCAATGGCATAGAGAGGAATGGTGCAACTCTAAACAGTGTGACCACAAAGGAACGTAAAGACTCACAAGTCAAAGACTGTCTACCTCACTGATCTGACACAGCGCTCCTAAATGTATTTTCAAAACAAAGCCCTGGCAGAATAAAACCTTTTGTCAATGAAGAATAATCATTTTATTAAAGCAACAAGCAGCAGAGACTCTCAGAGCCTGAAGGAAAGGATCACAGGAGATGGTCCATGCAGAATACAAAGGACAGCAAAGTCTTGTGGTCCTGGAGGATGGGATCACCAAAAGGGAACAGGAGAACAAAGGAATCCAAGTCATTTGTTACTATTCCTAGTAAGTAATCATGGAAAGATATGGGTGGAAAGTGGTTGGCTCACACAGTTGAATAAAGAAAAATTTAAGGGAATACAAAAGTTTTAGTGGGTAAAGCATAGATTAAAATATCTCCTTTACATTTTTCAGGAAATGATCAAGAACAGAAGAATGTAAAAGCAACTTTGTCTCTTCTTATCCACATCATTTCCGGTTACATGAAACAAGATTAAATAGACTGCTATATTTTTAAATACAGAATACAAAAAGTAAATGATACAGCTGATGCAGAAAAATCACCAATGGAAAAATGAGTCTTGAACTGAAAAAGCCTTGTTAAGGTTGAGGGTTGGCCCATCCATCCTATCCGAGACGATTTACAGTCAGTCAGAGCTCATCTGCAATTCTAAAACTGCAGACTTCCATTTTCTAATCTGAATAAGAAGTAAACTTCACCATAGATTTTGGAAGAAAATCATTGTTTTGGATTAAAGTTTCTTAATTATATTCACAGACCTACAGTTGATGAAACTTAGCGGCTAGAAGACTATACAGATAAGAATAATAATATCTCATTGAGTGATTACTCTATGCCAGGCCTTGTTCTAAATTATTTACTTTTATTTTTTCATCTTATTCTTTCAACAAGACTATGAATTAGGATATTTTATCTCATATTTATAAGATGGGATGCATCGGGCAGAGTGCCTCTGGTCCAAGGCCACATAGTAAGTAGCACAACTGAACAAGAGCCAAGAAGGCAGATCCACCCTATTCTCTGCCTGCCTGTTGGGTGGAGATTTTCTGTGCTTTTGCTTCTTTAATCTGCATTTTAACATCACAGGAAAAATAACAGTTGTGAATGTGTTTAGGGTGTATTAACTGTATATTTGTGTGGACCCAGGAATCAAGAAATTTGAGTGTGTGACCTCATCCTGCCTGTGACCTGCGTGCTCTCTTTACGTATGTTCTCCAAACTCTTCTGTCATGTTTTCTAAAACCATGTAATATACTTTAAAAATGGTGATGCGCTAGGATTTTAGAACTATGCTAGCTAAAATTAGCTAGTATCTTAACTTTCAGAGTTCAAACTCAAGTGTATCTATCTTTCATGTTTTTTCCACCCCCTTTCTGACATACCTCAAGTAATCATAGGGCCCCATGTTTTTGAGGCTAAATCACAAGTCTGTTTATTCCTTTACAACCACATCTGATTTGATTTAACGTGATTTTATCTAATTTCAGGGCAGACACGTGTCTTTTTGTTAGCGTCTTCTGATGTAATTAAGGAGCATCCTCCACATGCCAGATCCTGAATTAAAATATAATGGAATCACATTACCCTTTGAGAACTTGAGTATAATTCTAGGAGATAAAGAAACATCATTCCACCAGAATTTTCTATGGGATTTGTAGTATTCCAGGGGTACTCTTGTTTGGAGTGTAAATGCCACTAGGATAAGAAAATATCGGTGGACTGTTGAAAGGATGTGGTCGTATATTCCTCAAAGGAAGCATGAAGGACTCATACATACCTTGACAAGCTGGTTAATTACTGCCTCCGAAAATATAACAATATTTCATTAGAGAAAGGGCCAGAGGGAGATGCATACCAAACATGTGGGCCTGCTCATGGATGATTCCATTTTAAATATTCTATCCAACCATCACATCACACTGCATGTCTCCCTTTTTCTCAACTGGAACAGATGTTTGGTAGATACAGAATTTTATTAAGGAAGCTACAACTCATTTCCCATGTGTATGTTTTTTCTTGGAGTTCAGGACATCCGCCCACTTTAGGGCAGAGGATGTTTCTTGTGTTGATTTGTTTGGTGCCCGAGGAGAGCCATGACTTTACCCTTTTCTCTCTGGGCTTTTCCTGCCAAGCTTTCCCTCTGAATTTTGATGCTTTGAGTCTTCCCTCAGAAGACTCATGACTCCCAGGTATGATTTCCAAATTCTTGCTCCAAATATGCCGTTTGTATTCAGTAGCTGCTTGGGGTTATGTTTCTCCACCAAGTGTGGCTTGTTCTTAGACTCTCTTGTTGTTTGCTTGTAGGTGCTCATCAGAACAGAAGGGTTACAGAGGCTTCTGAGATGCTGCAGTGTTCACGGCTCGGGGCTAAAACATGACAGATGTGTGTTGGATGCCTGTCGCCAAAGGCCTCATAGCTAGTGGCAGCCTCCACAGCTTCTGACTTCCCTCCTGCATTCATCTGAATTAATGAAATGTCAATCCCCAACATGTAAATACAAGGTTTGAAACCTAGATTTAAGTTACCAGAGAGGCAGTTTTTATCATCTTCACAGATGTTCATTGGCAAATGACTGCAATTTTTAGCAGCAGAAAATAAAATCCTATATATAAAGCCACAAGCTCATTCATTTCTACCATCATATATGCTTCTGAAATGTTTAATGTCTTTTCTCCACCTATCCTAAACCTAGCTTACTTTTCATAATGATGATTAGTATTTCTTAACAAATTCAAACATATCAATTACTTTCCCTACTGGATTCTGAACATGTCCAATACTTGAGTCCTATAGTTTGACCCTGTATTTTTTACGTTCACTATTTTATACTTATACAGTATTACATTTAAGTAACTAAGGAATGGGAATCTTTCCCTAATAAAAACAAGAGTATAAAATTAGGTACTCTATCTTCTACCTCTTCAGTATTCTCTGTAGTACTTGGCATGAATCTGGAAATATAGAAAACTCTCAGTTTATGTGAAATCTATCTTACTGGAAAAGTTTAAAGATTTCTTTTCACACCCAGAATCGGTGATGGTTTTTGAGAAGAGAAATTTTCATAAATTTGTTATAAATATAAATTGTTACAAACTTTCACAGAGGCAATTTGCCGTTATCTGTCAATATTTTTAAGTGTGTATGCAGATGAATCAGGAATTCCACTTCAAGGTATCTAGTCTGTGAATATTATCACTCAAGCGAATAAAGATATATTGCAGCATTTTGCAATACAGCATTACTTTTATTAGTAATAAAAATGAAGTCAAACTGAACATTCATCAGTATGAGACTGGTTAAATGATACCACAGACCACAAAGCAATGCTCTAAAAAATAAATATAGATATACCAAGAAAAACAAAGCTCATATATACTGTTAAAGAAAAGACATCGAAATACATAAATAAATAAGCAACAAAGAAACAAAAATATATAAAAACCCCAAATTACAGAATAATACATACAACAATCTGCTCTAGTAGCACAAACACATGTGCTTGGGGAAGCTATGGGTATGCATATCAGATAGAGAAGGAAAGAGGAGTCATTTTTACTTTGACTAATATTTTGGATCTTTATTTAATTAGTAATTTGTTGAATGCCTATTAAATTCCAGACCTATGTGTGATTATTTCATTTTAATGCTTTCAACACTGTACTCTTTAGTCATTTGAAAATATTTGTTTTTTTTTAATACATGTTTTCTAACAGTAAATATTATCATGGTTCATCATAAAACTTGTGCTTTTAAGGGTGCTGCAATTTGTTTATAAAGGTCACTCAAACAAAATGGTAAAATTACATTCAAACAAGTTAGTGCTGTGGGCATATAAAATTCATTAAACTTATCAAGACTGCACTATATGATATCCCTAAAATAAAATCCTATGTCAAGATGCAAATTTTACATATGGATGCTTATGAATTTTTACAGGAGTTAGTGAAAAAAATGTGGTGGCTTTCTAGCTGTTACTGCTGCTGCTTAGTTACTTCAGCCATGTCCCACTCTGTGCAACCCAATGGACTGTAGCCAGCCAGGCTTCTCTGTCCATGGAATTGTCCATGCAAGTGTACTGGAATGGGTTGTCATGCCCTGCTCCAGCGGATCTTCCCAACCCAAGGATTGAACCCAGGTCTCCTGCATTGCAGACAGATTCTTTACCACTGAGCCATCAGGGAAGCTCAGCTTTTTAGCTAGACCATAACAAAAAGGAACTGCCTTAAAAGTTGACCCATACTTCCCCTGAGCATTACATGCAACCATGCGGCCATCATTTCAGTCATGTCTGACTCTTTGCAACCCTATGGACTGTAGTCCACCAGGCTGCTCTGTCCATGGGAATCTCTAGGAAAGAATACTGAAGTGGGCTGCCATGCCCTCCTCTGGGGATCCTCGCAACCCAGAGATCGAACCTGCATCTATTATGTTTTCTGCATTAGCAGGGGGTTCTTTACCACTAGCACCAATCAGAGGTACATGGAACCATAGTTCCTCTAACTGGACATGACTATAACATCACTTTGTTCTTAATTATGGATGAAAGTCATATACTGTAAAAATAAATAGCATAACAGTTTGGAACAGACTGACTCAAAACCTTTCTCAACCACTTAGTGATGTGATTACTTAAAATCACTCTTTCATTTTCTCCATCAGTAAATAGAGATATTAAACATAAGTTACCTCATATGGTTGTGTAATTACTTAATAGTTGATGCATTTAAAGCATTGGTAGACAATAGGCAACAAATAAATGTCATCTTCCAGTACCATTACTTATAATAACTTTAATGATAGAATTTAGAATGTGTGATTCTTTAGGTGAAAAAAATTCTATAGAGGATCTATTCATATTTCTGTAATATTATTCCACTATTTTTAACAGTTTCCTATTGCTGTTGTAACGAATTACCCTCAACTTAGTGGCTTAAAGTAACACAAATTTATTTTAGAGTTTGGAAGTTCAAAAGTCTCAAATGAGTCTTCAGGGCTACATTCCTTATCCTGGCATTAGGATATAATCAATTTCTTTGCCTTTCCTATCTTTCAGAGAGCAGTTACATTCCTTGAACTGTGGCCTCTTCCTCCATCTTTAAAGTCAGCAATGGCTGGTCAAATCTTTCTGAAGTTACAGCACTCTGATGTGTCACTTCTACAGTCAAATCTTCCTCTTCCATCCCCTAATTAGGATGCTTGTAATTCCTTTGGGCCCACTTGGATAATTCAAAATAAGTTCCCCATCTCAAGATCCTTAACTTAGTCACATCTTCAAAATCTTTTATACCGTCTACAGTAACATTCACTGGTCCTGGGATTTGACACTGGTATCACTGTGGAGCCACTGTTCAGCCTCCTACAATGGGCAAATAAATTCAGGCCTGAACTGAGTAAATTCTTGAATTTGTAACAGGTCACATCATCAACTTGTAGCTGTAAAGGACATGAGTGACAGAACACTCTCTTTCACTGCCCTTAAGAAACTCTAGGAGACAAAGAAACAAACAATATATATAGTACAATGTATTCTGGTGGAGAGCTAAATAGATTTGGTCAGAGAAAGCCTGAGAGAATAGATGACCCTTGAAAGGATGAATGACTAGAGGGAATATAGAGTCTTTAGCAGATAAACCATGTGGGAAGAAGATTGCAGGCTAAGGGAAAGAAAGAAGTATATACAAAGGCAGATAAGATTTAAGCATATGAGATATTCAGGGAAAAGTAATAGTTCAATTTGGCTAGAGCAGAAAGTTCTGGTTAAGAAGTGTAAGAGACAAGACTTTAAGATTTAAGATTAAAAATGCATGTGATTATATTAGCATATTAGTTAACCTGATAAATTATGCAATGATAAAGCATTTTTATTTGGAATTTCATAGATTTTATAACCCCACAAAATTTATTTTTTCCTTTTATTTTTCCAGAAGATCTTAGAAAGTGAATCCACTGAGCACTACTGCAGTAAAATGACCCTAGTCTAGTGCTTCTCAAAGGATGCTTGGGGCTGGTGCACTGGGATGACCCAGAGGGATGGTACAGGGAGGGAGGTGGGAGGGGGGTTCAGGATGGGGAACTCGTATATACCCGTGGCGGATTCATGTTGATGTATGGCAAAACCAATACAATATTAAATAAAGTAATTAACCTACAATTAAAATAAATAAATTTTAAAAAAAAAAGGCTACTCCTGACCCAGCAGCATCACCACCACCAGGAAACTTGTTAGAAATGCAAACACCTAGGCCCCACCTCAGACCTAATTAATCAGAAACTCTGGAGGTGGGCCTAACAAACTGTTTAAAGGAGATTTCCTGGTGATTCTGATGCTTTGTTAATAAGTGAGAACTGCTGCTCTAATCCAATGTAGTTGTAGTTGCACAGCTAAGAATGCTCAGCCCTGGAGAGTTTGAAGTCCCCTTGTCCCCGTAGATCAGAGTTTCACCTTGAGCAATGTCAAATCTTAGGCACCCCATGATTCAAATTTTTCTGCCACTTGATTAATGCTTCCTTTTTTTTTTTTTTTTTTTGATTAATGCTTCCTATTGCTCCACAGTGACACCCATTTCCAGCACTGGCCTCATAGCAATAGGATATGCAGTTGTTCTCCCTGTATAGGATTTATTAGCTTATGCTTATGCTTTAATTCTGTATCACTTGGTAATATTTATAGATTGAATGGCCATTTGTTCAGTTCAGTTGCTCAGTCATGTCTGACTCTTTGCAACCCCATGAATCGCAGCATGCCAGGCTTCCCTGTCCATCACCAATTTCCGGAGTTCACTCACACTCACGTCCATCAAGTCGGTGATGCCATCCAGCCATCTCATCCTCGGTTGTCCCCTTCTCCTCCTGCCCCCAATCTCTCCCAGCATCAAGGTCTTTTCCAATGAGTCAACTCTTCACATCAGGGTGGCCAAAGTATTGGAGTTTCAGCTTTAGCATCAGTCCTTCCAATGAACACCCACGACTGATCTCCTTTAGTATGGACTGGTTGGATCTCCTTGCAGTCCAAGGGACTCTCAAGAGTCTTCTCCAACACCACAGTTCAAAAGCATCAATTCTTCGGTGCTCAGCTTTCTTCACAGTCCAACTCTCACAGCCATACATGACCACTGGAAAAGCCATAGCCTTGACCTCATTAATACTACTTCTGTTCCTACTTCAAGACAAATGGCAGATCAAACTATTGTCTCCGTAAGACATCTTTTTTCTATCCTTTATCCAAGAAATGGTTCTAAAAAGCCCAAAGATTCTTCTCTGAAGGCCATCTTATCTTTCTGAACCACTCTGGAAATAATATAGCATCTAGGTGCAGTTGGGGAAGTAGTAGAGGTACGCTGGCTTGGGTTTGATCCTGGCCCCACCACTGATTAACTTGTGTGACTTTGGGCAAGTCGCTTCACTTCTCTGAGCTTCGGTATGCTTTCCTGCAAAATGGTACCTACCTTCTGGGTTCCTGCGGTACGTAGTACGCATTCAGTAAGAGGCACATCGTTTTCATTGATCTTCTCTGTCGTTACCTTCAGCAGCTGTCTGGAGAGATTCTTCTTTTTTTCCGACACATAGGGGTGCGATGGTGAACTAGACGGATTCAGTCCCCATCATAAGTGGTTGACAGTTTGGAGAGGAAAATGGCTTTGTCATGTGATGAGCGTAAAGAAAAGACACAGGGCACATCCGTAAGATGTCTGTGATAGAGTCTGTTTATGTGAGGGGCAAGTAAAGAAACATGGACAAAACCAGTGTATTGGCAACGAAGATCCTAAATCCCCATAGGTAATGATTAAAGATATTATGTCTACCTAGAACCTGAGGCGATTTTGTCTTAGCTTCCCTGGTGGCTCAGAGGTTAAAGCGTCTGCCTGCAATGCAGGAGACCTGGGTTTGATCGCTGGGTCAGGAAGATTCTGCTGGAGAAGGAAATGGCAACCCACTCCAGTATTCTTGACTGGAGAATCCCATGGACGGAGGAACCTGGTGGGCTACAGTCCATGGGGTTGCAAAGAGTCGGACACGACTGAGCGACTTCACTTCACTTCAGGGTACTAACATACTATTCGAGGAGAAAGGCAAGTTAGTCTAACAAGGAGGGTGAGGTGGCCAAATTTTAGAAAAGAGGAAAGAAATCTAAATTTGAGTTTAAAAAGATAACTGGTAAAGATTAGAAAAATATAAGAAAGAAAGGTGATAATGGAAAAATAATTTATTGGGGTTAATTCTGTGGCAGTTGTGGACTGTTTACCTTAAGAAAGGGAATGTGATAAGGAAGGCAAAATTTGATTTGGAAAGCCAAAATTGAAAAAGAAAGCCTTTTTGGAATTTTCAAGTTTTTATTTGTTAGAATCACTGGTGTTCTGCCTTTCCAATTATATACAAGTTGAACAGAGGAAAAGCAATTCTTCCTTAGCCATTTATGAGCATGTATTGTCACCAGTGTGATTTCCCCTCCAGCTGTCACAAGCTGAGAGGATATATTCCCTCTGTGTAAATTTAAGAAGCCTGACGGTAACACGAGTGGATGACAGTAAATAACACTGCCACCTGCACTTAAATGGAGTTTCTGATGTCTTGTTTTTCATTGCTGTCAGTAGTGTATCTCTTCTTAAAGACAATATTTCATCAAACTTATAATGAAAATGATAATGTGGCTCTGGTTTATTTATAGCATATATTTCTATTGGTTGGGTTGAGTTTTTGTTGTCATATTAATCAAAGACAAAATTGACTTTAGTGTAGCTCTTGAAACTCTTCAAAAATACTTTTCCAACATAAATACTTTTAAACACATAGAAAGAGCCACACTTGGAACACCCACTCCAATTTTTCAGTATGACACCAGTTAAAATAACGCATTTTCTGTTATTAACAATTTTGGTAAGAAACAAAATGTCCAGGAAAACCAACATAGTATGGCTATATCTACCTAGATGAAATTACAATCTCTCCCAAAGCAACTTTCAGAAAAGAGTAAAATGATCAGGAAAACTAAAGCTAATCACAGCCCTCATTCATATAGGTGGGAAGAATGAATATTTGAGAGATGAGATCCCTTTTAATTGAAAATGACTTTGGTTTCCATAATTACAGGCCTTTTTATCAAATAAGTTAAACAGTAAAAAAAAATGGCATAATGTATGCTCAACACTGATTTCATATTCATAATCCATATCACAAATCCATATTGGATAGGTATATGACAGAATTGATGAGATTTATTGGTCATAAAAATGATCTATAAAGAAGAAAAAAAGTATATTGTTAGCACAGGGGGAAAGCACGCAAATTTAAGTTCCAGCAGTTACTAGCTGCATGAAGTTATTTAAACCCTGTTAGTCAATGTCTTCATCTATCAAATGGGTATAATAGTACTTACCTAAGGGGGTTGCTATGAAGATTAATAAATTAACATTTACAAAGTGCTGCAATAAGGTCTAGCATATAATAAGAGTTAGGTATATATTTATTAAATGAAATAAATAATTTAAAAGGACCATATGAGTTGGGGAAAATGGTCATTCTCATTTTAAATTATTTAAAATGGTGCCTCTAATAATTAAGCACTGTTATCCATAAATAAAAAAAACATTGTTTATTAGACAATTAGTGCATCCAATAGGAACAAGTTTAATGTTAATAATAATTTGAGAGTTAGGTGCTGACCTCATGAATTTAAAGAATTAAGGAAATGTGAAAGCAAAAGAAGAAAATATTACATATTTAGCAAGACTAGTTTTGCATTCTCTATAACAGAGCCTTCTTCAAGGTGAAAATCAAGTTCAAAGTCTATTACATTTACATGACACACAGCAGAGTAAACAACAAAACAAACAAATGCCCAAGGTAGGACAAAGGAGATAATGTTAACTCACAGAGGACAAAATATAAATAAATACCTAAGCAAGAAGATAAATGATAAATTATTTATGAAAGAACTCACATATAAAGATGACCCAAATTGAAAAGCTGAAATGAACATTTGCATAGTTCTCCATTTTACATTAATGTAAAGAAGTTACCTACCACAAAGCTAAATTGTTACCAGAGTTACTATAAAACTTTATTAAAATCACTGTGGTTATATAGTTTGGTGGGAGAGAATAAGCAGCTAGGTAGAGTTTTCTAATTACTATTTAAATTACATCATACTATGAGAAACACAATGGATAACACATACAAAAAAATATTTATCTCACTAAAAGGCAACTAACTCTGTAAGTAGTACATTTACTTCATTTGTGAACACCAGAATTTTAATTGCAAAGTCAGCCCAAATAGCAATGTCTAGTGAACAAAGATGGAAGGGTCTTTGACTTGGAACTCTGAAAAGCAGCAGAGGTGACTATTTAAAAATAATTAGTTCATGGACTTCCCTGATGGTACAGCGGATGAGAATCCACCGGCCAATCCAGGGGACATATGTTAGACTGCTAGTCCAGGAAGATTCCACGTGCCACAGAGCAACTAAAGCCTAGGCACCACCACTACTGAGCCTGTACTCTAGAGCCCATAGGCCACAACTACTGAGCCCACATGCGGCAACTACTAAAGCCCACGCACCTAGAGCCTGTGCTCCTCTGCAACAAGAGAAGCCACCGCAACAAGAAGCTCATGCACAGCAATGAAGAATAGTCACTGCTCACTGCAACTAGAGAAGGCCCTTGAGCAGTAACGAAGACCAAGTGCAACTGAAGAAATAAATTTATTTTTTTTAAGAATAATTAGTTCATTCAGTATGGCTGCAAGCATGGAGAGTCTATCTGTTGGACCCTCCAGGAACTGATGTTATGATAGGCTTCCCAGGGATGGAGGAGCCTGGTGGGCTGCAGTCCATGGGGTCACCAAGAGTCAAACACGGCTGAGCAACTTCACTTTCACTTTTCCCTTGCATGCATTGGAGAAGGAAATGGCAACCCACTCCAGTGTTCTTGCCTGGAGAATCCCAGGGACAGGGGAGCCTGGTGGGCTGCCGTCTCTGGGGTCGCACAGAGTCGGACACGACTGAAGCGACTTAGCAGCAGCAGCAGCAGCAGGGTGAAAACGCACAGTGCAACATAAAAAATTGTGAGTTTCTTGAAACTATTCCTGTCTCATTTACAATTGTTTTAAATTTGGTATGATATTATTATCCTACATTGTGGTGAAAGTTTCATAAATTCAAGTATTCAAATACTTCCCCCAAATACAGATAGGTTGAAAACCAGTTAGAAGGAGGCCATGTGATTTCCAAAAAATATTAAGTAGAGAAAGAATACTATTTTATGCTTGTAATAAACATCACTGTCTTTTATATAACACTATATACATTCGGTCTGTTAAGATTAAGACTTCTTGTTGTTCAGTTGCTCAGTCACGTAAGACTCTTTGCACCCCCATGGACTGCAGCACACTAGGCCACCCTGTCCTTCACCATCTCCCAGACCTTGCTCAAACTCATGTCCATTGACTTGGTGATGCCATCCAAACATCTCATCCTCTGTCATCCCCTTCTCCTCCTGTCTTCAGTCTTTCCCAGCATCAGGGTATTTTCCAATGAATAAGCTCTTCACATCACAGGGCCAAAGTTGGAGCTTCAGCTTTAACAACAGTCCTTCCAATGATTATTCAGAACTGATTTCCTTTAGGATTGATTGGTTCTATCTCCTTGAAGTCGAAGGGACTCTCAAGAGTCTTCTCCAAAACCACAGCTCAAAAGCATCAAATCTTTGATGTTGAGCCTTCTTTATGGTCCAGTTCCAACATACATACACGACTGCTGAAAAAACCATAGCTTTGGCTAGACAGACCTCTGCTGGCAAAATAATATCTCTGCTTTTTAATATGCTGTCTAGGTTAACCATAGGTTTTCTTCCAAGGAGCAAGTATCTTTTAATTTTCATGGCTGCAGTCACCAACTGCAGTGATTTTGGAGCCCAAGAAAATAAAGTCTGTCACTGTTTCCATTGTTTCCCCATCTATTTGCATAAAGTGATGGGACCAGATGCCATTATCTTCATTGTTTTGAGTGCTGAGTTTTAAGCCAGTTTTTTCACTTTCCTCTCTCACCTTCATCAAGAGGCTCTTTAATTCCTCTTCACTTTCTGCCATAAGGGTGATGTCATCTGCATATATAAGATAATTGAACTTTGTCCCAGTAATCTTGATTCCAGTTTGTGCTTCATCCAGCCTGGCATTTCGCATGATGTACTCTGTATGTAAACTAAATAAGCAAGGTGACAATATATAGCCTTGACATACTTCTTTCCCAATTCAGAACCAGTCCATTGTTATAACTCTGGTTCTAACTGTTGCTTCTTGACGTGTATATATGTTTCTCAGAAGGCAGGGAAGGTGGTCTGGTATCTCCATCTCTTGAAGAATTTTCCAGTTTGCTGTGATCCACACAGTCAAAGACTTTAGCACAGTCAATTAAACAGTAGTATATGTTTTTTTCTGTAATTCTCTTGCTTTTTCTATGATCCACCAGATATTGGCAATTTGATCTCTGGTTCCTCTGCCTTTCCTAAATCCAGCTTGAACATCTGGAAGTTCTCAGTTTGTGTACTGTTGAAGCCTAGCTTGGAGAATTTTGACCATTACTTTGCTAGCACATGAAATGAGTGCAGGATTAAGATAGCATCTCTCAAATTTACAGTTTACTTACATGGTGGCCCTAATAGCACAATAATCCTTTAAATCTTGGTTCTCTGAGACTTGAGCTATGGTAAAATATACCATTCCTCCTTATTAATGAGCAAATTGAAGAAAGGGGGAAAAGCAGGAAGAATCATCATCCATTAGCGGTGGTCTATGTCAGGCATCCCCATCTCCTGGGTCACGGGCTGGTAGCAGTCAGTCACCTGTTAGGAACCAGGCTGCATAGCAGGACTTGAGCAGCCAGCAAGTGTGCAAAGCTTCATCTGTATTTACAACCACTCTCATTACACCTGGGCTCCACCTCCCCTGCCACCCCAGTCAGTGGAAAAACTGCTTCAAGAAACCGATAAGTGTGTGCATGCATGCTCAGTCGCTTCAGTCGTGTCCAACCCTGTGACCCCATGGGCTGTAGCCTGCCAGCCTCCTCTGTCCATGGGGATTCTCTAGGCAAGAATACTGGAGTGGATGGCCATGCCCTCATCAGGGGATCTTCCTGACCCAGTTATTGAATACTTAAGATGAATCCACTCGCTGGATTCTCAACTCCTGCTTTGCAGCCTGGTTCCTAACAGGTGACTGACCGCTACCAGTCCGTAAACTTCATTGGCATTTAACAGTGTTTTAAGATGTATTTCTGAACACCATAGAAAATAGACCCAAAAGTAATACAACAGCACTTCTGATAAGAAGTAAATGCTCATGGAAACAGAAGAAAATACATAGTTAAGATACTACTCTTGTGTTCATAATACCTTTGTGACCAGTCATCATACTGAACCTATCAGTGTGCTTTTATAAAAAAAAAAGATTAAAAATGAACTTCTTGTAAGGACCATTGCAAGAATGAGAATTATCTAGACTATCTCAATGTATAAACCAGTAGCTGATGATTAATGTTATAACACTGTATTTCAAGTTCTAATGATCTTTATTACCAGAATTTTGAAGAGCAATATGAACATTAAGAACCATTAGTAGAAATATTTTTTAAAAATTGCTCCTTTTCTATTTATTTATTTAATATAGATTGAAGTCTGTTTTTTGTTTCGTTTTTTAATTTTCATGTTCCCATCACCACATTCAAGCTGGTGCTTCCAACTAGGTGCTTTAAAAACTATGGAGTTTCTATGAACTGTTTCAGAGTTCTGTCTTAGCTTTTGGTCAAATGTAGTGAGTCTATTCTACACTGAGTGACTGTGCTTCTCCTAGATGCATATGTTGAAGCCCTAACCCTCAATGTGAAAGCATTTGCAGGTGGAGTCTTTAGGAGGAAATCAGATTGAGGAGAGTGATGCACTGAGGAAAGGCTATGGAAAACACAGCAAGAAGCTGGCTGTCTTCAGGCCAGGCAGGGAGCTCACAAAGAACTGAAGTCTGCCAGCACCTTCATTTTTGACTTCCCAGGCTTTAGACCTGTTAGAAATAAATACTTGTTAAACCACCCAGTCTATGGTATTTAATTATAACAGTCTTATCTGCCTAAGATAGAGTTCTAAAACCATTCATATGTTTGGGAACGCATGTAAGAATTAAAGATATTAAAATTTAAAAAAAAAAAGAAAGAAAGAAACTCCACAGTTTTTAAAGGCAATTGTTTCGGTGGAAGCACCAACTTGAGTTTAAAAGGACAGAATCAGTATGAAATGAAAAGACATCTTTGGATTCCAAACTCCTATCGACAAGAGCAGGCAGAAAAAATTATTCAGCTACAAATGGGGGACTCTATTTTATGGAAAATGAACGATAATTTAGAAGATGAAACCAAGACTTCAGTGGACAAAGCCAGGAGAAATAGGGACTCACTCTCAGTGACTACTGTATGTCTTATGCTTCCACTTTTCAAATAAGAATGTCTACTGAAGTTTTCCTATGCTGACTCACCATAATATATAGGGTATATATATGGGAGAGGGTTGTATAGGTGGTAGTACTTGTCTCTCTAGTTGATAGGACTTCAGATCAAGAAGGAACTTTTTGCAAAACTGTACCCAATGATCTGAATTCAAAGAAGTTCATTTGTACTTGGATTTGATTGAGATGAGATTCTGTATCTCAAGCCTTAGCTTATCCTGATAGAATGAGACACTGGGGAGATCTAAGAGGGAATTAGTGAATCACACAAATGGAAAAACTGCAAGTAAGTTTTTGTCATTTTAAAACATGGCGAAGAAATTTTTTTAACATTCCGCTTATCAGGAGATGGGGTACATACCCATCATACTGAATCTTCTCTCTCTACTAAGCAGTAGAAACACAGGTATACCTCAGAGATATTGCAGGTTTGGTTCCAGACCACCACAATAGAGTGAGTCACACAAATGTTTTATTGCTCAGCAAGAATACCTGATGTGTGTCTTCTGGTAACTATGCAGTTCACCAGTTCCATTTAGAGGGCAAAAGTGGCTGTTTTGTGACGTAGGTTATAATCTCAGCCATTTGAAGTCAGCTCTGAAAATGACCAGATCTTCAGCAGACCTGACAGAGATCACTTGATTCAAATGCCTTTTTTTAAATATATATTTTTGTTTGTTCGTTTGTTTTTGTTTTTATATTTTTATTTTTACTTTATTTTACTTTATAATTCTGTATTGGTTTTGCCATACGCTTCAGCTGTTGAAGTAGAGATTACACTAGATCAAATGACTTGATTTTGACCCAGCATATTTTACAAAGACAACCATTCTCTGCATTCTTTAAGTGTGTTCAGTATATGCCTGAAAAAAAAAAAAGAATTCTAATTGATGTAGTACATCCCTCAATACATTTCAGAGAAAAAAAGCATTGAGAGAATTCAGGTAAGCAATATCAGAGTTTCTTCATTACTCAAAGCATCCTCCAAAACAAAAAATAATACTCCTAAGACTCATACATTACTAATTATTGGATACATTAGCTAATGTATAAAAATATGGGATTGCTGAAATACTTGGTATATAATGTACTACATGCTATCAGAACTAACTCCCCTTCTATTCTTTCTTCTTTCTCTTAGATGGCATTTTCTATCCCTTCTTCCTTCTTTCAACATCAGACATCATCTTCTTGCATTTCATTTATAGCATGATCTTCCCTAAAATATCACTGATTGTCTTATGCAGCGATACAACTTGTTAGGAAATACCTACCTGATGCAGTTTTCTAGTGAGTTTCATCATTTTGGACATGTATGAAGTTGAATGTTTTAACATAATGTTGAATTTCGAAATCACCCAAGAAATAATCATGAAAAAACTGCATTAAGGCAACAAGTTAGACGTATTTCCCTATCACACTGAAATGTTCACTAAACATTCAAGTAAACAAACAAAAAAAACAAACAAACAAAAAGTAACAAAATAGAATAAAACCATGCCAAAATAAAATAAAATTTGCGTGGCTGTTAATCTCAAACAGATTAATCAGTGGTCCTTTCCTCAATCTGTGGAAAAGTCTTGGAGGGTGATGGGCATAAAACAGTACTGGAGCTGCAATATTCAAAGGCACCATCTTTTAGTCACTGAAACTACCTAGTAAGTTCAACCTCCTGGATCACTGGTGTGATTATACTAAGAAGAAGACATAGAGATAGCCAAGAGGCACATGAAAGACGTTCAACATCGTTAACTACTAGAGAAATGCAAATCAAAACTACAGTGAGATATCACTTCAACCCCATCAAAAATGGCTATCATCAAAAAATCCATGCACAATAAATGCTGGAGAGGGTACGGAGAGAACAGAACACTCCTACATTGTTGGTGGGGATGTAAACTGGTATAGCCACTATGGAGAACAGTATGGAGGTTCCTGAAAGAACTAAAAACAGAGCTATCATATGACCCTGAAATCCCACTCCTGGACGTATATTCAGAGAAAAATAGGGTCTGAAAGGATATGTGTACCGAAGTGTTCATTGCAGCACTGTTTACAATAGCCAAGACATGAAAGTAGCCTAAATGTCCATCAACGAATGGATAATGAGACGTTGAACATATATACAATGGAATATATTCAACCATTAGAAAGAATAAAACAATGTCATTTGCAGCAACTTGGACGGATATAGAGATTGTCACACTGAATGAAGTCAGTCAGAGAAAGAGAAATATTGTATGATATCATTTTCAAGCAAAATCTAAAAAGAAATGATACAAATAAACTTACCTGCAAAACAGAAGCAGACTCACTTATGGTTACCAAGGGGGAAAGGTGGGGGAGGGGATAATTTAAAATGGATAATCAACAAGGACCTACTGTATAGCACAGGGAATTCTGCTCAATATTCTGTAACAACCTAAATGGGAAAAACAATTTGAAAGAGAATATATACATATATGTTTTTTAAAAAGCCTGAAACTTGATGCTGAAATATTTGCACTTAAAACAATTATTTCAAGAGATTCCACTCCCACAAATTTAGTAATGCAGAGGAAGGCTCTCATTCTTGTAAGAGTTTTTGTGGTTTCTTTTTCTGAAAAGCTGAAATTTGGAATCTATTTTTAATTTAGCTACCTAAATACCTTATACATATGAAGATTCCACATTTTAAAAGTTGATGTTTTTATACTTTTCAAAATTTCAAATATTTTTTTAGAAATTTTTAAATTACATCATAGGTCCTATTCATAAGAGAAATATGCATGATTTAATACAATTTTAAAAAATTGAGTCTGTGTGTTTGTGTACTTGGAGGCAGGCACAGTAGGAAACAGAAGGAATACAACTGCAGTTGTTAAGACAGAACTTCGGTTTTAACAAGAGAAGAGGGGAAAATGGAGTAATAGGCAGTCACAGTCAATTTCTTCAATTATTGTATTATTGGGCTTATTTTATAACTCTGGTTACAAAAGCTAATATTGAGGCCAGTAACTGAGCAAAGCCTTACTCTGCTCAGGACTTTGTTTGTTTTTTAACATGTCTTATAGTCATCTGTGTGGTTTTGGGAAAAAAAGAAAGAAAAATCTATAAGAGGTTTTTAATTAGCTGGGAATCTAGGTTCAATCCCACTAGAAACTCTGAGGAACCATAAAGAGTAAGCTCCAGAACTGATCCACCATAGGATGGAACTGTTATCCTCTGACTTCTGAGCCCTGTTGGTTAAGATTTGTCACTGAGGGAGTTAAATCCCCTGCACTTAATAGATTACGCATGCCCTGAAATGTGGTCTTTCTGGCATCTGATAGAGAAAAATCTATGCCCTTTTTTTTAAAAAAAATTAAAGTACAATGACTTACAATATTAGTTTCAGATTTATAGCACAGTATTTTGATATTTTTATAGATTATACTCCATATAGAATTGTTGAAAATATTGACTATATTCCCCATGTTGAACATTACGTTATTGTAACGTATTGAGTTTATACCTAGTAGTTGGTATCTCTTAATTCTCTTCACCTGTTTTGCTCTTTTTCTCTCCCTTCCACCCTTCTCCCCTCTGGTAACCACTAGTTTGTTCTCTATCTGTGAGTCTGTTTCTGTTTTGTTACATTTGTTCACTTATTTTTTAGATGCCACATGGACATGAAAACATGTAATACTTTTCTGTCTTTGTATGACTTACGTCACCAAGCACAATACCTTCCAGGTCCATCCATGTTTTTGCTAGTAGAAAAATTTCAGGTTTTTTCTCTTTTCCCAGGTTTTTATGGCTGAGTATTGAATAGGAGAAGATATTTGCAAATGATATATCTGATAAGGGAGTTAATATCCAAAACAAATTTAAAAACTCACACAAATCAATATCAAAGCCAAACAATTCAATTAAAAAATAATAGGCATTTTCCCACAGAAGACTTATAATGGCCAATAGACACATGAAAAGATGCTGAACATCACTAATCTCCAGAGGAAAACTGCAGGATGGTGGAGTAGGAAGACCCTGAGCTCACCTTCCCTCATGAGTAAACCAAAATTATAGCTATTTACTGAGAAACTATTGATGAGGAAGACTGGAAAATACCTCCTATAACTAAAACTATAAAGAAGCAGCCAAAAGGTGGGCAGGAAAGGTAGAGGTATAGTATAGTGGAGAGCCACACCCCTGGGGTGGGCAACCCACAAACAGGTGATTAACCAAAATTGCAGATGTCCTCCTCAACATGAGAGAGGGGTCTAAGCTTCACTTTGGATTCCCCAAGCTAAATGTCCTGTGCCTGGAAGACATACTCTCAGAACGTTTGGCTTTCAAAGGCTTTTTTGGGGGAGATTCAAACTGTAACATGGAGCTGTAACACTGGTCCCTCTGTCGCTTCAAGTATTTGTTGCAGCAAGACAGAACTGAGGAAATTACTCCCCTGATAACAGGATTATGGGAAATAAAGACTCCACCGTTAAAACGATGCACAAAAATATTTCAAATAGAGACCCAGGGCAAAGGGAGCAGTTTGAAAGGAACCTGGATCAGACCCACCTGATGATTTGGAGAATCTCATAGAGAGTCAGAAGGCAACTTAGGATTACACTGGGACACAGATACCGGCAGCAGCCATTTGGGGGAGCTTATTCTACCACATGGACACTGATACTGACAGGCATCATTCTGAAACCCTCCCTCTACCTTGTTATCCTCAGGACCCAGCCCTACCCTCATCCACCAGCCTGTAGGCACCAATACTGGAAAGCCTCATGCCAAGTGACTAACCAAGTGGAGAGCAGCCCCACCTACCACCAAGCAGGCTGCTTTATAAACCCCTGGGTCCATAGCCTCCCCTAGACATGCCCCTGCCTACCAGAGGGTCCAGAATCTAGTCCCATACACCAAGATGCAGACATAGATCTGGGAACCCCAGGATGCTGAAGGCAGAAACCCTAGGACCTGACTGCACCCACTAGTGGGCAGGCACAAGCCCCAGGACAACCACAGCTCTGAAGGCTGCCATGGCAGGACCTAGCCAACCCACCAGCAGGCCAGCAGCAGTGCTGGGAACCGCTGAGCCCCCGTTCCCCCACCAACAGGCCAAAACTGGCTCAGAGATACCTAGAATTCATTAGCCAGCCTTCTCTGGGATCCAGAACCACTCAGGAGAAGCCCAGCACCAGTTTTTGAAACCTCTTGAGTCAACAGTCAGGAATTGGCCCCGCCCATGAGCTGATACTAGATCCAGGAAGCCTGGCCACGAAACCACCCACCCATGAGCACCCCTAGAGCATGTAGCTCTGGTGGCTAGAGATGGAGTGTGCTACTGGGACTCACAGGATGTCTCCTACAAAAAGTCACTTCTCCAAGGTTGCAAAATGTAACCCACCTACCAAATACAGAGAAGTAAAAACAGCAAAGTAGGCAAAATGAGCAACATGTTCTAAACAAAAGAACAAGGCAAAACCCCAGAAGAACCTCATGAAGTGGAAAACACAAACAGTTATGAGATATTATCTCATACCTGACAAAATAGACACAATCAAAAGACCACAAACAACAAATGCTGGTGAGGATGTGTGGGAAAGGGAACAGTTTTCACACTGCTGGTATTAATAGAAATGTAAATTGGAGCAGCCACTGTGGAAAATAGTATGAAGTTTCCTCAAAAAACTAAAAATTCAGTTCAGTTCAGTCACTCAGTCGTGTCTGACTCTTTGTGACCCCATGAATTGCAGCACGCCAGGCCTCCCTGTCCATCACCAACTCCCGGAGTTCACTCAAACTCACATCCATTGAGTCGGTGATGCCATCCAGCCACCTCATCCTCTGTTGCCCCCTTCTCCTCTTGCCCCCAATCCCTCCCAGCATCACAGTCTTTTCCAATAAGTCAACTCGTCGCATGAGGTGGCCAAAGTATTGGATGGAGTTTCAGCCTCAGCATCAGTCCTTCCAATAAACACCCAGGACTGATCTCCTTTAGAATGGATTGGTTGGATCTCCTTGCAGTCCAAGGGACTCTCAAGAGTCTTCTCCAACACCACAGTTCAAAAGAATCAATTCTTCGGTGCTCAGCTTTCTTTATACTCCAACTCTCACATCCATAACATGACCACTGGAAAAACCATAGCCTTGACTAGACAGACCTTTGTTGGCAAAGTAATATCTCTGCTTTTGAATATGCTATCTAGGTTGATCATAACTTTCCTTCCAAGGAGTAAGCATCTTTTAATTTCATGACTGCAATCACCATCTGCAGTGATTTTGGAGCCCCAAAAAATAAAAGTCTGACACTGTTTTTACTGTTTCCCCATCTATTTCCCATGAAGTGATGGGACCGGATGTCATGATCTTAGTTTTCTGAATGTTGAGCTTTCAGCCAACTTTTTCACTCTCCTCTTTCACTTTCATCAACTACTTTAAGATCTAGTCATTCTAGTTCTGGGTATATAGCCAAATAAAACAATAACGCTAATTTTAAAAAGATATCTGTACCCCATTGTTGTTCATATTAGCATTGTTTATAATTGGTTTTTCCAGAAATCATGTGCAGATGTGAGCATAAAGAAAGCTGAGCACTGAAGAACTGATGCTTTTAAACTGTGGTGTTGGACAAGACTTTTGAGAGTCCCTTAGACTGCAAGGAGATCCAACCTGTCAATTCTAAAGGAAATCAGTCCTGAATATTCATTGGAAGGACAGATGCTGAAGCTGAAACTCCAATACTTTGGCCACCTGATGCAAAGAACTGATTCACTGGAAAAGACCTTGATGCTGAGAAAGACTGAAGACAGGAAGGGAAGGGGATGACAGAGAATGAGATGGTTGGATGACATCACCAACATGAGTTTGAGCAAGCTCCAGGAGTTGGTTATGGACAGGGAAGCCTGGCATGCTGCAGTCCATGGGTTGCAGAGTTGGACACGATTGAGCAACTGAACTGAAGACATGGAAGCAACCTGTGTGTGTTAGTCGCTCAGTTAAGTTTAACTCTTTGCAACCCCATGGACTGTAGCCCACCAGGCTCCTCTGTCCATGGGATTCAAGGCAAGAGTACTGGAGTGGATTGCTATTCCCTTCTTCAGATCTTCCAAACCCAGGGATCTCCCATGTGGAAACAACCCAGGTGCCCACAAACAGATGAGTGGATGAAAATGTATGTGTACATAAATGCATGTACACACACTGTAATATTCAGTTCAGTTCAGTCACTCAGTCCTGTCCGACTCTTTGCAACCCCATGAATCACAGCACCCCAGGCCTCCCTGTCCATCACCAACTCCTGGAGTTCACTCAGACTCACGTCCATTGAGTTAGTGATGCCATCCAGCCATCTCATCCTCTGTCATCCCCTTCTCCTCCTGCCCCCAATCCCTCCCAGCATCAGAGTCTTTTCCAGTGAGTCAACTCTTCACATGAGGTGGCCAAAGAACTGGAGTTCCAGCTGTAGCATCATTCCTTCCAAAGAAATCCCAGGGCTGATCTCCTTCAGAATGGACTGGTTGGATCTCCTTGCAGTCCAAGGGACTCTCAAGAGTCTTCTCCAACACCACAGTTCAAAAGCATCAATTCTTTGGCACTCACCCTTCTTCACAGTCCAACTCTCACATCCATACATGACCACAGGAAAAACCATAGCCTTGACTAGACAGACCTTTGTTGGCAAAGTAATGTCTCTGCTTTTCAATATGCTATCTAGGTTGGTCATAACTTTTCTTCCAAGGAGTAAGCATCTTTTAATTTCATGGCTGCAGTCACCATCTGCAGTGATTTTTGGAGCCCAAAAAAATAAAGTCTGACACTGTTAATACTACTCAACTACAAAAAAGAATGACATTTTGCCATTTGAAACAACATAAATGAACACAGAGGGTTTTGTGCTTAAGAAAATAAGTCGGGCAGAGAAAGAAAAATACTATATGTTATCACTTACATGTGAAATCTAAAAAAAAAAAAAAAACTCATTAATAGACCAAAATAGAAACAGACTCACAGATAATAGAGTACAAAGTGGGGATGGTGGAGGGAGACAAGGGTAGGAATTTATGAGGTTAACAAATTTATGAATTTAACTACTATGTATAAAATAAATAAATTAAACAAGGATATATTGTTCAGCATAGGGATTACAGCCAATATTTTATTATAATTTTAAATGTAGTATAATCTCTAAAAATTTGAATCACTATGTAGTATATCTAAAACTAAAATAACATTACAAATCAACTATACCTTAATAAAAAATAAGGTATGCTGAAGACAGAAACTCCAGGACCTGACTTCACCCACTAGTGGATAGGGACAAGCCCCAAGACAATGAGAGAGCCCTGCAGGATGCCATGGATTATCTCTAATCAACAGGGAAATTCAAATCAAAACTACAGTGAGACACCATTTCACACCTGTCAGATGTGTGCCTAGTCACTCAGTCATGTCTGAATCTGTGACCCCATGGACGATAGCCCTCAGGGCTCCTCTGTCGAGGCAAGTATAATGAAAGGTTGTTGTGCCCTCCAGGGGATCTTCCCAACCCAAGGATCGAATCCGGGTTTCCCACATTGCAGGTGGATTCTTTACCATCTGAGCCACTAGAGAAGCCCAAGAATACTGGAGTGAGTAGCCTATCCCTTCTCCAGGGGATCTTCCCAACCGAGGGATTGAACCCAGGTTTCCCACATTGCAGGTGGATTCACTACCGTCTGAGCTACGGGAAACCCAAGAATTCTGGAGTGGGTAGCCTATTCCTTCTCCAGGGGATCTTCCTGACCCAGGGATTGAACAGGAGTCTCCTGCATTGCAGTGGATTCTTTACCAGCTGAGCTACTACCCCTGTCAGAATGACTATCATCAAAAAAGACAACAAATAACAAGTGTTGGCAAGGATGTGGAGAAAAGGAAACCCTAGTACATCGTTGGTAGGAATGAAAAACAGTGTGGCAATTTCCCAAAAATTTAAAAATAAAACTACAATATGACCCAGAAATTCCACTCTTGGGTATATACCTTCCCAAAAAATACTAATTCAAAAGATATATGCACCCAATGTTCATAAGTTTTATTTACATAGCCAAGATGAGAAAGAAACCTATCTATCATCAGATGAATGGATAAAGATGTGGTGTATGTGTGTGTATATACATAAACACAAACATACACACACACACATATATATGTATATATGTATACAACTATTAATCTATATTCTTGACACAGGAGCTAACATACAGGGAATTGTATGTCACAGCTATGCCAAAATTAGGGGATGACCTGCAGTGCAGCACAGGCATCTGACATTTATTTTTTAGTTTTCCAACAATCACGTATATATATATTTGATTCAGTTTCAAAGTATGTTGATTTTCAAATCACTCGTACCTGCTTGTAACTCCTGCTTTGGCATTTACCAATCTATATGATTTTGAACCCCCGGAGTAGGAAATGACAACCCACTCCAATATTCTTTCCTGGAAAATTCCATAGTTAATCTTTCTATATCTGTTTTATAATCTGTAAAATGGTGTTAACAATAATGAGTACTTCTTTAGAATTTTTATAAAGAAGAAGTTACATATTGTATGAACAACTCTTAATTGAGTGGAGATCAAACCAGTCAATCCTAAAGGAAATCAACCCTGAATATTCATTGGAAGGACTGATGCTGAAGCTGAAGCTACAATACTTTAGCCACCTGAAGCGAAGAGCTGACTCACTGGAAAAGACCCTGATGCTGGGAAAGATTAAGGGCAAGAGGAGAAGGGGGCAACAGAGGATGAGATAGTTGGATGGCATCACTGACTCATGGACATGAGTCTGGGCAAACTTAAGGAGATAGCGAAGGACAGGGAAGCCTGGCATGCTGCAGGTCATGGGGCCACAAAGAGTTGGACATGACTTGGCAACTGAACAACTTAGTTCAGTCACTAAGTCATGTCCAACTCTTTGTGACAACATGGACTGTAGTCTGTCAGCTCTGTACATGGGATTTCCCAGGCAAGAATAATGGAGTGGATTGCCATTTCCTTCCCCAGGGGATATTCCCAACAGAGGGATTGAACTCACTTCTCCTGCATTGGCGAAGAGGGTCTTTACCACAGAGTCACCAGGGAAGTCCAGTTTACTGGCTGGGGGAGAATAAATACCCATCATTATTACCTGTAGGTATTAGGCCTGAGATGGATGTATCAGCTTTGAACTGGTCATACCTGGAGTCAAATATTAGTTTACTGTACATATGATTTTCAAAGAGTAATTTAACCCCTTTAGTTATATTTTATATATATGTGTGTGTATCTATAAAATCTTTCTCAATTTCATCTATTAAAAGGTATAATAAATATTAACTTCATAGGTTTGCTGTGAGAAACAATATTTTACAAGTAAAATAACATATATAAATCACATAGCCTTGTCCACAGTGGACAGTGAGTAGATACTGGTTGCCTTTCTCTTTCCTCTTCTGCACTATTTAGTAACTTAGATGTTTGTACATTTTTATAAGCTCATTCAACAATGCTGGCCTCTAGTATTGTAAATGTGTTAGTTTTTATTTTAATTTCAAATAGCTCACAGGCTAGTGGGACACAGATAAAGATAAGAAAATATGCTATACAACTGTGTAATACAAGTTCTGGGAATTTGAAGTGTCTATCTTACCTAGGAATGTCAAAGAAAACATCAAAGTTATTATTTTAGATCAACTAAGAAGGCATATAATTGTACTCCTCTCTTATCATGTTCTATTAGTTAATAAACACTTTTGTCTAATTATGCCTCAGAAGGAAGCAAAACATTTCATAGATGGAAAATCACTCTGGTCTTGGAGCCAGGGTCACTGGGTCCTAACGCTAGCTCTGATACTTATCAACTGAAGGAAAAAAATCTCTATGGACCTCAATCTTACCTGATAAGAGCCTTCTCAAACTCTCAACTTCCACACTGCATTCATGGTAAAACAAATTATAAAAATAAATGCATGAAAAGTAAGTTTGGACAGGTGGATTATTTTCATATCCCTAGTTATCCTGGCAGAGAAGGCAATGGTAACCCACCCCAGTACTCTTGCCTAGAAAATCCCATGGTTGGAAAAGTGTGGTAGGCTGCAGTCCATGGGGTACTAAGAGTCGGACATGACTGAAGCGACTTAGCAGCAGCAGTAGTTATCCTGGATGAACCAATGATAAACTACTGGAAATGTAAAGGTAAAGTTTGATAGCTTCACAAACTCAGCCCGTGAATGTTTTTCTAGAAGCTTTATTATTGAGGTCACGTTATTAAATACCAAAGGGCATTTAAGCTAAAGACATTTTGGAGAGAAATTAGTTTAGCTGTCTCTCTCTTAAAAACAAACCAAAAAAAAAAAAAAAGGAAAAATAATTTTATTTTTGCTTTTCACAACATTTGTCTGCCTTGTGAATCTAGAAATATTTTATTTATTGTAGATATTCTTAATTTCTTTCAACAAATTCACTCCTAAATGAAATGCCTATCTTTTGATAAGCCTGCTTATAGCTAGATTTATAAATCACTTAGGTTTAGAGAGAAACTAGATTTCTTAATCTCCTTTTGAAAGCTATCTTTATATAAAAAAGTAGTGATGAAATATTGACTCTTCTTTTTCCATAAATGAGATGAATGCCAGCCAAACAAGAAGCTCACCCCAAGGTACCTTTGTTTTCGCTTCCTTAAGTTTCTTTTTTTCTCAAGATGAACCATGTTTTTGAACTTTAGCTCTTTGCTTTTCATTTTTGAAATTTCCATGATGAAAATGTTTACATGAAGTATAAAAGCATGTCTGTCTTTATATTAACAAGAGGTCAGAGAGAAGTATTCGAATGGCCAGAGAGAAGAATCAGATTTCCCATGAGACTTCTGCCTTACACCATGGAATCTAGGCAAGCAATAGTAAATAAAATGTGCCCGAGTGCTTAGTTGTGTCTGATTCCTTGCAAACCTTTGGACTGTAGCTTGCCAGGCTCCTCTGTCCATGGGCTTTTAAAAGCAAGAATACTGGATCTGGTTGCCATCTCCTTCTCCAGGGGCTCTTCCTGACCTAGGGATTGAACCCTCATCTCCTACACTGCAGGGGAATTCTTTACCTGCTGAGCTATCGAGGAAGCCCTTGAATAAAATGTGGTGAAATCTAAAAAAAAAAAAAAAAAAAAAATTACCTAGTCAACTTTCATCTCTAAAACAAAACTGTCTTCTTTCATCCCAGTGGGTCAGCTTTGAAGCAGCCAAGCTTTCCTCCAGAGGTTCCTGGTACTACCTCTGCTGCTCTTTGCTGATAAAATTTAAATTATCCTCCTTTCAAACTACGTGGAGGCTTTCACTTCATATGCGCTGCAGTAAAGAAAATGCAGCTTGTTTCAGAGTTATGTTTTTACGTGAGGAACTGTTTACATTAAAAAGAAGTATTTCTTGAGAAATAAGTACTTGGTTTCTTTCACTTTTAGGTGGTGAAAGGAAACCAACGGCATGATCATTATTAAAAGTAAAATCATCCATGAAGAATAAAGAAAACTAAATGAAAGGAAACGGAAAAGCCATGGCAGTATCAGCAACTACTCATGAAAAATTCTTTTTGAAAAATTCATTAGGGGATAAAAGATCTGAAGAGACTGTCCTGACACATTAAATAGAAAGAGCTGTGTGAAAGGAACTCCAAGTCTGAGTGTAGACACAGAGCAAACTTAGGAAATATATTTATAAGAAGAGAAAATTCAGAATATAAGTACGAGAAGAGTGTCATGAACACTTGAGCCACATGTGCTCACTTCTTTGGCTGCCTCCCTATCAGAGTTTTCATTCTGTCTGCTCCTCAGGAAACCTGCCTCAGAGAACAGGATGGCTGATTACATTGTCTAAGGCCCTGTCATATCCTGCTGTGTTCTAATCTCCCAGTGGGTATCTGAGGTAGTAGTTGATCTTGCAAGTCAGCAGGGATTTGTGTAGATGTGTACATTTGAGATTCAGCCTCCTCCAACATGATGGTGGTGTATGTTAAGTGGAAGAAATCATGCAGCTAGATTTGAAAGAGCAGTGCTCCTGGACAAAGTGAATTTGTTTTAGAGTTAATGAATGATGAATTTGTTCTATGAAAATCTTTAGTATCATCAGATTCACACTAACAAGGGAAGTTTTGGAGGATCATTATGAAACTCACCTGGCTAGACTAAGTTGTTTCACCCTAATTGAGAAATCTCATTTGACATCTAGTCCTACACCAGGTCAAAATGCTCAGAGTACACAGAGCACAAATAAAAGCAATTAGACCTACTACCTTGGCCCTGATGGAGTCTGCCTCCTGTAGAATGCCTGATTAAATTCTATTTCAAAGGCAGGCTCTAATGCACTTACTAAACTCTTTGTCCTTGAAGTAGAGAGGGTTGTAAGGTCTGTTTCTCAGGGGTCTGGGAAATGGGAAAAGTAATTCACTTCTGAAAAAGGAGCCGTGCTTTCTCCCAGGTTGATCCTAAAGATTAACAGCACAACACATATACTGTTGCTTCACACTATTCCTTAAAAATCCTGGATACATATATAGGGATCTTTCAAAAGTGATTTCCCAATACCACAGCTTTTCTTCTTTGCCAAATGGACAATTTTATTTTCTAAAATTCTTACCTGACTATACTAGACTTCTTAAATTTAGACCATAGGGTTTTCCTTAGAGAAGTAATGTTCTGCTCTTTAAGTATCAAGGGATTTTTAAAAACCATTATTGCCACGTTAATGGTATAATTTATTTAGTTTGCCATTACTCCTATTTTTCCAATTTAGTTTTATAGGCAGGGAACAGACTTTCAGTAACTATTCCAGGGTTCTTCTAAATAATTCAAGGTACCCCGCATCCGAGGTCAGGGGTGGCGGCTGGGAGGAGACACCCTGCATCCGAGGTCAGGGTGATGGCCAGGAGGAGACACCCCGCGTCTGAGGTCAGGGCAGTGGCCAGAAGGAGCTACCCCGCGACCCAGGTCAGGGGCGGCCGGGAGGAGACACCTCGCACCCAAGGCAAGGGGCGGTGACCCTGAGGAGCCACCTCGAGCCCAAGGCCGGGGCAGCAGCTGGGAGGAGCCACCCATGCCCAAGGCCAAGGCCTGCGACCAGGAGGGGCATGAGGAGCAGTGGCTGCGCAGGCACAGGAGGGCCTAGAGGAGCTATCCCACGTTGAAGGTCCGGAAGGGCAGCAGTAAGGAGATACCCCCTCCTCCAAGGTAAGGAGCAGCCGTGAAGAGATACCCCACGCCCAAGGTAAGAGAAACCCAAGTAAGATGGTAGGTGTTGCAAGAGGGCATCAGAGGGCAGACACACTGAAACCATACTCACAGAAAACTAGTCAATCTATTCACACTAGGACCACAGCCTTGTCTAATTCAATGAAACCAAGACATGCCTGCAGGGCAACCCAAGATGGGTGGGTCATGGTGGAGAGGTCTGACAGAGCATGGTCCACTGGAGAAGGGAATGGCAAGCCACTTCAGCATTCTTGCCTTGAGAACCCCATGAACAGTATGAAAAGGCAAAATGATAGGATACCAAAAGAGGAACTCCCCAGATCAGTAGGTGCCCAATATGCTACTGGAGATCAGTGGAGAAATAACTCCAGAAAGAATGAAGGGATGGAGCCAAAGCAAAAACAATACCCAGTTTTGGATGTGACTGGTGATAGAAGCAAGATCCAATGCTGTAAAGAGCAATATTGCATAGGAACCTGGAATGTCAGGTCCATGAATCAAGGCAAATTGGAAGCGGTCAAACATGAGATGGCAAGGGTGAACATCAACATTCTAGGAATCAGCGAACTAAAATGGACTAGAATGGGTGAATTTAACTCAGATGACCATTATATCTACTACTGCGGCCAGGAATCCCTCAGAAGAAATGGCGTAGCAATCATGGTCAACAAAAGAGTCCGAAATGCAGTACTTGGATGCAATCTCAAAAATGACAGAATATTCTCTGTTCGTCTCCAAAGCAAACCATTCAATATCACAGTTATCCAAGTCTATGCCCCAACCAGCAACACTTAAGAAGCTGAAGTTGAACGGTTCTATGAAGACCTACAAGACCATTTAGAACTAACACCCAAAAAAGATGTCATTTTCATTCTAGGGGACTGGAATGCAAAAGTAGGAAGTCAAGAAACACCTGAAGTAACAGGCAAATTTGGCCTTGGAATATGGAATGAAGCAGGGCAAAGAGTAATAGAGTTTTGGCAAGAAAATGCACTGGTCACAGCAAACACCCTCTTCCAACAACACAAGAGAAGACTCTACACATGGACATCACCAGATGGTCAACACTGAATTCAGATTGATTATATTCTATGCAGCCAAAGATGGAGAAGCTCTATAGAGTCAACAAAAACAAGACCAGGAGCTGACTGTGGCTCAAATCATGAACTCCTTATTGCCAAATTCAGACTTAAATTGAAGAAAGTAGGGAAAACCGCTAGACCACTCAGGTATGACCTAAATCAAATCCCTTCTGATTATACAGTGGAAGTGAGAAACAGATTTAAGGGACTAGATCTGATAGATAGAGTGTCTGATGAACTATGGAATGAGGTTCGTGACATTGTACAGGAGAGAGGGATCAAGACCATCCCCATGGAAAAGAAATGCAAAAAAGGAAAATGGCTGTCTAGGGAGGCCTTACAAATAGCTGTGAAAAGAAGAGAGGCTAAAAGGAAAGGAGAAAAGGAAAGATATAAGCATCTGAATGCAGAGTTCCAAAGAATAGCAAGAAGAGATAAGAAAGCCTTCTTCAGCGATCAATGCAAAGAAATAGAGAAATACAACACATTGGGAAAGACTAGAGATTGCTTCAAGAAAATTAGAGATACCAAGGGAATATTTCATGCAAAGATGGGATTGATAAAGGACAGAAATGGTATGGACCTAACAGACGCAGAAGATATTAAGAAATGGTGGCAAGAATACACAGAAGAACCTTACAAAAAAGATCTTCATGACCCAGATAATCATGATGATGTGATCACTAATCTAGAGCCAGACATCTTGGAAAGTGAAGTCAGGTGGGCCTTGGAAAGCATCACTGTGAACAAAGCTAGTGGAGGTGATGGAATTCTAGTTGAGCTGTTTCAAATCCTGAAAGATGATGCTGTGAAAGGACTGCACTCAATATGCCAGCAAATTTGGAAAACTCAGCAGTGGCCACAGGACTGGAAAAGGTCAGTTTTCATTCCAATCCCAAAGAAAGGCAATGCCAAAGAATGCTCAAACTACCGCACAATTGCACTCATCTTACATGCTAGTAAACTAATGCTCAAAATTCTCCAAGCCAGACTTCAGCAATACGTGAACTGTGAACTTCCTGATGTTCAAGCTGGTTTTAGAAAAGGCAGAGGAACCAGAGATCATATTGCCAACATCCACTGGATCATGGAAAAAGCAAGAGAGTTCCAGAAAAACATCCATTTCTGCTTTATTGACTATGCCAAAGCCTTTGACTGTGTGGATCACAAGAAACTGTAGAAAATTCTTCAAGAGATGGGAATACCAGACCACCTAACCTGTCTATTGAGAAATCTGTATGCAGGTCAGGAAGCAACAGTTAGAACTGGACATGGAACAACAGACTGGTTCCAAATAGGAAAAGGAGTGTGTCAAGGCTGTATATTGTCACCCTGCTTATTTAACTTCAATGCAGAGTACATCATGAGAAACGCTGGACTGGAAGAAACACAAGCTGGAATCAAGATTGCTGGGAGAAATATCAATAACCTCAGATATGCAGATGACACCACCCTTATGGCAGAAAGTGAAGAGGAGCTAAAAAGCCTCTTGATGAAAATGAAAGAGGAGAGCGAAAAAGTTGGCTTAAAGCTCAACATTCAGAAAACGAAGATCATGGCATCTGGTCCCATCACTTCATGGAAAATAGATGGGGAAACAGTGGAAACAGTGTCAGACTTTATTTTGGGGGGCTCCAAAATCACTGCAGATGGTGACTGCAGCCATGAAATTAAAAGATGCTTACTCCTTGGAAGAAAAGTTATGAGCAACCTAGATAGTATATTCAAAAGCAGAGACATTACTTTGCCGACTAAGGTCTGCCTAGTCAATGCTATGGTTTCTCCTGTGGTCATGTATGGATGTCAGAGTTGGGCTGTGAAGAAGGCCGAGCTCTGAAGAATTGATGCTTTTGAACTGTGGTGTTTGAGAAGACTCTTGAGAGTCCCTTGGACTGCAAGGAGATCTAACCAGTCCATTCTGAAGGAAATCAACCCTGGGATTTCTCTGGAAGGAATGATGTTAAAGCTGAAACTCCCACACTTTGGCCACCTCATGCAAAGAGTTGACTCATTGGAAAAGACTCTGATGCTGGGAGGGATTGGGGGCAGGAGGACAAGGGGACGACCGAGGATGAGATGGCTGGATGGCATCACGGACTCAATGGACGTGAGTCTGAGTGAACTCCAGGAGATGGTGATGAACAGGGCGGCCTGGCGTGCTGTGATTCATTGGGTCACAAAGAGTCAGACACGACCTAGTGACTGAACTGAACTGAACTGAAAGGTAAAAATATTCTTCTCGATAAAAACTTCTCTTTGAGAACAGGATTAAATCATGATGTCTTCACATATTCTTTAATAAATACTTTTACTCATTCCAGTCTGATTTCTGCTTTCCTCCTCATTACACACACACACATACACACACGTACACTCTCTTTCTTCCTAGCTCCTTCTAGTAAGATTGCTCTTATCTTAATCTTATTATGTTATTTCTGACAAATCAAATATGCACAACCCTCTTTGGGGCTTTCTTGGCCTCTCAGTAACATTCAACCACTTGATCACTCACTCCTCTTGAAAGTCTTTATTTTCTTGGTCTTTATGACTTCACAGTCTCCTGGCATTTATTCCATCTCTCGTAAGCTACCTCAGTACCCACTACCAGATTATGTCTGATATCTAATTACTGAAGTGTTAGAAACCTTATGACATTCCTCTACAATTGGTCCTTTGGTGAATTCACGTATTTCCATGATTTAAAAATAAGCACAAGATCTTCCAGGTTCATCTATGACGTGAAAAGAATTTGGAAGCCATCGTCTCTATCTTACAACGAGAAAAAGTTGAATAAACTAGAAGTCAACAGTTTTTCTTGAACTCATGAGAAAAAGAAGGTTGTAAGACAAACTGTAAGCTCAAAATCTAGAGAGACGAAGACTTCTCTAGAAGGGTGGTCCAGTGACTAGGACTCTGTACACCCAATGCAGGGGACCTGGTTCAATTCCTGGTCAGGAAACTAGTTCCCACATGCCACAACTAGGAGTTCACATGTCACAACTAAGACTCAGCATAGCTAAATGAATAAATATTTTTCAGAAAATCTAGAGAGACAAATGAATCCAGAAAGTGTTAGCCAAGATCTGCTTATATAAACCACTGGAGCCATAAACCAGTAGTAATAACTGATAGGGTATTCTTACAAATTGCTTGGGGCTAGGTGTGGACTAACTTAAGAATGAGAAACTCCTAGGGGCCACAGTCATAAAGCGGTCACTATCATAAAAGGGCCACCACATTTTAATGGGTTTTATTTGCAGAAATCCTGCAAGATCCTCATGGTGAAGAGATAACAAAGACCCCTTTGTGGCTTTGGCATGAGGAGGAGAACAGCCATTGTGAAATAGGTACAAAATATCCTCTATATCAAAGTGCCATTCTATGAAGAAAAGGACTTTACCAGAGTCTCATTCCACTTGGGGAAAAAGTAGTTCTCCATCTCTAGCTGCCTCTTGCCTTCATGTCTCACCAAAAGGAGGGGAATGGGAAGCAAGAAATCCATGTGAAGGTACAGCCCAGGAGCACAGGTCCACTACAAGACTGAGATTTAGTCTTTAGATTACAGAATATTTCCCATCACTAACACCTTACCGCCACATCAACAGGACTCCAGTAAAATAACAGTTGATTAAGAGATCTAGAAATGAAAGCATAGTGTCTCTCTGAGGAGAAGTATGTAGAGAAACCCAGTTTTAAAAAAGCTACAGACAAGGGTACTAGAGGAATTTGAAATCCCTGTAGCTACTACAAACATTAAACACAGTCATACTCCTAGCCAAATTAACATAAAAACTTATACTAAAGGCCTATTTACCTTAGTTCCTACTACCTGATATATCATGCCTCAACAAAATAATCACAAGGCATGGTAAAAGAAAAAAAAAAAAAAGCCTGAAATAATAACATAAGCAGTAGAAGCAAAGTCAGAAATAACACTGTTGGAGTTATCAGACAGGAATTAAAATAACTAAGATTACTATGTTAGGGCTATAGTAGAAAAAGGAGACAACATCTAAGAACATATGGATAATGTAAGCAGAAAAGTGGAAACTCTAAAAGAAGTAAAAAAGAAATACTAGAAATTAAAAACACTGTGGCATAAATGAAGAATATCTTTTGCTGGGCTTACCAGTAGAGTGGACACAGCCACAGAGGGAATCAACAACCTTGAGGATGTAGCAACAGAAACTTCCCAAACTGAAATGCAAAGAGAAAAAAATGGGGAAAAATAGAATACCCTGGAGCTGTGAAACAATTACCAAAGGTATAGCATATTAGAACTTGAGTACTAGAAGAAGAGAAAAAAAAAAAGCAGAAATGCTTGGAGAAATAATAGTGAAGAATTTTCCAAAATTAATGACAAATACAAAAACTCAGTCTTAGAAATCTCAGAGAACACCAAACAGGATAAGCACAAAACATCTGCATCTAGGCATGCGATACTCAGAATGTAGAAAACTAAAGACAAAGAGAAAAATCTAGAAAAATTGTCAGGGGTGGGTTGGGAGTGGAAGGGCACCTTACCATAGAGTAGCAAGGAAAACAATGAGAGCAGACTTACTTCCAGCAGGAAAATGAAATAATGTTTATGACAGAAGAATGGCATAATGTAAATGAATTTAGACCAGTTCAAAATGTATATTGCAAACACTATGGCAATGGTAAAAACATTAAAAAGAAGTATAATTACTAGGTAAAGAGTGGAGTGGAAATATAACCATGTAAATGCTCAACTGAAACCAGAAGGCAGAAAAATAAGAGGGATAAAAAAAGAAGAAAAAGGAAACAAACAGAAATACAGATAGCCACATAGTAGATATTAACCCAGCTATATCTATAACCATTTCAAATGCAAATGATTGAAGTGAACAAGGCACAGATTGTCAGAATAGATTAAAAAACTACAACAATAATAAGGCCCAGCTATACATTGTCTTCAAGAAATCCTTTAAAATTAAACACTCAGGTTAAAAGCAAAAGGCAGAGAAGGATATACCATGCTGCTGCTGTTGCTAAGTCGCTTCAGTTGTGTCCAACTCTGTGCAACCCCAGAGACGGCAGCCCACCAGGCTTCCTCATCCCTGGGATTCTCCAGGCAAGAACACTGGAGTGGGTTGCCATTTCCTCCTCCAATGCATGAAAGTTAAAAGTGAAAGTGAAGTCGCTCAGTCATGTCCAACTCTTTGCAACCCCATAGACTTCAGCCTACCAGGCTCCTCCGCCCATGGGGTTTTCCAGGCAAGAGTACTGGAGTGGGGTGCCATTGCCTTCTCTGATATACCATGCTAACATGCATCAAAAGAAAGCAGGTAAAGCCATGTTAATTTCAGATAAATGACACTTCAGAACAAGGAATATTTTCAAGTATAAACAAAATCATTACATCATAATCACAGAGGTCAAGTCTTTAGGAAGGCATAACAATTGTAAAGAATTTTAGAATAAGTATTGTGTGGGAACCAGGGTATGCACACTATTTAAACTATAAAGCAATACAAAAATAGGGAAGCTAAAATTACATAAAGTCCCACTGCCCCCAAATTACCTTCACAATCCCAATATTACCTGTATAACTAAAAGAAACACAGAAAAGCAAAATGGCTGTCTGGGGAGGCCTTACAAATGGCTGTGAAAAGAAGACAGGTGAAAAGCAAAGGAGAAAAGGAAAGATATAAGCATCTGAATGCAAAGTTCCAAAGAATAGCAAGGAGAGATAAGAAAGCCTTCTCAAGCGATCAGTGCAAAGAAGTAGAGGAAAACAACAGAATGGGAAAGACTAGAGATCTCTTCAAGAAAATTAGAGATACCAAGGGAATATTTCATGCAAAGATGGGATTGATAAAGGACAGAAATGGTATGGACCTAACATAGGCAAAAGATACTAAGAAGAGGTGGCAAGAATACACAGAAGAACTGTACAAAAAAGATCTTCATGACCAAGATAATCATGATGATGTGATCACTAATCTAGAGCCAGACATATTGGAATGTGAAGTCAAGTGGGCCTTAGAAAGCATCACTACGAACAAAGCTAGTGGAGGTGATGGAATTTCAGTTGAGCTGTTTCTAATCCTGAAAGATGATGCTTCACTCAATATGCCAGCAAGTTTGGAAAACTCAGCAGTGGCCACAGGACTGGAAAAGGTCAGTTTTCATTCCAATCCCAAAGAAAGGCAATGCCAAAGAATGCTCAAACTACCACACGATTACACTCATCTCACATGCTAGTAAAGGAATACTCAAAATTCTCCAAGCCAGACTTCAGCAATACGTGAACCGTGAATTTCCAGATGTTCAAGCTGGTTTTAGAAAAGGCAGAGGAACCAGAGGTCAAATTGCCAACATCCACTGGATCATGAAAAAAGCAAGAGAGTTCCAGAAAAACATCTATTTCTGCTTTATTGACTATGCCAAAGGCTTTGACTGTGTGGATCACAAGATACTGTGGAAAATTCTGAAAGATGGGAATACCAGACCACCTGACCTGCCTCTTGAGAAATCTGTATGCAGGTCAGGAAGCAACAGTTAGAACTGGACATGGAACAACAGACTGGTTCCAAATAGGAAAAGGAGTGCGTCAAGGCTGTATATTGTCACCCTGCTTATTTAACTTCTATGCAGAGTACATCATGAGAAACGCTGGACTGGAAGAAACACAAGCTGGAATCAAGATTGTTGGGAGAAATATCAATAACCTCAGATATGCAGATGACACCACCCTTATGGCAGAAAGTGAAGAGGAGCTAAAAAGCCTCTTGATGAAAGTGAAAGAGGAGAGTGAAAAAGTTGGCTTAAAGCTCAACATTCAGAAAATGAAGATCATGGCATCCGGTCCCATCACTTCATGGGAAATAGATGGGGAAACAGTAGAAGCAATGTCAGACTTTATTTTGGGGGGCTCCAAAATGACTGCAGATGGTGACTGCAGCCATGAAATTAAAAGACGCTTACTCCTTGGAAGAAAAGTTGTGAGCAACCTAGATAGTATATTCAAAAGCAGAGACATTACTTTGCCGACTAAGGTCCGCCTAGTCAAGGCTATGGTTTTTCCAGTGGTCATGTATGGATGTGAGAGTTGGACTGTGAAGAAGGGTGAGTGCCAAAGAATTGATGCTTTTGAACTGTGGTGTTGGAGAAGACTCTTGAGGGTCCCTTGGACTGCAAGGAGATCCAACCGGTCCATTCTGAAGGAGCTCAACCCTGGGATTTCTTTGGAAGGAATGATCCTAAAGCTGAAGCTCCAGTACTTTGGCCACCTCATGCAAAGAGTTGACTCATTGGAAAAGACTCTGATGCTGGGAGGGATTGGGGGCAGGAGGAGAAGGGGATGACAGAGGATGAGATGGCTGGATGGCATCACTGACTCGATGGACATGAGTCTGAGTGAACTCCAGGAGGTAGTGATGGACAGGGCGGCCTGGCATGCTGTGATTCATGGGGTCGTAAAGAGTCGGACACGACTGAGCGACTGAACTGAACTGAACTATGAAGTTAGGTCCAGTGAATCTCATTTCAGATCTTGTAGGTATATAGAGTAGATAGGAGTAGTGTAGTTTTAAAAAAAGCAGTAGACAAGATTATTAATCCTTTAATAAAAGTACAAGTTCTCCAAATATCTGCTTATATTAGGAATAAACTTATGTAAACATTAAGAATTCAGAATCATTATATTTCAGTCACAATTTTCTAATACATCTTTGAATGACTCCTGCCTTAAAAATAAGATTATTTTAATTAGATCCCATTTGTTCATTTTTGCTTTTATTTACAGAATTCTGGGAGGTGGATCATAGAGGATCCTCTGTGATTTATGTCGGAGAGTGTTTTGCCTATGTTCTCCTCTAGGAGTTTTACAGTTTCTGGTCTTACATTTAGATTTTTAATCCATTTTGAGTTTATTCTTGTGTGTGATGTTAGAAAGTGATCTAGTTTCATTCTTTTACAAGTGGTTGACCAGTTTTCCCAGCACCACTTGTTAAGGAGATTGTCTTTACTCCATTGTATATTCTTGCCTCCTTTGTCAAAGATAAGGTGTCATATGTGTGTGGATTTATCTCTGGGCTTTCTATTTTATTCCATTGATCTATATTTCTGACTTTGTGCCAGTACCATACTGTCTTGATGACTGTGGCTTTGTAGTAGAGCCTGAAGTCAGGCAAGTTGATTCCTCCAGTTCCATTCTTCTTTCTCAAGATTACTTTGGCTATTCGAGGTTTTTTGTATTTCCATACAAATCTTGAAATTCAGAACAAAGGAAAATATAAGCAAGGTGAAAAGACAGCCTTCTGAATGGGAGAAAATAATAGCAAATGAAGCAACTGACAAACAACTCATCTCAAAAATATACAAGCAACTGATGCAACTCAATTCCAGAAAAATAAACGACCCAATCAAAAAATGGGCCAAAAAACTAAATAGGCATTTCTCCAAAGAAGACATGCAGATGGCTAACAAACACATGAAAAGATGCTCAACATCACTCATTATCAGAGAAATGCAAATCAAAACCACAATGAGGTACCACTTCACATCAGTCAGAATGGGTGCAATGCAAAAGTTTGCAAGCAATAAATGCTGGAGAGGGTGTGGAGAAAAGGGAACCCTCTTGCACTGTTGGTGGGAATGCAAACTAGTATTGCCACTATGGATAACAGTGTGGAGATTCCATTAAAAATTGCAAATAGAAGTGCCATATGACCCAGCAATCCCACTGCTGGGCATACACACCAAGGAAACCAGAATTGAAAGAGACACATGTACCCCAATGTTCATCGCAGCACTGTTTATAATAGCCAGGACGTGGAAACAACCTAGATGTCCATCAGCAGATGAATGGATAAGAAAGCCGTGGTACATATACACAATGGAGTATTACTCAGCCATTAAAAAGAATACATTTGAATCAGTTCTGATGAGGTGGATGAAACTGGAGCCGATTATACAGAGTGAAGCAAGCCAGAAAGAAAAACACCAATACAGTATACTAACACATATATATGGAATTTAGAAGATGGTAATGATGACCCTGTATGCGAGACAGCAAAAGAGACACAGATGAGTAGAGCGGACTTTTGGACTCTGAGGGAGAGGCTGGGATGATTTGGGAGAATGGCATTGAGACATGTATACTATCATGTAAGAAATGAATTGCCAGTCTATGTTTGATGCAGGATACAGGATGCTTGGGGCTGGTGCATGGAGATGATCCAGAGAGATGATAAGGGGTAGGAGGTGGGAGGGGGGTTCATGTTTGGGAACTCATGTACACCCGTGGTGGATTTATGTCAATGTATGGCAAAACCAATACAGTATTCTAAAGTAATATAAAGTAAAAATAAAAATAAATAAGATTATGCCTTGTACTCTTCTATCTACCTTTTCCCAACTACTTCAGTTAATTAGTCATATGTTTCCTCTTCAAATTTTATAATACTGATGTCATATTTTTAAATTCAAATTCCACAAGTATGTTTGTCCACCTTCCATACTTAAAAGCTCACTGTATTAGTATCCTGTTGCTATGTAACAAAGTAATATAAATTTGGCAGCTATAAGCAACACACATTCATTATCACATATTTTCCATCGGGTTAGGAGTCCAGGCACTGTCTAGCTAGCTCCTAAGCTCAGGGTCTCATGAAACTGGATTCCAGGAGCTGCCTGGCTGCTCCTCCTAGAGCTTGTCCTCTTGCAACATCAAACAATTATTGGCAGAATTCAGTTACTTATGATTATAGGATCAAGGCCCCCATTTTCTTGTTAGCTGTTGACTACTAGCCACTTCTCTTCATTGGCAGATCATAACGTGTCTGTTTGCTTTCTTTTAGGTTACTAGGAGAATCTCTCTCTGAAACTTCATGTTCTATAATGACCCCCTTGATGAAGTCAAGTTAAGCTCTCTTTTGATTAAAACTTAAAGTCAGCTAATTAATAACCTAATCAAGGAAGTGATCATACTTTTTAGACCCATCCACACTCAAGAAGAGGGGATTATATAAGGCATATAAACCAGGGCATAAGAATCTCAAAGGGTCATGTTAGAATTCTTCCTACTATACTTATTACAAATCCAGTTCTATTCCTGAATTCCTCTTTGATACACTTATTACTTGGATTTCATCAATGAGTAGTAATTACTTTGAGAAAAGATCATATGGGCTATAGTTACTGAGTTCTTACTTCTCTGAGAGTGTTTGCCAAATGTCATTTTTACTATGTGATAATTTAGCTATACTATAAATGATTACTTATCTGGATAAATATTTTAGGTCATTTTTGTTTTACCTTGGAATTTTATAGACTTCCTAGGTGGTACTGAAAATTGTGGAGAAATTTGTGATATATATTACTTCCTACTTCTCATCCTTTATGGGACACAGAAAAAAATTTGTTTGTTCCTAAATGTCTAAGAAAGTCTTTCTTCTGCAGAAGTTCATAATTTACCTAAGATATTCTAATATGTCTTAATTTGGGAGACAATTTCCTCTTTTCTATATCTTAATAGATTTTTTTCCATTAACTTTAATCTCTCCTTCAAAGACAGCAGCTGTCCTTAGCTCATCTTTGGCTTCTAAATTTCTCATCCGTAATTTAAAAAATCTTTTTGTTTATTTTTCTCCATTGAATTTATTATCCTAAGTATTTCTCCCAGGACAGAAGTTCAATATTTCACTCTGTCTTTCCTGCCTCTTGTTGTTTCTAATTCATTGTAAATGTTGTAAATGTTGATATTTTGAACTTGATTTGTTTTACCAGTACTGAAATTTTCCATTTCATTTTATTTGCTTGTTTAGTGCCTTGTCTTTGACCCATTGTTTTATTGATTTTGTATTTTTATTAAGTTCTATATAACACAAAACGCTTGGAAAGTTTTCCTCCCATCTTTGGACAATATATTTTTATGAGTGGGTACTTAATCTGCCGTGCACTGCTGCAGTCCATTGTTTAGTTGCTGACCATCTTTTAAAACCTTGTTGGTAATTAACATGCCTCTAATCTAAACACTAATATTGTCTGACGTATTGAGGGTACATTCTTTTTTGACACTCTCACATTTTATCCAAACTACAATTTGAGGAAAAATCTCATTTTCTGTTTGTTTATCTGCAGCCTGAGAGTTTGTAGTGATGAAAAAGGGGAGAGGACACATGAAAATAAAAGCGCAGCTTCTAAGGAAACTGTTCTCTGTTTTATCTTTGAGATTCTTCTAAATGTTCTATAAAGAGCCCAAACCATACAACCAGGGGTATCTTCTGTCATAAAAAACTGGCTCATTGGAAATATCAGTTTCCTAGAGACCATTTTCAGTTCTGCTAAGATCCTCTCAAGGATTTCATTTTCACATTCTTAGTCTGCAACTCTCCAAACTGGGGTTCTCAGTAAGAAAATCTCCAGGTTTTGTCATCTCACCTTCTGTTCTCATTTGCCCTTCTGGCATGGAGAATGAGATGGCAGTAGAATCAAGAACTACTTTGGTGTAAAATTTTCTGCTTTTGTCATAATTTTTCAAAGTTTATAGCACAAGACTTTATCACTTGATATTTATTATATACGAGGGGAACTAAAGTCAGTGATGAAGATTCACTCAAGTATCTTTACCCCAAAATTTGTATTAGTCTAATTCTCTTTTTAAAAGCAGAATTAAAATATTTTCAAAAATCTATCACTTGTTCTAAAATTGTTGAACGCCTCTGTAACCATAAGCAAAAGGAAGCACTTATGTGCTGATATAAAAATATCCCCAGGTCACAAAAGTTATGTGAAAAAGGAAAAATACAAAACAGAGTATATACAATGGGCTTTGTGTGAAAAAAAGGTGGTGTAATAATGGTGTATATGCTGATGTACTAAGATATTCATCAGTATCTCTGGAAAGATATGTTGATAGGTATAGGAGACTTTAGACTATATTATTATATTCTGCCTTTTGAATTTTTAAATATGTGAATACTTTAGTTTTTCAAAATTTAAATTAAAAATGCATTATCATGTATAATATTCTGAAGGCTGTCAAAACTATAGTTGCATTTCTTCCTCTTCAAATAAAAACTACAATGAGATCTCACCTCACACAGGTCAGAATGGCCCTCATCAAAAAGTCTACAAACAATAAATGCTGGAGAGGGTGTGGATACAAGGGAACACTCTTGCACTGTTGGTGGGAATGTAAATTGATACAGCCACTATGGAAGACAGTATGGAGATTCCTTTAAAAACTAGGAATAAAACCACCCTATGACTCAGCAATCCCACTCCTAGGTATATACCCTAAGGAAACCAAAATTGAAAGAGACACATGTATCCCATTGTTCATCGTAGCACTATTTACAACAGCTAGAACGTGGAATCAACCTAGACACCCACTGACAGATGAATGGATAAAGAAGTTGTGGTATATATACACAATGGAATATTACTCAGCCATAATAAGGAACACATTTGAGTCAGTTCTAACGAGGTGGATGAACCTAGAACCTATTATACAGAGTGAAGCAAGTCAGAAAGAGAAAGATAAATACCACATTCTAACACATATATATAGAATCTAGAAAAATGGTACTGAAGAATATTTACAGGGCAGCAATGGAGAAACAGACATAGAGAATAGACTTATGGACATGGGGAGAGGGGAGGAGAGGGTGAGATGCATGGAAAGAGTAACATGAAGACTTACATTACCATATGTAAAATAGATAGCAATGGGAATTTTCTGAATGGCTCAGGAAACACAAACAGGGGCTCTGTATCTAACTAGGTGGGGTGGGAGGGGGGAGGGAAGGGAGCTTCAAAAGGGAGGGGGTATATGTATACCTATGGCTGATTCGTGTTGAGGTTTGACAGAAAACAGCAAAATTCTGTAAAGCAATTATCCTTCAATAAAACATAAATTATTTAAAAAAAAAAACAATATGAACATCAGTTACTGCCTATCCTTATTTCCTGAGGAGACCAACAACACTTCTTACTGAAAGGATACAAACAGTAGCTTGCCCATGTATTAGTTTCCTAGGACTGCCATAACAAACAACTATAAACCGGATGCCTTAAAACAGAAATTTATTGTCTCGAAGTGCAGGGGAGTTAAAGCTCAAAATTGAGCTGTTAGCAGAACGACTCAGAACACTGTACGGGACTCCTTCCTCGACACTTCCTAGTGTCTGGTGCCTTGCTTTTGTATTGGCATCCCTTGGCTTGCCACTGCACAACCCCAACTCTGACTTTATCATCACATACTGTTCTCTGTGTATGTCTGTCTTCACGTAGCACCTTCTTGGAAAGACGCCAGTCTTGCTGGAATAGAAGCCCACCCTATTAAGTACAGACTACATCTTAACTAATTAGATCTGTATTGAACCTATATCCCAATATGATCACATTCTGAGATACTGAGAGTTAGAACTTTAACATACTGGGGGATGACACAATTGTAGCTATAATGGCTAGACTGCAAAATCCTAGAAATATAATGATGCCTCTAACACTTGAGCAGTTCTGCTATTGGTAGAATAGTGTCATGTATCATATGTATTAGATGTTGAAAAGATTTTAAATAAAGCTTATGTAATACTTTAAAGGGATAAAGAAAATAATACATACCACACCCAAGCACATGCCAACCAGAACAAGAAAGAAACAATTATTGTCACTTTGAAGGTTCTTATACATTCCTTCCTAAATCCATTCATCCTATCTTCCTAGATGAAACAATTATAATGGATCTATGTTTTGCGTAACATTTTGTTGTTTAATTTTGCAGGGTTTTTTGACGTTTACATCACTTGATTATGCTCTGTGTACCTCCTTATTTCTTCTGCTTAAAATTTGCTTTTTTGTAAATTCAATTTTAATAGTGGATGTAGCTCTAATGCCTTAATTTTTCACTATTCTACATAAGTATTTGACCATGTGAATATAAAAAATCCCATTTATTCATTTCATTGTTGAAAGACTTATGCGTTGATTTCCAAAGTTTTTAACACTACTACTTTAAATATTTTGTACGTATCTCCAAGCACATGTATTGGAGTTGAATAAATGTCATAGATAAGAGTTGAATCAATGTTAGAAGAATGATTATGCTTAATTTTACTAAGTAATTCCAACTTGTTTTTCAAAGCAGTTGTACCAAGGTATAATCATTTTGTTTTTTTCATATCATCACCATCAGTTGGAATTTTCTGGCATTTTAATATGTGCCTCTCCAATTAAGTGTTATGTGCCATTTAATTGTGATCTTACTTTACGCTTCTCAAATATTTTGCCCATTTTTTATTTTACTGTTGATTTTTGTCCTATTAATTTCTCAACTTTTTTTTACAAGTTCTTGGTTACCAGTCCTTTGTCAGATATGTTTATGTTTAATACAATGCTTTCTTCTAATTCATGAACTGTCTTCCTACTCTTTTCTATGATGTCTTTTAATTAAAATAGGTTCTTATCTTTGATGTCATTAAATTTATCGACATTTTTCTTATGTTATTTCTGCTATGTGTATACGTGTAAGTTTAAGAAAATTTTACCATGATGTTTTAAAAAAATATTCTGCCATATGGTTTGCAAAAGTCTGTAGCTTGCCTTTTATGTCTAGGTTAAGACAACTGAAATTGATTTTTTGGACATGAAAAGTAGGATTCTAATTTCATTTTTATTCCATCAAGATAATTATGTATCCCAATTTCATTTAATCAAAACTGTTTATCTACTAGTTTGCATAAATCAGTTACTATTTCTATAGATGCTTTTCTATGTTCTCATTTCACTAGTAATTTGCCTATACCTTCACCATTAAACCACTATATTAACTACTGTACTAATAAAATAATTCTTGATCTACAAAAAAGCAAATCTCCACAAATGTTCTACTTCATGATTAATTGGTTATTCTTTACTCTGTTCAGTCACATTGATTTTCAAATATGTTCATCAAATTATGTACATGCACATACACACACACATTATCACATAGAAGCCTGTTAATATTTCAGTTAGAATTGTTTAAATCTATTAATATAATACCGTGACTTTTAATCAACTAACATGATGTGTATCTCCATCTTTTGGTATTTGTTTAATGTTTTTGACATTTCATTTTTTATCCATGAAGGGCATGCATAACTTCTTTTAAAATACTCCCAGAGGATTTGTATTCTTTGTACTTTGTATCATAATTACTTGCATTCTCATGTACAGAAATGTGACTGGTTTGTAGATAATGACTCTCCAAAAATCTTCCAAAATTCTCTGATTAAACTAATTATATTCCTCTCATCTGTTGATTTATCAATTTCTCAGAAGGATGAGTTAAAATTTCCTACAGCTGTTTTAGGCATTTAAAAATATGTCTTAATAGATCTCCCACCTAGCTAAAAATACAACTGAATTTTTGTGAGATTCACCTATGACTTTATTTCCCACCTAATTATGCATTTATAAACAGTATAATTTAGTTTGCCTAATTCATATAATTGTATTACATACTCTATAAAATGTTATATTTAGCTCCTTTCTCTCAATTCAGCTTTTGTGTTGTTGAATTTGTTTCCCATAATTGCTATATGAGCTTCCTTGGTGGCTCAGACGGTAAAGTGTTTACCTACAATGAGAGAGACCCGGATTCAATCCCTGGGTTGGGAAGAGCCCCTGGAGAAGGAAATAGCAACCCACTCCAGTATTCCTGCCTGGAAAATGCCATGGATAGAGGAGCCTGGTAGACTACAATCAATGGGGTTGCGAAGAGTCAGACATGACTGAGCAACTTCACTTTCTTCCTTTCTAGTCTGTTGTATGACTACTCTACGACTTAGCCATTTGAGTATAAGAATGTCTCTTACTTATAAAACAGAAATAGAGTCACAGGTATAGAAAACAAACTTACGGTTATCGGTGGGGGGGAGGGGAGGGGAGGGATAAATTGGGAGACTGGGATTGACATAAGCATACTACTTTTTTAAAAAATAGATAACTAATTAGGATCTACTGTATAGCAGAGAAAACTCTGCTCAGTAATCTATAATGACCTATAAGGGAAAAGCATCCTTAAAAAGAGGATATATGTATATGTATACCTGATTCACTTTGCTATAGAGTAGAAACTAAGACAACACTGTAAATCAACTACGTTCCAATAAAAATGTTAAAAAAATAATATTTTCAGGTCACCACAACACTGATAATTCAGACTCCAATTATGGATTAAAAACCAGTTTAGTTTTGCTAGTTCTCAGGATAAGTTTTCTACGCCTTTTATCAGCACCAATGTTCATAACAGAACAATTTTCTCTGGCTTTTCTTGGGGTAAACTATTTCTAGTTTGCCTTTATACCAACAGTGAAGTCTTTTTCATGATTGCAGCTTTACAGGAAGTCTCTTATTTGATGTCCTACCTTGTGCTTTTATTTCCTATCTCCTAAGACCTATAAAACCCAAATTTACTCAGTTTTGCAAATGCCTTCAAGGCAAACCCAGCTTGAATGTCTAGCCTATATCTTTTAATATGTAACTTTACTTAGCCTTTGGCCTGACTATTCCTTTATTTCTTATCCGTAATCTGATAGATTATATTCCTATAATATATTCCTTTATTCCTAAAGTAATATTCCTTTATTTCTTATCAGTAATCAGAAGCACAGGGGCTGTGATGGACCACGCAGAAGCACAGACAAGGGGAGCTACCCAATGCCCAAGGACAGGGGTGGTGACCTAGAGTGCCAGGCTGCCACCACCCAGAAGCTGCTGAGAGGAGCTACCCCACATCCCAGGTCAGGAGCGGTGGCCAAGAGGAGCTACCCACACCCAAGGAGCGGCAGCTGCATGGGCAAAGGAGGGCAGAGAGAAGCTACTCCACATTCAAGGTCCGGAGGGGCGACCTTGTCCAAGGTAAGGAGCAGTGGCTGTGCTTTGCTGGAGCAGCCGTGAAGAGATACCCCACGCCCAAGGTAAGAGAAACCCAAGTAAGACGGTAGGTGTTGCGAAAGGGCATCAGAGGGCAGACACACTGAAACCATAATCACAGAAAACTGGCTAATCCGATCACATGGACCACAGCCTTGTCTAACTCAATGAAACTAAGCCATGCCTGCAGGGCAACCCAAGAAGGATGGGTCATGGTGGAGAGGTCTGACAGAATGTACTCCACTGGAGAAGGGAATGGCAAACCACTTCAGCATTCTTGCCTTGAGAACCCCATGAACAGGATGAAAAGGCAAACTGATAGGATACTGAAAGAGGAACTCCCCAGGTTGGTAACTCCCCAATATGCTATTGGAGATCAGTGGAGAAATAACTCCAGAAAGAATGAAGGAACAGAGCCAAAGCAAAAACAATACCCAATTGTAGATGTGACTGGTAATAGAAGAAAGGTCCAATGATGTAAAGAGCAATATTGCAGAGGAACCTGGAATGTTAGGTCCATGAATCAAGGCAAATTAGAAGTGGTCAAACAGGAGACGGCAAGAGTGAAAGTCGACATTCTAGGAATCAGTGAACTAAAATGGACTGGAATGGGTGAATTTAACTCACATGACAATTCTATCTACTATTGTGGACAGGAATTCCTTAAAAGAAATGGAGTAGCCATCATGGTCAACAAAAGAGTCTGAAATGCAGTACCTGGATGCAATCTCAAAATCAACAGAATGATCTCTGTTTGTTTCCAAGGCAAACCATTCAATATCACAGTTATCCAAGTCTATGCCCCAGTTAGTTATGCTGAAGAAGCTGAAGTTGAAAGGTTCTATGAAGACCTACAAGACCTTTTAGAACTAACACCCAAAAAAGATGTCCTTTTCATTATAGGGGACTGGAATGCAAAAGTAAGAAGTTAAGAAACACCTGGAGTAACAGGCAAATTTGGCCTTGGAATACGGAATGAAGCAGGGCAAAGGCTAATAGAGTTTTTCCAAGAGAATGCACTGGTCATAGCAAACGCCCTCTTCCAACAACACAAGAGAAGATTCTACACATGGACATCACCAGATGGTCAACACTAAAATCATATTGATTATATTCTTTGCAGCCAAAGATGGAGAAGCTCTATATAGTCAGCAAAATCAAGACTGGGAGATGACTGTGGCTCAAATCATGAACTCCTTATTGCCAAATTTAGATTTAAATTGAAGAATGTAGGGAAAACCACTAGACCATTCATATATGACCCAGATCAAATCCCTTATGATTATACAGTGGAAGTGAGAAATAGATTTAAGGGACTAGATCTGATAGACAGAGTGCTTGATGAACTATGGATGGAATTTCGTGACATTGTACAGGAGACAGGGATCAAGACCATCCCCAAGGAAAAGAAATGCAAAAAAGCAACATGGCTGTCTGGGGAGGCCTTACAAATAGCTGTGAAAAGAAAAGTGAAAAGCAAAGGAGAAAAGGAAAGATATAAGCATCTGAATGCAGAGTTCCAAAGAATAGCAAGGAGAGATAAAAAAGCCTTCTTCAGTGATCAATGCAAAGAAATAGAGGAAAACAACAGAATGGGAAAGACTAGAGATTTCTTCAGGAAAATTAAGGATACCAAGGGAACATTTCATGCAAAGATGGGCTCGATAAAGGACAGAAATGGTCTGGACCTAACAGAAGCAGATGATATTAAGAAGAGGTGGCAAGAATACACAGAAGAACTGTACAAAAAAGATCTTCTTCATAACTAAGATAATCATTATGGTGTGATCACTCACCTAGAGCCAGATATCCTGGAATGTGAAGTCAAGTAGGCCTTAGAAAGCATCACTACGAACAAAGCTAGTGGAGGAGATGGAATTCCAGTTGAGCTGTTTCAAATCCTGAAAGATGATGCTGTGAAAGGGCTGCACCCAATATGCCAGCAAATTTGGAAAACTCAGCAGTGTCCACAGAACTGGAAAAGGTCAGTTTTCATTCCAATCCCAAAGAAAGGCAATGCCAAAGAATGCTCAAACTACCTCACAATTGCACTCATCTCACATGCTAGTAAAGTAATGCTCAAAATTCTCCAAGCCAGGCTTCAGCAATACATGAACCGTTAACTTCCTAATGTTCAAGCTAGTTTTAGAAAAGGCAGAAGAACCAGAGATCAAATTGCCAACATCCGCTGGATCATGGAAAAAGCAAGAGAGTTCCAGGAAAACATCTATTTCTGCTTTATTGACTATGCCAAAGCCCTTAACTGTGTGGATCACAATAAACTGTGGAAAATTCTGAAAGAGATGGGAATACCAGACCATCTGACCTGCCTCTTGAGAAACCTATATGCAGGTCAGGAAGCAACAGTTAGAACTGGACATGAACAACAGACTGGTTCCAAATACGAAAAGGAGTACATCAAGAATGCATAATAAATATAAATACAAGGCTGTGTATTAAATATAAAAGATAAATAATCTTTCACAGTCTAAAGCTGTGATTCTCAGCTGTCATTCCAAATTATAACCATATAGGGTTTTTAAAAAGATACAAATGCCCAAGTCCCATTAATATCCAAGGAAGCAGGATTGAGAAAAACTGGTTAAAGCAGTGGTTCTCAACCATAGCTTAAATTTATAATCATTTTTTAAGCTTTTAAGAAACAAATTTCCAGGCTGTATTCCTGGCCAATTAAATTGGAATCCCTGGGGGCCTAATCCATGCATCAGTACTTTTTAAAGCTCCCAGACTTCTCCAATGGGCAGCAAAGTTGAGAACTAGCGGTCTAAAATATCTGATTGGCTAGATATACTATAATATAGGAAAAAGACATAAACATTCTACATAGTAAATAATTATGTTTGCATTCCTCTTAAGTACATATTTCTTAGAATCCTACAAAATGAATCCTACAAAGGAAAGTTAAGTGATGAGCAGAAAATTTTAAATGAATGGTCTATATAACTTGGAGAAACTTAAGAACACTTTTCTAATTGAGAGCGTAAATTTATTTATTTTATTCAATCAGAAGTGAATCTGATATTAATTTAACACTACACGAGCATGGCTTCTTGCCCAAGTAAATGAGGAAAATACTGAATGTATTTCATTCATTCATTAAAAAACATTTTTATAATCCTATGTACTAGTCATTGGCTTAAATGCTGGAGACATACTAGCAAGAAAAATCAAACATGCCTACTCACTAGACACATAATCTAATAGGAAAACAATTTTTAAAGTCTCATCAGCATCTGTGTAATGACAAGCCATAAAAAGGACTATGAAGGAAAGATTCAGCGTGCTAGAAGACATCTAATAGGAAAAAAAAGAAGTGACACTATGCCAATCTTTACAAAAGTGGTAGTTTCTACTTCCTGTCTATTGAACCTTCTTAGAATTGAGATCATGATGTCAGGAAGAACAATCAACACATGGGAGATCCATATGGAGAATAGCTACTGTCCGTGGGACACAGTCTTGGTTAGGCACCAATCAACAGTCAACCTCTAATTGTCATTCACATGCACGAGCAATCTGGAAAAGTAAATCACATTGTCCCCTCTTTCCTCCAGTGTAGGGAATCAGGAACGGCTTCTCAGTTTACTTCTGAAGAGTGAGCAGAAATTATGGCATGTGCAAATGCCTCTGGAAGAAAGATTGTTTACAGTTATGACCTATCTGCAAGTCATAATATTTTATTTGGGCAACTGGCTGGATTATGTGCAAGTCTAATGACCATGACTTAACACATATTTTGACTTACAACACAACGGAAAATAAAATATATGTTTTGCATAAAACATCACTATCAACAGGACACACAACGATACTAAAGGGAAATACATTATTTGGTAAAAAATGTTGTGACTACTAACTGACATAAATAGGTCAAAATAAATTTTTTAATTCATTCTATAATTTTCATAACTAATCATCTCCACTAGAATATTATAGTATTTTGTTAAACCATAAAAGATGCTTTTCTTTAAGGATCCATCAAAATTGTATGAGATCAATAAACTGTTCCTGCTTTTATGTTAGACTTAAAGGAAGTAAAATGAAGAGCCTTACCAGCTTCTATGAAATACTTGAGTTGTATAAGTCCCAGCACTTGAATACCCATGCCTACACTTAAATATTCAGTTTCAACTCAATGATTATGAATTATACTCACACTTATCGAAGCACATCCCTGCATAAATATTTCGAAGTAAAGGGGAGCTGGAAGATGAGCGAAGCACTGTCATTATATTCAGCTCTTTGCCTGCAATTTAGAAACAAATGAATACTGAAGTGTTTTCCTGTCCGTGTATTGCCCTCTTTCCCGGCACTTGTCAAGATAAGATTGAAAATAGTGATACAGTATTAAAGCTCAGAGAAAATCCTGACATGTGATGGATTAAAGCACAGAATTAGTCAGACATTATGATTTTCAAACAGCTTCCGCAACCATTTCTCTTTGATTCACCAGTGAGCTGAATTCAGCATGTATTTATATCCTTTTCTACAGTGTTCAAATCCATTCATGATCTATCAGCTCTTTTCTAAAAAGCCTGTGCCCTCTCTTAAGCCTCACTGAGGTCTCCAACATCAGTAAGAAATTATAATTTCTTGAGTTAAGTACTCAGCTACACAGTAGTTCATGCTGCCCTCCTTTCTTTTAATGTGTCCCACTGGGTATTAATAGTGTTCAGATTTATTTTTCATAATTTAGAACTTGCCTTATGAAATATTAAAATGCTTATTAATGTTTGGAAAAGTGACAGAGGCACTAATATATATTGTAAGCAGCACACTGCTGTTCTTCAGCCTCATACTAATTACCCATACATATAAAAATGCTTAATTATATTTTGTCTTCATTGTTCAGAAGGCAAATAGGAAAAGGGACACAAACACATTTAAAGACTCTAAGGACAAGTTTGTGTTTATCCGAAACTGTCATCATTCACTCAAACTGGTCAGGTCATATTTACGAGCACACAGTCTGTACAATAATTTTAAAAGGTTTCTCATGTTCTCCTGATACATAGAAAATAGTAAATTCCCATACATTACTAAAAGTCAAGATAAAAATCATGCATTCCAAACTATGAATCTTTTGTGTTTCTCAGTCACCATTATCATACTAGTTCGAGCCCTTTTTTCTCTCAAGAATGATAATGAATTCACGGTGTTTCAGTCACCCTTCTGACTGAATCCTATAAGCCGCATTTGCCAGATAAGTATCTAACAGTATCAAAAAATACCCTCTGCCCATGGAGAATTGTTGTACATATATAGTATTCACTTCAGCTGATCTCACTAATCAAAAATTAAAATTATTTTACAGAATCCTAAATGATAGCATCTGATATCCATATTTCTACAGTTACCAAACAGGAACTTTTGCCTTCTGACACTAGTCATCAATACAGTGGTCAATATCAAGCAAAATTAGGAATAAATTATGTCAATACCAAAGACTTATTTTGATTCATTAATTTTGATTTTTAACTTTAGCAGTATTAAATTTCTAGAAATATGTTTTCTAGGACTTTTGCAAATAAAGATGCTTTTGACCTACTTGCTACTTGATGATCTTTTCTGGAATAGAAGGTAACAGAAATGAGAAATCAAGTACAAGGCAAAATAAATTCCCTATTACTGGAAATTCTGATATACTGCTGTTGCGCCAATTTCACCGACAATGTCATTTTAAGGAGTTAATCACAGAGAAACAATTAAGCCCTGTACATTAATGTAGTTCAAGACCAAATCTGTGTTTCTCCTTTAGGTGACCTCCTTGTTTCTACCGTGAGAGTGCAGCCTGCTTCTCCTATGACTGTGAGTAACACCAGGAAACTGTTTCATTCCTATGACCCTCCATTTTCCAATCTGATAGAAATGATAGCATCTACCTCAAAAGAAACAATTAGACAATTTTTATAAATCACTAATCACAATGTGATCCCTTAAGAAGTATTATCTCTTATTACCCTGTTAAACATATAAAAAGCCATAATTTCTGAAATGACTATATTTAATATTTTCAATTATCTAAAATCAAAGCTAGAGTTTAGAAAGTTATGTAAGCTGTGAAGGGAGGAATAGGAAGCAAGACATTGTAAACATTAATCAGATGAGTAGTTTCCATTTCTGATAGGGTACAATGCTATCATTCAGATGACTTTCAATGTTTATGCTTCTTTTCATTATAAAATGTATTTATATCTCAGATATTGTTTACTTTTAACTGGAGCACATAGATTAGGGTAAATGTTTTTTAAAAGAAGTATTTTATAAGGAAATTATGCTATTTACCTAGAGAAGGTGGACAAGCTATCTTTGATCCTTTTTACTATAAATACATATATTGTGATCTTGACTGTGGGAGAGTGGAGTTCTGCATGAACAGGATACAGGGTATTTCAAATAGGTGGGTGACTAAGTGCAAGTCAACGGCAGGAAATTAATAGGAAATGATTTTCACTGGAGGGTGTATCCTGACTGATGCCTGTGCATTAACCTGAATTAGTTAATGGAGTGTCACCAAATGAATTATGGAATAAGATAAGTATGGGATAAGTCAAGAGACTGTAAGAAATTCTTATTTACTCTTTGTGACTCAGTATTAAAACTTTGCTGGTGTGAAATCTTCTGTGAATAATACATAAGTTACAAAACTTTGGCCCAGAAGGATTAAAATGCACCAAGCATTTTTGTCATTTATTTGCTTTGCTTTTTTTCTTAAGTCCTGAAGTTTTCATTAAGAAAAAGTTAAATAAGATCAAGAAATAGGATCTCTCTCCCTTTCCTTCCCTCCCTTCAATCTCTCTCTCTTTCTTCCTAAAAGATTAAAGAAGCACTGTTCCCTACTACAAATGAGTAAATTAAAAACAAGGTGACAGAATTTATAAATTAATAAAGAACACATATTAATATGTTCACTTCACATTTGTTAAGAGGAGGTTTTAGGTATATAATTGAATACTAAGCTTATCAGAAATATCTGATAACGGGTCTTATTGGTTCCTGTGCAGTATATATGCATTATGTTTCTTTTTATTTTCTCTAATAAAAATATGTGAATTTAAAATACTGAGCCTTAATTTACTTTTTGTTTTATTTAAATCTTCTCTAAATATATTGTGATAAATTTGTTATAACTTTTACTATCTGAGGTAGAATATTTTATTAACACCCAACATTATTTATTGAACTTTGAGAGAATCAAAAACCACCTTTAAGAAACTAACAAAAGCCATTTCCAGAAAAGACACATACATTTAAATACACACAGAGACACATACAGAGACATACATATTTTGCTACATTATCAAGGGGCTCATATATATCTTGAAATTCATCCTTTCAAATTAGGGCTACAAATAAAGAAATCCTGATCAAAGGCTATTTTAACCTAAGGCCACATAGTATTCCTGCTTTTGAGAGTTTCCAGTGCTTTGAATCAAAAGACATAGTGTCCTCTCCAAACTCTACTCCTCATTTAACCTTAGTTGCCTCATTTATAAAATAAAAAGAAGTGGTATCAAAGGTCTCTTCTAACATAAAATTATCTGGGTCTAGGCAGATGGGGAAACAGAGGAAACAGTGGCTGACTTTATTTTGGGGGGCTCCAAAATCACTGCAGATGGTGACTGCAGCCATGAAATTAAAAGACGCTTGCTCCTTGGAAGGAAAGTTATGACCAACCTAGATAGCATATTCAAAAGCAGAGACATTACTTTGCCAACAAAGGTCCGTCTAGTCAAGGCTATGGTTCTTCCATTGGTCATGTATGGATGTGAGAGTTGGACTGTGAAGAAAGCTGAGCACCAAAGAATGGATGCTTTTGAACTGTGGTGTTGGAGAAGACTCTTGAGAGTCCCTTGGACTGCAAGGAAATCCAACCAGTCCATCCTAAAGCAGACCAGTCCTGGGTGTTCATTGGAAGGACACATGCTAAAGCTGAAACTCCAATGCTTTGGCCACTTCATGTGAAGAGTTGACTCACTGGAAAAGACTCTGATGCTGGGAGGGACTGGGGGCAGGAGGAGAAAGGGACAACAGAGGATGAGATGGCTGGATGGCATCACCGACTCGATAGACGTGAGTTTGGGTAAACTCCGAGAGTTGGTGATAGACAGGGAGGCTTGGTGTGCTGCAATTCATGGAGTCACAGAGTCGAACACAACTGAGCGACTGAACTGAACTGAACTGAGGCAAAGAATAAGTTCCTTTAAGAAAAATAATACTGTTTGCAAGTTACAAAAAGAAAATCAGTTACAAATATGAAGATTTTCATTTTCCTATAGCTTTTTAACAAAAGGAATCTTGAATAGAAAATGTATGTTCTATCTGAGTTATCTTGACATACATGTCTTTATAGATTTTTGTGGTCTTATATACTGGGAAAAGAAAAGGTGAGTTAGTTCACAAGTCATATTTACATATGATGATATGAATTATGTTTTGCATTTTTTCTATATCTTTTCCAAGGGTGGTTTAATAATATTAAGTAATTAATTGAAATAGAAATGTACTACTAAATCAAACATTTAGAGGAAAAAATTCAGTTTTACAAATGATACAATCATTTACAATAAGTGACTTAATGTTTAGAAGGAATTGATTGTCACTGACTGTTCATACTGAACGAGCTTACACACTGACAAAGGAAAAATATGTACTCTACACCAACAAGGAGAAGGAAATGGCAACCCACTCCAGTATTCTTGCCTGGGAAATCCCATGGACAGAGGAACCTGGCAGCCTACAGTCCCCGTGGTTGCAAGAGTCGACACAACTGAGTGACTAAAGCAAACCAACCATACGTCAGCAAACATACTTTGGTTGAGCTGGCTTAACTTTGAAGTTTAAAAAGTAAAGAGGGAGCATATTCCTATGCGAAAATGCCTTAATACCCATATTTTCCATCACTAACTTCAAATGCAATTTTTTCAACATTTGGCTTGGAACATAAAGTCAGAAATAGAATCTAAAGCTCTGTCTCCAGAAAAGAAGGGAAAACTATAGCAGCAAGGAAAACTAGAGAGGATGTAATAACACTTCTAAAAGTGTCAAGGAAAGGATGTATTCTACTTGCAAAAATGTCAAGGAATTTCCATGAGATATAGAACACAGGAGGCTCATCCTACAAGAGAATATCTTGCTCAGAATTAGGTGGAGCACACTACCACAGTATCTGGCATGTGAAACATAAGAAGGCATAACTAGAGTCAAGGGTGAGCAGTGAACTTGCGGGAAAGCTATCAATCCCAAGACTAATGTATAAAATATTTTCAAATCAAGATATCATGTTTAAGGGGGCGAACAGAAACTTTTAGAGATGATAGATATATTCAAGGCATAGATTGTGGTGATGGTTTCACAGATTTTTACTTAGCTTCAAATTCATCACACTGTATACGTTAAATATGTGTACCTTTATGGACGCCAAGCATACTTCAATAAAGTGGTTAAATTAATAAAAGAAAATCCCGAGGATGACTGAGGAGTATGGAGACTATTCTCTGTTAGCCTACACAAATTATCAAATTCTGTTTTAAGATTAAGCCTCTATGCCCATAATGTAAGCTAACTGGATGAGATGATGTGACTTCACTGTATTGACAAAAGTCACGACTCTTTGCGACCCCGTGGACTGTAGCCTACCAGGCTACTCTGTCCCTGGGATTCTCCAGGCAAGAATACTGGAGTAGGTTACCATTTCCTTCTCCAGGGGACCTTCCCGACCCAGGGATTGAACCCGGGTCTCCCGCATTGGAGGCAGACGCTTTAACCTCTGAGCCACCAGGGAAGCCCAGATATGGAACATACAGCACACATCTTATAGATACAGAATACATTTTAGTAAATCAACTACAATCTCAGAATCTATAATAATTAACCATGAGTAATATTAAGTTTAATTATCAAAGGCAATTTATATGGCAAATTATGTTTTTAATGGATTTAAGTATACTAAGAATAAGCTTAAATTTTAACAACTTTTAGAATGAAGTGAAACTGTTAGTCACTCAGTCGTGTCTGCCTTGGTGACCCCATGGACTTGTAGCCCACAAAGTTCCTCTGCCCATGGAATTCTCCAGGCAAGAATACTGAAGTGGGTTGCCATTTCCTCCTCCAGGGGATCTTCTTGACCCAGGGATCAAACCCAGGTCTTCTGCATCGCAGGTGGATTCTTTACTGTCTGAACAACATGATAACCCTTAGAATAAACTATTCTCACACAAATGCAAAATTCTAATGTTCACATTATTGCTTCTAGTATTAAGATATTTTATTAGCAGTTAATTGCTGCTGTATGTGAAAACATGTATTTCTTTGTTTTAAAAATTGTATACACTGCAGCTTCTCACTAATTCAAACTGACTCTTCTCTCAATTGCTTCCCACCTCTGTGATATAATTTTCAATTTGTTGTATAAATATAGTTGATTTTAATATTAATTTAAATAGATGATATTTTATTGCTATGACATTCACCATTTCCAATTAAGAGTGATAGCAGACAAATTACGAGAGGCTGCAAAACCAAAATAGAGATTCTAAGAAAGCTGTGGTACATATACACAATGGAATATTCAGTTCAGTTCAGTCATTCAGTTGTGTCCGACTCTTTGTGACTCCATGAATCGCAGCAAGCCAGGCCTCCCTGTCCATCACCAACTCCTGGAGTTCACTCAAACTCAAGTCCATCGAGTTGGTGATGCCATCCAGCCATCTCATCCTCTGTCGTCCCCTCTTCCTCCTGCCCCCAATCCCTCCCAGCATCAGAGTCTTTTCCAATGAGTCAACTCTTCACATGAGGTGGCCAAAGTACTGGAGTTCCATTTAAAAGAATATATTTGAGTCAGTTCTAATGAAGTAGATGAAACTGGAGCCTATTATACAGAGTAAAGTAAGTCAGAAAGAAAAACATCAATACAGTATATTAATGCATATATATGGAATTTAGAAATATGGTAATGATGACCCTATTAGCAAGATAGCAAAAGAGACATAGATGTATAGAACAGTCTTTTGGACTCTGTGGGAGAGGGTGAGGGTGGGATGATTTGAGAGAATAGCATTGAAACATGTATATTATCATATGTGAAACAGATCCCCAGTCCAGGTTCAATGCATGAGACAGGGTGCTCAGGGCTGATGCACTGGGATGACCCTGAGGGATGGGATGGTGGGGGAGGTGGGAGGGGGGTTCAGGATGGGGAACTGATGCACACCCATGGCTGATTTATGTCAATATATGGCAAAAACCACTACAATATTGTAAAGTAATTAGCCTTCAATTAAAATAAATAAAATTAAAAAAATAAAACAATAAAAAGATTCTGTCACAGCCTTTTTCCTAGTTTACACATACCATAAAGACATGTTTGTCATCAGCAATAGAGGCACCACAATTTCAGACTCTGGAAAACATAACAAACATCAACAAGAAGTACATTAGTTACCTGTATCAATTGCAACCAACTTAAATTTTGGACTGATAATCTCATTTTTTCCTCAAGTAGCTAATTTTCTAAAATGTTACACTTCAAGTAACATAATTCTAAATTTTCCAGCCTCTGTGCCTCCACTCCTGTTAAATTTAAGCCAAGATTCACATCAATCTGAGTGAAAGCTTTCAAAGCAAACTTTGTGCTTGCTTAGTTGCTCAGTTATGTCCTACTCTTTGCAACCCCTCGACTGTATGTAGCCCATAAGACTCCTTAATCCATGAGATTTTTCAGGCAAGAATAGTAGAGTGAGTTGCCATTTCCTTCTCCGGGGTATCTTCCCAACCCAGTGTTTGAACCTGTGTCTCCTGAATATCAGATTCTTTACCTACTGTACCATCAGATAAGCTCCAAATCAAACTTTCCTTTCAGCCAAATTAGAGATTGAGAAAATTTTCGGATCCTTCTCTTTAATGATGCATAAATGAAAACAAGTTACCATAACTACAGAAAATATGTGGATCCACAGACAGAAGAAGCAAGAAGAACCATAATCCTGCAGTGGCCAGAACTAAAATCATATCACAGAAAGTTAACCAAGATGAAAAAGCACAGGGTTTTGTGCCAGATAAAGGGACAAGATAAAATCTCAGAAAACCAACCAAATGAAGTAGAGTTAGACAACCTTCCAGAAAAAGAATTCAGAATAATGATAGTGAAGATAATCCAGGATCTCCAGGAAAAAAAAAAAAAAATGAAGGCAACGATTAAGATGCAAGAAATGTTTACCAAAGACCTAGAAGAACTAAAGAATAAATAAATAGAGATGAACAATATGCTAGAAGGAATCAAAAGCAAAATAACTGAGGCAGAAGAATGGATAAGTGACCTGGAGGACAGAATAGTGGAAATCACTGTTGCAGAAAAAAAATAGAAAAAAGAATTAAAAAACTGAAGACAGACTAAGAGACCTCTGGTACAACATTAATGCACCAGTATTTGCATTATAACAGTTTCAAAAGGAGAAGAGAAACAGAAAGGATCCAAGAAAATATTTGATCGAAGGGAACATTTCATGCAAAGATAGGCACAATAAAGGACAAAAATGGTATGGACCCAACAGTAGCAGAAGATATTAAGAAGAGGTGGCAACAATACACAGAAAAACTATACAAAAAAAGATCTTCATGACCCAGATAACCACAGTCATTCACCTAGAACCAGACATCCTGGAATGTGAAGTCAAGAGGGCCTTAGGAAGCATCACTAGGAACAAAGTTAGTGGAGGTGATGGAATTCCAATTTAGCTATTTCAAATCCTAAAAGATGATGCTGTGAAAGTACTATACTCAATATGCCAGTAAATTTGGAAAACTCAGCAGTGGCCACAACACTGACTTTCTTTGCCAATCCCAAAGAAAGGCAGTACCAAAGAATGTTCAAACTACCGCACATTGCACTCATCTCACACACTAGTAAAGTAATGCTCAAAATTCTCCAAACCAGACTTCAACAGTACGTGAACCATGAAATTCTAGATGTTCAAGCTGGATTTAGAAAAGGCAGAGGAACAAGAGATCAAATTGCCAACATATGTTGAATCATCAAAATACCAGATGTTCAAGAAAAATATCTACTTCTGTTTTATTCTCTATCCCAAATCCTTTGACTGTATGGATCACAACAAACTTAAACATTCTTAAAGATATGGGAGTACCAGACCACCTGACCTGCCTGAGAAATCTGTATACAGGTCAAGAAGCAACAGTTAGGACTAGACATGGAACAACAAACTCGTTCCAAACCGGGAAAGAAGTACATCAAGGCTGTATATTGTCACCTTGCTTATTTATCTTACATGCAGAGTACATCATGAAAAATGCTGGGCTGGATGAAGCACAAGCTGGAATCAAGATTGTCAGGAGAAATATCAGTAAACTCATATACGCAGATGACTCTACCCTTATGGCACAAAGTGAAGAAGAACTAAAGAGCTTCTTGATAAAAGTGAAAGAAGAGAGTGAAAAAGTTGGCTTAAAGCTCAACATTCAGAAAACTAAGATCATGGCATCTGGTCCCATCACTTCATGGCAAATAGATGGGGAAACAGTGGCTGATTGTATTTTCTTGGGTCCAAAATCACTGCAGTTGGTGACTATAGCCTTGAAATTAAAAGGTGCTTGCTCCTTGGAAGAAAAGTTATGACCAACCTAGACAGCATATTAAAAAGCAGAGACATTACTTTGTCAACAAATCTATCTAGTCAAAGCTATGGTTTTTCCAGTAGTCATGTATGGATGTGAGAGTTGGACTATAAAGACAGCTGAGCGCCGAAGAATTGATGCTTTTGAACTGTGGTGTTGGAGAAGACTCTTGAGAGTCCCTTGAACTGCAAGGAAATCCAACTAGTCCATCCTAAAGGAAATCAGTCCTCAATATTCATTGGAAGGACTGATGCTGAAACTCAAATACTTTGGCTACCTGATGCGAAGAACTGACTCATTTGAAAAGACCCTGATGCTGGGAAAGATTGAAGGCCAGAGGAGAAGGGAATGAAAGAGGATGAGATGGTTGGATGGCATCCCTGACTTGATGAACATGAGTTTAAGTAAGCTCCAGAAGTTGGTGATGGACAGGGAAGTCTGGCGTGCTGCGGTCCATGGGGTCACAAAGAGTTGGACATGTCTGAGTGACTGAACTGAACTGAACAGCTGAAAACTTCCCCAATATGGGAAAGAAAACAGTGAACCACGTCAGGAAGTACAGAGAGTCCCCAGCAGTATAAACCCAAGGAAGAACACACCAAGACACATGGTAATTGGAATGATGAAAATCAAAGGCATAAAATATTGAAAGCCACGAGGGGAAAATGACAAATAATATACAAGAGAACTCCAATCAGCTTATCACCTGATTTTTCCACAGAAACTCTGCAAGCCTGAAGGGAATGGCATAGTATTTTTAAAGTGATGGAAGGGAAGAACCTATAACCAAGAATATTCTACCCCACAAGACTCTCATTCAAATTTGATGAATAAATCAAAAGCTTTCCAGATAAACATAAGAAGAGTCAGCACCACCAAACCAGCCTTACAACAAACACTAAAGGGATTTCTTTAGACAGGAAACACAAGAGAAGGGAAAGACTTACACAAAATAAACCCCAAACAATTAAGAAAATAGTAATAGATGATATATAATTACCATAACTGTAAATGGATTTAATGGACTGACCGAAAGACCAAGATTAGCTGAGTGGACGAGAACATGTGCATGTTTGCTCTTCCGCTCCCCACATCACTCCACTTAACCCTCCAAATTGTATGTAATTATTTTATATTGTTAGGTCAATCATGTTTCCATTATGCCTTGCAATTATATTTATATTTTATTTTTGTCTGACTGTGGACTGTGAGAACTGATAAATATCTTTTACTATTGTGATTATGTAACTATTATTCACTTAATACCACTGTATCATGATTGGTCAACAGAAAACAATAGACTTCTATATCACTAAAGCTACCATTTAATTAAAAAAAAAAAAACATGTAGCCACTTTAAAAAATCTAGATACATAACAAAATTATTTTGGAATTTTTTTTTAACTATAAATGTTCATATATTGCTATTCTCCTTAAAAAAAAAATGTGGTTCCAAAGAAAAGCCCATACTATGATAAGTCTGTCCCTCTGAAGTAACATTGGAAAAGAGGAGAAAGAAAATATATATATATATATTTTTTTAATGTGTATTTAGTGCTTTCACCAAGATTCAAGACAACATAGTCTCTGTGAAATTAGGCCAACAGTTATGGTAAAAAGAGAATAAATTGAGATCAGTAAAGATAGTATGAAGATGGAAAACTAAGAGCTAATTTTAAAATTGTATTAGACTAATAAGTAGAATATTGAAGGCTCAAGAAAATAAAACTGATCAAGCACAAATACATTCTCAAAACACAAAATAAATAAAATATTAAAAATGAAAAATGGAGAGCAGATCCAATCCACTCATAATAGGAATTGCAAAGGAGAAAGCAGATAGTTGAAAGTTGACGAGTCTGGATGTTCAGCCCAAGAGGCTGTACCAGGAATAGAGCTGAACGCAAGAAAAGGTATAACATATCTTAAGATTCATTTCAGTAGAACTAAAATCTGCATTCCATTTTAAGGTGGTTTAGAAGGTAGAGGAGGATTCAGACTTGCACAACTGAACAGGTATCAGGAAAGAACCAAATCCAAATTAGAGTTGTCAAAAACTAAGAGATCGCCTTGGGAACTATACAGTGAGTTACTGTAGCTGGGAAATGTGAATCTTTCAAAAATTTCTGTGGATGAGTATGTGATCAGCTAGACAGCTGAGAGTGCTGAGACAGTTTGATTAGATTAAAAAGAAACAGCACTAAAGATTTACGAGGGAAGAAAAAAAAAAAGCTTCTGAACTAAACAAACTTCTGAAAAGTCCCTTAGGCAAAATTGTGGAAATAAGGCAAAACAAAGGTGTATTCTACAAACATTATAAACATTTAAAAATCTCAATGAAATTGAGAATTTGGGGAGGAGGGATATAAATAATAAACAGACTCAAAAGTCATCAGCAATCCACAGGCAGAATTCTTGTACTTCCTCCTCCCCCTCCTCCCTGTCCTCCGCCTTTCTTTATTTCTTTCAGCCTCTGCCTGGCTGCATCTCAGCCGTCTCTCTGCTACATTAGCTCTTCCGACTGATTAAGCTATATTCACTCAGAGTATTATTAACATCTCCCCTACTTAAAGTCAATCCTACTTACTTAGTCAGCTGATTTGATGATTTAATTATATCTGCAAAATCCCTTCACAACAACACACCTTGTTTAGTGCTTGATTGAATAACACAAGACCATAACCAGGCCAAGAAGACACATCAAAAAAAGCCAACTGGACAGCAATAACAGAAAATACGACTTTCCACCTTTTTACCTACTGTATAGCACAAGGAACTCTGCTCACTGTTAAGTGGCAGCCTGGATGGGGGGGCGGGAGTTTGGGGGAGAATGGATACATGTATATGTATGGCTGAGTAGCTACGCTGTACACCTGAAACTTTCACAACATTGTTAATTGGCTATATTCTAATATAAAATTAAAAATTTAAAAAGGAAAAAAGACTTTCCACCTTTTTCCTTTTAGCCCTCAGCCTCCTTTTCCAACTAAAGGAGAAATCAGAATCGGTGGTTAGTGAGCTGAGGTAAGTAGAATTGAGGACCCACAAGACAAGGTTTTGAGAAGCTGACTGACTTCATATCAGACAACACATCACCTTCAAACCTCAGGCAGTACAAATCTGTTGGAAGTTCCTGGTTTTTATTATTACATTAGACAGGTCACATTAACTACTAAAATTAGACCACTTTTGTGACTGAAGGTCATCATAAAATCTATAAATGGGAGTAATTTGAAAATGCTAGGACCCTACCAAAGATTTTATCTGTGGTTAATAAAAAACTAGGCCACTAAGCAGAGTTACAAAGAAAGAGTAAAGAAGAAATGGAGTTGTTTCTTCTTGTACACCTTGAGATTTCTTTTGTTAAATTATAATAATCTACTTCTATACTTAATCTTCTATGCTAGATCCCTTCATCAACTTCAGAATAATATATCCAACTTCTTCAATATTTATAACTAGAGGTCCAATAATTATCATGCTGCTGCTAAGTCACTTCAGTTGTGTCCGACTCTGTGCGACCCCATAGACGGCAGCCCACCAGGCTCCCCTGTCCCTGGGATTCTCCAGGCAAGAACACTGAAGTGGGTTGCCATTTCCTTCTCCAATGCATGAAAGTGAAAAGTAAAAGTGAAGTCGCTCAGTCGTGTCTGACTCCCAGCGACCCCATGGACTGTAGCCTACTAGGCTCCTCCATCCATGGGATTTTCTAGGCAAGAGTACTGGAGTGCGTTGCCATTGCCTTCTCCAAATAATTATCATACCTGAAACTAAATCCTTGATTATACTCCTAAATCTGGTGCATTCTAATCCCTCCACTTCTCAGGAAATGATGTGAACCTCATCAGGCTTCTCAATACAAACACTGTTAGCTTATCCTTTTGTATCTTATTCTCTCAAAATCCAAATATAATACAATATTTCAAAAAAATTTTCTAAACCCAACTCTTACCAGCATGTATTTCATTCCCCTTAGTATTATTCTCCAACTCTAACCAGAAATATGATAATCACCTTCTAATAGCTGTTCTGTTTTCCTCACCCTCTATAAATCAATTTTGAACTTAGTAGTCAGAGCTTAGTATTTAAAACAGATCACAAAATCGAACAGACACCAAAGAAAGCAAGATTAAGGAAACAGAAGGTAAGGGGGAAAAATAAACATGTAAAACAGAAATAATGAGATTAAATGGATCCAAAGGATAGTAATCAAAATAGTAGATATGTGATAAATACTGACGATACTATAATAGAACAGGAAAAAAAATCCTATATTTCAAAAAAATTTCTGAAATAAAGATTTGGAACTAAACATCAAATACACACACTGTGTACCTGGAAAAACTTACAAACAACAGTCAGTATCAAGATATATTCTAGTAAAATTACAGAATGTTAATGATAAATAGAAAAAAATACTATAGGTTTTTAGCCATTAAGGCCAATTCACATATATGGAAAAGAAAATCAGATGAACATCAGATTTTTTAAAACACAAATCTTTATATTGGAGAAATGAATCAGCATATTTAGGATACTCAAGGAACAGAAAGTGTGCATCAACATTTTACATCCAGCCAAACTGACATCTTCATACAAACCCCACAAATAATCATTAAATTTAAAAGATAGGGAATAATGTTCCTGAACTTATTTCTATGAAACCTACCAGAGACTCAACTGCCAACAACTAAGAAATGACTAGAAAAATTGTACATGTGACAGAATGCTATGTAGTTTTACACTCTTGCCTGGAAAATCCCATGGATGGAGGAGCCTGGCAGGCTGCAGTCCATGGGATCGCTAAGAGTCGGACAGGACTGAGAGACTTCACTTTCACTTTTCACTTTCCTGCACTGGAGAAGGACATGGCAACCCACTCCAGTGTTCTTGCCTGGAGAATCCCAGGCACGGGGGAGCCTGGTGGGCCGCCGTCTATGGGGTCGCACAGAGTGGGACACGACTGAAGCGACTTAGCAGCAGCAGTAGCAGTATAGGTAAGATACTTGTAAAATGGGAAGAAAGCAGGAGAGTACATGGAAAGTTAAATAAACTCATTGATTGCCATATAGTTATTAGCAAAAATATACCTATTTGTTACTTTTAGCTGATGCTCTGGCAAAGCATAGGCAGTGGAAAGAAAAGATTAGTAAGAAATAGAAGAGGCTGTTAATAGCCTCAATACTATTTATATTAAACAATCAAGTGTATCTAAATGAAGAAACCTGAAGGATGTTATATAAAAATCTTAGTGTAACTTTTAAACGATCTATCAAAATAAAAAGATAACATTTTCTAAATACCAAAAGATATAACAAGGGGGTGGGGAGGGCAAGTGAAAGCATGCAAAGGAAAGAAAATAAGCTAATAAACTACACACATGGGCGTCCCTGGTGGCTCAGCTGGTAAAGAATCTACCTGCAACGCAGGAAACCTGGGTTTGATCCCTGGTTGGGAAGATCCCCTGAAGAAGGGAACAGCTACCCACTCCAGTATTCTGGCCTAGAAAACTCCATGGACTGTATAGTCCACAGGGTCATAAAGAATCAGACACGACTGAGCTATTTTCACAGTATACTCATACACACACACACACACACACACATATACACACAAATATGTGTATATTAATAAATACTGATCAGTCAAATATACATAATTGGACACAAAACATCTACTAAAAGAAAAAGTAAATTTTCCCATAGGCTAACAAAACAAACCCTTGGACTGCACAGAGATCCAACCAATCCATTCTAAAGGATATCAGTCCTGGGTGTTCCCTGGAAGGACTGATGCTGAGGCTGAAACTCCAATACTTTGGCCACCTCATGCAAAGAGTTGACTCATTGGAAAAGATCCTGACGCTGAAAGGGATTGGGGGCAGGATGAGAAGGGGATGACAGAGGATGAGATGGCTGGATGGCATCACCGATTTGATGGACATGAGTTTGGGTAAACTCCAGGAGCTGGTGATGGACAGGGAGGCCTGGTGTGCTGCAATTCATGGGGTCCCAAAGCCAGACACGACTGAGGGACTGAACTGAACTAAATAAAACAAAGTCCAATTCTATTATCTCTGGGTCAGAAAGATCCCCTAGAGAAGGGCATGACAACCCACTCCAGTATACTCACCTGGAGAACCCTATGTACAGAGGTCACAACTCACAACCTTGCTATCCACAAAATAAAATTTAGAACCCCAAATTAAACATTAAAAATGGCAAAAAAAAGAAAAAAAGCTAAACTTATAAAATTAAGAGTACAATTCACCATGAAAATATAATTACTACTACAAGGGCAGCAATTTTCATAGGGAAGAAACTATAGCCAAGGAAAAAGTGAAAAATGCTTAAAAATTAATACCAGATACAGAACACTTCTGTCAGAGAATAGAAAAATTTGTAAAAGAACTTCACCACTCCTCAAGAGAGCGGGAAAGAAAAGTGGAGAAAATAAATACCGGAGTTGTGAACTGGATAAATTCATTAATACCCAAATTGTTCCTGAGCACAAAAGAGAAGGAAAATCTTAAAAATTATTTTTATAAGGCAAGTATAACATTAACACAAAAACATGATAAGATCAGACAAAAAAATGACCTTACTATAAATTTTCCTCATGGATATCTAGGCAGAAATCTAAAATATCAGAAAAGTAAATGCAATAGCCTGTTAAAAATTAATATACATAGGCCATAGGGATTTATTCCAGGAAAGACGGAGTGGACCAACATTAAGAAAGCCATCAATTTAATCCATCATTGAAATAAACCTAAGATGAAAAGTCATATGAATATCTCTGCAGATCTTGTAAGACACTGACAACATTAAAAATCCTTTCACGTTAAAAGCGTTCGATAAAATAGAAAGTGACTTAACATGTACTCACACACAAACACACATAAGCCATTATTGTGCAGTATATGAGAAAACAGGCATTTCTGCAATGATAGCAGCAAAATAAATAAATAAAGGATCTCTACTTTCTCCACTATATTTGAGCACTGAGTGGGAGTAACTGGCAAGAGCAAGCAACCGGATAGAAGTATTTTTAAAGGGTGAGGTAAACCTACCTTTATGTACGGGGAAGTAGTTGAATAGCTAGAAATCATCTACTAAAAATATTCATTAAAAATTTCTTACAAAATGTGAGGGAACTAAGTACAAGGACCTAAATCTAACACAGATAGAGAGCCTTCTCATGTAAAACTTTTAACTGATTAGAAAATACAGTGGAAGGAGAAACTCCATACATATGTGCTATGCTAAGTCACTTCAGTTGTGTCTGACTCTGCAACTCCATGGACTTGTAGCCCCTCCAGGCTCTTCTGTCCATGGGATTCTCCAGGCAAGAATACTGGAGTGGACTGCCATGCCCTCATCCAGGGGATCTTCCCCACCCAGGAACTGAACCTGCATCTCATGTCTCCTGAATTGGCAGGCAGGTTCTTTACCACTAGCACCAATTGGGAAGCCCTCCATGTATCATAGCAACTTGAGTACTGAAATAAAAACATACACAAAGAGACTTTAATGAGTAGAAACACTCCACTATGGCATAAAAATATTTAACATCACATACATTTCAATTCTAAATTTTAAAATTTAATTTCAATAAAATTACCATCAGTGCATTTTTCCCTGGAGCTAACCAAGTACATCATAAACATCATATGGAAAAATGCATAAGGAATTACAGCCACAACAACCCTGAAAACAAGAATTTATACATAAAGACAACCAGAAACACCCAAAGCCAGTTAAGAAAAGTACATGGGTATACTTATTTAGATTAAACTTAAAAATAGAGCTAATATGCTAATATGAGTCAAAAGAGTGGTTACCTTTAACTGGGAGGAGGAAAAGAGGAATCGCAATGGAAATGAAGATTTTAAAAAACTTTTTGGAAGAGGAAAACAAATATCATATATTAACACATATATATGGAACTAGAAAAATGGTACTAATAAGAGTACTTATAGGGCAGGAATAGAGACACAGATATAGAGAACATACTTGTGGACATAGGGCAGGAAGGAGAAGGCAGGACAAACTGAGAGAGTAGCACTGGCATATATATACTAGCGTGTGTTAAACAGCTAGTGGGAAACTGCTCTGGGATGACCTAAAGGAATGGGGTGAAGGAGGTGGGAGGAAGGAGCCAGAAGGAAGATTATATGCATCAGTCAGTCAGTCAGTTCAGTCACTCAGTCGTGGCCGACTCTTTGAGACCCCATAAATAGCAGCACACCAGGCCTCCCTGTCCATCACCAACTCCCGGAGTTCAGCCAAACTCACGTCCATCGAGTCGGTGATGCCATCCAGACATCTCATCCTCTGTCGTCCCCTTCTCCTCCTGCCCCCAATCCCTCCCAGCATCAGAGTCTTTTCCAATTAGTCAACTCTTCACATCAGGTGGCCAAAGTATTGGAGTTTCAGCTTTAGCATCATTCCTTCCAAAGAAATCCCAGGGCTGATCTCCTTTAGAATGGACTGGTTGGATCTCCTTGCAGTCCAAGGGACTCTCAAGAGTCTTCTCCAACACCACAGTTCAAAAGCATCAATTCTTTAGCGCTCAGCTTTCTTCACAGTCTAACTCTCACATCCATACATGACTACTGGAAAAACCATGGCCTTGACTAGACAGACCATTTTTGGCAAAGTAATGTCTCTGCTTTTGAATACGCTATCTAGGTTGGTCATAACTTTCCTTCCAAGCAGTATACGTATAGCTAATTTCACATTTTTTTATGACAGAAATTAACACAGTAACGTAAAGCATTTATACTCCCATTAAATAAATAAGTAAAAACTTTCAAAAACATTTATGTACTGGGTTTTGTATAGACATAAGAAGAAATTTCCAAATTGTCTTCCAAAATGGCTGTACTATTTTGCATTCCTACTAGAAATGAATGAGGGTTTCTTTTAGGTTCCATCCTCACCAGCATCTGATGTGCTCAGTTTTTGGATTTTAGCCAGTCTAGTAGTGATGTCATATCATCATCACATTACTATCTTAATCTACAATTTCCTAGTGACTAGATAGTTAATATCTTTTCATACACTTATTTCCCTTATGCATATCTTCCTTTAGGATATGTATGTTCATAGATTTGGCCCATTTTTTATTTGGGTTATTTTCTTACTCTTTAGTTGCAGAAGATGTTTGTATATTTTTGGATATAAATCCCTTATCAGGTAGGCGTCTTGCAAATAGTTGAACGCAGTCTGTGGCCTATTGTTTCATTATCGTAACAATGTCTTTTCAAGGGAAGAAGTTTTTAATTTTAATAAAATCCAACTTAATTTCTCTTTCATAGATTGTGCTTTTAGTGCTGTATCTATAAGCTCATTGCTAAACTCAAGGTTATTTACATTTGGGTCTCTTATCTTCTATCTATCTACAGTTTTACATTTTAACTTCAGTTCACTTCAGTTGTTCATTCTTGTCCAACTCTTTATTGACCCCATGGACTGCAGCATGTCAGGCTTCCCTGTCCATCGCCAACTCCTGGAGCTTGCTCAAACTCATGACCATCAAGTCAGTGATGCCATCCATCCATCTCATCCTCTGTCATCCCCTTCTCCTCCTGCCTTCAATCTTTCCCAGCATCAGGGTCTTTTCCAATGAGTCAGTTCTTCACATCAGGTGGCTAAAGTATCGGAGTCTCAGCTTCAACATCAGTCCTTCCAATGAATATTCAGGACTGATTTCCTTTAGGATGGACTGGTTGGATCTCCTTGCAGTCCAAGGGATTCTCAAGAGTCTTCCCCAACACCACAGTTCAAAAGCATCAATTCTTCGGTGCTCAGCTGTCTTCATAGTCCAACTCTCACATCCATACATGACTACTGGAAAAACCATAGCTTTGACAAGATGGACCTTTGTTGGCAAAGTAATGTCTCTGCTTTTTAATATGCTGTCTAGGTTGGTCATAGCTTTTCTTCCAAAGAGTAAGTGTCTTTTAATTTAAGTTCAGTTTTAAGTTAATTTTTGTGAAATGTTAAAGTCTTATCAACATTAACTGTTCCGTATATGAATGCTCAATTGTTCTAGTACCACTTATTGAAAAACATTTTCTTTATTGAATTGTCTTTTCTACTCTGTAGAAGATCATTTGACTATATCTAAATAAATCTATTTCTGTGCTTTGTTTTGTTCCACTGATATGTTTGTCTGTTATTTGACTAATACCACACTATCATGGTTACTACTAAATTGTAAAGGTAGTGTCAATCTTCCACTTTTGTTCTCCTTCAGTGTTATGTTGCCTATTTTGGATCATTTTGCCTGTCCATAGAAACTTGAGAATAAGCTTGTGTATATCAACTAAATAACTGCTATGATTCAGATTAGAACTGTATTGAATCTACAGATCAAGTTGGCAACAGGAAAAGGAAATAGTTCTCTGTGTGGAGATTCTCTGATTTCTTTCATCAGAGTTTTACAATTTTCCTCATGAGATACTGAACACATTTTGTTAGATCCAGACCTAAATTTTTCATTTTTCATGGTGCTATTGTAAATGATATTATGTTCTTAATTTCAAATTCCTATTTTCATTGCTGATATATAGAAAGTAATTGACTTTGGTATATTAATCTTACATCCTTCCGCCTTGCTGTAACTGTTTAGTTCCTGGAACTTTTCATTGTTGCTAAATCTTTAGAATTTTCTACACAGTCATGTCATCTGTGAACAAAGACAGCTTTATTTCTTCTTTCTCAATCTGTGTTAAGATGAATACAGAGTAATGTGTATAATCCAAAATCACTGCAGATGGTGACTGCAGCCATGAAATAAGAAGATCCTTCCTCCTTGGGAGAAAAGTTATGACCAACCTAGACAGCATATTAAAAAGCAAAGGCATTAATTTGCCAACAAAGGTCTGTCTAGTCAAGGCTACGGATTTTCCAGTAGTCATGTATAGATGTAAGAGTTGAACTATAAAGAAAGCTGAGCACCAAAGAATTGATGCTTTTGAACTGTGGTGCTGGAGAAGATTCTTAAGAGTCCCTTGGACTGCAAGGAGATCCAATCAGTCCATCCTAAAGGAAATCAGTCCTGAATATTCATTGGAAGGACTGATGCTGAAGCTGAAGCTCTAATACTTTGGCCACCTGATGGGAAGAACTGACTCATTGGAAAAGACCCTGATGATGGGAAAGATTGAAGGCAGGAGAAGGGGACAACAGAGGATGAGATGGTTGGATGGCATTACCAACTTGATGGACATGAGCTTGAGCAAGCTCCAGGAGTTGGTGATGGACAGGGAAGCCTGGTATACTGCAGTCCATGGCGTCACAAAGAGTCGGACACGACTGAGTGACTGAACTGAACTGGGCAGTCTTTTTCCTCTGTTTAATTTGAAAAATTAGCTGTTCTTGTGTCTCAAACATGCCAGTTTTTGAACTGGAATTTATTAGCTCTTCTAATTCTCAAGCCTTTGAACATAGACTGTAACTATAACAAAGCTTTCCTGGGTCTCCAGCTTGCCAACTGCAGATCATGGAACTTTTCAGTCTCAATAATCACATGAGCCAATCCCTTATACTAAATCATATATATATATATATATATATACACATATATATATATAAAATATATAATGTTATATCTTATTTGTTCTATTTCTCTGATTAGCACTAATATAGAAGGTTATTAATTGTTGATTCAATCTTTTTAATCAACATATATTTATTTTGATTCTCTCTCCTGTTTGTGAAGTGATAGTTTGTATTGTCCAAGGAACTGGTCCATTCATCGAAGTTATCAAGTTGGGGGTATACCATACAATATTTTGTTATTATTCTTTTAATAACCATCAGATCAGTAATGATAATCTCTTTCATTTCTGATATTATTACTCTGTAAGTTTCTCTTTTTTCTTAGTCAGCCTGGCTAGAGTTTTATCATTTTATTGATTTTTTAAAAGAACTAAGCCTTTGCACTCTAGACACATTAATTTCCCTATATTTGTTAGTATTTTTCACAAGTAACTTTTGGTTTGTGCTATCCTTTGTCATTCTTGTTTTTATTTGTTTAATGTGTATCTAGTTAAACACAATTTATTTCTTTTATGACTTCTGGGTTTTTAAAATAGTTTAATAGTCTCTCTTACTCTATCTCACCTCCCCAAGATTATTCAAATATTTTTCAAGCTTTTTATAGCTTTTTAGTTTATATTTGACATTTACATTTATAGCCAATCTTGCAGTTCCCCAAATGATTCCAAGATTCAATCTCTACTTTTCTGGACTCTATCCTTTTACTTTACTCTTTTAAAGTGTGTATCAGTGATTTCAAGGTGATTTTTCCATCCTGGCCTTTGTGATGAAGCAGTTACACTGCTTTCACTTAAAAATGAGGCAAACAATGAACCTCTAATGGTTAGAGGTTGAGATATATAAAATTTTATTTATAGTGCTTTTGGTGTGCATACCACTCACAACAATACTGTTTAGTGGAAATATAATATTTACCTCTCCGGTGTCAAATTCTCCTTCCTTCCACCAATAATACTGTAATTTTCTATTAAATAATTTACTCCAATCTAGCCAAAGTGGTTTAACTAAAGTTGACTCTACCCTTGGAGCCCTAATTTGTTCTAAGTTAGTTAGTCCATCTCATCCTTTGGCTAAGGTGAGTAGGTCAGGGAAGGACATAGAGTAAATGAATTTTTTCTGACTTCTAGTTGGAGATTTACTTTTTTCCACTGATTTTCTGATGTGAAGTATAAGGCTTAAGTGTTTTACTATACTCATACTACTATCAGATGCGGATGATGGCAACACACAGAAGAAGATCTGAAAGATAAGTCCTACTGACATTTAAGGGAGCAACAAGGGAGAAGGAGCCTACTTCCTTGGCATTCATGAAGCAGAGCACCATATAACTAGGTATTTTTGTGAAAAAGAAAATAAAATTCACCTTGTCCAAGATACCCTTATATTAGGCCTCAGGTACATGCTACCAAATCTATATCCAGACTAATGCATATTTTAAAATATAAGCATTATAAAAGCAATTAAAATGTGCTTAATTAACATTGAGATTGTACCCATTCTTTAACCTCAGCAGTGGACCCAGAAAATCTAGTAAGAGAGAGATAGGTTATAACTTAGTAAGGTTTTCTTCCCTTTAGAGTCAGGAAACTACTTAGTATTCCATATTTAAATAAACAAGGCATGTGGCGGGTTTTGACAGAATACTCCAAAGAGCTATTGTGCTGTTATTGTTGTTATTATTTTTAATGAATAGCAAAACTTTATGTAGAGCATAACCAAATTTGATGACTATTAATAATGCTCTCCCTGTATAATTTACATAATAATGCTCTACCCTACAAAATTGTATTAAAGTCACTAATTACTCGTGAAAACTACTTTTCATTAGAGGTTTTAAACTCATTGGTACTTTAATAAAATTCATTGAGCCTAGCCTTAAAATGAAAAAGTTGTTACTGTGGTGCAAATTTTCAGTTTTATTGATTTTTGCCTGATATTAGGATAAATATGGATCATGTGTTAGGAATTCAACACTTTGGGTATGCTGGATAATAAAATGAAAATTCACACTCAGTTAATAACAAAGTGGTCCTGGTAGACACACTGACAGAGGGGTCCAAGGCAAAGGTCTGAACTTATAATTAGTGTGTGTGTACAATTCCGTGTAGGTCTTTGTTCCTGCGTGATAGTACAGTCTGCATTCTCCTTTCTGTCTCATCTACATTCTCCCATCCCACAGGCTCACATTATCATTTCTGTAGATAACATCTCCAATTCCCAGCACTCCAGAGCAGGGTCTCTTTCCTTAAAATTCATAGAATATACTGTCTGTCTATACCACTCTTTTCATATACATGTGGAACCAGGAGTCAAGTTTAATATAAAATTTTATTGAAGAATTAAACTGTCATGGATTTGTGTCATTTTGCCAATAAATTTTAAGTATTTAAGCACAATATGTATAGTTACTGAATATTAAATACATTTTAAAATGTATTTACTTCTTTGATATTACTGTATATTTCTGTGCACAAAATACTCTATAAATGTTTTAGTGAAATTAGTCTGTAGTCATTTCTAGCCTTTTCACTCCATAATATTTAACAGATTACTGACAATATAACTTAAGCAGCATATTTATGATTTAAACCACTTCAAAACTGTTCTCAATGCCTTTTTGAAACAAGCAAATATGAACAGCTTCTTTATACTTGTGTGTATGTATATACATGAAGATCTTTTGAGCCAGGTTGATCAATTTCAATGGAAATATAAGGGAAGAATTATGGTAATTATTTACTTTTGACTAGAATTTTAAAATAAGAGTTGAAGGATGAAATTCCAATATAGGGTAAGCACATTCTACTCTGTATTTCTTATTGAATGCAGCTATAAAATCTGGACCAGAACAGCTATTTGATGTCTCTAGAATGTAAATAATAACATATGGGTAAGGAAAGAAGACCAGAATTAGTGATAAGCTTTCTGTTTCTTTTTCCCTTCAATCTGATCTCAATGATGTTCAAAACAGAAAGGAGTATTAGGGTGCAGATAGAAAGATCTCAGGAAGGAGCACTTTAGTCCTGACTTAAGAAGAGATAAAGAGAATCCCTAAAACACATAGTGTGGAAATACCTTCTCATCTTTGTATGTAGCCTCTCAAACCTTAGCCCACAAGCAATCCCATGGTGAGTTAGCAGTAGCATTGGGAGCTGGGCCTTGCAGGAACCAAAATTCTGAAGAGGAAACCTATCTTTCTGTTTGGTAGAACTGCAAATCCCATGAAGGTAGGTCACGTGACCCACTGTTTTTGTCTCTTATCTTTCCAGATGTGAGTGCAATCCTGGAAGCAAGTAGCAAATGGCCATGAAAGCACTACCTCACTGTCTAGAAGACTGAAAAGGAAGCCTCAGAAAACTGCTATATGGAGGGACTGCAGAGAGATAAAGATAGAGAAACTCAGGAAAACAAGCCCTTAAAGCTGTTTATGACTCCATGGGCTCAACCTCAAGCTGAATAATGTAGATCCGATCAGCCTTCCAAAGAGTTTGAGAAAGAACTTACAGATTGACACCCTAGACTAACCATGGGATGGTGCACACATTTAAATTTGAATAGAACAGAATAGGCTTTGAGAACTGAACTGACAAAGAAACTATAGCACTTAGGTATGTTGGAATTTGTGCTCTGAACCTAACTATTGATTGTCTGCTAAAACAAAATTATTAACATGTCATATAGAATTTACAATAGGATTCAGAAGTTTGTAACATAATATTTAAAATGCCCAGATAGCAATCCATAATTACTAAGCATATGAAGAACAACAACACAAAAAGCTCATAGAAAAAGACAATCAACTGATGCCAATGCAGAAGCAAGATATTGGATGTAATTGACAAAGACCTAAAAGTATCTATTACAAAAGTATTTCAGTAGGCAACTGTGAACATTCTTGAAATGAGTGGGAAAATATAAATACCAAAGAAATAGATTAAAAGAAAAAAGAGAAATTTTGTAACTGAAATATATATTTATATATAATAGAAATTAAAAACTCAATGGATAGGCTTAAACTTTAAATATAGATTACAGAAGAGTAAGTGAACCTAAAGAAATATCCATGGAAACTGTCAAATCTGAAGAAAATACATTACTAATGAATAAATAAATAAATACAGCCCCAAGGGCCTTGGGGAAATAACAAAAGGTCTTATATTTCTGTTTTCAGAGTCCTAGAAGGAGAAAAGAAAGAATGTGGTGCTGAAAAATATTTTGAATAATGACTAAAAATGTCCCAGATTAGGTGGAAGACAAGAGCTTACATATTCAAGAATCTAATCAAAGCTCAAATGGAATTAATTCAAAGAAATCCATGCATAAATACATAATAACCAAAAAATCCATCAGAAACACAATAAACAAAAAAATCTCTATAGCAACCAAAGGAAATGGCATACGTACTACAGGGAAAGAATTCAAATGACTGCATGTTTTTCATTAGAAAACATGAACCAGAAAGAAGAAGATACATGAAGGAAAAGAATTGTCAACCCATTTATTCTATAAGCAGCCAAAATATCCTTCACGAATGAAGTTGAGAGAAAAGTCATTCTCAGATGAAATTAGGTTACAAGAATCTATAACCAGTGTACCTATTCTAGAATAACTGCTAAATAAATTATTTTAGCTAAGAGAAATATTGCCAGAAGTAAACTTGGAAAAATCAAGAATAAAGACAAGCAACAGAAATAGTAAATATCTGTAAAAATAATACTGAGTAAATAAAATAGATCATTCCTCTTCTATTAGGCTCTTTATGTTTGACAGTTGAAAACAAATATAATAATAATATCTGATGAGAACTTCCATGTATGTATAGAAAATCATATGAATGGAGGAGCCTGGTGGGCTGCAGTCCGTGGGGTCGCTAAGAGTCAGACACGACTGAGCGACTTCACTTTCACTTTTCACTTTCATGCATTGCAGAAGGAAATGGCAACCCGCTCCAGTGTTCTTGCCTGGAGAATCCCAGGGATGGGGGAGCTTCGTGAGCTGCCATCTATGGGATCACACAGAATTGGACACTACTAAAGTGACTTAGCGTTTTCCAGACCCACGGCCTAAGGAGGCACCAGCCCCTTTAGAACCTGTGTGGCCAGAAAACGCAGCCAAGCCTGTGCAAGGACCCCAACTCACCGTCCTGAACTCAGGGAAGCCACTGGGTCAGCGCTCCCGGGCATCGTCCAGCGCCCTTGCAACCTGTGGCTGGACATTTGAATTGTTTCCAGAGCTTTGCTGTGTTGGAGGGAGGGAACTTTTCCAGAGTCCTGTCAATTCAGATGTTTTATCATCGGTGCTGTATAGATGGAGAAGTCTAGAGGCTACTGTAAAAATAAAACTGAAAAACAGAAGCAGGAGGCTTAAATCCAAGCCTGAAAACATTAGAGAACTCTTGAATTCAGGGAACATTAAGCAATAGGAGCTCATCAAATGCCTTCATACCTACACTGAAACCAAGCTCCACCCAAGGGCCAACAAGTTCCAAAACAAGACATACCACTCAAATTCTCCAGCAACACAGGAACACTCCCCTGAGCTTCAATATACAGGCAGCTCAAAATTATTCCAAAACCTTTGATGTCTCATAACCCATTACTGGTCACTCCACTGCACTCCAGAGAGAAGAAACCCAGCTCCACCCACCAGAACTCCAACACAAGCCTCCCTAACCAGGAAACCTTGACGAGCCACTGATACAACCCCACCCACAGTGAGGAAGCTCCATAATAAAGAGAACTCCATAAATTACCAGAATATAAAAAGGCCACCCCAAACGCAGCAATGTAACCAAGATGAAGAGACAGAGGAATACTCAGCAGGTAAAGGAACAGGAGAGTTGCCCACCAAACCAAACAAAAGAGGAAGAAGTAGGGAATCTACCTGAGAAGGAATTCCGAATATTGATAGTGAAAATGATCCAAAATCTTGAAATCAAAATGGAATCACAGATAAATAGCCTAGAGACAAGGATTGAGAAGATGCAAGAAAGGTTTAACAAGGACCTAGAAGAAATAAAAAAGAGTCAAAATATAATGAATAATGCAATAAATGAGATCAGAAACACTCTGGAGGCAACAAATAGTAGAATAACGGAGGCAGAAGATAGGATTAGTGAAATAGAAGATAGAATGGTAGAAATAAATGAATCAGAGAGGAAACAAGAAAAACGAATTAAAAGAAACGAGGACAATCTCAGAGACCTCCAGGACAATATGAAACGCTCCAACATTCGAATTATAGAAGTCCCAGAAGAAGAAGACAGAAAGAAAGATCATGAGAAAATCCTTGAGGAGATAATAGTTGAAAACTTCCCCAAAATGGGGAAGGAAATAATCACCCAAGTCCAAGAAACACAGAGAGTTCCAAATAGGATAAACCCAAGGCGAAACACCCCAAGACACATATTAATCAAATTAACAAAGATCAAACACAAAGAACAAATATTAAAAGCAGCAAGGGAAAAACAACAAATAACACACAAGGGGATTCCCATAAGGATAACAGCTGATCTGTCAATAGCAACTCTTCAGGCCAGGAGGGAATGGCAAGACATACTTAAAGTGATGAAAGACAATAACCTATAGCCCAGATTACTGTACCCAGCAAGGATCTCATTCAAATACGAAGGAGAAATCAAAAGCTTTACAGACAAGCAAAAGCTGAGAGAATTCAGCACCACCAGACCAGCTCTCCAACAAATTCTAAAGGATATCGTCTAGACAGGAAACACGAAAAGGGTGTATAAACCTGAACCCAAAACAATAAAGTAAATGGTAATGGGATCATACTTATCAATAATTACCTTAAACGTAAATGGGTTGAACGCCCCAACCAAAAGGCAAAGAGTGGCCGAATTGATACATAAACAAGACCCCTCTATATGCTGCTTACAAGAGACCCACCTCAAAACAAGGGACACATACAGACTGAAAGCGAAGGGCTGGAAAAAGATATACCACGCAAATAGAGACTAAAAGAAAGCAGGAGTGGCAATACTCATATCCGATAAAATAGACTTTAAAACAAAGACTGTGAAAAGAGACAAAGAAGGCCACTACATAATGATCAAAGGATCAATCCAAGAAGAAGATATAACAATTATAAATATATACGCACCCAATATAGGAGCACCGCAATATGTAAGACAAATGCTAACAAGTATGAAAGGGGAAATCAACAATAACACAATAATAGTGGGAGACTTTAATACCCCACTCACACCTATGGACAGATCAACTAAACAGAAAATTAACAAAGAAATGCAAACTTTAAATGATACATTAGATCAGTTAGACCTAATTGATATCTATAGGACATTTCACCCCAAAACAATGAATTTCACCTTTTTTTCAAGTGCTCATGGAACCTTCTCCAGGATAGATCACATCCTGGGCCATAAATCTAAACTTGATAAATTCAAAAATATCAAAATCATTCCAAGCATCTTTTCTGACCATAATGCATTAAGATTAGATCTCAATTACAGGAGAAAAACTATTAAAAATTCCAACATATGGAGGTTGAACAACACACTTCTGAATAACCAACAAATCACAGAAGAAATCAAAAAAGAAATCAAAATATGCGTAGAAACTAATGAAAATGAAAACGCAACAACCCAAAACCTGTGGGACACTATAAAAGCAGTGCTAAGAGGAAAGTTCATAGCAATACAGGCATACCTCAAGAAACAAAAAAAAAGCCAAATAAATACCTAACTCTACAACTAAAGCAACTAGAAAAGGAAGAATTGGAGAACCCCAGAGTTAGTAGAAGGAAAGAAATCTTAAAAATTAGGGCAGAAATAAATGCAAAAGAAACAAAAGAGACCATAGCAAAAATCAACAAAGCCAAAAGCTGGTTCTTTGAAAGGATAAATAAAATTGACAAACCATTAGCCAGACTCATCAAGAAGCAAAGAGAGAAAAATCAAATCAATAAAATTAGAAATGAAAATGGAGAGATCACAACAGACAACACAGAAATACAAAGGATCATAAGAGACTACTATCAGCAGTTGTATGCCAATAAAATGGACAACGTGGAAGAAATGGACAAATTCTTAGAAAAGTACAATTTTCCAAAACTGAACCAGGAAGAAATAGAAAATCTTAACAGACCCATCACAAGCACGGAAATTGAAACGGTAATCAGAAATCTTCCAGCAAACAAAAGCCCAGGTCCAGACGGCTTCACAGCTGAATTCTACCAAAAATTTCGAGAAGAGCTAACACCTATCCTATTCAAACTCTTCCCGAAAATTGCAGAGGAAGGTAAACTTCCAAACTCATTCTATGAGCCCACCATCACCCTAATACCAAAACCTGAAAAAGATGTCACAAAAAAAGAAAACTATAGGCCAATATCACTGATGAACATAGATGCAAAAATCCTCAACAAAATTCTAGCAATCAGAATCCAACAACACATTAAAAAGATCATACACCATGACCAAGTGGGCTTTATCCCAGGGATGCAAGGATTCTTCAATATCCGCAAACCAATCAATGTAATTCACCACATTACAAATTGAAAAATAAAAACCATATGATTATCTCAATAGACGCAGAGAAGGCCTTTGACAAAATTCAACATCCATTTATGATAAAAACTCTCCAGAAAGCAGGAATAGAAGGAACATACCTCAACATAATAAAAGCTATCTATGACAAACCCACAGCAAACATTATCCTCAATGGTGAAAAATTGAAAGCATTTCCCCTAAAGTCAGGAACAAGACAAGGGTGTCCACTTTCACCGCTACTATTCAACATAGTTCTGGAAGTTTTGGCCACAGCAATCAGAGCAGAAAAAGAAATAAAAGGAATCCAAATTGGAAAAGAAGAAGTAAAACTCTCACTGTTTGCAGATGACATGATCCTCTAAGTGGAAAACCCTAAAGACTCCACCAGAAAATTACTAGAACTAATCAATGAATATAGTAAAGTTGCAGGATATAAAATCAACACACAGAAATCCCTTGCATTCCTATACACTAATAATGAGAAAGTAGAAAAAGAACTTAAGGAAACAATTCCATTCACCATTGCAATGAAAAGAATAAAATACTTAGGAATATATCTACCTAAAGAAACCAAAGACCTATATATAGAAAACTATAAAACACTGATGAAAGAAATCAAAGAGGACACTAATAGATGGAGAAATATACCATGTTCATGGATCGGAAGAATCAACATAGTGAAAATGAGTATACTACCCAAAGCAATCTACAGATTCAATGCAATCCCTATCAAGCTACCAGATATATTTTTCACAGAACTAGAACAAATAATTTCAAGATTTGTATGGAAATACAAAAACCTCGAATTGCCAAAACAATCTTGAGAAAGAAGAATGGAACTGGAGGAATTAACTTGCCTGACTTCAGGCTCTACTACAAAGCCACAGTCATCAAGACAGTATGGTACTGGCACAAAGACAGACATATAGATCAATGGAACAAAATAGAAACCCCAGAGATAAATCCACACACATATGGACACCTTATCTTTGACAAAGGAGGCAAGAATATACAATGGAGTAAAGACAATCTCTTTAACAAGTGGTGCTGGGAAAACTGGTCAACCACTTGTAAAAGAATGAAACTAAATCACTTTCTAACACCGCACACAAAAATAAACTCAAAATGGATTAAAGATCTAAATGTAAGACCAGAAACTATAAAACTCCTAGAGGAGAACATAGGCAAAACACTCTCAGACATAAATCACAGCAGGATCCTGTATGATCCACCTCCCAGAATTCTGGAAATAAAAGCAAAAATAAACAAATGGGATATAATTAAAATTAAAAGCTTCTGCACAACAAAGGAAACTATAAGCAAGGTGAAAAGACAGCCTTCTGAATGGGAGAAAATAATAGCAAATGAAGCAACTGACAAACAACTCATCTCAAAAATATACAAGCAACTTATGCAGCTCAATTCCAGAAAAATAAACGACCCAATCCAAAAATGGGCCAAAGAACTAAATAGACATTTCTCCAAAGAAGACATACGGATGGCTAACAAACACATGAAAAGATGCTCAACATCACTCATTATCAGAGAAATGCAAATCAAAACCACAATGAGGTACCACTTCACACCAGTCAGAATGGCTGCGATCCAAAATTCTACAAGCAATAAATGCTGGAGAGGGTGTGGAGAAAAGGAACCCTCCTACACTGTTGGTGGGAATGCAAACTAGTACAGCCACTATGGAGAACAGTGTGGAGATTCCTTAAAAAATTGCAAATAGAACTACCTTATGACCCAGCAATCCCACTGCTGGGCATACACACCAAGGAAACCAGAATTGAAAGAGACACATGCACCCCAATGTTCATTGCCGCACTGTTTATAATAGCCAGGACATGGAAACAACCTAGATGTCCATTAGCAGATGAATGGATAAGAAAGCCGTGGTACATATACACAATGGAGTATTACTCTGCCGTTAAAAAGAATTCATTTGAATCAGTTCTGATGAGGTGGATGAAACTGGAGCCGATTATACAGAGTGAAGTAAGCCAGAAAGAAAAACACCAATACAGTATACTAACACATATATATGGAATTTAGAAAGATGGCAATGACGACCCTGTATGCAAGACAGGAAAAAAGACACAGCTGTGTATAATGGACTTTTGGACTCAGAGGGAGAGGGAGAGGGTGGGATGATTTGGGAAAATAGCATTCTAACATGTATACTATCATGTAAGAATTGAATCGCCAGTCTATGTCTGACGCAGGATACAGCATGCTTGGGGCTGGTGCATGGGGATGACCCAGAGAGATGTTATGGGGAGGGAGGTGGGAGGGGGGTTCATGTTTGGGAACACATGTAAGAATTAAAGATTTTAAAATTAAAAAAATAAAAAACTAAAAAAAATTAAAAAATAAAATAGTAAATATTGTAAAAAAATAAATAAATAAATAAAGTGACTTAGCAATATGAGATGACTAAAGCACAAAGGAGAGATGTAGTTTAAAAAAAATAAAACCTACACAATAGTAAAATTGCCACTCTACTTTCAGTGGTAGATAATTTATTCTAAGTAAGTCAAATGTTAAGCATTTATATTATAATCCCTACAGCAACCATTTAAGAAAATACAAGGATACACAGTCAAAAATACAATGAAAAAATTAAAATTCAACACTAAAATATGTTAAACTGCAGAAAGTGGATTTTTTTTAAAAAAAGGAAAAATACAGAAAAAAAAAAGAACTAAAACCAAACATATTAAAGTTACATTAAATTGATATGTCCAACAATACCAATTAGATATTGCCAAAGTATACGTGTTTTTATTCAACTTGTTAATATTTATATGTATACATACATATACTGGAGAAGGAAATGGCAACTCACTCCGGTATTCTTGCCTGGAAAGTTCCATGGGCAGAAGAGTCTGGTGGGCTACAGTCCATGGGGTCACAAAGAGTCAGATACAACTATGAGGTCACAAAGAGTCAGATACAACTGAACACACACACACATACATATATATAGATCAAGAGAGAAAAACACTTCAGTGATCAGATAATGATTCTTATGCTTTAATGATTTTATATTTGTAGTCTCTGAGATGGCTGGATGGCATCACCGACTCAATGGATATGAGTTTGAGTGAACTCTGGGAGTTGGTGATGGACAAGGAAGCCTGGCGTGCTGCAATTCACGGGGTTGTGAAGAGTCAGACACGACTGGGCAACTGAACTAAACTGAATCTCTACTTCTCTGATAGTTAAATAAGATGTACTTTGTTTTATGAATCTAGAATGTAATATTTTGGGGCTTGCTGGATACCCTAGCATATGATGCCTGACTGGTGGCTATCAGCTCACATACTGCACGCCGTTTAAACACTCTGTGACAGGGAAGAAATTTCAGTTTGGGGATTTTTGCTGGGGCTTCTGTGGCTTTTGATTTATGAGGTACAAACTAACCACGTGTCTTTTTCTATAAATCTGGTAATAAATTTCTCTTCTATCTGAATTGTACGTAGCAACAAGAACATAAATGTAATACACTCTGACACAGGGGTGGAGGTGGGGATAGACTCAGTTCCCATTTTCCTTCTTCATTACACATAGGAGAATTAACTGTTGTCCTGGATAAGTTCCAACTCTGGTAATTACTTTCTCCCCAAAATTCCCACAATAGTTTTAATTGAACGATTTATTTTTTCCTTCTCATCTTAAAGCATGTGCCTATGCCTGTCTCCAACACCTGCAGAAATACATCTGCTCTGAGGTAAAATTCAAGAGACTGTGGATGCAGCCATTTTCATAGAAAAAGCACTTTATTTTCTTTCTGGATGAAAAAAAGCTGAGAAAATTTAAAGAAAGAACCTCCTCTTCTTCAATGTAAAGGCAGATGATTAAAGAGATCAGTTATGAATATTTTATATCCTTTAGTCTTCCTAATACATAAAAACTAGCAAAGCAGTGGACTTATTAACATCTGATATTTTTGTAATACCTGAGAAAAAACATTAGATCTCTATTTTTCATTCTCAGTGTCAAAGACTTATGCCCACTAGTAGAAACACTGACCAGCCACCTACTTATGAATTTTCAGAAATGATTTTTCAGAAAGCTACATTTTTCTGAGCATCAGAAAAAGTAAATGAAATCTAAATGTCAATGCTGAGTATAAGGCACTTTAATAAAGAAATGAGGTATTATTATAACTAAATACAACAGCCCATTTTTGAGGATGGATTAGATCAGCAAGTCCCAAACTTATCTGATAAGAATTGAGACACTTGCTTAAAATACAGATTTCCAAGCCTCTCTTGGCAATGAGAGGAAAAGAAAAGTTATATAAGAAAATTTGACCTCAAAAACCCTCCATCATCCTTCCCAATCCAAAGCCTTGATGTCTGTTCCCCAACTATCAGCCCTCACAAGGCTCCTTCATCTCAAGATTGGCTACAGAATGGAATCATCAGACAAGATTTTAAAATACTGATGCCTGATCCCACTGCAAAAGATTCTGATTTCCTAATTTTGAGAAGGAGGGTAGATATTTGGTATTTTCAAACTTCTCTGGATAATTCTAATGTTCACCCAAAGTTGAGAACTGAATAAAGATCATTCTAGAATAACCCAGAATAAAAACTGATATTCCTGCCTTGGCTTTCTGACTACACTAGAGCAGCACACTGGGTTCCACAGAGATGCAATGACTAAGTAGGGAGAACAGTAAGCTCAGGAATGACAGAGATCTCAGTTGAATCCCAGATCCATCAGTTTTAACATGATCTCAATAAAGGACAGAAATGGTATGGACCTAACAGAAGCAGTAGATATTAAGATGAGGTGGCAAGAATACACAGAAGAACTGTACAAAAAAGATCTACATGACCCAGATAATCATGGTGGTTTAATCACTCACCTAGAGCCAGACATCCTGGAATGTGAAGTCAAGTGGGCCTTAGAAAGCATCACTATGAACAAAGCTAGTGGAGGTGATGGAATTCCAGTTGAGCTCTTTCAAATCCTGAAAGATGATGCTGTGAAAGGGCTGCACTCAATATGCCAGCAAATTTGGAAACTCAGCAGTGTCCACAGAACTGGAGAAGGTCAGTTTTCATTCCAATTCCAAAGAAAGGCAATGCCAAAGAATGCTCAAACTACCTCACAATTGCACTCATCTCACACGCTAGTAAAGTAATGCTCAAAATTCTCCAAGCCAGGCTTCAGTAATACGTGAACCGTGAATTTCCAGATGTTCAAGCTGGTTTTGGAAAAGGCAGAGGAATCAGAGATCAAATTGCCAACATCTACTGGATCATGAAAAAAGCAAGAGAGTTCCAGAAAAACATCTATTTCTGCTTTATTGACTATGTCAAAGCCTTTGACTGTGTGGATCACAAGAAACTGTGGAAAATTCTGAAAGATGGGAATACCAGACCACCTAACCTGCCTCTTGAGAAATCTGTATGCAGGTCAGGAAGCAACAGTTAGAACTGGACATGGAACAACAGACTGGTTCCAAATAGGAAAAGGAGTACATTGAGGCTGTATGTTGTCACCCTGCTTATTTAACTTATATGCAGAGTACATCATGAGAAATGCTGGGCTGGAGGAAGCACAAGCTGGAATCAAGATTGTTGGGAGAAATATCAATAACCTCAGATATGCAGATGATACCACCCTTATGGCAGAAAGTGAAGAGGAACTAAAAAGCTTCTTGATGAAAGTGAAAGAGGAGAGTGGAAAAGTTGGCTTAAAGCTCAACATTCAGAAAACTAAGATCATGGCATCTGGTCCCATTACTTCATGGCGAATAGATGGGGAAACAGTGGAAACAGTGTCAGACTTTATTTTGGGGGCCTCCAAAATCACTGCAGATGGTGACTGCAGCAATGAAATTAAAAGATGCTTACTCCTTGGAAGGAAAGTTATGACCAACCTAGACAGCATATTCAAAAGCAGAGACATTACTTTGTCAACAAATGTCCGTCTAGTCAAGGCTATGGTTTTTCCAGTGGTCATGTATGGATGTGAGAGTTGGACTATAAAGAAAGCTCAGCACCAAAGAATTGATGCTTTTGAACTGTGGTGTTTGAGAAGACTCTTGAGAGTCCCTTGGACTGCAAGGAGATCCAATCAGTCCATTGTAAAGGAGATCAGTCCTGGGTTTTCATTGAAAGGACTGATGCTAAAGCTGAAACTCCAATACTTTGGCCACCTTATGTGAAGAGTTGACTCATTGGAAAAGACTCTGATGTTGGGAGGCATTGGGGGCAGGAGGAGAAGCGGACGACAGAGGATGAGATGGCTGGATGGCATTACCGACTCAATGGACATGAATTAGGGTAAACTCCGGGAGTTGGTGATGGACAGGGAGGCCTGATGTGCTGCAATTCATGGGGTCACAATGAGTCAGACACAACTGAGCAACTGCACTGAACTCAATTGATTGCCATTTAAAAGACAATTCACCTGAGTCTCAGTTTTCCAGTTATGTAACAGGGAAAATAATGCCCATGAGTCAAATAGATGAACCACGTGCCTGCCATATTCAACTTTCTCTTTTGCCTTAGCCAGCCCTTTCCACAGGCCCAGGAAGTCACTCTTTTTTGAGTTTGGTGACCCTTTCTATCTATGTAAAAGAGTTCTTCTTATGCTTATTAATCATTAACCATACCAGGTTTTATTTTCAAAAGTACTCTGGTTTGGAATATTAACCTAAGTAGTCATCTTCCCATATACAATATTTTTCATTCATTACTTAAAATTGACTTCCCTGAGACAGAAAATTGGCCTATAGCGTGAACCAAACTTACCATCCTGATTATAACTTTAAATAAAGATCGAGTATATAAGTCATATAGGTTATCTATACTTCACAGCAAATTACCTGAAAACTTAGTGACTTGAAACAACACACATTATGTCAAGTTACTACAGGTCAGCAATCCAGGGATGATCTGTTTCAAGGTCTATCACTGCAATTAAGTTGTTCTCACCAAGTGAGCAAGAAATAGCAACTATTCTAGATATAGTGGTAAGACAATTGCATATCAGAGGATGGGAAATACAATAAAAATTCAAAGAACTTCTGCCTCTGAAATTTCTCAGGGTCTGGTGGTATGCAGCATGTTGAAAGAGTGAACAAAAAAATGGAAAATACATTTCAGGCAGAATATATATATATGTACACATACCAGCTATAAGCTGGTAAAACGTCTATTAGGACATGAGTAGTCAACTAGGCGAATCAAAAAAAGTTTCAAATTTCCAGAAAACCTTGACAATTTATCTATGAAACAAATATGATAGCTCTGTGTTATAAACCCTGCCAAGCCTTTTTATCAACACCTCATCCCTAGAGAGGTCTTCTTTTAATTTCTCACCATGTAGCTCCACACCTAGGCAACTTCCTGCTTTTCAAAAGTTCCCACTGAGTTTTAGACAGTCCATGCCATGAAATCCATGTTGTTTTTTCTCTTTAATTTCCTTAAGTTAATTCAAATGACTTTTTGCTTCTGTAATCATAATCTTCACTAAAACAATTTAACTGAGTTACAGCAAAGTTTAAATGAAACAGTGCAGACAAATCACATAGAACTTCATTAGGACTCATAAACAGATGTTGATCTAAGTCATGACTACAATGATTGAAAGAACTTAACTACCTGAAGCATATGTGGAAGCAAGAGAATAGGTGGTTAAACCATCTCAAAACCACATCTGGCAAGGAATGGCTAAAGGAACCAAAGTGTTTTGTGAGGACAACAGAGTTCACAGAAGGCATCTACCTTTTTTTTCCCACAAATGTTGAAAGCCTATCATATACAAGATGACTTCACATACATAAAAGCAGGATGCTGTGTGGAGTGAAGAGGATGGGCAGAAGTGTTTTAAGGGGCAAGACCTTATTCACCATTAAAAGAACTCAACTGTAAGAAGCTTTGCTGGGAATGCAGAAGATTTAAAGAGGACAATATTTAAAATCTTTCTAATTCTAACCATATAAATTTGTGAAATAAAAGAAGAAATTTGATCTTTCTGGGCCTTAGTTTCCTCTTGCATAAAACAGCTAGGATAGTAACAGTCTTATCTACCTGTGGTTGTTGGAAAAGTCCAATGAGACTATGGAAGACTATAAAATATTCTATAAGATTGTAAAATATAAACTGAAGAATCTTACCACACTAATTAAAATCTCCACAAAAATAGGTGACTTTTAATCCTTAAGTAAATATTTACTGAATCTTTATTATGTATCAGGCATTCCTTGAAGTTCTTAAAATGCATTAATAAACAAAACAAGGTAAAAATATATTTTTATATGAAATGTCATATATGACAAAAATATTTCTTAATAATCTGGGGAATCTTGACCATGATCAATTGCAGCATGAGCTCAAGACTCAACCATCTTACAAAATTATGGGGAAATAAAAAGAGAAATTGCACTCATCTCATACACTGGTAAAGTAAATTTCAAAATTCTGGCTCAAAATTCTCCAAGCCAGGCTTCACCAGTACGTAAACCATGAACTGCCAGATGTTCAAGCTGCATTTAGAAAAGGCAAAGAACACAGAGATCAAATTGCCAACATCCGTTGGATCATCAAAAAAGCAAGAGAGTTCCAGAAAAACATCTACTACTTTATTGACTATGCCAAAGCCTTTGACTGTGCGGATCACAACAAACAATGGAAAATTATTAAGAGATGGGAATACCAGACCACCTGACCTGCCTCTTGGGAAATCTGTATGCAGGTCAGGAAGCAGCAGTTAGAACTGGACATGGAACAACAAACTGGCTCCAAATCGGGAAGGGAGTATGTCAAGGCTGTATACCGTCACCCTGCTTGTTTAACTTCTATACAGAGTATATCATGAGAAACATTTGGCTGGATGAAGCACAGGCTGGAATCAAGATTGCTGGGAAAAATACCAGTAACCTCAGATATGCAGATGACATCACCCTTATGACAGAAAGTAAAGAAAAACTAAAGAGCCTCTTGATGAAATTAAAAGGGGAGAGTGAAAAAGTTAGCTTAAAGCTCAACATTCAGAAAACGAAGATCATGGCATCTGGTCCCATCACTTCACGGCAAATAGATGGGGAAACAATGGAAGCAGTGACAGACTTTATTTTTCTTGGGCTCCAAAATCACTGCAGATGGTGATTGCAGCCATGAAATTAAAAGATGCTTGCTCCTTGGAAGAAAGGCTATGATCAAACAAGACAGCATATTAAAAAGCAAAGACATTACTTTGCCAACAAAGGTCCATGTAAGTCAAAGCTATAGTTTTTCCAGTAGTCATGTTTGGATGTGCGAGTTGGACCATAAAGAAAGCTGAAGGCTAAAGAATATATGCTATCGAATTGTGGTGTTGGAGAAGACTCTTGAGTTCCTTGGACAGCAAGGAGATCAAACCAGTTGATTCTAAAGGAAATCAGTCCTGAATATGCATTGGAAGGGCTGATGCTGAAACTGAAGCTCCAATACTTTGGCCACCTGATGCAAAGGACTGACTCATTGGAAAAGACCCTGATGCTGGGAAAGACTGAAGGCAGGTGGAGAAGGGGAAGACAGAGGATGAGATGGTTGGATGGCATCACTGACTCGATGGACATGAGTTTGGGCAAGCTCTGGGATTTGGTGAAGGAAAGGGAAGCCTGGCACGCTGCAAGTCCATGGGGTGGCAAACAGTCAGACACAACTGAGCAACTGAACTGAACCTTTCTCTGGGTTCTTGCAGTAAGAATAATGCAGTGGGTTGCCATTTCCTCCTCTAGTGATCCATGTTTTGTCATAACTCTTCATTATGACCCATTGTTTTGGGTGGCCCCGCATGGCATGGCTCATAGCTTGACTGAGTTACACAAGCCCCTTTGCCAGGTCAAGGCATTGCTCCATGAAGGGCATTAACAAGACTAGCTTTCCCATTTGGCCTTCTCAGTACCCCCTGTTTTATCCCCAGAGTTTGAGGTCTCTCAACACTATTAAGGTAGTACTTAGGACCTGCTTCCCTAACCGTGGATAATCTGATAATTGGATAACTGACACTATTCTTGCCACCCAACTCTCCTATGAGAATTATTATTCTTTTGACAGGTATGTTCTGAGATGCTCCTTAGGAACCAGGCACTGGGTTCTAGGCACAAGGGATACAACAATGAATAAGATATTATTCTATCTTAGGATGTTTTCAGTCTGAAGAGGATATAGATATATAATTTATATATAGATATATAGAGATCTCTATATATTTATAGATCTATAAATATAGATATTTATATGTTAAGTATTTCTGTGTGTGTGTATAGGAAATTGACAACTTTCCATTTTAGATCAAATCACAGGTAGATATCAGAATCAACTAGAAATTTTTCAAAATATATCCTTATATATTCTAATTTAGTAGATCTAAAGAAATGAAATTCAGAAATTAATTGATAGGTATATTGGATTCCAAATCATTGTACCAACAAGAGAATTAGATTAAAAACTAAAATTAACTGACAAAGTTTTCTCTTCCACCCTCCCATGCCATTTATAACAAAAACCTTTAGTTTTATGTGGCTTAATAAACAATGTACATGATTTAGTAATTTTTCATGTTCATTTGTAACATGACCTTCACTTAAAATTTTTTAATATTTTTTTAATATTAATTACTTATAAAAATCCCATTCTTTCCTAAATCATTCCTAATCTAAGAGCCTGTTTAATCAGAGAGCTAGAACTATTTTATCTCAAATCAACTTGAATAACTATAATAGTGGGTGACAAAGTCTTCGATAACTTTGCTGAGTAGAAAGTTTTTAAGTGAAAAGAGATATAGAGCCTTTACTATCTTTCTCTTTCCATTCACATTTTCAAGAACAGTATGTAGCTTTGTTTCTCTTTCCTGAAAGGTATAAGGCCGCTTGTACTGCTTCATTATTGTTACTATGTCACTAAAAGAAGCTGACAGTTCTCTTAACCTTCCCCTTCTATTCTCATGCACTCCGCAATGCCCAGGTTATTTTCATTCCAATAGAAACTACATCACATTTGATTTGAGCTGTTCTCCCTATAGAAGAATGAAGCCAAACTAACTAGACTGCTTCTATTGTTCTCTTGGGTGATACTTAATCACCATCAGGTTTATAAATTTATTTTTTAGGTCAATATAAGCAACATGGCATCACACAATGGACACCAAAGCCACAATTTTTTTCCAAGGGAAAGTTCAGATTTTAAAGGCTATTTAAAATCCAAAGGTGGATAAGCAAAAGCAAAGAGTTGGACATGACTGATCCCACACACATGCACACACACACGAAGAGGGAAGGATAAATCAGCTAAATATTTCTGAACATCGAGAAGCAGAATATTACAGTGGAAAGAAATGAGCTGTGGAGAGAGACCAAACTGGGTTTGAATCCTGGCTCCAACATTTTCACTGTAGCTTTAGGCTACCATAACTGACAATTTGCCTCATCGTTAACTCTAATAAGAGTTTAATACCAGTCATTCAGGGATCTTGAAATGACAAGTGAAGATGTATCATGAGCTCCTAATACAGTCTCATATAGTCACAAAATGAATGAATATGTGCATGAGAAAACATTTATCCTTTAGTCAAAGTGCATTTATTATGAAAAGCAACTAAATAAAACATGATGTGAGGCACTACAAAACCATTCAAACGCACTAGTAATAAAGGCCTTTTAGTTATTCATCTAGTATTTTGTCTAGTCTCTATTTGGAATAACTGATAGAATCATTAAATGTATGGATTACCTTGTTTCTATCATGGGTGAGATTATAGATATTTAATGAATCAGAGAGTTATTTTTTCTGAAGTTGACCTTCAGACTGCCTCCCATACAATCATCTCTTCCTTTAATTTCCCACCCCCATCCTCATTTACTGGAGTAATACATTTCCAAAGGATCATAAAGGAAGGAAGGTAGGGGAGGGGAGGCAGGGTAGGGGGAAAGAGGAAAAGAAAAAGAGAAGGAAGACACAAATTTAAAAAAAAAAACTCGTCTCGTTCAACCTGATTTAAGAACAAGCTATAACTCTCCTTAATGAATTAGATTTGGTTTTGTTAACAAAACATATAAAATTTTGTTTTGGTTCTAAATAAGTGGTTAATGGAAGGTGACTTTAATAAACTTAGGGGGAAAAAAATCCTAACCTTATAAAAGGAGTACATCAAGGCTGTATATTGTCACCCTGCTTATTTAATTTCTATGCAGAGTACATCATGAGGAACGCTGGACTGGAAGAAGCACAAGCTGGAATCAAGATTGCCAGAAGAAATATCAACAACCTCAGATATGCAGATGACACCACCCTTATGGCAGAAAGTGAAGAGGAACCAAAAAGCCTCTTGATGAAAGTAAAAGCGGAGAGTGAAAAACTTGGCTTAAAGCTCAACATTCAGAAAACTAAGATCATGGCATCTGGTCCCATCACTCCATGGGAAATAGATGGGGAAACAGTGGAAAGTGTCAGACTTTATTTTTGGGGGCTCCAAAATCACTGCAGATGGTGACTGCAGCCATGAAATTAAAAGACACTTACTCCTCGGAAGAAAAGTTATGACCAACCTAGATAGCATATTCAAAAGCAGAGACATTACTTTGCCAACAAAGTTCTGTCTAGTCAAGGCTATGGTTTTTCCAGTGGTCATGTATGGATGTGAGAGTTGGACTGTGAAGAAAGCTGAACACCGTAGAATTGATGCTTTTGAACTGTGGTGTTGGAGAAGACTCTTGAGAGTCCCTTGGACTGCAAGGAGATCCAACCAGTCCATTCTGAAGGAGATCAACCCTGGGATTTCTTTGGAAGGAATGATGCTAAAGCTGAAACTTCGGTACTTTGGCCACCTCGTGCGAAGAGTTGACTCATTGGAAAAGATTCTGATGCTGGGAGGGATTGGGGGCAGGAGGAGAAGGGGACGCCAGAGGAGGAGATGGCTGAATGGCATCACCAACTCGATGGACATGAGTTTGAGTGAACTCCAGGAGTTGGTGATGGACAGGGAGGCCTGGCGTGCTGCAATCATGGGGTCACAAACAGCTAGACACAACTGAGCGACTGAACTGAACTGAACCTTGTAATGTTTTTTTTTTTTGGGGGGGGGGGGCTATAAATTCAACATTGCCTTCTTTCTTAATTAGGCAAGAAATGCATGATCCACCCTATTTATAACATGTTCAAATAATATCCATGCATGTACCAAAACATGAAACTAGTCTGCTATGTCCACCGGCTTCCTATTCTTTCCCATTGTGTACAGTCCTTTCCTGCACTATAATACAAATGCAGAATATATGCAACATGAATAGATGGATCAGTGCATGAATGATGAGACATTTGCAGTCAAGCAGCCTTGGATTTAAACCCTGGCTCCTCCCCCAGCTGTGTGATATTTTGTGTATTATTAAACATCCCTACCTCAGTTTCCTCATCTGTGAAAGGATATAATAATGATACTTTCTTATAGGGTCACTGTGAGAATTTAATTAGATTAAGTTATTCAGTTTCCTTAGCATAATGTGTGTCATAAAATAAACATGCAATAAACCAAGCTGTTATTGTTCTTCACATCTTCATTCATTTTGGTAATTCTCTTGTTTTCTTACAAGGAACTAATGCAATTCATTAATATATGCCATCTTTAATTTTAATTTATATTATGGTTTAGTAGATTAATTTTTTAGAGCAGTTTTAGCTTCACAACAAAATTGAGAGGAAGGTATAAAGATTTCCCATATGCTCCCTATCCCTATATATGCAGCTCTCATTATCAACATCCTCTACCTGAATAATACACATTTGTCACAACTGAACAAATGCATCATTGATGGTGAGCTGACATTAATACAAACTCATCATCCAAAGACCATAGTTTCTATTAGGATGTACTCTTGGTATTGTACGTTTTATGGTTTAGACAAATTTATAATGGCATGTATCCATCCCTACTAAGAGTAGTTTCTCTTTTAAGATGTGCCTGCTTACTGATACTCTGGAAACATCTACCATTTAATAAGAATATTTCTTGCTTATATTTTCATTAATGCTACTAGCTTCAGAATTTTGTGATACATCCCTTTATTAACCTGATGTTTTGCTGACCCAAGCTAACTTTTCCGTATATAAAGTGATAGTCACGCTGCTAAAGTGTTCAAGCATCAATACAGGTATATCAATCACACTCTTCTTATAGAAGAAATAAGGGAGAAATTACAAAGAGCAGTGATGAAGTCTAATCATTGAACAGAAGAATGTAGAAAAATGTCAACAAAATATGTTCAACGCACACATCAAAATGAAGAAATACAGACACAGAGCAAACTCATATAATACTGCAGCGGGAGAAAAGTAACAGGAATGTCTGTGACACTGGAATATTCTCTTGACACAAACTGGAGCAAGACAGGCTTAAAGATTTATGCAAGTTCTGATCTAGTCTGGCATGAAAGCAACGAGAGGCTCATGGCGAGAACTATCCCCTTGGCTATCTTCCAAGATGCCTGGAATGTCACCATTAGAGTTTTTATATTCATATTCTTTATTGAAATGCAATGCCCATTGAAGGGAACATATTATGAGTTATTATCAGCCTACATCTGAGAGAAAATGATTAAAGCTACCGATTAAAGCTAAAGAGAGTGAGGCACTTTCTGAGAAGGAACATTTCTGGTGTGGAAAGTTATGTTTGAATTCAAGGGAAACTCAAGCTAAAAATATAAGATGAAGGAAATTATACTTAAGATTAAAGTACAAACAGTCCACACAGGCAAAACTTCTTCCATTTAAGAAAACGACCTACAAATACCTAAGCCTTCCAGAACAGAATTATAATAACCCATCTTCAATGATAAAAGAAAAAGAAAAAAAAAAAATCAGAGACTCTAGGGTAGAATAACCTGCAAGGACTGCCACAGCTACAGACTCTCTGATTTATGGCAATGTTAGGAATTGGGGCTGTCTCCTTCTGAGGACTACAGCATGCTATAAAAGGGCACTCTGAATCACAAGGCATAAAACAGCATGCTGAGGGAGGGATATTCCAAGTCAAAAATAATGGTGATAAATCAGAAGCAGTGAGTGTGGCTATATGGTTTTATTTTGTTGAATAAAGTCTTTGCTACAATTTTTAGTACACTCTGTTGGAAAGTAAAGTCATGACAATCACACACAACTACAGGGATTTCCTTGTTTAATAAGTATTCTCAAAAATAATATACTATCCTGCACTCAAGTATTGCAGAAATGAATATAGTCAAGATACATATATATATATACATATATCTATGTATAACCACATTTGTTTCTTTGATAAAGTAACAGAAATTCATTCCTACTTTTAAAATTAAGTAGTTTACCTATAGATAAATAAAGATGTAACATAGCAAAGATGTAACAAAGCTTTGTTTTAATTATTAATACCTAGTGGGCCAGACCCTATGTGTGTGTGTTTTAATTTTTAAATCTTCAAAATGAAAGACATAAAGTTGATTTAGTTATTGAATCAATTAGACATGAATAACAGTAATTTCCTCAAAGAACATTCTGTAATTTGGTTTGCTGCTGCTGCTGCTAAGTCACTCCAGTCGTGTCTGACTCTGTACAACCCCATAGACGGCAGCCCACCAGGCTCCCCCGTCCCTGGGATTCTCCAGGCAAGAACACTGGAGTGGGCTGCCATTTCCCTCCCAATGCATGAAAGGGAAAAGTGAAAGTGAAGTCACTCAGTAAAGACTCTTAGCGACCCCATGGACTGCAGCCTACTAGGCTCCTCCGTCCATGGGAGTTTCCAGGCAAGAGTACCAGAGTGGGTTGCCACTGCCTTCTCCGGTAATCTGGTTTAGAATTGAATAAAATTTAAAATTGTAAAATTTCTTGGATTTCAAAGCAGTTCAGTAGGTTCAGTTATATGATTAGTTACTTATGAACATATGTAAAAATTGTATGCATGAATAATTAGATTGCCATCTGTGTGTCTTGCAGTGTGTTTCATCCTAAGTTGCATTCTTGGGTGCCAGGTCTTTAAAATTTACTCTCTTGAGTACTTAAAAGTGATTTTGAAGTCCATGACATAGGATAATTTACAGCTTGTCTTTGGAACAAATTATCATGTCTTGATTCTCACTGACCTAAGCCAAACACTACTGTGGGTTCATATCCTCTCAAAATAACTCTCATGTTTGATGTTCATATGTATAAAATCACCCTCTCCCACCACATAAATAGTTAAACAAATATAAACCAATTGCTGGTATTTATAAGGGCTACAAAGAGACTGGAAAGAGGGATAATTAACTTTTACTCTTAATCCAAGGTTTAAGACAAATTGAAAACAGAATTTTGAATGACAGTGTTTATTATTTTACCACCTACTCTATATATAAAAAAAGGAAAACAATGATGTACAAAACTGCTTTTGTGTTCTAATTAGTGGACAACTGTCCATCTATTAGGATAGAAATCCCGAAGCAAAATGGAAAAGTTAGTGATTTTTTGGTGCAATGATATACAAAATTACCAGTGATTACTAATGGAAAGTGATTCATGTGGAAGCTTTTAAAATATGTTCATGTTTGTGATTTGAGGCATCATGAAGGAATCTGGTTATTTTTTACAAATATCAGTATAATAATAACTTTTTCCTTATAAACAAAAAAAGGAAGGTGGTATAATTAAAAAACAAAAACCTACACCCTGAAGAATCAAATGAACCTAAATTTCAACTCAAGCATCACTTTAAAAAAAATGAAGTATAATTGATTTATAAGGTTTCAGATGTACAGAAAATTCATTCAGTTATATATACATATATATTAGTCATATATATATATATGAGTTATACATACATATGTATAATTTTTCATTATTTTCCATTATAGGTTATTACTTTAGGTCTTTGTTGTTTATCTGTTTTATACATAGCAGTGTGTATCTGTTAGTCTCAAATTCCTAATTTATCCCTCCTCCATTCCCCTTTGGTAATTGTAAGCTTTTTCTACAAGCATCACTGATTATTAGTCATGTAACCTTAGAAAACTATTTAACTCTTATTAACTCCTAGTTTCCCCACCTACAAAAGAGATTTAAGTTTGGTGTGAGTATTAAATGAGGTAGTTTATACAAAGTGCTTGCACTGAGGAAGCATTCAACACATTATTTTTTAAAGAAAAGCAAGTGGTATCTGATTTAAGTGTTTTTCCCCCCTTGGTCAAAATAATAACTCCATATTATTATTCATCATAGACATTTGTGGAATATCCAAGACTGAAGTACAGTTTAGGGCTACAAGTCAAGTCTACAGCCTAAAGCCTTAGCTTCAGAAGTAACTGATTCATCAACCTATCTTTGATAACACTTTTAAAGTATATAACCTAACTGGCCAGATAAGCCAAAACTTATATAGATTGAAAGATAATAAAAAATTAATTCACAAACTAAGCATGTATTGCAGTTCAAATTTCAAAGTCTAATTACATCTTTACTGAAATATAGGAAACCACGTCATCACAATGTTGATCAAAATGCATAAAAATGAACTATGTCTCCTTTTCATGTATAGAAAATGAAGTCTCATGAATATTCAGTATACTTATAAAATAAACCATTATTTTATCTATCAGTACATTTTTAGTGAAACTTATGGTATTTATTTATTTAGTAACCATAACTTAGGAAATTAGTAGCATAGGTTAAGAGAAAATTCAATTCATTAATCCATCAATTTTTTATTATTCTGCTATCACTTTTGCTATTAGCTAGCTTTTGATCTTCAGTCATTATGTAAAATACATACTGCTTTGTACTAAACTATAATGTATAACATATATTTTTGAAGTAGAATTTCACAACTCACTATAAGTAACAAATCTTACTTAATGCTTTACTTCCCTTTTCTAAATTTTTAACCTACCTCTGTCAAACAGGACCTCCTGGTTTAACATGATTAAAACAATTTTTTTCCAAGTTGCTGGCAAATCACTTGCTTTTCTTTCTATGCCATCTTCAAAAATTGAGAGTTACCATCTTTTTAAAAAATAGATAAAGAAAAACAAGATGCGATCACTTGACCATAAACTGTCCATAACATATGAGTTCATCAACATGAATCAATTAGAGATCAAAAGGAGGTTGCAGAGAAGGAGTAAGGGCCTGGCACTTTGCAAAGTACTACAAGATGGAGCCATTACAAGAGTTAAGTCCAGTGATAAGCTGAAACTACGTATTGTACATCCTTATCTAATATTCAGAATAACCCTTTAGTGCCAAATCGAAAGGAGGCTCTGAACTGAAAATACACCAATAAGTAAGCTTTTGTTGTATAAACTGTAATCAAATGCTGAATACATCTCTGCTTATCAGGTTGAAAAATAAAGGTTGCTAAAATGAGCAGAATTTCAATGTCCTCTCTCTACATGATTCAAGGAGACATAAATTATTATACAAATATAAAATCTTTGATCGCATTACAGCAACATATTATTTTGAAAGTGTTATAAGCAATTTATTAGCTTTTCAAAACATGCCTTAGACTTTGAGGTTATATTTTAAACAAAACCCCAATTACAATTTGCTAATACGGTCTTACTATTCAACATATTTTTGACATTGCATAATATCTTACTCTAGTAATAAAAAGATATCAGTTCAATAAAATAGATTTATAAGTTAGTCATTTCCTATTGTTTAAAATTACCTTACTGATAACCTATCTCCTTCCTAAATGCATCTGTGATGGCCTACATACCATAAAACTGGAAGCAACACAATAAAATATTAAAAATTACAACTTGCAGGAATGGCTGGCTTAGGAAAGCTATAAGAATTGAGTTAAAAACTAAATTCTGGAACTCTTATTTTGAAGAGTGAAAAAAGTAAATATTGTTATCAGTAACAAACTAGGAAGAAGAATCCTAACTCCTGTTACAGAAGAAAACTCTTTGCATATGTTCACTGAATTTACAAAAATAAAAAAGAAACAAGAACAAATTGTGTATACATATATATATATATATTACTTTACTAAACACATTAGAAAGTGTGGGGAAAAGAGGCAATTCTATGGAGTAAGTCTGAAATAAGTGGATAGGAAGAGAGTCTAGATATGAAATCTCTAAATTCCTTATAATTCAAGAATAATTAAAAGTTAATGTTTCATTTCATCTAGTCTGACAGCAGATTAAAGGTAGAAATATCCTCACTGGGAACTTACCAAGAACCCAACGTACAAGTACTCTGTGTACTGTTTTAAAGAAAATGTTTCAGATGCCAAGCATTTGTAAAATTTCAGTTCAGTACAGTTCAGTAACTCAGCCATGTCCAGCTCTTGATGACATCGTAGATTGCAACAAGCCAGGCTTCCCTGTCCATCACCAACTCCAGAGCTTGTTCAAACTTATGCCCATCGAGTCGGCGAAACCATCCAACCATCTCATTGTCACTCATTCCTTTCTCCTCCTGCCTTCAATCTTTCCCAGCATCAGGGTCTTTTCAAATGAGTTAGCGCTTCGCATCAGGTGGCCAAAATATTGGAGTTTCAGTTTCAGCATCATCGTTTCAATGAATGTTCAGAACCAATTTCCCTTAGAATCAACTGGTGGGATCTCCTTGAGTCCAAAGGACCCTGAAGTGTCTTCTGCAACACCACAGTTCAAAAGAATCAATTCTTTAGTGTTCAGCCTTCTTTATGGTCCAACTATCACATTGATTCATGACTACTGGAAAAATCATAGCTTTGACTAGACGGACCTTTGTTGGCAAAGTAATGTCTCTGCTTTTTAATATGCTGTCTATATTCGTCATAGCTTTTCTTCCAAGGAGCAAGAGTCTTTTAATTTCAAAGCTGTATTCACAAACTTCAGTGATTTTGGAGCCCAAGAAAATAAAGTCTGTCACTGTTTCCATTGTTTCCCCATCTATTTGGCATGAAATGATGCGACTGGATACATACTATGATCTTAGTTTTTTGAATGTTGAGCTTTAAGCCAACTTTTTCACTCTCCTCTTTCACTTTTGTCAAGCGGCTCTTTGGTTCTTCTTCGCTTTCTGCCATAAAGGTAGTGTCATCTGCATATCTGAGGTTATTGATATTTCTCCCGGCAATCTTGATTGTACTTGTGCTTCATCCAGCCTGTCATTTTGCATGATATACTCCGCATATAAGTTAAATAAGCAGGATGACAATATACAGACTTGATGTATTCCTTTCCCAATTTGGAATGAGTCTGTTTTTCCATGTCCATTTCTAAATGTTGCTTCTTGACCTGCATACTGATTTCTCAGAAGGCAGGTCAGGTGGTCTGGTATTCCTATCTCTAGAAGAATGTTGCATAGTTTGTTGTGATCCACAAAGGCTTTGGCATAATCGATGAAGTACAAGTTTTTCTGGAACTGTCTTGCTTTTTCTATGATCCAAGAGATGTTGGCAATTTGATCTCTGGTTCCTCTGCCTTTTCAAAATCCAGCTTGAACATCTGGAAGTTCGTGGTTCACGTATTGTTGGAGCTCAGCTTGGAGAATTTTGAGCATTACTTTGTTAGCATGTGAAGGTGAAGGTAAAGTCGCTCAGTCGTGTCCGACTCTTTGTGACCCAGTGGACTGTAGCCCACCAGGCTCCTCCGTCCAGGGTATTCTCCAGGCAAGAATACTGGAGTGGGTTGCCATTTCCTTCTCCAGGGGATCTTCCCGACCCAGGGATTGAACCTAGGTCTCCCGCATTGGAGGCAGATGCTTTAACCTCTGAGCCACCAGGGAAGCATGTGAGATGAGTGCAATTGTGCAGTAGTTTGAGCATTCTTTGGCATTTCCTTTTTTGGCGATTGGAATGAAAACTGACCTTTTCCAGTCCTGTGGCCACTGCTCAATATTCCAAATTTGCTGGCATATTGAGTGCAGCACTTTCACAGCATCACCTTTTAGTTTGAACTAGCTCAACTAGAATTCCATCACCTCCACTAGCTTTGTTCATAGTGATGCTTCCTAAGGCCCACTGGACTTCACAGTCCAGGATGTCTGGCTCTAGGTGAGTGAGCACACCATCGTGGTTATCTGTGTCATAAAGATTTTTCATGTATAATTCTTCTGTGTATTCTTGCCATGTTTTTTTAAATATCTATGCTTCTGTTAGGTCCATACTATTTTTTTCTTTGCATGAAATGTTCCCTTGGTAGTTCTAATATCTTGAAGAAGAGTTCTCTAATCTTTCCCATTCTATTGTTTTCCTCTATTCCTTTACATTGACCATTGAGGAAGACTTTTTTATATCTCTCCTTGCTATTCTTTGGAACTCTGCATTCAGATGGATATATCTTTCTTTTTCTTTTTTGCTTTTAGCTTCTTGTCTTTTCTCAGCTATTTGTAAGGCCTCCTTAGACAACCATTTTGCTTTTTTGCATTTGTTTTCCTTGGGATTAGTTTTGATCACTGCCTCCTGTACAATGTTATGAACCTCCATCCATAGTTCTTCAAGCACTCTGTCAGACCTATCCCTTGAATCTATTTATCACTTCTACTGTATAATCATAAGGGATTTGATTTAGGTCATACCTGAATGGTCTAGTTGTTTTCCCTACTTTCTTCAATTTAAGTCTGAATTTTGCAATGAGGAGACAAATTTTGATTTCATAAAGTGAACTGCCCACTTGAGTTTTGTCTAGGTTTCTAGCTACATTAAAGTCAGTTGCAGGAATCGCTTTAGACGGGGTCTATATTTTGTCCCCTGCAAAATAATTAGAGCTGTTCATATTGTCAGTTAAAATATCAAAGTTCTATTATTTTTACTAAAGGAGGTCATTAAATATTATCTCTACCCTTGAGAAATGAAAATATGGGTTCTGTTATATCTGGACCCTCATCTTCCCCTGACGCAAAGAAGAAATGTCCATTCTCCAAGCCAAGACCAATCTTTTCACAAGTGCCTGTGGATTTCACTCTCTCCTCTTTTCTCTAATACTATACTCTTATCATTTTTTCCTTTCTATTCCTAAGTATCTGTTGGTTATTACGAGTGAAATGACACAGAACATACAAGACATACAAAAGACAGACAGGACACCACTCGAGGAACAACTGGGCAAACTAATTGCCGTTTATTATTATAAAGCCCTCCTTAGGCAGAATTCCAGACTGTAAGAATAAGCCTTTTCAGTATAGTGCAGGTGCATACATGTTATCGTACAGCAAAGGGGAGTGAAATCTCTGTCTACTGCAGAGTCTGCCCAAAGCCCTCATCTCCTTCTTATCTCAAGAAGGGAATGCTCCCTCATTTGCAAGGGACCATTAAACTCAAGGCTGTGTCCAGACTCTTTGGCAGAACGCCTCGTATGCAAGGACGCTCAGCCTGAGCAGAGAGACCCGTTTGTAGGCACATCTCTGCTACCCTATTAACCCTTCAGTATCCTTTCATTTTTATTGTTTTAATTTTTCTACTGGTTTTGAACTAGAATATTCAACTAGTTCTAGTTTCTCTCTTAATTTTTGTTTTTTAATTTTCTCTTTGCCCACACCTCCCTTCAGTTACAGATTCCTCTCACTATTTTATTTTTGTAGGCAGGTTTGAGATTGATGTTGGGAAAATAACTAAGGAGTTCATTCATCTAAAGACTTCTGTTTTTATTTATGAGTTCAGGAAAGAATGGGTCAGAATTTTGAAAATAGTTGATAAATTTGAAACAAGCATCATGAAGACAACAAAATGTGCTTACTAGCAATACATACTCAGGTTTTTGAGATATTAGAATGGCCATAGCTTTTACCCACTCTCTCATTCTAATTATTATATATGTTGAGAACTTGATGTCTTTGGTAAAGAATAAGACAAGTGAAAAGAATCCACTTAATTACACTGTAATTTTGATGATGAAAACTAATTCTCAAACTTGGGATCTCAATAAGTACCTCATATCTATTTTAACTTATACTTCCATATTAGAACTTATTTAAATATCAACCAAGTGGTTATTACTGATAAGCTTTTGAATTTCTAAAATTTTTATGACTGGCTTGAATAAATATTCCTTCACAGTTTTAGTTCCACAAGATTTTAAATGAAAAATTTAACTTTGTGCAATTAGGTCATTTTAACATGTGTGACTCTGTGTTCAAAATGCAAGAATATGAAGATTGTGCTTTCTGGATTGAGATGTAGTCACACTCAAAACAAGAAGAAGGGGATGAGGAGGAGAAAACAGCAGAAGTAGATTGAGGATCCAATGCAAAAGAAAGTTAGACAGTAGACTTCCCTAGTGGTGCAGGTTGTAATTAGCCTCCAATTAAAATAAATAAATTATAACAAATAAATAATAAATATCAACTATACTCCAGTAAAATTTATATATATATATTTTTTAAAAAAATCCACCTGCCAATGCAGGGGACATGGGGTTGACCCCTGGTCCAGGAAGATCTCACATGCCTCAGGGTAACTGAAACTGTGCACCACAAATCTTGAGCCTGGGCGGCACAGCGACTGAAGCCCATGCACCCTCGAGCCCGTGCTCTGCAACAAGAAGAGCCGCCTTCATGAGAGTGCCACACACCTCGACTAGAGAGCAGCCCCTGCTCACCAAGGCTAGAGAAAGCCTGCACACAGAAACGAAGGACCAGAGTAGCCATGAATAAATAATGGGTTTTTTTTGAATTTTAAGATTTTTTAAAAATTTTTTAAAAAAAGATACAGGGTGATTGGTAGGATCTACATAAGCTCCAGTCCCTGATTCCAGTTTTTCTTGACATAAATCCCAACCTGAGGAAACTATAAAATTCTTCTTTAAAACCTCCTTTTTAGTTAAGCTTATTAAACTTTTTCTTTCCAAATTATTTGCAAAGATAAGATTTTCAAAACAGTTGCTTCTATGAGCTGTTTCTACTTGCTCACCTCATATCAGTCGAAGGACTACAGTCTCCCTTTCACCTCTAGTGCTTAAGCAATATCAAAAGGAGCATCTTCTATTATAGTCCATCAAAAATGATGCCACATTCTAGTTTCCTTCATAAGTGGACCATTCTTTCACATGCTTTTATTTAACTTGGAGTTTTTCCTCATACTATTCTTTCTTCTTTTCCCAAAACCTGCAAATGTATTCCTTTCTGAGGCTCTGAGGAGGAACACTCCAGGGTGATTCGAAGGGGAGACGGAGTAGGCAAGGATATTTATTTATTAATATAAGATTAGATTAGGAAGAAATAGCACAGTAGGAAAATTAAGTGGAGAAAAGAGGCTGAATAACTTGGTTTACGTGGAAAGCCAATAAAGTTCCAGACAAGAGCTTGCACCATCTACGTTAGGCCACCAGCATCCGTTTGAATATCGGAGAGTGCCCCACCTTGGGCTCTCTCTCTTACGGATCTTAGAAGCCGGGACAAGTAAGTAGACATGACGAGCCTCCACGCCCCAGAAGGGAATTCAGCCTGAAATTAGAGTAAAGAGGAGACGGGGGAAACCAGTCCTTCCAATGACTGCCCCCCCTCTATTGTCCTTCAGGCCTTTTATACTTTTGATTATACATAGAGATCAATGGGTAATACAAAGTTATGCAGTGTTAGCAACCCAGACTCTTACCAAAACCAGGCTTTTCTCTCTGCATACAAGTCTTAGGTGATTTGCATCATCTTCCGGCCAAAAGGGCCAATTAACATTTTACAGCCTTTTTTCTGATAAGGGTTTGTCAACCAGAAGACTTACTTGTGTTGTTCTTCCCTAAGTCTGGTGTCACTCTCAGAAAGCACTAAATAAAGTTACATTCTTACATAACAAAGATACAGCAATTTATAACAAGTAAAAGGAGTACAGTGATTATAACAAAAGAAAAGTAATTAACTCAAAAGTCTAGTGTTGTTAACATCAAAACTACTATATATCCTTTTCCATATCCCATTTACATTAACATCCTCCCAGGTGCCTAAAAGATAAAGAATATGGAGGCCTGGCAGCAATCATTGAGTCAACAGTGAAATCCTGTCACCAATATGATTTTGGGCTCTTTAGAAAAGGCTCTGTATCTTTAAGATGTTTTTAAGCTTTGTGCCTCTCGCGGTTGGGGGGCTGTAAGCAATTCACAAGCTGTAAGAGGTCGAGGGAACCTGTTGGGCAAGCTAGAGAGCTATCAGAGGGGTTTAACTGAAACATCCCTTTCAAATGCAGAAGACTGAAGCCCTGATTTGACTTTTTCCAGAGAATATCAGAAGAGTGGAAAAGCAGGCAGATTTTTTTTTATTTTTTTTATTTTTTTTAATTTTTTTTATTTTTATTTTTTTTTTAGTTTTTTAGTTTTTTAAATTTTAATATCTTTAATTCTTACATGCATTCCCAAAAATGAACCCTCCTCCCACCTCCCTCCCCATAACATCTCTCTGGGTCATCCCCATGCACCAGCCCCAAGCATGCTATATCCTGCGTCAGACATAGACTGGCGATTCAATTCTTACATGATAGTATACATGTTTGAATGTCATTCTCCCAAATCATCCCACCCTCTCCCTCTCCCTCTGAGTCCAAAAGTCCGTTATACACATCTGTGTCTCTTTCCCTGTCTTGCATACAGGGTCGTCATTGCCATCTTCCTAAATTCCATATATATGTGTTAGTATACTGTATTGGTGTTTTTCTTTCTGGCTTACTTCACTCTGTATAATCGGCTCCAGTTTCATCCATCTCATCAGAACTGATTCAAATGAATTCTTTTTTATGGCTGAGTAATACTCCATTGTGTATATGTACCACAGCTTTCTTATCCATTCATCTGCTGATGGACATCTAGGTTGTTTCCATGTCCTGGCTATTATAAACAGTGCTGCGATGAACATTGGGGTACATGTGTCTCTTTCAGTTCTGGTTTCCTCAGTGTGTATGCCCAGCAGTGGGATTGCTGGGTCATAAGGTAGTTCTATTTGCAATTTTTTAAGGAATCTCCACACTGTTGTCCATAGTGGCTGTACTAGTTTGCATTCCCACCAACAGTGTAGGAGGGTTCCCTTTTCTCCACACCCTCTCCAGCATTTATTGCTTGCAGATTTTTGGATCGCAGCCATTCTGACTGGTGTGAAGTGGTACCTCATTATGGTTTTGATTTGCATTTCTCTAATAATGAGTGATGTTGAGCATCTTTTCATGTGTTTGTTAGCCATCCGTATGTCTTCTTTGGAGAAATGTCTATTTAGTTCTTTGGCCCATTTTTTGATTGGGTCGTTTATTTTTCTGGAATTGAGCTGCATAAGTTGCTTGTATATTTTTGAGATGAGTTGTTTGTCAGTTGCTTCATTTGCTATTATTTTCTCCCATTCAGAAGGCTGTCTTTTCACCTTGCTTATATTTTCCTCAGATTCTTATTTTGGGGGGTACATGCTCAGGAAATACCAGGGGGGAAACCTGAGGTCTGATTAGCCTTGCCATCAGAGCTCTGCCGCATGACCTTGCCACGGGTGGAATTCCTCACGCTGGCTCCCGGCAGTCTACTCTCCTGAAACCCAACTACATACACATAAGTGCTCAGGCCCTGCTGTCTTGACACGGTTAATACCTATTCACTCTAAAGTTCTCCATTTTACTATCACTTCCATGTTAAGACCTTCTCTGACTCTATCCACATAAATTAAATTTCCTTGTTTTACTCTCATAGCATGCTATACTTCATAGAAATAATCACAATTTGTAATCATTTAATGTCTGTCCAAACCCCTACTCATTCGAAAAGCTATGGACCCCTTTAAAAAGCTATGGACTCCTTCCTCGAGGAAGGATATTATATTTATTTAACCCTATATGTTCTATGCTTTTCCTCTATTTCATACTTAAAACATGGCAATTGTTATCCTGTCCTCCACTGTCTCCTGGATAAACGGCAACACTTCCTGTCTAATTTAAATACAGATTTATGTTTATTAGCCAAGATATTGTCCGTACTGATCTATTCTTTTGTTATAAGGGGAGTATTTGAGGGTGTTAATTCTTTCAAATATGTATTTCCCAGATCACAAACGGAAAATAGTTTTCTTCTTGTATGTCAATGTTTATCTACTAGTATTGACTGCCTATAATGCAATCTTGAGATGAACTCAAGCTGAGGTTAGGTTCAACAGGAAAGAGTACTGAGATAGATAAGCTCTCCCTGCTATGAACAAAGGAAAAATCAGTGGGGTGTACTTCTTAATTTTCATATTTGACAGCTTCGGCCTAGTAAAATTATATTACCATGGTGCTAACTACATATCTAGTTGATTAGCTGTCTTAACTGAATTATTATTGAGATTGAGTTTCAAGATCTTAGTATTTTACTAGTTTGAAAGAAAAACAGGCATGAATTTCAATTTCCAGATTTAGTCTAAATGCTTCAACAGCCTGAATCCATTCAAAAGGCCTCTTTGAGTAACTCAATGGGTGGATACTAGTTTGAATATCCTATTACTAAATCAAGGCTCAGGAGAATGTAATGGCCTCTGGAACTCTGGCTCTGAAGTTCCTTAACCTCACAAGTTTCATTTGACCATCTGGAAAATGAACATTATAAAACCTTACATGAGTAACTATTAAATGAAACTACATAATAATTTAAAAGTTACACTTAATTACACTTTTGTGGAAGCAAATTTTTAATACGGATTTAATCTTGGTGTGATGAAGTAAGTGGCAAAACATCAAAAACTGATAGCTTAGACACAATTTCTAAAAATAAATAACCACTTTGATTTGAAGCAGTAATGTATGTTAGCAAAGAGAAGACTGAGCCTTGGATTTGATTCCAGGAAAGATCTTAATAGTCTCATTTGGAATTAATATCACTTAACTCTTAGAACTGGAGAAGGCAATGGCAACCCATTCCAGTACCCTTGCCTGGAAAATCTCATGGACGGAGGAGCCTGGTAGGCTGCAGTCTCCGGGATTACTGTGGGTTGGACATGACTGAGCAGCTTCGCTTTCACTTTTCACTTTCATGCATTGGAGAAGGAAATGGCAACCCACTCCAGTGTTCTTGCCTGGAGAATCCCAGGGATGGGCGAGCCTGGCGGGCTCCCATCTATGGGGTTGCACAAAGTCGGACATGACTGAAGCGACTCAGCAGCAGCAGCAGCAGCAGCAACTCTTACAAAGTAGAACTCAGTAATTCAGGTTTCATTATGTAAACATTTCTGGCATTCCATTTACTTTATGGGCATAAACAGCTGGCAAAGCAATAGAAGAACAGGATTATCTGAATATTAATTCTTGGCCTAATTCTTGCAATGGCTTGAAGACAGAAGTAAATGTTTCAATCTGTTGTGCACTACTTAAAATTAGGATTTTTCTTCTTGAAAAAAATATAGTAACTTTAAGGTAAAATATGTTGGAGCTCATTATTATGACTTGTGATACAAATGAACAACATTAAGAAAGTAAGCAAACACAGGTATCAGTCAGCCCTACTCCCACGTTATAGTCTTGACATTATTGTTAAATAATACCTATGCTGCTGCTGCTATCACTTCAGTCATGTCTGACTCTGTGTGACCCCAGAGACACAGCCCACCAGGCTCCCCCGTCCCTGGGATTTCCAGGCAAGAACACTGGAGTGGGTTGCCATTTCCTTCTCCAATGCATGAAAGGGAAAAGTGAAAGTGAAGTTGCTCAGTTGTGTCCAACCCTCAGCGACCCCATGGACTTCAGTCTTCCAGGCTCCTCTGTCCATGGGATTTTCCAGGCAAGAGTACTGGAGTAGGGTGCCATTGCCTTCTCCGAATAATACCTATACCCTTCAGTAATCTTGGTTCAAGCATCTCAGTTTCTATCTGTTCCTAGGTCCCTTTAGTACTATAATCCCAATAACTTCTTAAATTCCCATCTATAATTTAAGAGGGGACCTATAATAAACTGATTATACAAATTTTCACTCTGTTCTCCATTTTACACATTATCCAGACTAGCTTCCATGCTTCTTCACTAAAATCCCTTGCATAGAATTAAAAACTATTCCAGGCTAAGTCTCAACTCTAATTAAATCCAGCTCACTATCTATTTCAGGCTTCCCAGGTGGCACTAGTGGTAAAGAAGCCACCTGCCAATCCTGGTGTTGTAAGAGATGCAGGTTCAATCCCTGGGTTGGGAAGATCCCCTGGAGGAGGGCATGGTAACTCACTCCAGTATTCTTGCCTGGAGAATCCCATGGTCAGAGAAGCCTGGTGGGTTACAGTCCATAGGGTCACAGAGTTGGACAAGACTGAAGCGACTTGGCATGCATGCACATCCACTTCATACATGTGTGCCCTATGCAGTTAGGCTGCCCACAAGTTTATAACCACAAACATGATGTGGACCCTGGTGCAGGAGTAAATCTACTACCATTTCCTATCTGCTCAAAGTTCCAAGACCTCTTCTTTCATCCTCACCTCAGACCATGACTTTCTTCCAATTTTACTGAAACACACAAATAACAAGAGTCCTTTTTTCTATTCAAACACTTGAATTCAAAAACTGTATCTGTCTGCTTACATTCACGATTCTTATTAGATGAACCATTTGTGCCCCTATTTAAAATCAATCGCTCTAATGTCCACTAGATTGTGTTCCTTTTATCAAAGGAATAACAGTCCATCACTGTGGCAACTTTCTCCTATTTTCCCCACAAAATAATGATTTTTTTGACTACATTTTTCTTATCCACAAAATTTACTTTTATCATCTTTAAAAAGTAAAATAAGCAAACAGAATTGCTTGACCCATAACCCCATCTAGCTACAACACTTCTCTCCACGCACTTTTATAGCAAACCTTCTTGAAATTTATATCACTATTTGCTGCCTCCTCCTACTCTCTCTCGAACTTATCCCAACTAAGCTTTTACCTTACCACTCTTTGAGGCTTTCACCTCACCACTACCAGCACCATTCTTGACAATGTGCCCAAGGAATTCCATATTGCTGAATCGAATGATCGATTACCAGTCCTCTTATTACTTGATAGATCAGCAAAGTGTGATATAACCAGTGTCAATGACCACCCTTCAGTCTTCTTTGCTAGACCCTCTTCGTCTAACTAATATCTCAGTGCTGGAGTATATATGAACTCAAGCTTCTATACTCACCCCCTACATGGGCTCAGTTAGTGCTGTATTTTAAAATTTCATCTATAAATTATTTCCAAATGTATAGCTCTATTAAATAACTTTACCTTGAACCCTAGGCTTGTGGTTCCAATTATCTACTTGACTTATCCACCTTCACATCTAATAGGCACCCCACATTTTAACTGTCTGATACCAAACTCCCAGTGTTATCCCCAAAACATGATTCCCCTAACAACCTTTTACAGCTCAAGTAGTAGCAACTCCAACTGTCCAGTTGATCAGGACAAAAACCCAGAATCATATTTGACTCCTTTTTTAATTTCACAGCCCAATCAACACATTAGCTAATCCTATCAACACATTAGCTAATCCTACTAATCTACCTTCAAAACATCACCTTAATCTCTGTCTTTTTCTTGAGTCCATTTCTGCATGATCAAGGAATAATCATCTCTGATCAAAACTAGTGCAAAAGCAGTCAATATGGTCTGTCTCTCTTCTACTACTATCTCCCTTGCTCACTTGGTTCCAGTCACACTAACTTCCTAGATGACAGTGAAACAGGAGAGGGCAGACTTCTGTTCAGTGCCTTTGCCCTTGCTGTTTCCTCTGCCCAGCCTGTTCTTCCCTGAGATATCCACCTGCCTCATTTCCATCTACTCCTTCAGATATTTCTTCAAATATCCCTTCTTGGTAAGGCCTTTCCTATCTAATATTATATCCCATCATCCCACTATGTATCCTTAGCAAACATTTTATATGTGTATATATGATATATATTTGATATATGAGTAAATTCAATATGGTATGTCAGAGACAAGCATTATTTTTCAAAGCCAGATACATTAATTAATCGAAGCATCAACCCCTGATATGGTCGATCACATGCCTTTGGCATCTTTTACTGTTCTTCTTGGCCTGACAACTTAATTACATAAACAAAAGTTTCTACTTTGTAAATAATATTGAATATATTAATATATGATTAATAAAGATACTGCATTAGGTTCAGAAGAAAAACATAATAGGTCTGAGATCATGAACTTAATAGAATTTAGATTTTATAATTAAGGTTTCAATCAGACTCTAATTCACATTTTTCATCTTTAAAAGAATGTAAGCTTTAAGAAAAAAACAATAGATTATTTTCTTCTACAATTTCTTATGCTGCTGCTGCTGCTAAGTCGCTTCAGTTGTGTCCGACTCTGTGCGACCCCATAGACGGCAGCCCACCAGGCTCCCCTGTCCCTGGGATTCTCCAGGCAAGAACACTGGAGTGGGTTGCCATTTCCTTCTCCAATGCACGAAAGTGAAAAGTGAACATGAAGTCGCTCAGTCCTGTCCGACTCTTAGTGACCCCATGGACTGCAGCCCACCAGGCTCCTCCATCCATGGGGTTTTCCAAGCAAAAGAGTACAGGAGTGGGGTGCCATTGCCTATAATAGGGCATTTTTCCTGTTGTGGTTTGGTCTCATCTGACTCTTTTGTGACCCCCATGGCCTGTAGCCTACCAGACTCCACTGTCTGTGGTATTTCCCAGGCAAGAACACTGGAGTGGGTTGCTATTTCCTTCCCCAAGGGAGCTTCCCAACCTAGGGATCAAACCCACATCTCCAGCTTTGAAGATGGATTCTTTACCACTGAGCCACCAGGGAAGTCTCCATAGTAGTGTGTTATTTTGATCAAATTAAATAAAATCGGTACCAAATCAAAAGTTTTGGTAGTAGCAAACACTACTTTCCAAAATGTTATTTGCTTTCATAAATCATCAATGACATCATCAAATATAAGAAAAAAAATGCAAGGGTTGACCTGAATGAAGTTTTTAAGGCTACATTTGCCAGCCACATCAGTGATCCAAAATAGTCCTCTCAAATTTTATTATTCATTAGAATCACATGAATGGCTGGCTAAAATGTAGATGACTATAAACCTCATCCCCAAGTTTTTGACTCAGTAAATCTGGCATGATGCCTGATAACATCAGTTCTCCAGGGGATATTAGCTCAGAAACCACACTTTGAAAATCACTGGCTTAAACTACCTTACAAACTTACTAAAAGATAAACTCTTTCCAGAAAATAAGCAAACAAAAAAAAACTCCCACTTTGTCCATGCTAAGGCTAAGGAGATGGTATTCAACTTTTTGTTCACTGGTTGGTGTTAGAGTGTCCTTTTGCCTTGTATGGTATTTAGACCACTCTTAACAATGACACCACTAAAACAAAGGAGTTTTAGGGCAACACAGCTTTAGGACATGTATCCAGTGATATTGCAATGTCCTAGATTTTGCAGCTACTATCGTGTGCGTGGGCTCCATGTGCAGTCTTACGAGTCTCTACTGTGTTACTACTGCAAACAGAAATCCAGGATACAATGAACAGAACTTTTAGAGTGTCATGAAGAATTACATCAAAATCAAAGCAATAGCACTTCAGAGAGTCTGATTATGTGGTGTTATTCTTGATTTGCTAACTAGATGTGCAGCTGAATCTTATAAAATCCAATTGCCAACATAGAGAAAAAGTCCTTAATTTCTCCCTCATAGCCTCTACTTTCCACTGACATTTTGCTCTTAAAATATGTCTTCCGACTTAATCTAGATGATTTTTACAACCACCATCATTTCTCTTCACACCCTTTTCAAGATTAAAGGGGCTATGAACAGAAACAGAAATATAAGACTATGCTGTGTACTACTGACTGGAAAGTAGTGTGTGTGATTCACTATAAGGTAGAGCTTGATTGAGAAAAATGAGACTCTGGCACATACAAGGTTTATCTCTTTCTGTTATTTACAGTTCTTGGTAAGCAGGCAACTGAGAAGACAGCTCCTAAAATGAGCACAGTACATCATAGATAGCTATCATGACTGAGTCTACTCCAAAGGTAACGTTTGTTTCCACTATTGCTCTTAATCCTAGTTTAAGCCACTTCTTTCACTGTACTCCCATTCACTGCAGTCTGTTAGAAGATAATACAATATCATTTTATTTTTCTAAACTCGAATTTTAAAGGTAATAAACTAAGGTAACTGTATTCAAAACAGTGATAGCATTCTCATCTATAAATTTTATATAGCAACATATACAAGTACTAAGATTTTCAAAATACGTAGTGCTTTTTCATCAAAAATGATGACAGAAGAGGAACATTAAAGTGACTGCTATACAATCCCCTGAGATATAATGGCACACAGTTATGAAGATGAGCACCTTCGTCTGGGCTCACAAAATGTTAATACATATCTTCTGTGGTAGTTTAATTTCTAGATTTAATTCTGAATCTATTTTTTAAATTAATGTCTTGGCGGTTGTTATAAAATTAATGCCTGAAGTACAATCGGGGGGAAAAATTCAAAACCAGAATTTGCATAGAAATAAAGGACTGAATGTGATCTACATGTTATTCTGATTGTACAGAATTACTGAGCATATGATGTACTAGAAGAACACTATAGTTTTACAAAACTCAGATGCTACCATGACTTTTACTCACAAAAGAAAGGGTATCCTACATGAGAAAATTAAAAGTATTGATTTAATAACCATGCCAAGTTAATCATGAGTTTGGCACTCTTTATCTTTCTCTATGGTGTGACATTAAAAATAAAATCCAAGGACCTAAATGGAGTATCTTAATGTGTGGAAGTTAATGAAAAGTCAAGATACTGAAATAGAGAATAAAATTTTCTTTGATGTATATGACAAAAAACCCTTGATCGTCAGCTCCTATCTAGTGAGCTTCTCCATTCCTTGGGAATAAGTGAAAAAAATAAATCCATGAACCTCATGAAAAATACCAATAATAAAATCTCAGATGGTTTAAAACAAACAAAAGCAGACTAAGATTTCAGTCATTATTGACTATATCATAAGAAGGAAATACAATACCATAAAATTTAAAAAAATAACTTTTTCATGAAAAGAAAACACAAAGTTTACCTTCCAGTGATTTCCCATCAATAACAGAGAGTAAAATCTCTGCCATGATTCTAAACAAAGTTGTTATATCCAACATGGCTGCTTATGTCCAAAGCAGTGGAAAGCAATTCAGTAAAGGACTACTGGGGACTCATTTATCCCTTTGTATGTATGTGTTTTTTTGATATTCCACTTCATTTTTTAAATGATTGAGGATGCATTCACAGTTGCAGTGTAACAAGATAAAAAGTGGATGGGGAAATAAGGGCATGGAAAAATAAAGATTGGAAGATAATAGGAAGTAGGAAAAGATACAGAGACATACAAGATGATATAGATAGTGGTAATCTGTATTAGTTATAGATACAGATATAGATATTGATAGAAGAAAATGACAATGCACTCCAGTTTTCTTTCCTGGAAAATCCCATGGATAGAGGAGCCTGTTGGGCTACTACAGTTCATGAGGTTACAGTCAGACATGACTGATCATGCACAAACTACTACGTTACAGTACAAACATCATCAACTTCTACCGTTACCAAAAGCGGGTAACAAATTTGCCTGTAGGCTTAAATTTTTTGAAAAAAATTACATTTTATAAAATTGTCAATATTATGCAACCAGTAATGATTAAAAGCAAATGAATGTATTTCAACCATAGTAATTTCTCATTTGTTTCTAATATTCTTCAGATTTCTCTACGGTCCTCCCCTGAAAGTTCCCAAATTCTACCTTGGCAACTGGAAGACAACAGTGGAATTTTAAGTCCTTCCAAGTACATCATGCGAAATGCTGGGCTGGATGAAGCACAACCTGGCATCAAGTTTCCTGGGAGAAATATCAAGAATCTCAGATATGCAGATGGCACCGCCCATATGGCAGAAAGTGAAGAAGAACTAAAGAGCCTTTTGATGAAAGTGAAAGAGGAAAGTGAAAAAGTTGGCTTAAAACTCAGCATCAGAAAACTAAGATCATGGCATTCCGGTCCCATCACTTCATGGGAAATAGATGGGGAAAAAATGGAAACAGTGATAAGACTATTTTCTTGGGCTCCAAAATCACTACAGATGGTGAATGCAGCCATGAAATTAAAAGACTCCTGCTCCTTGGAAGAAAGCCTATGACCAACCTAGACAGAATATTAAAAAGCAGAGACATTACTTTGCCAACAAAAGTCCATCTAGTCAAAGCTATGGTTTTTCCAGTAGTCATGTATGGATGTGAGAGTTGGATTATAAAGAAATCTGAGCGCCGAAGAATTGATGCTTTTGAACTGTGGTGCTGGAGAAGATTCTTGGAAGTCCCTTGGACTGCAAGGAGATCCAACCAGTCCATCCTAAAGGAAATCAGTCCTGAATATTCATTGGAAAGAGTGATGCTGAAGCTGAAACTCCAATACTTTGGCCACCTGAGGCGAAGAACTGACTCATTGGAAAAGACCCTGATACTGGAAAGACTGAAGACAGGAGGAGAAGGGGACAATAGAGGATGAGATGTTGGATGGTATCACCGACTCAATGGACATGAATTTGAGTGAGCCCCAGGAGTTGGTGAAGGACAGGGAAGCCTGGCGTGCTGCAGTCCATGGGGTCACAAAGAGCCAGACATGACTGAGTGACTGATTTGACTGATTTTCAAGGTAAAATACTGCTTATAGGGCTTCCCTGGTGTTTTAGTGGTAAAGAATCCACCTGCCAATACAGGAGATATGGGTTCAATCCCCAATCCAGGAAGATTCTCACATGCTATGGAGCAGCTAAGCCTGTTTGCCACAACTATTGAGCCTGTACTTTAGAACCCAGGCACCAAAACCACTGAGCTCATGTGCCCTAAAGCCTGTGCTTCCAACAAGAGAAGCCACTGCAATGAGCAGCCTGCACACAGCAACTAGAGAGTGGCTCTCACATGCCACAACTAGAGAAAAGCCTGCACAGCAATTAAGACCCTACACAGTCAGGTGTAGGGTCTTAATTATATTTTTGATCTATGGAGGACCTTAATATATTATTTTCTATACCTTTCTCACATCATCACTATTTATTCATGTACATTTCAAGTTATCATTACTATCCAGAGGAAATCAAAAATTATATTTAGTATGTTTTTTCACAGGAAAGAAAAAAAAAACTGTCCATTTTGTATTAATAGTAAAAACAAAGAGTCAGATTAAAGATTGACTGCTAATGGGGTCAGGAGCCAGGGACTAAGCTGAGTAACACTGCTGCTTTTCCAGCTTTTATCTAAAGTACATGCTGGGAGGCTTTATCCACCCATTTAATCTCTTAAACTTTTAAATCTAATTTCTTCTTTTAAATCCTCTTTTCTTCTTTTGTTTTGTCTCCTAACCCTTGAAGTACTCTTAGATAAGCTCTTAGATTCAGTTGAAATAATCACTATTGATTCTGGTATTTCTCATAAAGTTTGAGAGCATGAAAACAAACTTAGATCACAAGCTGAAATAAATGTCACTGATCTAATAAAAACAATAAATGCATTTAATATTTAAGCCAACAATAGATATTTCCAGCAGAAAGTATACATTCGCTAACAGCAAACCTCCATAACGTTTACTAAATGTGTAACTAATCCTTATATACCCCTACATGGCAGATGCCACCATCCCCATTTTATAGGTAAGGGAATTGATGAGAGACTGATTAAACAGTTTGTCCAAAGTCACATAACTAGTGAGGAATGTAGCTGTGATTCTAATCCTAGCAGTCTGCTGCAGTCCCTGCTGGAAGCTCTAAAGTGCATCTCCTAAGAGGAAACTCTTAAAAGTCTGATCACCCTGTTCCATAAGCAACTTCCTAACCTTTACTGTCTGCTTGCTCATACACAGCTGCTCATACTCCTTATTAGCAGTTTAATGTTACCAATTAAAGCATTTAACATTTGCACAAAGGAGAACATTTTTGTTAGACATTACACAGGACTGGGTTCTGATAAATAGATTTTTATAGGTGGAAATGGGAGAAAGGCACTGCTGATGGAAGCAACGGAAACATCACTTTGCCAACAAAGGTACATAAGTCAAAGCTACAGTTTCTTCAGTAGTCATGTACAGATGTGAGATTTGGACCAGAAAGAAGGCTGAGCGCCGAAGAACTGATGCTTGCAAACTGTGGTGCTGGAGAAGACTCTTGAGAGTCTCTTGGTCAGCAAGGAGATCAAACCAATCAATTCTAAAGGGAATTAACCCTTACTATTCATTGGAAGGACTGATGCTGGAGCTTTAATACTTTGGCCACCTGATGTGAAGAGCCAAATAATTGGAAAAGACTTTGATGCTGGGAAAGAATGAGGGCAGGAGGAGGGGATGACAGAGGATGAGATGGTTGGATGGCATCATTGATTCCATGGACATGAGTCTGAGAAAACTCCAGGTGACGGCGAAGGACAAGGAGGTCTGGTGCACTAGAGTCCATAGTGTCACAAAGAGCTGGACATGACTGAACGACTAAACAACAATGGAAGAAACATCAGGAGCAGGAAAAAGCAGCAGAAAGATAGAAGAAGACCCTGGAGTGGCCGCCGCTGAGCATGGCCCCAGTGTGCGGTGCTAAGGGAGGTAGGACCAGACGGCGGGAGCCCTGAATTTCAAGAAAGAACACAAGCGGAAGTCGTAAAAGACTGTGGAGTCAGAGAGTCACATAAGACTTGTGAGTTACTGCAGAGTGATAAAAACCATTAGGGAAGGCTGAAGGCCAGAGGTCGAAGACCAATTAGGAAGTTATTCAGTTCAGTTCAGTCGCTCAGTCGTGTCTGACTCTTTGCGACCCCATGAATCACAGCAGGCCAGGCCTCCCTGTCCATCACCAACTCCCGGAGTTCACTCAGACTCACGGCCATCGAGTCAGTGATGCCATCCAGCCATCTCATCCTCTGTCGTCCCCTTCTCCTCCTGCCCCCAATCCCTCCCAGCATCAGAATCTTTTCCAATAAGTCAGTTCTTCACATGAGGAAGCTATTACAGTTATCCAAATTATTGGAAAAGAGAGTATGGGTCAGGTCAGCGACAATGTTAAGAGAAAGGAAGAAATGAATGCAAGAGAAACTGTAGAAGTAGAACTGACTTTTCTTGGTAGTTTCTTAGACTTTGTTTCTGAAACAGAGAAAAGAAAATTAAAAATTAATTCTAAAATGCCAAGACTAGTTGGTTGAAAAACATATGGAGCCATTAACCCATCAAAAGACATAAAAGAAAATGCTTATCAGTAATACAAGTTTAATTGTGGACATGACTAATGTGAGATGGTAGGACAAAATCTATGTAAAGTTCCTTATCAAATATTTGAGTATTGAACTCTCCAGAGATTGAAGGGGTAGATGTATACTTTAGAGGTGTCAATACAGATGGTAGTTGAAACTGGCAATAAATGACACGGCAGAAAAAAAAGGAAAAGAAAACAACATAGAAAAGAAAACCCGAGAAGCAATTCTCAAATATATACATTTAGAAGTAAAATGAGTTAGGAAAGAAATGCCAAAGGGTTAGGACTATCATACAGACACAAAAGAATAAATTTTCATAAAGATTTATAAAATTGAGTTTCTGTAACAAGGTCCTTAATTTCCAGAATACCCATAGGGGTTCTGTTTCCATAGTAGCCTGACTATGGTCTACTATGGATATTACAAAAACTGTGTGGAATCATGGCTCTAAGCACATAAATAGTGATTTTTTAAAATGAAGTCAATAAAGCTATCTTGTGAACTATTTAAAAAGAAGATAATGAGATAGAAAAATATGTGAAATGAGAAGAAACTACTTAATTTTATAACTAGGTAGCTTTTTAAAACAGAGATTCCAGAAGTGTATAAAAGTTATGTTGCCAGGCAGTGAACAGGCAGTGAGAAAATGTGAATATGGAATGTACACTTGTGGAAGTGAAAGCAAAGAGTAGGTTTACTGAGAGATATTACATAGGAAAATACAACACTATAAACATTTGTTATACTGTTATTTACTTTAATTGCTTTTGGTAGTCAGCATGTGAACCGTGTTCTGTGTTTGTGGGATATCCCACACTGTACACATTTTGGTGGGGACTTGAAACGCAGGAAAAATGAGACATATTCCCTTAACTCCCACCCTAGCAGCTAGGGTGAGAACACAGGACTGGGGTTTGTCCTTGCACACAGTTTTGTCCACAATTGATTATGGAATGTGCCACACAGACAAGTAGAGAGAACAATTTCTCTGAGGAACACCTGCAACATCCTGTTTCTAGAAGCCACAGAACCAAGTGCCAGCAACAGCAGCTGGTGTATAGCAGTGGTGATAATCCCACTTTTCAGGCCACTTCTAAAACAATTTGGGTGGAGTCCTGGCTGTGCTGTTCACTTTGGTTCTTTTCGGACTTTTGACCCTGCTTTTGTAGCCTTCCAGTTTGGAGAACTACTTGATATGCATTAAATATATAACTTAGCTGTGTCAATCAGATAGAATTTATTTCTGTTTCTTACAGCTAAGAATACTGTATGACATAAGATGTCATATGTCATAAGAGTATGACAAAAGATCAAGGAATTTTGCCTCTAGGAATTTTAGCCCTCTTTCTTGAGAATATTTGAAAAGCTTCAATATGGTATATAGGCTGGATAAGAATGCAAGTGAAAAAAAAAAGGGATTAATTTTATGGAGTAATGAAAATCCACAAGGACTTAAGGAGTTTGAGAACAAAGAGTAGGTTCATAAAAACAAAAGAGATTAAAGGAAATTTAACAGTTTAGTGTAGCAGGAGTCAGAAGTTATAATTCCATGCTTTCCATGCAACTACAAGGAATCAACCTGACCTTGCCACAAGCTGCACACACGTAAGGAGTGGCTGCCACGCGAACAGAAAAGAGAGAGTCCATATCTACATGTTAGTGCCACTGCCTCCCATCTAAATCTAGAAACAGCATTTCCTCAGCATCTGGATTTTAGTACAGCTTGTGGTTCTCCCTGACTGACTCGATACCACCTGATTTAATTTACATTCCTTTTAAATGTTTATATCCAAGTAACACTTACATATAGTAAAAACAAAAAGAAAAGCATGCAGTGAAAAACAGATTTCTGCTTCAATCTTCCACAGCTTTAGTCTTGTTCCCCAGAGGGAAATATCTCTACTTCTAGTTTTAATTCCTCTCAAGTAAATTAAAAAGAAGACCTTGAAAATCCCCCATTATGTACACTGAATGCAAAAGTAGGAAGTCAAGAAACACCTGGAGTAACAGGCACATTTGGCCTTGGAATGTGGAATGAAGCAGGGCAAAGACTAATAGTTTTGCCAAGAAAATGCACTGGTCATAGCAAACACCCTCTTCCAACAACACAAGAGAAGACTCTACACATGGACATCACCAGAAGGTCAACACTGAAATCAGACTGATTATATTCTTTGCAGCCAAAGATGGAGAAGCTCTATACAGTCAACAAAAACAAGACCAGGAGCTGACTGTGGCTCAGATCATGAACTCCTTATTACCAAATTCAGACTTAAATTGAAGAAAGTAGGGAAAACCACTAGACTATTCAGGTATGACCTAAATCAAATCCCTTATGATTATACAGTAGAACTGAGAAATAGATTTAAGGGTCTAGATCTGATAGATATAGCGTTCCTGATGAACTATGGACTGAGGTTAGTGACATTGTACAGCAGACAGGGATCAAGACCATCCCCATGGAAAAGAAGTGCAAAAAAGCAAAATGGCTGTCTGGGGAGGCCTTACAAATAGCTGTGAAAAGAAGAGAGGTGAAAAGCAAAGGAGAAAAGGAAAGATATAACTATCTGAATGCAGAGTTCCAAAGAATAGCAAGAAGAGATAAGAAAACATTCTTCAGCAATCAATGCAAAGAAATAGAGGAAAAGAACAGAATGGGAAAGACTCGAGATCTCTTCAAGAAAATTAGAGATACCAAGGGAACATTTCTTGCAAAGATGTGCTCAATAAAGGACAGAAATGGTATGGACCTAACAGAAGCAGAAGACATTAAGAAGAGGTGGCAAGAATACACAGAAGAACTGTGCAAAAAAGATCTTCAAGACTAAGATAATCATGATGGTGTGATCACTCACCTATAGCCAGACATCCTGGAATGTGAAGTCAAGTGGGCCTTAGAAAGCATTACTATCAACAAAGCTAGTAGAGGTGATGGAAATCCAGTTGAGCTCTTTCAAATCCTGAAAGATGATGCTGTGAAAGTGCTGCACACAATATGCCAGCAAATTTGGAAAACTCAGCAGTGGCCACAAGACTGGAAAAGGTAGGTTTTCATTCCAATCCCAAAGAAAGGCAATGCCAAAGAATGCTCAAACTACCACACAATTGCATTCATCTCACACGCTAGTAAAGGAATGCTCAAAATTCTCCAAGCCAGGCTTCAGCAATACGTGAACTGTGAACTTCTTGATGTTCAAGCTGGTTTTAGAAAAGGCAGATTAACCAGAGATCAAGTGACCAACATCCGCTGGATCATGGAAAAAGCAAGAGAGCTCCAGAAAAACATCTATTTCTGCTTTATTGACTATGCCAAAGCCTTTGACTGTGTGGATCACAAGAAACTGTGGAAAATTCTGAAAGAGACAGGAATATCAGACCACCTGACCTGCCTCTTGAGAAACTTATATGTAGGTCAGGAAGCAACAGTTAGAACTGGACATGGAACAACAGACTGGTTCCAAATAGGAAAAGGAGTACATCAGGCTGTATATTGTCACCCTGCTTATTTAACTTCTATGCAGAGTACATCATGAGAAAACACTGGGCTGGAAGAAGCACAGCGGGAATCAAGATTGCTGGGAGAAATATCAATCACCTCAGAAATACAGATGACACCACCCTCATGGCAGATAGTGAAGAGGAACTAAAAAGCCTCTTGATGAAAGTGAAAGAAGAGAGTGAAAAAGTTGGCTTAAAGCTCAACATTCAGAAAATGAAGATCATGGCATCTGGTCCCATCACTTCATGGGAAATAGATGGGGAAACAGTGGAAACAGTGTCCAACTTTATTTTGGGGGGCTCCAAAATCACTGCAGATGGTGACTGCAGCCATGAAATTAAAAGACGCTCACTCCTTGGAAGAAAAGTTATGACCAACCTAGATAGCATATTCAAAAGCAGAGACATCACTTTGCTGACTAAGGTCCGTCTAGTCAGGGCTATGGTTTTTCCTGTGATCTTATATGGATGTGAGAGTTGGACTGTGAAGAAGGCTGAGCACCAAAGAATTGATGCTTTTGCACTGTGGTGTTGGAGAAGACTCTTGAGAGTCCCTTGGACTGCAAGGAGATCCAACCAGTCCATTCTGAAGACCAGCCCTGGGATTTCTTTGGAAGGAATGATGCTAAAGCTGAAACTCCAATACTTTGGCCACCTCATATGAAGAGTTGACTCACTGGAAAAAGACTCTGATGCTGGGAGGGACTGGGGGCAGGAGGAGAAAGGGACGACAGAGGATGAGATGGCTGGATGGCATCACTGACCGATGGACGTGAGTCTGAGTGAACTCCAGGAGTTGGTGATGGACAGGGAGGCCTGGCATGCTGTGATTCATGGGGTCGCAAAGAGTCAGACACAATTGAGCAACTGAACTGATCTGCACTGTATACAAAAGGCACCAGTAGTGTTAATATTTGGGAGTGGAAATCTCAAAAAATACATAAAAATAGAATTGCCCTGCAGTTACATGATGGTGCCCACTTTAAACTTTGTTTCTTCTAAAACAAGATCCCTGTTTCTGGTGATAAGGGTGTATTTGCTTGTCCGTTCTGTTTCGAAGTCTACTTCTTTGACCCAGAACTTAGTCTTTGAGCTTAGAGACAGTAGGAAGTAGAAATGGCTGTCTACGTACAGTCTTTAATAAATCAAAGCAATGCAAAAATCAAACTGTACAGTTATTTATATTTTATTTGCCTAAATATCTACATGCTTTTAATCACAAATGACTGATTAATTTTTTAAAACTGAATACTTTACATCTGTGTCTCTTTTAGAACAGACTTTTGGACTCTGTGGGAGAGGAAGAGGGTGGGATGATTTGGGAGAATAGCATTGAAACATGTATACTATCATGTAAGAAATGAATTGCCAGTCTAGGTTCAATACAGGATACAGGATGCTTGGGGCTGGTGCACTGGGATAACCCAGAGAGATGATATGGGGAGGGTGGTGGGAGGGGGGTTCAGGGTTGGGAACTCATGTACACCTGTGGCGGATTCATGTCAATGTATGGCAAAACCAATACAGTATTGTAAAGTAAAAAAATAAATAAATAAAATAAAAATAATAAATAAATAAATAAAACTGAATACTTAAAAAGTACTTATCTTCCCCCAAATAAAAACATAAAAAAAAAAAATTTGGTTTCAATTTATACAAACTAAGAACTCACGTAAATAATTATTTAGAATTTTAAAATTGCAAACCCAACTGACTTCAACTACTTAATATAGGATATGTAGATATTTATTATCAGAATATTTTAAAAATTCATCTTAGGGTTAGGGCTAAAAATGTTATCTATTTCATCCTTCTAGCTAGTGGAGAAACTGCTGGAATATTTTTAATTCAAGGCATCTATATCTTGGAAAACTAATTATTAGAAAATTCTCCTTATTTTCAGCCAATGTGCTTCCTAAAATGTTTCCTCTTTTGTCAAGTTATGCTGATGGCAAAAATATATCTTATGTAGTCTTCATTCTTTAGAAGCTTAAAATATTAAATAAAACATCTCTCCTAGCTAATATTCACAACTTTCATTACTTTTCATATGAAGCCCAAACCTGTTTATCAGTCTCTTAAAATATGGTGATCTGAATTCAACACACTATTCTAGGCATTTTTTCATTGGTATAAGCATTTCACAGGATCAGAATGTCCCATTTCTAGTAATGCATCCTAAACAAGTATTAACACTTTTTTTTTTTTGTATGTTTGTTTTTTGGCAAATGTGGTATCATATTGACCCTGTGGTCTTCCAAAGTCCTAAGTGTTTTTTACATTCTCAAATCAGGTCTCCCTTTAGACCATTATATTTGTATAAGTTCTATACCTATGATTCAGTGGGGAAAAATAGTGTGTTCCCTGCATAGTTTCATTTAACATTGTTTTCATACATCATTCATTTACATATACACAGCACAATCCAAAAAAAAATGATTTCAAAGATGACAAAATAAGTTATCAGCTTGCTATGGGCTTGACATAGTGAGGCTGTTAACAATTTTTTACTCAAGTGAAATAAATAGCCCTACATAATAATTATGTATTTATTTAGTGTTATTATTTCTCAAGGCATTTTTCAATCACTGATTTATAGCACATCATGTAATATAGGCAAGAAAAGTTTTTGTTTTGATAGGACTTACCACATGTGAAAACATACTGGTTTTACCTTAATATTAAATTTTGAAAATTCTTCCAGGAAAAGGAGCTCCCCTTTTGATAGTACATGTAGATAACTTTGTTTTGTGGTAGCTTTCCAGCCTGAGTTTATGTATGTCTCATTTTTGTATTTTCATTCTAAATGTCCTACCAATCACCACCTCTCTGCCAGTATCTTTATTTGAGTGGTCATAATTTCTCCCCTACTTTGCCAACAAAGGTTCGTCTAGTCAAGGCTATGGTTTTTCCAGTGGTCATGTGTGGATGTGAGAGTTGGACTCCGAAGAAAGCTGAGCACCAAAAAATTGATGCTTTTGAACTGTGGTGTTGGAGAAGACTCTTGAGAGTCCCTTGGACTGCAAGGAGATCCAACCAGTCCATTCTGAAGGAGATCAGCCCTGGGATTTCTTTGGAAGGAATGATACTAAAGCTGATGGCCACCTCATGTGAAGAGTTGACTCATTGGAAAAGATTCTGATGCTAGGAGGGATTGGGGGCAGGAGGAGAAGGGGACGACAGAGGATGAGATGGCTGGATGGCATCACTGACTCGATGGACGTGAGTCTGAGTGAACTCCGGGAGTTGGTGATGGACAGGGAGGCCTGATGTGCTGTGATTCATGGGGTCGCAAAGAGTCGGACACGACTGAGCGACTGAACTGAACTGAACTGAATTTCTCCCCATGATGTCATGACTTCCTTGGAGGAAATAACATGGGTACTTACAGTGAATGCCAGTTGGGTATAGGAAAATTGGGGCTTTTCTGACTTAGCTTCAAAATAAAACAGGGGAAACAAATGATTATTGACCATCCTCTATTGCACAGGCACTATGCTGGGATATTCCGGAGATATGATTTCATTGTAGTCTTACAAGGTCCTATCAGGGACATATTATTTTTGTTTCATAAATGAAGAAAACTGACAGAACTAAGACTCAAAGAGGTTATTTGGCCCAATATCAGAATATGATTCAGCTGAGGTTCAAACAGACTTCTCTGATTCTGTACCCATTTTCTTCTGAAAGAGCTTAGGTGAGATTCACTACATTTAGTAGGTGAATTAGGAATGCTTTTAAGCATCAAAAATCAAAAACAAAAACAAGTATGGTATGCTCTCTTTGGATATCCAGCACAAAGAGATTCTAAAGAGACATTAGAACTCCAATTTCCATATACAATAGGGCCAAAGAGCTTTAAATGTGAACATAGTTTTAACAAAATTCCATGTGAAGAAAAAACAGACTGATATTACATTATGTTTCCTTGTACAAAGTAAGGTCGAACAAAATTCACAAATTTAGTTCCATGGCCTACAAGACTTCATGAGTAATTAAGAGACCCCAGAAGACTTGGAAGAATCCAGACACATTGGGATAGCAGAGAGTTACATAAGGCCTCTGCTGCATAACCATCACTAGCTTGTAAATGTGACAGTCTTACCCTGCCTGTTTCCATCTGTCTGTGCCAATTTCAAGATGAACATCTTACCCATCAACTCATCCTTTCATCTTCCAACCGTTTGATTTTCTTTGCAAAGATGAAGTAGTAAGGTGATATTTTATGTTGTCTTTTGCCTTTCATGGCCTCAAAAAAATAGCTCAGTTTGTTCAAATTTTCCATATCTTGAAGGAAAGTCTAACAAGGCTTTTGTTGTGGATGGATTTCCTTTTCACAGATGGCTGGCTTGCTTACCAGCTGTAGTTTGATAGTTATTACAGTTAATTTACCTAGAAAATGAAGGCTTTACTCTGCAGCACAAGGGTATTTTACATTTAGCTGAAAAATCCAATGCCCTTCTAATTGCCCTGGCACACTCAGACTGCCATGCCTGACCTTACCTATAAATCTCTGACTCAGAAGCCTAGGCAGTACCCTGGGTTTAGAAACTCTAACACAACACACTTGCAATCAGGAGTCATATTAAGAGCTTTATTTCTTCATAATAATAGTTGGAAGGTTACAGGATGAGTTCAAGAAAAGACTATTTCCATCTTTGGAATAGAAATCAGAACACCAAACCCTGACTAATTACCAAAAAGAGAATAATATGTAATCTATTTTATTGTATTGGCAAAATTCCCCCATATCTTCATAGCTTGCATTCAAGAAGCCTCAAGTCCCTCAATTCAAGGAGCTTAGGGTACCACGGTGAGAGTCACGTGATAAAAGTGAACTCAGTTATTGCTTTACCTTGCTCAGTTTTCAAATAAAAATTTTGTTTCTGTCATTACTATGATGCAATTGTAATAATACAGTATGCTGTCAGGACTGTCAAGGAAAGTAGATGAAGAAACTGTCTAAACTGAATATTTGGAGGAACACCAAGAAAACCCCATGACTCAAAACAAATTTCCCACCCAGATGGTATGCTGTACCTTAAGAATGTCATTAACGTGTGTGGTTTTTTTTCTTTTTTTTCTTTATATTCCCAGGGCAAACCACATGTTTAAAATATTAATGTGATGCTAGATCTTTTCAGATTGCCTTTTTCCTAATAGGAGAAACTCAGAGTTAGGAGTCTTTTTTACTCACATGGAAATAAATTTGTGTATAATTATTAAGTGAAAAGATAAACAGAAAACTACATGTATATACATATGTGTGTGTGTGTGTATGATCACAACTATTTAAGACAATAACAGAAACAGATTGGAAGGAAATACAACAAAATAGTAGCAATCATTGTTACCAGAAGTTTAGATTCTATATTTATGGATTCTGTATTTTCCAAATGCTTTATGTATTTTTTAACTTAATTTTAAATTAACAGAGGGCTCTTGATAAAAATAGTATGCATTTCACATTGTCGAAAAAGGTAAAGGGAAACCCTGGCACTAAGAACTGGCTCTTAATGCACCCTTGTTCCTCCTCTTACAAACTGCTGGCTGGTTCTCTGACAGCTGTTAGCGTCCAAGATGTCCTCCCGCTTGAACTGCAGTTTTGTCAGCTGTGTGTCCCCCTGACCTTGGCCAGCTCTCATGCTCTACAGAGTTATGTGAAGACTGCTCTGTCACTCTCCCCAAGTCTGTGGGCGAGTAGTTTCTACATGTCACTATCACAGTCCTTTCAGGATGAATCAAGTTTTGTTGTATCATCCCGTCCTTTTACTTAAGAAATGATTTTCCCAAGGAAAGGTATTTGAATATCTTTCTACAAACATCAATCCACTCTTCTCTAGGAGATTCATCTGTGGAATTTTGTATACCCCATCTAGAAATTTCCCCTTAACACATTATGGCATTGTTCTTTTCCACAATGAGATTCTGAAATCATACATCAGCATGATTTTTTTTGTTCCTTCAGCTTTTTTTCACTAAGGGAAATAGATGTAAGTTTCTCTTGGTAGAGGGTTTCCCAGATGGCACAGTGGTAAAGAACCTGCCTGCCAATGCAGAAGACACAAGATTCACGGGTTCGATCCTTGGGTCAGGAAGATCCCCTGCAGTAGGAAATGACAACCCACTCTAGCATTCTTGCCTGGAAGATTCAATGGACAAAGGAGCCTGGCAGACTACCATCCATGGGGTCACAAATAGTCAAACACAAATGAGCGACTGAGCGCACACACATCTCTTATTAGGGGCATTACAGTGTAAGTCAATTTCAGTCTCATAAAATACTGTGTTCCATGCTGGGTTCTTTCCCAAACTAGTGAGCTACTTTTGTTCCATCTGTCTGCCTATAAATTGGTTAAATATTAACAATAAATTAAAAATAAAAGGTGAGGTCATAGGCTAGTAAGGCAAATTCCTTAAGATCCTTAATGTACAAATCAAAGAATTCTGTTCAGAATTGAATGTCAATAAAATTTTAGAATACCCTGCCTTGTTAGAAAGTCATTTAGCCAGTGAAACGACATAAATTAGGTATTTAACTCAAGGAACTTCTTGATTTAGATTTAAAAGGAGAAGAAGAAAAAAATATACGAATGGCTATGATTTGAAAGAAATCACACTGGGCATGGATTAAGGTTTGTCACGTCTCTCCTGCAGGCTCATAAAGTAACTGACGAGTAATATATTTAGCAATTTTCAGAAACCTTGAGGGTGTAAAATACCAGTATAACCAAAAATCTTATTTTCAGGGAGAAGATATATTTCTTTGAAGATTTCATTAAAATTAGGAGAGCAAGGGTGAATTGTATTAAAGTAAGACTATGAATTCAAAAGCAGGCATTGTCATCTGGAGTTTGGGGTCAGCATCTCAATTTCTCATCTGATTTGTATTAGTCTTCTCAGATATAGAAAGATTGTGAGGTTAGCTGGGGCTATGTCTTGCAGTTGCTCTGCTTTACTAAGGAGGTTGGTGCAGGGAAGCTGAGAGCGGCTTCAGGTCCTTCGGGTAAAATCGATCCACTGGTTTCACACCACATTATCCTCTTTCAAAGCTGAGTAATGGATTTGCAAGTGGATTTAGGAAAGTTAAGAGGAAACAGAATAATTCCTCATTGTGATTTATTATGTCGTTCTCTGTCTTTTAACATATCTCAGGAAATATTAAGCATTGTACTTATTTTCACTAATGGCTGGAAATGTTTGTTGATTTTCAGAAGTAAAGCTACTTCTATTTCCATTTTATGACATAGTTTCCACTCACAGATAAATATTTATGAATATTTTAATGGTATGATCTTAACACTGGCAAATATACTTAATAGAAGATAAAAAATACTCTATGTAAATTAGACACCAAAACGATATTAGACATTGAAATATACTCTCAATTTAAATGTAGGTTCTGTATTATTCCCTATGATGATACATGAAGGCTAACAGGTGGTATCAGTTCTCAGGAATAGTTGACACGTGTGATATTTGTTTTTCCTTTTCGATTTTAACGGGGATATAGGATTATTTTTTAATTATTTTCCCTTTTGTTATATAAAACTTTCCTGCTTTGAAATAACTACCCAACTCAGCATGGCTAGATTAAAGGATGCAGGGAATCAGTTACTCATTTGATTCTTGTTATACCTAATAATTGCTTTGAATTCTGCATACTTCCACAGTTTTCCTCTGGTTTGATTGTTCAAGAATCAAGTAAATACTCTCTAGATCTATATGGTATCTATCTCCCTTTACTGACTTTACCCCCAAATAAAATTTGTGTTAAAAAGTAGGTGTTATCTATTATGCATGCCTCTTCCCTTCACTGAAATAACTTCTTGTGTTCCTGGGTAACATAAATTAAGACTAAGACCTGCAGGACACAATAGTTATCATGGCCAAGTATGACCGAAAAAGCAAGACGCTTCCAAAAGATTTCATATGCTTCTAAATTAATATAAGGAATCAAGTTTTCTCCTGCCAACTACAACTTCCCCCTATCTCAACATCATATCACAAATAGCCATATCATAGACAAGTAGGGAAAAGTGAAGAAGAACCTAGCAATAGGAAGAAAATGATTCATCAGGCTTGCATTCTATTTTTTCCTTACATGGGAATGGGGAAACACCCCCAGAAAAGAAGGGAGGTGACCTTTTCAAATTCCTTTCTAAGCATGTCAATGACAGGACTCCAGTCCAAAATACTAGTAGCATTTCCTAAAATTTTATGGATAGAATGCTTCTAGCAGGATGTACCAGTTCTGTATAGGATTACCTATGGAAAAATACAAATAAACATAGTAATAAAGAAAACCCTATATATATATATACACATACACACACACAGAAAGACCATAACTGAACAGTCCACTTTGTATATATGACGTAACCACACACATCACTCTGAGAGGTCATATGCTAAATCTTGGCCAGATCATGCAACTGCAAAGGGACCTGGGGAGTGACTGTCAGTCCTCTTGATGCTTCACTCTTCTTTGAGATTATTGTATCCTGCTGCTGCTGCTGCTGCAAAGTTGCTTCAGTCATGTCTGACTCTGTGCGACCCCATAGAAGGCCGCCCACCGGGCTCCCCTGTCCCTGGGATTCTCCAGGCAAGAACATTGGGGCGGGTACTGTATCGTGCAGTTATTAGTAAAGCTGATACAAGATTATAATCTCTTACTGTTAAGAGTTTGATTTAAAATCAGATCCGTTGTTATCTCATCAAGAGATAACTCATGGCTTTCCCTTTGATCCTGAGAGGTCTCTGATCCTATATTGTCCATGTGAGTTTTGATATTTTATGATTCTCAACATTCACCCATGAACCCTCAATTCATCCTACTAAAATTCTGGAATTTACCAGATATTCTGGCACCCTACTTTAAAACCCCAAATTCCCAATTTCTGGATTTTTATTTACTAGAGCCTGAAAAACATGTATCTTTGCATTTTACCAACAAACCTACATTTGTTGAGAATTCTGGCTAAGCTAAGGTCCTAAACTATGTCTGTTTATATAGATACTCTAAAGCAATTAAAACAAAGAAGAAAATAGTCATCCAAACTTTTCTGCCTTTCATAGCACTCTTCCACTGAAAGAAGGACAAATCTTTCTGTCCCTAGTATTTCTACTTTTATTTTTATATTAGAGTTTGATGCAATTAATATTCTAACTGATAATTTTATATCAGAGGTAAGCTTAGTAAATCAAATATCAGTCATTTTGAATGTTAACAGTATACTGATACATTCAAATTTAGATACTCAGTTATTCATAAAGCATTTTTTTCCTACTATGTGGCAGATGTAGTACTATGCTAAAAACTATGGCAAATACAAAATACTATCATGATTCTTTCTTGGAAAAGTAATATACAGAAAGAGTAAATCCAATAGCCGAATTATTAAAATAAGATGTGACTAATGTTAGATTACGTGTTGAGTACTATGGAAACACAGAGAAAGAACTGATGACCTGGAAAGAGGAGTCAATAAGATTCCTCTGGAAGGGTGGCTAGTGGTCTGAGACTTGAAGGCCAAAGAGGAAGTCAGGTCATCAGGTGTAGAAGGGTGGAAAGTATATTTCTCTGAGAGGATACAGCCTACGTACAAGAAGAGCAGGAAAGACGGCGCTTGTTCAGAAACAGGTAAAGGAGTGTATGGAGTGATTGGAAGACAAAGGATGTGTCGGACTACCACCAGTCTCTTGCAGGATACCATTTTAGAAGCTATCGCAGTAGCTCTGGCTTGAGATTTTGATGGGCTCAATTAAGGCAGTGGCAGATAATTTAAAAAAGAAAAAAAAAAGGAAAGAGAAAATCAGGAGATACTCAGTAGATGTATTGAGTATGATATGAAAGTAAAGTGAAAGTCATGGCTGACTCTTTGAAACCCCATGGACTATACAGTTCTTGGAATTCTCCAGGCCAGAATATTGGAGTGGGTAGCCTTTCCCTTCTCCAGGTGATCTTCCCAACCCAGGAATCAAACCCAGGTCTCCTGCACTGCAGGCAGATTCTTTACCATCTGAGCCATCAGGGAAACCCAAAGGGGAGAGGTGAGGGAGAGATAAATTTGGAGACTGGGATTAAAATATACACACTACTCTATATTAAATATATAATCACAAGGACCTACAGGGAACTGTACTCAATACTTTGTGATAACGTATATGGGAAAAGAACCTTGAAAAGATAAATGCATATGTATAACTGAAACACCTTGCTACACACCTAAAACACCAAACTATAAACCGAGTATACTCCAATGTGAAATAAAACCCTTTAAAAATAAATCAAAGAATATTTAAGAACAGAACATAAAGGAGGATTTGTAGGAATAGCAGGCCTCTAGGTCTTTGTGTTTAACAGTCTGGTGATGCGATCAGCTTAAGGATTACAGGACAAAAAGCTGGTGTTTTGACAGGCAGGCACACATCACGACTTCAACCCACCGAATTCGTCCCAGTTCTTCCAACAAACTCAAAGTTTGTATGCCTCTGAGTCCTTCTCTCCATGCTCTTCCCTCTGTCTGGGATGCATTATCACACTTGACTCTTCTCAACAAACTTCCACAAGGTTTTCAGACACAGACCAAATATTATCTTGCAAATATTTCACAGGAGAGTAAGCATTTTATTGTTTATGTGTCTTCCCCTATTACCTTTTTCACAAGTTATCATCATTTCTTAGCTTTTCTTCTTTCTCCACTCAAACGGTAAGCTCTCCAGGGCAGAAGCCATGCTCATTCCTTTAAACTTTGCGCTTATCACAAAATAAGCACATGAGCATTCATTTTTGTTTGTAGAGTTTTGTATACCTTTTTAAAGCTAATGTTAAGAGTACTAAAACTGATCAACTTCAAATTATGTTTTGTGTAATCAGAAAATTCTACATACATCCTAAGAATCAGATATAGGCATGGTTATTCATCTTTGCCTATAAATGTGTCACATGTTTTCTTGCATGCAGGTAAGAATACAGTTATACACATTTACATACATTCACTAGCTAGGATAAAAACTGTACTAATACTAAGTAATACTACCAGTAATAATAATTCATTTGCTGCTTCTCGAATGCCCCAAATAGTTGCAAAGACAATTAGTTGCTGCTATTGGCGAAAGATATCTGAATTTTTATAATTCTATTCAGTCAGTGAATCACGAATCAATGAATTTGTCACTTGCTATTTTCTAGCTTGGTTGCTTTCATGCACCATCATTCCACCAATGTCAAGTGTTAATGCAATTGACTGGTGGTATTGATATATACAAAATAAGCTGGCTCTATTTTCAGTAGACCATGATTTTAAGAACTAAATTGCAAATCTTTTTGATCTAAACAGTTTTAATTTTCTTATTTTTTTTAAGTGTCCCTTTAGTTGACTACCTTTCTAAGTTATCTCACTAGGAACATGGTGTCTTTTTTTTTTTTTTTAAATGGGCTCTGTTTCTTTTAACTACTTTCCAAAACTTTCAATAAAGTATAAAAACCCCATAGTGGACAAAAACTTTGCAATTTTTCACTGAGTTCAATATCAAATAAATCAAATTTTGAGGTCAGTCCTAAGGGCTACATGATGTGTCCACACTGGAACAAAGTAATAAGTGAAGCAAAAATATCAGCAGATCACAGAATTATATGCCTGGAGAACTAGGGAAAGGGGAGCTTTACCTGAAATGCGTATAACTGGAATATGAGCTTTAATCACCACGTTTATGTTAATTTCCACTGGAGATGGCCACCTAGGCTGCAAGTATTTTCCTACTCCTACCTGTTCAAAAAAGATTTGTGTTTTGAACAATTTAACAATCAACTCATGGCTGCTGTTTTTGATTCCTTTGTTTTTCTAAAAGGCGCTTCTTTTAGTGTTTGGGGGTCTTTACTGTTTAAACATTCTGTCAAAAAGATTTTTTCAGAAAAGAAGTCAGCAGATAACTCTGCAATTGCTCCCTCACTCATTTGAAAGTGAACAGGAGTCTCGGGGATTTCCAACACTCTCCAGCACTATTACTGCTGAGTACATCAAATAATACCCCCTTTTTACTGAGCTTCAATCTGAAAGAGAAATCTTGGATTTTAACATGTGATGTGCACGTGTACTGAAATTTTTTCCTTAAAACATCACTCAAACTTTAAAATGATAAATTGCTGGAAACCACTCTAGCGATACTGTTTTGAAGTAACCAAGGATTTCAGCACATTAAAATGTTGGAAATTTCCATTATGAGGCCTGGTGTGTCTTCAAGAAGTTTTCCCTAGTGAAGTAGGATATTAGTGTGTTTAGAGGATTTTAACATGATGTAATTTCCTAAGGGAGTCCCAAATAATCATAACTGACCCTAAACCAAAAAGCAAATTTCCCAAGGCAGGTGTATATTATGGTGCAACTCTCAGATTTAGGCCTATTCAATCAAAGTTCCAGCCTGGATGTTTTGGGTGCCTCTGAAAGGCAGTGACCTTTGAGGATGTCACCGTGATAACATCAGGCTTCCCTTTGTAATGGATACTTTAAGGATGCTCCCAGAATGAAAAGTCATATTCTTGAAAAGACTATTTTTTCCCCTAGCAATGCCAGTCAGTTAGCATTAAGTTATTGTTAGACAAAAAACAAACAAACAAACTGGTAAATGGACAGCCAGTTTTACTTATCTAGGAATAAGAAGGGAAATAACTTTTCCTATAACATAGCAGAAGCCACGTGAAGCACTTTAAATATTTAATCCTACCAAGAATCCTAGAAAGAAGCCATCATTACTTCTATTTCTCATACGGAAATTCCAAATCATAGACATGCGTGTTCAGTTGCTCAAGTGTATCTGACTCTTTGCAACCCCATGAATTGTAATCCACCAGGCTCCTCTGTCCATGGAAATTTCCAGGCAAGAATACTGGAATGTGTTGCCATTTCCTTACTCCAGGAGAATCTTTCCACCTCATGGATTGAACCTGTATCTCTTGTGGTCTCCTGCATTGGCAGACAGATTCTTTACCACTGTATCACCTGGGAAGCAACAATATTCTAAAAATTATAATTGCTTTCTTTATATACTGTTTCACTTTCTTGTTTTGTGTTCATTCTTTAAATACTCTAAATAAAGGGAGATCCTTCAAAGAATTCACAGGTGTTCACATTACTCATCTACTATAATCATTTACTGCTTTTCATAAAAGGATGAAGACCAAACTCTTAACATGATCCTAAAGCTCCCTCTACCATCTCTCCATTCCTGTCTTCTTTCTAATTTCCAGATAACGCCATCTGCTTGCAATTCTCCCAGTATGCTGGCTCCTTCCTTCCTTAGGGAGTATATGCTATCCTTTATATTCAGGAAGATCTCTCCCATCACCTCCACTCCCAATTCAACAAGCTAACTTTTATTCATTGTTTAATTACTGGAATAAGTAGTACTTCTTCAAGGTAGTTTGAAAATGCAATTTCTGTAAGATGACTGAAGTTAATACTTTGATACAATGAGGTCACATACTAAACCTTGTTATATATCATAAAACAAGAATTCCCTCAATAATCCCCTATTTAGTCTCCAGAGTATGTATTCCCATTGCAATTAATTAACTTTTTAAATCATATACTCTTCACGTCACCTGAAACCATAAGGTTTATTAAAAGGGCATGAGTTGTCTGCTTCATTTACTGCTATACCCACATGACCTAGAAGAGTGTTTGGCACATAGTAGGTGCTCAGTAAATATTTGTTAAATGACCATTCCACAGAACTAGTTTCCCATTTCACTGTAAAAAAAAAAAAATCTTACATGAGTTTACTCTGAGTTAAAATTTCCAAAGATTTTTTTTTTCTTTAATTTTCTTCTATATCTTAAAAGCACTTAGGTGCCTTTCAGCGAAACTGGGAATTCACAAAGTTGTAACATGCTAAAAAATAAGATTATTTCTCAATCTTGAGGCCCCAGATTGCATCTGCATCTGTATATATTAATAATGATTATATAATTTAACTGACATTCAATATCATTTTGCTTCTTGGCACTCTCATTTAATGTACATTTGCTGGTTATGATAAATATGTACTTTGGGGGGTTAAAAGGAAATTTGAGGTTGAGTAAAAAGGAATCCATCTGCTAAAAACATAGCCTGATATTCATTCCACTACTAAAATTTTAGGAGATATAAATAACAATGAAACACATGTATTTGAGTTTCCATAGGAAAGAACAGCACATGTTCTGCTTTTACAGTTTCTGTCTTGTGTGACCCCTTTGCAGCATTAAACTCTGTTGTTAAGTCTTTCTTAAATCTCCTGTGAGTTTCAATGACATCAAGCTTTTCCTCCTACTCTTCCTCCTTTTTCACTAATTGTTCCCATCACTCAATTCTGGCTTCTCTTCAACTATGTTCCTTAATCAAGCATATATTAAAAGGTCACTATGTACACTGTGCTGAACTGTGCACTGGAAATACAAGGAGAAAGGCAAACATAATCCTTATCCCTACATAAATCTTACTCTTTTCATCTCACTAAATTCCTTGAAGAGGATCAACATAATTTTTGCAGACATCAGTATGTCACTAACTCCAAAATCTCTATGTAAAAGACTGCTCTCCTAAGCTCAACGTTCACACAACTACCTGTGTAATGAGTTAACCATGTATAGTCTCACAAACATCTCAGACTCAGCATGCCAAACTGAACTTATCATGCTTCTCCTAAAGCATATTCTTACTCTCATTTCTAACTGGATAATGGTTCCTAGCTCCCAATCTCCCAACCAAGGAACACGAAATTCATTCTGACTTTCCCTCTCCTTTATTCTTCAAATGCAACTTATCCTCAAGTTCTACCTATCTGGTTAACCTCTCGCTATAGCCTTTCTCACTGTCACTGACCTAATACAGTATTTACCTAATAACTGGTCTGCTCTTTTTCATTTATCTCTAGTCCACTTATCACACTGCTACCAAGTGGTATTTCTAAAAATTCAAACACAACCCAAAACCCACTGATTGCTTTACATTTGCTAAGCTTTGTAGCAGCTTATGTTCTGATCTGATCACAAGTTTCCTCTCCAACTTCCAACTCTTTATCTATCACATTATATAAAGTTATCTCAATGAGTCAACATGGTAGATTTCTGTACTTTATAATGCATTCCCTCTGTCAGAAATACCTTTCCCACCTTGCCCACCTCAAACTTAACCACTAGATTTCCAAAAAGACAGCATTTCCATGAAGCCTTCACCAAGATCTTCAAAAAATGCTTCATCACCACACATTTTTACAAATACAGAACCCAGCATTTTCTTCTGCAACTTAAATCTACACATTTAGCTCCTGTAACTAAATTCTGCTCAATTCAGAATTTAGGACCTAGCATCATGAACCACAGAAGTAGCCAAGGACTGGAGAAGATCAGTTTTCATTCCAATCCCAAAGAAAGGCAATGCCAAAGAACGTTCAAACTACCACACAATTGCACTCATCTAACACGCTAGCAAAGTAATGCTCAACATTCTTCAAAACAGGCTTCAACAGTATGTGAACTGTGAACTTTCAGATGTTCAAGCTGGATTTAGAAAAGGTAGAGGAGGCAGAGATCAAATTGCCAACATCTGTTGGATCATCAAAAAAGCAAGAGAGTTTCAGAAAAATATCTGCTTTATTGATTACGCCAAAACCTTTGACTGTGTGGATCACAACAAACTGTGGAAAATTCTTCAAGATAGGGAATACCAGACCACCTGAACTGCCTCTTGAGAAATCTGGATGCAGGTCAAGAAGCAATAGTTCAAACTGGACATGGGACAACAGACTGGCTCCAAATCAGGAAAGGAGTACATCAAGGCTGTATATTGTCACCCTGCTTCTTTAACTTATATGCAAAGTACACCATGCAAAATGCCAGGCTGGGTGAAGCACAAGATGGAATCAAGATTGCTGGGAGAAATATCAATAACCTCAGATATGCAGATGACACCACCCTTATGGCAGAAAATGAAGAAGAACTAAACAGCCTCTTGCTGAAAGTGAAAGAGGAGAGTGAAAGAGTTGGCTTAAAACTCAACATTCAGAAAACGAAGATCATGGCATCCAGTCCCATCACTTCATGGGAAATAGATGGGGAAACAGTGGAAACAGTGAGAGACTTTTTGGGGGCTCCAAAATCACTGCAGATGGTGACTGCAGCCATGAAATTGAAAGACAATTTCTCCTTGAAAACAAGGCTATGATCACCTAGAGAGCATTTTAAAAAGCAGAGGCATTACTTTGCCAACAAATGTCCATCTAGTCAAAGCTATGGTTTTTCCAGTAGTTATGTATGAATTGAGAGTTGGACTATAAAGAAAGCTGAGCACTGAAGAACTGATGCTTTTGAATTGGGGTGTTGGAGAAGACTCTTGAGAGTCCATCCTAAAGGAAATCGGTCCTGAATATTCATTGGAAGGACTGATGCTGAAGCTGAAATGCCAATACTTTGGCTACCTGATATGAAGAACTGACTCATTTGAAAAGACCTTGATGCTGAAAGATTGAAGGCAGGAGGAGAAGAGAATGACAGAGGGTGAAATGGTTGGATGGCATCACCAATGCAATGGTCATGAGTTTGAGCAAGCTCTGAGATTTGGTGATGGACATGGAAGCCTGGCGTGCTGCAGGCCATGGGGTCACAAAGAGTTGGATTTGACTGAGTAACTAAAAATGTTTGTGAAATGAGTGAATTTATCATCCTAAATAAATTGATAAAAGATTAGAGTTCCCTGACAAAAAGTCCCTGCAAAGTGAAAGTCAACTAGGAAAGTAAAATTGATATCATGAAACCATATTTATGCTAATTTGAACTATATTTTATTAACTATTATAAACCAGAAGAGAAGTTGAGGAAAAAGTTTTCATATTTGATCAGGAGAAGAGGTCTTCTTTGGGTATTATAGTGTATTAAATTTTGGTGTTTTGTTTCTGAAATGCCACCTATCATAGTATCTGAATGATTACCTCTAATCTCCCTTGGACAGACCTTAGGTTAGCCATTTTATTAAGATTTACTGTGTCCTTAATTGCTTATCTATATGTTCCTTAGCCCCAATATGTATGAATCCTTTTTTCTTCCAATTATATTGAGATATGATTGACACACACTGTAGAAGTTTAAAGCGCACAGCATAGTGATCTGACTTGCATGCATCATGAAACGATTACCATAATAAATTTAGTGACCATCCATCATCTCAGATACCAAATTAAAGAAATTTAAAAAATATATTTTTCCTTGTGTTAAGAACTCAGGATTTACTCTCTAACTTTCATATGTGACATACAGCAGTGTCAATTATATTTATCATGTCTTCCATTACATCCGTGGTACTTGCTTACTTTATAACTGTAAGTTTGTACCATTTGACTGCCTTGATCCAATTCCCCCTGCCCCTACCCCCAAGTCTGATTCCTGACTGCTGCATTACTTGACCTTATGTTATAGCAGAGGATATCATTGTTTGGCTACCCCAAATCCATCCCTTTCCCTTCTTTCTTTCAAACATGGAGGAGCTTATGGAAAAGCTTCCTCAGTGGTATTAGTAGATATCTAGAAAGCTTTGCTCCCCCTTCTTCTAATGGAGATATAGATATGTATATATATGAATATTTTTATGTAGGAGATAATTGTTTCTATCTGAACATTTTTTCAAGATTCAATTTTCTAGAAGATACAAATCATTTTCCGTTACTATAAATCACATTACAGTCTTTTCCATAAAGATAACGACAGCATGGTTTTAAGAATCTTTAACTCCTATCTATAAAAGAATTGTGTGTTGGTTTTCTTGTCCAAAAGTTATAACTAGAATATTTTTGTTTTTGAAATTGATGTTGTTTGTATTCAGAAAAAGTCATAGTGAGAAGTAATGATTTTCTACCCCCCAAAAAGTAACTTTACCTCACTTTGGGAAAAGGAAAACTAGGAATCATGCTAATTACACTTTGGTTTGGAACCTACTTTTCTTGGAAAATTCATTAAAGGCAATCTTATTCTGGTATGGTTGACAGGAACACAAAATGCTAAGGTTCTCAGTATTAGTTAAACTTTGTATCCCTAAGCAAGAAAGTGATTTGATTCACAAATAATTACACTTACACTTTAAAAGATCCAGGGAATATGAGAAATAAGCTTTAGCTTCTGATGTCTCAGCCTGGAGGAGATGGACCAGTGGGAAGCTGACCTTGCCCTAATGGACAGGAATAAGAGAAAATGATAGAAGGACTATTATGAAGTAGAATTGCTGCTGCTGGTCAACACCACCTAACTTGTTTAGATGCCTCTGCAGGCTCAAACCTTTTCCTCTGTTGCCAGTCTCTCTTATGGCCAGTCCAATACATCTCTAGGGGAAGAGTTCCTAGAACCTGTGAACATCTTACCCTGGGAAAATAGGATGGGTAGGTTGCTAAGGACACTTCCTTCCATGCTCATTGTACTAACAAATTTGCCTTTTTTTTCTTTTCTTAAAGGCAAAACATAGAGTGTGCTTTATGTAGTTAAAATATCTGAATGGTTTAGGAAGGATTAAAACAGGCTCTCCTTAACATTTCAGTATAATTTAGAAGTTTGTGCAACAATGTTGATGAAATGATGGTGAATTTCTAGGATACTGCTTAAATCCCAGGACAGTGATTTTTCAATGTTTTAGAATATGGGTGGAAAATCCCAGTAAAATTTCCCCAGGAAAGGGTCCCCAGGGATTCTCATGATTTTTTCAATATCTTCCAAACTTCTTAGTAGTGTCTGTTTACATATTTTGATTAATCAGATAAATTAACCTTGAATGTCTAACTTTCTGAAAGGAAATTTCAGTTAGTTCTAGCACTGTTTTAAGTATAAAAACAAAAATAGAAAATATATACCAAATAATAAACATTTCTTCTAAAACTTAACAGGGTTACAAAGGAAATCTGCTGTTAACAGAACTCTCCAAGCCTAAGATTTAGTAATCCAGACAAGCATATTGTAGACTAGAGATCAGAGCACAGCTACTACAACATATAAAACTGTTTCATTATGTAAATCCATATTAAGTATGCTTTATCATAATAAAATCATTGTGATATAAATGAACACCATTTAAAAAGGTATAAAAGAATTACCATGCATTCAGAAAGAATCTAAGTTCAGTAGAAATCTGACAAATTTTAGTAACTTTAAATTGTCTGAGTGTATTACTAAGACACTTGAAATCTTTGTAATTCTGCTCTCATTTCCCTAGATCCCCTAAGAGCTGTCAGGTGCATCCTTGGAAACATCATTGCTTTTGTTTTCATCAGTTCACATATTCCTGGCATTTCCCCATTGCTTGTCAAAATAATTAATATCTAGAGTGGATGAGATAGGTATACTGCATTTTAATATAAACTTTTCGAGAGAAACATTGTTAAAGGAACAGTCTATTAAAAGTGAGCTTCCTGTCTTTGACCTTTTGTTGCATTGCAAAACACTTCTGATCTACTTAAAAGAATTTTAGAACTGGCTGTCATTTCTGTAGAATTAATGAAGGGCTTATTTTCAAGAGACTATCTTGCCAAGTCTTAGAAAAGTTTAGAAATTAATTAATTTAGGGTCCATTTCACAGTCAATGAGAATAAATATAACAAAACCATGCTATGGAATACAAGTGAAAGCTTAGAGAACTGAAGTGTCTATCTCTTTGAATTTTTGCTCATTTATCAATAAGCATATGTAAGAAATTGTATATTCCTGCCAGCCACAAGCAAACTATCGACCACTTCACTGTGTGACCGTGGAGTCAAAGCATCTTGGAAAGTCAGCCGATCTAACTTGTGCACAATCCACTATAAGGCACGGAAGTTCACTTTCCCAGGGGTATGACAACTACCTGACATCTTGCATCCTTCCTTCCAGAGACAAGGTGGATTTAGCATTACATCATGCTCCACACCTGGAGTTTTTAGGCCCTGATGCCTCTGCCTTTAGTCTATGGTTAGCAACCTTTGTCCAAAGTTATCTTCTGTAGTCATTTAAATCAACGCAGAGTACACAGGCCCATTAAATGGGTAGACATCAAAAGTACTAATCACAAATATTTGGAAAAAAGAATATGTACAGTTTTCCTCCCAATGTGCTACATTTTTCAAATTCAATCCTGTACAAATTGAAAGCAATTAAATAATGAAACAAGTTGCAAATGTCACACTGATTCTTAAGAGTGTGGAAGATCTTTTTCCATTGGAAGATCCAGTGATGCAAGGATAAAAAAGGTGCTTGATGCCTTTAAAAAACTCAATTTATACAATCTGTAAAACTTTGCTTCAGAATTTCAGATAGCAAAAAGAATGTTTTATAAGAACAAACTTAATCTCTAGAATAATTAAATATAATTCGTGTGTCATTTTTTTAAAAGTAATTATTAGAGTGAAAAAAATGTATATGAAAGTGTCTATGAGAGTATCTAGCACAGAGCAGACAGTCAGGGAAATCAACATTCTCATTCCTTATCCCTCTCTTAACAAAAGAATGTGGATAAAATTTCTCACCCTACAAGCATAGACACTCTCTTCTTCAAATGGCAGCTTTCACACCCTGGAATTTTTTTATTTTTTTATTTTGCTTACTGACAATCTTTAAAATTCCTGATTGGTATTACAAATGGCAATTATCTCAAAATAGACAATAATTTTATATGTGTTAATGAAAAGGTAAATCAATGCAGAATTCAAATCAGTATTCTTTTGGGAGTACATAATTTCATATTTCTGCACAACATCCCAAATAATAAACCTTCTTCCAGTTGCCTGTTGATACCTAAAAATCTTTTAAGGGAAGCAAACCTTTTACTCCATAATTATAGATTAGAGAAGGCAATGGCACTCCACTCCAGTACTCTTGCCTGGAAAATCCCATGGACGGAAGAGCATGGCAGGCTGCAGTCCATGGGGTTGCTCAAAGTCGGACACGACTGAACGACTTCACTTTCACTTTTCACGCATTGGAGAAGGAAATGGCAACTCACTCCAGTGTTCTTGCCTGGAGAATCCCAGGGACAGGGGAGCCTGGTGAGCTGCTGTCTCAGGGGTCGCAGAGTCAGACATGACTGAAGCAACTTAGCAGCAGCAGCAGCAGCATGCAAATATAACGTGAGTCTGAGTGAACTCTGGGAGTTGGTGATGGACAGGGAGGCCTGGCGTGCTGCAATTCATGGGGTCACAAAAAGTTGGACACTACTAAGCGACTGAACTGAACTGAACTGATGCAAATATAAATGGGCTTCCCCGGTGGCTCAGAGGTAAAAAATCCACCTGTCAATGCAGGAAATGTGAGTTCGATCCGTGGGTCAGAAGATCCCCTGGAGAAGGAAATGGCAACCTACTCTAGTCCTCTTGCCTGGAAAAATCCCATGGACAGAGAAGCCTGGTGGCCTACAGACCATGGGTGCAGAAGAATCAGACATGACTTAGAGACTAAACAAAAACAGAAAATGCAAATACAATTTGAAAAGTGCAGCAATTTAGCTTCTATTCACCTCAAAGTTGAAGAGAGACTGATTTGTGAATCTCTCCAGAGATCAGTGTTGACAGAAGTGGGAGAGAAAAGATAAAAGAATACTATGGGGGGAGGGGGGCAGGAAGAGTACTATGGAGTGAGAAGAGAAAGCCCATGAGAAGATGAAGGGGAATGAACTACCACGGGAAAACTTGGGTCTTATACCAACAACTTTCCTCTTGTGCCCTTCCATTTTCCTGTCTCTTTCCCTCCCTCTATCTTACATCTCAAACACTCCTTTCCTCATGAGGGTGACAGCCGTGCGCATGTTTTCAGGATTGTGAGGTTCAAGAGACACCAAGCTAGACAGTTCTCCATGCATTATTTTCAGGTGTTTTAGACAAAAGAGTTGGTCTAGGGGTAGGATTTAAGAGACTGAAAGAAAAGAAACTGCAGTTATCTCTTGTGTTTTTTCCCTAGCCCTGGAATTGCAGGAAGTGATTCCCCCTCCATCCCCCTTTTTAAAACCTTCACTACTATGGTAACATTTTTACATCTAGTCTTAATATATAGAATTCATAAAAAAGTGAAGTCATAGACATTGTGTCTGACTCTATGTGACCGACCCTATGGATTGTAGCCCACCCGACCCCTCTTGTCCATAGGATTTCCCAGGCATGAATACTGGAGCAGGTTGCCATGCCCTTCTCCAGGGGCTCTTTCCAACTCAGGGATCGAACGTGTATCTCTTGCATCTCCGACACTGGCAGGTGGGTTCTTTACCACTAGCACCACCAAGACCTTGTTTCTCAGGACTGTAACATAAATTTTTTTTAACTTAAAAGCCAATTTTTTAAAAAATAATTCTCATTCTCTTCCTTTCCCAGTTAAAATAAGACAAAAATTACATTTATTCCTGTCATTTACAAGACATGGGTCACTATTTTATTTCCTCCCTGAATGCTCTTGCCCTTCTGGTATTCTTGCAGTTTGCTGAAGGAATATTTGCCACTACTGATTAGAGTCGAATAACCAGTAGGTGGTAAAGTTGAGTAAAGTTCAGAAAACCGCACCGCAGACACGAGCCAGCGATGCAAGGTGCAACAAATTTGCAGAACAGCATGGGCCTGTGTAATTTAGCATGACCTTTCTGGTTTTCTATGCGGGAGTGTGCTATTCATTGGCAGTTAGAGGAGTTTGGTATGAACTGTGTGAGGCTTATTGAGTCTGAAGGTTTATACTGAATTTCTTGGCCTGATTGCATAGCAGCTACAAAGTTTACTATCAAGTGATATTTACATTTTTTCCGATAAAAAAAATTATCTTAGATCCTAATCTCTCCTCTGCTTCTTTCCTTTTCTGCTCTTTTCCCTACTTACAGCACTACCACCTATGGTGGAGCCATTTAAATAATTTCCTGAAGATTAAAACTCCTTCGAGGGCATTTTAGTATTTTATATTTATAATGAGAGAGTTCTTTCCTTTTTGGTGACAAGAAAGATCATACCTAAAAATAACTAAATATTAAAAGCTATTGAAGGGAGAGATGAAGAAGAAAGAAGAGAAAGAATGTACATACATTCACTTTTTTCTCTTCTAGGAAGGTAGATCATATAGCTTGTGAATTGATGCTTATAGGATAAAATATTTTGGATTAAATTTTATCTTAACATCTGTAAATACAAGGTGATTGCTTTTTAGGGTTCTCTGTGACTGACCACATTTCATTTACTTAACATCAACAGTCTTACTTTAGCTATTCTTTTCTGTGGATATTCTCAAACTCTTTGGTATTATGAACTCATTTAAGCAATAATAGTTTTTCCATTTGAAATTTGGGTATTAATTGCATTAAAAACATTAATAGCAATTATTTTCTAAAGTACATATTTTTAATTTTGAAAATAAATCAAGATTCTCTAAGGAATAATTATTCCTTCTCAAAAAGTTCGAAAGTAGGTAGACAGGAGCAACTCTGTGAAGAAGTCATTTGAATGAATTTACTATAATGTCTCTTTTCTATTATTCCAATTGAAAAAGTACAATAATCCTGAGCCATTCAGAGAAATACTGTGCAAAATATATTTAAGAAGTTTCATAAAGAGGGAAATAATTTTTTTCCTTTCATTGTACTTCAGAAGCTGACCTAAAATGACTACAGTTGTGACATGAATAATATTAGAAATGAAAATCTGTACAGTGAATTGATCTTTAAAGATGTTCAAATGATATTTTAATGTACTGATACTGTGAGGGTAACATATATGCTAAAGAATTAAGTGGCACTTTCCACCAATAAGTTAAATGAAATTTTTTACCAATTGAGATTCTATGTATGATAACAGATCTTTATTTAAATAGTTGAAATATTTAAAATTTTATTTCTAATATTACAGAAAAAAGTAGCAGCATCTATTGTCCTGGAATTCTAGTGGTTCCTTTAATTTAACCTTGCCATCAAAAAATTAGAGACTAATTAGATTTCTGGAGCCTAGAAATTATGATTCTTTTTCCCAAAGCAGAAATGAAAATATTCTTTCCTAAGGTCAAATTATGAATATGGTTATTTCAACTAGTCACTCTACAATCCATTTTGTATGCTGAAATTAAAGAAAAAAATCTTGATTTAGGAAATGGTAGAAATAAGTTTATAGATTCCACAGACTGTATCTAAGTTCATACTAAACTTTTACTACTAATTCAAGTAAAAAGCAATTGAGTTTTGAAATAAGTCATACAAAAAATTTGATCTACTTTTAATGTTTCTGGACTGATTTGGCAGGACATAAAATTGATGTGGCAACAGTGTTAGACTTTATTTTGGGGGGCTCCAAAATCACTGCAGATGGGGATTGCAGCCATGAAATTAAAAGACGCTTACTCCTTGGAAGGAAAGTTATGACCAACCTAGATAGCATATTGAAAAGCAGAGACATTACTTTGCCAACAAAGGACCATCTAGTCAAGGCTATGGTTTTTCCAGTGGTCATGTATGGATGTGAGAGTTGGACTGCGAAGAAAGCTGAGCGCCAAAGAATGGATGCTTTTGAACTGTGGTGTTGGAGAAGACTCTTAAGAGTCCCATGGACTGCAAGGAGATCCAACCAGTCCATTCTAAAGGAGACCAGACCTGGGTGTTCATTGGAAGGACTGATGCTAAAGCTGAAACTCCAATACTTTGACCACCTCATGCAAAGAGTTGACTCATTGGAAAAGACCCTGATGCTGGGAGGGATTGAGGGCAGGAGGAGAAGGGGACAACAGAGGATGAGATGGCTGGATGGCATCACCAACTTGATGGACATGAGTTTGAGTGAACTCTGGGAGTTGGTGATGGACAGGAAGGCCTGGCGTGCTGCAATTCATGGGGTTGCAGAGTCAGACACAACTGAGTGACTGAACTGAACTGATCAACAATTCAACTTAATTGTTAAAGATAGTGAACAACAGAGTCTCAAGGAGCTACAGGCTGATAGAGCCACAATTTTGTTTTGTTTTTTATTTGGAGGTGGGGGATGTGGGAGTCACGCTGCTGCTGCTACTGCTGCTGCTAAGTCACTTCAGTCATGTCCGACTCTGTGCGACCCCATAGACAGCAGCCCACCAGGCTCCCACATCCCTGGGATTCTCTAGGCAAGAATACTGGAGTGGGTTGCCATTTCCTTCTCCAATGCATGAAAGTGAAAAGTCAAAGTGAAGTCGCTCAGTCGTGTCTGACTCTTTGCGACCCCATGGACTGCACCCTACCAGGCTCCTCCGTCCATGGGATTTTCCAGGCAAGAGTACTAGAGTGGGGTGCCATTGCCTTCTCCAGTGGGAGTCATGAGAGGAGTGAATTCTGATGTAGAAATGTTAATTCCTCAGCTGCCTACCCAGACAGCCCTGCTTCAACAAGTTAAACCCACTGTCACCAAGCAACATTCTTTCCTCAGCACCTGGAATAAGCTTTCAAGTAATAATAAATTAAGGCTTCACAGATGGCTCTAGTGGTAAAGAACTCACCAATGCAGGATATGTACGAGAAATGGGTTTGACCCCTGAGTCAGAATGATCCCCTGAAGGAGGGCATGGCAACTCACTCCAGTATTCTTACCTGGAGAGTCCCATGGACAGAGGAGCCTGGCAGGCTACAGCCCATAGGATCGCAGTTGGACATGATCGAAGTGACTTAGCATGCACACAAAATAAAGTAACAGTTAACTTCAGCAGAAAGAACACTGGTGTTGCAGCCATAAGAACTGCTCTTCACTATCACCATTAAATAGCTTTACACTATTAGATAGTGTAAAGGACAACATCTCTTACCTACATCTTCTCTCTCAGCTCTAAAATGAAACTTTAGACTAAATGACTATTAGAGGTTTTGCAGTTCAAATTCCTGTAACTTGTCCTAACCATACTGTTCTACTCAATTCAACCTTGTCATTTGTAACAGTATTGGCTGGACAATATTAGAAATGAAGATAAAAGTGAAATCAACTTAATTTTTACTAGAGAAATGAGACTAGAATTTCTATTACTGTTTTATTATTATATAGAGAGACAGAGCTACATAGGCAAAGGAAACAGAAAGAAAGTGAAGTCACTCAGTTGTGTCAGACTCTTTCTGACCCCATGGACTATAGCCTACCAGACTCCTCCATCCATGGGATTTTCTAGGCAAGAGTACTGCAGTGGGTTGCCATTTCCTTCTCCAGGGGACCTTCCGGACACAGGGATCAAACCCTGATCTCCCGCATTGTAGGCAGACGCTTTTACTGTCTGAGCCACCAGGGAAACAGAGGCAGCACTTAAAAGTTAATTTTCTATATTTCTTCCTCATAATTTCTAGAAATTAAGTATCTTCAAGGTCTAGTCTATAACCATGCTCAAGAGAAAAATCAACATATAAAAGGATCTTTGTAACTGTGTAACAATTTGTAAGACAATTTATAAAAATTATTGGATATAAACTGTTCATATATAACTGATTTTTAGTACAGATGATTGATCAAATGTGCACTTCAGTTTTTAATCCTAATTTTTGTAAAAATATTAAACTAAAATATAGACAGTCATAACTTTTATTAGGTTCAGTGTGTTCCTCATTATGTATTCCTACTAAAGATTTGAGTAGTATTTAGTTATGAGGCTTAGGGTACTTAAAAGAGCTCCATTAATCTAGGTCTGTGAACTGATGAGAACATTCTCACACCATCATTTCAAAGTGTCCTCTTATTGCTAACACTAGTTGTTTCATTACAGTTAGAATTAAAGACTAAGGAAGCTTGTTTAAATGAGCTTAATGTGATTTTTTTCACACCCAAAGACTGCTAATTTGCCGCTGCAAATATATGACTAAGTACAGCAGTTATTCATCATTTTGACTCTCCTGGAAAATGAGACCATTTTGTGTTCATGCATTCAAAAAGCACAAAAGACATCATTTAATATCTTTTTCTCTTCTTGGACTTCCAGATACATTGAGATACTAAAGAGACACAGTCTTCTAGCTTTAGAATATGCAGTGGTTTATAAAAAACAATTTTGCGACTGTTTCATCAGAAATGATGAACATCCTATTAATAAGTCAATAACTGACATGAAAGGAAATTAGGAGTTATCTTCATAATAAGCACACAGACATTGAGTCTAAAGAACAATGAGTATTAAACAATGAAACTATATAAATATTTAATTTCTCTATTTCTTGTAGTGGTAGAACTCCTAAGACTCAGTTAATATATGAAGACTCAGGAAAGCTATATGTTTTGTTGCCGTTTTTCATAACATCTGATCTTTTAAAGAATGAAATCAGCAGGTACTATCTGTTGGATGCCAGGTGCGTATGTTGTTTGTTTACTAATGTTAAAAGGTAAACTAGGTTGAAAAAAGGAACGGAACTAGTCTTTACTGAGCTTCTAGTGCGGGCCTCTTCCTGTACTCTGTTCTAAATGCAGCCATTTACTTTGAGTTCATCACAATACCGTGAGGAAGGATTTGGTCTTTAAATTCATAGTTCAGAGCTCTTACAATCATGAGGAATCAAAATGGCTTTGACTGATTATATGTGGACAGCAGGAATAATTTAGAAATGTCCCTTACACCACGTCCAGCAGTTCATGGGATCACAAAGAGTTGGACATGACTTAGCGACTGAGCAGCCTACACCATAGGCTCAAAATTCTAATGGGGAAGGTTTGGAAGAAAATACCAGGACCACATTAACTATAACTTGTAGCCATTCTACACAGTTCTCCTTCACAACATGGGATTAGCCACTTTATTCTTTAGTTCTAATGAATTTTTCAGATCTTAAAAAAAAAAAATGGCTATCTAAACCAGATACACCTGATAATTATAGTCAGAACACTAACTCCTAGTGTAAGCATACCAGGTGGGTACTTACCTTCATCCATCTTGCCTTAATAAAGAAACAGTAATTTTGTTTGGTTCTACCAAAAACACAACCATAAAATCGATCTCTTTATTCAACGACATCAAATCCCTGGAGAATAAAGGTAGGGTGAAGGCTATATGGGAAGAAATAAAATTAATTGTTCTAATGTACTAACAATTAATTTGATTTAGTGGTTTGACTAGTTCATTTATTTATTGGCTCATTCATCAGTAAATATGGATGGAGTCCTACTCTGTGCCAAGCACCCTGCTAACTTCTAGATAACAAGTGTGCATAAACTAATCATGTTCTTTTAGAGTTCAGAATCTGCGTGAGACATAGACACTGAATAAGCAACTCTCAAAAACTTCATCTGTGATAAGGGCTATAAAGGAAAATGGCCTATAAAAAGAGTAGTCTGGAGACTGTGGGTAGGCATAGCCTGAGTCAGAAATGAATAAATCAGACATATATGTGATTTGAGGTCATAGAATAATTTTTAAAGCATGACTGAATTTTGTATTTCATAAGAATATGTTTTACTTTTTGTAGATTTTGGTAGAAAAAAACACCACTTCACTTAGCAATTCTTTTTGTCTCTTACTAGTCTTCCTTCATATAAGTTTGCCATTTGTTTTTTTTTTAATTGTTTTCCTCAAAATCTAACAATGTAAGATTTCCCAAAGCATTTTACAGGGCAAGAAGATGATATAAATTAGTCACTTTGTAATATATTTCTAAGAAATACTGTCAATACCAGCAGAAATCTATGTTTTGGAAATTATTTTATGGCTCAGTAAAGATTAGTTTCTACCTGGAATTACATACATCATTCATAATTTACCCACAAGATAAGATCTGTTAATATTTCCAGGGTAGATGCTGAGCTTATGTTTAGATAACTAATATCTTTAAATAAGAAAAATAATAATAAAGTATCTCATAAATTAATACCTATTTAGAAAATTTATATGATTACATGCTTTTAACCAAAGGAGCACACTCAGTGTAAAAATATGACCTAAATCAAATCCCTTAAGATTATACAATGGAAGTGACAAATAGATTCAAGGGATTAGATCTGATAGAGTCCCTGAAGAACTATGGACAGAGATTTGTGACGTTGTACAAGAGGCAGTGACCAAAACTATCCCCAAGAAACAGAAATGCAAAACAGCAAAATGGTTGTCTAAGGAAGCCTCACAAATAGCTGAGAAAAGAAGGGAAGCTAAAGGCAAAGGAGAAAAGGAAAGATGTACCCATTTGAATGCAGGATTCTAAACAATAGAGAGATAAGAAAGCCTTCCTCAGTGAGCAATGCAAAGAAATAGAGGAAAACAATAAAATGGGAAAAACTAGAGATCTCTTCAAGAAAATTAGAGATACCAAGGGAACATTTTTTAAATTAGTTTATTTTAATTGGAAGCTAAGTACTTTACAGTATTGTAGTGGTTATTGCCGAACACAGGACTGGAAAAAGTCAGTATTCATTGCAATCCCAAAGAAAGGCAATGCCAAAGAATGCTCAAACTACCACACAATAGCACTCATCTCACATGCTAGTAAAGTAATGCTCAAAATTCTCCAAGCCAGGCTTCAGCAATACGTGAACCATGAACTTCCTGATGTTCAAGCTGGTTTTAGAAAACGCAGAGGAACCAGAGATCAAATTGCCAACGCACACTGGATCACGGAAAAAGCAAGAGAGTTCCAGAAAAACATCTATTTCTGCTTTGCCAAATATGCCAAAGCCTTTGACTGTGTGGATCACAATCAACTGTGGAAAATTCTGAGAGAAATGGGAATACCAGACCACCTGACCTGCCTCTTGAGAAACCTGTATGCAGGTCAGGAAGCAACAGTTAGAACTGGACATGGAACAACAGACTGGCTCCAAATAGGAAAAGATGTGCATGAGGCTGAGTGAACTCCGGGAGATGGTGATGGACAGGGAGGCCTGGACTGCTACAATTCATGGGGTCGCAAAGAGTCGGACATGACTGAGCGACTGAACTGAACTGAACTGAAAGCTGTATATCGTCACCCTGCTTATTTAACTTCTATGCAGAGTACATCATGAGAAACGCTGGACTGGAAGAAACACAAGCTGGAATCAAGCTTGTCAGGAGAAATATCAATAACCTCAGAGATGCAGATGATATGACCCTTATGGCAGAAAGTGAAGAGGAACTAAAAAGCCTCTTGATGAAAGTGAAAGAGGAGAATGAAAAAGTTGGCTTAAAGCTCAACATTCAGAAAACGAAGATCATGGCATCTGGTCCCATCACTTCATGGGAAATAAATGGGGAAACAGTGGAAACAGTGTCAGACTATATTTTTGGGCTCCAAAATCACTGCAGATGGTGACTGCAGCCATGAAATTAAAAGACACTTACTCCTTGAAAGAAAAGTTATGGCCAACCTAGATAGCATATTCAAAAGCAGAGACATTACTTTGCCGACTAAGGTCCGTCTAGTCAAGGCTATGGTTTTTCCTGTGGAGATGTATGGATGTGAGAGTTGGACTGTGAAGAAGGCTGAGCACCAAAGAATTGATGCTTTTGAACTGTGGTGTTGGAGAAGGCTCTTGCGAGTCCCTTGGACTGCAAGGAGATCCAACCAGTCCCTTCTGAAGGAGATTAGCCCTTGGATTACTTTGGAAGGAATGATGCTAAAGCTGAAACTCCAGAACTTTGGCCACCTCATGTGAAGAGTTGACTCATTGGAAAAGACTCTGATGCTGGGAGGGATTGGGGGCAGGAGAAGGAGACGACAGAGGTGAGATGGCTGGATGGCATCGCCGACTCGATGGACTGAGTTTGGGTGAACTCCGGGAGCTGATGATGGACAGGGAGTCCGGGCGTGCTGCGATTCATGGGGTCACAGAGAGTCGGACACAACTGAGCAACTGAACTGAACTGAACTGAATCAGCCATAGGCACACATGTATTCCCCATCCATATCTCCCCCCGACCTCCCTCCCCATCCCATCCTCCAGGGTCATCCCAGTGCACCATCCCTGAGCACCCTGCCTCATGCATTGAACCTGGACCAGCAATCTGCTTCACATATGATAATATACACGTTTCAACATTATCCTCTAATCATCCCACCCTCGCCCTCTCCCACAGAATCCAAAAGACTGTTCTTCACATCTGTGTCTCTTTTACTGTCTTACATATAGGGTCATCGTTACCATCTTTCTAAATTCCATATATATGTGTTAGTATACTGTATTGGTGTTTTTCTTTCTGGCTTACTTCACTCTGTATAATAGGCTCCAGCTTCATCCACCTCATTAGAACTGATTCAAATGCATCCTTTTTATTGTCTAAGTAATACTCCATCGTGTATATGTACCACAGCCTCCTTATCCATTCATCTGCTGATGGACATTTAGTTTGCTTCTATGTCCTGGCTACTGTAAATAGTGCTGCGATGAACACCGGGGCACACGTGTCTCTTTTAATTCTGGTTTCCTCGGTGTGTATGCCCAGCAGTGGGATTGTTGGGTCATATGACAGTTCTATCTCCAGGTTTTTAAGGAATCTCCACACTGTTCTCCATAGTGGCTGTACTAGTTTGCATTCCCACCAACAGTGTAAGAGAGTTCCTTTTTCTCCATACCCTCTCCAGCATTTATTGTTTGTAGACTTTTTGATAGCAGCCATTCTGACCAGCATGAGATGGTACCTCACTGTGGTTTTGATTTGCATTACTCTGATAATGAGTGATGTTGAGCATCTTCTCATGTGTTTGTTAGCCATCTGTATGTCTTCTTGTCTGTTTAGTTCTTTGGCCCATTTTTTGATTGGGTTGTTTGTTTTTCTGGCATCAAGCTGCAGGAGCTGCTTGTATATTTTTGAGATTAATTCTTTGTCAGTTGCTTCATTTGCTATTATTTTCTCCCATTCTGAAGGCTCTCTTTTCACCCAAGGGAACATTTCCTGCAAAGATGGGCTCGATAAAGGACAGAAATGGTATGGACCTAACAGAAGCAGAAGATATTAAGAGGTGGCAAAAAAACACAATATATATACAAAACAGATCTTCATAACCCAGATAACCACGATGGTGCGATCACTCACCTAGAGCCAGACATCCTGGAATGCGAAGTCAGTAACCCTTAGGAAGCATCATTATGAACAAAGCTAGTGGAGGTGATGGAATTCCAGTTGAGCTCTTTCAAACACTAAAATATCATGCTGTTAAAGTGTTGCACTCAATATGTCAGCAAATTTGGAAAACTAAACAGTGGCCACAACACTGAAAAACATCAGTTTTCATTCCAATCCCAAAGAAAGGCAATGCCAAATAATGTTCAAACTACCACACAATTGCAGTCATCTCACATGCTAGCAAAGTAATGTTCAAAATTCTCCAAGCCAAGCTTCAACAGTACGTGAACCATGAACTTCCAGATGTTCCAGCTGGATTTTGAAAAGGCAGAGGAACCAGAGATCAAATTGCCAATATCTGTTGGATCACAGAAAAAGCAAGAGAGGTCCAGAAAAACTTCTACTTCATTGACTATGCCAAAGCTTTTGTGGATCACAACAAACTGTGGAACATTCTTCAAGAGATGGGAATACCAGACCACCTGACCTGCCTCCTGAGAAATCTGTATGCAGGTCAAGAAGCAACAGTTAGAACTGAACATGGAAAAACAGACTGCTTCAAAATTGGGAAAGGAGTACTTCAAGGCTGTAAATTGTCACCCTGCTTATTTAACTTATATGTAGAGTACATCATGAGAAATGCCAAGCTGGATGAAGCATAAGCTGGAATCAAGATTGCCAGGAGAAATATCAATAACCTCAGATATGCAGATGATACCACCCTTATGGCAGAAAATGAAGAAGAACTAGAGAATCTTGCTGAAAGTGAAAGAGGAGAGTGAAAAAGTTGGCTTAAAACTCAACAGTCAAAAAACGAAGATCATGGCATCCAGTCTGATCACTTCATGGCAAATAGATGGGGAAACAATGGAAACAGTGACAAACTTTATTTTGGGGGACTCCAAAATCACTGTAGATAGTGACTGCAGCCATGAAATTAAAAGACACTTACTCCTTGGATGAAAAGCTATGACCAACCTAGACTGCATATTAAAGAGCAGAGATATCACTTCGCCAACAAAAGTCCTTCTAGTCAAAGCTATGGCTTCCAGTAGTCATATATGGGTGTGACAGTTGGACCATGAAGAAAGCTGAGCACCGAACAATCGATTCTGTTGAACTGTGGTGATGGAGAAGACTCTTAAGAGTCCCTTGAACAGCAAGGAGATCCAGCCAGTCAACCCTAAAGGAAACCACTCCTCAATATTCATTGGAAGGACTGATGTTGAAGCTGAAACTCCAATATTTTGGCCCACTTGATGCAAAGAACTGATTCATTGGAACAGACCCTGATGCTGGAAAAGATTGAAGACAGGACAAGGGGATGGCAGAGAATGAGATGGTTAGATGGCATCACCAACTCGATAGACATGAGTCTGAGCAAGCTCCAGGAGTTGGTGATGGACAGGGAAGCCTAGCATGCTACAGTCATGGGGTTGTAAAGAGTCAGACAGGGCTGAACGACTGAACTGACTGTGCGCACTGAGAATCTTCTGATCAAATACAGTTTGATTTGTCATTGTTGTTTAGTCGTATCCAACTCTTTAGTTGAGTCCGACCCCATGGACTGTAACCCGCCAGATTCCTCCCTCCATGGGATTTTCCAGGCAAGAAAACTCCAGTGAGTTGTCATTTCCTTCTCCAGGAGATCTTCCTAACCCAGGGATTTAACCTGCATCTGTTGCATCGCAGGCAGATTCTTTAGCACCGTATCTCCTGGGAAGCATACAGTTTCATTACTCAAGCTTAAAGATCTTGATTTTTCATATGAGCAAATTGCCAATAGCCAATATTTCAAGTGTGTGTGTAAGCATGTGTATATGTGTGTGTGTGTATTTAATAGAATTCTCTATAATCACATTCAGTGTAATGACTGAATATTTGATTTCATTACCTCCATTTTATTTCATTTATACTTATCTATTTTCAGCATTTTTTCTCTTGATGAAAGTGTAACTTGCTCAGTCATGTCCAACTCTGTGACCACATAGACTATAGAGTCCATGGAATTCTCCAGTCCAGAATACTGGAGTGGGTAGCCATTTTCCTCTCCAGGGGATCTTCCCAACCCAGGGATCAAACCTAGGTCTCTCACATTGCAGGTGGATTCTTAAGTAAGGCGGCTTTTATTTCAAACTTCTGGAATACAATTTCAAGGAGATTTTATTTCAGCATTATGCAAATAGTCAATATTAGACATACATAACAAGGCAATGGCACCCTACTCCGGTACTCGTGCCTGGAAAATCCCATGGACAGAAGAGCCTGGTAGGCTGCAGTCCATGGGGTCACTCAGAGTCAGATACGACTGAGCAACTTCACTTTCAGTTTTCACTTTCATGCATCGGAGAAAGAAATGGCAACCCACTCCAGTGTTCTTGCCTGGAGAATCCCAGGGACGGGGGAGCCTGCTGGGCTACCGTCTATGGGGTCACACAGAGTCGGACACGACTGAAGTGACTTAGCAGAAGCAGCAACTCTGTTTATCAAAAGATCAAGTAAAAATTCAGTGTAAATTATTTTTAAAGTGTGACCTATATTTGACAAAATTTAACATGAAATTAATTGAAGCATTTCTATAAATTAGAAATATATTTTATAACATAAAAATGTCAAATCATACTCAAAGATTAAGGGCTCAAAGCATTACCTTCAAAAATTAGAGTTCTTCCATTTGACAGTGGATATAACAATGCTACATTCAGAATTGCTCAAGAGAAAAATGGAAGCACTATACGGTCCATGGAATTCTCCAGGCCAGAATACTGGAGTGGTCAGAGTATGGTACAGTCTTAATATGAGCCATGTTTTCAACTGCATTATTTTATTAGCATTTTTATAGCTATAATCATGAGATAAATTGGTCTTTAGTTTGCTTTTTGTTCTTTCTCCAGTTTGGGTTTCAAACAAGTGGGCCGTGCAGCATCTTCAAATGAGTTCTTGCTAGCTGGCATAGTTCTGTGTAGGGCTTTCCAAATAGGGTAAGAGTTATATTCAACACCCTCTCAACTCAATTCCTTGACCAGGTGCTCCTGGGCAGGGACCATCTGCAGGAACCTACCTGGTAACCCTGGCATCAAAGTCACATTAGCTTCCTTAAAAGTTTGGCAACTGCTCTACCTTTGTGTATGTTCTGAAACATCTTATATAACATTAGAGCTGTTACTTGACTTTGAATAAAAAGTGACTGTATAACTATTTTATCTAGTGTTTTTCTTTGAATGCTTCTGTGAGCTTTTATACTTCTTCAATGATTTGGATTTTTTTATTTTTTATTTTGAAATATTTTTAGACACAGAAAATTTGCAAGAATAGTACTAAGAACACCCAAATAACACATAAATCAGATTCAAATTTTAATATTTTGCAGAATTTGCATTACCTTTCTCTATCATTTTTTCTGGATCTTTGAGGACAGATTACAAACATCAAGTACTTTACTCCTTTAATGCTTTAGCATGTATTTCATAAGAACAAGAATATTCTCTTATGTCACCCAAAAAGAGTGAGCAATTTCAGAATATTCAACACTGACACACTATTTTAATCTGATATATATATAGTCTTACTACTTCAACTGCCCTAAATCTTTATAGCACTTTTTTCTTTTGGTACAGAGTCCAGTCAAGTAATAGGTGTTATACTTAGAATGCCCTCTTTGTCTTCTTTATTCTTTATCTTTCATGGCGTTGACACTTGTGAAGAAAATGACAATCACTTTACAAATTTCTCAATGTGTTCTTTTTTTTACTTTTTTTCACAATTACTTTTATATTATGTAACTTGACAGGAATAACATATAAGTGAAGCCATGTCCTTCTCAGAATATAACATCCAGAGGCACATGATACTAGCTGCTTCTTACTGGGGATATTAATTTTGATCATTTCTTGTTTGTTTTTTGTTTTCCAATGCATAATTACTTTTTCTTTATTTATTAGTAAATAGTGTATTGAGAGATACTTTGGGACTATATAAATATGTTCCTCATTAAAATGTCCCATTTGCAGAATCTACTAATTATTCTTGCTTGAATTCTTATCATTATTTTTGTCATTTTGCTCTTATCATTCTCAAAACTTAAAAAACTGAGACCTTTCATTTGATCAAGAGATCAGCCTATCTATGCTTTAGCTTCCTCATCTCCAGAATGATAAAGAACTGTATTTCTTATAGTTTTTGTAAAACTGAAACAAGACAGTGTAAGTAAATTAACATGTCTAGTGTAAAGTAGCATGCAATAAATGTTAGTACCCCTGATTTGTTCTGTCCAGATAATTTGTTAACTTTAAAATTCCTACCACATTTAATGCATAATAAATCTCTAATAAATGATAATATTCTAATAAAATGATTTCTAGGTAAAAGTAATTCTGCAAATCATGCAATTTTATCCCCTAAATTAAGCACATTGTTGATATGATCATTTTACTGAGACAACTTCAACTTTGCCTGATACCAATCTGTATCTTTCTGATTAGTAGCCGTGAGGTTTCCACTATTCTATAATGCAGATATTACTAGAAGCATCAATACAAAGTTCTTGGAAGTAAATTTTATGTTTTAACTCTAGATTTTTTTAAATTTCTGTCAGCCTTTCTTAAAAAAGACTCAATAACACTTGCCTTGGTATATATTATTCCCAGTGTTAATGCTTTCTGTTATTTATTTTTCCAAGGATAAAACTTCATTTGTGATAACCCTTCAGGGTCCTGGTTATCAGAAATAAAAAGACTGAAAGAATATGTGTAAAAGATTGGTCTCACATACCATACTGGTCAGCAAACCTCAACAATGTAATAAAGGGCTATAAAGGGAACAAATGTTTTAAAGGTCCCAGAACCATTATAGGTGTCAAAGATTTCTGAGTCCCCTTTCAATTTGCCTTGAGCTCTATGCTAACACACCACACACATTAGTCAACACTGCACACATCCTTGAACCTTTGCTCTTCTCTGGGTTTGTAAATATGAGTCATGACAAGCCTGAGGAAAATAGGTTTCTCCCCCACCTATGTGTCCCTTATCTTAATAATCATACCTGTTGGGAACAGAGTGAATGCAATGCTTTCTCTTTCGGGGAGTGACATCAGCAAAGCGGAGGCATAGGAGTGTCTAGCGCTGGTTCCCCTGCCGCCCCCCACCCACTAAACATCGATCTGAACAATATCTTCACATGAAAATATCCTCACGAGAACCAAGGGTTCCATGTGAGGGATTACAGGACCTGAGTGAAGTGCAGAAATAAGAAAAGATTCATGAAGGAGAGTAGGGAAGATAGATTCATATTACCCCCATCAGCCTTCCCTCAAGCCCTGGCAGCCCAGCTCACAGGAAAACACACACTGTTTGGGAAAAGGAGAGTGAAGTGAGCACTGCACTTCGCCACGGGCCCTGGTCTGCCCCACATCAGGATGGCTCCCATGGCCTCAGGCGCACCTGAGCATTAGACTGGCCCCCACAATGTATACCACAGACCGGGTCCCTCAGATACAGGCTCCTGACTCGCCCCAGAGACAATCAGTCCCCATAAACATCACTGGCACTGTGCTTGCTCTGGTCCCAGATGGGACTCCAGTGGTCCCCAAGTCTGGTTGGCCCCCCTGGATCCAAAATCTAGGTCCCCCTGTCCCAGAGTCAAGCAACAAGTCTACTCACCTACAAACTCACCACACCTGCCCACCAAAGGACTCTAGCAGCAAGCCCTCCCTCAAATACCACTAGACTGCCCACCTACAATCTCTGGACTGGCTGACAGGTGAAGGTTTTGTCTACTGAAGCCAGTCTGTAAAAACCAAAAGAGGTATCCACTCCCTCAAATGCTCTATAAAGTTGTAGGATCCAAAATCAACATACAAAAATCAATTGTGCCTCTATACACTAATATGAAGACTCTTGAGTCCTTTGGACAGCAAGATCAAAGTAGTCAATCTTATCAGAAATCAACGATGCATATTCATTGGAAGGACTGATGCTGAAGCTGAAGCTCCAATACTTTGGCTACCTGATACAAAGAATCAACACACTGGAAAAGACCCTGATGCTGAGAAATATTGAAGGCAGAAAGAGAAGGGGGCAACAGAGTATGAGATGGTTGGATGGCTTCACCACCTCAATGGACATGAGTTTGAGTCAACTCTGGGAAATAGTGAAGGACAGGGAAGCCTGCTGTGCTGCAGTCCATGCAAAGAGTCAGATACAACTTAGCAAATGAACAACAATGAATTATTTTAAAAGAAATAAAGAAAGCAATCCCATTCACAATAGCATCAAAAATAATGAAATACTTAGGAATAAATTTAACCAAGGAAGGCAAAGTCTACACATAGAATATACTTGTAGAAACACAAAAGATCCAAATAGCCAAAGCAATCCTGAAAAAGAAGAACAAAGCTGGATCATCATACTTTCTGATTTCAAGTTTTACTATAAAGCTATAGTAATCAAAACAGTATCACATCAGTATACAAATATAGACACAGAGACTAACTAGAGAGAATTGAGAACCCAGAAGTAAACTTGCACATACAAAGTCAACTATTTGACAAGAGCCAAGGAATACTCAAAGGGGAAAGAGTAAGTCTCTTCAGTAAATAGGACTGGGAAACCAGATAATCATATGTAAAAGAATGAAACTGGACCACGCTCTTACACTACTTACAAAAATCAACTTGAAATGGACTAAAACCTTACATTTAAGACCCCAAATTGTAAAACTACTAGAAGAAAACATAGGGGAAAACTCCTTGACACAAGTCTTGGCAATAGTTTTTTGGATATGACATGTAAAGCATAAGCAACAAAAGCAGAAATAAAAAAGTGGGGACACTAAACTAAAAAGCCCCTGCACAACAAAAGAAGTAATCAGCAAAATAAAAAAGTCAACCTATGGAATAGGAGAAAATATTTAAGCTATTTAGCTAATAAGGAGTTAATATCCAAAATATATAAACTCATACAATAGCTATATATATATATATATATAAAGTTTTTAAATGGGCAAAGGACTTGAATAGGTATTTTTTCGAAGAAGACATACAAATGGCCAACATATATCTAAAAAGAAGCTCAATCACTAAACAGGGTAATGCAAATTAAAACCACAAGATATCATATGACATCTGTTAAACTGGCTATTATAAAAAAAGACACAAAAGTCCAAAGCTGTGGAGAAAAAAATAACTCTTGTGCACTGTCGGTATGCATGTAAGTTGGTTTAGCCATTATGGAAAAGAGTATGAATGTTCCTCAAAAATAATAGAACCTTTGCATGATCCAGCAATCTCACTTCTGAGTATATTTCCAAAGAAAATAAAATCACTACGTTGAAAAGGCTATCTGCAACCCCATGTTGCCTGCAGTATTATTCACAAGAGCCAAAATATGAAAACCACCTAAGCATCCATTGATGAAGAATGGATCAAGAAAATTTCAGAGTGAGATTGATAAAACACTGATAATCTGGTTGAAAGGAGGTTGTCCTTTGAGGTAACATATCAGAATGTCTGTGTGGGAAGGAGCCCCCTCTTATGTTTCTTTTAATAGGATATCTTAGAGGAAGGCATCTGCTGAAATGGTCACAGGGGCAGTTATTTCTTTTACTTTTAGCAATTTTAGCTTCTGTTTTTTAATGTGTAAGATAGTAAATTTTATTTCTTTCCAACTTTATTGAGATATTGACAAGTACCATATTTGCTGCTGTTGTACAATGTGATACTTTGCTACAAGTGTATATTGTAAAATGATTGCCACAATAAAGTTAGCTAACACCTCCGCCTCATCACAGGACCACTATTTTCTGCGTTTGGTGATAAATTTAAGCTCTACTTTGAACAACTTTCAAATACATGGCACAATATTGCTAATTATAGTTACATGCTGTATGTTAGATTCCCAGAACTTATTCATCTAATTGATGGAAGTTCATACCCCTTGAAAAACAGCCCCCTTTTCCCCCATGACCCAACCCCTGGTAACGGCCACTTTACCCTGGGTCTATGAGTTTGGCTTTATTTAGATTCTACATACAAATGATATCATACGTATTTGTCCTTCTCTGTCTGACTTATCTCATTTTACATAATACCCTTAAGATCCCTCCATGCTCTTGCAAATGGCAGGCTTTTCTTCTTTTATATGGCTGTATGGCTAACAAAAACTGAAGATATTAAGAACAGATGGCAAGAATACACAGAAGAACTGTACAAAAAAGATCTTCACAACACAGATAATCACGATGGTGTGATCACTCACCTAGAGTCAGACATCCTGGAATGTGAAGTCAAGTGAGCCTTAGAAAGCATCACTATGAACAAAGCTAGTGGAGGTGATGGAATTCCAGTTGAGCTATTTCAAATCCTGAAAGATGATGCTGTGAAAATGCTGCACTCAATATGCCAGCAAATTTGGAAAATTCAGCAATGTCCACAGAACTGCAAAAGGTCAGTTTTCATTCCAATCCTAAAGAAAGGCAATGCCAAAGAATGCTCAAACTACCGCACAATTGCACTCATCTTACATACTAGCAAAGTAATGCTCAAAATTCTCCAAGCAAGGATTCAACAGTATATGAACCGAGAACTTGCAGAGGTTCAAGCTGGATTTTAAAAAGGCAGAGGAACCAGAGATCAAACTGCCAACATCCGTTGGATCATAGCAGTGAATAAATAGCAACAGATCATAGCCAAAGCAAGAGTTCCAGAAAAACATCTACTTTGGCTTTATTTATTCTGCTTTATTGACTACAACAAAGACTTTGACTGTGTGGATCACAACAAACTGTGGAAAATTCATAAAGAGATGGGAATACCACACCACCTTATCTGCCTTCTGAGAAATTTGTATAAAGGTCAAGAAGCAACAGCTAGAACTGAACATGGAACAATGGACTGGTTCGAAATCTGGAAAGGAGTATATCAAGGCTGTATATTGTCACCCTGATTATTCAACTTATATGCAGAGGATATCATGAGAAATGCTGGGCTAGATGAAGCACACGCTGGAATCAAGATTGCCAGGAGAAATATAAATAACTTCAGATATGCAGATAACACCACCCTTATGGCAGAAAGTGAGGAACTAAAGAGCCTCTTGCTGAAAGTAAAAGAGGAGAGTGAAAAAGTTGGCTTAAAGCTCAACATTCAGAAACCTAAAATCATGGCATCTGGTCCCATCACTTCATGGGAAATAGATGGGAAAACAGTGACAGACTACTCTTTGGGGCTCCAAAATCACTGCAGATTGTGACTGCAGCCATGAAATTAAGACGCTTACTCCTTGGAAGAAAAGTTATGACCAACTTAGACAGCATATTAAAAAGCAGAGACATTACTTTGCCAACAAAGGTCCATCTGGTCAAGGCTATGGTTTTTCCAGTAGTCATGTATGGATGTGAGAGTTGGACTATAAAGAAAGCTGAACACCGAAGAATTGATTCTTTTGAACTGTGGTGTTGGAGAAGACTCTTGAGAGTCCCTTCTACTGCAAGGAGATCCAACCAGTCCAACCTAAAGGAGAGCATTCCTGAATACTCATTGGAAGGACTGATGCTAAAGCTGAAACTCCAATACTTTGGCCACCTGATGCAAAGAACTGACTCATTTGGAAAGCCCCTGATGCTAGGAAAGATTGAAGGTGGGAGGAGAAAGGGACCGCAGAGGATGAAATGGTTGAATGGCAACACCAACTCAATGGACATGAGTTTGAGTAAACTCTGGGAGTTGGTGATGAACAGAGAGGCCTGGCGTGCTGCAGTCCATGGGGTCGCAAAGAGTCAGACATGACTGAGCAACTAAAGTGACTCTGTGTGTACGTGTGTGTCTGTGTATGTATACATATATATAAAATCACATTTTCTTTATGCATTCCTCAACAGATACCTCAGTATAATGCCATAATTTCACTCCATCAATCGACACTTGAGTATGCTTAAACGATATATATATAACTTATTTTACTCCCTTATCCCTACTAGCTATAAAAAGGAAAGGGAAACCAAGGAGGTCGCACTAAATTACATTTTAAAATAACAGAATTCTTCCCTGTGCAATAATAGGACAAAACTCAAGCCCTTCCTACAAGTGCAAATTAAGGGAGATAAACAAAAATGAGATTAATTCAGTCCAATGTGTGCACACATTAAATGTGTATCTTTTAGCCAGTGATATGAACTGCTTAAACAGATACTAGTTCAGCACATGTTACTTTCTACTCCAATACATTTCCTTAAAAGGACAGCGAAACATTCATCAATACTTCTCAATATACGTAACTCTACAATAGTCAAGTTAGTATTCTGGTCCCTACGTTTTCTGCAGTCAGCTTCCTTTACAGCTCCACGTTCTAACAGTGCAAATGCGAGTAGTTTACTGGCAACCTGCTAAAAATTTCCTGTGGCCTTTGCGCTAAGAAAGCAAAGTCATTCGCTTTAGCCCTTGTACCAGCATATCACAAGCTGCAAGTCAATGTCTCCCCAGGTGGAATTGAACTATTGCTTTGTCTCTATCCTTCAGGAGGAATAATACAGCTCCCACAAAATCCATGAGAGTTAAATATTTGCTAAAAATAACACTGGTATTTGGAATTCATTATTAGAACTTGTTCTAACGGATTTCTCAGACTGTTCCTTGGATAAACCTTCTCACTACCCCCTGACGAGCAGGAGAAATGCAACAACTCTTACCTTGGCATGAAACCTGACTTTTAAGTTGACAACATGTTTTGTGCCATATCTTTTTCTCAACTTTGAAACTAACAAACTCTTCCCATAAAAAAACACAAGAATCCTATACATTTTACCACTTGAACATAATTATCATATCACTTCACTTTATTATCAAGAGTGAGACTTGCATACATAACTCTGGAATAATCTACAGAAAGTGTAAACTGCTATACAAATATGTTAGCATCTGCATTGCTATCACCATCAACCTTAACAATGTGTCATTTTTTTCTCCAAAATTTCCCTGTGAATCACTATTTCTTCTCCTGTATATAATCATCATGCTTCTAGACATTCATTGCTTTAGGCATGAATCTCACAATATGTTTATAAACATATCTCCCAGCCCCTAATCATTCTATACAAAACCACTGATTTATCTTGCTTAAACAAAATTCATTCACGATGTTTGAAATACTCTAATTCAAGTCAATATCCACCTATTGAAAACATAATATGTATAAACATTTGCTAGATAAACAAGACAGGAAATGTAAACACACAATATTATAGTCCTAGGCAGAACTAATAGGTGACAGAGCAGAATTTAAATACAGTGCTACGGAAACTCAGAGATGAGAAAGCTTACTTGGTTGAGCAGATTTAGAAAGGCTTAATCGAGGTGGTGAGGTATGGAGGTAGCTTCAAACACACACACAAAAAAGATGAGTTTTTAAAGGTAGGTAGGGAAAGGGGAGCCTGGTGGGCTGCCGTCTATGGGGTCGCACAGAGTTGGACACGGCTGAAGTAACTTAGCAGCAGCAAGGAAAGCTAAAGGAGAAGAAAATTGTGAGCAGAAACACTCAAGAAGAAGAGTGCATATTATATATTGCAAACAGCAACTGAATGATTATACCAAGATTGTAGAGTGTGTAAGGGGCTGCTGCTGCTAAGTTGTGGCTTCCTATATCCATTTCCACTGTAGATACAGAGATCACAGTGTCCTCAGGCCATCCGTCATTAAGCATCCAAGTTAGACATCACAGGGGGAGAGTTGAATATGGAGGAAAAATTAGAGTTCCTTTACTGTTTTTTTAGGTTTTTCTTTTGGGGTGGGGGGCTGGCCACAAGGTACCTGGGATCTTAGCTCCCCGACCAGGGATGAAATCGGCACATCCTGCATCGGAAACCCAAGTCTTAACCTCGGGACCACCAGCGAAGTCCCCAGCACTCCTTGACTCATAAGTGACCTGTCGAATGAAGTTTTTGTGTTGTTGTTGTTGTTGTTTTAATATTACCAGGCCAAAATTGTTAACTTATCTTAAAATAGAACAAAGCAGTTTCCAAGAGAGAAACACTCAGTTCTTTTTGAAGAAAACAGTGACTCAGATAACTAATAAGGAAAAAGTTTGGGATAGTTATCTTCCTTATACCTAGCATAGGCATAATGTAAAAAAAAGGAAATACTTTACTCCTAAAATCAGAAACAAGCAAGGTTATCGGCTCTCAGTCAACATTAGTTTAGTAAACACTAACTGCAGTAAAATTAAAAAAAAAAAACCATATAGATTAAAAGGAAGTTAAACTGTCTCTCTTCCCAAACAATATGATTATTTACATTATAAATTCTAGAGAATATACAAAAAAGTTAGCAGAACTGATAACTGGATTTAGCAAGGTCTCAGGATGCAAGATAAATATTTTAAATCAACTGTTATTCCATATCACAGAAGACAATAGTACCCCATTCCAGTACTCTTGCCTGGAAAACCCCATGGATGGAGGAGTCTGGTAGGCTGCAGTCCAAGGGGTCACAAAGAGTCGGACACAACTGAGCAACTTCACTTTCACTTTTCACTTTCATGCATTGGAGAAGGAAATGGCAACCCACTCCAGTGTTCTTGCCTGGAGAATCCCAGGGATGGGCGAGCCTGCTGGGCTGCTGTCTATGAGGTTGCACAGAGTTGGACACGACTGAAGCGATTTAGCAGCAGCAGCAATTTGTCCATATCCTAGCAACAAACAATTGAAAATTGAAATTTAACATACAATATAACTTAGAATACCAAACCAATATGAAAATATAAATTTCACAAAATATATGCAATGCCTGTACTCTGAAAACTAAAACAATGCTGAGAGAATTTAAAGACAGGAATAAATGAAAAGATACACTGTGTTCATAAATTACAAGACTTAACTCTGCTAAGGTGATTTGTCAGTTGATAGACTGATCTCTCAATTAAATGTAATCCCAATCAAAACACCAGTAAATATTTTGTTTTAGAAATTAACAAGCTAATTCTAAAACAAGCTAATTCAAAATGCAGAGGACCTACACCTAGAATATCCAGAACAATTTTGAAAAATAAGTTGAGGCCTAAAATATCTGTTTCTAAGATTTCATAAAAAGTTACAGTAACTAAGGATAGACATAGAGATCAACAAAAAAAAGATGGTTCATTAAAAATATTAACATATATGACCAACTGATTTTAAATAAAGGTGCTCAAATAACTCAATGGAGAAAGGATAGTCTAAGAAATGGCGTTGGAACAATTGGACATGGATATGCAAACATGAACTTCAATTCATATTTCCTAACAGAAAATTAGAGATACCAAGGGAACATTTCATGCAAAGATGGGCTCGATAAAGGACAGAAATGGTCTGGACCTAACAGAAGCAGAAGAGATTAAGAAGAGGTGGCAAGAATACACAGAAGAACTGTACAAAAACAATCTTCATGACCCAGATAATCACAATGGTGTGATTACTCACCTAGAGCCAGACATCCTGGAATGTGAAGTCAAGTGGGCCTTAGACAGCATCACTACGAACAAAGCCCTAGTGGAGATGATGGAATTCCAGTTGAGCTATTTCAAATCCTGGAAGATGATGCTGTGAAAGTGCTGTACTCAATATGCCAGCAAAACTCAGCAGTGGCAACAAGACTGGAAAAGGTCACTTTTCATTCCAATCCCAAAGAAAGGCAATGCCAAAGAATGCTCAAACTACCTCACAATTGCACTCATCTCACATGCTAGTAAAGTAATGCTCAAAATTCTCCAAGCCAGGCTTCAGCAATACGTGAACCATGAACTTCCAGATGTTCAAGCTGGTTTTAGAAAAGGCAGAGGAACCAGAGATCAAATTGCCAACATCCGCTGGATCATGGAAAAAGCAAGAGAGTTCCAGAAAAACATCTATTTCTGCTTTATTGACTATGCCAAAGCCTTTGACTGTGTGGATCACAATAAACTATGGAAAATTCTGAAAGAGATGGGAATACCAGACCACCTTATCTGCCTTCTCAGAAATAGCCTAGATAGGATATTAAAAAGCAGACACATTACTTTGCCAACAAAGGTCCATCTAGTCAACGCTATGGTTTTTCCAGTGGTCATGTATGGATGTGAGGGTTGGACTGTGAAGAAAGCTGAGTGCCGAAGAATTGATGCTTTTGAACTGTGGTGTTGGAGAAGACTCTTGAGAGTCCCTTGGACTGCAAGGAGATCCAACCAGATCATTCTAAAGGAGATCAGTCCTGGGTGTACATTGGAAGGACTGATGCTAAAGCTGAAACTCCAACACTTTGGCCAACTCATGCGAAGAGTTGACTCATTTGAAAAGACTCTGATGCTGTGACGGATAGGGGGCCAGAGGGATTGTGGACAACAGAGGATGAGATGGCTGGATGGCATCACTGACTCGACGAGTTTGGGTGAACTCTGGGAGTTGGTGATGGACAGGGAGGCCTGGTGTGCTGCGATTCATGGGGTCACAAAAAGTCAGACACAACTGAGTGACTGAATTGAACTGAACAGAAAAATTAACCCTAAATGTATCACAGACCCAATTGTGGGAGCTCTAACTATAAAATTTCTGGAAGACAATATAGAAGAAAACCGTTGTGACCTCTAGTTAGTCAAATATTTTTACATAATATAAACAAATCACTAGCCATAAAAGAATATAGATAACTTTGACTTCACCAAATTTAACAACTTTCTTCTTCGAAAACTCATTAAGGAAAAAAAACCATAAGCACGGAGAAATCATTTGCAAAATTCATGTGATAGTCTGTATCTAAAATATGTCAAAAACAACCTAAGGCCTCTTATACCTCAGTAATCTAAAGTTCAGAGAACAGTCTAGTACCCATTATCCATATTTGAATATTATCAATACGTTGCTACTCTTATTTCATCTCCCTTTCCACGTTCTTCATGCAGTCTTAAGCACCATATGATTTCCCTAAAAATATTTCAGTACTTATTTCAAGTGATGTGGATTTCTTAGCATAACCACATATCATTGTCACCTGAGACAAAAATCTATGGCAAGTCCTTAATATCATCCAACAGATAGTAAGTTTTGCTTTGTTTTTTTATTTGGAGGAAATGATAGGGTGTTTCTATGATAATGAAAATAATCTAGTAGAGAAAACAATGATGATATAAGTCAGACAAAATAATATTGTTGGAGCAACGTACTGGAGCAGTCAATAGAGACATGGGATCCAGTGAACAAGCAGAGGAACGAGCTTTAGATAAGAACATGGATAGTTCACCTATGGTAATAAATGAGAAGGCATGATATTTGTTGTGATTAGAGATGATGGGTACCTTGACAAATAGTGTGGTAAGAGTGTATGAAATTTGTCTTCCATTTGCATCTATTTTTAGTGAATAAGATTTGAGTCATTGCAGAATGGACTGGATGGTGCTGGGGAATGACCAAGAGAAAATTATCAAATAGCATCCAAGAAAATAAGAAAGTGAATAACAACGAGCAACCACTATGATTTTAAGAGCACACTTGAGAGCTGTAGACATATACTTAGGATGAAACTAATCAACTTAATTGGGCGTTTTCCTTTACCACATTCAGCTCCATAATGGTGGGGATATCCAAGAATATTACAGATTTACGTGGATCTCTAATCCCAATAGTCAGATAAAATGCATTTTGAATGATGCAACACCAAATCTGAGTCTAAAGAATAAGTAGAGATTATCAGAAAAATAAAAGCAGTAAAAGGAAGGGTCAAACTCAAAGTGTTAGTCACTTAGTAGTGTCTGACTCTGCGACCCCATGGATTGTAGCTTGCCAGGCTCCTCTGTCCATGGGGATTCTCCAGGCAAGAATACTGGGTTGTCATTCCCTTCTCCATGGGATCTTCCTGACTCAGGGATCAAATCCTGGTCTCCCGCATTGCAGGCCGATTCTTTATCACCTGAGCCACCAGGTGGCACTAAAAATACACACAAAGAGGCACTAAAAATACACAAAGGAACAGAGATGAGAAGTGAGTTAATAAAGTACAGCGGTTTGTGCTGAAGATTAAAATGTAAAGAGTGGAAGGGTAACACATCTGGCTATAGAGGGATATAGATCATGGAAAGCTTTAAACAGAGCTTAGATAATGAAAGGGTAATGAATGGTCTTAAGCATGAAAGTAAACTAGTTTAATTGTAGAGTCTGAATAAAATATTAAAATAAAATACCACACATGTAAAGATTTGGGGAAGACACATGCAGAGTCAAGAAACCACAAATTGAGTAATTTGCAGCAGTTCAGACAAGTAGGTCTGAATCAGAGCATGGAAAGAGGTAAGAAACGAGAGGAAACCAATTAAACAAATACTTCAGGGTCTAATTAGCAGATTTAACATTACAATATGTTGGTTATGGGCAATAAATATTAGAACTTTTAAATTATGTTAAAATATTAAAAATAGGCTTTCCTTATATTTAAAACATGAATAATACACATAAATAATATCTAATAACTCATTTTGGAGTGCTTAATTAGTATATTTTACTAAGTAAGAAGACCGAGAGTTTGAACACATTAATTCACTAGATATAAGTAGGAAGCAGGAAGGGAAAGGAATACGGAGGACTATGGTTTCTGCTTAAGTGATGAGATGCCTTTGCGCTGTTGTTGTTATTAAATGTGACTGAACACAACAGATCAGAAGCCAGTTTTAGGGAGAATAGATTTCCTGGAGAAGGAAATGGCAACCCACTCCAGTATTCTTGACTGGAGAATCCCTGATGGACCACAGCCTATGGGGTCACAGAGAGTCAGACATGACTGAGCGACACACACACACACACGCAAAATCGATTTAATTTTGAATGTATGTGGAGGTATCTGAAGGACACCTTAGTAGAGGTTTCGTGATAGTTGAATTAATAGTCTTAAAGTTCAGAAACAATGTGTAGATTTGGAAACTATCAGGTAAGTGGAAGAACCCTGGGTGGGGTTAATAACAATATCTGGTTGCAGAGGTGGTAGTATCATTGGTGATGAGTGGTGCATGAAAGAAAAGATGCTCAAGGTGGAAACAAAAAAGAAAGAGAGACCCGTGAAGAGAACTAGAAGAGACGGATACATAAATGGAAAGTGTGGAACACTTTACGGAGGAGTATCTGATCAGTATACTCAACGCAGAAAAAGGCCAATGAAAATAAGAAGTATCAATGGGTTTTTTTGCAACTGGTATATTTACATCCTCTATGAGAGCAGCAATGAAGGAACAGTAATTGGTAGCAGAAAGAAAACTAGTTGGCTGAGAAGTGACTGGGAGTAACAAAAGGGAGAGGGTAAATATAGACCGTTTCAGGGCATTTTGGATGAGCAGGGGAAGAGAAAGATTAATTCTACACATGCCTCCTTCATCGTCTGGCTCATTAAATGTCCATGCCCATAAATCCTACTCATCTTTAGCTGGATTACTGCAATAATACTATCTCCTAGCAATGAGAAAAATGGAGAACATAGAGAAACAGTATCAATGATAGCAATAATAAATACAACAAAAATATTTAACATTTAATTCTCATTAGGGCAACTCATTTAGGTAGGCCAATTTTTCCACTTTTGTAGATGAGCAAACTGAACAGAGTAGTGAAGTTATTTGTCGAAAGTCACACAGATAGTATTATAGAAATGATTGCTGAATACTCTGAGATCAAACCATGTGTAACACAGAGTCAGCTTGGTTCACCTTACTTCCCAGAATCTAAAGACTGGGATTCTACCAGAGCCATCTCTGGCTGAAATCTTCTATTAAGTCTACTGAATTTTTAGTCTTGATTCTGTGTCGTGAAGTTGTTCTTTTCTGTCCACTCTGTGTGCTGTGCTAAGTCACTTCAGTAGTGCCTGACTCTGTGCGGCCCGATGGACTGCAGCCCGCCAGGCTCCTCTGTCCACGGGACTCTCCAGGCACGAATCTTGGAGAGGGTTTCTGGGCCCTTCTCCAGAGGACCTTCCCAACCCAGGGATGGAACCTGTGTCTCTTACATCTGCCTGCATTGGCAGGTGGGTTCTTTACCACTCAGTGCCACTGGGAAGCCCTTCTGTCCTCGAGGTACTAGCTAAAAATGAGGAATTCAATCACTCCTCTCTAGCTTTCACAAAAAAAGGAATTCCATTTCATGCATTGAAAGTCCATACTTTAGAGAAAACTCAGCTAAGTGGAGAGCAAGAAGGTCAGCAAAGAGAACAACTTCACATTCAGTATCATTTTTTATTATGCTCCTTTGGAAAATTCTTCCATGTTGCTTGATTTCATCTCTCTCCTGCTCCTCTCATTGGTACTATCAAGACTCAAAATGCTGGCATATATATTTTTTACACAGAATAACTTTGCTCTAGCATTAAAACAACAACAAAACTCCTTCAGTCTTATTTCCCTGGTATCTTTCCTTCCAATCTCAGTTTATCAAAATCATTTATCTGTATTTATTTTCCTAGGCAAATAAAGTTCCTTTCCTAAAAGGAACTCTATTTCCAGTGAATAAAAATATACCTTTTCCCCATTCAGCCATACATATAAAAGGTTTTGGGTATGCATGTTTTGATCTAGGGTCACAATTGATTAAGCCAGTTGTTTTTGCTGACTATAGCCATATTTAAAAATTAACAACTACAAATGTAACTTCAAAATAGCTAAAGCAAAGTTGAAACCATGCCAAAACTCATGGTTGACAACTTAATTATTTTCTAATTTAATACATGTTTGATGTTATTTCCGATGAATGATTTAGTACAAAAATGAATTTTGTAAGAATCCACCAGTTCATAATTTGAATAGAAATATACTTAATATAAGCTGCACTGTAAGAAAGCAAAAATTAAAACAATAGCATGTTTAAATTGTGAATCGCTATTTTGTATACCGGAAACTTTTATAATATAGTACATCAACTATACTTCAATAAAAATAATAAAAAATAATAAACTTTGGAGGAAAAAAAATTTACTGAAAGAGAAAGTACTTGTTAAGCAAATAACAGTATTCTCTCAGTTGGTTATTCCATTTCTCACCATATCACATAAAGAATAGAAGTGGAATAATTATAATATACCTTCAAGGCAGAGTTAAATTACAATCTACATGAAGGCAGGCATTGTACTGACAAAGTTTCAAGGAAGTTATAGAACATTCCCTAGTCACACAACTGTAGATGACTGAATTTTCTAATTAGCTTTGTTGTTCTAAATACCACACCTAACTTGGACATTAGTGACAGTATGAGAATTAGAATATTCTACGAAAAACCTCATTTACCTACCCACTTAACAAATTGCCTTCTTAAAGCTTCTAAGAGTCAGCTTAGCTGCATTTTAGTAGAATTTTCCAGGGTCCTTGACAGTGCTAAATCTTATATCAAGAGAGAGTACTTCTGTATCAGTAAACTACTTTTTAAACTTAATGTTCTATTCTTTCTTGATTCAGTTATCCCCAGAATCCAAATGGACACACATTCTCTAGACTCCTGTTGGTACATATTGGCTAAGTCCTTCCTCTTACAGAGTTAAGTCCTCTGTCATCCTGCTTGGGTCTTTTTGATACCTGATAAGCAGAGAAGTGGAGGAGAATGCTATTTTCAAGAAGAGGTGGAATGCTAGGTTTCAAAAAGGAAGATGGGTCACATCCAAAGCTTCAGAGTGCTCAGGGAATGTGAGGATTCAAAGTTTCCAATTGTGTGGACCCAGATATCCCCATTACAAATAATAAGATTCCACATCTTTCCAAAACAGACTTGACCTTGGTATGGAAGATTTGCAGGGTTGAAAAGAAAGCAGTCTCTGAAGATCTATTTCCCTTATAGTCAAATTCTAGGCCTGATTCTCAGCATATTCTGTGCTCCATCTGCAGAAAATGTATCTACTCCTATAGAGTTTACCATTTACCTTCACTCAACAGTGAGTGATAAACCTGAGAATCGTTATTACCCTTAACATATATACCCCTCACTTTTTGAAATATTGAAATTCCCTTTTCTGATTCAACTTCCTACTCCTACAGTTGGACCTACTGATCTGCTCTAAACTCAACATAATTTAATGCTGAGACTACTATCCCTTCCTGATTTCATTTCCTTCCCTATCCAGTCTAAATTTCACTTCTTCTCTTACAAACATTCACAAATCCCAGGTCTTTCCCAACTTGAAGCACACCAACATTTCTAATCAGTCCTTGAGAACCACCATGGTTTTTTGTTGTTTTTTTTTTTCTCCAGACTATTGCACATGTTGGAGAAAATTCACATAACAGCAGAGATCAGCTACAATAAAATTGATTTTCAACTTCCATAATCCTCAGAGTTTTCTATCTACCATTGTACTCATCAATTTCTCATTGTCAATAGAATAAAGTTGCTTCAAGCCAAATCTAACATGATTAAGCCCTCATTCTCAATATATAATTAAACTCCCTTCTTTGTTTAAAAAAAAAAAGGCAAAAATCTGAGTCCATGTGATATTTTCTCCTTCAGTTTCAGCTTGCCTCCTAGGTGTAATCTATAACATCAGTCCCATCTTCCTAAGTGAGGAAAAATGTTTCTGTTCTGCACACCATCACCTCCATCTATGATTTTTATTTATTCCTAACAATAACTTTGATAGCTATTACCTATTGAATGTTAATGAAGTGCCAGGCATTAGAATAAACACTTCAACTGTAAAATTTAATCTTCACCATAATCCTAAATTGGGTTTCCCTGATAGCTCAGTTGGTCAAGAATCCACCTGCAATGCAGGAAACCTGGGTTCAATTCCTGGGTCAGGAAGATCCACTGAGAAGGGATAGGCTACCCACTCCAGTATTCTATCAGACTCCCTAGCAAAATAATATAGTTTACCTCTAGTTTCTCCTTTCCAATCCATTCATTTATCCTCTACAGTCTGCCTTATTCTCTTATCACTCTAATAAAATTGCCATCAATCATTTCCTTGAAAACCAGTAGCCTCCTGTCAACCCAATCCTGTTCAACCTCTCTGTGGTATTTGATTCATCTCTCAGTCATCTCATTCTACAGTCTTTTCTTAACTCATGATATCATTCTCTTTGGCTTTCTTCTTACTTCCTAAGTCCTCTAATTCTCAGTATTATTTATTGCTCTTTTTTTTTTTGCTAAAATATTGGCCTCCTTGCCCTTCTTTCCCATTATCCCTCCCCTACATGCACCCCAGTACAAACAATGTAAAGAGCTGAGCACTATCCTGAAGAAGCTCATTAACCAGTTCACTGAGCCATACTATACATAATACTCCAAATACATTTACAGAACTTGTAGTGACCAGATATAAATTACTGTACAAAGCATTATGGTACATTAAGTGTTTGAAGAAGCACAGGGTAGAAGATTCAATTGTTAAGGTAATTCATTAAGGTAGATTTCTCAGAGGAGCTATATGTTGAAGCTGAGGAAAATGACTTCTCTCTCTCATCTACTTAACTTGGAAAAGATGGTCATTCATTTTCCCACATCTTCAAAGAGAGCCAAAGAAAACAATTCAGCAAGCTGCTTTAGTAATCAATCCTGTGTGCTTAATGATCCTTCAGCTATTTAAATTCAGTCATCCATGAATTCATGAAAAATATGTCTGGTTAAATTCAAATTCATAGACTTTACCATCACTTTGTACATGATCCACATCATGACTAATTAAGTAAAACTGTCTCTGCTTTTATCAAATGCTGGAATGGATAAATTTGAAGATACTGAATGTTCTTTTCATAACTGACTTATTAATATGCTCACAGTCACTCTATGGATTCCATTTCCCCCCTCCTCCAGACCCCACAGCCACTGCATTATTACCATCCAGCGCTGGTGTCACACAGGGTTAGTTCAATTCCTTAGCAATGCAACCTTCTGCTTAATACTTGAGTCTTTGTTTGTTCATATATATGGTAGAGACTGTGATATACACATAAAATAATTAGAGGAGATTGTTGTAAGAATCAGTGAAATAATTTGTGTGAAAGATCTTGACCTAAAGAGAGTATTCCAAGAAAAGGCCCCCTTCTGTTTCTTCCATTTTCATCACAAACCAGAACTATCTTTTTTTTGCCTGTTTTATGCTTCATTTATAGTGAATAAGGCATTAGTCTTGAAAAATTTTCATAATTAAGTTGTTTTCCATTTGTTGGTATTATGAATGTGCAGCAATACACTCTGCACCTCTAACATACTGTGTTTGACATTCCCAAGAAGACTTAAATACATATATCTTCTGTTGAAGTCACTCTGTGCTATCACTATAAGAGTTATGATAGAAATAATTATAAAGATATTGCCCATCTATCACGTTGATGGCTCTGCACACTTTCCTGTTGCTTATTCTCTCCTTTCCATTTTATTTAAAGAAATATTATATGGTTCTTTTTAATATAGAGAAGACAGTGAAAATTAGAAATCCAAGTAGGAAAATATGCAAGGGAAATTATGTGAATAAGAATTCAAAGGACATTAAAATTTGAAAAAAAAAATGTTGGAGTCTATAGATGGTAAAGCATCTGCCTGCAACCCAGAAGACCCAGATTCAATCCCTGGGTCGGGAAGATCCCCTGGAGAAGGAAATGGCAACCCACTCCAGTATTCTTGCCTGGGAAGTTCCATGGATGGAGGAGCCTGGTAGCCTACAGTCCATGGGATCACAAAGAGTCAGACACGACTGAGCAACTTCACATGGTAAAGTTAAAGTCTCTAACATGCAGTAAGAATAAGATGTTATGGAGAAGGCTTAAAATCTTGGTAGCCGCCGAGACTTTAAGGTAGACCAAGGTTAATTTAATGATAATGTATAGTGCTTCTTGGGGGGGGGGGGGGGACACAATGTACTTTTTTCCTTGTCCACTAAAAATGACTATATAGGATACACTGAAGAAATGAAGATGTCTATTTTTCTAGAATAGAAAGAAATGGATTTGAAGAAGATCAATAATGTTTAAAGAGCAGAAGAAATATGTGAAATTATAAAATCAAGTCCATTTGGGATTCATCCCAAAGGTGAAGAAGTAGCAAATATTAGGAAAAATCTTTATTAGCTATATTTCATATCTCCCTATAAACTGGCGAGGGAGCTATAATAAATAGGCATAGCTCTATATAGAAAAACATCTTTAAAAACAATAATGAAAGTCTTATTTTCAGAGAGTAGCAGTGTTAAAGAATGTGCTAGAATCTTTTTCTGACCCATTTTGTGTCATGGTTTTCATTTACTGCCTCTAAATGGTATGTCTCCTTCAGCAATTTCTAAATTTTTAAAGTTAAGATTGCTTTGCATTTAAGATGCTTTGGCAAGGACTCTAATGAGAATTTTAAATCTGAGCAAAATCTCTTGAAGTTCTAAATGAGACCATCAAAGAGAACATTCACCAGATGGAACCAGTGATTGATCTAAAGCCTGGAGTCTTACTTTTAATCTCTTGTTTCCCAGCAAAGAGAAATTTTACAGAATCTTCTCTCTTCTTAAAGACTTAAACTAAAATACATAGTTAAAATAGAGGCAGTATACTTTAGGGATATTTACAGAGTGGAAAGCAAAATAATCTTGCACCACATCCCAATCAAGAGATAGGATATTCTCAAGAGAATGTGGATGCTTCCAGTTGGGGTCCCTGATCTGTTCCTACTCCTGGGTTCATTCGTCATCGCTGGATAGAGGGCAGTCTCCAGAGTTCCCACACTCTGAGGTGATGGCCTCTGTCTGAACTTAAAATTGCTCACCAAGATCTAGAATTACCTTGATTCCTTGTGACAGCCTTAGGTGGCATTTCTTACTCCTTCCCACCTAGGCTTTATCCTCACTCTCCTTTCCCCACGTACTAGCTGAGTAGAGAGGACGTTGAGAATGTAAAAAACGCACCAAATAGTCCAATGAGGAGGAAACTGAAATACAGACAGTAGCTGTCTGAGATAATTTCACAAGTAAAACTGGTTTAAAGGTTTTTAGCAGTCCTAGTGAGAACAATGATACCTCCATCATTAATATCTGTGATGGTTAATTTTATGTTATATTTGCTATGCCATAGTACTCAGATATTTGGTCAAACACATATCAGCACATTTCTGTGAAGGCATATTTTTAGATGAGATTAACATTTAAATCAGTAGAATGAGCAAAGTAAATTACCATCCATAATGTGGGAAGTCAAATCAGTTGAAGGCCTTCAGAAAAAGAACAGCCTACCCTGAAGAAAAGGGAATTCTGCTATCAGACTGCCTTTCAGTTCAGTTTGCATCAACTTTTCCCTTGGTGTCTAGCCTGCTGGCCTACCTTACAAATTTTGAACTTGCCAGCACCTACAATCACAGAAACCAGTTCCTTAAAACTCTCTTTCTGCCTTCCTCATCCCTATGTGTGTGTTAATTAGCCAATGTCAATCAAATGACATCTTTCATTTTGGAATTAATATACTTGTCACAGAAATATGTTTAGATATTCTTCATGAGTCTTGCTACTGCTTTTTGTACCACAAGAGTATCTCATCTTTTCAATTATAATTATAAAAAGATAAGTTAAAATTTTAAAAAGCCTGCCCCTAACAGGTTCAAATGGGAACATACATACATACACACAAACTTGAGAGTAATCACTCTATTTGAAAGTTGGTTAAGTTATTGGACATCTGTTCATTTTGATCACTATTAGGCATAAGGGATATAAAAACAAAGGAAACATAGTTCTTGCCTATGGAAAGTCATGTTTTCCAAAAATAGCAGTAATAGCACCTTCTAACTTTCATTCTCTTTTTACTGTGATTTTGATATTTCTCCCATTGGGAGGCAGAGTCTATCTCTCCTTCACATGAACCTGTGTCAGCTTTTGCTTCAACAAATACAGTATGTCAGAAGTGATAGAAGTTTCAAGGTAGGGCCGTAACAATGCCATCATGTTCTTCTGCCTTGCTCTCTTGAGGCCTGTGCTCTGGGGAAAGCCAGATGCCATGTAAGTAGTCCAACAACCCTCAGATTTCTATGCTGAGGCCAAAATGGTTCTCATAGAGACCACAGAGAAACATCCTAAGAAAATATGGGGAGAGAGAGAAACTCAAACAGTTCCCATCTGCTGCAGCACCCCCCGCCCACTGTGTTTCAGCTCCATCCACTGACTGACTAGTCTCCATGAGAGACTGTTATGAACTGAATTGTGTAACCCTTGCCCAACCTTCATACGTTGATGCCCTAAACCTCAAAGTGACTTTTAAGGAGAAAGGGCCTTTAAGAAGGTAATTAAGGCTAAATGGAGTCACAGGGGTAGAGCTATAATCCAACAGAACTAGTGTCCTTAGGAGAGGAGGAAAAGGCAGCAGAGAGCCCTCTCTCCATGTGTATACAGACCATGTGGGGACACAGTGAGAAGCCAGGCATATGTAAGCCAGGAAAGGAGGCCTGACAAGAAACCAACTCTGCAAGCACCCTGATCTCAAACTTCTTGTTACAGCAGCCTGAGCAGAGTCCGTCAGAAACTCTGGGCCAGAAGCACACAGTCAAGCCCTCCCCAAACTCCTGACCCACAAAAGCCATGCAAGGCAATAAAATGACGATCCTTATCTTAATTCACTAAGCTTTGGTATGATTTGTTATCCAGTTACAGATAATTGGGATGCTGTCCTTGAGGCACTCAGGGAGATAAAACATAACTAATTATACATCAAAATGTAACACCAGTTATATATGAAATTCTAAGAGCTAGGAAGTAAGCAAATGGAGAGCAGAAGGTATTTTTGAGCTGGAAGTTTTTAAATAGTACATCATTAATCAGAGGTGCACTTAGGATGATAAAAGCTTAAACAAGTTTGAACTAGAAGATGGTAGGTTTCACTGAAGGAGATATCACTCAGATATACTATGAACTGAATTATGTCCTCCAAATGTCATATGTTGAAGCTTTAACCCCCATGACATGTATTACAGATAGGGATTGTTAAGGAGGTGATTAAGGTCAAGTGAGACCATGAGTATGGAGTCCTGATCGAGTTGAACTGCTGCTGCTAAGTTGCTTCAGTCATGTCTGACTCTGTGCGACCCCATAGATGGCAGCCCACTAGGCTCCCCCCAGTCCGTGGAACGCTCTAGGCAAGAATACTGGAGTGGGTTGCCATTTTCTTCTCCAATGCATGAAAATGAAAAGTGAAAGTGAAGTCGCTCAGTAAAGACTCTTAGCGACCCCATGGACTGCAGCCTACCAGGCTCCTCTGTCCATGGGATTTTCCAGGCAAGAGTACTGGAGTGGATTGCCATTGCCTTCTCCTCAAGTAGAACTAGTACCCTTACAAGAAGAGGAAGCCACCTAAGTTCTCCAAGCCAAGAAAAGGGAGTTCATGAGAACCTGATCATTCTGGCACCCTGATCTCAGGTTTCCAGCTTCCAGAACCATGAGAAAACAAATTTCTTTTGTTTAAGCCAACCAGGCTATGGAATTTTGTTATGGCAACTTAGCTTACTAATACAGGTACTTCATATGTTTTTCAGGACTTAATTAGATTAGGCGTCAAGCCCTTTGTATATGTGGAGAAAAATAAAAGCATATGTATCATTTATCTGATCCACACATTAGTCTATGAACAACTTCAAAGTAGGAGTTGTGTTCCCTGAAGTATCTCCAGCACCCAGATCATGATGATGGCCTGTATCTGAGCCACACCAATAGCTAAAGGAAAGGAGAAAAGGGGGGAGAAAAGAGGATTTAGAAAGCTGAAGGATTTTTTAATAGAAAGCCATAAAACTGCAGTACAAAGAGTTACTTGTCAAACATGACACAAATCGCTAAAATATTGGCTTCTGTAGCCTGGTTCATCTGAAGTAGTTTTCAACTTTGTTTTACTTGGATCCTTTATGATGTCCAAGAAGAGATTAGCACACACAGTACCTGAAATTGTCCTTTCCACATGAGCTACAATAGGAAAGACAAATGTGGCTGTTCCTCCAGCAAAGCCAAATTTGGCAATCTATGTATACTTCCCTTCAATCTAAATAATTACACCTTTTAATCACATTGACAATAATATGGTAGTATCACTCAAAAAGAACTTAACAGACCACGGAATTATAATAACATAAACCCTCCTGTCAAATGTGAAGCAAGGACATGGTAGATTGGAAGCGTGAGGGGGTATATCACTAACTTATAAGTAGTAACTTACAACTATGATTTTTATTCAAAAGACTTCTAACTCACTAGAAAAATGTTAACATTTTCACATACTCTAAAAGGAGGGAAACAAGTTCCTCACTCAGAATTTTCTGAGAACCCAAGTAACTGTTATAGTGTCAGTACCCTATGTTATACACATGTCATGAACTGCCAGGAAGTATGTATACTGTGCAGGATGCTGGACCCTGAGTGGCAATGACCGCCAGTAAGGCTCCATGGTTGTAGGAATGACCACAGCACAGCTCTCAACTGGGACTCCTAGGTTTCAGTTTGAAGCTGTTTGCTCTGCTACAGTGAGGTGCTGCTGCTGCTGCTGCTGCTGCTGCTAAGTCACTTCAGTCGTGTCCAACTCTGTGTGACCCCAGAGATGGCAGCCCACCAGTCTCCCCCATCCCTGGGACTCTCCAGGCAAGAACACTGGAGAGAGTTGCCATTTCCTTCTCCAATGCATGAAAGTGAAAAGTGAAAGTGAAGTCACTCAGTTGTGTCCAACTCCTAGCGATCCCATGGACTGCAGCCTACCAGGCTCCTCTGTCCATGGGGTTTGCCAGGCAAGATTACTGGAGTCCCTTCATTATTCTAACACTGAGGTAAAGTTGACTATACACATAAAAACTAGATGACAGGTAGATGGAGAGAATGAATGGGAAAACAAAATGGAAGCAATTTTTTTTTTATTTTTTAAATTTTAAAATATTTAATTCTTACATGCGTTCCCAAACATGAACCCCCCTCCCACCTCCCTCCCCACAACATCTCTCTGGGTCATCCCCATGCACCAGCCCCAAGCATGCTGCACCCTGCGTCAGACATAGACTGGTGATTCAATTCTTACATGATAGTATACAGGAAGCAATGTTTTGTTCTGCTTTGAAGCAGGATTTAGGATATGACATTGGTGAGATTCCTAAAAACTATATAAATTTCTTCCTCATCCCTTTCCAGATTCTGAATAAAGTCCTACATTTGAGAGACAAAAACTTTGACTCAAAGGCAATCTTTCAGACTGACTTCCATGATATCAATCTGTGATTTTCTAAACACAGAAAACTCTTAACTTAGCCTTTCATTACAAAAAGCAATAGATGGTAGATTAAAACTAATGCCCCAACTGATATAGATCCAAACACACACACACACACACACACACACACCATAAACCCCACATTCATATACAATATAGTGTTGTGATTCAATAATTACACCAACTTCACCACACTACTGAATGTAGCTTTAAGTAGCTCAAAACTGAATTCTAAAATGTAGTATATTCCAGGAGAGTAATAACTCCCAGAGCAAAACAAGAGTTCATACCTAAAGCAACAAGCTCCTTAGGAACTGCTAAGTCTGGCCTTGAACCATATCTTCTATCAGATTCAGTCAAGATGAATTCATCTCATAAGGTCCACACAGCTCATCAAGAAATGGCTAGAAAAAGGTGACCTGTTTTCATCTTCCCATCATCAGAAAGCTCTGTAACATAATAAGCTCTGTATTCCTTACTCAAGTGTTTTGACTTGGTCAAAGACTAATACACAATTTTGATGAAGTGTAAAAATTAATTTGGAATGGAATAATTGATGCAATTCTTTTTATTCTAAGAAAAATTAAAAGAAAAAATTACTACTTTTCCTTTATTAAGCAGGTGATGCTAATTCGCTTCAGTCCTATCCATCTCTTGCATTGGCAGGTGGGTTCTATACCATTAGCATCACCTGGGAAGCTCCTTATTAAGCAGGCACTTGGAGCTAATGAGTCTTCCCAGGTGGTGGTAGTGATAAAGAATTCACCTCATGGTGCAGGAGACACAAGAGTGGGGAACCCTGGTTCGACCCCTGAATGGGGAAGATCACCTGGAGAAAGAAATTGTAACCCACTCCACTATTTCTGCCTGGGTAATTTCATGGACAGAGAAGCCTGATGGGCTACAGTCCATGAGGTTGAGAGAGAGTCCAACACGACTAAGCACATTTTGCTAATGAGCATGCTTAACTACTAGGGCCCAAGAAAAAGAACAGATACGCCTAATGTGTAAACACAAAAAGTTACATGCTGCCCCTTAGAACTAAATGCAAGAAACAGCATCAGGACTCAATAAAATTGTTTTTAAAAGATGTAGGGCTTCCCTGCTGGCTCAGTGGTAAAGAATCCACCTGACAATGCAGGAGATTCAGGTTTGATCCCTGATCTGAGAAGATCCCACATGCCTCATTGTAAGTAAGCCTACGCACCACGACACTGAGTCTGTGCTCTGGAGCCCATGCACCACAACCACTGAAGCCTTCAAGCCCTGGAGCCTGTGCTCTACAACAAGAAGCCACCGCAACCAGACGCCTGCGCTCCACAGCTAGAAAGTAGTCCTGCTCACCACTACAGAAAAGCCCAGGCAGCAACAAAGACCCAGCATAGTCATAAATAAATAAACCTTTAAAAACTCAAAAAATGAAATACTTAAAAAAAAAAAAAAGCGTTACTTACTTTTACCATCAGGCTAACAGGACTGTGTCTGGTGCTTCTTGGTCTGCACTTGGCCACCCACAGTGAGTCTTCTAAATAAACCAATGCAGAACAAGCAAATGCATTGCCTCCTATCTGCATAAAACTCTTCAGGATACATTTCCCTTGGTCAGAAGGTGGAAATTCTTGGCAGAAGTGATTCTCTCTGCCTCTTCACAAGAACACTTGGTTGGATGCAACTCCATGGAGTGTAACTGTGTGTGCACCTCTCAAGGTCTGTTGCAGGAAGGGGGACGCTTTCCAGGGCCTGAGAGTAGGCTCTTGTCTAACACTCAGCAATGAATGGCCCAGGGAGACACAAGTGCTAATAAAGCAAAAGATCATTATGGGGAAGGAGTACTCAGGCAGAGAGCAGCAAAGTAAGGCAACCCAAGAGAACTGCTCTGCAATGCGGCTCACAGTCCCAGCTTTAATGGCGATGGGAGTAGTTTCCGGGTTGTTTCTGGCCAATTGGGGGCCTTTCCTGGTGGCTCCTGCAGTGCTCAATCAAGATGGATTCCAGCAAACCCTCTCCAGCTGGTGGTAACTTGCAAGTTCTGTGTTCCCCACTCAGACCTCCAATCATAAAATACCTCAGGCAAATGGTTACTATTATGCCTGGCCAAGGTGGGCAGTTTCAGTCAGTGTATTTCCCCTAACAACCAGCAGAGTTCAGGAAAGGTCAAAAGGAGACGCCACATGTCCTACCACCTCCCAGAATTCTTCTCTTTGAAATCCATCTTGGTTGAGCGACGCACGAGCCAGCAGGAAGGACCCTGAGTCAGAATGATTGGCCAGAGACAACCCAGAAACTAATTCCATGACCGTAAAACCTGGGACTTTGAACCCCATGGCTGAGAAGTCTTCCTAAATTCCCTTAATCTGCTTGTCTCTGTCTGAGCACCCCTTCCCAATAAAATCTCTTGCTTTGTCAGAACATGTGTCTCCTTGGACAATTCATTTCCAAGTGTTAGATACAGAGCCCACTCTTGGGCCCAGGAAATGGTCCCTCTTCCTGCAACAGTTCCACCAGGGCTGCAGTCACTGCATTTGTCCCAAGAGCACCAGCCCGTAGCTTTTCAATTGTCTTTAGACAAGTCCGCTTGCATACCCATTTATACGCCTTAGCTTTGTATTCAGAATGATAACCTGCACCTGCATGCAACAAGACAAAGCCCCCTGGCTTCTCTTTATGGGACTCCTTTGCTTCCAACTCTTCAGTTATTTTAATAGCTGAAACCTGAGAATATCTGGAAGGCTGCCCTTCTCCAGAACCCATCCCCTTCTCCATGGTCAATCTCCAAGATTACCATCTTCTACTGGGAAAAGAGTATATTCTCATCCAAAAGTAACTGCAGGAAAGGAACTACCCTGCGTCAGCCCCAAGCCCTCACAGCACTGGAAGCAGAAAACCTGAAATCTTTCAATGATAGAGAACCAAATACCATCTGGTGGAATCTCTAAAATAACTGAGAGAAAGTAACCTTCCAAAGAGGAAAAAGTGGAACAGATCACTTAATGGAATGGGGCCTGCCAAAACGGAGAAAACCTCTATGAATCACTGGGTTTATGAGTGTTGGCAGTATGCAAAAGGCTGATTTGATTTTTTGCCTGTACTTTAGGCCACACATTCTTAAAACTTTATTCCTACTTATTATTCCCTAATAATTATTCAGTGCTGGTAGAATAATTTGTTGTGACCAAACCAGGGTACATAGCCTCCTGCTAGTCTATATCTTGCTTTCCAGTCTCCAACAGCTCTTTCTCTGCTGACTCCAGTGTTTTCTCCATAGGCCTCCTCACACTCACTGGTCAAATCCTAACTGCTAATATGCATCTAGATTGGAACACTTTTAAATACAAAGAGTGTAAATAAATGCAAGTCATTTTAAAAGAATTTAAAACGTTTTTAAGGCTGAATGCTTGTGAAATAATCATCAGAAGGAAAAGACCATTAATTGCGTGTTTAAGAATTCAAAAGGGAGTGTAAGCAGGAAGTGAAAGATATGCAGAAAAGGAAATTCAAGTCCAAGATCTCTTAGAACAGCATTTCTCTTTGTCTTTGTGATTGTAAGCACTCATTTATAATATGTGGAATCTTTAGTGAATTTATTCTAGACTCAATTTTCACCTGGCCTTCTTACTGTAATCAAACATGAATGTAGGAAGATAGATTAGGCCAACGCTTAATGCCTGTGGGTTCTGCTCTTTGATTCCATAACTCTAGGGCAGATTTGGATTTACCTGTTTGATAGTGTATGGGGGAAATTTTTTGAATTGGAACTTCAATTTCTGTTAGACTGAATATTAATTTATAATGGTTTGCTGCCTAATCTTAGGTGTAAATTGACCAGTTATACTCCACAGTTTCCCTCAAGGGAGCTACTTTTTATTGAGATGGGACTAGATGTCCAAATTTACTTTCTATTTAGATGCATATATCCTACTGGATCTCTTATTGGGTAGGTCTCTGCAGCAGTGGAACCTATTGGGATGTGGATTACGTATGAAGGATACATATTTCTGAAAATGACCCAACAGTAAATGTGTGATGAGTTGAGTGCTGCACTGCAAAATAAGCTAGCCTATTATCATTTATTTTATTATGCCTTTATTATACATTTATTTTTATTTTATTATGTGGCTTAACTATAAGCCACACAACAACTCTATAGTACAGACAAACCCTGAGAGAGAATAGGATTGAATCATGGATGACAAGCATTACTTTCCAGCTAGAAGGCAAAATCTCTGTGTTTCAGTAAAAATAGGTGACATCTATCTTATATACAACAACTTGTAGAACCATTCTGATTATAGCCCATCTTCAAAAACAGCTTCAGATACAACTGGACCACCGTGGCCATAAATATTGACTGGTCTGAATTAAAGATGTGCAATTGGTTCAAGAGGAAAAAAACTTTTCTTGCACAATTTTAATAGATATATGTGATAGATATAACTATATTTTTTTAAGTTTCCACAAACTACACACTGAAATCAATATATTAGCAAGTGAAATGTTGCATCCTATATTCATATTTAATATTTTCTTGATGCTGGGAGGGATTGGGGGCAGGAGGAGAAGGGGACGACAGAGGATGAGATGGCTGGATGGCATCACTGACTCGATGGACGTGAATCTGAGTGAACTCCAGGAGTTGGTGATGGACAGGGAGGCCTGGCGTGCTGTGATTCATGGGGTCGCAAAGAGTCGGACACGACTGAGCGACTGAACTGAACTGAACTGAATGTTAACAGAGTACAGAATAATCCATAGTATAATATCATAGATGGAATTATGATTATTTCAAAGTTTGTCTCTGACAGAAATATTTTAACATGCCACTTAGCACTGCTTCGGGTTTATAATTATTTTTGTCCTTGAGAATTTTGCAAATAAGTTGGCATGAATTTTTATTTACATCCTTAATGTAAGTAGATTTTAGCTTCTGGAAAACAAAAGTGTTTCTGGGCTCTGATGACTTCTCATGGATTTGATCTCTGTAGCACTGATATATGCTAATTTGACAGTGACTCCTTTGCAAGTTTGTAGCCCCAGACTTCCTGTTTACCCTGCTTCAACTAGAATTCTTACTGCACTTGGTTCCTGGGCATGCGGCTCACTCATTCCGCGTCCTCACTCCTTATCCCCTGTTCCTTGACAATCTCTGAATAATGAGTGAGTCTTTACTGGGTGATTGCTTTGTGAAGAGAAATGAATAATTTACCTGATAATCATAGTCATCTATCAGACTATGCATTTTTTCCCAATAAGTGATTTTGCTATGTTTGCTTAAAACTTAACGCTGAATTTTTCATGAATTGGAGGAGTGCTTTCCAGCATCTGTTTATATGTCAACCAACATTTTTTATGAGATGAAACCTTGGGAGATGAGAACAGAAAAACTGGATGTTTAAAAAGATATAGTACCTTTCAGAATGGGGGCTCTCTGTACCTGAATTATAAGGTCTCCAGAGGATTCAGAGTTGTTTTCAGATCTTTTGTTCATGCTGTTCAGTATATTGTGCATCATTTGTACACTTCTCGAAAGATCAGCTTGTACTTAATGCTTTGGAAAGGGGGAATCATGGGAGCTAGAACTTATATTCAAGTATTCTTGCTGAGTAACACCTGAAGGTCTGAACACTAAAATCTTCTATTTAAAAACCTAGCTTAAAGCTTAACAAGGAAGCTAATGTATCAGTTTGAGAGTATTGAAGGCATAAACACATTTTATTTGCTGTGATTACTCCTTAAGAAATGAAAAATTAAATAGAATACACAGTAAAGAAACTTTAATTATAAAAAGAGATACAATTTATACATCTCTAAGGAAGAATTAATATTGTAAAAAAAAATCTGCATAGTAATTTGTAGTTTCAAAAGTACTTTTAAAGTGTTTATCATGTTTAATATATTTTTAAAAATTAGAAATTCAGAATTTTACCTTATTAAAAACATATTCAACTTAAATATCATTAATTTTAGAAGATGAGTAGGAACAAAATGCATTTAATTCTTTAGTTAATATGTACATGAGAATTATATTTGGTCAATGTGTTTGTTTTTGTTGTATAATAATCATTTTAGCTTCTTTTATTTAAAGAAAAGTACGACACTAGAGTAATTGTATCATAATTGAGTTACTGACTAAAATATCAATATAAGGGAAGAGATAATGTCTTCTTTAAATTTGTATCACCATTGCTTAGGAAAGTGTTTGGCATATATTAGGCATGTCACTTCATGGGAAATAGATGGGGAAACAGGGGAAACAGTGTCAGACTTTATTTTTGGGGGCTCCAAAATCAATGCAGATGGTGACTGCAGCCATGAAATTAAAAGACTCTTACTCCTTGGAAGAAAAGTTATGACCAACCTAGAGAGCATATTCAAAAGCAGAGACATTACTTTGCCAACAAAGGTCCGTCTAGTCAAGGCTATGGTTTTTCCTGTGGTCATGTATGGATGTGAGAGTTGGACTGTGAAGAAAGCTGAGTGCCAAAGAATTGATGCTTTTGCACTGTGGTGTTGGAGAAGACTCTTTGAGAGTCCCTTGGACTGCAAGGAGATCCAACCAGTCCATTCTGAAGGAGATCAGCCCTGGGATTTCTTTGGAAGGAATGATGCTAAAGCTGAAATTCCAGTACTTTGGCCACCTCATGCAAAGAGTTGACTCATTGGAAAAGACTCTGATGCTGGGAGGGATTGGGGGCAAGAGGAGAAAGGGACAACAGAGGATGAGATGGCTGGATGGTATCACTGACTTATGGACGTGAGTCTGAGTGAACATGGAGGCCTTGGCGTGCTGCGATTCATGGGGTCGCAAAGAGTCGGACACAACTAAGTGACTGAACTGAACTAAACTATTTCACGAATGTTTGACAATGGCAAATCAATAGAAATATACAATTTTTCCACTACCAATGGAACATTGCTATTGATATTTTAAGAATATTTTAAGATACTTTATGATTGTAGTAAGGCTAGTCCAAAATGGATAGGATTTATGGAAAATGTGGGGCAAACTGTGTAAATAATACTGATCAAACTTAAAATGTACTCTTGCTTTTAGAAAAATTTTTAGAATTTAACTTAGAAAATGATAATATTTGAAGTTTGTATAGTTATAATTAAGTGAAGAATTTCACATTATTTTATTTGCTCATCCCTCCTGAGATTTGGATATTAATACCTTATTTATTCTATTTAATTGAAGGATAAGATACAAGAAAATGCATAAAAATCTCTCATCAGAAGTATATAGCATGATATTTTTAAGGTATTTATAGATCTGACTAACTAAGCTTCCCAGGTGGCTGACTCAGTAGTAAAAGAATCTGCCTGCCAAAGCAGGAGCCACAGAAGACATGAGTTCAATCCCTGGGTCAGGAAGATCCTCTGGAGGAAGAAATGGCAACCCACTGCAGTATTCTGGCTGGGATAATTCCATGGACAGAGGAGCCTGGCAGGCTATAGTCCATGGGGTCGAAAAGAGTTGGATATGGCTGAGTGACTGAGCAAGAGCAAAAACAAGAGAACTGATTAACTACACCAACATCAAGATATAAAACATTTCCAGAATCCTATATGCTTTTCACTGTTCTTCATCTATTGTCATTGACTAGTTATGCCTGTTGTTTTACTTTATACAGATAACCACAGAATAAACATGTCTCTGTGCTTAACTATTTTCTGTCAACGTAACATCTGTTGTAGCATGTAGCAGAATTCATTAATTTTTATTGCTGCATAGCATTTTTGCATGAATATACAATATTTATTTAACTACTCTCCTATTGAGGTTGTTGTCATTATTAATAAAACAATATTTTGTATATATATTTTTGCTGACATATGCACTCATACGTATTTTGTATGTAACTAGGAGTGGAATTGCTTGCCCATAGATTACATGCATGTGCAGAAGATGCTAACAGTTTTCCAAAGGTTTTATACAATTTTATACTCCTACCAGTAATCTATGTTCTATTTGTTCCACATGCTTGCCAATACTTCACACTGCCAGCCATTTTTAATTATAAGGTAGACATGTAGTAAAATTTCATTGTAGATTATGCCTGTTTTAAAAATGAGGATACTAAATTCAGAGCAATTACATGGCTTATCCATCAGTTCAGTTCAGTTCAGTCGCTCAGTCGTGTCCGACTCTTTGCGACCCCATGAGTCGCAGCATGCCAGGTCTCCCTGTCCATCACCAACTCCCAGAGTTCACTCAAACTCACGTCCATCGAGTTGGTGATACCATCCAGCCATCTCATCTTCTGTCATCCCCTTCTCCTCCTGCCCCTAATCCCTTCCAACATCAGAGTCTTTTCCAATGAGTCAACTCTTCGCATGAGGTGGCCAAAGTACTGGAGTTTCAGCTTCAGCATCATTCCTTCCAAAGAACACCCAGGACTGATCTCCTTTAGAATGGACTGGCTGGATCTCCTTGCAGTCCAAGGGACTCTCAAGAGTCTTCAACACCACAGTTCAAAAGCATCAATTCTTCGGCGCTCAGCATTCTTCACAGTCCAACTCTCACATCCATACATGACCACTGGAAAAACCATAGCCTTGACCAGACGGACCTTTGTTGACAAAATAATGTCTCTGCTTTTCAATATGCTATCTAGGTTGGTCATAACTTTTCTTCCAAGGAATAAGCGTCTTCTAATTTCATGGCTGCAGTCACCATCTGCAGTGATTTTGGAGCCCAACAAAATAAAGTCTGACACTGTTTCCACTGTTTCCCCATCTATTTCCCATGAACTGATGGGACTGGATGCCATAATCTTCGTTTTTTGAATGTTGAGCTTTAAGCCACGTTTTTCACTCTCCTCTTTCACTTTCATCAAGAGGCTTTTTAGTTCCTCTTCACTTCCTGCCATAAGGGTGGTGTCATCTGCATGTCTGAGGTTATTGATATTTCTCCCAGCAATCTTGATTCCAGGTTGTGCTTCTTCCAGTCCAGAGTTTCTCATGACGTACTCTAACTGCATATATAATAGAAGCTATGATCTTCATCTTCGTTTCCTGATTCTATATTCATTGCTTTTTCTGTTACACGGTTCTAGTGTTTTTACTTCTATCTCCCCTTTCTGTCTTTTCTTGTCACTGTAATTTTCATTATGAAAAATTTCAAATATGCAAAAAACTAGAGAGGAGTATAAAAAATAGCTATATACCATTGTTGGATAGAACAATTGTTTACCCTCTGCCATATTTAATTCATGTATTTTTTGCTAAAAACTTAAAAGTACATTGTAAACATCATAACATTTCAGCCCTAAATATTTCATTATGAATTTTTACAATATAAGGATATTTTCTTACATGAAGTAAAAACGTTACATCCAAGCAAAATAATTAACAATAAGTTCCTAATAATAACGAACACCTACTCCTTAATCAAATTTATCCAATTATAATAAGTACTTTCAGCAGCTGTTTTGTTCAAAGTAAGATTCAATCAAGACCACATATTTACTTGCTACAACTCTGTCATACTTTTAAGAATTCAAAGGTAAGTTTCATACTTTGAAAATAAAGTAATTATTTTATTATTATTAGACAAAGTATATTAAGCCATATAAGGGTTTTTATCTTCACAAACCCCTTTTTATTCAAAGTATTATATGTAACATAGCATAGCTAAATGTTCTCTTATTTAACATTTATTAAACTCTGATATATGGAGACACTTAATACAGTGAAAGACAATGTATATTACTTGAGATACCACATACTTTATCTTGAAAAAATACCCCAAAGATGTTCAAGTAAAAATATGAAAAATACAAGTGATAACTGAGCAAAAGAATTAGTAAATTAAAGAACTAATTTGGTCTTGCTCTTTAAAATGATTACTATTAATAATTACTATCAGTCTTTTTCTCACATATAATTTCCATTCTCAGTAGGAATTGATTAACCTTTTTTGCTACTGTTATTCCTAATGGGTAGAACACCAGATGAAAGGACTCTACATTCATTCTGAATATAAAATACACTATTCTCAGTGCAGAATTGCATTAGATTTTTCTTGTTGCTTCAATTAAAATCTGAGTGTGTTTAAATACTCATGACATATCTAGAGCAAATATGTGCAACAGAAGTACTGTATTTTGAGGTATCTAGCAAGGAGATCCAACCAGTCCATTCTGAAGGAGATCAGCCCTGGGATTTCTTTGGAGGGAATGATGCTGAGGCTGAAACTCCAGTACTTTGGCCACCTCATGCAAAGAGTTGACTCATTGGAAAAGACTCTGATGCTGGGAGGGATTGGGGGCAGGAAGATAAGGGGATGACAGAGGATGAGATGGCTAGATGGCACCACCGACTTGATGGACATGAGTCTGAGTGAACTCCGGGAGTTGGTGATGGACAGGGAGGCCTGGCATGCTGCAATTCATGAGGTCGCAAAGAGTCGGACATGACTGAGCAACTCAACTGAACTGAACTGATTCCCTATAAGTAGAGAAGGTGATCGCACCCCACTCCAGTACTCTTGCCTGGAAAATCCCATGGACGGAGGAGCCTGGTAGGGTGCAGTCCATGGGGTCACTAAGAATCAGACATGACTGAGCGACTTCAATTTCACTTTTCCCTTTCATGCATTGGAGAAGGAAATGGCAGCCCACTCCAGTGTTCTTGCCTGGAGAATCCCAGGGACGGTGGAGCCTGGTGAGCTGCCGTCTATGGGGTTGCACAGAGTAGGACACGACTGACGCGACTTAGCAGCAGCAGCATTCCCTATAAGATCTCAAGCCAATTAGTGTGCCAGAAAGAGCAGCCCCCATGCTCATAAAATAACATGTGGTTGACCAACTGTTTTGACGTGGCTACTATTTTTTTTATCCCTACTACTTTTGAAACTACTGTCTACCACATCAGTCAGTTCAGTTAACTCAGTCATGTCTGGCTCTTTGGAACCCCCTAGACTGCAGCATGCCAGGCTTCCCTGTCCATCACCAACTCCTGGAGCTTGTTCAAACTCGTGTACATCAAGTCAGTGATGCCATCCAACCATCTCTACCATATGTGGTAGTAATATGTCTACCACATATTACTGCTCAGTTACATTTGGATTATTTAGATTTGCATTACCCCCATCTTAAAGAGGAAAACAAAAAAAATCAAGGATTACTAGCTGCTTGATAGAGTTCCTCTAAACTGAAGAGAAAGATAAAAATGATTTTTTCTTAAGAAGGAATTCTTCATGCCCCCTTTGACCTCAGTTACACATCTGCCAGCCATCTCAAAGTATTGCCGATCTCAGTCTCCTCAACATTTGCTCTTTTCTAGAGGTTGTACCAAGAGTAGAACAGGAGCCAACTTGCCAACCTGAGGAAGTGAGTGCCCAGATATAGATAAGGAAGAGAGTGGACCTCAACTTTCAAACAGCTGGTTCAGTATCTGATAGGAATACAGTCCATCCCTGTCAGACCCAAGATAGAAATTATTCCTCAAGAGCTGAAGACATGTCCAGAAAGTACACGTTTTGTTTATAAGAGCCACTGACTCTCCCCAGGTGTTCAACATGTTGAGAATTGTGGTTGATTGCTCAGTCCCTGGTTGGTTGGCTGTTTGGCTGGTTTTGAGAAGGGAGGTTGTCAGAATATGACCTTCAGGGGAAATGAAGTCTCCACAAAACCAAATGTTTGTTACTAAAACTTTTGCACCATGACTAACATTCAAACCGTATTTTAAAAAGAAATCAATTCAATCAAAACACACTGCTTCAGAATCAATAGCTTCTTCGAATCCACAGTAAGTGGCATGAATTAAATGCCTATGTTTGGTTGGCTGGAAAGCAAATTACTTCCAACTTGCTCAAACAGAATTTCAAAAAACATGAAGAGTCCACCGAAATCAGCATTGCACAGTTGCTAATATTTAGTCTTGTTGTAACAAGGAATACACCCATTATCCCACGGTCTTCTATCTGTCCTTTCTGCTTAGTTCCATAGTGTGTGGAAATATACTAGCAATAGCAACTCTTGCCTAGATGACAACCCAATTCTTCCTCACCACGAACTGTCAGGTCTAAGTGAGGAGGGGATAGCATCTCGACGTACAGATTTTTACTGCTTTTTGGTCTGCACACGTGCCTCTACTGTGAGGATCTCTTAGGATGATGCCCAGTACGTGGGCAGCAGCGGCTGCACGCATCCTGCCATAACTGGTCGTCCCACGTTTCCCGTACACTGGAGAGCTCCCACGGGGACACCACCCAGCTTGGCTTTCAGGAGTCTCTTCCAGTCTTGCTGTCATTTCCATTTCTGCTGAAACTTACCTGAGTGAGGGAGGCAGAGAAAGCCCTCGTGGAACACCCACTGCCTCTTCCTCTGCTCTACGATTCATGCCTGCGCTCTTCTGCCTTCCTGCTCGCTTCTTCCAGAATTGAGGTTTGGGAGAAAAAGACTGCAAACTCTCCCAAAACCTTATGAATAGATGAATCTGACGTATGATCCATTTATATAGAGCATCTAATATTTTCATTTCTCCATAGCAATAATACTTTAACTTATGAAGTTAATATTGTGTTCCGTTTAAATTATGGAATGTGTGCCAAACATGATGCAGGGCTTTTAGTTCTTGCCAAAATTTAGAAAAGGAGCACCAGGGGCTGGAGCCTTCTGTAAAGTCAACTACAGAGAAACCATAAAGGGAAAAAGTGTTAGTTGCTCAGTCATGTCCTACTCTTTTTGACACCATGGACTTCAGACTCTAGCCCACCAGACTCCTCTGTCCATGGGAATTTTCCAAGCAAGAATACTGGAGGGGGTTGCCATTCCCTTGTCCAGGGGATCTTCCCCACCCAGGGATGGAACCCGGGCCTCCTTCATCACAGGCAGATTCTTTACTGTCTGAGCCACCAGGGAAATCCAAAGGGAAAAAAAGGTATCTAGAAATGAGGACTGGGAATCCATGAAAAATCTTTAGAGAGATTGAAGGTGGATTTAACTAATAAGTGTCAAAGTAACCTCAGGTTGAGTTTGGTTTGTGGCATGACAAAATAAATTAATGTCTTTTAAGCTTTATTTTGACCATCCAATAACTATTAGAATTGACAGTCTGGATACTCTCTTCTTCCCCTCCCTCTGTAAAGTACTAGGCTCTTAGATTACAAACTGCAGGGTCTACCTCCTTCCAAAATCATTTATTTAAAAAAAAAGCATTCATCTAGGAGAGACTTATTGAAAAGTTAAATGGCAAAGATTACCCATTGTCTAGGGGAACCTGGGCTTCCCAGGTGGTACAGTGGTAAAAGAATCTGCCTGCCAATGCAGAAGCCATGGGTTCAATCCTTGGGTCAGGAATATCTCATGGAGTAGGAAACAGCAACCCACTCTAGTTCCTGGAAAATCCCATGGATGGAGGAGCCTGGCAGGCTATAGTCTATGAGATCACAAAGCATTGGACACAACTGAGCATGCACACACACACACACACACACACACACACAGAGGAACCGAGTGTGCTTCTGTCTTAAGGCTTGTCGCCTCCTTTATTCTCAGTTTAACTAAAGGGGAAGCACATTAGGGTCTACGTTAGGGAGCACATTTGTGCGCCCCTAACACATTTCACCACATACAGACAAGCAGTGTCTCCAGGTGGTACAAACGCACAGGCCCAAACTATAGGGAAAACAATTATCTCAGATATTACAACCTGAGAAACAGGCACTTTCTGAAATAGAACTAGTAGAACACATGGGCTAAGTGGCTTAGATTAACTTCTTCAGAAGCAGAACCTGAGATAAAAAATCTTGTGCAAATGACTCTCAGAAAAAAAAAAAAAGACTGATGAAAGTGTTCAGTCAGTTGAGTTCAGTTCAGTCACTCAGTCATGTCTGACTCTTTGTGACCCCATGAATCGCGGCACACCAGGCCTCCCAGTCCATCACCAACTCCCGGACTTCACCCAAACTCATGTCCATCGAGATGGTGATGCCATCCAGCCATCTCATCCTCTGTCGTCCTCTTCTCCTCCTGCCCCCAATCCCTCCCAGCATCAGTCTTTTCCAATGAGTCAACTCTTCGCATGAGGTGGCCAAAGTACTGGAGTTTCAGCCTCAGCATCATTCCCTCCAAAGAAACCCCAGGGCTGATCTCCTTCAGAATGGACTGGTTGGATCTCCTTGCAGTCCAAGGGACTCTCAAGTCTTCTCCAACACCACAGTTTAAAAGCATCAATTCTTTGGCGCTCAGCTTTCTTCACAGTCCAGCTCTCACATCCGTACATGACCACAGGGGGGACATAATAAGAATGTAGTAATATGTGAGTGCTCAGTCATGTCTGACTCATTGCAACCCCATGGGCTGTAGCCTTCCAGGCTCCTCTGTCCAAGATTTCCCAGGCAAGAATACTGGAGTGGGTTGCCATTTTCTATGCCAGGGGATCATCCCTACCCAGGGAACCAGCCCAAGTCTCTTGCGTGTCCTGCACTGGCAGGCAGATTCTTTACCACTGGGTCACCTGGGAAGCCGATAAGCCAATCAGGCAAAGAAGGACAGAGAAGTCTGGTGTGCTGCAGTCCACAGGGTAACAAAGAGTTGGACATGGCTGAGCAACTGAACAACATCAGGCAAAACACTGTAAACTGTAGATTCAGTCTGATCCTTTGAAAGTCACCACTTCTCAGAGTCCTCCTGACTCAAGGCAAGATAGAACCTTTAATAGTCACATCGTTTATTGGGAAGAAAGGAGAGGCAAAAAGCAATTTGCCTTTTCTGGATTTCCTTAGGCAATGGACTCTGGTATTTAATGACAGTTCTCTGAAAAAGAACTGTGGGTGCTACCTGTTAGAAAAGAAAACTCGCCAAATACTAGAGGATCTAAGTGGAGCTCTAACATCATCTACTTAAATCTTCCTCTTGTCTTGACTACCATTCATGCTATGTTTACTCCATCCTGTTATGGATTGAATTATTTAATTTTTCCTTATATTAAAGTATACTTGATTAACAATGTTTTGTTATTTTCATGTGTACAGCAAAGGGATTCAGTCATACATATCCATGTATCTCTTCTTTTTCAAATCCTTTTCTCATTTAGATTGTTATGGAATATTGAGCAGAGTTCCCTGTTTTATACAGTAGGTCTTGATGGTTATCTATTTTAAATATAGTAGTATGCATATGCCAATCCCAAACTCCCAAGCTATTCCTTCCCTCCAACCTTTCCCTTGGTAACCATAAGTTTGTTTCCTAAGTCTATGAGTTTGTTTTGTAAATAAGTTACTTGTATCATTTTTAAAGATTTTTCATGTAAGCAATATCATATGATATTTGTCTTTCTCTGTCTGACTTACTTCACTTAGTTTGATAATCTCCAGGTCCCTCAATGTTGCTGCAAAATGGCACCATTCCATTCTTTTTCATGGCTGTGTAATAGTCTATTATGTATATGTACCATATCTCTATCCATTCATCTGTCAATGGACATTTACTGCTTAGCCACTGTAAACAGCACTTGCAATAAACATTGGGATGCATGTTTTCTTTTGAACCATGATTTTCTCTGGGTATATACCCAGGAGTAGGATTGCTGGATGATATGGTAACTCTGTTTTTATTTTATAAGGAACTTCCATACTGTTCTCCATAGTGTCTGTACCAATTTACATTCCCACCAACAGTGTAAGAGGGTATCGTTATCTCCACACCCACTCCAGCTTTTAATTTTTGTAGATATTTTGATGATGGCCATTCTGACTGGTGTGAGGTGATATCTCATTGTAGTTGTGATGTGCATTTCTCTGATAATTAGCTATGTTGAGCATCTTTTCATGTGCCTCTTCATGGCCTTCTGTTCATCTTCTTTGGAGAAATATCTGTTTAGGTCTTCTGCCCATTTTTTGATTGGGTTGTTTGTTTTTTTTGATATTGAGTTGCATGAACTGTTCAGGATCCAACCACACAGTAATTCAAGTTGGGTGATATAAAGAATTATTCATTATAATAGGGGATTGAGATAACAAAAAATTGGCTAGTGGAAGCAAAGAGAATGCAAAATAATATAGGAATGCCAAAAATAGGGAATAACTTCTACTACCAAGGCTGAGATAGAGCCCCAGAGAAAATCCTACTTAATATAAATTCATGAGCATTTGGGAGAAGATCAGGAAGAATAGACACATTTAGAAAATGTTAAACTGCATTTTTTGTTAAAGAAATAGAAATATTAATTTTATATAAATATTAATATTAATATTAATATTAATTTTCAAATAGGCAAGAAAGTAGAAAAAACAGAGAAAGAAAGGGATAAATTAAAATAAAAATATAAGATTACAAACAGGCAAATACATAATCATTGTCAACTTACACTGATTTAATTAAAAACATATCCTCTCAGATTGTATCTTTTAAAAATATGGCTACATGCTCTTTATAAAAGATATGTCTAAAATATAGATTATGTAAAGTTTGAAAGTTAAACAATGGAAAAGTATGTAACAGAAACAAATGAACAAATGATATTGCCCAACTAACATGAGAGAAGGCAATTTTGGATCAAATAAGTTCATTTGAATCTCAAAATAATGCTAAAATATGTAATTCCCCAAGAAGATATAAACTATTCTAAATATGCATGCATAAAGTGAAATACCCTCAAAATATGGAAAGCAAAAATTGAATTCTAGGAAGACATTAACAAATCCACCATCATGGCAGGTAGGTGATTTCAGCATAGCTCTAAAGCACTGCTGTGTCATAAGAAGATATATAAGGAAATTAAAAATATATTTATAAACTGCTAACAAGCATAATTTTATATACACACATTCAACAAGTACAAATCACATTCTCTAATGACAACAATTAAAGTAGAAGTTAATAACAAGATTAATTTTTAAAAATCTCTATGCATATTTAAAATTATAAAGACTTTAAAATTCTAATCAAGCTATTATAATTTTTAAATCCATAGAAGTGAATGATAATGAAATACTAACATATGAAATCTTTAAAGGTGTAGCAACTGCAGATCTACAGGGGGAAATTTTAACCTTAAATGTATATTATACACAAGAAATTCTGAAAATTAACAAATTAAGTGTTTCACATATAACTTAAAAATAGAATAAGTCTGGACAAAAAGAAAAGGAAAGAATGTAGTTTAGAGCAGAATTGTTAAAAAATTAAAAACAAAACACATTGTAGATGATTAACAAAGTCAAAAATTGAGTCTTTGAAAAGAATACTGTACTAGACAAACACCTAGTTAAAAAAAAAAAAAAAGAGGAGAGAAGGCACAGATAAAAAGAATTTTAATGCAAACAGGAACATAACTATAGAAACAAGGGTCTTTTCTTAATAAGAGAAAGCTCCTGACTGTGCCAGTATAGTTAGTGCTTAACAAAATGGATATATCTTTTTAAAATGTAACTTAATAACTTACAAAAGAAATAATAAAAAGCAATCATTACAATTTTCCCCAAAGAAACCACCTAACAATTTCAAGGCAGATTTCACCAAATTTTCAGGGAAAGAGCATTTCAGTTTTGTGCACTTCTGAAAAACAGATAAAAATACAGTTTCAATTGTTTAATACAGAGTAATCACTGGTCATAGCAAATACCCTCTTCCAACAACACAAGAGAAGACTCTACACATGGACATCACTAGATGGTCAACACGAAAATCAGATTGATTGTATTCTTTGCAGCCAAAGATGGAGAAGTTCTACACAGTCAGCAAAAACAAGACTGGGAGCTGACTGTGGCTCAGATCATGAACTCCTTATTGCCAAATTCAGACTCAAATTGAAGAAAGTAGGGAAAACCATGAGACCATTCAGGTATGACCTAAATCAAATCCTTTATGATTATACAGTGGGAGTGACAAACAGATTTAAGGGACTAGATCTGATAGATAGACTGCCTGATGAATTATGGACGAAAGTTTGTGACATTGTACAGGAGACAGGGATCAAGACCATCCCCATGGAAAAGAAATGCGAAAAAGCAAAATGGCTGTCTGGGGAGGCCTTACAAATAGCTGTGAAAAGAAGGAAAGTGAAAAGCAAAGGAGAAAAGGAAAGATATAAGCATCTGAATGCAGAGTTCCAAAGAATAGCAAGAAGAGATAAGAAAGCCTTCTTCAGCCATCAATGGAAAGAAATAGAGGAAAAGAACAGAATGGGAAAGACTAGAGATCTCTTCAAGAAAGTTAGAGATACCAAGGGAACATTTCATGCAAAGATGGGCTTGATAAAGGGCAGAAATGGTATGGACCTAACAGAAGCAGAAGATATTAAGACGGGGTGGCAAGAATACACAGAAGAATTGTACAAAAAAGATCTTATTGACCTGGATAAAACTGATGGTGTGATCACTCACCTAGAGCCAGACTTCCTGGAATGTGAAGTCAAGTGGGCCTTAGAAAGCATCACTACGAACAAAGCTAGTGGAGGTGGTGGAATTCCAATTGAGCTACTTCAAATCCTGGAAGACGATGCTGTGAAAGTGCTGCACTCAATATGCCAGCAAATTTGGAAAACTCAGCAGTGGCCACAGGACTGGAAAAGGTCAGTTTTCATTCCAATTCCAAAGAAAGGCAATGCCAAAGAATGCTCAAACTACTGCACAACTGCACTCATCTCGCTCGCTAGTAAAGTAATGCTCAAAATTCTCCAAGCCAGGCTTCAGCAATACGTGAATCATGAACTTGCAGAGGTTCAAGCTGGATTAAAAAAAGGCAGAGGAACCAGAGAACAAATTGCCAACGTCTGTCGGATCATTGAAAAAGGAAGACAGTTCCAGAAAAACATCGATTTCTGCTTTATTGACTATGCCAAAGCCTTTTGACTGTGTGGATCATAAGAGATTGGGAAAATTCTGAAAGAGATGGGAATACCAGACCGCCTGACCTGCCTCTTGAGAAACCTGTATGCAGGTCAGGAAGCAACAGTTAGAACTGGACATGGAAAAACAGACTGGTTCCAAATAGCAAAGGAGTACGTCAAGGTTGTATATTGTCACCCCGCTTATTTAACTCCTATGCAGAGTATATCATGAGAAACGCTGGCCTGGAAGAAGCACAAGCTGGAATCAAGATTGCCAGGAGAAATATCAATAACCTCAGATATGCAGATGACACTACCCTTATGGCAGAAAATGAAGGGGAACTAAAAAGCCTCTTGATTCAGAAAACTAAAATCATGGCATCTGGTCCCATCACTTCACAGGAAATAGATGAGGAAACAGTGGAAACAGTGTCAGACTTTCTTTTGGGGGGCTCCAAAATCACTGCAAATGAGAATTGCAGCCATGAAATTAAAAGATGCTTACTCCTTGGAAGGAAAGTTATGACCAACCTAGATAGCATATTCAAAAGCAGAGACATTCCTTTGCCAACAAAGGTCCGTCTAGTCAAGGCTATGGTTTTTCCAGTGGTCATGTATGGATGTGAGTGTTGGACTGTGAAGAAAGCTGAGTGCCAAAGAATTGATGCTTTTGAACTGTGGTGTTGGAGAAGACCCTTGAGAGTCCCTTGGACTGCAAGGAGATCCAACCAGTCCATTCTAAAGGAGATCAGTCCTGGGTGTTCTTTGGAAGAAATGATGCTGAAGCTGAAACTCCAGTACTTTGGCCACCTCATGCAAAGAGCTAACTCATTGGAAAAGACTCTAATGCTGGGAGGGATTGGGGGCAGGAGGAGAAGGGGCAAAAGAGGATGAGATGGCTGGATGGCATCACCAACTCGATGGATATGAGTTTGGGTGAAGTCCAGGAGTTGGTGATGGACAGAGAGGCCTGGAGTGCTGCAATTCATGGGATCGCAATGAGTCAGACATGACTGCGTGACTGAACTGAACTGAATCTAATAATCTTAATACTAAATTGAAAAAACATGTTATAAGAAAAAAAAGTTCTGGCCAATCTTTCTCAAAAACATAAAATCAAAATCACAATCAATATTTTGACAAATCAAGTCCAGAAATTTATTGAAAAAATAATGTTTATTAAAGTATAATTTGTTCTAGGAATTCAAAAAAGGCTTAATATTTAAAAAGAAATTAAAGTAGTTCACCAGATTTATAGAATTAGGGGCAAAATATACATCAGTTGATGACGAAGAACTTAATCAAATTAAATATATATTCCTGAGTTTTTTTAAAAAACCTACCAACTAGGGGAAAACTTGAACTTCTTTAAACTGAAATATATATATATATATATATATACACATATATATAAAATTCTATTACAAATATTATATTAAATAGTGAATGTTTAAATAATTTACTTTTATGATTGAAGCAAGACAAGCGAATCCACCAATACCAGTTTTATTCAGCATTATACTAGGTGCATAGCAAATTATATTACATATCCCAGCTAGAGAATAAAAAGAAAATAAATAAATAGTACAAAGACTGGAAAATTTCATTTCTAATCATATAAAAAATGACTGTATATAAAGGAAATCTCCCCAAAATACAGATAAATTGCTAAGATAGATGGCCAGATAGAAGACTGCTTTCCACAAATTATTTTCATTTTTACATACCAACAGGAAACAGAAAATAAAATTTTAAAAGAGATTTTGGATAGCATGAAAACATTAAATACCTAGAAATAAATAGACCAAAAGTTATGTGAAACCTTGATGCAGATTTTTATTAAAAGTGATTGAGATTAAAAGAAGAGAAAAATAAACTAAAGAAATGAAGGGGTTAGAAGATTCAATATTATTCTCCCTAAATTGATCTATCCATTCTGTTCAATGCCAAACACAACCTTATCAGATTTCCATGTTGGAACTGGGATAGAACTGATAAGCTGATCCTGAAATTTGTTTGTAATACAGAGAACTAAAAATATCCAAGAAACTCTTGAAGTAGAAAGTCAGATAAAATTACTTGATCTACTCCATATCAAGCTTATATTAAAATATAATAACTAAGGCACTGTGATATTACTGTAAAACTGGGCATATCTACAAGAAAAAGCAAATAGGGAGCCCAGGAACAAAACTTAAACATACAGAGCCCTTGATAATTTACAAAAATATCACTTTAGAGCAAAATAATTTCTATAAATCAATAATAAGATAGGCAACCCAATTATAAAAAACAGCAACAAAACAGGCAACAGGCTTTGACACAAAATATACAAACAGCCAGTAAATATATGAAAAGTTTCTAACCTGAATAGTAAACAGAGAAATACAAACTAAAACCATAATATACAATTCCAGTTTGAAAGAAAAGAACCATACTCCACTGTCGGGAGCTGCATTAGGCATTACTGACAAAATGGAGGCACGACCCCAACCCCCTATCCTCATCTTGCAGGCACAGTCCTGGGGTGAAGGAGTTAGGTTTTGTGATTCTGATTTGCTCTTTCCTTTCTTTGGTTGAGTTGGCTGGAAAGAATGTTAAGGTGCTTATTGTTCTTGAGAGAAGCATGAGAAAGCACAAAGCCTTCTGCAGTTGTGCCCAGAAGATAATCTATAAAGTAACCATTGACATTTGTTCAAGGATTTTTACAAAGAATGCCCCAGGATGAGCACGTAGGCCGCAGCTTGAGGCCATGGGAAGGATTGTTATCTGAGACCTGTTTGTGAGGGAAATGTTTATGGCAAAGGAAGTTTGCTGAGTTTAGGGTTTAGGATTAGTTCGTCAATCAAGGCTATGGTTTTTCCTGTGGTCATGTATGGATGTGAGAGTTGGACTGTGAAGAAGGCTGAGCGCTGAAGAATTGATGCTTTTGAACTGTGGTGTTGGAGAAGACTCTTGAGAGTCCCTTGGACTGCAAGGAGATCCAACCCGTCTATTCTGAAGGAGATCAGCCCTGGGATTTCTTTGGAAGGAACGATGCTAAAGCTGAAACTCCAGTACTCTGGCCACCTCATGCAAACAGTTGACTCATTGGAAAAGACTCTGATGATGGGAGGGATTGGAGGCAGGAGGAGAAGGGGACGACAGAGGATGAGATGGCTGGATGGCATCACTGACTCGATGGATGTGAGTCTGAGTGAACTCCGGGAGTTGGTGATGGATAGGGAGGCCTTGGCGTGCTGTGATTCATGGGGTCGCAAAGAGTCAGACACGACTGAGCGACTGAACTGAAGAATAGTTAGAAGCCTTTTTAGGAGGTAGTGAGCTTAGGATACTAGGGGCAAGAAAGATTTAGAAAGATAAAAAATAAACTGAGGAATGTGGTATAATTTACATAAGCATGATTTACAATGTAATCACAAGTAAATACCATTCTGAGGGAATCACTGAAGCAGGAACTCTGTTTGAAGGGCAACAAATAAATCTTGGTGAGGGGGAACTGAAAATGTCAAACCTCTGACCTAATGCTTTTGTCAAAGTATAAAAGAAGATCTAATGCTTGAAATAAACATGTAGTCCTGTACCTCGAGTCAGAGGCTATATCATTCTTCGCTGACACCACTCATCCCTTCAGGTTGATTCCCCGGCTGCTGGAGCTGGACTCCGGCACTCCACTCTGTATCCTTCAATGAATACAACTATAAAATGTTGAAAGACTGTGTGAAACAGCAAGACACATAAAATTAAATATCAGAGGAAGATTGCAGAAGACCTAATTAAAAGTGCTACTGAATTGTCAGTGACTTTGACATTTTCTTTCAGTATTCCGTGAAAGTGAAGGTGAAAGTTGTTCAGTCCTGTCTGACTCTTTGCGACCCCATGGACTATATAGTCCATGGAATTTTTCAGGCCAGAATACTGGAGTGGGTAACCTTTCCCTTCTCCAGGGGATCTTCCCAACCCAGGGATTGAACCCAAGTCTTCCACACTGCAGGTAGATTCTTTACCAGCTGAGCCTCTCTGACTGGAACTCAAATCACCAACCACCCCCAAAATGGGTACCTGCCACAGATTCCATCTGGTTCTGGCTCAAGAAGCTGGAAAGGAAACACCTAATCTTCAGAGAGAGAGCACAACATTCTATTTTCTTTCTCTTTTATCTCAACTATTGTCTGGTATTCCAGCCCCCAAGCACTTCCCTGGTGATGCTGTTGGTAGCAATGACTGGTAAAGAGAATCCGCAGAAAAAAAAATTGATAATAGGTAGCTTCCTGTCCAGTTGGTAAAGCTGGGGTTCCAAGAAGATGGAGCCAACCTACATTTTTTTTTCTCTGTGCCCTCCCTCCCATCTATCACTTGACACTAAGTGTGAACACAGTCTTGCAATTACACCATGTAGTAGAGGGGGATTGTTAGTTAAACCCCAGACTTCTAATCAGAAGATCAAAAACAGTATTCGACTACCATAGCAAAAGTAGTAGCAATAGAGTAAAATGTGTGGCAACATTGCAGGAAGGATGGAGAAATTGGGGATACATGGTCTTAAAATTCTTGTATGTGAAAGCAGTGTATTATTGGAAAGTAGGTGGTGATTAAAGATAAAAGGTACATATAACTGTCATATAAGTTATAATAGCTATATTATATAGTATATATACTATGCATGCTGTATAAATATTATATATATACTATATAGTATATATACATATTATATATGGTTATGACAGTTTTATCTGTTATCACTAAAGTATTTTATCTTTTACCACTACCTACATTCCAATAATATACTGCTTCACTATAAGAATTTTATGACCTTCTATTCCTAATTCTTCCTATTCTTGCAATGTTGCCACACATTTTACTATATGTATGTATGTGAAGTCACTGTCATGTCCGACTCTTTGCGACCCCATGGACTGAAGCCTACCAGGCTCCTTAGCCTGTAGAATTTTCCAGGCAAGGGTATTGGAGTGGGTTGCCATTATTGCTACTCATTTTGCTATTGGTAGTCAAATACTGTTTTTGATCTTCTGGTTAGAAGTGGGGGGTTTAACTAATAATCCCCCTCTACTGTGTAATTTCACAGCTGTGATATATATCTAATAATATGACAATATTTATATAAGTATCTATAACTGTGTATGTGTGTGTGTGTGTGTGCTGTGGCTTCAGTTTTGTCTAACTCTTTGCAACCCCATGGACTGAAGCCCACCAGGCTCCTCTGTCCATGGAATTCTCCAGGCAAGAATACTGGAGTGGGTTGCCATGCCCTTCTCCAGGGCATCTTTCCAACCCAGGGATCCAACCTGCATCTCCTGCATCTCCTGCATGGCAGGTGGAGGTTTTACTGCCGAGCCACGAAGCTCCACTGCTATGTAGATAACTAATAATGTGATGACAATGGAGATAAAATGAAACATGAAAAATATTCAATTAACCATAAATAGGCAGAAAAAGAGGTAAGTTAAAGAACAGAAGAAATAGAAAAAAAATTGCAAGATAGTAGGTTTCTATCTAATTATATCAATTATTACATTACATATAAAAGATCTGGGGCTTCCCAGGTGGTGCTAGTGATAAAGAATCCACCTGCCAATGCAGGGGATATAATGAGTCGTGGGTTCAATCCCTGGGTTGGGAAGATCCCCTAAAGTAGGACATGGCAACCCACTCCAGTATTCTTGCCTGGAGAATTCCATGGACAGAGGAGCCTGGAGGTCAACAGTTCATGGGATTGCAAAGAGTTGGACACAACTGAAGCAACTTAGCACATGCACACATAAAATATCTGACCAGTAACTGAAAGATTGGATCAAATGCAAGGCTCACCTACATGCTGTCTACAAAAAACTCACATTAAATACAAAGATACAGGTTTTAAGTAAAAAGAGAGAATAAGATAATACATTGCAAAACTAATTAAAAGGGAGCTGGTATTTCTTTATTAATAAAAGGCAAGATAGACTGAGAACAAAGAATTATTATCAAGAACAAAGTGGGATATTTCATAATGGGGCTAGTTCACCTAAAAGATATAAAAATCCTAAATGTGTATGCATCTAACAACAAAGCTTCAAAATGCATGAAGCAGAAACTGAGAGAATTGAAAGCAAAAATAGGCAATGTGCAAGTATAGTTGTAGATTTTATTGTTCTAGCTCAGTAATTCATAAAACAGGTAGACAGAAAATCAGTTAGAATATAAAGTCCTAAATAAGATTATGAACCAACTTGACCTAATTAATATTTATAGCATACTTCATCAATAACATCAGAGTCAGTTCAATTAGTCAGTTCAGTTGCTCAGTCATGTCCGACTCTTTGTGACCCCATGAATCGCTGCACGCCAGGCCTCCCTGTCCATCACCAACTCCTGGTCACTCAGATTCATGTCCATCGAGTCAGTGATGCCATCCAGCCATCTCATCCTCTGTCATCCCCTTCTCCTCCTGCCCCCAATCCCTCCCAGCACCAGAGTCTTTTCCAATGAGTCAACTCTTCGCATGAGGTGGCCAAAGTACTGGAGCTTCAGCTTCAGCATCATTCCTTCCAAAGAAATCCCAGGGCTGATCTCCTTCAGGATGGACTGGTTGGATCTCCTTGCAGTCCAAGGAACTCTCAAGGGTCTCCAACACCACAGTTTAAAAGCATCAATTCTTTGGCATTCATCTTTCTTCACAGTCCAACTCTCACATCCATATATAACCACTGGACACAGTCTTAAAAACTGTCGTGAAACAATCACCAAATAGTCGATACTCTAGGCCTTTAAAAAGGCTTAACAGATTTTAAATGATTAATATAAAACATGTTTTCTGATCATAATGGATTTAAGTTAGAAACTAATAACTGTAAAATATCTGGAAAATCCTCAAATATTTGGAAATTAAATAGCAGACTTTTAATTACCTCAGGGGTCAGAGAGGAAAACATGGAAATTAGAGAATACTAATTCTGTTTCTTGAGCTGAGTTGTGGTTACATGAGGTTTCACTTTGTGAAAACTCATAAGGTGTACATTTGGTTTTGTGCACTTTTCTGTATATATGTTATATTCTCAACAAAATGAAACAAAAATGGACAAATTCCTAGAAAGTATAATTTAGCAAAGAGTCAAGTAGAAATAAATAGGGAAGTTGGAGCAAGACTGCAAGCTGTAGTGGGCAGCCTAGTTGGGTAAATTCCAAAACCCCACAAAATCCAAGTGAGTAAGATAGCACAGAAAAAAAAAAAAAAACCTATCAGTTCAGTTCAGTCACTCAATCTTGTACGACTCTTTGTGACCCTATGAATTGCAGCATGCCAGGCCTCCCTGTCCATCACCAACTCCCGGAGTTCACCCAAATTCATGTGCATCGTGTCAGTGATGCCATCAAGCCTCTGTAGTCCCCTTCTCCTGCCCCCAATCCCTCCCAGCATCAGGGTCTTTTTCAACGAGTCAACTCTTTTGCATGAGGTGGCCAAAGTATTGGAATTTCAGCCTCAGCATCATCTTTCCAATGAACAACCAGGACTGGTCTGCTTTAGGATGGACTGGTTGCATCTCCTTGCAGTCCAAGGGACTCTCAAGAGTCCTCTCCAACACCACAGTTCAAAAGCATCAATTCTTTGGCACTTAGCTTTTTTTGTAGTCCAACTCTCACATCCATACATGACCACTGGAAAAACCATAACCTTGACTAGATGGACCTTTGTTGGCAAAGTAATGTCTCAGCTTTTGAAAATGCTCTCTAGGTTGGTCATAACTTTCCTGCCAAGGAGTAAGTGTCTTTTAATTTCATGGCTTCAATCACCATCTGCGGTGATTTTGGAGCCCCCCAAAATGATGTCTGACACCGTATCCACTGTTTCCACATCTATTTCCCATGAAGTGATTGGACCAGATATCATGATCCTATTTTTCTGAGTGCTGAGCTTTAACCCAACTTTTTCACTCTCCTCTTTCACTTTCATCAAGAGGCTTTTTAGTTCCCCTTCATTTTCTGCCATAAGGGTGGTGTCATCTGCATCTCTGAGGTTATTGATATTTCTCCTGGCAATCTTGATTCCAGCTTGTGCTTCTTCCAGCCCAGCGTTTCTCATGATGTACTCTGCATAGAAGTTAAATAAGCAGGGTGACAATATACAACTTTGATGTACTCCTTTTCCTATTTGGAACCAGTCTATTTTTCCATGTCCAGTTCTAACTGTTGCTTCCTGACCTGCATATAAGTTTCTCAAGAGGCAGGTCAGTTGGTCTGGTATTCCCATCTTTTGAAAATTTTCCAATAGTTTATTGTGATCCACACAGTCAAAGGCTTTGGCATAGTCCATAAAGCAGAAATAGATGTGGTTTTTTTTTTTTGGAACTCTCTTGCTTTTTCCATGATCCAGCAGATGTTGGCACTTTGATCTCTGGTTCCTCTGCCTTTTCTAAAACCAGCTTGAACATCTGGAAGTTCATGGTTCACATATTGCTGAAGCCTGGCTTGGAGAATTTTGAGCATTACTTTACTAGCGTGTGAGATGAGTGCAATTGTAAAACCCATAGACAAAAGCTAAAACAAACAAAATGACTTGTTTTCATCACAGACTCCAGAATACAAGTAGGTGCAGCCAAACTGCTTCAGCAAGAAGACAAGTGTGGTATTAGTGAAAATCCGAACAAAAACAAAGGTAAGGCAAAAAGACTTCTAAGAATCCCAGAAACCAAATTGTCAGCATGTATTCACTTCTAAGGAGAAGGCAATGGCACCCCACTCCAGTACTCTTGCCTGGAAACTCCCATGGATGGAGGAGCCTGGTAGGCTGCAGTCCATAGGGTCGCTAAGTCAGACATGACTGAGCAACTTCACTTTCACATTTTGCTTTCATGCATTGGAGAAGGAAATGGCAGCCCACTCCAGTGTTCTTGCCTGGAGGATCCCTGGGACGGGGGAGCCTGGTGGGCTGCCGTCTATGGGGTCGCACAGAGTCGGACATGACTGAAGTGACTTAGCAACTTAGCAATTCACTTCTTAAGCAGAGTTCCTAATCCCCATACAATGCTCAGGTGATATGAGCAGACAGATCTACAGCAGAGCTCAGTAAGTGAGAAGGAAACACCAAATTAAATTCAGGTGGTGGTGAGTTGATGTGGGTCGTAGGAATTTTCGAAGTTAGCCAGGTGAAGCTCTCTTCCAGGACAGAGCCTGACAGAGGAGAGTTTACTTGGAGAATTAAATTGAGAAAGAGAAGGATGAAATGGTCAAGAAAAGGGACATTACAGATAAAATTGGTGAAGGAGAGGAGACACATCTCAAAAAGGTCAGATTTTGAACAGATCAGAATAACCACAGGGGAGGAAGGGGAAGCTAGGTATGTCTCCTTGCCCTCACTTCCCTGCTGAGTTCAGGAAAATCATCTTTCTTTATACTTGAGCAACAGAAAAATATGTCAAATCCTGAATAGAGTTATGTAACAAAGTTATGGAAAAGCCTCCTTTTTAAGAAGACTAGAAAATTACTGAACCAAATCCTTTATTAAGTGGTAACAATTGATTGTGTTATAAGATCATATGGTAGATGAGAGAAAGATGATGTTTTCTGTGGGGCTTATTTGCATTAGTTGTTCTCAAGTTTTGGCAAAAAAAAAAAAAAAAGCTATACTAATATAACTACCACAACATACATAAAACTTAGAGAGGTGGAATTTTTTGCTTGGTGGTTTCTCATAGTTAAAATGCATCACTGGGTCAGTAAAATATCTTAAAACTTCAAGAAACTTTTCATGATATTCGAGAAGACAGAAGATGTTTGCACAGTGATGGATGACGACATAAACGTAGATCTATTAAATTCAGGAGCTAGCATCATTAATGCCAGTAATTATTTCAAGCAGTGACTGCCCAGAGGAAAAGTGGTCTGAGCCACCACAGAAAACAACTTAGCAATAGCTTTTGGGCATTGTACAGATTTACAACTCTATATACACTCATTACTTGGGCTTTCCTTTTCTTTCTTCAAACACCTATGGTGAGCATAATGAAACTGGACTAAATGGTTGAAAGAAATAGGCACACGCTTGTAGTGGCACTTACAGATAGGATACAGGTTTTGATTAAATATGAAGCCTTTGACCCTTTTTCCAGCTGGGCCCTAACTGAACTTCCATTTTTTCTAGGCTCAGCTTCTGAAATTTTCAGCTTACTTTTTTCTTTCCTCTTACATTTTGTTGATTGGTACATCTTTAATGAAAAAAAAAAGTATTTCGTTTTGTTTCTTGCATGAATATGCATCTATTTGGCATGATTGCAGCACTTATGTAACTGCCAAAGACAAACTTGTCAAAACTGATGTTTGAGATAATTATCAAGATATCAAGCATATATTTGAAATATTTAATATACTAATAAGTTATAGCATCAACAGTAACATTTTTAACTGAGGAAGACTGATGGCATTTTTACAAATAAATCCAGTGATAAAAATTCTGAAATAATGCCTCACTGTTAAGGTTTGGGTAATGTATTAAATTACTCTTTGCAACTTTTTTTAACTGTTTAACTTTTCCAATTCCAATTTTCCATTGATTCATTAAAATAAAAACTTCTCAGTTCAAATAAAAAGGAAAAGCAACAAAAGAAACAGAAAAGCAAACTCTTTTGGGTTGGACTGCTGATGTAGCCTATTTAATCTCACCTCCACTTCTGCCTCTGCTCGACACTGGACCACCAACTATTCTGTTACCAAAATGTCTTCCTGTCACATTTATCATCCTTCCTTCCAAAGTCCCATCAAAATATTATAGCAAATGGGTGGAAAAAAATTAGCCTGTAACAGTTTTGTGCATTGGATTTGGGAATATCAGAAAACTAAAGGATCCAGATGATTTCCACAAGATGGAAAGAAGGAACTATTGAGAGATAAGCCAGGGTTGGAAGTAAATCTTGAATAGATACAGAGAAAGGGGCTCATCAAAAATAGCTATTCCTGCTATAGTCATCAGGTATGGAGGGCAGGTTAGGCAATGGGGGCAGAGGTCAAAGTTGGGTACTTTCTGAGAACATGGGACATTATACTCAGGAAGAGCTAGGGCTGATTGGGAGTCCAGGGGTTAATACATAGTCAGTCTACCTGCTTAGTTCATACTTTCACAAAGTAAAATCTACCAGTGGACAATATTAAGACATATTTGTTAAACAAATTAATAAACAAATGTGGAATGATTATTTCTGTTGTAATCAGAAGTAACTGTAAGGAAAATCATTGACTGAGCCACACACCTGAAAGCCCTCAGTTCCAGACCCACAGTTATAGAAATTCCAACTCCACTCATTCTTCAGATGAGACTGGAAAAGTCAGGATAAAATCCTCATCAACAACCTTTTTCAAGAGTTCACACTTTCTCAGCCCCCAATATCAATTCATGATTGCTCCTAAGCTTCTACTCTCCAGCCTCAACCATTATTGTAATAGTAGGTTTGACTCCTCTCCAGTTGTTCATAATTGTGCAGTGTTGTAAGTGCCTACCATCCTGCTCCAGATCATTCCATGGGAGCTTTCGCTCCTTCCACTGCAACAGAGAAATTTCTCTCAGTGACATTCATTTCAGTCACTTTAGAAAATTGGATTTCTAAATGATGACACTCTTTTGTTCCACCCTAAATAGCTATATTCTTTTAGGAAGTTACCTCACCTGCCTCAACTAGGCTTGAACTCTGTCCTGGTCTTGGCCAAATTTTTTCCCTCAAGACATTTCATCCTGGTATTTGCACATATGATCGTCAGTTTTAGTCTTACTGTCTCTTTGAACTGCCTAGTGGATCTCATGTACAGAGAATTCCAGTGGCCTACTAAGATGATTCAGATTTCCTGAAATGAATGGACCCTCTAAAGAGAATTGTCATCATTGTCATTGTCTACTTAAGGTGTTTGGACATTTTCTATTTGAGTAGCACACTATTGAATGGGGCTTCACTGGTGGCTCAGAGGTTAAAGCGTCTGCCTGCAATGCAGGAGACCTGGGTTCAATCCCTGGGTCGGGAAGATTCCCCTGGAGAAGGAAATGGCAACCCATTCCAGTATTCTTGCCTGGAGAATCCCATGGACAGAGGAACCTGGTGGGCTATAGTCCATGGGGTCACAAAGAGTTGGACACGACTATTGAATATATTATTTGTTAATTATGAAGTATTTTAGTGTCTGATGGAAGAAATTTTCACATATAGAGGTATAGAAAAGTTATTCTGGCTTATATATGATTTAAGTTGAACTTTATTTTTATTGGAAGACTCTGATTGTGACCTATTAAACATGCATGGTACATCTGCTTTAACCATTAAATAAAACAATATATTTAAAAGTCAGAATGGATTAACTGTGGTTCAGACATTCAAAATGGATGTGAGTGGCCATTGTGGATATGTTTTTAGACACATTCCTGCATCACTGAGATTTTAATTTTCTGAACCCTATCAGACTCAAGGACATCAGCAGCCATTCTCAAAATAGTATCTGCTAGTAGCTGCCAGATGCAATCTTATGGTCTCAAGGTCTCCCCTTGTAACTCCACAACTATTTCAGACCCCAACAATCCTTGTTTAATGTGCATCCTTAATTCTTGCCAGATCAAATCTTACTGACAATTTATGTAATATTGTGGGCTTTGCCTTTATAAGGTTCCCCATTTTGTAGTCTGCTGTTGTTGTTTAGTCACTAAGTCATGTCTGACTCTTTGTGACTCCATGGACAGCAGCATGCCAGGCTTTCCTGTCCTTCACTATCTCCTGGAGTTGCTCAAACTCATGTCCACTGAGGCAATGATTCCATCCAATTATCGCATCCTCTGTTGCACCCTTCTCCTCTTGCTCTCAGTTTTTCCTAGCATCAAGGTTAATGAGTCAGCTCTTATCAGGCCAAAGTCCTGGGGCTCAGCTTCAGTATTAGTCCTTCTAGTGAATATATCAGAGAAGGCAATGGCAACCCACTCCAGTACTCTTGCCTGGAAAATCCCATGGACGAAGGAGCTTCGTAGGCTGCAGTTCATGGGGCATGACTGAACAACTTCACTTTCACTTTTCACTTTCATGCATTAGAGAAGGAAATGGCAACCCACTCCAGTATTCTTGCCTGGAGAATCCCAGGGACAGAGGAGCCGAATGGGCTGCCATCTATGGGGTCGCACTGAGTTGGACATGACTGAAGCGACTTAGCAGTAGCAGCAGCAGTGAATATTCAGGGTTGATTTCCTTTAGGATTGACTGGTTTGATTTACTTCTGTCTAAGGGACTCGCAAGAGTCTTCTCAAGCACCACAATTCAAAAGCATCAGTTCTTCGGTTTTAAGCCTACTTTATGGTCCAACTATCACACTGGTACATGACTACCAGAAAAACCATAGCTTTCATGAGGTGGACCTTTGTCGGCAAAGTGATGTCTCTACTTTTTGATATACTGCGTAGGTTGTCTTTGCTTTTCTCCCAAGAAGCAAGTGTCTTTTAATTTCATGGCTGCAGTCACCATCTGCAGTGATTTTTGGAGGACCCCAAAATACAATTTGTCACTCTTTCCACTTTTTCCACTTTTTCCCTATCTATTTTCTATGGAGTGATGGGACCAGATGCCATGATCTTAGTTTTTTAAATGTTGAGTTTTAAGCTTTTTCACTCTTCTCTTTCACCCTCAAGAGGCTCCTTAGTTCCTCTTTGCTTTCTGTCATAAAGGTGGTATGATGTGCATATCTGAGATTGTTGATATTTCTCACAGCAGTCTATGCCAGCTTGAGCTTTATCCAGCCTGGCATTTTGCATGATGTACTCGGCATAGTACATCACTGAGGATGGTGACTGCAGCTATAAAATCAAAAGATGATTGCTTCTTGGCAGGAAAGCTACGACAAACCTAGACAGTTTGTTGAAAAGCAGAGACATTACTCTGTTGACAAAGCTCCATATATTCAAGGCTATGGTCTTCCCAGTGGTCACGTATGGTTGTGAGAGCTGGACTATAAAGAAGGCAGAGCACCAAATAATTGATGCCTTTGAGCTGTGGTACTGGAGAAGACTCCTGAAAGTCCCTTGGACAGCCAGATCAAACCAGTAAATCGTAAGAGAAATAAACCCTGAATACTCATTGAAAGGACTGATGCTGAAGCTGAAGTTCAAGCATTTTGGTCATATGATGTGAACAGCTGACTTATAGATTGCTGGGATAGACTGAGGGCAGAAGGAGAAGAGAGTGTCAGAGGATGAGATGGCTTGATGGCATCAACAATTCAATGGACCTGAACTTGGGCAAACTTTAGGAGATGGTGAGTGACAGGGAGGCCTAGAGTGCTACAGTTCATGGGGTAGCAAAGAGTTGGACATGACTGAGTGACTGATCAACAACACTCTTCATAGAAGTAAAATAAGCAGGGTGACAATATAAAGCCTTGATGTACTTCTTTCCCAATTTGGACCAGTCAGTTGTTCCACGTCCAGTTCTAACTTTTACTTCTTGACCTGCATACAGGTTTCTCAGGAGGCAGGTAAGATGGTTTGGTATCCCCATCTCTTTAAGAATTTTCCAGTTTGTTGTGATCCACATGAAAGCTTTAGCCAAGTCAGTGAAACAGATTTTTTTCTGGAATTCTGTTGCTCTATGATCCAGTGGATGTTGGCAATTTGATCTCTGGTTCCACTGTCTTTACTAAATCCAGCTTGTACATCTGGAAGTTCTTGGTTCATGTACTGATGAAGCCTAGCTTGAAAGATTTTGAGCATTACCTTGTTGACATATGAAAAGAGTGCAATTGAACTTTGAACATTCTTTGGCATTGCCCTTCTTCGAGAATGGAATGAAAACTTGGTATTTTCTAGTCCTGTGGCCACTGCTGAGTTTTCCAAATTTGCTGGCATATTGAGTACAGTACTTTCACAGCATCATCTTAGAGGTTTTGAAAGAGCTCAGCTGGAATTCCATCACCTCCGCTAGCTTTGTTTGTAGTAATACTTCCTAAAGCCCCTTGACATCACATTGCAGGATGTCTGGCTCTAGGTGAGTGACCACACCATCGTGGTTATCTGGGTCATTAAGACTTTTTTTGCAAAGTTCTTCTGTATGTTCTTGCCACCTCTTCTTAACCTCTTCTGCTTCTGTCAGGTCCTTGACATTACTGTCCTTTATTGTGCCCATCTTTGCATGAAATGTTTCTTTGGTATCTCCAGTTTTCTTGAAGAGATCTCTAGTTTTGCCATTCCACTATTTTCCTCTATTTCTCGGCATTGTTCACATAAGAAGACTTTATCTCTCCTTGCTATTCTCTGAAACTCTGCATTGAATTGTCTATTTCTTTCCCTTTCTCCTTTGCCTTTCACATGTCTTTTCTCAGCTCTTTGTAAGGTCTCTCAGACAACCACTTTGCCTTGTTGCATCTCTCTATCTTTGGGATGGTTTTGGTCACTGTTGCCCTGTACAATGTTATGAACCTCCATCCATCATTCTTCAGGCACTCTATCTACAAGATTTTGTAGTCTGGTGGTACACAATTCAAGTGCTTCTTGAATCTCTCTACCAGGCTACAGTCTTCAGTGGTTCAAATAAAACTCTTTCCTATTCCTATTACAGATTGGTCTGCTGATTATTTTAATTGACATATCAATTATTTTTTACTCCTGAAAAGCAATTATATATTATGAATTTATTCACTTGAAAATATCAGTTCACTTGGTTTACCTAGTCATACCATGTTATTTTGACCTCAGATCCCTCATTGCCTTTTTCTCACTTATCTAATTTTTTTTTCACCATGTTCCAAAGGTTAAGATTGGTCTAGCCATACTGATTGTAGTTAATTCTCAGTGGTTTAACACTGGGCAGTCAAAACATTTTACAACTTAAAAAGTTGCAAGAATATCTGACAGAGAAATGTGAGCCAAAAAAATTAAATTTATGCTGTGTATTTTGTTTCTTGATCTTTGTTCCACCACTAGAGACTTTTTCATCTCTTTTATCCCCCTTCCATTCCTATGAGAACCCCTGCAGCCTCTACCATATTGATGCTAACAACCTAATCTGTATTTTTCTGTATTTTTGTGTTCATATAACAATTCACACACACACACAGGTGTACACATATACACTTTGTTTAACAATGGAATAGGCTCATAGACATATTTGTGTGTGTGTGTGTGTGTGTTTTTGGCATTCAAGAATACTTCTTGAGAATCTTTCAGTTTAGTTGATAGATCTCTAACTCATTCATTTTAGTGGTACAGTGTGTGCGGATGCACTTTTTAGTTAGCCCTTCTGTTGATGGACATCCACTTTGTTTCCAGTTTTTCATCATTAGAAACAATGCTGCCATAAATATCCTTGTACTAATGTCTTTCATATGGGTACCTTTATTCCTGTGAGCATCAGCTCCTAGGAGAGGAATTGCTGGGTCTGTAGGTATATGTATTTCTAATTTTACTAGGTGTTGTTGAATTGCTTTCCAGGACTTTGCTTCTCTGCCAACTATACACAAAAAGTATTGCTCTAGAGGTTTTCCTTCTTACCAAGTACAAAATTTTAAAGGTCTATCTCACTAAACTTCAAATGCTCAATATTTTAAAGGATGAATTGTTACCAACAATATTGCTTTTCATTAAACATGGTTCAATATAAATTTTATGAACCCAAGCACTATAGTTTCTCTTAATTTTCCAACCTTATCTGCACTAGCAATTTAACCATCAGATTTAGAAAACAAAGGAGACTAAACAGATGTTCTTTCCTATTTTCCTGGATACTCAATATCCTTATAACTCAATTTACTGCCAAATTTACTTTAATGCTTTAAAATCTTGCCTTGCAGGATTCAAATAAAGAATTCACTCCCCTTCCTACCTCTGTGCTTAACATGGTTTTCCTGTTGGTTAGGGATTTTGTTTAAACTGAAATTAAGGAGGATGGGAATAAGATGAGACCACATAATAACATCTCAGTCATAATGAATTCTCAATAAGGGAATCTAATAAGCACAAGTTTTTCTGCTGTTGTCTCTACTGTTTTAAGACAATCTTTCTTGTTTAACACCTGGGTATCATTTCTGAAGTGTCAGATGCCCATTAAGTACTGGTTAATTATAATTATAGACCAGATTCAAAAAGTATTCACTTATTTCACTGATACATCTATAAAAGAGTAGCTCAGGATTATAATATTCTCACAATCTTAAAATAATGTTTTAAACTAAAAATTATGTGTATTCATAAAATAGGTCAAGTTTCCATGACTGCACAATAAAGGTATCATCTCTGTCACTATTCTACATTTATAACTCCTGAGTATTTTTTTTAATGAGAAATAACAAAGGAGATTTGTATTTTAGTACTTAGTATGTCCATAACCCTTGTTGTTTTGTAATCTCATTTAACAAGTCTACTTGGAAAATGCCAGTGGAACCAGAGAATCATCACTTGAAACTTTTGGTCAGCAATCTGTGCCTCACTATGGATTAAGCTGCAGTAATATGGTACATAGTATTATAGGAAAAGTTAGGCTAGGATGACCCTAAGAAGTCACGTACCCTTGACTACACCAGAAGACATGAGGTCTACAAACATTCAGGTGCTGAGGTGACCTGGTTAGTTGTTTACGGTACCAAGGCCAGAGTACATGGTTATTGACATTCTATCCTAGTGTTCTTCACTGCACAATGTAATGTGATTATATGTGAAGAAATTAAAGTTACATAAAGTTCTAGACTGTGAAATACAGAACAGAGGTGACTCAGGAGGAGAACTGATAGGATTAAATTAGTTGGTTCCCTTAGGAAAATTGATGGCAAATAAAGAGGTGGAAGGGTGATGGAGAAGAGACATTGATAACAAGTTTCCTAAGTGACAACTTTGTCCAGGGCCTATGCTGTAGACATACAGCATTTTAAATCAGTAGTAAATCTATTGTTAAGACCCTCTCACAAAGTAAATGTAGTATGGATAGTTGCTTTCAAGGTTACATCCTTTCATCTACTCTCCAAGGCTGTTTTACAACAGTCAAGAGGATTCTGTATAGGCTTTGTTTTAGTTTTTGCTCTCATTAAGGACTCATAAGCTTAATTACTCAATATTCCTTAAGAAACACAGTTTGAAATAATTACTTCATTAGAAAAATTTAGCAGTGCTCATTCGGACTCTCTTGAACAGATTCCTGTTCTAGAACTCCTAAAGGTTTTATTTATCCTTTTGTTCTGAATGTAAACCTCTTAACCTTCACATGGCTTGTAGAATTGCATTTCAAATACCAGTTAACGATAAATTTTTTAAAAACCTACATGAGGTCACTTTGAAGGATGTTCCTTATTAGCATAACTGTGTGTGTGTGTGTGTGTGTGTGTGTGTGCGCGCGTGCGCGCTCAGTTGCTTTGCAATCCCATGGACTGTAGCCCACCATACTCCTCTCTCCATGGCACTCTCCAGGCAAGAATACTGGAGGGACTTATCATTTGCTCCTTCAGGGGAATCTTCCTAACCCAAGGATCGAATTCCCCTCTCTTGCCTCTCCTGCGCTGGCAGGCAGATTCTTAACTACTGGGCCATGTGGGAAGCCCTATTAGCATAAATCACAGCTTAAAAGTTCTAGAGATGTGAACCAGTAGTTCACATCTCTAGAACTTTTAAGCTGTGATTTATGGTACTATGTTGAGGTATATGCTATATGGTAAAAGAATAAAGAAAAAAATGGTCTTAAGTAAACTGTTTTAAGCATAGCATTTCATTCATAATGGATCAATAAAATTTGTTGAATAAATAAAATACAGTATGTTACTCTACTGCTGAAACATTTTCAGTATTACAGGAGAAAGTCTGAATTATTTGGCCAATCAAGCTTATCTTCCGGTACTTTTTCCCTTAAGCAAAACCTTCGTTCTAACCAGAGCTCTCTACTGAAGTTCCACTGCTCCTTGCAGTCTCACTCCTTCCAGGCTGTTCCCTCTGCAGCTCCATCCCCTGTGCTCCTTGGTGCTTTACTCCTGTCCCTTCAGATGAAAATCCTGCCCCTCCTACAATCAGCTGAAGGTATTTACTCCTCCCTCTGAATCTTCCTATCACCAATTGCTCTGGATATTGCTCAAGATTTTAAAAATAGCAACTTGTACACTTGTCTTTTCTGTTGTATGGGTTTTATTCCTCTCAGTCATAGTATAAGCATCTCGAAGGTAGAGACTAATTGTCTTATATTTGATGTTGTAGACTCTCAAATACTCATCAGTTTGAAATGTATTTCGTTATCAAACAATCCTATAATATGGAAGTCAATAATTTCCATGTATAGCACATGAGTTTAAATATTCATCACTGATTAATAAAAATAAGCAAGAATTTTCAAATGATTACACAATATGATCACAATTTTGTCCATACATAAAAATTATGTCACTTCATGATAAATATTGGATATATATATATATACACACACACATATGTATTAATGTTAAAAGAGATTATATTTGGGTGGTAGAGTTGTAAAGATGAAATATGAATAGAGGTACATTGAAAACAATAAATTACTATACAAAACTACTTTTGACACTTATTCCTTACATTTATTCTGTCTTTTCAGTGATGGTATTAGATGTATTTTGTTTATTCTTCTAGATTTGTCACTTCTATTTCCTGTTTTCTCTCTTTTTTTTTGCATTTAATTCTTTGGGTAAAATTGGGCTTTCTGAAATCCTGGTGAGCCTAAGGATGTGATGATGTTCAAGTATGCCTGAGCCCTGTTTCAGCTTTTTTCCCTAGGATGGACATGGAGTTTGGATCAAGAACCAGCAAAACCAAAGGTTGTAAATATTTCTTTAACCAGAAGAACATGAATAGTTTGAGCAAGCTCTTCCTGAATAATGATATGTGCTCAAAGAATAAAATAATGGTAACAAAAGAAACTGAGCTTTTTGGAATCTTAGAACACATTTTGCCGATTCACTGGCAGATAACCTTCCCTTGTTATTGACTTAGCGGCCAAGAAAGTAGAAATAGGTTACAAATGCTTTAAAAAATATCAAAAGAATAATATTCAATATACCTAACTCTGGTCAAATTTGAGTTCAAGGATGAGATTGATACCCTAAATGGCTGTATCTTTAGATGTCCCAGCCTTCATCTATAGAAACAAGGCTTCCTTGATAGTACAATTATCTGCTAGTCAGATGGTATCTATTATATCTAGAAAAGTGTTTGCTAATTGCTAAAATATCAATGAAGGGTATGATGGAACATTCTTAATTTTGTTTGTTCTAGAAAATACATTCAGATTTTCAATATGAAATCTCATAAAAAACTATAAAATTAAGATTTTACCTATCTAGGGACATCAAATATTCTGAAAGAGGAGCAGAAATGGGGAAACTCAAAGAAGAAGCTGGCAGCATATTTAATGCTAGATACAATTTAAAACATATATATATGATTTCAGTCACTTAACGCAAGGTTGATTTTTTCCTCAGGTCACTGTCCAATGTGGGCTGACAGGGAGGATTTTGCTCTTCAAAAATGTAAGCATCCAGGCTTCAGGGGTACCAGGAAAGAGAAAAGAAAGCTCACCTGCTCCTTAGGCTTTGGTCTGCTCACTTAACACTAGTTAAGCTGATTAAGTGATCTGTAATATACTTAATCCAGGAAGAAGTAACTGACTAGTGAACTAGTTTCTGCTATCCATCATCCATTCTAATGAATACTTTTCAAATCAAAATAATTTGATAGTAAAATACTAATTTGAAAACTTTCCTTTGAGAAAAATAAGAAAAACGTAGTTATGGAGATCATTTTGGTTTGGAGCATTTCGGTTTCCATTATTTGATGATTTTCAGTGAAACTGTAGTTAATTACATTTGATGTTGTAAGAGGAATGACTATATTTTAGAGATGCCTCAAAAAGATCAACTTTAACATTTTAAGAACAGGCTAAATATTAAATGTGTTATTCAACAGAGAACAGCTGACACATATTATGGTAGCAGATAAATGCTTAAATCCTGGATTAGATGATCAAACAGCCAACATTTTAATAAGTCTCCTCCAATGTATCTCAAAAGCACTCTATTAGCAAACATGACAGTCCAATTATTTCTATGGTGCTTAGTATTTCATGGTGGCCCATTGCCAGTGGTAGAATATGGGGTGGGAAATGTTCCAGTGATGTTAACTCATTTTAAAAGCTATAATATTGCTAGCGCTGAAAATGCATGGTTTATGTGAGGCTAACTGCCCTGACCCTGGTTTAAACTCATCAGTTGAGTAAATACATCAGCATCTATTTTAATAACTTTCTCTTAATATTCTGCTGAAAAAAATGTAGGTAGGTTAATTTTGCTACAAAGAACACGTGAATAAAGTTTATGTCACAAAAAAGGAAACGTTTATCTATCACTGTAGAATATAAAACAACTCAGAAATATATCAATAATTCCATATACATTGATCTGGTCTGCACTGATTAATCTACAGTATAAAAAATTAACCTTTCAAAATAGGAAAGAAACATGGGAAAATTGAATAAACTACAATAAATGTCTCGTCTTGGACTGCACAGAACTTCTATTTTTTTCCTGCCATTTTTAAACTAGTAAGGAAAACATAAATAAGAAAATATAAAATTACTCCATGAAAAGTCTGAATGAGGGACAACGTTAGAACCATACCTAACAGAGTGCCTGATCAACAGGAGGAATTTAATAAAGGTACACTGAAGGACTAAATGAATGATTAAACAATGGAGCTGAAAGAGGATTGAACTCTGAAGGACAAGGCTCAGACTATGCTATCACTAGCTAGCCACATAGTAGCAAGTAAAAGTTCAGTTCAGTTGCTCGGTCATGTCCAACTCTTTGCGACCCCATGGACTGCAGCACCCCAGGCTTCCCTGTCTATCACCAACTCTCAGAGCTTGCTCAAACTCATATCCAATCAAATCAGTGATAGCATCCAACAATCTCATCCTCTGTCATCCCCGTCTCCTCCTGCCTTCAATCTTTCCCAGTATTAGGGTCTTTTCCAGTGAGTCAGTTCTTCACATTAGCTGGCCAAAGTTTTAGCTTCAGCATCAGTCCTTCTGATGAATATTCTAGACTGATTTCCTTTAGGGTTGAGTGGTTGGACCTCCTTGCAGTCCAAGGGACTCTCAAGAGTCTTCTCCAACACCAGAGTTCAAAAGCATCAATTCTTCTGCACTCAGCTTTCTTTACAGTCCAACTCTCATGACCATACACGGCTACTGGAAAAACCACAGCTTTGACTATGTGGACCTTTGTTGGCAAAGTAATGTCTCTGCTTTTTAATATGCTGTCTAGGTTGGTCATAGCTTTTCTTCCAAGGAGCAAGCATCTTAATTTCACAGCTGCAGTCAACATCCACAGTGATTTTGGAGCTCAAGAAAATAAACTCTCTCACTGTTTCCCCATCTATTTGCCATGAAGTCATGGGACTGGATGCCATGATCTTAGCTTTCTGAATGTTGAATTTTAAGCCAACTTTTTCTCTCTTCTCTTTCATTTTCATAAAAAGCCTCTTTAGTTCTTCTTTGCTTTCTGCCATAAGGGTGGTGTCATCTGCATATCTGAAGTTATTGATATTTCTCCCAGTAACCTTGATTCTAGCTTGTGCTTCATCCAGCCCAGCATTTCACATGATGCATTCTGCATATAACTTAAATAAGCAGGATGACAATATATAGCCTTGACGTACTCCTTTCCTGATTTGGAACCAGTCTGTTATTCCACGTCCGGTTCTAACTATCACTTCTTGGCCTGCATACAGATTTCTCAAGAGGCAGGTAAGGTGGTCAAGTAGTCCCATCTCTTGAAGAATTTTCCAGTTTGTTGTGATACACACAGTCAAAGGCTTTGGTGTAGTCAATAAAGCAGAAGTAGGTGTTTTTCTGGAACTCTCTTGCTTTTTTGATGATCCAACAGATGTTGGCAATTTATCTCTGATTCCTCTGCCTTTTCTAAATCCAGTTTGATCATCTGGAATTTTGAGCATTACTTTTCCAGCATGTGAGATGAATGCAATTGTGCGGTAGTTTGAACATTTCTTTGGCATTGCCCTTCTTTGGGATTGACAAAGAAAGGCAGTCCAGTGACCACTGCTGAGTTTTCCAAATTTGCTGATATACTGAGTGCAGCACTTTCACAGCATCATCCTTTAGGGTTTGAAATAGCTCCACTGAAATTCCATCAGCTTCACTAGCTTTGTTCATAGTGATGCTTCCTAAGGCCCACTTGATTTCACATTCTAGTATGTCTGGCTCTAGGTGAGTGATCACACCATCATGGTTATCTGGGTCATGAAGATATTTTTTTGGATAGTTCTTCTGTGGATTCTTTCCACCTCTTCTTAATATCTTCTGCTTCTGTTATGTCCATACCATTTCTGTCCTTTATTGTGCCCATCTTGGCATGAAATATTCCCTTGGTATCTCTAACTTTCTGGAAAAGATCTCTAGTCTTTCCCATTCTCTTGTTTTCCTCTATTTCTTTGCACTGAGGAAGGCTTTGCACTGATCACTGAGGAAGGCTTTCTTATCTCTCCTTGCTATTCTTTGGAAGAGATATTTGAAGATGGATATAAGAACATTTAAATTTTTCACAAATTTGTTTACACTGTAACAAAATATAATTATAATAAATCCTGTAAAATATATAAGGTCCTCCTTCACAAATAAGTCCTAGGAACTTACTTTAATTAAAAATAAAATTGAGAGGTAAGACAGGGCTATATTTATTTCTACTCTAAAGAGTAATTTTAAAGTAAAAAAGGTACAAAAATAATTCACAATGGTAGTTACAAAAAATACTGTTACTTTATATGTTATTTCACCAACCTGCTGAGTCATTGTTCATAAGATATTTATCAAAGAAAAACAAAAGCCCTCTGGCTCTAGCTGAAGTTGCTTTTACAAAATGTAATTATAATCTAGATCTTAAGTTTCTGATCAAAATCACCAATGAATATTATAAAATTAAGTTATAGCTCCTTCTCCAATTGTATTTCCAATTACCATGTTAGAGCTTTTAAAAAGAAATAAAGCTGCAAGTTTCTCAAGACCAGCAACAGTATCTCAGGAACAGAATGGGAAGAAACATAAACATAATCATGTATTATTACAGGTTCTCTGGAAGAGCTTTTCAAAATTAAGTTTAAAAGTAGACAAAACTTGGTGTTTTGAGTAACCTGGGGCTTTCTTCCTTAATTCATTTCAGCCAGAGCTAAAGTGAGCAATATGTCAAATTAACTTGCTCAATTTTCTTTTCTCAACTTTTTCAATGCCCTTTAGGAACATCATTACTGAGAAGCTATTGTTGGCATTTACTGCACAAAACCTGATTCTAGAAGGTTGATACTGCAATGGCCTAAATATCACAAAACTGAGGAAAATTGTATGGTACCAGTTATTTCACTATACTAAAAGGAAAAATAGTCTGGAGATAAGCCATTTTTGGTTGAAAAGAAAAAAGGCTTTAGAATGGTTTTAATGGTTGATTTACATTTAAATATAAGCAATGAATACAAAATGACCTTTACTAATAATTTTAAAAACCTGTTGAAATTGCCAACTGAAAAATTAGTATTTTTGTGTCTTTATCTTTCACATATTAGATGTGATGGTTCTAAGAAAAGAGACCCTAGCATATTGTATTAATCTCAATGGAGCAGAGCCTTGTATTTAAATAAACAAAACACTGTGTTGGTCATTTGAAATAATTTACAAATCTATTCTCTTTAATGTTTTTAAGTTCATTAAAAATCAAATCAAATCTATCAATAAGGAAACTGCATAAAAAATGAGTGTTAAATGCATACCAGTATGAAATAATCAATCTATCGTTTAAATGAACCATGTTGAGACTACATTTCACATTAAAAATTATAAATTGGTATAGGTGTCAAAAGCAATTCCTAGAAAAACAATTATGCCTGACAAAAATAATTTTCCTACCACTTTTCACGATAAATATGATTTGTTCCTCTATATGTAAAATAAGCAGTTATGGTTTTGCCTATTTTCTTTTATATGTACAGACATAAAAACAAAGAAAGCAACTGTCTTATCTCCATGGACTCTCTTTGGATAGTAGCAATTTACAGTAATGTTGCTATTAAAAGCGGCATATCCAAGCTCATTGAAAAAAAAAAAATTAATCATCCTGGGAAGAAGGAAATGTAGGTTAAGGTTAACTCTTAAACATAAAGAACTATAAATAAGCTGGATTTGATTATAAAACAACCTTGTGTTAGTTGCTCAGTCATGTCCAACTCTTTGCAATCCGAAGGACTGTAGCCTGCCAGGCTCCTCTGCCCATAGAATTCTCCAGGCAAGAGTACTGGAATGGGCTGCCATTCCTGTCTCCAGGGGATCTTCCCAGCCCAGGGACCAAACCTAGGTCTTCTGCATTGCAGGCAGATTATTTATTGTTTGAGCCACCAGGGAAAGCCAAAACAATCTTACATAACAACAAACTTACAAAAATCACTTTGAGGTGATACCTACTTGAATATATTATTATATTCAAAAACTCTCAGTACTGATCTATAGTATTGTGTATTCACAAAGCATATGTTGTTCTGGACACAGAAAATAATCAAATCCTTGTTTCCTTTAAAAATAAACATAAAAATAAATTGTGTGTTCCATGATCTATGTGCTTTGCACTCTAATGTTCCGCATGTCTCTCAGCAACACTGGTCGGTAGTTTTGTTCCAAAATTTCCATGTATTCAAAGTAATCACTCACTCGAAACCCATGCAGTGCTTCTTCCTGTCAAAAGATATAAAGAAACATTCATTTGCTTGGGAAAGACACACAGTTCTAAGTTAATGGGTTTTAAACAGTTGATACATAATTTTATTTATGTTGCTAGTAAATGCTTTTTATTTAGTAAGCTATATATATATATGTGTGTGTATATATATATATGTATATATATATATGATATATGTATATATATGATAGCAAAAAACCATGTCCCTGTGATAACTAGGTTGTCTGTTTTCAAAACCAAAACTGCTTTATAGCTAACAACAACAACAAAAAACACTTAGATAATGAAACCTTCCTAATGTTTTAGATATAATAGTTCCAATTATAGAATGATTGCTTACATCTGTAATTAGTAAAGACTTTAAAGCTTATCAAAGAACACTTAAAATATTACATGGAATATCTATTCTACAGCTACGTTCATAAAATCTCCAGCAGTCCGTAATTCATAATGTTGGTATTATGCATATCTATACTAATTTGGAATTTAATGGCTAGTGTCCCAAATGTGGCACTCAAGAATGAAAAATAACAAAGCATCCATTTAGAATCTTATACACTTTTAGGAAATTTTAGGGCTATTTTTATTTTAGTATCTCCAAATACTAGCTGTGGAATGCCAACCTTTCAAAGTAACAACAACAAAATTCTGCAAAAGAAACTTGATCCTTGATTCAATGTAACATGTTCGAGATTTTGGATGTTAAAAAAAATTTTGACAATTCATGCCTTTCTGGAGATAACAGCTTAAAGGCAAAAACTACTAATAATAAATACAAACAATTCAAAAGAATTAAAGATAATATATTATCATATACCAAATACTGTGTTTAGAGACAAATCAGTTTGTAGATGAGAGACATAAATGTAGGGTACTAGGAAAATATCACAAATTCTCAGTAAGAATGGATGTTTTTAGGGATTTCCCTGGCGGCCCAGTTATTAAGACTCCATACTTCCAATGCAAGGGTTAAGGGTTTGATCCCTGGTTGGGAAATTATGATCCCCAAAGCCACATGATACAGCCAAAAAAAGAATGCATGTTTTTAAAGGCCTCAGATGTCACTAGTGATGACTAGATTAGTAATAGTTCACAGATAACTTGGGAGAAGAGTATATTACTTGCCACATATTACCAAAAATCTGGATAATCTGAGAGATAATTGGTACCTTAAAAACAGAAGCATTCTTAGTGATCTATAAAACTGATATCATAACTAAGAAAATTAGATGTTAAATTAGATGAATAAGATTATAACTTAAGAGTTAATACCTCAAGAGTTAATACCTCTGAATGTAAAAATTTGAACTACTCTTAATTTTAAAATACTTGTGACATTATCCATTTCTTCATTCATTAACCTCATTCATTCCCTTATTGTATGTAAGGTTCTTGGTTATACAGTGAAGACCCAAAGATGAATGAGACAGGTCTCTGTTCTAAAACATTAACAGCTAAGGTATATATCATATTTCCAGTTTTATGTATAAGCAACTGAATCAAAAGGAAGATGTTCATCTTAAGAAGAGCAGAAATACTACATGTTTGTAAATTTCTCTATCAAACATATTTCATTTTTTTCTTTGGTGTAAAAGTAGGAATGAAGTAAGACTAATCTTGCTATTCAAGAATTCACTTTAACTGTTGTAGTCATGGAACTATTTAAATTATGTGTGATTTGACATTAATCACCCCTTCACTAAAACTATACCTAAGTTGGAAAAGAATTATAGTAATGTGTTATTCTAACTAGAAGAAAAAAACCTTAATGACAGAAAAACTGTCTTTGTGCATATTTATGATTTTTAAAAGAATGCTTATTGTTCATTATATGTGAATTACAATAGGAAATCACCGCATTTGAAAAATAGCACTAATAATTCTTCCTGAGCAAAAGTAAGTAAAACCTACTTTAACATCTTTTAATTATTGCTCCACTTTAGTTTAAAAATAAAAACTACCTATGGAGAACCATAGCTATTACTTTGTTTAAAAATACCTTTTCCTTAAAACATGTTTTTTAAATTGTGGCTCCCATTTTAGACATTAATACTAAAATAAAGAGAAAATACTCTGATAACTATATTGAAGAGACACCCATAAAAATGGCAAATAAGGTTATTAAGGCCTTGTTTCATAAGATAAATATAAAATATTAATTTTAAAAGAAATGTCTTTAAATTATATAGATTTAAAATTCACAGGCAATATTAATTCTGAATAAAATTTCAGAACCTCTGGATTCCACTTTGTCTTCGAAGTGGAATATTTTCCATTTTATCCTGCTGTTGCTGCTGCTGCTGCTAAGTTGCTCCAGTTGTGTCCGATTCTGTGCAACCCGATAGATGGCAGCCCACCAGGCTCCCCCGTCCCTGGGATTCTCCAGGCAAGAACACTGGAGTGGGTTGCCATTTCCTTCTATAATGCATGAAAAGGGAAAAGTGAAAGTGAAGTCGCTCAGTCGTGTCCGACTCCTCACGACCCCATGAACTGCAGCCCACCAGGCTCCTCCATCCATGGGATTCTCCAGGCAAGAGTACTGGCTGCTGCTGCTGCTAAGTCGCTTCAGTCGTGTCCTACTCTGTGCGACCCCATAGACGGCAGCTCAACAGGCTCCGCCGTCCCTGGGATTCACCACTGGAGTGGGGTGCTATTGCCTTCTCCGATTTTATCCTAAATATTCTCTAATTGCCTTTTAGTGAATTACTTTTCTTTGTAATTATGACCACTTAGACTGTCAGCCAATCATTCAAGTTATAAAGGGGCCATTTCCTCAGAATACTGTTTTATTATCTTTTTATTTATAGACCTAAGTATATTGGACTGTGGATAAAAATAAGAATTCCCTTATTCTTTAAATAGGCAGACATATACAATTATATAAGGTAACTATCACATTTTATACAGACAGTACTCTATTCAAGTTTTTTCTTTTTAATAAATTACTTCTGGACAATTTATATCTTGGTTGGGGAGTTCATTTTGAACATATTTCGTTCTCTTTTTCTATGCAGTGGATTTTCAACTGAAGTGCCTTAAACGATTTGCTCTTTTCATTAATGTTGAGTTTCAAACGTTGAACCATGAAAAAAGTATTAAAAATGACCATCCTAAACCACAATGTTGTGTGTGTATTCAATATTATACAATATGGCATATATGCAGCTTCCCTCTCTCCTGTGTACACAGAATCTAGTTTCAAGTATGTATCCACTGGTTTCCTTTTACTAGTGAGAGCATTTAATTAGAAAGCCCACTGAATTTAGGGTCTTTTTTTTTTTTTTAAAGTAAACAGATTAGTTAGGGATACACTAGAAAGAGCATTGGAGAAGGCAATGGCAACCCAACCCAGTACTCTTGCCTGGAAAATCCCACGGACGGAGGAGCCTGGTAGGCTGCAGTCCATGGGGTCGCTAAGAGTCAGGCACGACTGAGCATATTCACTTTCACTTTTCACTTTCATGCATTGGAGAAGGAAATGGCAACCCACTCCAGTGTTCTTGCCTGGAGAATCCCAGGGACGGGGGAGCCTGGTGGGCTGCTGTCTATGGGGTCACACAGAGTCGGACACGACTGAAGTGACTTAGCAGCAGCAGCAGCAGAAAGGGCATAGAATTTGGATTCAGACCAAAATGGGTTCAAACTCACCTGTGATAGTTAGTTTTACCTGGGGAAGTTTATAGATTCTTCAAGCCTCAATTTTTCACTTGTATATATAGACAATAACAACATAAACTATGTTTTCTAAACTCTTTACCGTGAACTAGAAAGCTTTATGTGATCTGATCCCTGCCTCATCCCTGGCCATTCTCAGTCCCTCACCTTGTTTTGGCCACAGTGGCCCTCTCAACACTTTATAAGTGGGCCACGCCCATTCTTACCTCTGAGCGTTTACACTTGCCTTTCTTCTCATTCAGAAGGATTTTGCACAGAAGTCTTTGCATTGCTTTCCTTTTTCCTTTGCTTCATTCAGTCTCTGATTACCCACTCACAGCAGCCTTCACTAGACTCTATCTAAATAGCACTTATGAATCTGACTCTCTGACTCCCTTACCATGTTTGATTTCTTTATATTTAAGATCTATCAGTACCTGAGATATTATATATTCATTCACACATTGTTTATCTACTAGTAGAACTAGATGGGGAAAAAATGGCAACAGTGGCAGATTTTATTTTCTTGGTCTCCAAAATTACTGCAGGCAGTGACTGCAGCCATGATTAAAAGATGCTTGATCTTAGGAAGAAAAGCTATTATAAACCTGGACAGCATATTAAAAAGCAGAGACATCACTTTGCCAACAAAGGTCCATATAGTCAAAGGTATGGTTTTTCCAGTAGTCCTGTATGGGTGTGAAAGTTGGACCATAGAGAAGGCTGAGTGCCAAAGAACTGATGCTTCTGAACTGTGGTGTTGGAGAAGACTCTTGAGAGTTCTTTGGACAGCAAGGAGATTAAACCAGTCAATCCTAAAGGAAATCAACCCTGAATATTCGTTGGAAGGAGTGATGCTGAAGCTGAAGCTCCAATACTTTGAACACCTGATGTGGAGAGCTTTCTCACTGGAAAAGATCCTGATGCTGGGAAAGACTGAAGGCAGGAAGGGAAGGGAATGACACAGGAGGAGATGATTGGATGACATCCCTGACTCAGTGGATAAGAGTTTGAGCAAACTTTGGGAGAGTGAAGGAGAGGGAAGCCTGATGCGCTGCAGCCCAGGTGGTCACAAAGACTCAGACATGACTTCGTGACTGAACAACAGTAATAAGTAAAACGTTAAAGTCAATGCGGTAGGCCTGGCCTAGCTTGTAACTAGAACGATGCTTGGAACACAGGTGCTGGACAGGGTCAGTGAGTGGATGAGCAATCCTTTTGCCCAGTGCCTGTCATTCAGTAAGCATTCACAGCATCAACGGTGGTCAGAATGTTTTCATTAAGCTACATTCTCTGAAATGATTGAGCTAGATTTTCTTGATTGCACTACAACTTTATAATGTTAAGCATGGATGGGTTCACTAAAAGGAGGATGAACAGAGATGGAGAAACAAGTCACTAGTTTTTTTTTTTAAGCACTTGCAATGTACCAGATAATGCTGTACAAGTATTTCACAGATATCACCTCATTTTATTCCTCCACAACTCTAAGTGATAGGTAATATTTCATACTCAACTAACATATGAGAAAAATTAGGCATATGGAGGTAAGCAACATGACCAAACTTTTACAGAGTGGCAGAATTTAACTTGAGGTGGGCTCAAATGATGTAAGGTGAAGGTAAAAAACCTAACCGAAAACCACAGTTGAATAACACACTGAATATCTTGCATCTGTTCCTTCAGATGGTGAATTATTTTTAATACTATAAACACTTCTGCCTTTTAAGAGCTTACTATACAATTAGTTGTTGTTGTTTTTTTTTTTCCTTCAGTCTGATCTCTATTTCTTATGCCAACATGTTCGAGTAACCACAGCTGCAAGTAGAAACAACAGAAAAACTCACTTGACAATTTACTGATGGGATGAAATTAATCTGATTTTTACATAATTATAAATTGATTTCTCTGTAATATGCAGGATTTACTTGAAGCATTTTAATTAAGTATTTTGAGTCTTCACAGCCTAATTTTCACTGGAAGGCAATCTTTTCCCAGCCTGGCATTTCAGTGATGTTTTTCCCCGGGTTGAATTCATAAACTAAAACCAAGATCACTGCCAGCCTATTAGCATGCAGAAAGCAATGAAATATAGCTAGTCTGCCAAAACAGTGGGTCTTCTTAAATACCATCAAAGTAAGGCTACCTAAACTTGCTTTTGTGTGTGTCTGTATGTATGTGTGTGGGGGAGCGAGGGAATGCATGTGAGAGAGAAAAAGGGAGAGAGATTCATTAAAAAACAAACCAACCCAACTTTAGATTTTCAAGTCTGAGATATTGAGAAAATTAATTTTTGTTAAATGTTTTTGTTTCTGAAAGTTTGATGCCTACAAATTTTCTGAACTATCATCTGTCACAGAAAAATGTTAGGTTCAAGGACTAAGATTTTCAGCACATCTTTAGAAGTTGTCTTCTAGCTCAGCAGTAATTTATCCAACGCCATAGTGTGAGAATAATGCACTTAGCTGCTCTTATTATCCAACCCACATTTCTGTTGTGTCTAAAAAGATACTGCCTTTTAAAGACAACACCTTGCTGATAAACTTACACCCATGGCATTTATCTAATCTTTTAGTGGTTTAATCAAATTAGGAAATATAAACAAGTTATTCTGCTTGTTTTTTTTTTAATTAGGTGAAACTTAGTTAAGAAATTCCAAGTCATCTTTTTTAATATACTGATCATGAAGAATTATTCGGGGAGTTACCATAAATTCAAGCAATGAGTCTAGACTCAATTACTTAATTTCAAATCTTGAGCCTAAACCAAAGTGAATACAGAATGAGTTGGTATTTTCTCTATACTATATGCTTCAGAGACATTTTTATTCCTAAAGCAATGCTTCTATCATATCTCTTTCTGTCAATACGTGAAATCAAACAAGGAAAAGAATTTCATATTTTCAATTTTCTGGAATCATCTCATTTTCTCAAGTTTCTCAGAATAACTGATAATACTGTAATTGAAAACATGTATGTGGTTTATCAATATTTTGGAAACTATTTCAACTGGGTCTAATTATTTGAACTCATTTAGCACAGTTGATGCTTGTTCTATCTATTTTTATATAATGATTAATATCCTTTTTAAAAATAGCTTTATTACAAAAGTAGGGACTCATTCTTCAAAAATTAAAAAAAAAAGAGCCCTCATAAATATATACAATAAACAGTAAAAGTCCCCTGAACTACTCTACGTCCTCTTTCCTCTCAGAAACAGTCATTAACTAAATATGTAGAGTCAGGGCATAACATGTAATCTACATAAGAATATCATTATGGCTGTGGTATGTAGTTATATGGAGAATTATTGATAAGTTTTTTTCCTTTGTACAAGTCTGAGATTTTGGACCAGAAAGTATAAAACATAATTTCAAAGGTTTAATCCCCATAACAACAACAGTTTAATGAGGACTTGTAAAATCCTATGTCTTTCTGACTTGGTGGATTTTCTGAGGAAAGGAAGAATAAAATCACTTCCTTAATCGAAATTTCATTATTGGTTAATATGTGAATAAGTGCAAAATAGTGTATGTATGTTTACATACTTTTCAAAGAAGACATTTTAACTGGGCTTAATGGAGTAGTTAATGGGGTATGTAAATGCATACTTAATAGAGTACACTGGAATTTATCTCACAAGAAAAATAACTGCTCATAAAAGAGATCAGTGACCCTAAGATCTATTTGCTGGAAACAAAAAATAACATGAAGTCATGGTATTAGAAAGGCATTTTTCCTAATACCTCAGGTGAATGTAAACAGCAGGAGTAAGAAGTAAGGTTAGCTCCAGGACAACTGCTAAAATTAATTCTTTGCCAACATGCTCTTACTTTGGATTTAAGCCAATTCAATTAAAATTTTAGTAATTTAAGTAGGACTTAGTAAAGATAATCTTTTATCTTTAAAAAACCCTCATTTTAAAATTCTTTAGTTTTAAATTGATAGCATTATGCCTAGAGCATAATAGAGTTTGGGAAATATTTAAAGAGGTCATCATTTGTAAACTCTATTATTTTTCCTGGCAGCAATCAGGAAGAGGTGAGACTGCAATAATCACCAGCATCTATCAGGTTTAAAGATGATGAAATATATGGACACCCCTCTGGTGGAAAGGAAGCTGTTAATAATTTTTGTTATTCAATGTGAATAAAATTAAGTCCATTAATCTCTCCCTTTATTTACATTCTTTGTTTACTCTAACAAGTATTTATTGAGTACCTGCTATGTTCCAGGTGCTGTTTAAAGCACTGAAAAATACACTAGTAACTGAGATAGACAGAATCACAATCCTTGTGGAGCTTACACATTATACTGGGGAAGACTGACAAAAATATATCTAAAATAATTTCAGTCAGTGACAGATACTATAAAAGAAACTAAAGTAGGATAAGAGATTAGATAATTATAGGTAAGGAGGCATTCAAACGTAAGTATTTTGGGAAATTTTAGGCCCTGAAATCCCTTTACCTGACCACTGCAACTAATGAAAATGCCCCTTACTGAAAAGGAACCCATATTTTGTCCTCAATATAATTCTCACTTACTTAACCATCCCTGTTCTCCAAATTACCTTTTACAGATAATTTTTTTTTCTTTTTCTACCTAACTTTTCCTTCTGCTTGTATGACCATGGTTGTGTTATACTTTATTTCATTAAGAATGTTTCTAAGATCATAGTTCTATGATACATGTAGGAAGTTTGAGACCTTTTGGATTTAGTATTAATGAAATAAAAATGCTTGACAGTTTATCAATCTTAAATGATCAATGACATTTACTTACAAAAGACATCATCAAATGACAAGTGAATCAGAAAGAGAAAGATAAATACCATATTCTAACACATATATATGGAATCTAGAAAAATGGCAACAATGGAGAAACAGACAAAGAGAACAGACTCATGGACATGGGGAGAGGGGAGGAGAAGGTGAGGTGTATGGGAAGAGCAACAAGGAAACTTGCACTACAATATGTGAAATAGATAGCCAACAGGAATCTGCTGACTGTCTCAGGAAACTGAAACAGGGCTCTGTGTCAGCCTGAAGGGGTGGGATAGGGAGGGAGATGGGAGGGAGGCTCAAAAGCGAGGGGATATATATATTCCTATGGCTGATTCATGTTGAGGTTTGACAGAAAATAGCAAAATTCTGTAAAGCAATTATCCTTTAATAAAAGTAAATAAATGAGAAACAAAAAAAGAAAAATAACTGAAAAAATCTAACAATAAATAATAAAAATAAAATTAATTCACATGGAAATTATTTGTCCACCTAGAAAAAAGCTACATATGACAAATGTTGGTTCTGGGGTAAGTGTATATATGTATGCATATGTATCTGAGGGTAGCAGGGGGCAGGAAATATACTTTAAATTCAAGGAAATATTTAAACTTAAAACAAAGTTGGATTTACAGCAAGAATCACACATAGGGAGGTATTTATACATATTTTCCAAAGTCCAGAGTTTCAAAAGTCACATTATTGTGAGAAAGAAAGCTATTAGATCTTGCTTTAAAATATTAACTTCTGTACTTCTATATAATAATGACTTTAAAAACAGTGTTAAGATAGATTCTTTCATGGAAACCTTTCAAAAAATATTTTAAAATTTAGAAAAATAGAGTATGAAGGTATAAGAAATTACATTTTTTTAACAGTTTCAAAGCTGTGTATTAACACATAGTAACTTGAACTTTTATTAGCTAAATAAGATACAGGAATATTAAAAAAAAAAAGTCCTTTAGGCACAGCATACTGGTTAAAAGCAAAATTTTGTAGCCAGACAGCTTAACTTCATATCCCAGCCCCATCACAGTTCAGCAGCATTCACCAGCTGTAAAATCTTGGGCAATGTACTTAATACCTGTTTCCTCATCTCTAAAATAAAGATAATAATACCTACCTCTCAAGGTTGTTTTTAGGATTGCATGAGCATACAGAAAAATATCTGGCACTAGGCACCCCATCAAAGTTGACAACTTTCAACCAAAATTTTTCCTCTAGAAATAAAGTTACTCACTTTTAGGAAAACCTGCAGATCTTGAGTCTGAGTGTGCTGTAGAATATCTTGTTGAAGATGTTTGAATATAGCTATACAGATATACACTTGATAATCTGGACCAAGAAAAACACAGGTCGCAATGTAATGGCAGATTTCTATCCAATCTAAATAATTCCAAAAACACTGAGTTATCCACTGCATGCAAATCTAGGAAAAAAAAAAAGTTAGGTCATTAGAAAGCTGATATAGCCATTTTGACTTTTAAAAAGCAGTACTCAATAACTCACAAAAAACCATTCAATCAAAATATACTGTCTGACTACAAGAAGCTTAATAAGGATATAAGGATGCCTCACCTACTTGCCTAATGTGTGAGAAAACTCTAATGGGCTTGGGACTCAGGACTTAGGGGTTAACTGATGGTGTTCATACTGTTCCTATGCTATTGCTAAATGCCTTCTTGATTCGTATTGTCCTTCTCTTACCTATAACACCAGTCTGCTCTCTTCAGATAACAAATGCTGAGACTATTTTAATTCAGAAATGGGAGCATCTTCTATCCTACCTAGAATCACAGATGTATAATTATGCAGATGACAGGCTGCTAAATGTTACATTAATGCAAATGGACTCTTGCTGAATAATAAAACAATTTAAATCAACCAGAATTATATAACATAGAAACTGAGAGCTAATGTACAGAATTCAAAAATGAGACTTTTTACAAAAATCATTTGTTTTACTTTCTGAAAAACATTTTTCAGATTATAAAAGCAATACATGCCTACTAAAAAATAGAAAATGTTTAAAAATGATACAGTGATTACCATTGCTAATGTTTTGGTACATTAATGTTATAGGTGGAATTGTATCTCTCCCCTCAAAATAAGTCAAAGTCCTAACTCCCAGGACCTATGAATGTGACATTATTTGAAAACAGAGTCTTTACAGAGGTAATCAAGTGAAAATGAGGTCATTAGGCTGAGCCTTATTCCAACATGCCTTATATCAAATAAACTGAAAATGCGAACACACAGTGGGAAGGCCCTGAAAAGACACACGTGGACGCTGTCACGTGCAGACAGAAGACTGGAGCGATGTATCTATAAGCTGAGGCCTATCAGTGGCTACCGGAAGAGAGGAAAGAGCAGCGAACAGTTCTTTCTCAGTGCTGTCTAAGTGAACACAGCCCTGCCAACACTCATCCTCTCAAACTTTGAGATGATAAATTGCTGTTGTTTAAGCTACTGAGTTTGTGGTACTTTGATATGACAGTCCTGGGAAACTGAGACAATTACTTTCAAATATTTTAATTTTCATTTATGACTTAAAAATTACCACTGAGGAGAATTTTCTTTAACTTCTCTTCACTACAGTTTTGATTTTTAGGGGTGAGGAGGGAGGAATGGGAACAGATATAGCAGCATATCTCAATCTGTCATACAAAGATAAAGAAGACACACACAGATTTTCCTTTTTTGTTCTACTGTGTTGACCTTTAAAAAATAATTTGCCAATAGTTTCTAAACTTTGCTTTTATATACCTGACTCAATTTGGGGGGAATGTTGATTCTGCTTTTAACTGCCTTTAACATGGGTATTAGTTTAAGATTGTACACTGGGTGACTTAACAGAAATTGATCTCATAATTCTGGAGAAGTCCAGGATCAAGGTACTGGCAGGGCTGGTTTCTTCTGAGGCCTCTCTTCTTGGCTTATAAATGGCCATCTTCTCCCTACGTTTTCACATTTCATTGAACAGAGGTCTTCCCTCTATAAATGGCCATCTTCTCCCTACATTTTCACATTTCATTGAACAGAGGTCTTCCTTCTGTATGTGTCTGGTATCCAAATTACTTCCTGTAAGGATAATGGTAATATTGAATTCAGACCCACCCTAATGACCTCTGTGCTGTGCTTAGTCACTCAGTAGTGTCTGACTCTGTAACCCCATGAATGTAGCCTGCCAGTATCCTCCATCCATGGGGATTCTCCAGGAAAAAATACTGGAGTGGGTTGCCATGCCCTCATCCAGGGAATCTTCCTAACCCAGGGACTGAACCAGGCCTCCCTCACTGCAGGCAGATTCTTTACTGTCTGAGCCACCAGGGAAGCCAATTTCAATGACCTTATAATTAAGTTTAATGACCTCATTGTAACTTAATAACCCCTTTAAAGCTTCCCAGGTGGCACTAGTGGTAAAGAACCTGCTTGCCAATGCAAGAGACATAAGAGACATGTGTTCAATCCCTGGGTTGGGAAGATCCCCTGGAGAAGGGCATGGCAACCCACTCCAGTATTTTTGCCTGGAGAATCCCATGGATAGAAGTGCCTGGCAGGCTACAGCCCTTGGGATCACAAAGAGTCAGACGACTTAAGTGACTTAGCACACACACACTGCTTTACAGACTCCATATCCAAATATAGCCTCATTCTGAGATACTGAGGCTTAGAATTTCAACATATGATTTTTTTTTTTTTTTGCAGGGAGTATACTATGGTTTTTTCAGTAGTCATGTACAAGTGTGAGAGTTGGACCATAAGGAAAGCTGAGTGCCTCAGAACTGATGCTTTCGAATTGTGGTGCTGGAGAAGACACTTGCGAGTCCCTTGGACTACAAGGAGATCTAACCTGTCAGGAAATCAATCCTGAGCATTCACTGAAGGACTGATGCTGAAGCAGAAGCTCTAACACTTTGGCCACCTGATGGACAGGTGAATTTGGACATGAATCTGGACAGACTGTGGGAGACAGTGGAGGACAGAGGAGCCTGGCATGCTGCAGTCCATGGGGTCGTGAAGAGTCAGACATGGCTTAGTGACTGAACAACAAATCCCATATCAGATGATATTACATTTTTGTTTTCCATACATCATTACTCAAGTCAACCATTAACACTGTAATTTCAGCTATTATAGGCATTTTTTTTTTCTCATCTTCTGGTCATATTTCTTATTATTGATAATGCCAACTATATATAACCAAGTATTTTTTTTAACTGTAAGTCTGTTCTCAGGATCAGATTTTTCTTTACAAATATGTTCCCTTCTATTATGTTCTAAAATATTTTTCTAGATCCATAGCTTAACTCAATATTGAATTTGAATATATATATATGAACATTCAGTATTTGTCAATGGACAGGATATATTTATTTTGGTCCTAACTTTATTATTTTTTTTCTTTTAGTTTTTTATTTTTTAAATTTTAAAATCTTTAATTCTTACATGCGTTCCCAAATATGAACCCCCCTCCCACCTCCCTCCCCATAACATCTCTCTGGGTCATCCCCATGCACCAGCCCCAAGCATGCTGTATCCTGCATCAAACATAGATTGGCGATTCAATTGTTACATGATAGTATACATGTTAGAATGCCATTCTCCCAAATCATCCCACCCTCTCCCTCTCCCTCTGAGTCCAAAAGTCCGTTATACACATCTGTGTCTTTTCTCCTGTCTTGCATACAGGGTCGTCATTGCCATCTTCCTAAATTCCATATATATGTGTTAGTATACTGTATTGGTGTTTTTCTTTCTGGCTTACTTCACTCTGTATAATCGGCTCCAGTTTCATCCATCTCATCAGAACTGATTCAAATGAATTCTTTTTAACGGCTGAGTAATACTCCATTGTGTATATGTACCACAGCTTTCTTATCCATTCATCTGCTGATGGACATCTAGGTTGTTTCCATGTCCTGGCTATTATAAACAGTGCTGCGATGAACATTGGGGTACATGTGTCTCTTTCAATTCACACACATATGGACACCTTATCTTTGACAAAGGAGGCAAGAATATACAATGGAGTAAAGACAATCTCTTTAACAAGTGGTGCTGGGAAAACTGGTCAACCACTTGTAAAAGAATGAAACTAGATCACTTTCTAACACCGTACACAAAAATAAACTCAAAATGGATTAAAGATCTAAATGTAAGATCAGAAACTATAAAACTCCTAGAGGAGAACATAGGCAAAACACTCTCAGACATAAATCACAGCAGAATCCTCTATGATCCACCTCCCAGAATTCTGGAAATAAAAGCAAAAATGAACAAATGGGATCTAATTAAAATTAAAAGCTTCTGCACAACAAAGGAAAATATAAGCAAGGTGAAAAGACAGCCTTCTGAATGGGAGAAAATAATAGCAAATGAAGCAACTGACAAACAACTCATCTCAAAAATATACAAGCAACTTATGCAGCTCAATTCCAGAAAAATAAACGACCCAATCAAAAAATGGGCCAAAGAACTAAATAGACATTTCTCCAAAGAAGACACACAGATGGCTAACAAACACATGAAAAGATGCTCAACATCACTCATTATTAGAGAAATGCAAATCAAAACCACAATGAGGTACCACTTCACACCAGTCAGAATGGCTGCGATCCAAAAGTCTGCAAGCTATAAATGCTGGAGAGGGTGTGGAGAAAAGGGAACCCTCCTACACTGTTGGTGGGAATGCAAACTAGTACAGCCACTATGGAGAACAGCGTGGAGATTCCTTAAAAAACTGGAAATAGAACTACCTTATGACCCAGCAATCCCACTGCTGGGCATACACACCGAGGAAACCAGAATTGAAACAGACACATGGTCCTAACTTTAAATTTCATTTGGCAGCAATAGGATTCTTCTCCTAGATCTGGACCTAGAGAGCAGATTGGCACGCAAAGTTAATTACCAAACTTCCATTGCCCAATCAAGTATCTACACAGTATGGCTCTGCTGCATTGGGGAGGATGTAACTCTTGCTCCTACTTGACTAGATGGGTTGAAGCAGTCAATGGCTCTTTTAACTCCCTAATGCACTGCTGCCAGGGCTCTGTTCATGCTTTGTCACTATAGATACTAGTCAACCAAGGGCCATGCTTTGTTAATGAAAATGAAAGATTCTAGATGAATGAATAAAAAGAAACAATTAAAGAATGAAAATTAATGCAAATGATCTGGGCAGCCAGAGAAATCAGTTTCCATTCAGCTGTCAGCTTCATGGGTGACTAGCAAGTTGATATTGATGAAGGGATAACAGTTTCGATCTTCTTTCTAGTTGGTCTGACTATTCTACAGGTTGAAAGGTGTGAAACTGTTGACCACTGACTCATTTTGACCTTTAAACCTACCAATTTTATGATTCAAACAAAGACAAAATATTTTTTATTCAAAATATTTACTTATTCATAAAGCTTTATCCATATTGGTTAAAAGAAAGTTGTCCCCAAATCTGTAATTACTTATTTATTATACATGGTTTCTAAAGCAACTGCAATTTTCTGGGATTTACGTGACATTCAAGCACTATTTTCTATATTTTGTTTTGTTTTTTCATTAAATGGAGACTGTGTGTGTGTGCTGAGTCACTTCAGTCGCAGCCAACTCTTTGCAACCCTATGGAAAATAACCCGTCAGGCTCCTCTGTCCATGGGGTTTTTCAGGCAAGAATACTGGAGTGGCTTGCCATGCCCTCCTCCAGGGGATCTTCCTAACCCAGGGATTGAACAAGCAGCTCTTACATCTTCTTCACTGATAGGCAGGTTCTTTACCTGCACCATTTGGGAAGCCCCAAATGGAGAATAATATCAGCCTTTTCAACATGTGGGAAATTTAAGAGAGGAAAAATGAAAGATTATAATTGAAAGCATTTTGAAAATATATCAAGTGCTATGTAAATGTTATTCTATAACAAAGGCACAGATGTTTATTATTCATTTAACAAACACTTATGTACCTAATATACAACAAGCATTATTATAATCCTTGAGTGAACAAAATACATTTAGTCCCTGTCCGAACAGAACTTGCACTTAAAGAGGAGACATACACCTTTTAAATATATGAGCTTCTTCATCTGGCGGAAACTGTACCAGCTACTGCTAATACATGAGCAAAATATTCCAGAATTATTCAATTGTGATAGAATTCAAAACACTATATCCCTGGAAGAATGCTAAACTATGAGTTATGCCTTTTAAACCTTAAGCAAATAGCTGCTCTATTTTTATAAGATGAAATGATCTATACATTAGCTGATAGTCTAGGGCTCTAACAGGACAAAAGAAATAATACGTATCCAAACAGACATGATGAACTCTTTTCTGTAACATTTTTATTATGTAATTATTCCAAATACACATAATAGGAAGAAAGCATTATATAAACCAGAGCCATCACAGTTTCAAAATTTGGATTGATTGACATGTCTCTGAAATCCATTTTCCTCTACAGGTTTCCCTTCTTAAAGCTTTTAAGATAAAACACATTATAAATTGCTATATATTATATCTGTGCTTTCATTAAAACAAACTGAAGATCTGAGTTATCAATGGTATCAGTTTTTTGTTTCATTTACTGAACAAGACAAAAATAAGAATCCAGAATAATACCAGCACTACCATAAGCAACATGAATACTTAAAACAGTAATATTTCTATTGTTTTGTCATTTAGACAACATATCACTTGGCATGTACAGTCAAATGCCTATGTTTTAAAGTGCCTTAAAAAAAAATTAAGTGCCTTTCAGGGTGTGGAGAAAAAGAAACCCTCCTATACTGTTGGTGGGAATGTAAATTTGTACAGACACTATGGAGAACGGTATAGAGGCTCTGTAAAAACTAAAAACAGAGTTACCATATGATCTAGCAATCTTACTCTTGCGCATATATGTGAAGAAAATTCTAATTCAAAAAGACACATGCACCTCAATGATCACTGCAGCACTATTTACAATAGCCAAGACATGGAAGCATCTTAAGTGTCTAGAGATGAATAGATAAAGAAGATGTGGTATATGTATACACAATGGACTATGAGTCATAAAGAAAGAATGCAATAATGCTATTTGCAGCACATGGGTGGACCTAGAGAGTATCATACTCAGGGAAGCTGGAGAAAGACAACCATCATAAGATATCACTTATACGTGGAATCTAAAAAAATGATATAAATGAAATTATTTACATAACAGAGAATAAGACATAGAAAACAAACTTTCTCTGGTTACCAGAGGACACAATAAGGGTGTGTGGGAGATAAATTAGGAGTGTGGGATTAACATATAAACACCACTATATATTAAATAGATAAATAACAAGGACCTACTAGAGAGCACAGGGAACTATATTCAATACCTTATAATAACCTATAATGGAAAAGATTCTAAAAATTACATATATACATATAACTGAATTACTTTGACATACATCTGAAATTAACACATTGAAAAATTACTATACTTTAAAAATGGTTAAAAAATTAAAGTGCTTCTTACAAGGTTATACTGTCAAGTAGGTACTGTTAGGTTCATTTAATTATATGTATTTATGATATGAACTATTTAAATAACTCCAAAGTAAGGTATATTTCCTGACTCTTCAGTTCATTCCTTACTTATCCCTATAAGCAATCACTTAACAAAATATGATACATTCTTTCATTTTTTAATACAAGCACATTTGAACTTGTATTATATTCCCACCTTTACCCATATAAATAGCAACATTCTAAATACTCTTTTGTTTTTGGTCTCCACCTTTATCTCTCTTAACAGAAGATCCTGAGTATCACTCCATGGCAATATACAGAGGTATTTCTTATTCAGTTTTATAACTGCATAGTACTACCCTGTAAATAAACCATAACTAACTCAACAAGTCCCTATTTACAGACATGTGCATTATTCCTAGTCTTTTTATAGTTATTGTTGTTGTTTAGCTGTTAAGTCATGGCCAACTCTTTTGCAACTCTATAGACTGTAGCCCGCCAAGCTCCTCTGTCCATGCGATTTCCCAGGCAAGAACCCTGGAGTGGATCGCCATTTCTTCCTCCAGGGAATCCTCCCAATCCAGGTATTGAACGTGTGTCTCCTGCACTGACAGGCGGATTCTTTACCACTGAGCCACCAGGGAAGTCCCAGTCTTTATACTATATGCTCTTATATGCTATAAAACATATCTGTACACATGCATTTTCAAAATTTTTGTCAGTGCATTTCTGGGATAGATTTCTATAAATGAGATGGCTGGATGAAAGGGTAAATGCATGTGTGCTTTTGCTAGAAACTGCAAAATTCCCTCACAGAAGTCTCAAAAATATACTATTAATAAAATTGCTATTAGCAATTAATGGACTAGATGACAAAGAAAGTAAAATAAACTAATTATGTTTTTATGGTAAACCAATATTCCTTACACTTAATTATATTTGAAACATTTAAATGACTTTTTCAGCCACTAACACATTCACTTTAGGATAAAAAGGGAGGAAAATCCCTCACACAGTATGTATCAAAATGTACCACAGCCTTCCTAGAAAAGTTTGCTCCTTATACTTAAGCATATGCCAAACGCCACAGGCTTCCCTGATAGCTCATCTGGTAAAGAACCCACCTGCAATGCAGGAGACCCTGGTTTGATTCCTGGGTTAGGAAGATCCACTGGAGAAGGGATAGGCTACCCACTTCAGTATTCTTGGGCTTCCCTTGTGGCTCAGCTGGTAAAGAATCTGCCTGCAGGAGACCTGGGTTCGATCCCTGGGTTGAGAAGATCCCCTGGAGAAGGGAAAGGCTACCCACACCAGTATTCTGGCCTGGAGAATTCCATGGACTGTATAGTCCATGGGGTTGCAAAGAGCTGGAAACAACTGAGTGACTTTCATTTTCATGACAAAGGACATTATGATGCAACACTGATAAAAACATTATTGTATCTAAGGTAAATTATTCTCAGCTGTATCTAGATATAAAATAATCTTCAAAAAATGTACTTAATTCTTTAGTAAAAACATTAGTTAGAACAATTACTTAAGAATACCTGATTAAGTCAAAATAGGTATGCCCTAAATGACTAAGTTTTATGATACAAAGATGGTATTTTTAACAACTCTTCTGGCATTATTTTATTTATTCACCATAGAAAGAATATTAATAAAGTAAGATGTGGTTTAAAGTGAAGTCCTTGCTATTAGGGTTATATCAATAAATCAATTCACTCACTTCACTGATCCTGAATGTGCCTGAATTTCTCCATCTGTCAAATGAAGTTAAAATTTTAAATGAAATAAGATCTGATGACATGATCCTCTACATAGAAAACCCTAAAGACTCCACCAGAAAATTACTAGAGCTAATCAATGAATATAGTAAAGTTGCAGGATATAAAATCAACAAGCAGAAATCCCTTGCATTCCTATACACTAACAATGAGAAAACAGAAAGAGGAATTAAGGAAACAATTCCATTCACCATTGCAACGAAAACAATAAAATACTTAGTAATATATCTACCTAAAGAAACTAAAGACCTATATATAGAAAACTATAAAACACTGGCAAAAGAAATCAAAGAGGATGCTAATAGATGGAGAAATATACTATGTTCATGGATCAGAAGAATCAATACAGTGAAAATAAGTATACTACCCAAAGCAATCTATAGATTCAATGCAATCCCTATCAAGCTACCAGCGGTATTTTTCACAGAGCTAGAACAAATAATTTCATAATTTGTATGGAAATACAAAAAACCTCGAATAGCCAAAGTAATCTTGAGAAAGAAGAATGGAACTGGAGGAATCAACCTGCCTGACTTCAGGCTCTACTACAAAGCCACAGTCATCAAGACAGTATGGTACTGGCACAAAGACAGAAATATAGTTCAATGGAACAAAATAGAAAGCCCAGAGATAAATCCACACACCTATGGACACCTTATCTTTGACAAAGGAGGCAAGAATATACAATGGATTAAAGACAATCTCTTTAAACTGGTCAACCACTTGTAAAATAATGAAACTAGAACACTTTCTAATACCATACACAAAAATAAATTCAAAATGGATTAAAGATCTAAACATAAGACCAGAAACTAAAACTCCTAGAGGAGAACATAGGAAAAACACTCTCCGACATAAACCACAGCAGGATCCTCTATGACCCACCTCCCAGAATACTAGAAATAAAAGCAAAAATAAGCAAATGGGACCTAATTAAAATTAAAAGCTTCTACACAACAAAGGAAACTATAAGCAAGGTGAAAAGACAGCCTTCGGAATGGGAGAAAATAATAGCAAATGAAGCAACTGACAAACAACTCATCTCAAAAATATACAAGCAACTCCTGCAGCTCAATTCCAGAAAAATAAAAGACTCAATGAAAAAATGGGCCAAAGAACTAAATAGACATTTCTCCAAAGAAGACATACAGATGGCTAACAAACACATGAAAAGATGCTCAACATCACTCATTATCAGAGAAATGCAAATCAAAACCACAGTGAGGTACCATTTCATGTCAGTCAGAATGGCTGCGATCCAAAAGTCTGCAAGCAATAAATGCTGGAGAGGGTGTGGAGAAAAAGGAACCCTCTTGCACTGTTGGTGGGAATGCAAACTAGTACAGCCACTATGGAGAACAGTGTGGAGATTCCTTAAAAAACTGGAAATAGAACTACCTTATGACCCAGCAATCCCACTGCTGGGCATACACACTGAGAAAACCAGAACTGAAAGAGACATGTGTACCCCAATGTTCATTGCAGCACTGTTTATAATAGCCAGGACATGGAAGCAACCCAGATGTCCAGCAGCAGATGAATGGATAAGACAGCTGTGGTATATATACACAATGGAGTATTACTCAGCCATTAAAAAGAATACATTTGAATCGGTTCTAATGAGGTGGATGAAACTGCAGCTGATATACAGAGTGAAGTAAGCCAGAAAGAAAAACACCAATACAGTCTACTAACACATATATATGGAATTTAGAAAGATGGTAATGATAACCCAGTATGTGAGACAGCAAAAGAGACACAGATGTATAGAATGGACTTTTGGACTCAGAGGGAGAGGGAGAGGGTGGGATGATTTAGGAGAATGGCACTGAAACATGTATAATATCATATAAGAAACTAATCGCCAGTCTAGGTTCGATGCAGGATACAGGATGCCTGGGACTTGTGCATTGGGATGACCCAGAGGGATGGTATGGGGAGGGAGGTGGGAGGGGGGTTCAGGATGGGCAACACGTGTACACCTGTGAAGGATTCATGTTGATGTATGGCAAAACCAATAAAATATTGTAAAGTAATTAGCCTCTAATTAAAATAAATAAATTTAAATTAAAAAAATAAATGAAATAAGATCTGAAAACACACTTTTATACTGTGAAGCACTGATATAAATAAAAAGGTATATTTATTGTACTTCTAGACAAGACACTGTGTCAAGATACTTAAAAAGACTTGAAGATATGTCAGGCATACATATCTTTAAAAAACTTCAACTAGTAAGAAAGAGGTAAACCCACAAATAATGATTCCACAAAGCAAAAGATAAATTTCTACTAGAAGAGTAACACAGAAATTGCACACAATTCAAAGCAGAATCATCTACTTATAAGTGATCCTAAAAGTTTCCATTTAGACAGATATCAAAGATAAGTATGACAAGTAAAGATGGGGCACAAGGAGGGAGAAGGTATCATTTCAAATAGCAACATCAACAACATAAAGAAAGCGAAAGCTTCAGTACATGCACATACAAGGGGCATTCCTAGTCTTGAAATCTTGCTTTACATTTGTATACTTTGCATTTTCAAAATGCACTGTCACAAAATATGAAACAATAAAATAGTTTTCTTTAATCCTGCTTTCATGGAGGGGAGAAAAGTAGCAATGAGAAGAATCAAGAGATTTTTCTGGAGTATATTTGGAGGATTATCCATGTTAGCTCACTTGCTGACACAATATAGTACAATAATCAATGATATGCAAAATGATAACCCCAAGGAATTACAAAAGTTAAGCCATTAAAGATATGGGGTACTTCTTAGGAGAGGAAAATTACTAAAATACAATACAGTTTTTTCTTTTAAATTAAAGAATAAAATTCTACATTTTCATTAGAATATGTGATTTTCTATTCATTTTAAAAGTATGTTTTCATTTTGACTTTCCTTCCAACCTCAAATGCTAATCAACAAATATGTATTTCTAACTACATTTAATTTTTTGTATTCTAGTTGAGCTTATTACTTTTAGTCTAGAGATCTGTATATTTTATTTAACAATCTGCTCACAAATTCTTTCATTAATCAACCAATCCCTTAATGTCTATAAGTATACAACTTTAGTTTCTGATCTTACATTTAGATCTTTAATCCATTTTGAGTTTATTTTTGTGTGCGGTGTTAGGAAGTGATCTAGTTTCATTCTTTTACAAGTGGTTGACCAGTTTTCCCAGCACCACTTGTTAAAGAGATCGTCTTTACTCCATTGTATATTCTTGCCTCCTTTGTCAAAGATAAGGTGTCCATATGTGTGTGGATTTATCTCTGGACTTTCTATTTTGTTCCATTGATCTATATGTCTGTCTCTGTGCCAGTACCATACTGTCTTGATGACTGTGGCTTTGTAGTAGAGCCTGAAATCAGGCAAGTTGATTCCTCCAGTTCCATTCTTCTTTCTCAAGATTACTTTGGCTATTCGAGGTTTTTTGTATTTCCATACAAATCTTGAAATTATTTGTTCTCGTTCTGTGAAAAATGTGGCTGATAGCTTGATAGGGATTGCATTGAATTTGTAAATTGCTTTGGGTAGTATACTCATTTTCACTATATTGATTCTTCCAATCCATGAACATGGTATATTTCTCCATCTATTAGTGTCCTCTTTGATAACTCCTAGAGGAGAACATAGGCAAAACACTCTCCAACATAAATCACAGCAGGATCCTCTATGATCCACCTCCCAGAATTCTGGAAATAAAAGCAAAAATAAACAAATGGGATCTAATTAAAATTAAAAGCTTCTGCACAACAAAGGAAAATATAAGCAAGGTGAAAAGACAGCCTTCTGAATGGGAGAAAATAATAGCAAATGAAGCAACTGACAAACAACTCATCTCAAAAATATACAAGCAACTTATGCAGCTCAATTCCAGAAAAATAAACGACCCAATCAAAAAATGGGCCAAAGAACTAAATAGACATTTCTCCAAAGAAGACATACGGATGGCTAACAAACACATGAAAAGATGCTCAACATCACTCATTATTAGAGAAATGCAAATCAAAACCACAATGAGGTACCACTTCACACCAGTCAGAATGGCTGCCTTCCAAAAATCTGCAAGCAATAAATGCTGGAGAGGGTGTGGAGAAAAGGGAACCCTCCTACACTGTTGGTGGGAATGCAAACTAGTACAGCCACTATGGAGAACAGCGTGGAGATTCCTTAAAAAATTGCAAATAGAACTACCTTATGACCCAGCAATCCCACTGCTGGGCATACACACCGAGGAAACCGGAATTGAAAGAGACACATGTACCCCAATGTTCATCGCAGCACTGTTTATAATAGCCAGGACATGGAAACAACCTAGATGTCCATCAGCAGATGAATGGATAAGACAGCTGTGGTACATATACACAATGGAGTATTACTCAGCCGTAAAAAAGAATTCATTTGAATCAGTTCTGATGAGATGGATGAAACTGGAGCCGATTATACAGAGTGAAGTAAGCCAGAAAGAAAAACACCAATACAGTATACTAACACATATATATGGAATTTAGGAAGATGGCAATGACGACCCTGTATGCAAGACAGGGAAAGAGACACAGATGTGTATAACGGACTTTTGGACTCAGAGGGAGAGGGAGAGGGTGGAATGATTTGGGAGAATGGCATTCTAACATGTATACTATCATGTGAATTGAATCGCCAGTCTATGTCTGACGCAGGATGCAGCATGCTTGGGGCTGGTGCATGGGGATGACCCAGAAAGATGTTATGGGGAGGGAGGTGGGAGGGGGGTTCATGTTTGGGAATGCATGTAAGAATTAAAGATTTTAAAATTAAAAAAATAAAAAACTAAAAAATATATATATATATAAGTATACAACTTTAAAAAGTATGGCTCCTAATTAGATCAGAATGAGTAAACTTTGAAATACAAAATTTGTATATAAATAATTACTTAACTACATACACCAAGTTATTTAAATGTTATTTTCATATTTCATAATTAGCAATAAAATGGTGAATAATAATAAAACAATGATACATATTTCTTAAGATGCAAAATGATTAGTTCACATAAGGAGCCATAGAAAGGCATTTTTACATTAGATAATTTAAGAAATATAATAACATTACTACTCAGAAATAATGCAGTAGTTTTTTATTAGGTAAATCTATATGTATGCAGCTTCAAATTGATAATAACATATTAAATGGTTAAAGAGAAGCCAGAACAATAAAGAGGTACCAAATTGATATCATGGGGCCTTGGGTACTGAAAGTTTTCCCCAGTTTTTGGTCATACATTCCTAAATGTTTGGCGCAGATGGTAAAGAATCTGCCTGCAGTGTGGGAGACCTGGGTTCAATCCCTGGTTGGGAAGATCCCCTGTAGAAGGGAATGGCAACCCACTCTGGTATTCTCGTCGGGAAAATCCCATGGACAGAGGATCCCGGCGGGCTACAGTCCATGGGGTCCAAAGAGTCAGACACAACTGACTGACTGAGTACAGCACATATTCTAGAATGACAAAGGAACTCTCCTTGGCTTGAATTATATATACACATATATATAAATAGAAAGGATTGTTGAACTTATTGTAACTAATTCCAAGCAGAATTAAACATTTTGTGATTCAAAATTCTCAGAAGAGTTTTAGGTAAAAACAGTAAGAGTCAGAATTGGTTAAGAAAGAATTGGCCTTTCTACTACATGCAATTCCTTTGTTATATCTGAACGTCTTATTAAACTTCAGGAAATTTAAAATTCAACAGGCAGAGTAACCTGATACAAGTAAATGTAATAAATGACATAAGGTCTCTTCAAAGTAAGCATAAAAGCATATATCATAATGTGAAGAATAATGTGATGTGAACATAATTTTTTTCAAAGTATCTATATTTTAACATAATAAAAATCTAAATTTCAAATTCAAATACCCACTTTGACCTGAGAAAAATCTCCTTAAAGTGCACATTAGAGGAACCAACAGGTAGAAATAGCTAAATTAACTTTTTTAGGAGAGCATTAGGAAGTAAATAATAGGTTTATTTACTCTTACCCCATGTTAAGATGCAATAATAAAGTTCAATAAGCAAAATAGAATAGTAAATACAAATATAATAAGAAATAAGTAGATAGGTCAAATTATAAAATAAGTAAAAAATTATTACTCAAGAACTGAAGGGATTTGGATAGTGGAGGTTACTTTTAAAGGATATTTACAAGTTAATAGGAAGTCCACTAAGACAGATGGGCAATGAATAAAAAGATATAATTAGTTAACAAAGCTGTGGAATTAAAATCAACCTTATTAATGTTCAAAAAAGCCTCAAACCCTGCAAATTTTAAAAATTTAGCCATTAGTTTTGAAAAACCCAAGTACCCAGTCCTGGAGAACAGATACTTTCTTCATTTCTATTAGAAGAATACAAAATTAAAGCAACTTAGGATGCGTCAAGAACCTTAAAAGTGTTCATATCTTTTGATTAAGTATCTACCTTCTGGGACTCTGACCTAGAGATTAAATTCTAAAAACGGAAGAAAGATGTAAGTTTTAAAATATTAAATTTTAGCCTGATAACATAGTAAAGAAGCAATCCACACTCTACCACTGAAAGACTGACTAAGCACAGGAGGGAGACATCTTTGGCTACTGCAAATAACCACATGCCCAATTCCAGGCCCTCAAGACTAAACCTTCCCAGACTCCAAAAGGGAGCTTACTGTTAGATAAGATACAATATCTCACATACCAGATACTCAGTGGTGATAAGAATTCTTGCCCTCAGTTAGTCTACCTAATCCTTGCAGAAGCCTTATGAAGGAGATACTATCATCTCCATTAAAACGTCTACATGTCATAGATTTCCAGAATGTCTGTCTTGAACAGCTGAAACAGAACTCAAAATCTGTGAATGCCAGAGATCAACTATAACAGAAATGTGTATTATGCAAGACCTAGGGGAAGCCAGATTAACACTGTAGTTCGTGGGGTCGCTAAGAGTCGGACACAACTGAGCAACTTCCCTTTCACTTTTCACTTTCATGCATTGGAGAAGGAAATAGCAACCCACTCCAGTGTTCTTGCCTGGAGAATCCCAGGGATGGGGGAGCCTGATGCGCTTCTGTGGGGTCGCACAGAGTCGGACACGACTGAAGTGACTTAACAGCAGCAGCAGCAGCAGCAGACATATAACTATTTACAAAATAATGTGATTAACTTTAATGTATTTCTTGTATTTGATGAGAATATAATTTTCTTTGCAAAGACACTGAGCTCTGGGAGTTGAAGAAATACTATTTTCCATGAATTACCTGTGATGGTGCAAAACCAGACATGTGAAAAGCTGAAAATACAAGTGGCACCTCCGCCTTCAGTAGCATTTCAATATAGTGAGTGCTGCAAAAATACACTGGATGAATGCCAGATTCTATAGTGTCAGCAGGTAGGTACCTCTGCATGAAGGAGAAAAATTGAGAATTAATGAATTTTAAAACAAACTCATCTAAATCTTATGCTTTAAATTACTACTTCAAAATTAACATGGTGGCATAACAACCCACTGCAAATTTTATGTAAATTAAAAAGTTAGAATGTTAAACACCAAAGAAAGATAGGGGCTTCCCTGGTGGCTCAGAGGTTAAAGTGTCTGCCTGGAATGCAGGAGACCTGGGTTTGATCCCTGGGTCGGGAAGATCCCGTGGAGAAGGAAACGCCAACCCACTCCAGTACTCTTGCCTGGAGAATCCCATGGACAAAGGAGCCTGGTGAGCTACAGTCCGCGGGGTCACAAAGAGTCAGACACGACTGAGCAACTTCACACACACAAAGAAAGATTAAATCTCAATAAAGGCTGTACGATACTTTCCTTCTGAGATAATGAATACAATTAACAGTTTGTAATTTTGACAAATTCAGTCTCTATGGAATAACGGAGATAGGTATTACATGAAAGAATAAATATATAAATAAGTACATTAGTAATAAATGCTTTACATTTTAATTCTAAGCATATTTCAATGTATTTATATTATCCTTGGCTTTAGTTAATGACTCTAAAATATCAAAAGAGTTTATTTAGTTTGTCAGCTCTTAAGATATTTGCCTAATCAGCTTTTTCTAAGCTAATGTTAAATAACCCAAATCTAAACCTGAGGTACTAATAATTGAACTGAGAAATCCATAAGAAATTCATCTCTAAAACTGTGGTGCATCCTCATTAATGAACCCAGGCTATCTATCTATCTATATATAATTTATTTCATATATTTTGTATTTATTTATATTTATATGTGTATATATCATATATGTATAGATACATATACACATATATTTACAAATGCATTTTTCAGCAATTTCTTCATAAAGTAGGTTATTTCAATTTAGTTCTTCAGTACAATTTATCATCATGAATGCTGTATGTTTTAATGTTACTGTAAACTCAACATCTAACCATAATACATTTTTTAAACAAAGAACAAACTTGATGTAATTTTGAGTTAAGAAAAATTATTAGACTAGCAATTATATCCTATAGACTGATAAAAAATTTGATACTCAAATTGGATCTGCTATCATAATGAATAATAAAACATGAAAACTACTGATAAAATACTGATTTCAGAAATTTTCATATATAACTCAAATTTAAATTTACCTTTTTATCTTTATTGGGCAGCTCAAATTTTTTTAATAAAGGAAAGTTAATATTTTAAAATCAAATGCACACATAACAATTACATGAGTTAAAATAAGAATTGCTTCAAATTTCATTGCTAAACTGTTTTTAAGAATTTATGTTTGAGTTATATAAGAAAACCAGTGATTTACCAGTAGTTTTCATGTTTTATCATTCATTATGATAAATAATGATTTATCATTTCATATTGGAGAAATATGTATTTGTGGAAACATATAGGTATAAATACATATTTTATAATAGGTTCTTAGGGATTTATCTCACAGCACACACACAAATTAATATTACATATTGATGACTGAAGACATATGCATCATATTAAATGAACATCCTGTAGTCAACTTCAGATGGATGTTCAGACAAAGAAAATTACTTTATGAAATAGTTAAGAATAAAAATATGAACTGAATGAGAATTAGCATCCTTTGATTTATCTTCTTTTGTTGAGTACACAATGTGTTTTCACTGATTACTAGTTGCAGAGCAGAATTAATGAGTCTAATAAATATATGTAAGAGCAAAAAAATCAACTCATACATACACAATACTTTAATTTTCAAGGCAAATTAGATAACAACTTTCTGAATATATATAAGAATGTAAAAATAATATATTTTAGAAATATTCTTACACAGTGTTCTCTAAGTTGCTTAATACAATATATTTAAGTTTGTATAGACATGGGGACAATAAGTTAATTAATTATCTCAAAGAAAAAAACATTATTATGTAATGGATTCCCAAAGATAAGGCAAGAATTCTTCTACTTTTATGAATTATACTCTGTTGGAAGAAATTTGCCACGAATTTTGGTAAACAACAAAACTCCGAGCACCAAGGCCTACACAGAACAGCTACTCAACAAACTGACTGAATGACAATAAGATACTAATGATTACACCCTGTAATTATAATAAACTCTCTTATAACAACAGAAGTTTTGTTAACTGGTCTATTATCATTTCATAACTCTAATTTACAGTTAATGATATTCATAAACCAGATCAATGACTGCTCTGAGCCACGTGAATATAACAAAGAAATTTCTGAATCATCAAATTATAAATTATATTTGTTATACTTCTAGTGTTCTGATATATTTTGGCTAGTCACAACTCTTGAAAAGGATGGTAACTCAATAAAAGGTAACTCGAAAGAAAATTCAGAACATAGAATTAGGCAGAACACATACAGGATCACATCATTTAACAGATCACCTAAGTAACATATAAACTAGCCTAATATCATGGAAAAAGTTATCAGGAAAACTTTTGGTTTGGGATATACTAAAACTGGCATGACATGAACCCATATGTTCATGTTATGCCATTTCTTTTTAATGATTAAAAATGAAAGATATGTGCTTAAAGAAAAACACAGTATGCAGTCTTAGTTTTTTTTTTCTTTCATTACAGGCAGTTTTGATGACTCATTTTATTCCTAACACTTAGGAAAACTTATGGATATTAAATAGAAAGATGCCTATATAAAGACAAACTTTCCAAACCCATCCAAACTGATCCAATCCAACCCACTCTAGGGATCTGCAGGCAGAGAACAGGCCATATTTAGTTGGCGTTGCTGCAGTTACTCTGTGAAGCATGTGCAACACGCACACCATGCAGAGGCCTGAGCAGAAAACTCGGAGCTCCCTTTTTGATTCAATTAATTCTAAAAAACAATATTTCTCCTCTCAGAAAAAAAGAGAACCACACATAGGAAAAAGGAATCTTCTAAGATTCAAAGTCACATATATGAAGGGGAAAGGACTTTAACGCTTATCCTCTTCCCAGTAAGTGACTGGTTACATGACTTACTACTGTTAATCCCTTGCAAATAGGTTACAAGTGTGCCATGACATGCTGATGATTATAACATTTAAATCTAAATGAACACTTCAATGCTATTAGAATTTTTAACTTTAAACCTCCTGTGTTGGATTATTATTAATTTATTTTATGAAAAGGAAGAATCAGATATTCACACACTTATCTATGTAAAATAATTAAATGAATATAAAGTGACTATCCTATTCCATGATACTTTCTTATAGAACTACTCTAGTTAATTGGAATGCAACTTTATCCTGATTTATCATCAAGGAAGTTTTGTTTCTAAGTGAATTAAAATACTTCAGTTTTTATTTGAATTCAATTTGTTATCCTTTCTCATCTTTCAACTAACAGAGAAGGCATACATGATTGCTATTTTTATTATAATTATTATTTGAGATTAGGCATTCCTCCATGGAAATAACTGATTTCTTGATCTTTCTTAATCTATATTTATTAACAGCTTTGATGTTAACAATTAGTCAAGCTGATTCTTAGTGAAATTCCATAAAGAATGATTATTTTATCATTCATGAAGAATTTTCTTAAAGACAAAATTGGAAGATAGTTTAACTATATCAGTACATTAAAGGGTTCTTCTTGTCTAAATGGCTTAAGGACACATTTTTTTTCAAATTATTTTTATCTCACAGTAGTAGAGTTTATAAATTTTTGAAAACTTTAATATTTCATTATTTCCTATATTGTTTCTCCTAAGCCAAATTTTAAAATCTTTTTGATGCAATTTGTTTATAACACTTTTAAGAATGTAGGGGAACTCTCTTAAATACATTTTCTAAAGTAATAAAAGCCTACTGTCTTTTACATTTGTTGCTATTGTTCAGTCACTCAGTCCTACCTTACTCTTTTACCCATGGACTGCGAAGAGCTGGACACAACTGAAGTGATTTACTGCATATGCACACACATGGACTGCAGCACAGCAGGCTTTCCTGTCCAAAACCAACTCCCGGAGCTTGCTCAAATTCATGTCCATTGATGAAATTCATGTCCAGTGATGCCATCCAACCATCTCATCCTCTGCTGCTCCCTTTTCCTCTTGCCCTCAGTCTTTCCCAGTATGAGGGCCTTTTCCAATCAGTCAGCTCATCAGGTGGCCAAAGTATTGAAGTTTCAGCATCAGTCCTTCCAATGAATATTCAGGGTTGATTTCCTTCAGGATTGATTTGATCTTCTTGCAGTCCAAGGGACTCTCAAAAGTCCTCCAGCACCAGTTCAAAAACATCAATTTTCAGTGTCAGCCTTCTTTGTGGTTCAACCCTCACATATGTACATAACTACTGGAAAAACCAGTTTTGACTAGGCAGACCTTTGTTGGCAAAATGATGTCTCTGCTTTTTAATATGCTGTATAGGTTGATTATTGGCGAAGGAAATGGCAACCCACTCCAGTACTCTTGCCTGGAGAATCCCATGGTCGGCTACAGTCCATGGGGTCACAAGGAGTCGGACATGATGGAGCGACTTCACTTTTCACTTTCACTTTCATAGGTTGATTATAGCTTTTTTTCCAAGGAGCAAGCGTCTTTTAATTTCATGGCTGCAGTCACCATGTGCAGTGATTTTTGAGCACAAGGAAATAAAGTCTGTCACTATTTCCACATTTTACCCATCTATTTGCTATGAAGTGATGGGACTGGATGCCATGATCTTAGTTTTTTGAATGCTGAATTTTAAGCCAGCTTTTTCACTCTCCTGTTTCACTTTCATCAAAAGGTTCTTTAATTCCTCTTCGCTTTCTGCAATTAGGGTGGTATACCTGAGGTTATTGATATTTCTCCCGGCAATCTTAATTCCAGCTTGTGTTTCATTCAGCCTGGAATTTCACATGGTGTACTCTGCATATAGGTTAAATAAGCAAGGTGACAATATACAGCCTTGAGATACCCCTTTTCCAATTTTGAACCAGTTCATTATTCCATTGCTCCCTGACTTGCATACAGGTTTCTTGAGACAGGTAAAGTGGCCCGGTATTCCCATCTCTTTAAGAATTTCCCACAGTTTGTTGTGATTCACAAAGTCAAAGGCTTTAGCATTGTCAATGAAGCAGAAGGAGATGTGTGTCTGGAATTCCCTTACTTTTTCTATAATCCAAAGGATGTTGGCAATTTGATCTCTGGTTCCTCTGCCTTTTCTAAATCTACCTTTACATCTGGAATTTATCAGTTCACATACTGATGAAGCCTAGCTTGAAAGATTTTGAGCATTACCCTGCTAGCATGTGAAATGAGCACAACTGTACAGCAGTTTGAGCATTCTTTGGCATTGCCTTCCTTTGGGACTGGAATGAAAACTGACCTTTTCCAGTCCTGTGGCCATTGCTGAATTTTTTAAATTTGCCGGCATACTGAATGAAGTACTTTAACAGAATCATCTTTTAGGGTTTAAAATAGCTCAGATGGAATTCCATCACCTCTACTGGCTTTGTATGCAGTAATGCTTCTAAAGGCTCACTAGACTTCACACTGCAAATGTCTGGCTCTAGGTGAGTGATCACACCATCATGTTTATCCAGGTCAATAAGATCTTTTTTGTACAGTTCTTCTGTGTATTTTCGCCACCTCTTAATATCTTCTGCTTCTGTTAGGTCCATACCATTCGTGCCATTTACTGGGCTCATCTTGGCATGAAATGTTCTCTTGGTATCTCTCATTTTCTTAAGGAGATCTCTAGTCTTTTCCCATTCTATTGTTTCCTCTATTTCTTTGCACTGATTGCTGAGGAAGGCTTTCTTATCTCTCCTTGCTATTCTTTGGAACTCTGCATTCAAACAAGTATATCTTTCCTTTTCTCCTTTGTCTTTTACTTCTTTTCTTAGTGATTTTTAAGGCCTCCTCAGACAACCATTTTGCCTTATTGCATTTCTTTCTCTTGGGGATGCTTTGGTCACCATTTCCTATACAATGTTATGAACCTCCATCCATAGTTCTTCAGGCACTCTATCAGATGTAATCCCTTGAATCTATTTGTTACTTCAACTGTATAATCATAAGGGACTTGAATGACCTAGTAGCTTTCCCTACTTTCTTCAATGAAAGTATGAATTTCATACATATCTATCTAAATATTAATTCATATATTCAGCATATTTACTGAATAATTATGGTGGGGCATGTCAGTGGACAAAACCTTGCCCCAGAGAGATTACATTTAAGTGTGTAAGTAATAAATAAATACACAAATTAAGGAGCATATTTGGAATCAATACAGGCCATGGAACAAAAGGAAAAAAAAAACAGAACAAGGGAATGGGGTTCAGGGCAAACAGGCTGAAGCTTTTTTGAGGTTAATTACATTAACATGGTATTGTGCTAAAGATGGTGGAAAAGTCTGTGCTATTAATGGCTAAAGCTAAAGTGTCTTTAACATGTCTTTTGGCAAATGCAGATTTGTATCTTTTGTCAACCTGCATAGAAAGTATCAATGTAATGCTTACAACCAATGGAACAAATATAATAGAAAAGGGCCACTTTTAAAGTAATATATTAAGTCGTCTATCGCATGCACTAACAAGTAAAAGGACACAGCAAAAACAAAAACAAAAAACCCAATCCAAAAGATTAAATTAAAAGTTTAAATAAAAAACATTTAAACTATGGAGTGGTGATTATACAGACATTAGTAACTGCACTTAGCTAACAGTTCTAGACAGAATCCTGAAAGAGCAATGTTAGCAGAATGTTATTTGCTGTACAAAGACAGTAAAACAAACTACTGGTAATAAAATATTCAACCTTGTTTATCTACAGTTGAAAAGAAAAAAATGATACTACAGAAGGCACTGCATGAGTCTTCACTGATGTTATAGCTGCACTAACAGAAAGGTATAAAGCTTTACATTGAGTTCATTCTAAAACCCTTGAGTAATGTCACTCCATTCCATTCACAGATCTATATTACATATCAAATGATGCTATCAAAATGGTTAATCTAATAAACTCAAAGCAATTAGAGTACTGCCTGATTTCAGTTTTAGGGGAAGAAATGCTATTAGAGCAACTCGTGTTAAAAGTAAAATAATGTGTCAGAAAAAAGGTTTAAAGTGTCAAAGCAGAAATGCAACTTTGTAAAATTATAGTTAAAAGCAGTACCCTGGTGATGTCTGGCAGGGTCACAATCTGAACACTAAAGTAGAATACTTAAAACTAGTGGCATGTAGGTATCTTTTCAAAATACTTGACTTGAAAGTGTATGATGAACCTAAAATTTTTTCTCTCATTTACAAATGTAAGGTAAAAACTCTTTTGATGAGCATTTTAAGATATTCTGAATCTTCATGTACAATTTAAAGCATTGTCCAAATTCTGGTTAACAGAAGGAAAACAGTTCCACTGATTGGAAAAAAGCTAGTACATACTCTTTTGTCTTTGGTTCCTCCTTTTATGTGAGCAAATTTCTAGTTACAGTTAAGTACAAGCAGGAGAAAGTCTTATTCAGGAATTGCATATAGCTATTTCAGACATAAATTATAAAATTTTAACATTTAATGTATTCCTTGGTGCTCTGCTTTTATTTTCTTTATCACAAATACTTATTTTAAGAACATGTAATAAATGCTTTCATTTAACTTGACATCGATACTCTCTAGTCCTCTTAACAACTTATTCTTGGGTACTGTGTGTCTCTGCTGTCCAAGTTCAGTCTGTCATGAAAAGCACTAGCATGGCTTATAATGGACACTTTCCCCAAGTTGGAGGTCTTAAATGCAGTAAGTAAGTAAAGCAAAATGTAGAATCATGAATAAATTAGGAATACACTTACCTCTAAACTAAACTTGGTTCCCATAGAGCTAGCAAAATCTTTAAATAAAAAATACACTATAATATCTTAAAACTCATCATAGATTGGCAAAATGTATAGAAAATTAGTATGCTTTTCCTCTATACAATATGGATAAAATTTCAACTAACATATTATTTTCTTATACTATAATTGAACCAGAGATTGTAACAAAGTAACAATAAAAATATCCATTCAAAGGTTTTCTATTTATATATGGAATTTTCCAATTAAATGACAAGTTTAAAATTTAATAATGCACTTATTATTATTAATCCTTCATTCAGTTATCATTAGGTAAGACAGCAATTATTTGAGAAAATACCAAATGTGTATCTTCGAAACAATTCACTCAAAACTGCGTTCAGATAGAAAATGAATATAGAGTTATTATAACATACTTTACAAATAAAATAATAAGATCCTATTGAATCTAAAGAGGATTTTCCTTAAAATTTAAAACATTCCTATAAAACAGACTGAGAAGTCTTACAGAAATATGTAGTCTTGGCAACCAAAGGAAAGCTGAAGTCAGAAGCCTGGAGAACTGCTGAAGAAATCGGAATGTTTTGTCTTTGTCCCCCAACATTATTATGAACAAAGAAGATACAAACCAGTCATGGCTAGTGTAATTCCTCTGCAAGCAGACTGAAAAGCACGGTTAAGGAACTGCTATAATGTTTTATCTTACATGGTGAAATATTAGAACTCTATAAATATCCATTTCCAGAATCTCTATCAACAAAGATATTAATGATACTTAGCCCTCATTTTGTCTTCAACCAGCTTATAAGCTACTGATGTAAACGCCTGTGTGCATGCTCAGTTGTGTCTGACTCTTTGCCACCCCATGGACTGTAGCCTGCCAGGCTCCTCTTTTGCCATTTCCTTTTCCAGCAGATCTTCCCAACCCAGGGATCAAACCTGCATCTCCTGTGCCTCCTACATTGGCAAGAAGATTCTAAAATTAAACTTTATTAATAAAAAAAAACTACCTGCACAGTAACTATTTTAATATACTATTTGCTGACACGTCCAGGGGAGGCCAAAATCACCAGCAACTAGAGGAAAAAACTATATGCTTTGTGGAAACACACTGTTCAAGTCATTAACACAACAGTACCACCCTTTCTCTAGATTAGGATATCTGTCAAATTATTAGCATAATCAAGTATTTTAAAAGTCCACATATTTTTAGAATTCAGTAAAGCTCAACATTCAGAAAACGAAGATCATGGCATCTGGTCCCATCACTTCATGGGACATAGATGGGGAAACAGTGGAACCAGTGTCAGACTTTATTTTTTTGGGCTCCATAATCATTGCAGATGGTGATTGCAGCCATGAAATTAAAAGACGCTTACTCCTTGGAAGGAAAGTTATGACCAATCTAGATAGCATATTCAAAAGCAGAAACATTACTTTGCCAATAAAGGTCTGTCTAGTCAAGGCTATGGTTTTTCCAGTGGTCATGTATGGATGTGAGAGTTGGACTGTGAAGAAAGCTGAGCGCTGAAGAATTGATGCTTTTGAACTGTGGTGTTGGAGAAGACTCTTGAGAGTCCCTTGGACTGCAAGGAGATCCAGCCAGTCCATTCTGAAGGAGATCAGCCCTGGGATTTCTTTGGAAGGAATGATGCTGAAGCTGAAACTCCAGTACTTTGGCCACCTCATGTGAAGAGCTGACCCATTGGAAAAGACTCTGATGCTGGGAGGGATTGGGGGCAGGAGGAGAAGGGGACGACAGAGGATGAGATGGCTAGATGGCATCACGGACTCAATGGACATGAGTCTGAGTGAACTCCGGGAGTTGGTGATGGACAGGGAGGCCTGGCGTGCTGCGATTCATGGGGTTGCAAAGAGTTGGACATGACTGAGCGACTGAATTGAACTGAACTGAAACCTATTTTAAATCTTCTCTATATACACCTGAAAATACGTTCTAATAACTAATTTTTCAAGATTTAACTAATAAGGTTGAATTTAATCATTACTACTCAATCTAATAAAGTATCTATTTAAAATAATAGAATAAAATACTATAAAGATATAGCAAATCACTAATATAGGTTAAAGTATTATTTTCCTACAAAAGTTTTAAAGTATTCCGTCCAAAAGTTCTGAAAGGCATATGAAGAGAGTTAAAGTACTGTCAGTCATTTAGAAAGGATATGAAGAGGAGATTTTATAGAAGCTTGCTGCTGTTTCAGAAATCTCTCACAATGCTTTAAAACCATGGTAAGATCATTTTCTGCACCATCTTTTAACAGGCTGAGGAACTTGCCATATCTAAATTAAATGTCCAGAAAACATACAAAATGAAAAATGTCAGGCCCTGCATAGTAAATTCATTTTTAAAAATTCATCAAACTGTAGTTCTCTTGAGATCTCATAGTTTCAAGTTTTCAAATTTCTACTTTTGGCATAACTATTATACAGAGCACTCATGAAAGAATAACACCTAATATATGTACCTGATAATTATGATATATCAGAATTTACAGTATTCACCTGATAAAAACAGTAACTTTAAAGGAAAATGAAGTAGTAATGAAAGAATAAAACATGGATACTATAGATGAGTAGTAGAATATAAGCACTTTTTTTCTTGAATTTAATCTATAACATGGAATGCTGACAGGCTAGCTTGACAGAATGCTAAGTCTAGAAGCAATTTTAGGGTTCATTTAGTCCAGTGATTCTACATGAGCATGGCACTGTTTTGGAAGTTTATGGGAGTGTTTTCGTTTGCCACAGTGACTGGAGGACCACTGATACTTGATGAGTGAGTGTCAGGAGGTTAGACTTGGGACAGTCAGCCCTGCACAGTAACAACTTATAAATGCCCTACCCATTATTTGTATAGATAAAAAATGTATTTATAATTATCTGAAACTAATTGTGCTTCATATAAAACCATAATATATTAGTCTTATTTATCATACACTGAACGAAACCAAGTGTAAGTTAGGGAAAGAGTTCCTTCGCTTTGCCTGAAGCCTTCCTAAGACTTTTCATCATTTTGCAAATTCACTTTGTTAGTGGCAACCCTCTTGTAATATTTGAAACACCAAAATAAAATCCACCTCCATTTGTAGCTGCCCCACAGCTACAATGATTCATAGGTGCCAGCTATGTCTCATAGTGTAGCTGTATACAAACATTTCATTATAAATCACTTTCTGTTTATGTCTTAACAATAAGACATCATGCTGAATTAAAAAAAAATATGTGACTAGCTTGCTCATATTATCTATGGATTCCATTTTAGAATGGAAATAGGTCATTACAGTATAAAAGGCAGGTATAGGGTCACAAAACATAATCAGTGGATTATATACCCTACGTGATATAGGTGGGTGTGCTAGAATCACTATCACAGTTTTTATTATAATGCTATCAATCTACAGTCTTTTTAAAAAACTTTCACATGTATCTTCTTTATACTTAATTCTGAAGATGATCCCCATTTAATAATGAAGGGCTCATACCTTAACACCCAATCTGTTTAGCTTGTCCATTTCTTTTGAAAATTGTAATTTGAGTATGAAAAATTCAAACTACTATAATTTATTTATTCTGCTTTTACTTATGCATCTATCATTAAGATACTTTTATAATCATTAACTATAGTTATAGCCTGAAAATAAAAATTAATCATAGTTTAGCGAGTGGTATGACTTTGCTACCAATGTGCTGATACTTAGAATGTTTCTTTGGAAAAAACCTGATCATCATAGAGACTTAAATATGCTGTAATTAGCCTCTGAAATAATAATGAACCATAAGTGATTTACCTGCAAGGGTAATTTAACCATGTGCCAATATCCTCAAAACAAAGTTATCACTTTCTGAATGATAAACTCTGTATTTAAACTATACAAAACAGTTGATTGTTAACTTAAAATACTATTAAGCACATATTAGCTAGATAAAAACAAATTCTAGAAATGCACAGGGAAATATTTCCCTATAATATACCTGACAGTCATTTTAATGCCAAGCTGTTGCACAGATGAAAGATTTTCATTCTTCACATTTGCATCAGTAGCTAAAAACAATAGAACACTGGGTTATAAAAATGTATAAAAGTCTGCATAATAATCACATTTTAATTGAAAACTGATGAAAGCAATATTTTTACATATTTTAATGTGAATCTTCAAAACACACTGATGAATCCTGTTCTTGTAAGAGAAGTCAGTTACATTTTTCAAAAAAATTAACAGGAAACCTTTTACAAAATAGTTTTTTGGGCCTATAAAATAGCATTTAAAAATATATTAAATACAAAACAAATAATCATAATTTTCAAGCAATCTACTTTTACTTGGTTTTCCAAACACAAAAGTCATAACACAAAAATGGTCTAGAATATTGTATTTTTATCAAGCAGTGCATATATAAGATTCTGAATTACAAATATAGGTAAGTATGGCTGTTTACATCTTAAATATTTAAATGGTCAGTGTCAAAAAGGAATAATTGGTATTATTTCACTTAAAATGTACAGCAATTTACAAAGGTGGACTGAACAAGTTTATTCCTGCATACAGATATTCTTGATAGAGTACAAATTGCGGTCATCTTCCAAAAGTGAAAAAGGGGGTATACAGTACAGAGGACTGACTACAGGATAGGCTGAAAGTTTGGACTGGTCTTTGATAACATTGGATGACCAAATAAAAACTAGAGTCAATAGCATCACTAGACAGCAAGGAGGGTCTAGCTGAAACTTTCAGTTTGGGGCTGACAAAACTGTAGTGTGTACACATTTGTGTGTACACACACACACACACACACACACACACACATATAAATAAGGGAACTGCCAAGAATCACAAATTTACCTAGTGACAGATCTAGGTTTTCTGAACTCTGTATTGGCAGTGTTTTTTTTTCCTGTTATACACTGTACATCTCATATTACAATACACCTATTTGACTCATGAATTTATTCCATAGTTTTAATAAATCCCTTCTTATAAAGCAGGTGTGGAGCACCATGCTAGAATCTATAAGGGATAAAAGATAAATCATACATCATGACATAACAGAACTTTCCATGCAGTGTCAGAGATAAAATTTGTATATAGAAAATTCAGATAAAGATGTTTTAAAGTGCAAAGTGGAACAAAAATGATACAGGTAAAGAATTACATGAATTCATAAGAGGAAGAGATTAGAAAGAAGTGGCATTCAAACTGAATTTTAAAATATGGGTAGACAGGTAGAGAGATAGGTATAAATAAATTAAATATCACTGTTATTGACTATCTACTCTTTAAAGCAATAATAATTCATCTTTCTGCACTCCTGGTAAAGGTAACCTACTTCTAGTTTGGCAAAGCCTTGCATGGACTTAGTACTTAAAGTCTCAAGCCCTTAGGAACCTCTCACTGTCCTGGGCAAACCAGACTGGTTGGTCAACTACCTAGCCTAAAGGGGTAATTTCTTAAACAAAAATAAATAACAATTAAAAAAATAAGTGTTTGTTAATTTCTTGATAAGCTACATCTGACTTATACTTATTTTGATCAGAATATAGTCTTAGCAATATTGCTAAATTTCCTAATGATAGCAATTAAGCTACAGTTTATATAGCTAAGAATCCCTTGCTACTTATAACCATTATGGTGCTGGAAGATGAACCTCTGCATCTAGTGAAGGAGGATACCACTTCTGCACTTCTCCTAGCAAGAGGCTGAGCAAGGAAGACTACTCAATGTTTTCTACAGGTTTTTGAAACTAGAGTGACGATCGTATTCACTGACAATGCTCTGCATTAATTATAGGGCTATGCCCCAAGCCAGGCTTCAGCAATACATGAACCGTGAACTTCCAGATGTTTAAGTTGGCTTTAGAAAAAGTAGAGGAACCAGAGATCAAATTGCCAACATCTGTTGAATCATCGAAAAAGCAAGGGAGTTCCAGAAAAACATTTATTTCTGCTTTACTGACTATGTCAAAGCCTTTGACTGTGTGGATCACAATAAACTGTGGAAAATTCTGAAAGAGATGGGAATGCCAGACCACCTGATCTGTCTATTGAGAAACCTACATGCAGGTCAGGAAGCAACAGTTAGAACTGGACATGGAACAACAGACTGCTTCCAAATAGGAAAGGTAGTACTTCAAGGCTGTATATTGTCACCCTGCTTATTTGACTTACATGCAGCGTACATCATGAGAAACGGCAATCAAGATTGCCGGGAGAAATATCAATCACCTCAGATATGCAGATGATACCACCCTTATGGCACAAAGTGGAAAGGAACTAAAAAGCTTCTTGATGAAAGTGAAAGAGGAGAGTGAAAAAGTTGCCTTAAAGCTCAACATTCAGAAAACTAAGATCATGGCATCTGGTCCCATCACTTCATGCGAAATACATGGGGAAACAGTGTAAACAGTGGCAGGCTTTTTTTTGGGCTCCAAAATCACTGCAGATGGTGATTGCAGGCATGAAATTAAAAGATGGTTACTCCTTGAAAGGAAAGTTAAGACCAACCTAGATAGCACATTCAAAAGCAGAGACATTACTTTGCCAACAAAGGTCTGTCTAGTCAAGGCTATGGTTTTTCCAGTGGTCATGTATTGATGTGAGAGTTGGACTGTGAAGAAAGCTGAGCACTGAAGAATTGATGCTTTTGAACTGTGGTGTTGGAGAAGACTCTTGAGAGTCCCTTGGACAAAAATAAATAACAATTTAAAAAAATAAGTGTCTGTTCATTTCTTGATAAGCTACATCTGACTTATACTTATTTTGTTCACAATACAGTCTTAGCAATGTTGCTAAATTTCATAATGACAGCTACAGTTTAGATGGACCTCTACAGTTTACTTCTATGCACTGAGTTGAAATCTACACTTAAAGAAGTAAAACAGAACTTTAGAGAGAGTTTCAATTGGACAGTCATAGCTTGCTGCACAAATTTTATTTTAAAGAAGGTACCAGTTAAATCTCCAAAAAGATTTTTAAAGGAGAATATATGACCTATTAAGTATACCAAAACAAACATCACATATCCACTCAAAAAATTACTAGGATGATAAAGATTTAGGTGACTTCAGAGTGAATAAAATTCCACTGAATGTTTCTTTTAGTAGGATGTCGGTCAGAAAATGGTTTATGGGTATATATCTAAAAAGAAGCTTCAATTTTAATTTGTATTTGACATACAGTATGACAACCTGACAGGCAGAAATGGATCTTGGACCACAAAAGTTGAGTGAAAAAAATCTTTTGTTACACTTAACTTGGACTAAATACAATTTATTAAGCAGGAATTAAAATCTTAAGAAATAAAATGGAGCAAAATGATTAACTGAAATTCAATTATAAAAATAGATGTATTCAGGGGACCCTGATACACTGCTGGCAACCAGTGTTTTACTGAAATGTGGATAATAGTGTGCGATACATAGCAATAAGTGATACACTGCTTAATAAACACCAAGAGGATGAATGAGGGGTTGAATGAATAAATGAACAAACATCCAGTGAACAACAAAAACTGTGCTTTACATATCAAACAAGATGCAAGGTGGAGATGCAAATAGATATGAATTTAACATCTTTTTTCCTGTATATTACAATCAGGAAACAAAAAGATAATATAACTCCCATTCCCCAGAGTCACTGAGAAGCATAACAAAATAAGTTACTGAATAAAGGTCCATCAACCAATGACACCTATAGCATCAGACTTACCCTACTTACTCATCAATGCCTAATTCATTCTCAGCATTAACTATTTACACTAACCAATCATTTTAATTACAAATATAATAATCTTAGAACAAAATGAGTTGAAAAAATTAACTTAATGTTGACTGAAATTACTCATTGTGGTAATACATACTGTTCTACTTTTAATATAGAAAGCTAGCACAGAGCAGGAGTAGAAGAAATTAAATCTGTTTTGCTGGCACTTGGCTAATAGTGAGAAACTAAAATTTTCTGGAGAAGGAAATGGCAACCCACTGCAATATTCTTGCCTCGAGAATCCCAAGGACAGAGGAGCCTGGTGGGCTGCTGTCCATAGGGTCACACAGAGTTGGATACAAGTGAAGCGACTTAACAGGCATGCATGCACTGGAGAAGGAAATGGCAACCCACTCCAATATTCTTGCCTGGAGAATCCCAAGGCCAGAGGAGCCTGGTGGGCTGCCATCTATGGGGTGACACAGAGTCAGACATGACTGAAGCGACTTAGCAGCAACAGCAGCAAACAAATTTTCGGAAGAGTAAAGCATATCTCCACTGGATGACAAATACAGTATTAGAAGAGCTGTTATAGTGTGACTGTTTACTGACTCTCCTGAAAGCCCTGCTATATCAGTAGCAGAGCTAGAAAACTTTTACTTCTAAAGAAGCCAACCAGTCCATTTCCTCCTGCCTTCTTCCTTACCCAAAATAAGCATGAAGGTTCTGTACCTTCTTTTTAAATATAGGGTTGCTATCTATCCATTTTATTCAGTTTTTACCGCTATAAAATTTAATTCCTTATGACCAGTAAGCTAGTGTAAGTATCTCAGTCTCCTAACTTACGTGTGTTAAATCACTTCAGTCATGTCCAACTCTTTGCGACCCCATGGACTGTAGACGACCAGGCTCCTCTGTCCATGGGGATTCTCCAGGCAAGAATACTGGAGTGGATTGCCATGCTCTCCTCCAGGGGATCTTCCCCACCCAGGGACTGAACCAGTGTCTCCTGTGGCTCCTGCACTGCAGGCAGATTCTTTACCACTGAGCTACCAGGAAAGCCCGACTAATATAGTCAGCATTATTTGGAAAAAAGTGTTATTCTTTTTCATGTCATTGATTACATAATTGCCCTTGCCTGCAAGACTCTTTCCCTTTCCTATTTCTTTCAGCTGTCATAGCCCAGGAGGCAGTTCTATCATTGTTTTTTCCTTTATTTTTCCACTATGATATTAGTTAACACCGATCACTCTCCACTGAATACCTATGGCATTACCACACAATCCCTCATTTGACAAAATCTCAACTCAAAAAGCTAACCTAATCGTTCTAGTACATTGCCTGAAACAAAGCAGCCAGCTGAGAAATGTCAGTTTTCCATTTCTTTACTTTCTATTTACCATGTGCTGCAAATTAAATTCAATTCATCATTTTAGATACATGCTCTATTTCCCCCCTCCTTGCGGACAGGGTCATTCATATTATATACCTCCTTGCGATTATCTAGCACACTCACAAATATCCTCCATAAAATTAAGACAGAAAAGAGCATATTTGCTGAATATCAAAAGAAAGTATAATGGATATTTAACTGTATATAATAAATTTTAAAATATTTTAATAATGGAAAGGTGAAACAATGCAAAGTTCCCTGATATTTTTCCAAAATTTTGTTTAACATAAAGAGAAAAAGGATAAAATTGAAATATTTACCACCCTGAAAGGATTACTTAATTTATCATTTTAAAGAAGAAATTATAGAAGGAAAAATCTCCAACACGTTCCAGGAAAATGAGCTGACAAATAGTTAATGTCTGTTAGGACTTGGAAAGGCACCTGTGTGGAGTTACAAACTGCAAATGTGCAGAACTTTTATCTGTTTGTTCTCTCCTCTTTCTTTAAGGGGATAAACAGCCAAACTAATTTGATTTTTCCAGATTTGCAAATTTTATAATGGATTGAAATCCTGAGGGAGCTAACAACAGATGGATGACTGTGTTATTCTAATTTCAGCTACCTTAGGGTTTAGCAAGCTGTCATTTTTTAAAAGCCAATCAATTTCTCATTTCAAGAAACATGAAAAAACACTAAATATATCTATCTAGCGACTGCTTTGAAACATCTTTTATATCAAAACATGGTTTTTGTTTACTTAAAGTAAATAGAGTAAAAGTTTGTGATTGCAAACCATTGTTTCACTAGCCAAAAAATTAACGATAAAGGACGGGGATATCTAAAGCCATGAGAAGAAAACAATACTAGCAACAAACTTAGCACATGTCATAATAATAAATAGTAATCAACCAACAGGAAGCCACTTTATTTTCATTCATTCTCTGAAACACCACTGGATAGTTGTTTACCTGGAGCCTCTTAAGAATTTAAATTCACATTCAGGGTTTATCTGCCTAGATAACAGGCTTCCCCAGTAGCTCAGTGGTAAAGAATCTGCCTGCAATGCAGGAGACACATGTTCCATCCCTGGGTCAGGAAGATCCCCTGGAGCAGGAAATGGCAACCCACTCCAGTATTCTTGCCTGGGAAATCTCAAGGACAGAGGAGACTGGTGGGCTACAGTCCATGGGGTCACAGAGAGTTGGACATAACTTAGTGACTAAACAACAACAACTGCCTAGATAATACATTCAGTAAAGCCAACATCTGAGATCTCTTCATCATAATTTAGAAATATAACAGAGGGTAGTAAATGCATGCACACTGAGCAATCAGCCTTGCTGAATATTTAGATAACATATACAACATAATGTTAATTTTAGATTATCTACAGAACATATAACCCAATAGAACAATGTACCAAAGAGAGCTGTAGAATTTGAAGATTATATTACTGAAGATAGCCCCTCTGGCCATTCAAATTTCCATGATTACCACTTCTTACTTATTTCCTCTCTTACAGACTTGATCATTAATCCCTGTATGTTTTTTCACATACTTTTTCAGGTTTGTTCATAAAGTTGTAATTTCTTCACAGACAGTTTTCTTCAGAATTTTCTTCATTAGTCCTAATTTCTTCCCTCTGAATCTCAGTTTCTCAATTTTTAAATGTGATGATTATACACCTGCTCTCACAGAATACAGCTGATCCTTGAACAATGCAAGGGTTAGGGTGCCAACCCCATGCAGCAGGTAAAAATTCAAGTATAACTTTATAATTGGCCTTCCATATCCTCAGCTCTACATCAATGGATTCAGCAAACCATGGATTTGGTGGTACTGTAGTAGGTATTTATTGGAAAAAAAAAATCTGCATGCTGAACCTCCACAGTTCAAAATCACATTGTTCAAGGGTAGTTCCAGGGTTGAACAATATAATGCACATCAGATGCCTCGGTGCATTATTCCACTCACAAGCAGGAAGCAAGTTATCAGTTCTCTTCATCTACCTTAATTTCTGTTTTATTCTACCTTGTGTTTTCCTCTCATTTCTTTGCTTTCATTTTCTTATGATCACTTTTATCCCTTTCCCAAATCTGCATTAGATGTCACTATGATTTAATTACATATATGTGTACTTGTAAATCACACCAGATTTAGAATTGTTATACAGATGTACTGTGTGAACATAGATGTTATTTAATGGTATGGATAATTAATCTAACAAAATATCTCAAAAGCTGTATTAAAGATAAAGAGGCATTTGAGACTAATGAAATACTTTAAATTAGCCATACGTGTGTTCAGTTGTTTAGTCGTGTCCGACTTTTTGCTACTCCATGGACTGTAGCCCACTGGGCTCCTCTGTCCATGGGATTCTCCAGGCAAGAATACTAGAGTGGGTTGCCATTTCCCTCTCCATGGGATCTCTCCAACCCAGGCAGTAAATCCAGTCTCCTGCATTGCAGGTGGCTTCTTTACCAACTGAGCCACCAGGAAAGCACAATGTGATAAATATCAGATTGGTAGTTTAAGATGAATGCAATAGGAGCACAGAGGAGGGACTTACGATTGGGAGAAAGAGGGAAGGTGACATTCTAGCTGCAGCTTTACAGTAGTTGGACATTATCGCATGGATGTCATGAGGAAGAAAGTTTATCCAGAATGAACACTAGGAGCACAACAGGTTCAATGATACGAATGCACTGGATATGTTTGGGCAGTGATGAATCATAGAGTTAAAAAAAATAAGTAACCCAGACTGAGAATATATCTTTAAAATTTTCTTTCTTTCTATGGAGATTTGAAACATTATGTTTAACTTGAGTAAATGCATATTTGAAGGATGGTTTCTTCAGCAAACAGAAAAGTCATGTTAGTCTTATGAGGAAGAGGGGCAATATCCCATGATGGTCTATTACTGTGAATCTAGGCTACCTCTCTCTCTGCTTTCTTCACAGTGTCTTCACCTACTGGATAGTCACCTTTGGGAAAGTTCAGTTCTTCCCTCTACCTCATCCTTTACATAGTTACTGAATTAATCATCCTAAAGAACAGATGAATCAAGTAAAGCTTCTGGTCCAAAATCTTAAACGTTTTCGTTTTTAATAGGCAATAGAGTAAATTAAATTCACTGACACAGTATACAAAGCCCTTATCCTTCATTCCATTCTTTCCTTTTTTGTCAAACAATTATTATTGTTACTCTAGGTGCAGAGGACTAGATCAGTAAGACACAGAAACTACCCTACAGGAGTGTGCTGCCACATGAAGGATTAGACATTAAGTCAGAATACGAGAAAAACAGGACAAAGAGATGTGTATTAGTTTTATACAGTAAGCTGAAGATTTAGTAATTGGTATTTTCAACCCATACTTTCCCCCTAAATTCCAGATTCAAACAGCCAACATGTACAGAGCATGTCTACTTAAATGTGTAACAAGTATTCAAAATATAACATAAAAGCAAGCTCCTAATCTCCTCTCTGAACCTTATTCTTCACGCATTCTTCTCTATCTCAGTGTTTGATAATCCACCCTTTCAGTGGCTCAGATCACTAACTTAGGTCTTTGACCCCTCTTTCTCACTCTATCTTCTGTCTGTCAGCCTGTTCTGTCGGTCCTATTTTCAAAATATACCTAGAATCCATGTGTGTGTGTGTGTGTTAGTCACTCAGTCATGTCTGACTTTTTCAGCCCATGGAAAGTAGCCCACCAGGCTCCTCTGTCCATGGGATTATCCAGGCAAGAATACCGGAGTGGGTTGCCATTTCCTTCTCCAGGGGATCTTCCTGATCCAGGGATTGAACCTGGGTCTCCTGAATTGCAAGTGTACGCTTTACCATCTGAGCTAGAATCCAAATACTTTTGACCAGCTCCACTGACATCCCCATCCAAGCCATTGCCAATTTTCATCATTATGTTTTCAATAGCCTCCTAACTCATCTTCCTTGTACTTCAGTCTTTTCCCAATACAGCAGCCACAGTGATATTTTAAAAATGTAAATCTGAGGATGTCACTCCTATGTTCAAGATTCTGCAATAACTTTAAAATCCCTCTATCAGGGACTTCCCCAGAAGTCCAGTGGTCAAGACTGTGCTTTCATTGCCGAGGGCGCAGATTCAACGCCTGGTCAGGGATCTAATATCCCACAAGCCATGCAGTGTGCACCCATCTGCCTTCCATCCACATATCATCCTCTCTAACTTCAACACCAAAAACTGTCCCCCTTACTCTTTTTGAGCTATACCAGTCTCCTTCCTAGTTAACTGCTGGAATTTTCTCTGAAAACATTCATATATCTTGCTGCCAACTTCTGCTGGTCCAAACACTATTTAACATTGGAACCTCCAACAGCAACCAGCACTTCGTAGATCCCTTCCCTGCTGTGTATTTCTCACTTACCACCATACCACTTGACATACTGGATGTTTTACTTATCTACTGTCTATCTCCCAATAAAAAGGTAAACTCTATCAAGGCAAGACTTTTTTCCTCTCTTTTGTTCATTGATGTGTCCAAGTGCTTTGAGCGATTCTATTAGATAGTAGAGGAAAATATCGATTTGCTGAATAAATGAATGTGTATCTGGAGAAGAGAGGGTGAGGCTGGCAATGCTGCTAATAGTTTAGTGTTTTGAAAAACAAATGAGGCATGGAGAAAAGGGGATGACGCTAGAGAAGAAAGAAGAACAGTAACCTAAGGCCTTGGGTGTCATGATAAGAATCTTAAACTGCATGCAGTGGTCAATGGTAAACTTCTAAAAGGTAGACGAATGAAGAGGTCAGATTTACACTTCCTATATCATTCTGAAAGCAACATAAAGAATACTTCTGAAAAAAAAAAATGAGACTCCAATTAGAAAAATGAGGTAAAGACAATGTTGCAATAACCTAGGCAAAAAGTAACGGTGGCTTAAAGTAACACAAAGAAGAGGAGAGATAGAGGTAAGGGGATAAATTTGAAATATATTAAGAACATAGACTATGGTTTGCTGACTAGGCGGGAAGCTGGTTTAGATGCCCACCAAAATAGTGTCGGTGGAGGAAGTATCTCAATGAGGTCTGATAAAGTAATGCTCTTGTTGGACATTTTGAGCCTGAGGGTTCTTCAGCACATTCAGGTGATGTTTACCTATCAAGCATCTGGAAATATGAGAATGAAGCTTATGGATATTTGAGTAGAAGAGATAAACTTAGAAGTCATCAATATATAAGGTATGCAAAATAAAACAGTATAAACAGATGAGATCACTATGAGACAGTGGATAAAACCTGAAGAACAGAAGATACTGCCATAAGGGAAAACAAATTTCAATGGGTAGACAGAAGGAAAAAAAAAAAAGAGTTAACAACAACAACAAAGCTAGAAAGTAACGAGGAAACAGAGATATTTGCACAGAAAAGATGAGAAGATATCTGGTATGTATATAACCCAAAGTGAGAGATTTTAAGAATGGAAAACCTTGTGTATATTTGCATCGAATTACACTTGTCTATGAAACATTATCTATTTGCATACCAAGCACTTTCCAAAATTCAAAATGTTTAAATTGTACCTGTATATTCCACTGAAGGGAAGTAGCATTCAGATGGGCTTTCAGAAAGATGAAGTACAAATTTTTCAAGTAATTCTACTAAAGCTGTAATAAACAAGAGAATAATTAGGATATTAAAGGTCAAGAATCATACATGATACTGTATCTTTAAATCACAGACCAGTAGGTAAAAGTCATTAGAACTTCTTCACAATTATGCTCTTGAGGGGAGCCAATTCAAAACATATCATTTTAATATTCACAACAATCTTTCCAATGTAAATTAAATTTTAAATAGCTTCACTGCAAACCTATTCAATGTGAAACTGGAAAAGGACCATCTGTTATCTTTAGATCCTCTAAGGATTACTTCAGAATTTTCTAAATGATTTCAATTCAGAAAAAAATTATCACAAATTAGGCTACAATATCTTACCATCATTATTCATACCTGCAGAAAAAACATCACATGAACTTCAAGACCAGAATCAATGCATAGCTCACATCCCTTTCAAAAGCACATTTTATATGTTTTATATACTTGACAACAGACGTTATCTGTTCAGGGTAAACAGATCAAAGGTAAGATAGGCAGGAGCTGTAAAGAGGGAGGGATGAATAGGCAGAGCAGAGAATTTCTAGGGCAGTGAAACTCTTTTGTAAGACACTACAGTGGTGGATACATGTCATCATTATGACATCTGTCAAAATTCATAGAATGTGAAACATCAAGAGTGAACCCTAATGTAAACTATGGACTCTTGATGATAATGACATGTCAATGTAGTTTCATCAGTTGTGACAAGTATACCACTCTGGTATGAGATGTTGTTAGTTGGGGAGGTTTTAAATGTGTAAGGAGAGAATATGCGAGAACTTTCTGTATTTCCTGCTCAATTTTGCTGTGAATCTAAAATTGCTCTAAAAGTTTATTAATTCAAAGAAAAGTTGAAAAAAAAGATGCCTGTCAATGTAACAGTATATAAATATTTGCATATATTACCGCCAAAATGGATATAACCAAGTGAATTATAATGAATATGCAATTTAGAATTATTTTTGCTGGAAATAAATGTATCTGAAGAGTAATTGATATGCTTGTAATTAGGGCAAGTAAGTTCTAGTCACTTTTAAAACTTGTGCCCTGGTTATATTCAGGATATTGACTGTGACACATGTTAACTGAATGTACCCTTTATCACATCTAAGAGCATTTTAAGATATAATTCATGAGGAAAAGTTAGTGTTCAACATGCCAGAAATGTAAAGTCAAAGAGGGATAACATATGCTTTCCAACAACTACAGGTCTAACAAGCTACATCTCATGATACAGCTTAAGCAACATCTCTAGATAAAAATGAATTTTTTTTTTAAATTTGTGGAACTCTATTCATATTGATTTCAAGTTGAAATATTTAAATATTTAAACATGAAAATGCAATAGTTAAGGATCAGAAAGAACACTAGTATTGTAGATTATTTATAGATTGGTTCTATCTTCACACACATAAGCCCAAATACTCCCACTTTTGGAGAAATCTTTCAAGTGGTTTCTTTTCTATGAACCTATATGTAAATAATAGCCTTTCAGTGAGAGCTTTCAACTTCTATGTGTTCGTTTATAAGTCACAAAATGCTGTCTCTTAAGATTATAATTTTTCAGAAATCAGGTGAAGAGAAGTGTGTGACTGCTGGCATGAGGAAAGCAGTGAACAGGATCAGGTTCAGCCATCAGACAGTTAGAAATATGTCAGAGAAGAGAAAACACACATCTGTGAAGGCGCTAAAACAATAAAACATTTGAAACTTGAGTCACCAGGCTAACTTCAGACTTTACAAAGCATACTACTGATTCTGAAATATGAAATTATGCTATTAGATCATAATATATTGGAGGCTTATAAAGTAATTTATGCATCCTATATAAAGATGACATCACTGAATCAACCAGAGAAAGTTCATAATTTCTATTGATTCCAATATATTTGTTTTGCCCAGCAATCCAAACAGCACTATGTATTTCCAAATATTTTGAGAGATAAACTACAGTCATGAAACAATGTTAAAAACCAATTCACATGTGGTAGTTGAACCCACAGTTACAATTTATTGGCACCATCTCTCTAACAATGACAACAACAAAACTGCATAATTACTAACATGGCTATCAGCACAACTCACTACCTGTCAGTTCACTAGAAATTCCATTATCTGAGACTCCAGGAAATTAATTCACATAAAACATTTCTTAACTTTTAAGAGTACATTAACTCCAGGATATTGCTATCTAGAAAGTAAACTGTTGAATATTGTTTTAGGTGGATTTTTATTTTGAATGACAGACTTGGAATCTCTATAAAGGATTTTAAATTAGAAACCATCTCCTTTTAATTATACTCAGTCCCTAGGGTTGGACTATGACATCAGTAGACTATAAAACCAAAGTTTATGGTATCTATATGATAAAAGAGGACCTGGGTTTTACTGCTGTGGAAAAACCAAAGGCAGATTGTTCAGGGATAAGTGTATTTTCCCTTGGGCATTGCCATCACAACAGCAGCAGGTTCCAAAAAATTCAGTGTTTGTAAATAGGCATGGTTTCTCCAGGATTCACTCTTTAATTCTTTTGTCTTTATCACTGCTGGCACATCCTCAGATCACAAGGAAATCACACTATGTGCTCAGTTTTTTCCTGATCATTATCCTGCATACAACCACCAGATGTTTGTTGCTTGAACACTTGATTATTCAGAACATACCACACCTTTCATGTGTGAAACAGATACATGAGTGGAGGGAAAGTAGAGTTTGTGGCCTCTTTACCACCGGGTGATGGTGAAAGTCCTGACTGTCTACTTAGGTCTCCCTGACACCACCTATCAGGGAGAGGCAGGGTGTCTCATCACTGTCAGGTGAGAAGAGAAGTGCAGGCTGCAACCCAAGTCTTGTTTGCAAGACTTCTACAGTGGTGTCTGGCTAGACTAAAGTGCTCACTTTCTACAAGTTTTGTCCTGGTAAGACTGCCCTTATCCTGGTCCTTTGGTTAGAAGGAGCAGGCTTTTATTGCCCAGTCCTCATTTTTTCCCTTGCATCCATTGATATTCTTCATCACTCAGCCTAGGATATATGAGGCAAAAACAAAACCCAAGAAATGTCATCTTTGTTCCTTGGATCCCAAGGTCCCTAGTCAGTTTGTCTTTTCAATCCAGAGTCACATATGAAACATAGGATTATGTCCACAAATCTCAGATGTACATAGTAGGAGAGAAAAGGGAAAGATCATCTACTCCATCTTTCAAAAGTAGATATCATCTCTTTTCTTTCCCATTATGAATATTTAGACCCCTTACAGGCTGGATGTAAGTTCTGCATCCAGTAATGCAGAATGCAGTAATGCAGAATCTGTAATGATAAATTAGACCACCACACACAATTTAAAACAAATCCTCAGCTAATTTCAAATCATGCTTTATTCTTATATTATTCACCATTAATACTGAATCTTAGAAAATTATCTGATGTATCAAGTACAGCTGCTTTACAGCCATAAGCAGATACAAGACAGGTCGATTTGAAGTCCATGTAAGTAAGTAAGCAGGTGAAGTTGCTCAGTCGTGTCCAACTCTTTGCAACCCCATGGACTGCAGCCTACCAGGCTCCTCCGTCCATGGAATTTTCCAAGAAACAGTACTGGAGTGGGTTGCCATTTCCTTCTCCAGGTGATCTTCCCAATCCAGGGGTTGAACCTTGGTCTCCCGCAATGCAGGCAGACGTTTTACCATCTGAGCCACCAGGGGTGCCCTAAAGTCCATGGATACATAGCAATTATGAGTATTCTTTGAGTATACCAGTACAGCTGAAGTTCAGGATTCAGAAGGTGATAGATTAGAAATTGTGCTGAATTCCTCTTCCCTTTGATTAATTGTCAAGAAGAGGGTCTAAAAAAAAGAGGAGCTTTGGTAACAGAATCACATGATGGGTAGAACCACTAGAATACCACTAAGGCTAGCCCAATAACGATATATGATGGTGCTCACAGCATAAAGTGAGTGGAAAAAAACCAGAATTGATGCTTTTGTCCCTTTAGGCGCCATCAGTGATCCTCCTTTCAGGTCTCAGGCTTCCATCACAGCACCTCTTATGTTTCCTTTGGTGCCTTAATATCTCTCTTTCTGCCTAGAGCAGTCTGTACTAAACCTGTATGTCTCTCATTTTTTTTAAGCTGATTTACTAGCACTTTGATATTATCAGATAACATAAATTATTAAAGATTTTTGTCTCCTTATTGTATATTGGAAATCATAACTGGCTAGGAAAAAGGAAAGTGTTATAGGAATCAGATCCAGAGATAAATGAGCAGACTTTAAAATTACTTTGTGTAAGTACATTTATTGACAGGGAAATTCTATACAATATGGTATTGAGTGAACTGACAAAAGAAAATAGCATGCTAGGTATTAACTCTTTGGGGCTAAGAATAATTTAGTGATAATCTTATCCTGCAGAGATTATAAGGCAAATTTCAGTCTCTTCATTTTGTTTATACTTTCTAATCTTCCTAGAATGATCATATATTTCACACAATAACTTAGTTGCTAAAAGGTTAATACTAGAATCAAAGTAGTAACAGATGAAAGGGATGAGAAAGAACAGATTTTAAAAATTTAAGAATAAACTCTATAAGACATGGTAACCAAATACATGAAAGTCAGAAGATGAAAGAAAGAGATAAGTCAAGAAGAAATAGGTTGTTCCCTTCAATTACTGTACTAGGTACAGGCTAGTGACTACAGGCAGAAAAAATGCAAGAAGAACATATTTTAATACTTTCCATGGCATCTCATACAGATAAAATCTAAATGGCAGGACAAAATGACAATACTCGATCAAATGCTCAGAGGAAAATTTTTTAAAAAGTATATCAGTTCAGTTCATATCAGTTGCTCAGTTGTGTCCGACTCTTTGTGACCCCATGAGTCACAGCACGCCAGGCCTCCCTGTCCATCACCAACTCCCGAAGTTCACTCAAACTCACGTCCATTGAGTCGGTGATACCATCCAGCCATCTCATCCTCTGTCGTCCCCTTCTCCTCCCGCCCCCAATCCCTCCCAGCATCAGAGTCTTTTCCAATGAGTCAACTCTTTGCATGCAGTGGCCAAAGCACAGGAGTTTCAGCTTCAGCATCATTCCTTCCAAAGAACACCCAGGGCTGATCTCCTTTAGAATGGACAGGTTGGATCTCCCTGCGGTCCAAGGGACTCTCAAGAGTCTTCTCCAACACCACAGTTCAAAAGCATCAATTCTTCAGCGCTCAGCTTTTTTCACAATCCAACTCTCACATCCATACATGACCACTGGGAAAACCATAGCCTTGACTAGATGAACCTTTGTTGGCAAAGTAATGTCTCTGCTTTTAAATATGCTATCTAGATTGATCATAACTTTCTTTCCAAGGGGTAAGCATCTTTTAATTTCATGGCTGCAATCACCATCTGCAGTGATTTTGGAGCCCCAAAAAATAAAGTCTGACACTATTTCCACTGTTTCCCATCTAGTTCCCATGAAGTGATGCGACCAGATGCCTTTCACTTTCATCAAGAGGCTTTTTAGTTCTTCACTTTCTGCCATAAGGGTGGGGTCATCTGCGTATCTGAGGTGATTGATATTTCTCCTGGAAATCTTGATTCCAGCTTGTGCTTCTTCCAGCCCAGTGTTTCTCATGATGTACTCTGCATAGAAGTTAAACAAGCAGGGTGAAAATATACAGCCTTGATGTACTCCTTTTCCTATTTGGAATCAGTATGTTGTTCCATGTCCAGTTCTAACTGTTGCTTCCTGACCTGCATACAGGTTTCTCAAGAAACAGGTCAGGTGGTCTGGTCTTCCCATCTCTTTCAGAATTTTCCACAGATTTCTCAGTTTCCCTCTCAGTCAGTCTCTCCCATCAGGAAGCTTCCATAAGTCTCTTATCCTTCTCCATCAGAGGGCAAACAAACTGAAAATCACAATCACAGAAAACTAACCAATCTGATCATATGGACCACAGCCCTGTTTAACTCAATGAAACTATGAGACATGCCATATAGGGCCACCCAAGATGGGCAGGTCATGGTGGAGAGTTTTGATGAAACATAGCCCACTGGAGAAGGGGATGGCAAACCACTTCAGTATTCTTGCCTTGAGAACCCCATGAACAGTATGAAAAGGCAAAAAGATAGGACACTGAAAATGTCCCCAGGTCGGTAGGTGCCCAATATGCTACTGGAGATCAGTGGAGAAATAACTCCAGAAAGAATGAAAAGACAGAATCAGAGCAACAACACCATCCAGCTGTGGATGTGACTGGTGATAGAAGTAAAGTCTGATGCTGTAAAGAGCAATATTGCATAGGAACCTCTAATGTTAAGGCATTCCAGGTAAACATGTTAACATTAACATGTTAATGTTAATCTAAGGCACATTTTTGCTCAAATTCTGCCCCCAGTGCTATTCTCCCCACTAAAAGGAACCAGAATCCCTTGAACTACATTTAGGAGCCAGAAACATGAGTCCAGATGACCTCATTGCTGCTATGCCAGGATTCTTTCAGAGAAAAACAGAAAAAAATAACACAAAATTTAAAGGACAAAGAGGGCATCTTAAACAAAAACTCTTAAAAGTCCAAGTACTGATAATTTAGGCATTTGAAGTATAGAGTTAGCCAAAATGTATTACAGTTACAAAGCATACCAGTTTCCAATATTGTCTATAAGACATATGTTATTTAGTGGCCAAGTCAAATTAAATGAATTCTACACTGTATGCGTGTGTGTGCTTCAGTCATCTTTGACTCTTTGCAACCCAATGGACTGCAGCTGGCCAGGCTCCTGTGTCCTGGGATTCTCCAGGCAAGAATACTGGAGTGGGTTGCCATCCTCTCCTCCAGGCAATCTCTCCAACCTAGGGATGGAACTCATCATTCGTATGTTTCCTACAATGGCAGGTGGGTTCTTCACCACTAGCGCCACCTAGGAACCCATATTATCAACACCGGAGAACAAAACCAGGAAGAATATACCTGAACATACTTAATTACATAATTATTAGGTCACAAAAGACTAGTGAGAAATAAGGATCAGAAGATAATGTGAAAAACAGAAACATTTTTATAGGGAAATTACTCCAGGAAGATATAAGAGTAGAAACAAATTAAACAAGCAACTGATGATGGAATCTGATGTTTAGAGTGAACAGAAAACAAGCAGCTAGTATAGTAAACTCAGCAGAAACTAGAAGTCAATCAGGCCTACAGGAACCTTCCTGACAAGAAGAAGAAAAAAAAGGAACTGTGGAATGATTTATATTTTAACAAAGAAAAAGAGGCAGTTAAAAAAAAAAAAAAAAAGAAAGAAAGAAAAGAAAAAGAGGCAGTCCATGAGTACATTTGAAATTTAGCCTAATGGAATAGAGTGTCTACCTATGTTCTCTCCTGAAGTTGAATGAAATAAACACATGAAAATGAATGAAATTTATAGAAGTTCAGGGAACATTTAATTAGTTCTATGTTAGGAAAAAGGTCTCAGAATAGCTGGCGGTGGGGTAGAAGGTACATACAGAACAAAAATAAGGTTACGAAAAAGAAAAAATGTGACTTACGTTTTAAAAAATTAACTTCAGCCTATGAGTCTTAGGTCATATAATGTATTGCTTCTCCCAATGACTCATTACAAGAAAGTACAGGAATGTCATGTGATTGTACATCTACATGGTCTCATTTATTCTTATAAGCTGAAAACCTGGAAAGAAAACTCTGGAAACAGCAGGAGCCCAAGCTGGAGAAAGCTGGAATATCTCTCTTCTGATAGCTGTCTAGACAACTTGGGTTTAAATCAGTTTGGAAAGACTACTGAATGTTTGCTCTCTCCTTCCTTATCATTACCTACAAAAGGAGAGTAGCTGCCCATAGTAGGGAGCAGGACAGGGAGTCAACAAGTAGGTTCTCATTAAGTTCTTGTTAAGTGAATTTCCTTTGCCTACCTCCTTTTGGATTCAGAGTATATAATTTATAGAGAATTTAAGACATTCATTTACTCATTATCATAATTATGAAAAATATTAATGGAGGTACATGGTATTTATTGTGCACTGCAGGGTTTTATATAGAGATTTTGGGGAGAAATTGCAGCATAAGTAATGATAATTCAAAAACCTTTGGTTCTTGATAACTGTAGATTGCTTATATTTAAAACCCAAACTGAATCAGATTATAGAGTCAGTCTGTACATGTGCATGAACATAAACAAATAAATAAGCATGCTTGCCTTACAAAAGCATGTATTTGTTTAGTGTTCTTCCCTTGAGCTTACCCCCCAAAATAGTTCAAGTTTTAGCTTAATAAAAGGAAAACTATGCTATGAGATTGGAGATATTAAAAATATTTTTCATCTTCTATCTCACCAGTATTATGCTCACCTGGGTTTATTTCATAAATGCTGACCTCCCATGTGCAAAACATTAGGTGTTAAAGAGAAAGTGCAGTTTACTACTACAAACTGATCCTGAGCATGGTTTCGGTGTCAGATTGTTTGGTTAACTTCTTGGATCTAAGACTGTACTGAGCTCATTACCTAAAATTTCCAGGCCTTTGTTTCCTTATCCATAAAATGCAGATTATCTTATAAAGTTGCTATGAAGAGTAACTGAATTTTGTGTAACCAAGTAGACCTTGCTGGGCAGAGAGGTTATGATCTATTTTCAAAAGTAGCTCAAAATCTAATGATGGACACAGTATCAGAGTAATGTATAACTGAGACCAAGACTTGTGGGAAGCGCCCCAAGATTCCAAACAGAACACGGCTTTAATGATAATGTTCTGCTCCTTTCTCCTGTTTCAGAGTTGTGAACAGTCTATCCCTGTAACAAAGAAACTCAGAAAACTACACCTTTCAGTTTAGTTGCTCAATCATATCTGACTCTGAAACCCTATGGACTGCAGCACGCCAGGCCTCCCTGTCCATCACCAACTCCCGGAGTCCACCCAAATCCATGTCCATCAAGTCGGTGATGCCATCCAACCATCTAATCCTCTGTTGTTCCCTTCTCCTCCTGCCCTCAATCTTTCCCAGCATCAGGGTCTTTTCAAATGAGTAAGCTCTTCTTATCAGGTGGCCGAAGTATTGGAGTTTCAGCTTCAGCATCAGTCCCTCCAATGAACACCCAGGACTGATCTCCTTTAGGATGGACTGGTTGGATCTCCTTGCAGTCCAAGGGACTCTCAAGAGTCTTCTCCAACACCACAGCTCAAAAGCATCAATTCTTCAGTGCTCAGCTTTCTTCACAGTTAAACTCTCACATCCATACCTGACCACAGGAAAAACCATAGCCTTGACTAGATGGATCTTTGTTGACAAAGTAATGTCTCTGCTTTTTAATATGCTGTCTAGGTTGATCATAACTTTCCTTCCAAGGAGCAAGCATCTTTTAATTTCATGGCTGCAGTCACCATCTGCAGTGATTTTGGAGCCCCCCAAAATAAAGTTGGTCACCGTTTCCATTGTTTCTCCATCTATTTGCCGTGAAGTGATGGGAGCAGATGCCATGACCTTAGTTTTCTGAATGTTGAGCTTTAAGCCAACTTTTTCACTCTCTTCTTTCACTTTCATCAAGAGGCTCTTTAGTTCTTCCTCACTTTCTGCCACAAGGGTGGTGTACTCTGCATAAAACGCTAAATAAGCAGGGTGACAATATACAGCCTTGACGTACTCCTTTTCCTATTTGGAACCAGTCTGTTGTTCCATGTCCAGTTCTAACTGTTGCTTCCCAACCTGCATATAGGTTTCTCAAGAGGCAGGTCAGGTGGTCTGGTATTCCCATCTCTTTCAGAATTTTCCACAGTTTATTGTGATCCACACAGTCAAAGGCTTTGGCATAGTCAATAAAGCAGAAATAGATGTTCTTCTGGAACTCTCTTGCTTTTTCCATGATCCAGCGGATGTTGGCAATTTGATCTCTGGTTCCTCTGCCTTTTCTAAAACCAGCTTGAACATCTGGAAGTTCGTGGTTCACATATTGCTGAAGCCTGGCTTGGAGAATTTTAAGCATTACTTTACTACTGTGTGAGATGAGTGCGATTATTCTCCAAAATTTTAGTGTAAAATGAGCAGTTCAACTCTTTTAGACCCTCCCAAAGACCGTAAAAATGGCTATTATATATACGTATATATGTTTATCTCTGGTTGCATAACAGGAAATACTTAAAATAGGTTTTGCAAATGCCAAAAGGTATAGAACAAAATGAGAAAACAGCAGCTTTAGTTACTGTGTTTAAATAATATACCAAGGTGCTGTTTTTTCATTTTGTTCTGTACCTTTTGGCATCTGCAAAACCTATTTTAAATATTTTCTGTTATGCAACCAGAGATAAACATATATATATATATGTTTCTAATAGCCATTTTTAAGGTCTTTGGGAGTGTCTAAAACAGTTGAACTGCTCATTTTACACTAAAATTTTGGAAAAAAATATTTGATTTTCTTGCCCTAAAAATATAATTTCTCCAACAAAATATAAACTAATTTTTATTTCCCATTTTTAATTTTACAGCAACTGATACAAACATAAGAACCATAAAGCATGACTGATAAATAGAACAATTATTTTTAAATTACAGCTCTCAAGAAATCTAGCTTATATTGACATTAAAACTTATTTCTTGGAGTATCTTTTTCAAGATAATGTTAATTAAAACAAGATGAGTTTATGAAACTGAGCACACATATAAATATCTGAGTATAAAACAATTTGCTTACTGGTCTAGAAAACATAGCTGTCCCACCTTCCTCCCCACCCCCTCCCCCCACACAGCCCAACAAATTTCCTTAGGAGTCACTAAATTTATTTGGCTAGATGTGGTAGAGTTTCAGAGTATGTCAAAACATTCAATAAAGTTCCAAAACAGCATAGTATAGTCAGGTGAAAGCTGGTGAAATCAAGCAAACTATTACCTAGGCAAGGTAGATTTAGCTTAACAAGACCTCTGAGACAGTATAAAAAAAAAAAATCTGCAGTTTCTCAAATTTTAATTTCTGCTCTCTAGGATCACAAATTTCCCAGAAGGCAATGAACTTCTGGAATTAATGTTATGTATTCTAGATATGCCAGTATTAATCTTCAGGAAACCACAGTTTTTGTTAATAAACTTTTCAAGCCAAAAAACCCCCACAAAAATTAAAAAAATACTCACCACTTCCACTGATTATATCAGGTTTGGCCTTCATTATTTTGCAGAATTGTCTTCGGCAGTTTTCTATCCATGCAGTTTGTTTATCAGACATTTTGAAGTGCAATAAAAGTTTGCCAAGATCATTGTCTAATAAGAAAGATGTCTTGTTATATTATTTTATCAAAACATGCTAGATACACTGAAAAACAAGTATTAATGTTAATAATGTAAACAGTTATAAGTTCCAGAAAAAGTATTTTATATGGGTTTCAAAAGGAAACAGACATTTTTCTGTAATTATATCTTACACCATCAAACTGCTATCACCATATTAATCAAAAACTCATAAAATGGACTGATTTATAACCATTACTCTTTCTTACACAAATATTATTCATTACTGAGTATTTGATTTAATATACAGTGAGGACCTTAAGATTTCACTACAGAGACTGATGTAAACATTATACTAATTCTTCATCTACATTCAGGTCCAGTTTTATTCATTTCTTTAAAGCAAAAAGAAAGCATAAACGTAGAAAATCTTTAGTCAGTTATTTATTTCCTCTTTTTGGTAAAAGAAAAGAAAAACTAGGCTGAAAATGAATCATGCTAAAAAAGCATGCATGCACGGGCTCAGCCCAACTCTTTGCAACCCTTCAGACTGCAGCCCACCAGGCTCCTCTGTCCATGGGATTCTCCAAGCAAGAATACTGGAACAAGTTGCCATTGCCTCCTCCAGGGGATCTTCCTGACCCAGGGATGGAACCAATGTCTCCTATGTCTCTTGCACTGGCAGGTGAGTTCTTTTACCACTGAGTTACCTGGTTAAGTCCCGGTAAAAGAGCACCTATTGCTAAAATATAATTTTTCTTCTTTCTTAGCAATTTTATGAATATGGTAATATTAACTTTATCTTTTCCTTTTATTCTCATGAGATTTTTCCATCTTCCATTTTAATTGTATTCCCATCAGATTTTGCATTAGAAAACATCTATAAATATATTGAAGATTTAGGTGTCATTTAGAAAGGATATACAAGTACATATACATATAAGCATATATACTATTTACCCACACATATATGTATGAGTAAAGGGGAGGAGGAAAAAAAAGTTTCTTTGTAGAAGAGCAGAGGGTGGGGGGATAGACAGTCACATGAACTCATACACTTTACCACTTTCCTTGAAGGAGATTTTGAGGAAAGAGGAACAAGACATTTCCACATATGAAGTCAAAGGCCTGATTGCTTCTGCCCAAAGACATGGTTTGGAACAAAATGAATTCCACCAAGAAAATATCAGTAGTCAACTTAATACTAAAGAGGATTTCAACCAACTCCTGGTCCTTTGAAATGAATACAATTATAATAAAGAAGTAAGTCCTTATTCTTAGGAATTAAAAAAAAATTAACCTTTTTACCATACCATACTATTTTATTTTTCCACCTAATTTTTGGAAAAATACATTCAATAAACATGTATGGAATTCCTATGTGGCTATAACACTCCAGACAGACAAGGTCACTGGCTCTCATGAAACTTATATGTGTGCGTAATTGTGCATAAACAGACAGGAATACAACTGAGTATAATCAAGATATATTAATACATATCATTCCAATGCTCTAAGCTGGTTTTATTTAGCCTAAAAAAGCAGCTACATATCCTCACTTAATCCTCATGGTTATCATATACAAAATTATATGACTGATTGTACAAATCATAATTTATGTAACTATTTCCACATTTGACAATTAGGTCACCAGAAAAGCCTTCTCATATCAAAACTACAGAAATATTCTTTTGTACTAACATAAATATACAAGGGGCTTCCCAGGTGGCACTGGTGGCAAACCCACCTGCAAATGCAGGAGACATAAAGAGACGTGGGTTTGATCCCTTGGTTGGGAAGACCTCCTGGAGAAGGAAATGGCAAACCACTCCAGTGTTCTTGCCTGGAGAATCCCATGGACAGAGGAGCTTGGTGGGCTACAGCACACGGGGTTGCAAAGAGTCGGACATGACTGAAGTAATTTAGCATGCATGCACATGAGTATACAAATGTATCAAATATATGCACACTCATAAATATACATATAAATCAGAAAGAACTGTTCTGTTGGAAGACTGCAGAATTCTGATACTTAGTAGTAATCTAACATATTCTCTTTAAATATCAAGAGCAAAATGATCCTATAATATTCCATAAATGGCCTCAATCAGAGGCAATAGCTAGAGAAAAATGAAACTGATTTAGTCAAAGAAGAAAATTATTATTTCTAATAAAAACTCAAAACCTTTAAACAAGAAATATCATAGCTGATAATTTTGTTGGAAATTATATTATTAACAGCAGAGTATTAACGTTAAATGCTTGATATTAATGTTAAATAACTTGATATGTTAGGTAAAAGACAACTGAACAGCATTAAATGGAATTTTTATAGTTTCCATTTAGAATATCTACATCATTTATTCCCTAAGAACAAACTATCTAGAACCTACTAAGAATCACTAATTATTTGTACCTCTTAATCCCCTTTACCTATTTAGCCCCACTCCATAAGTATAAAGTAAGATACAAGGATATAATTATAGCACAGAGAATGCAGTCAAGATCTTATATAAAAAACTTTATATGTCTCCAGGGGATCTTCCCGACCCAGGGATTGAACCTGGGTCTCAAGCATTGTAGACAGACGCTTTACCGTCTGAGCCACCAGGGAAGTCCTATGTGGAGTATAATCTATGAAAATATTGAAGTACTATGTTGTACACCTGAAACTGATATAATACTGTAAGAGTCAGTTATACTTCTATAAAAAATCACTAGTGGTACATGACTGAAAAGACAAAAGCAGTTTGTTTTTCATCTTTGTTTCCTTCTGTGTCAATTCTTTCTATCCATGTGTGACCCTGTCTTTTATAACCACCACCATCCCTTAAGGCAAAAATGCCCATAAAGTTCTTCTGTAAATTACTTGCTATTTAAAAATCCTGTTATCTTCTCTTCTTCCCTCCTGCTCACACCCTCTTTTTGCTCTCCTGTCTCTTTCCTTTCACATTTGCTATTCTATTTTGCTCTTGCATCTCCTTCCAAGGAAAAGAGCACAGCCACTAGACTGTAAACAGTCCTGAAGCAGTAAATGTGGTATGCATCTGAATCTACCAACTGGGAGAAAGGCTAAAAGTCCCAATTTAGTGCCTGGAAATTTGATTTGAGGCAATTAACAAATGCTGAGCTGGAGACAGAGTGCCTAGAAGACTCCTAGAGAGATAACTTTATATCCTCATAACCTCTGGTTATGGTTTCCCCCAGCTCTCAGTGGGAATGTGAGCTCTTCAATGTACATGTATCACAGCTAATAATATTTAGTGATTTGATATGTTTACTGAAAATTTGATTCTGTAATGTCAACAAGCTTGAGGAAAACAATTCCTTTATTCTCCCCCTCCAAATCTGGAACCAAATGAGAAGTAGACAGGAGGAGATAAATAGAGTTCAAAATATCAGTGCTAGTACCATAACAGTTAAATTAAGCACCTTAACTTGGATCTCCTGCCACATGGACTTAACAAATCTCTCCCCTGCAGTGAAAAAATATATTCAATCATAGACAGTGATGAGACAACCAAAGGTCTCTCCTGATTGCTCTTGTTAGGAAAGCTATGAGTATAATGCTAACTGAAAAAAAAATTGATTTAAACAAAAATTAACGAAAAGATAGGCTAACTTGGAAATACAGCCTTTAAGTAGTCTAATCCAAGATTTTTCACTCCTTCTCCAAGGTTCACCTAACAAACAATTTTCCTTACTAACTTAATGCATAATAAGTGAGGAAGTCCAGACAGAGGCCAGTAAATCTACTCTAGCAAAAGCCCTTGGGCATGGAGAATGAGGCAAGGAGAAATGGAATTACAGGAATGGTATCATAGGAACACAACAATTCTAAATCAGTGATTTGGGGAGTAGAACAAACCTGGATGATACATAAAATTTAATGTTTACCAAAATTTCTTTATCATCACATAAAAAATTTAAAAACCTTAGTTTTGCTTCTGGTCATGATGGAGAAACTGGAAATATACTTGCCTTCCTGCCATAAATAACTCAAGAAATGGTTAAAATATATCAAAACACTGTTTTCAGACACTGGTCAACAATAGGCAGCATAGGACTGTCATGTCTGAGAAAAGGAAAACTAACAAGGTACCTTTACAACTGGGCTTTGTTTTTTTCTAGAATTACTTTCAACATCATTATGTAGGAAGTGGGGCACTGAGTTAAAGAGACAAAAGTCAAACTGCAGAGAGACTGAGGAGACTAAAATTTGTGGAAGAGGAAGAACAAAGAACTCCAGAAATCTGTGCAAGATTTTGTCAAGGTGGTTGCAAAGAATTGGCTGTGCAGATGAAGAGTGAAGCTCCACAAGACTGGACAGAGAACATGAACAATTCTCAGAGTATAAAGTGAGGAGATATCCAAGTTACAGAAAGACTATGAAGAGTCCTCCTCATAGTTCCACAGACCAAAAATGTCAAACCTTCGTAAAAGAGTTAAATTAGCCTTAAAGTAAAGACACGGGGCTTCCCAGGTGTTGCACTGGTAAAGAATCTGTTTGCCAATGCAGGAGAGGTGGGTTCAATCCTTGGGCTGGGAAGATCCCCCAGAGTAGGAAATGGCAACCCACTCCAGTATTCTTGCCTGGAGAATTCCATGAGCAGAAAAGCCTGGTGGGCTACAGTCCATGGGGTCACACATAGTCAGATACGACTGAGTGACTAAGCACACACACACACAAAGGCAACTTTACACTCACCCTAATAAAAAAAATGAAAGCCCCGAATGAACAAACCGATTTCACAAGTAACTTGACTGCAAGGCCCAAAATGTCCATTACTCTTTAAAGAAAACAAAATCTAGCACTTAACTATGTAAAATTAATAATGCTGAATATTCAACTAAAAATTACTAACCAGTAGTTGAATCAATTAATATAAAGACACAGAAAGGACCTTGGTGATACAATTACCAGGTAAAATTTTAATGCAGTTGTTTTTAAGAATTTTAAGAAAATATAAACAAAAAGTGATATTAAATCAAACTGTAGTTAATCTATACTGGAATCCTCCTGAGTAAAATGGTACACACAAATGGTACATATAACAAATTAGATGAATCTTGAACTCATTATGCTTAAAGAAATCAAGCACAAATAAAGTATCTTATGTGAGTCTATCTATATGAAGTGCTAGAATGCAAAAGCAAATCTACAGCTATAGTTCTCAAATGGACTAAGTTTTGCTCGCTATATTTCACTAATGTCTACAGACATTCCTGGCTGGGAGGGGTGGGTGCAAATAGAGACTTCTATGGGTACCTAGTGAACAGAGATCATGAAAGCTGCTAAAAAAAAAAAAATCGTACAATGCACAGGACAGTTCTCTTTGGCAATAAGCACTTTTTACCCAACCCACTTACTACTTGCTACTACTGAGGAAAATAGGAAACATCAAGTTTCATGTTTATAAAATTCAATTACAACTGATAATAGTTCATATCTAAATCCTGAAATTCTTTGTTATGGTAACTACTATAATCTTTTCATACTTGATGATATTGTATAATTGGTTTTTCAAAAGATTACTATATAGAAGGAGAGATTATACTTATTATCACAGATAATGTAAAAATAAAGAACCTCCATTTCAAGGACAAGAAAAATGTAAGCTCAATATAAAGGCAAAGAAAATCTATGCAAAAAACTTTTAATACTTCTTTCTGAATGCCCATTTTATACAGAATATCATAAACAGCTGCTATAAAAGAAACAAAAGAAATGGAAGATTTAATAAATTAACTTGCAACAGATTTCTAGGCTTAATTTGGAAAGTCACCCATCTATTAGACTGAATCTTATTCGTGAAACATTTGCTTCCAATTTGTGTTTCTGCTTTTCTTCTTCCATGTAGATTAATACAGTTATGCCACTTTATTCTTAATATTTACAGTATTTAAGCAAAGACTCTGGAGTAGTCTCCAAGAAGTAACTGAAAAGATGCTTTAATTCTCTATATTAGTTCTCCCTACATTTCTAAATGGGAGAGTATCTAAATTATAACAGTCTTTATTTGGTTTGAACTGTGAGTTCTTAAACATATGATATCTATATTTAATACAGATTACACTTTATGTTAGAATTATCATATCACTTTTCATTTTAATATGTGATAATTAAGCATGTACTATAGGAGGTATCAGTGAAGAGTTTTTTAAAAAATTAGCAATTAGTTCTTCCTTATCACTTGCACCTAAACTAGCAGGTGATTTATTTCTGCAAGTTGCCATTGATGTTTGTTTCAAACATGCAAGAAGTACATGAAGAGTTTTACCATTCAAAAGAAAGCACTTATTCTGATTTTTAAACTAAGTATCTCAACAACTACAGTTCAAGATTTATGACATTGGAAAGGAACCATAATCATATTTTCTTATTCTCTCAGTTAACAGAATGATGCCAAACAAAAGCCATTTACCTTTTATCTGCAGAAAATAAATTTTAATTCCAAGGGAAGAAACAATACAGAAAGAAAAAAAATGAGAAAGTGCCTAACTTGACACAAAACCCTAGAAAAATATTTGATTAAAAAGGAGAATTCATCACCAAAAATATTTATAGACTAACTATATGGGCAAGACATAATACAAAGGCTTTCAAAATCAGAACAAACAATACCTGTCATCACGCTGTATTATATTTTATGTAGTACATATTATTTTTCAAAGCACTTTTTTTTTCTCATGGGATTCTATCTTTGGTTGATTAGAGGAAGAGCAGTAATCCTAAATCTTACATAATTTATCAGACTAGGAATAAAAGCAATCCAACCTACTCATTTGTTAATTTGGCAATTTTCATTCTTTTATTAAAATGTAGTTGCTATTATAAGTCATCCCATTCTCCTTTTTCTCTTAGGCTCATTTTTACCTCAGAACATTCATAAGTTTACTTGCATCAGGAGTTACTAATATGTTCGAGGTTTTCAATGAATAGCCATTTGAATTTCTAAGACAAAATAAAAGCAATCACTGTCAGCGGCCTGGCCATCAATGATCTTGTGAATCAATGCTGTGCATCTGCTGGCACTGCTAGGGATAAGAGAAACATAAAGGCAATGACAAAACAACATACTTTCTACTTTGAAGATATCTGCCCCAACAAAGTAAATGTATTTCTGAGTGATTTCTTGATAAAGATGGAAATTCTACAGTAATAAGGTAGACAGGATATAGGCATGAATTAGATTGCTGTTTTTTATAATTCAGCCTGAATAAACTTTACAAAATAAAAAATAAAGTGAATGGAAGATGCTAGAAATGGAAGTAAGAAGAGCTTATTTCTCATTTTATTATGTTATGTCTTACCAGTGACCAGAGTGTGCTGGCCAACTCAAGGCATTTTTATTTCTCAGTATGGAAGTACTGAATTTCCCTTCCTCCTAAAAGAAAGAAGTCCCCATCCTGAACACACCAAAATGGAACACTGAGGAGCACACTCACTGATTAGTGATGCAATTAATAACTCCTGGGAAACCTGTTTTAGCTTCAGCTCAGTTCAGTTGCTCAGTTGTGTCTGACTCTTTGTGATCCCATGAATCACAGCACGCCAGGCCTCCCTGTCCATCACCAACTCCCGGAGTTCACTCAAACTCATGTGCATCGAGTCGGTGATGCCATCCAGCCATCTCATCCTTTGTCGTTCCCTTCTCTTCCTGCCCTCAATCCCTCCCAGAATCAGAGTCTTTTCCATTGAGTCAACTCTTTGCATGAGGTGACCAAAGTACTGGAGTTTCAGCCTCAGCATCAGTCCTTCCAAAGAACACCCAAGACTGGTCTACTTTAGGATGGACTGGTTGGATCTCCTTGCAGTCCAAGGGACTCTCAAGAGTCTTCTCCAACACCACAGTTCAAAAGCATCAATTCTTCAGTGCTCAGCTTTCTTCACAGTCCAACTCTCACATCCATACATGACCACTGGAAAAACCATAGCCTTGACTAGATGGACCTTTGTTGACAAAGTAATGTCTCTGCTTTTGAATATACTATCTAGGTTGGTGTAACTTTCCTTCCAAGGAGTAAGGGTCTTTTAATTTCATGGCTGCAATCACCATTTCCAGTGATTTTGGAGCCCCCCAAAATAAAGTCTGACACTGGTTCCACTGTTTCCCCATCTATTTCCCATGAAGTGATGGGACCAGATGCCATGATCTTTGTTTTCTGAATGTTGAGCTTTAAGCCAACTTTTTCACTCTCCTCTTTCACTTTCATCAAGAGGCTTTTTAGTTCCTCTTCACTTTCTGCCATAAGGGTGGTGTCATCTGCATATCTGAGGTGATTGATATTTCTCCCGGCAATCTTGATTCCAGCTTGTGCTTCTTCCAGTCCAGCGTTTCTCATGATGTACTCTGCATAGAAGTTAAATAAGCAGGGTGACAATATACAGCCTTGACATACTCCTTTCCCTATTTGGAACCAGTCTGTTGTTCCATGTCCAGTTCTAACTGTTGCTTCCTGGCCTGCATACACATTTCTCAAGAGGCAGGTCAGGTGGTCTGGTCTTCCCATCTCTTTCAGAATTTTCCACAGTTGATTGTGATCCGCACAGTCAAAGGCTTTGGCATAGTCAATAAAGCAGAAATAGATGTTTTTCTAGAATTCTCTTGCTTTTTCGATGATCCAATGGATGATGGCAATTTGATTTCTGGTTCTTCTGCCTTTTCTAAAACCAGCTTGAACATCTTGAAGTTCACGGTTCATGTATTGCTGAAGCCTAGCTTGAAGAATTTTGAGCATTATTTTACTAGCATGTGAGATGAGTGCAATTGTGCGCTTGTTTGAGCATTCTCTGGCATTGCCTTTCTATGGGATTGGAATGAAAACTGACCTTTTCCTTGGGTGTCTCAGTCTTTCTGTTTCATATAGGAAAGGAATTATGAGTTAATCTCTAGCAGTTCACTGACATGCTAACTGGCATTTGGTTTTAACCACTGCGCAACTCTTTCTCCAACTCTCCTTCCCTCTTTCTTATCTTCTATACAGGAACGATAAGTTACTGTACTAACACATTTCTTCCTACTTTTCTCAACTCTCAGATAACAGAGAGATGATATTTTGGAAGAAAAATTTTCATGTTAGTTGATTTATGATTATTGACATATGTGACATATATACATAAATAATACTTATCAGTTTTTCTAAAGGCTTTTACATTTTAATATGGTGACCTTAAAAATGTGTACAAAGAAAAGTAACTAAATCAAATGGTGCCTCAAGATTCTTATTTACAGATGAAAATAAATTGTCTAATAGCTAACACTGATGCCAAGGAACTAACAAGAGGCAATTTAACAGATGAGGAAATACTAACTGTAGCAAGGAGGATAAATCTAAAAGTTGAGAGAGAAATTAGGTGAATGTCAGCATGTGCACACAACTAAAGTGATTTTTTTCCACAACAATGAAATGATATCTCAGAATACTGCACTGCAAATGACTAAAACAACACCTATCAGAATCAGTGAATCATTACCTGCAAATTGAAAAAGCAAAATGTCAAGTATATGAACTCTTGCTTTTAAAACAGTTATTACTAGCTTAAACAGCTTAAATGCATAATTACTAGCTTAAATGCACAATTTATGTTCAACTTATTGAACAGTGTTTATCGAGGAACATTACTTTCAATTTAGTTTTGTATCTGCTAAAAATATGTCTGGCTCCATTATTCTCACAGAGGTTACAGGGACATCATCAGTATACTCCTTTAGGTACCATGGAAATTTGGATATGCTTCTGATTTCCTCTCCCATTTTCTGCTATTCTTCTATAAGTATAGGGTCAGTGAAATATCTGCAATATCAGAATGACATAGGTATGATTCATATTTGACTGAAAATGTATCTATGTAAAATCCCTTCCTGTGGTACCTCTTGGGCTATCCACTGACTGGCTAGATCATTCTGTCCTGCTTATCAGAATCACATTAATGTCAGGACCACCATTAGTAGTAAGTATTAAGTATTGCTGTAAAATTGAGAAAAATATCTTATTCAAACACTTGGGTTCTAGGCACTAACAGAAAGGTAACTAGAAGTTGCTGCCCGGTATGGTAGGAAAATATGAAATAAAATAAAGAGACCTGAAATTGTATTAAACTAAAATAGGACATGTGACAGAAATTGGGCCTTGTAGATTATAGGGAAGTCATTAGAGGGTTTCAGTTAGAGGAGTAAAAATAATTCAACCACATTTCAAGAGCATTACTCTTGCTGCTGCGTTAACAAACTGAACAGGTTACTAAAACAGTACAGTGAGAGAAGAGAGTGAGTAGTGGATGAGAGAAAAGTGGTTTTGTTTGAGGTATGGAGAATCAAGAGCATTTGCAACAGAAACGGCTCAGCCAGTAAAGAGTCTGCCTGCAATGTGGGAGACATGAGTTTGATCCTGGGTCAGGAAGATCCCCTGCAGAAGGAAATGACAACCCATTCCAGTATTCTTGGAAATATCCCATGGATATTTTGGAAATTCCCATGGATGGAGGATTTTGGATATTCCCATGGATGGAAATATCCCATGGATATTCTGGAAAATCCCATGGATAGAGGATCCTGGAGGGCTACATTCCCTGAGGTTGCAAAGAGTCAGACACGACTGAGCAATTTCACTCACTCACAGATGCAGGTTATGAAGAGAAAAAGAGTCAATAAAAAGTCTTCAACTTTACTGCCTAAAGAAATGGAAGCACAAAGTTGTCATTTCTTCCCTGGTGGCTCAGAGGGTAAAGAGTCTGCCTGCAGTGCGGAAGACCCAGATTTGATCCCTAGGTTGGGAAGATCCCCTGGAGAAGGAAATGGCAACCCACTCCAGTACTCTTGCCTGGAAAATCCCATGGACAGAGGAGCCTGGTAGGCTACAGTCCATGGGGTCGCAAGGAGTTGGACACAACTGAGCGACTTCACTTACTTACTTACTTACTTACTTACCAAAGGAACAGACTTTGAAAGAGTATCAGAAGTTTATCTCAGAGTCGTTAAATTTGATATATTTACTAACCACCCTAGCAAAGGTATCAAGTAAACAGATATGAGTACAGAGTCAACTAGAGACACAGGTTAAAGATATAAATTTGTGTATACTGGACAGTATTTTAGTCATAATACTAGATGAAATCCCCAAAAGAATACACTCACTCACAAAACAAGACAACTGAGAACTGAGGGATACTCCAAAGTTTAGAGTTTGGACAGACCTGAAAGATCTGACAAAGATGAAGAATTTGCCAGAAATTCAAGGGGGTAGGGGGAATAATCAGATAACGTACTTTCTGAAAGCCAAATAAGAAAATGTTTCAAAGAGCAGAGGCATCAAACATGTCAAGTGATAATGCTAAGTGTAACAGGATGAGTACTGAGATCTGACGCACTGATTTAACCCTGGTAGAATGGCAGAGGTGAAAGCCTGATTAGCTTTCAAGAGAATTCAAGAGAACATGGAAAGAGAATAACTACAACACTGCTGCTGCTGCTAAGTCACTTCAGTCATGTCTGACTCTGTGCGACCCCATAGATGGCATCCCACCAGGCGCCCCGTCCCTGGGATTCTCCAGGCAAGAATACTGGAGTGGGTTGCCATTGCCTTCTCCAACGCATGAAAGTGAAAAGTGAAAGTGAAGTCGCTCAGTCGTGTCTGACTCTTCGCGACCCCGTGGACTGCAGCCTACCAGGCTCCTCCATCCATGGGATTTTCCAGGCAAGAGTACTGGAGCGGGATACCACTGCAACTACAATACTAAGATTAGACAATTCCTTGAAGGAATTTTGCAGTGGGAGAACATAAATGGAATTGTAGAGAGAGGAAAGCAAGTTCAAAAGAAGATATTTTAAATATGGAAAAACTAATAGCATGCTGGTTGGCTTATGGAAAAGCTACAGTGGAGAGCTCTACCAAGCTCCCATCCCCTAACCCCATAATCCCATGAAAAAGCAATAAGGAAAAAGGGAGAACTGTTAGAAGCAATATCTTTGCTGAGAAAGAGGATGGAATGCATTGCACAACTGAAGAACCTGGCCTGTGTAAGTAACATTTGCAGTTTCACTCATAGTAATGCAAAACCTAAACTGGTACAGATGTAGCTGAGTCAGCCAGTATGTATCAGGAGTATATGGAAGCTGATAGCTCCTATTTCCTCAGTTTGGGGGGAAAAAAAAAGGAAAACAGTTATCTGATAGAAAAGATAGGGAAGAGGTGAGGAAGGGTCAATTAACGAGAAGATTTGAAAATAAGTCATCTAGGAGAGTACACTGAACTGGGGACACACCGTGCGGCTGCCTGGAAGCACTACGGGCTCACTAGAGGTTAATAACCATTCTGCAAGTGATCTTCTGGGCTAGAAAGAGAAGCTATTATTACTCCCTTTTCTAAATCACTTACAAGAGTAGAACAGGGAATAAAGTTATACTCCTCTGAGCTTCTCAGGGAACTATCAATTTAATCTTATCTTCTGATTTGTCTGCCTTGGTCTTTTTCAAATAAAGCATATTTTTTATCAAACTTATATCAAACAAATTATCTAATATGGCAGGCACAAAATAAGATTGATAACGAGTCAATCTGCTGTTCAAACGAAAAGATATATTTGTTTCCAAGTGAAACTTAGCAAAGATAGCAATGTTATTTCGAGACAAGGAAAAGGGTTGAAGGGTTGGGGCAGGGAGAATAGACCATGTCTTAACACCTCATCTTATCTCCAGGGCTCAGTGAAGTAACTGATAATCAGCACTCACAAAACATGCTGAATACAGGAATGAGTAGATGAATAAATGATGAAACCTGAAGAAAGAATGTCAGAATACTTAAGACTGGCTAAAAGACTGCAAGTAGCATAGAAAAACATAACAGTAAAGATTGGGTTCACTGAGAGATGCAAGTCAGTGTGAAGAGTCCAAAACGATATTCTTTCAAGGGTCTCTTCTTAAAAAATACTTAATCTTAACCCCACATCTCTGAATTAGGTCAAACAGAAAAACACACAGGCAAAATTATAGAAGACAATATTAAAAGCTTTTAAAATTCCCTTGTGTTCTCTTTCCCTAACCTCTAGATAAAGAGAAAAAAAAAATAGAATTTTTGCCTCTGTACAACTGTGAGGCACATAGTGTATATATTGAACACTGGATAGAAATAAAAATGTTTATCAGTTGATGGCCTCTATTAATTGAGGGAAAGGTAAATGGCTTTTTGAAAGAAGAAAAATGTCTTACTTGTCAATAATAACTGTGGAATCCAACCCAGTGAAATCAATTATGTTATTTTTTTTCCAATGCAAATTTGATGGTAATGCAAAGATCATGTTGATATCAAGAGTTAACTTCTCAAATTAATGGTTTAATATCTTCATATCTCATCTTAGAATTCACAAGTCTAAAAACTGCTTGATTTTTTAATTGCTCTTATGATAAGGTCTAAATACCTGAACTTGAGGTACCTAGGCCTTATGATTAAACTTGGCTTACCTGTCTAAGTCTTATCTCTGGTCACACTTGTCCTCACATATCATATCTCACACATCCTTGAACTACTTATACTTAATTCAATTTTCTCCTTTTAGTCTCACTGCTGGTTCCTGTCAAAAATGCTCTTTTAATACCCAGAAAATACCTACTTCATGTCTTACATTAAACTTAATGTTCTTTGGAAGAGCATCTGCTTTATGAACTATCCTAGCATGCTACATTTTCTACTTAGTTCCTATCACACTGTCAGTTCAGTTAGTTCAGTCACTCAGCCGTGTCCGACTCTGCGACCCCATGAATCGCAGCACGCCAGGCCTCCCTGTCCATCACCATCTCCCGGAGTTCACTCAAACCCATGTCCATCGAGTCAGTGATGCCATCCAGCCATCTCATCCTCTGTCGTCCCCTTCTCCTCCTGCCCCCAATCCTTCCCAGCATCAGAGTTTTCCCAATGAGTCAACTCTTTGCATGAGGTGGCCGAAGTACTGGAGCTTCAGCCTCAGCATCAGTCCTTCCAAAGAACACCCAGGATTGGTCTACTTTAGGATGGACTGGTTGGATCTCCTTGCAGTCCAAGGGACTCTCAAGAGTCTTCTCCAACACCACACTTCAAAAGCATCAATCCTTTGGCGCTCAGCTTTCTTCACAGTCCAACTCTCACATCCATACATGACTACTGGAAAAACCATAGCCTTGACTAGATGGACCTTTGTTGACAAAGTAATGTCTCTGCTTTTGAATATGCTATCTAGGTTGGTCACACTGTAATACTATACAATTGTCTAATTACTTGACTGTGTTCTCTAAAAGGTCATGAATAGCTGACATTTAAAATTTTTTTGTTTTACTACATTTATATAACATTTCTATTTCAAGTCTCGAGCACACAGGACTTACATGTGGCACAAGTATAAAAAAAAAATTAACCTGTTGAATAAAGTTTTGAGGAGGGCATGGCAACCCACTCCAGTATTCTTGCTTGGAGAATGTGCAGGGACAGAGAAGCCTGGTGGGCTACTTCTACATATCTAGAATTAATTCATCGAAAATCACTAATTCCCCTTTTAAAACAAACACAAAAGGTTCTGATAAGAATTATTCAGCATCATATAAACATTAGTTTAGTAAAGAATATGTGAAATAAGGAAAACTTACAAAGAAATAGACATAAATCTATCCACATGTACAAACTGAAAGAAAAACAGTGTTAACATCTTCAAATTACTTTATGTCTTTTTTTTCAAAGTATTAAAAAACAAGCACTAAAACATGGCACTTGATGACAAATACTTTACCTTGTTTTAGATCAGTACTTCTTGTAACACAGTCTGACAAATAGCAGTTTGGTAAAGGGTATGATGAAAACATTGGCCAAGGATATGGTTCATCACCCTAAAAAAGAAGCCAAACAGATGACTTTAGGAAGTAGTTTAATATCAAATTTTAAGACTTTTTGAAGTGACATTTAAATTGGCTCTTGTTTCGCAAATTCTAGAGTTGTAATGTAACTAACTTAAAGCTATCTTATAATTCAATATTCTAATGGATACTAACTAAAATGAAATACAGAAACATTAAATACTGAAGACAAATATGACAATTCTATAATCAGACTGCTCACAAAGCTACTTCTCTTGCACCGTAATCATTTCGACCTCACTATTCTTGGTGTGAAGAGTTAAAACAAGTGCACTTCATACAACAACAACAAAAAACCCTTCCAGAGAAAACCAAACTCTATGGATTCTGATGAAAAAAGAGGTACTCAATATTGCCAATGAAATTCAACAAAATTAGTCATGTGGCTCAGACGGTAAAGTGTCTGTCTACAATGCGGGAGACCTGGGTTCAATTCTTGGGTCGGGAAGATCTCCTGGAGAAGGAAATGGCAATCTACTCCAGTACTTTGCCTGGAAAATTCCATGGACAGAGGAGCCTGGTAGGCTACAGTCAATGGGGTCCCAAAGAGTCGGACACGACTGAGCGACTACACTTCACTTCACAAAACCAATACAGTATTGTAAAGTAAAATAAAGTAAAAATAAAAAATAAATATATATACATTAAAAAAAAATTAAGTATCATGAGGGAGAAAGATTTTAAAAGTGAAAAAAATTCAAAGACACATAAGGAAAATGACTAGTTTTTTATAAAATAATATCCTATTCTGCAACACAAACTACCACTTGTGACATCTTGTCATGAAAAATACTATATTCATTAGGAACTGTTTACTTGTATCCTAACTGTCATTTGAGTTGGCTACCTTGCTTTAAAATACATTTGAAAAACATTCTCCCCTCCATTTACTCCACTTACCTTCTCCAGTAACCTTGGAGGCAAAATTCTTTCCATTGGCCCACCAATAAGATTTATTCTAACAAGAACATGATTTCTCTCTACTGATAAGCTATCAATTATAAACTCCCTGAAAAATAAACATACCAATTGTTACTGCCTTAATTAAATATGATTTAATTTTAAGAGCATGTCAGTACAATGCATAAGGAAAAAAGCAATACAGTTTCTATAGAAAGGGGAGAGATAAATTCACCTTTATCTTACAGCTTTCCAACCTAAGGAGCAAAGAATTGGAGATATAATTGATATAATGAAAGGAATGTTATGAAGAATATTTTCTTGACAAATGCTATATGTCAAAAAGAAATGACATGAAGACAGGCATTACTTCCACAACAACTTTACCACATTTTTAGTCAATGTTCCCTTCAGTTCTAGTTGTTGTTACTCAGTTGCTAAGTCGTGTCTGACTTTTTGTGTCCCCACGGACTGTAGCACCCCAGGCTCCTCTGTCTTCCACTAAGTTCCAGAGTTTACTTAAATTCATGTCCATCAAGTCAGTGATGATATCTAACCATCTCATTCTCCACTGTTCCCTTCTCGTTTTGCCTTCAATCTTTCCTAGCATCAGGGTCCTTTCCAGTGAATCAGCTCTTCGCATCAGGTGGCCAAAATATTGGAGCTTCAGCTTCAGCATCAGTCTTTTCAATGAATTTTCAGGTTGATTTCCTTTAGGATTGACTGTTTTCATCTCCCTGCAGTCTGAGGGACTCTAGCACCACAGTTCAAAAGCATCAATTCTAAAGCATCAATTCTTTGGCAGTCAAACTTCTTTATGGTCCAACTCTCACATCTGTACATGACTGCAGAAAAAACTATAGCTTTGACTGTACAGATCTTTGCTAGCAAAGTGATGTTTTTGCTTTCTAATACACCACCTAGGATTGTCACAGCTTTCCTTCCAAGGAGCAAGTGTCTTTGAATTTCATGGCTGCAGTCATTGTTCACAGTGATTTTGGAGTCCAAGAAAAGAAAACCTATCATTGTTTTCACTTTTCCCCTTTCTTTTTGCGATGAACTGATGGGACAGGATGCCATGATCTTAGTTTTCTGAATGCTGAGTGTTACACCAGCTTTTTCATTCACCTCTTTCACCATCATCAAGAGGCTCTTTAGTTTCTCTTTGCTTTCTGCTGTAAGTTCTAGGCCAAGTATCCTATTTCAAATTCTAAATGTTGCATCCTCCACACTTCCTGCAGCTGTTAATGAAGTGAAGTGAAGTCGCTCAGTCGTGTCCGACTCTTTGTGACCCCATGGACTGTAGCCTACCAGGCTCCTCTGTCTATGGGATTTTCTAGGCAAGATTACTGGAGTGGGCTGTCATTTTCTTCTCCAGGGCATCTTCCCAACCTAGGGATCGAATCTGGGTCTCCTGCATTGCAGACAGGCGCTTTACCATCTGAGTCACTAGGGCAGCTGTTAATACTATCCTCTATATCAAAACTAGAGTATTCAGCAATATAGCCTGATCTATACTATTTTTCCAAGGCCTAGCTAGGGTGGAGCAACACTTTTTTTAAAATTACGGACACAAAAATAATGCCAGCTATTGAATGTGTATCCAGCATATGTCAAATAATTCAAGGTAATGTCAAGTATGACATTTTAGTAGAAAGAAGTTTTGAAGATATTACCATAACATTGTTTCATAATAATCAGAATTTATGACTGTGAACTAACATAATTAAGAAACGGAAGTAAAAATTGCCTCTATAAGAGACACAAAAATCAGACATTTTGTTTAGTGGGTCATCTTTCTCATGTAGTCTGAATTTAAAGGTGACACAACTTAATAAAGTCAGTATTTAACTAAAACATAAAAAACTAAACAGAAACTTAGAAAGTAGTACTCTGAAAGCCATTCCAAAAATGTCATTCACAATCTTTTTAACTGACATTTATGCTTTAATTGCTTTTTACTCTTATTTAAATCCACTGAATTCAAATAATGGAAAACATGAAATAAACTGTACCAAAATTACTGTCTTAACAGAATATCTGTAAAGAAAGCTATTATTCTGTCTTAGTAATTTTTTTTTTTTACCTGTGACTTTCAGAGGTTTCTAGGGTATTTTCTTCTTGAGCATTTAGTAATATTTCAGATACTTGATACTGAGCCTCCAATAGAAGAAGAGTGTCTAGATCACAGCATACCACACTTAACAACCTATATAAAAAGGAACAATAAAAATAGATATTCTAAAATACATCCTAAAAGTTTAGAGAGTCTCTAGGTGTCTCAAACACCTATACATGGAAACACAAATTTTGTAAGTAAAATTAGGCAGTTATTTCATATATATTTTAAATAACTGACTTCAAAAGATTTTCTTATTGAAATACTATTTAAGGACCAAGGGTAATTTCTAATCTATGTTAAAAATTGATTTAAATCTAGGAATCTTCTCAACTAATAATTTAAAAATTAAGGGGTCTTCCCTGGTGGCTCAGCAGTAAAGAATTCACCCTGCCAATGAGAAAGACATGACTCAATTCCTAACCTGGGAAGATTTCACATGCCGTGGAGCAACTAAGCCCATACTCCACAACTACAGAGCTTGTGGGCTACAACTACTGAAGCCCACTCCCTCTAGAGCCCATGCTCCACAGCAAGAGACGCCACCACAAGGAGAAGCCCATGCACGGCAACTAGAGGGCACCCTCACTTGCTGCGACTAGAGAGAAGCCCAAGCAGCAACCAAGACCAGCACAGCCATAAATAAATAAATAAAACTATTAAAAAAGACAGCGCTCTTAAAAAAAATAGGGAACATTAGCAAACCTGTAAAAACTACAGATTGCCATCACTTTACACCAAATTAAATATAGAAGGGATGACAGGATTTTTTCGCTATCAATACAGGAAATGTTCACCAGGTGAAATGTCAATGGCTAACTTCATAACGGTCAGATAGAGCTGAAAACACCTAAACACACTGATCTATCTTAACATCACTGAACACAGAAATCACATGGCCCCTATTGTGATGCAAGAGGATGTACAGTGCACCGTCTATGAAATATTCTTGCCAAGAAAGCTGAACCTGAAACTAACCAATCCAAGATATCTCATTATCAGTTTACAGGAAATATAAGGCTCAGAGAAATATGGTAAAAAGACACCCAAGGGAGAAAGAGTCAACCCAAAGCTAGAATTTGGAGACTTCTGCATATTATGTATTTCTTCAGGAAAAAAAGAAAAGAAAAAAGAAGGTTCACTTAAAAAAGAGGGGGTAAAGGAAGTTATAAATTAAAAAGAAAAATAAAAGAAATCTGAAGATTCTGTCTTGACTCACGATTCAACCAAAAACTGTGAAAGTATATTTTTGAGTAACACAGGAATCATCTCCAAGGTATGTTAAGTAAAAAAGCAGAGGCACAAAATGTGTACAGTGATAGCATTTGAACAAAAATTGAGAAACATTTAATATACATGTAAATACATATTTGTTTTTACATAGAATTTCTCTCCAAGAACAGAATGAAACTGGCAATAACTGTTAGATGGGGCGGGGGTGTAATCTGACAGACTAAGGGAAAATATTTCTCACAGTCCATCTTTTATAGTTTTTCAATTTTGGTGTAATCACATGCTTTACCTATTCGACAGCATCTGCAGAAAAATATCTGATGGACGCATTTAAGAACAATTCAATATCACTCCCCAGAACTTAGTGAAAATGACCAAATGCATATAAAACTAAAAGAAAATCTACTATCATCAATTTAGATAATGTTTCATATTTAGTTTATAAAAAAATATTTGTGCTAGATAAAACAAACAAAAAAACTACTTAGACTTCTAGTTTAAAGATCGTAGTATAAATTGGTATTTCTCTTCTCTAAGTCTAAAAATAACCTCAAGAATTGAGAAGGAAAGAAAAGATTATAAAAATATTTAGCTACAAAATGAGCTGAAGGACAGTCAAGGGCACTCAAACTTGGGCAAAGATGACTATGGGAGGAAAGAAACTAAGAAAGGACATCATGGCTGCCAATGAAAAATAAAAAGGTTAATTTCCCCCCCAAATTCATAAAAACATTAAAAAAAATGAGTATACTCAGATGAAAAACCTAATCCTCTGTTTGCAACAATGGAAACAGAATTCATGAGACAGAAGCAGGAAAATCTCTGGTCCTTTTATGGTTCCTATAATAAACAAACAGGTAGAAGGTGGAGTCACAGACAAATCAATTATTAGTTACTGGTTATAGGTTATAGAGACAATTATTAATAGTTAAAACTGACTACCCTCCATATTGAGATTAGCAGGGACATACACATACACAAATCCCAAAACTGAGGCCCAAAAGAAGGGTTCAACTAATTGGGAATATGACCGTAATTTCTCTTCAACATAAGCTTCCAATAATAGCTGATGAAAAAACTCACATCCCTCCAAAAAGAAATACCACAGGATGCATCCAAAGGTGCTCCAAGAAAAAGGACGAAATAACAGGATGAGCAGATGGCAAACACAAACACACATATACATATACACACAGAGAGCTGTCATTACAACTTGAAAACTATGACCAAATAATTGTCTGTAATTTTTAAGTTATATAAAATGTATCAGATCAACAGGCTGTATAACTTACAGAATATTATACATCAATTATCTCTTTATTTAAAACGTTTAATGTAAAGCAATAGTGTCCAACAAGTTCTTTGCACAAAGTAGAGCTGTATAAACACAGGGAAGAAGCAGCAAAACAACCAGAAAAAATAAAACATGAACTGGCCGAGCTAAGGAAAGAAGCAGAAGAAATGAAAGTGCCGTAGGAATTAAAGCACAACTACAAACAGCAAAAAAGGACAGATGCTGCTAAAAGCAGAACAGGTGCTATAGGGAACAGAGAAGTACGAAAAATATAATGAAAACAGAGAGTTTAAATTATTGTTTGAAGAGAAAACCGAAATAACCAAACAGGACACACCTTTAGAGACACTAGTCAAATTCTTTCCAAGAAAAAAATCACCACAACTCTAAGTATATAAAGTGACAGCATGTCCATAGGTAAACTGAAATCAGAAGAGTCAACACTGAGACAGAGCCCAGTAAAGCTATTACATTTAGAGAAAGACCATTGGGGTATCCAGGAAGAGTCACTAAGAGAGGTGGGGCTGGGGGCAGGGAATCAAGCTGTTCTCAGACATAGCCATAGCAACATTCAACACCAGCAGGACCACAAAACCACACTGGGAGGAGGTCTAAAATCAGATATTAACACACATTATAAAACTGTGATCATTTTTAACCTGTAGTAATGACATGAATAAACAAAAGAAAATACAAACAGATGCAAATATATAGAGGAATTTAAAATATGTCAGGGGCAGATAGAATTTCCTGATAGACTGAATATTTGGAACAAAAATAAGAAAAATACTAAGGATAACTCTAGATGTTTTGTTAGAAAAATAAGAATCAAGTTGAGGGAAACTAAGTAATAAGGCTTAAAGATTTAGGGTGCATCTAGTAACCTTTCTACTTTCTTCAGGCTATTAAATCAGTGAACTGGTAGTGAAAACAACCTCAGCATGCTCTAGTTTATGATTTAAAAGGAGGAGTCCATAGAATCTAGATGAACAATAAGATGATCCAAGGTGAGTTAGGGTATCTGTGAAAGCAAATGCATGTCCGGACTGAATTCTCATTAGAGAATGAGTAAATAGAAACTTTCAGAGAAGGAAACGGCAACCCACTCCAGTGTTCTTGCCTGGAGAATCCCAGGGACAGGGGAGCCTGGTGGGCTGCCGTCTATGGGGTCGCACAGAGTCAGACATGACTGAAGCGACTTAGCAGCAGCAGCAGCAGCAACAAATAGAAATTTTCTCAAATGAGGTAAGACTTTTAAAATCTTACTTTTAAAATCAAATACTCGGAATAATGGAGAGTTTCACAAATTTCATCCAGCAATAAATTAAAAGAACAGCATACTGTGATCAAATACAGTTCATTCCAGGAAGAAAAGGCTAGCTTAATGTTAAAACATCTCCTGAGGTAATTCATGGCATCCATATGCAATAGAAAATAATCAAATAATCATCTGACCAGATGCCTAAAAGCTCCTTGATTTAAGATTCAACATTCACAGTCTACTCCATATTTTCAAAAAAATGTTAATTAAATTTAAAAAAAGGTTATTTCTTTAAGGAGACAAATTCATTTCAATGCAAGAGCTGAAAGTATAAAGGGGAAAAGCATTCCCACTGAGGTAAGGAGAAAAGCAAAACTGTCCATTATTTAGCATTGTTTTAGAAGTTTAAGCCAATGCAAAAAAGATGAGAAAAAGAATGTTACCTGAAAAGAAATAATGCTGTTCATTATCAGAAGATGATAAAACTGTTTATTTGGAGACTACTCATCCCCATGATATAAAATTCAGTTTACTTAATTTTAAGAAATACTGGCTAAATACCTACTAAGTGCCTACTACTGCTTTAAGTGCTGAAGATACCTTAACAAACACAAATAGACAAAAATCCCAGTCCTTACGGAATGCCAAAATACTAGCAGAGGGAACAAGGAACAAAATGCAAACTTAAAACACAGCACAGATACAACTAAAGCAGGGAAATGAGTAAGGAGTCATAACAAGAGAACAGCAGGGATGGATCACTGTACTCAATTTAAAATAAGGTAGTTAGGACAAGGTGACACTGGGTAAAGACCTAAAAGAAAGAAAGAAACAACCCATGGAGCTATCTGAGGAAAAACTGCTCTAAGACAGCAAATAGCTTGAGCTAGCGACTAAAGGTGAGAGCACACCTGCCTGTTTGAAGAACAGAAAAGGAGTCAGTGTGGCGCTAGAGGTAAAGAATCTGCCTGCTAAAGCAGGAGATGCACCAGACGCGAGTTCAACCCCTGGGTTGCGAAGATCCCCTGGAGTAGGAAGTGGCTCCCCACTCCAGGGGTTCTTTCCTGGAAAATTCCATGGGCAGAGGAGCCTGGCCGGCTATAGCCCATGGGCCACAAAGAGTGGGAAATGACTGAGCAACTGAGCACAAGGAAGCCAATGTACCTGAAGTGGAAAAAGCAAAGGAGAAGTATTCGGAGATGGGGTTAGAGTAAAATTAGGGGTCAAGATCATACAGGACTCTCAGGTCACTGCAGGAAGTCTGTACCTTACTTTGGTGACACATAAATTCCACTGAAGTCTTGCCTTATCCTGATAATATGAGGAACTTGGTAAGTACAGAACTGAGACTACTTGATTTGCATTTTACTGGGATCACTCTGACTGCTGCGTACAGAACAGGCCAAAATTAGGCAGGGACACAAGCAGAGGTACCACTGTAGAAAAAGATATAGTGATAATTTAGACAAGGCACTAGCTTAAAACAGGGTATTGTCACAGAGGATCTATTTATTAGAAAAAAAGTGGCTCTGTGGCAGGTAGACATTTAGGGTAGTCCTCATGATCTCACCCTCCTGGTACCTATGTCTTTGTGTGATTTTCTTTTCTGAAATGTATGTAGGATCTGTGTCTCGCTTCTAGTCAGAATAGTTAAAGGTGATTGGACAGATGGAATTACCTGAACGTGATTACAGAAGACTATGTCATTCTTATCCTGATAATATGAGGAACTTGCTAAGTACAGAACTGAGATTACTTATGCCATTCTTATCCCCAATCAGTAACGCTGAAGAAGCTGAAATTAAACGGTTCTATGAAGACCTACAAGACCTTTTAGAACTAACACCCAAAAAAGATGTCCTTTTCATTATAGGGGACTGGAATGCAAAAGTAGGAAATCAAGAAACACCTGGAGCAACAGGCAAATTTGGCCTTGGAATACAGAATGAAGCAGGGCAAAGACTAATAGAGTTTTGCCAAGAAAATGCACTGGTCATAGCAAACACCCTCTTCCAACAACACAAGAGAAGGCTCTACACATGGACATCACCAGATGGTCAACACTGAAATCAGATTGATTATATTCTCTGCAGCAAAAGATGGAGAAGCTCTATACAGTCAGCAAACATAAGACCAGGAGCTGACTGTGGCTCAGATCATGAACTCCTTATTACCAAATTCAGACTGAAATTGAAGAAAACAGGGAAAACCGCTAGACCATCCAGGTATGACCTAAATCAAATCCCTTATGATTATACAGTGGAAGTGAGAAAAAGATTTAAGGGCCTAGATCTGATAGATAGAGTGCCTGATGAACTATGGAATGAAGTTTGTGGCATTGTGCAGGAGACAGGGATCAAGACCATCCCCATGGAGAAGAAATGCAAAAAAGCAAAATGGCTGTCTGGGGAGGCCTTACAAATAGATGTGAAAAGAAGAGAAGCAAAAAGCATAGGAGAAAAGGAAAGATATAACTATCTGAATGCAGAGTTTCAAAGAATAGCAAGAAGATATAAGAAAGCCTTCTTCAATGCAAAGAAATAGAGGAAAAGAACAGAATGGGAAAGACTAGAGATCTCTTCAAGAAAATTAGAGATACCAAGGGAACATTTCATGCAAAGATGGGTTCAATAAAGGACAGAAATGGTATGGACCTAACAGAAGCAGAAGATATTAAGAAGAGATGGCAAGAATACACAGAACTGTACAAAAAGGATCTTCACAACCTGGATAATCACGATGGTGTAATCACTCATCTAGAGCCAGACATCCTGGAATGTGAAGTCAAGTGGGCCTTAGAAAGCATCACTATGAACACAGCTAGTGGAGGTGACGGAATTCCAGTTGAACTATTTCAAATCCTGAAAGATGATGCTGTGAAAGTGCTGCACTCAATATGCCAGCAAATTTGGAAAACTTAGAGGCCACAGGACTGGAAAAGGTCAGTTTTCATTCCAATCCCAAAGAACGGCAATGCCAAAGAATGCTCAAACTACCGCACAACTGCACTCATCTCACACGCTAGTAAAGTAATGCTCAAAATTCTCCAAGCCAGGCGTCAGCAATACGCGAACTTCGTGAACTTCCAGATGTTCAAGCTGGTTTTAGAAAAGGCAGAGGAACCAGAGATCAAATTGCCAACATCCGCTGGATCATGGAAAAAGCAACAGAGTTTCAGAAGAACATCTATTTCTGCTTTATTGACTATGCCAAAGCCTTTGACTGTGTGGATCACAATAAACTGTGGAAAATTCTGAAAGAGATGGGAAGACCAGACCACCTGACCTGCCTCTTGAGAAACCTGTATGCAGATCAGGAAGCAACAGTTAGAACTGGACATGGAACAACAGACTGGTTCCAAATAGGAAAAGGAGTACGTCAAGGCTGTATATTGTCACCCTGCTTATTTAACTTCTATGCAGAGTATATCATGAGAAACGCTGGGCTGGAAGAAACAAGCTGGAATCAAGATTGCTGGGAGAAATATCAATCACCTCAGATATGCAGATGACACCACCCTTATGGCAGAAAGTGAAGAGGAACTAAAGAGCCTCTTGATGAAAGTGAAAGAGGAGAGTGAAAAAGTTGCCTTAAAGCTCAACATTCAGAAAACTAAGATCATGGCATCTGGTCCCATCACTTCATGGGAAATAGATGGGGAAACAGTGGAACCAGTGTCAGACTTTATTTTTGGGGACTCCAAAATCACTGCAGATGCTGACTGCAGCCATGAAATTAAAAGACGCTTACTCCTTGGAAGAAAAGTTATGATCAACCTAGATAGCATATTCAAAAGCAGAGACATTACTTTGCCGACTAAGGTCCGTCTAGTCAAGGCTATGGTTTTTCCTGTGGTCATGTATGGATGTGAGAGTTGGACTGTGAAGAAGGCTGAGTGCCAAAGAATTGATGCTTTTGAACTGTGGTGTTGGAGAAGACTCTTGAGAGTCCCTTGGACTGCAAGGAGATCCAACATGTCCTTTCTAAAGGAGATCAACCCAGAGATTTCTTTGGAAGGAATGATGCTAAAGCTGAAACTCCAGTACTTTGGCCACCTCATGCGAAGAGTTGACTCACTGGAGAAGACTTTGATGCTGGGAGGGACTAGGGGCAGGAGGAGAAGGGGACGACCCAGGATGAGATGGCTGGATGGCATCACTGACTCGATGGATGTGAGTCTGAGTGAACTCCGGGAGTTGGTGATGGACAGGGAGGCCTGGCGTGCTGCGATTCATGCGGTTGAAAGAGTGGGACACGACTGAGCGACTGAACTGAACTGATGCCATTCTTGGTGGAGTGTCTCTTTCTTCTGTTGGCTTTGAAGAAGCAAGCAGCTATGTTGGGGAAAACCAAGTGACAAGGAAGCACTGATGGCACACTTACACTGGCAAGCTGCAAGGGCTTCTGGCCTCTAAGCAGCAAGAAAACTAGACCCTCTGTGCTAAAATCATGGAACTACATTCTGTCAACAATCTATGAGTTTAGAAACGGACCGTTTTCTACTTGAGCTTCAAATAAGATCACAGCCCCATCTGACACCTTGTTTGCAGCCTTATGAGACTATGCAAAAGGACCAAGCTAGGGTGTACCTTGACAGAAACTGAGATAAATGTGTGTTATTTTAAGCTACAAAGCTTCTGGTTAGAGTTCAACAAAATGCCTCCACTAACAAGCTAAAAGCATTTAAAACAGAATAATTGAATGAATTAATAATTTGTACATCTATACAATCTCAGACATTTATCAGATGCTTGGGCTTTCCTGGTCGCTCAGCTGGTAAAGAATTCTGCCTGCAATGAGGGAGACCTGGGTACTGTCCTTGGGTTGGGAAGATCCCCTGGAGAAGGGAAAGGCTACCCACTCCAGTATTCTGGCCTGGAGAATTCCATACACTGTATAGGTCCATGGGGTTTCAAAGAGTCAGACATGACTGAGCGACTCTCACTACCAGTTCTAGATTTATGTGACATATTTAGTCTCACAGTAATTCTGAGGAAGGTATAGTTACTGTCTCCATTTCACAGATGAGGAAATGGAAGCATTGAGAGTTACGAATCTTGTCTAAAATCATTCTGGCAATGTTGTTCCACAGTCCATGCTCTTAAAGGACTGGGAGATACTGCCATGCACTGTAGTATATACCAAGGAACATAAGGCTACAGATATTAACAAAATACATATAAGACCTACGGAAAAAACCCAATGTTCTAATGAGGGTAATTAAAGAATACTTAAATGGAGATATATGCCATGTTTACAGATTGGAAACTCATTATAAAGATGCCAGTTCACTCACTATTGATCTAAAGATTCAATCCAATGATAATTAAAATCCCAATGGGTTGATTTGTGTGACAAGGTGATATTAAACTTTACATGGGAAGAAAAGGACTAAAAGTAGCCAAGATGTTTGAAAAACAACAAAGTAGAAGGAATCATCCTATAATTACTGTAACATATTATAAAGCTATAGTAACTAAAACAATGCAATATTTGTACAAAGATGAACAAAAATCTAACTGAATAGAATAGGAAGTTCAGAAATCTCTTTAAATATTTAGATATCTTTTCTGTAACACAAAAGAATTATGTATATGTATGTACACAGAGATATGTATCTATATGTTCCATGTGGAGCAAGTTGTTTATGACAGCTAAAACTAAAGAACTGTAAATACCCCAAAAGTCTGGTAGTAGCATAATATATAAACAAAATACAGTCTACACCTGCTAATGGCATATTATATAGCAACGAGCATTGACCTTAGAAATATAATGCTACAAATAAGACGTCAGATGTGACAGGATATAGTCTATGCTAAAACTAAAAGAAAGAACAAAAAGCAACAAAATTAAAATGTATTTTTTGGAAATACAAAAATAAGGAGTAAAAAATAAAAATAAGTCAAAGTAGTAAATAGCATAAAAGTCAGAATAATGTTTACCCATTAGCAAGAAGGGAGGCAGTCATGATCAACAAATGCATGGTACTAGTAAGTTTTCTTTATTTAGTTGACTGGGATTTTATGTAGACATTTAATTTACAATACCTTGTTAAGCTCATGTTTTATGTAGTATTTGTATTTTTAATATTTCATTTAAAAACTTATGTTATGCTAGAGTGGATAATGTGAAAAAGTATAGCATTTTATTCATATGAAGTATAAACATATATGTAATATGAACAAATTAAAAATATCAATAAAAGAATGTATACTTTAATAATCATGCATAAAGCCTTGACAACAAGTGCCATTTAATACTCAATCATGTAATCATCTAATAAACAGATCTTAATGGGTTCATTAATTACATCAGCATATCTGTATAAGCTAGCAGCTACAGTAAATATGGAAGAAAAAGTCACTTGAGTAAGACCATCTTTTTAGGCTAATCATGACATTAAAGCTAGGTTTACAAAGTGAATTGGAGTGGGCAAATTTTATATCCATTAATTTTTAAAAAGTGATCAGAAAAACATGTCTCAAAACTTACATATTATTAGGCTTGCAAATAAATCGTGCAGCTTAATTTTTGTTGACTCCAACCCATATTTCCCAAAGTTAAGAAGAAAAATGCTACTTATTTCATACATAAAGTTGGTTATATCAAGAAGTGTTTCAAAGAAAATCAACAATTATCCAAGATGAATCCACATTCAAGAGTAAACTAGATAAATGTTTTAATGGTATATTTTCATTTTTTTATAAACAGATAAAGTAGTAATAACAAAGTTAATGTAAAGATACCAACAGTTTCACAGAAGAAATTTCAGAAGTGTCCATGTATATGTATGTGTCTCTCTCAGAATAGTTAGAAGTAGATTGATTCTACCTACTTCAGACACAAACTCCCTTAGGTTGTTACTTAGGCATTATAGGTTACTTTTATCAAAATAAGAGAAGTTTCTGTACACCAAAAGACAGACAGTAATCACAGACCTTAGCTGTTCATTCTCTATTTCCTACAGTTCTAAACAATGTGCAAATATTACCCACATTATTATAGTCTTGCAGTTCCCAGGAACCCAAACAGTCTAGTATCCCAGGGATATGGTGTTGCTGGTTGAAGGCAGTGAGACATAAGAGTTTGTTTGCCTATAGCAAAGCTTTTGGAGGCGTAACACAATTATTTAAAGTGGGGAAGGATTCAGCCCTTGCAGTAATTCCATGAAAGCATTTGTACAGCTGTGGGGATAATCAAATCTATTGCCTTGTTTGAGTCAGGTTTATTGATGATATCTATTAACATCTTTCTCATCTTACCTCAGGCACTGAAGACTAAGCCCCTATCTCTATTAGACACTTTATACAGCATTGCTCAGAGGGCATGCTGTCTGCCTTTGTGTATCTGTTCATTATAAGTAACAAAAGGCATAATCAAGATGAACACGAGTGAATTAACAAAATCTCTCACTGGTAAGTAAAAGTCACTTGTTAGTGTCCGACTCTTTGTGATCCCATGGACTATAGAGCCCATGGAATTCTCCAGGCTACAATACTGGAGTGAGTAGCCTTTCCCTTTTCCAGGGGATCTTCCCAACCCAGAGATCGAACCCAGGTCTCCACCATTGCAGGCAGATTCTTTACCAGCGGAGCCACAAGGGAAGCCCTCTCAGTGGTAAGATACTGCTGCTGCTGCTGCTGCTGCTGCTGCTGCTGCTGCTGCTGCTGCTGCTGCTGCTGCTGCTGCTGCTAAGTCACTTCAGTCGTGTCCGACCCTGTGCGACCCCAGAGATGGCAGCCAACCAGGCTCTGCCATCCCTGGGATTCTACAGGCAAGAACACTGGAGTGGGTAAGATACTGCTAATACAGCTAATGTGAAAAGCAAGAGCAGCTTGCTTTCATTGAACATGGACAGTAACACATCCTTCATTTTATCAAAATTTAGCCCTATCATCCCTCAAATTATCATGAAAAACTACTCTACTGATGATACGTTGTGAAAAGGACAGCTTGTCTTCTACATGTTCTAGCTAAGAGTAGGTGTGCCAGAGAGAAATATCCAAAAACTCATGGCCATCTCAGTGAAGTTTCTGAGTTCTAGTGGCCTAAAATGTCAAGATACACATGCAATATACATGATGTATTATTAAATTTTACACTATTTACCACCAAAGAAGTGACATAATGCATGACTCTGTGAATTTTAGCAACAACCCCTACAATATTTGGGTATGCTTCTCTGATTCATATCAAGTAATCCCTAACTCTCAACTTTAGGTGACCTAAAGGCTAGAATAAGGTCTAAAACTTGAGATGGAAATTCTGTCACTTGAGCTTTAACCCAGCAGATTCAATGCTGTCAAATCATATTGTCAGGAGATATCAATATATCCTTGAAACTGTTATCAATAAGTGTAACTACCATAATCTAGTTATAACCAAAGATAACTAGGTCAGATTGTTTTCACTAACAATGTGATCAAGCTGTGAGGTGAACCAGCTCACGTTAGTCATGCTGTGAGCCTCTGTGAGGTTCCCCTGTGAGGGCTGACTCAAGGAAAACCCATTTGCCCTAAATGAGTTGGGATAATGAAAGTAATGCAACTGAGCCATAAACCCTGCTCTGAACATGGAAGATACACTGTTTTGCCTCAGATGCAAAGGGAGCCTCCCAACCTAGTGTGGAAATGGGTATCTTACATCACTGAAAAGTTGGATTTTCAAATACTACACATTATATAATTTTTCTTTCCCAAAAGTCTCCCTCTCCTTAAACTTCAGTGACTTAAAAATTGCAAAGTTAAAAAAAAAATTGCAAAGTTACGATGTAAAGGTCTATAATTCCGTATCCGTAAACCTTAGGACCAAGAATTTAAATTTTTATGCATTTAGCAACAAAACAGTATACATGGAGTCTGGAGCAATACCTCATAATCAAGCATATTAATATTTCTTTGGCAAAATATATCGATATTCAAATTAGGCAGGCTAAATAAAGACTACAAAAAATCTCATCACCTGAGGTTAAGATTAGATGCAGGTAGCAAATAAATTCGTAGAATTTTAGAATTTCAAATCAGAAACTGTGGCACTTGAGCCTGCATAATGCCATGTTAATATCCATTATAAAGAATGTGTGTCTATAATGCATGGTATAGAGAAATTTATTTTTAAAATCCAACCAAACATTCTGAATTTCAATTCATTTCTGGAAGTGAAAATCAGTGTCTCCTTAATATGAATGTTTATTTGAACTGTTTCAAGGAATAAAATGGCCTCAAATTTGGGCCTAACCTTTTCACTAGGTTTGGGATGTATTTTGAACATAGTCTATTGCCCCATGAATTTGCTAATAACCTAAATCAAATCTCAACACCAGAATAATTCCCTATTCTTAATTACCACATTCTTTGTACGTCACTTTTTAATCATTACCATCGTATCATTAACGTGAGCAAATGGGCACTTGTCCAGGCTACCAGAATGGTTCTGGGCAGTATACTCTTAGCTATCATCTCCATTTGAATGAAGTCCAAAAATGTTCATTGCTTTACTCATGCTAGGAGTCACATGCCTCTTCTCTTCACCCTGCCATTTTTTCCCTAGATTTTCTTCCTTGAATACACTGAAACAACACATTTCTTATAACATTTTAACTATTTTCAAAAATGCATCACCATAAATTACATAAGTTTTACTTCTATCAACTTGAATCAAATGCATCATGTATATTTTACTTAACCAAACAATACAAAAATCCAATACAGAAGATTTCCTTCTGATTAGTACACACAAACTAGCTAGTAAAAATGCAATACCCAGTTCTCTGCCATTTGATCAAACCCAACAATGAGACATGAATTACGAGCACACTAACCACACGTACAAATCTGGAGCTTAAAGATTCTGATATGCCTATAACTGTTTATGAAGAATAAAAAAGGTGGCAAGGTCAGTTTGCCCATAAAACTAGTGAACAGCAAAAAGAGTGAGCAGGGGCTGTGGAAAGCCTCATTTGAGCTACATACCAAATTCACATCATAGTTTCAGAAAGTGCTCTGGGATCTCCTGAAGCTGGCAGTTTGGATTTCCCTAAGTACACATAGAGTATAGCTTTGGAATACAACAAGTTTGCTGAACTTGTGTGGTGTGCTGTGCTGTGCTTAGTTGCTCAGTTGTGTCTGACTCTTTGAGACCCTATGCACTATAGACCACCAGGCTCCTTTGTCTATGGGGATTCTCCAGGCAAGAATACTGGAGTGGGTTGCCATGCCCTCCTGCAGGGGATCTTCCCAACCCAGAGATCACATTGCAGGCAGATTCTTCACCATCTGAGTCACCAGGGAAGCCCAAGAAAAATGGAATTAGTAGCCTATCCCTTCTTCAGGGGAACTTCCTGACCCAAGAATCGAACCAGGGTCTACTGCACTGCAGGCAGATTCTTTACCAGCTGAGTCACTGGGGAAGCCCAAACTTGTGTGTGCATATCCAAATGGTCAATAAAATCTGGACATATGGTCAAGAGATAGCATAGAGGATAGACACAAAGATACAAGGTTAGCTAGTAAAGAAGTGAAAATTGAAACCACTGTAGAAAATAAAAATAATAATAATTTAAAAAATGGGTAAAGGACCAAAGACATATTCTAGAATTCAGTCAGAAAGGTGGGTAGTAAAAGAGGAAAAGTCATCAAAAATGATTCATAAAAAGGACTCCAGAAATAAAGAGACAGATGCCATACAATTCTCCCAAACAGACCATACATAGCAGTGCAGCACTTAGTAGGAATTCAGTAACTATTTTCTCAATGAATGAACCAAATGAAAGGAAACCGTCAAAGTTTGGAAGAATATAAAATGGTACAGAGAGGTCAGGCAAAATGAGTCATAGGAGGAGGGCATATAGAAATACATAAGGTAGGAAATATGCCTAAACTTGAACTCAGTTTAGTTCAGTTGCTTAGCGGCGTCTGACTCTTTGTTACCCCATGAACCGCAGCATGCCAGGCCTCCCTGTCCATCATCAGCTCACGGAGTTTACCCATACTCATGCCCATTGAGTCAGTGATGCCATCCAACCATCTCATCCTCTGTCGTTCCCTTCTCTTCCTGCCTTCAATCTTTCCCAGCATCAGAGTCTTTTCAAATGAGTTAGCTCTTCACATCAGGTGGCCAAAGTATTGGAGTTTCAGCTTCAACATCAGTCCTTCCAATGAACACCCAGGACTGATCTCTTTTAGAATGGACTGGCTGCATCTCTTTGTAGTCCAAGGGACTCTCAAGAGTCTTCTCCAACACCACAGTTCAAAAGCATCAATTCTTTGGCGCTCAGCTTTCTTTATAGTCCAACTCTCACATCCATACATGACTACTGGAAAAACCATAGCCTTGACTAGATGGACCTTTGCTGACAAAGTAATGTCTCTGCTTTTTAATATGCTGTCTAGGTTGGTCATAACTTTCCTTCCAAGGAGTAAGCATCTTTTAATTTCATTGCTGCAATCACCATCTGCAGTGATTTCGGAGCCCCCAAAAATAAAGTCTGACACTGTTTCCACTGTTTACCAACCTATTTGCCATGAAGTGATGAGACTGGATGCCATGATCTTCGTTTTCTGATGTTGAGCTTTAAGCCAACTTTTTCACTCTCCACTTTCACTTTCATCAAGAGGCTTTTTAGTTCCTTTTCACTTTGCCATAAGAGTGGTATCATCCACATATCTGAGGTTATTGATATTTCTCCCAGCAATCTTGATTCCAGCTTGTGCTTCTTCCAGCCCAGCGTTTCTCATGATGTACTCTGCATATAAGTTAAATAAGCAGAGTGACAATATATGGCCTTGATGTACTCCTTTTCCTATTTGGAACCAGTCTGTTCTTCCATGTCCAGTTCTAACTGTTGCTTCCTGACCTGCATACAGGTTTCTCAAGAGGCAGGTCAGGTGGTCTGGTCTTCCCATCTCTTTCAGAATGTTCCACAGTTTATTGCTCCACAGTCAAAGGCTTTGGCATAGTCAGTAAGCATAAACTAAGCAAGCCCATTTCTAAAGAATAGTTTTAAGAAATAAATATGGAATGAGATATTTATAAAGATGCAAATTTTTTAAAAGCTACATTTATAAACAAACAGAAAGCTGGGATAGGCACTGGAATATTATTCATCCCTTTAAAATTATGGTATAGATGAATATTTATAGATATGAGAGAATAATTTAAAATAAGTAAAAAAGGCAGATTAAAAACAATAAGCCTATTGTTCAAAAAGAATTTTCAATCAAAGGAACTATAGGCATGAAGAGACTAGTGGTGGTTATCTTCAAGAGGTATGAGTTTTCCCTTAGGATAATGAATATTGTTTTCATTATAATCATTCTATACAAACAAGAACTCTTTGATAGAGAATTCTAAGTTGGTTATTTTAATTAGTTAGATATCATTTGATTGTCTTCTTTCTGTTCAGTTCAGTCTCTCAGTCAGGTCCGACTCTGTGACTCCATGGACAGCAGTACGCCAGGCTTCCCTATCTGTCCCCAACTCCCAGAGCTTACTCAGATGTGTGTCCATCGAGCTGCTGATGCCATCCAACAATCTCATCCTCTGTCATCCCCTTCTCCTCTTGCCTTCAATCTTACCCAGTATCAGGGTCTTTTCAAATGATTCAGTTCTTCACACTGGCTGATCAAAGTATCAGAGCTTCATCTTCAGCATCAGTCTTGCCAATGAATATTCAGGATTAATTTCCCTTAGGATTGACCTTTTGTACTCCTTATTGTCCAAGGGACTATCAAGAGTCTTCTCCAACACCAAAGATAGAGGCATCAATTTTTCAGTGCTCAGCCTTCTTTATGGTCTAACTCTCACATCCATACATGACTACTGGAAAAACCATAGCTTTGACTATATGGATCATCTTTGGTAAAGTAATCTCTCCGTTTTTAAAAGTGCTGTAAAGGGTGGTCATAGCTTTTCTTCCAAGGAGCAATCACCTTTTAATTTCATGGCTGCAGTCACAATCTGCAGTGATTTTGGAGCCCAAGAAAATAAAGTCTCCCACTGCTTTCATTGTTTCCCCATCTATTTGCTATGAAGTGAAGGGACCAGATGTCATGATCTTCAAGTTTTGAATGCTAACTTTTAAGTCAGCTTTTCCAAACTCCTCTTTCACTTTCATCAAGAGGCTTTCAGTTCCTCTTTGCTTTCTGCCATAAGGGTGGTGTCATCTACATATGTGAGGCTACTGATATTTCTTCCAGCAATCTTGATTCCAGCTTGTGCTTCATCTAGTCTGGCATTTTGTATGATGTACTCTGCATAGAGGTTAAATAAGCAGGCTGACAATGTACAACCTTGACGTACTCCTTTCCCAATTTGGAACCAGTCCATCGTTCCATGTCCAGTTCTAACTATTGCTTCTTGACCTGAATAAAGATATTTCAGGGGGCAAGTAAGGAGGTCTGGTATTCTCATCTCTTCCACAGTTTGTTGTGATCCACACAGTCAAAAGCTTTAGCATAGTCAATGAAGCAGAAGTACATGTTTTTCTGGGATTCTGTTGCTTTTTCTATGGTTCAGTGGATGTTGGCAATTTGCTCTCTGGTTCCTCTGCCTTTTCTAAATCCAGCTTGACATTCTGCAAGTTCTCAGTTCATGTACTGTTGAAGCCTTGCTTAGAGAATTTTGAGCATTACTTGCTAGCATGTGAGAGAGTTTGAACATTATCTGGCATTACCTTTCCTTGGGATTAGAATGAAAACTGACCTTTTCCAGTCCTGTGGCCACTGCTGAGTTTTCCAAATTTGCTGGCATATTGAGTACAGCATTTCACAGCATCACCTTTTAGGATTTGAAATAGCTCAGCTGGAATTCCATCACCTTCACTAGCTTTGTTCATAGTAATGCTTCCCTAAGGCCCACCTGACTTCACACTCCAGCATATCTGGCTCTAGGTGAGTCATCACACCATCGCAGTTACCTAGGGTCATGAAGACCTACTTCTGTGTACTCTTGTCACCTCTTCTAAATATTGTCTGCTTCTGTTAGGTTCATACTGTTTCTGTCCTTTCTTGCGCCCATCTTTACATGAAATGTTCCCTTGGTATCTTTAATTTTCTTGAAGAGATTGCTAGTCTTTCCCATTCTATTGTTTTCCTCTATTTCTTTGCACTGATCACTTAGGAAGGCTTTCTTATCTCTCTCCTTGCTATTCTTAGGAACTCTCCATTCATACGGATACATCTTTCCTTTTCTCCTTTGTCTTTCACTTCTCTTCTTTTCTTAACTAGTTGTAAGGGCTCCTCAGACAATCATTTTGCCTTTTTGCATTTCTTTTTCTTGTGGATGGTTTTGAGCACCGCCTCCTGTACAATGTTTAGAATCTCTGTCCACAGTTCTTCAGGCACTCTATCAGATCTATTTTTTTTTTTTTTAGTTTTTTATTTTTTAAATTTTAAATTTTAAAATCTTTAATTCTTACATGCGTTCCCAAACATGAACCCCCCTCCCACCTCCCTCCCCATAACATCTCTCTGGGTCAATTCTTTGAATCTCCTTGTCACTTCTACTGTATAATCATAAGGGATTTGATTTAGGTCATATCTGAATGGTCTAGTGGTTTTCCCTACTTTCTTCAATTTAAGTCTCAATTTGGCAATAAAGAGTTCATGATCTGAGGCACAGTCAGCTCCTGGTCTTGTTTTTGTTGACTGTATAGAGCTTCTCCATCTTTGGCTGCAAAGAATCTTGCAATTCTAGCAGAATCTGCTAATCAATCTTACTTCGGTATTGACCATCTGGTGATGTCCATGTGTAGTCATCTCTTGTATTGCTGGAAGTGGGTGTTTGCTATGACCAGCGCATTCTCTTGGCAAAACTCTGTTAGCTTTTGCCCTGTCTCATTTTGTACTCCAAGGCCAAACTTGCCTGTTACTACAAGGATCTCTTGACTTCCTACTTTTGCATTCCAGTTACCTTTGATGAAAAGGACATCTTTTTCTGGTGTTAGTTCTAGAAGGTCTTGTAGGTCTTCACAGAACCATTCAACTTCAGTTTCTTTGGCATTAGTGGCTGGGGCATAGACTTAGATTACTGTGATACTGAATGGTTTGCCTAGGAAACGAACAGAGATCATTCTGTCATTTTTGAGATGGCACCCAATTACTGCATTTTGGACTCTTTTGTTGACTATGAGAGCTACTTCATTTCTTCTTAGGGATTCTTGCCCACAGTAGTAGATACGGGGGTCATCTGAATTAAATTTACCCATTCCAATCCATTTAGCTCATTGATTCTTAAAATATCTATGTTCACTCTTGCAATCTTCTGTTTGACCTGAGATGTTTAAAGATTACCTTCTTTAAATTAACTTAATAGAATAAAATTATGTTTTTGATACATACATGTGTGTATATCCAGAATCCAAAATGTGGACAGTTTTGTGGTTATATTCTAATTTTTGATGTTAAAGATTACAAAAGAATTGTAAAATTATTTCTTATTACCAGTGTTAATAAGATTTAAGTTTACTTGGCATCTGTGTCACTGGGAATAAATAGTTTGGTGTTTGCTGCAATGGAATATTAACACTTTTGTATGTTCAAGATAACCAGACTGTTTCTAAATTGAAAAACAAATATGTATTTTTTACTTTTCCTCTTCAAGTCATCTTCCAGGTCAAACTTCTTTATAAAGAAGTTAGTTATGCAAAAAATTATTCATCATACTGTGTATAAAATTTACTATTCATTGATATAAAATAAAATAGCAAGTGATTAATTTTAAAGGCTGTTCTTTAAATTTGGACTCACCTAACCCTAACCCTAAACTCTTGAGTTTTATTTTGAAGAAAATTAACAAATAGGCCACATTAGAGTTTCAAATGAAGACGTATTATAATAGATTTTAGGAGAACTATATTAACATTTTTAACCATATTAAATTTTAATGTGTATAATTAAGAATGACTACCTAAGATTTAAGATGTTAAAAATAAGCAATTCTATAGTCAATAACTAAAACATAATTTACAGTTTGAGATAAAGACTACTATTAATATTAATAATGATAAACTTTTTTCTCTATAAAATACAGTTTTCATATTGAAATAAAATAGTCTAGGGAAGAGTATAATGTTCCTCTAGCCTAAAGGTGGTTGCTGCTTAGTCACTCAGTCATGTCCGACTCCTTGCGACCCCATGGACCGCAGCCTATCAGGCTCCTCTGTCCATGAGATTCTCCAGGCAAGAATACTGGAGTGGGTTGCCATTCCATTCTCCAAAAAGATGGTTAAGAAAATCTTAAAACTGCTAAACCTTGAACAACATCATGTTGCTCGTGGGATCTGACAACAAAAAAAGGCAAGAACAAAAATAACCAAGTGGGACCAGATGAAACTAAGAAAATCAACAGAATGAAAGACAACCTATATAATGAGAGAGAAAAAGCTGCACATCATATAGCTGATGAGCAGCTACATTTTGATACAATCCAAAATGTATAAAGAACTCATCCAACTCAAAAACAAACAAAAAAATATAATTTAAAAATGGGCAGAGGGTCTAATATACATTTTCCCAAAGACAACAGACAAATGGCCAATAAGTACATGAAAAGATGCTCAGATTCCCTAATCATCAGGGTAATGCAAATCAAAACTACAATGAGATCACCTCACACTTGTTAGAATGGCTATTACCCAAACACCAAGAAATAATGTTAGGATATGGAGAAAAGGGAGCTCTTGTTCACTGTTGGTGGAAATACAAGTTGGTACAGACATCATAGAATACAGTACAGAGGTTCCTCAAAAAATTAAAAATATAAGTACCATATGATGCAGCAATTTTGCTTCTGGATATTTTACTCCAAGAAAATGAAAACACTAATTCAAAAAGATATATATACCACCAAGTTCACAGCAGCATTGTTTACAAAAGGCAAGAGTTGAAACAATTAAATTTCAATTGATGTATAACTGGATAATGAAAAAATATATACATATATATAATGAGATTATTCAGCCATACAAAACAAACTCTTTCCACTTGCAACATGAATGGACCTTGAGGGAATTATAGTAAGTGAAGTAAGTCTGAAAGACAAATACTGTATGATCACTTACATGTGGAATTAAAAAAACAAAACTTCATACATAGAGAACAGACTGACTGCCAAAGGACGGCGGAAGGGCAAGATGGGTGAAGACAACGTGTACTACATTTGAAAGTCACTAAGACAGTAAATCTTAAAAGTTCTCAACACAAGAAAAAAACGATTTCTATTAACTATGCATGCATGCTGATTTTAAGTAGACTTCTGTGATAAAGTCTACTTCACACATTTATACACAATATATACAAGTACATTTCACAATATATACAACTATCATCTGAACTATGTCAATTACACCTCAAATTATAGAGGATAAAAATCTTACTGTGCCTTAATTAGTGTCCTTAAAAGACATGTTTAAGAAAATAATTTGCACCTAGCATATAATAAATGCACAGCTTCTTTGAAAAAGTTTCCAGGTAACTGTCTTAATCGTTAGCAAATGAATATTAGCCCAATAACCAAAAAATACTGGGCAATGAGGTGGCATGAAAGTAAAAGAAAATGATACTCCCTCAGGAAGTTTTAAGTTTTAGTCGGAGAGAAAAATAAAATTAAGTCCTTGTGAATGACCAAAAACGCAATGGACATCCAGGAAAATTATAAGATCAGAGTATGCTATAATAGGGCTTACTCTGGGGCTCAGCTAGTAAAGAATCTGCCTGCAATGTGGGAGAACTGCGTTTGATCCCTGGGTTGGGAAGATCCCCTGGAGAAGAGAAAGGCTACCCACTCCAGTATTCTGGCCTGGAGAATTCCATAGACTGTATAGTCCATGGGGTTGCAAAGAGTCAGACACGACTGAGCGATTTTCACTTTATTCTATAATAAGTCAAGGAGAAAGTAATTCATAGAGAAAGCTTTGCCTTGAAAAAGGATGATCCACATTTTAACAAAGATGGCAGACGTGAAGATAACATTCAAGACAAACAGGTATAGAGGCAATAATAAACACTGTCCTTGATGGAGCTAAATCTAACCTACATTAGTTCAGGCTGAGGAAGGTAGAAAATATTAATAATATACATAGGAAAGGTGAAGATGTTATGGAGCTCCTTGAAAGCCACATAAAGAGTCTGGAATTGTCAAGTTATTTAAAATGGGATGATGGAGAGCTTTATAAAGATGCTATTCTTTTCTGCATTAATTACCTCACACTTTTCATTATCACCATCCAATTTCTCACTAGGTAGCGAGGTTGAAGAGAATGAGCATCACATCATATTTATACATTATTACATCTCCTACATGTAGCGCAGAACAACGTATTCAAAGAGTTCAAAAGTGCTGGTTGTTAGGTCATTGCAAAGAAGGCAAATGGGACCAAATCTGGGAACCCTTAATGCTGTGACCAAAGACTGAGTTCTTTCTTGGGTATCACAGTCACTCGAGGCTGCTATGCTTTCCTCATAGAGATACAGGCCACTCACAGAGGATGAGATGGTTGGATGGCATCACCAACTCAATGGACGTGAGTGTGAGCAAACTCTGGGAGATGGTGAAGGACAGGGAAGCCTGGTGTGCTGCAGTCCATGGGGTCACAGAGTTGGACACGACTGAGCAACTGAACAACAACAACAACATATGCACAGCTGGCAATTTGAGAAAGTAAATATAAATGTGAACGTCTTCCAAGTTAAAAAAAAACTGGCCAAGTAAATAGAGAAAACTAAAAATTTTTTAATCTTATTCTGTAGTCAAATATAAAAAGTTATTACTCATCTTAGGTCACTACAAGAAACCCAGATTAGCTTCATTACCTTCCTGGGAAGAGAGGAAAATAGAGTCTCTGACTCATGAAGGTAGGTCAGGAAATGGCAGGAGTACATCCTTGTAACACAGGTGAATACAAGGAAGCTGGGAGGCCAAATCAATGAGAACATTAATGTCCTCAGCTTTTTTACAGCAGAGAGTCAATCAATACTTTATAAAAGTGAGATATAATTCTCAGACCATTTGAAATATTTTATATAATCTTTTTTCTTAACCTTAGAGGAAATGCTGGGGATATAATTACCTCTCAAGTGAAAAGACAGCTATTTGAAATTCAGTAGTTCTTTCTGTCTCACTAGGGTTTCTTTTTCTTTTCTATGAAATTCATTTTGAATTTTAAATGAAAACAATGACTCCATTTTTATAAACTATTTCCACATATCTATTCTTCTGTCTGTATATGCATAGAAAGACATCTAGAATGATTTTCCTCAATGTTGATAATGTCACTTTCAGAGTTAGAAGGAATTTCATTTATTATATTTAATTACCTGCATTGGTTAATTTCTTTATAATAAAGTCAAATTATTTTTGGAAATGCAAAGAAAATTAAGATGACTCAATGAGTTTTCTGGTAGCTCCGAATAATGGATTACATTAGGGATAAAAACTGGAACATCCAGCAACTGTCCTGTGAGTGAGGACACAGAGACTAGTGAAACCTGGGGAAACACGTGAGAGGCTTTCCTGCAGGGATCTTCTTTCTTAGAGTCAGACAATAAAGAATGAGACAACCTAACAAAAAAAAAAAAAAAAACCTGGGACATCCACTGGCATACAGATATACTAAAAGGCAAAGGCATAAGTGAATGAACTAGGGGTAGAGTATAAAGGAAAAAAGTGGATTCAGGACCAAGCCCCGAGTATTCTATCAATCAGAGGTTGCCTAGAAAATGAAAAGGAGCAGAAACTGCAGCCATAGGAGTATGTACCATCACAGAAAGTAAAAGAACTCTCACATAGAAAGAAATGTCCCATTATGTCAATGTCTTGCTTACAGTAAGATGAGAATATAGAATCCACTAGATTCATCAGCATAGAAGTTGCAAGTGACCTTAAGATGAACAGGATGTACAGTTCTGACAGAGCTGTATAAGGCAATATCAAATCTTAAGTGGGCTGAGGAGTAAACAGAGGTGAGCAAACGGGGACAGTTTGTGCAGATATGTTTTGCTGCAAGAGAAAAAGAAATAGGACAGTGACGGCAGAGAGACATGATATCAAGAGAAGTTTCTTTGTGCATGTGTTTTGCTGCATTTCAATATAAACTGGGACATATAAAGGCAAGTCTGCACAGTGTTGATGTGGAAACAGAGGTTAGGAGAACTAATCAAAGAAGCAACCTTCTTGAGTATTAGTTATTTACAATATAAGACTTATAAGAAGACCCTGGCAAATAAAAATTCAGAAACTTAAATAGGATGTGATGCTACTGAAAGTATAAATCCACATTTCCCTAAGCCCCAAATTAGCCTTATCAAAGTGCTGTGGAAAACCTAAAGAAATTATATAAAACTTATCATTATGCTAGTCTAGATTTTTGAAGCAAGGGAAAAAAATGAAATGAATGGAAGAAAGCAATGCTAAATGAAGAAATCAAACACATTACTAAGATGATCTACTGAAGGGAATGGTACAGTTAGAAACAAACCAAAAAATTGTGTGAGTGAGAAAAAAATGATACAGGCAAAAATCCCAAATACAAAGAAACGGGATTTATATAATACTGAACTGAAGTTATGACTTAAATTATCACCACTGGACCTCAGTGACCAATGATAGACAGAATCAGTAGAAAAATGAAAATAAACTAACTTGAGATGCATAACTTAAAAACATAACTATTGTAAGGATGGACTTTAAAATACAATGAAATAAACTTCCTGCCAAAGAAAAATTTGTTAAAAGGAACATAAAATTAAAATATGAGTTTTTCTTCAAAAAGTTGTTTGGATGCTGACATTATAAATAGCATATTACCTGGCAGCATCTAGAAGACTACAGAGATACTGAAAAAATGAAGTTAAAATTTATTTTCTAAGTAAAAATAAAAAATAATATAGAGCAAGTAGACAGATATAAAGAAACACTTGAAGTACTGCTTCTCTATATCTATTACTAACATTTTTATAGTGCTTTCTATGTGTCAAGCACTGCTATGCCCTTCTAATTTTTCATATGTAAGCCTCAGGTTAACTCTATGAGGAAATATATAATTATCCTCCATTTTACAGATGGTAACTGACATCTCACTTTCAGTTCAGGTTAGTCACTCAGTCACGTCTGACTCTGCGACCCCATGGACTGCAGCACGTGAGGCCTCCCTGCCCATCACCAGCTCTGGGAGTTTACTCAAACTTATGTCCATCAAGTCAGTGATGCCATCCAACTATCTCATCCTCTGTCATCCCCTTTTCCTCCTGCCTTCAATCATTCCCAGCATCAGGGTCTTTTCAAATGAGTCAGCTCTTCGCATCAGGTGGCCAAAGTATTGGAGTTTCAGCTTCAACATCAGTCTTTCCAATGAATATTCAGGACTGATTTCCTTTAGAATGGACTGGTTGGATCTTTTTTGCAGTCCAAGAGATCTCACTTTACACAACTAGTAAACAGCAGGCAGTCTGACTCCATGTTGCTAACCACTATATATATTGATGGTTATTACATGCATCAACAATGGAATGGTAAATCTTTTTCATGTAGGAGAGAATGACTCCATTTAAACATTATAAGAAAGCACACACACACATCAATATACTTTATCCTCAGGAGCATTTTACTTCTTGGATTGCTTTTTATGTGACTTAAAATCCTACTGTTAAAAATTTAGCCAGAATACCAGAGGAAAATACTACCTTATAAAAGAAAGAAAACATACAGAAAAAAATTCACTCAATGTATTAATAAGAAGAGGCCAAAATCTATGGTCTACAATTAGAAAACTCAGAAAAACACTTGCTATGCAAAAGGAGGATCTACTGGTACGATTTCCCCAGAAATCCTCATCACTGCTTGCTATGAGATTATCTGATGCTATTCACAGAAAATTAAAATTGAATGTGAAAACACATTTTGAGATAAAGAGCACACTACCCAAAAAAGTTTAATAGCTGTATCTTTTTTTTCTACCTTCTTTGAACTAGAAAGTCCAAAAATGAAGCTCAGCTATTAATGAGTGTAATTTTAAAAAAGGTTTAAGACTTATATGCTACCATTAGAGAATTCTAATTTTAGAAAAGTAATTGCTTTCTTCTCAGGTTGAACATTCTCACTGACTCCTCCATCATACTTGAAAAAGTTACTTTGCTAGTCAAAAGGAAATCATGAACCTATGAAAGTGAACATTTCTTTAATTCAGCTGCTTTTAAATGTTAAGGAGTATAAATTCAACCAGAAAATATTTAAACCTTGGGTTAAAAAGTATGATAAATATTGAGGAGCAAAATCTGGGCAAGATATCATCCATTTCTAGGCCTCTTTTTAAAAAGACCACATTTTGGCAGGAATTCAACCCAATATCGAGGGAGGAAAGGAACAGGCCGAGCTGCCTCCATCTTGAAAAAGAAGGAAACTCCATCTTCCACGTTCAGTGAGCTTTGGACCATGTGCCTAGGAGCCATGGGGATAACATACCTATTGCCAAACTGGCCTCTGGGACTGATAAACACCAGATTCCATATCAAGATTTCCTGTCGCCAAAAAGAATGTAATAATCCTCTATGTAGTCAATCACCTTTGTAATCTTTATGGCACCCATTGGTGTAGGCTACAGTGTATAACCAGCTGACCCTTCTGATTATGAATCATGGCTGTAACCTGATTGTATCTCCCTTTAACATTTTCCAGGTTAGGTTTAAGGAATTTGGGGATGTGGGCTTGAGCAGTACACTTAAGATACATAAGGTTTTCACAAAAGTCCGTTGGTTTCCTTAGCTAGGAGGAGACTCTGCCTTGGGCCCACAGGTGTACTAAACTGCACTCCACTGTCTGCATTGTCCTTCTGAGTGAGTTTGTTTCCCTGATCGTGTGGCTACAATGATACCAATGCAGGGAAGCCCCAGTTGACTCCTGAGAAAACTGAATAGTAAACAAAATGCCTCTAATAAATCAAGCAAAAGTGCTAATACAGAACTTAAATGCAGCAAAGACTATAATGTAAAAATCTAATGACTATAATTTACTCTGTAATATTACAGAAGACAAATTACCTTTAAACATGCTTTAAAAATTATTCCAAATATTATAAAATAATTTTAAATATCATATTATAAATATTATAAAATTTAAAATATTATAACAATTTAAATATCATAAAATTATTTTAAATATTATAAATATAGAACATATGCTCAACTATTTCTACAACACAGAAAACACCAAGTGAAATTCAGCATCTTACCTTAGACCAAAGATGTGTGATTGTTCGTAGTTGAATAAAGAACGAATCTTGGCTTCAGAATTCAAAATTATAAGTCTGTCAATAATATCCTATAAAATAGTCTTAGAGTTAGACTGTACTTGGCTGAAACCATTTAAAGAAAATCAAATTGACAAATAGTTAGATTTGTGCTTTACATGTAAATGTATGGAGCTTTACATTTGAATGTAGAGAGCCATTTAAAAAAGGAATTTTTTTTTTTAATTAATAGCTGAGTCTCACCCCTAGATTCTAAATTAATTGGTCTGGGTGTGATATGGACATTAAGACTTGTAAACATTCTTGAAATGAATCAAATGTTTAGCCAAAAAGGAGAATCATTAGTTTATAACCCACTTTGGTACTGTGTGAGCAGCTTACTGTAACCAGTTAAATACTGCTTAAACTGCTAAAAATGTAAACTACTTTCAAAAACAAATTTGAATTCTACAAATGTGAAGCATAAACAGTGGATTTAGTTTTATCTGGAACTATTTGAGATTTTGTTAATACATATCGTCTTCTCGTGTAAATCAGTGGTTTCCAACCCTGAACACGACCCTACAGAACTTAAAAAAGTAAACAGCTGTCCAGGCTCTGCTGCTGCGGCTGCTAAGTCGCTTCAGTCATGTCCGACTCTGTGCAACCCCATAGACAGCAGCCCACCAGGCTCCCCCGTCCCTGGGATTCTCCAGGCAAGAACACTGGAGTGGGGTGCCATTTCCTTCTCCAATGCATGAAAGTGAAGAGTGAAAATGAAGTAGCTCAATCGTGTCTGACTCTTAGCGACCCCATGGACTGCAGCCTACCAGGCTCCTCCATCCATGGGATTTTCCAGGCAAGAGTACTGGAGTGGGGTGCCATTGCCTTCTCCTACCCCAGAGCAATTACCTCACTATTCCTGAGGGGAGGATTCTGGCATTAACATCCTTGTAAAAGCTTCCCCAAGTTGTTGCAATGGGTAACCAGGTTTAAAAATCACTGATGCAGAGAGAACTTGATGCCTAGGTGTCATCAGCTGTCCCAAGCAATGACAACAAAATACAAGCCCAACACAAAATCTTGAGCATTCTCTAAGAGGTTTTCTTTCTATAATGCATGACTTTTGTGCATATCTTTGGGCTTAGGCCTAAGAAATTTATTTATAGACAAATACCTTTCTCTCTCATTGTTCATTTTCCTGACCAACAAACTTGCTACATTTCATGAGTTTAAATTTAAGATACTTCTGTAACCAATATGGCAAAAGGAGGAAGGTTATACTAGGAAATAAAGTCACATATTTACTGAGGTCAATGTAGATAATAGCACAAACATATCAAATAACTTAAGAGGCCAAGAAATAAGTCTGTAAGAAGGAGGAAATAATGGACTTAAAATCACATCTGAAAAATAATAAACAAGACACAGTAAATACAGGAGTTTTAATAAACTTACAAACTGTTTACATGGAACACTTAGGAAGGCATTTACCATTCCACAGATATCTTGAAAAATGTGTAAATAATATAAGCACGAGAATTTACAATCAGCCTAACAATGAAGAATGAAAGAATTGCTAACTTTAAGAATCTGTTATTGTTGTCTGCTTCTTAGCAAGTGTTGACTTAAAAATAGTCACAACCTTAAAGTTGAGAGTTATGTTTTATCCAATGCAAATTTTTAGGACTTAAGCTCAGGAGGCAACATTTCAAGAAACCCTGAGAAAACTGCTCTAGAGGGGTGGGTCGGGATGTGAGTCAGGTTACATAGAAGTTTGCAACAAAAGGCAGGTAAGCTTATACAGAAGTTTGCAACAAAAGGCAGGTAGTCTGAACATCTTTGTGAATTAAAGAAAACTAGATATCCCAAGTTAAGGAAATTAGCACTTTTCTATGTATGGAAAGATACAAAAGTCTGGACTCACAGAAATCATTCCTTTTATTAGCATCTCAGCTATCCTAGGGCCAGTATCCTGAGTTCACATCCTGAGTTCTTAAGTGCTCGCCACAGGGAGTGGCTGGAGCCCAATGGCTGCCTGATCTCACTAAGGTATTTTTCTCCTTCCTGAGTGCCCTCAGGGTTCAGGAATTCACCTTTGGAGGCCCAGAATCCCTGATGCCTGTGACATCCTTGTTTACTGATACAGAAGGAAATACTCCATTTCTCACTGCTGCTGCTGCTAAGTCGCTTCAGTCATGTCCGATTCTGTGCGACCGCATAGATGGCAGCCCACCAGGCTCCCCCGTCCCTAGGATTCTCCAGGCAAGAACACTGAAGTGGCTCGCCATTTCCTTCTCCAATGCATGAAAGTAAAAAGTGAAAGTGAAGTCGCTCAGTCGTGTCAGACCGACTCTTCACAACTAGACACTCCTCATTTCAAAACACTTCTTGACACTTCATGGTTCAGAAGTTTTAGCTCTGAATCTAAGTATTAGATATTGTAAGAATACAGGATAGAGAATGTATTTCCAATAAGCTAACTGCAGCAATCTATCAATGATATTGCATTTTTCAGAGAACAAATGTTACAGTAAATGAATTCTTCAAAGAGGATTATATTGATGGATCACCACTTAGGGAAGAAAAGGAAACTCCTGAGAAGTCTGCTCTATGGAGAAATTCAGTTTCTAAGCAAAATGAGTGTCAAGAAGGCAATGTTTCCTAAAATAAGCAGTAGCTTTCCAGTAACAAATTAGTGCAAGTAAGGCTTGGGACTTGCAAAAAGGAGTCAGAAACTCTGTACTTTTTTTTTTTAAAGCATATTGTCTAGCTTGAGAATACGTTAAATGACCAAGTAAGCCAGAATGAAACCAAGACTGGAAAAACAAAGACGAATATTCATTTCCTATAACTCAATATATGTTTGAGTGCCTATTGTGTTTAAAATTGTCCCAAAGCTTGTGTTTGTGCTATTTGATGCCTTTTACTTAAGAAAGAGCCAAGTGAAGGATAAAGAACAGATAAAACATAATGCCAATATTCCCATACTTGCATTATTAGAAGTAGCTTGCAACTAGTTAGTCCATGAACATCTATAAGCAAAATTCAGTCTATTAAAAGTCCTTCCTTGTACTTCGTCAAAGAAGGGAATGTCTTAGTCCATTCTGGACACTATAATAAAATTCCATAGACTGGGTAGTTTAGAAACAACAGAAGTTTATTTCTCACATTTCTGGAGGCAGAGAAGTACAAGATCAAGTTGTCAAATTTTGTGTCTGATGAGGATCTATTTTCTAGCTCACAGACAGTCATTTTTTGCTGTGCCCACAGATGGTAGAAGGGGCAAGGGTCTTTTTTTTTTTTTAGGCACTATTCACCCCTTAAAGGGCTTCCCCTGTGGCTCAGCTGATAAGGAATCCACCTGCAATGTGGGAGACCTGGGCTGAATCCCTGGGTTGGGAAAATCCCCTGGAGAAGGGAATGGCTACCCACTCCAGTAATCCGGCCTGGAGAATTCCATGGACTGTATAATCTATGGGGTCACAAAGAGGCAGACATGACTGAGAGACTTTTCACTTCACTTCACTTCACTTCACTTCACCCCTTAAAGACGCCACCTCCAAATATCATCATACTGGGAATGAAGTTTCAATAAATGAATTTAGGGGTATACAAACATTTAGTCTATAGACAAGAGGTAGATGAAAATGCCATTCTGGCGGTGTGGTGAGTTGAATGGTAACTATCCCTGAAAAAGCATGTCTATGTTCTAATCCCAAAAATCCATGATTGTTACCCTATTGAGAAAAAGGGTCTTTGCAGAGGTAACTAAGAATCGAGGTAAGATCATCTTGGCTTAAGCAAGTAGGCCCTAAATCTAATGACAAGTGTTCTTGTAAGAAAAAGACAAAGGGATATTTAAAAAAGAAGAGGAGAAAGCCTAAACCAGAAAATGTATACAATGAACCTGGAATATCCTATCAAATAAATCAATAAAGAAAAATACCAAATAACAAAAGGAGTCAGTAGACAAAGAAAGAATATTTTGACCATCAAAAGCAATAATGACTGCACTGAGTTGAAATACATGTGTAAAAACCAAAAGTTCATTATGATAATAACCATTATAAAACCTCCCCTTTACAGATTACTAGAACACAAATTCATTACTCTGCATATTTTTGCTATTTCTGAAAGAACTGTATTTCAGATTCCCTTATTAAATAATTTCAGTTAAATATAAAAAGGAACAACAAATAGAATCACCATTTCACATCTCTTAATGATACAATTAGTACAACTTATAGCAAAAGTAGCCTAGTTTCTCCAATAAGTTAACTGCATGGAAACAAAAAGGGGAAAACATTTTAGAAAATGACTGAAGAGGATATAATGACTGAATACAACATCTGGACCTTGTTTGGATCATGACTTGAGAAACTGAAAAAAACAAAGACATCTTTGACACAACAGAGGAAACTTCTATACAGACTATACTAGATATTAGATAATGGGAAGGAGCATGGACTATGTATGGAGACAAAGGGAAAAAGGAAATAAACAGAATGACTGCATCTGGCTTTCACTTTTAAAGGATCATTGTGAGGATAACTTATGAGCTAAGACTGGAAGAAAAAACAGTTAACATATCACTGGAGTAATCTAGACAAGAAACCAAGGTCTAAACTAAGGTAGTCTTAATATAAACAAAGTAAATAAGACCAAGTCATGAAGGAGAGAAAAATTTATAAATAGTGAAAAATTACCATAAAGAGGAGTCAAAAATGACTTTCCAGTGTGTAGTTCATTCAACTATGTGAATGATAGTGCCATATGCTGAGATAGAAAAATAAGAAATGGAACTGATTTAAGACAGACAAAAACATAATATTCAGTTGCGGACATGGTTAAATTTAAGATTTCTATGAGTTTTCCTAATGTCCATTATCTGGTAGAAATATGGGTATAGATCTGGCAGTCAAGTAAGTGATACAGTTCAGAGAGTTGTCAATGTAGAACCGAAGCCACAGAATTGGATGAAATGAACCTAAAGGTGTGGTACTGTGGTGCTGGAGAAGACTCTTAAGAGTCCCTTGGACTGTAAAGAGATCAAACCAGTCAATACTAAAGGAAATCAGTCCTGAATATTCAATGGAAGGACTGATGCTGAAGCTGAAACTCCCAATACTTTGGCCACCTGATGTGAAGAGCTGATTCACTGGAAAAGACCCTGATGCTGGGAAGAATTGAAGTCAGGAGGAGAAGGGGATGACAGAGGATGAGATAGTTAGATGGCATGACAGACAAGACTTTGAACAAGCTCCAGGAGTTGGTGATGGACAGGGAAGCCTGATGTGCTGCAGTCCATGGGGTCAAAGAGTCAGACACAACTGAGTGACTGAACTGACTGAACCTAAAGGACATTAGGAAGCAGACGAGAAGTCCACGAAGGAGACCACAGAAGCTGTAACAGACCTAGAACTAGTGCCACAGAAAAGAATGACAATGAGGAGGCATGAATCAACTCCACTAAATGCCACAAGATGGTAAGTAAAGTTAAATATAGGGGAAGGTTATTTAGCTTATATGCAGAGTACATCATGAGAAACGCTAGGCTGGAAGAAGCACAAGCTGGAATCAAGATTGCCGGGAGAAATATCAATCACCTCAGATATGCAGATGATACCACCCTTATGGCAGAAAGTGAAGAGGAACTAAAAAGCCTCCTGATGAAAGTGAAAGTGGAGAGTGAAAAAGTTTGCTTAAAGCTTAACAATCAGAAAACGAAGATCATGGCATCTGGTCCCATCACTTCATGGGAAATAGACGGGGAAACAGTGGAAACAGTGTCAGACTTTATTTTGGGGGGCTCCAAAATCATGGCTGCAGATGGTGATTGCAGCCATGAAATTAAAAGACGCTTACTCCTTGGAAGAAAAGTTATGACCAATCTAGATAGCATATTCAAAAGCAGAGACATTACTTTGCCAACTAAGGTCCGTCTAGTCAAGGCTATGCTTTTTCCAGTGGTCATGTATGGATGTGAGAGTTGGACTGTGAAGAAAGCTGAGCACTAAAGAATTGATGCTTTTGAACTGTGGAGTTGGAGAAGACTCTTGAGAGTCCCTTGGACTGCAAGGAGATCTAACCAGTCCATTCTAAAGGAGATCAGCCCTGAGATTTCTTTGGAAGGACTGATGCTAAAGCTGAAACTCCAATACTTTGGCCACCTCATGCAAAGAGCTGGCTCATTGGAAAAGACCTTGATGCTGGGAGGGATTAGGGGCAGGAGGAGAAGGAGACAACAGAGGATGAGATGGCTGGATGGCATCACCAACTCAATGGACATGAGTCTGAGTGAACTCTGGGAGTTGGTGATGGACAGGGAGATCTGCTGTGCTGCAATTCATGGGGTCGCAAAGAGTCGGACACAACTGAGCACCTAACTGAACTGAACTGAGGGCAAGGCTCCATTAGATTAGGGAATTACATATTTATCAGTGACTTCTGGCAGAACAATTTCAGTAGTTGGTTAGGCAAGACTCCAGATTACGGTGACTTCTAGAGTTGATACAAGAGAAAGAAGTTGAGAATTCAAATATAGGCAACTTTTTCAAGATACTTTCTGACAAAGAAACAAAAAAGAAAACTATAGGGTGATAGCTAATAGACAACATAGATCAAGGGAGGTTTTTTTTTTTTTAATAAGAATTTATACTTGTTTAAATGATGACTGGAAGCAGTGATTCATTTACAGGGTTAAAATGCAGTGTCATTAAGAAGATGAACTAGCAAAACTATATGCAGTTAATCATTTTAAGACTATATTAAAGACAAATCCTTTACTTAAGTGAACAGGTATTTTTGACTATGCACTATAGCACATCTACAAAAACTTGAGAACAAACGCCAAAGCCGTTGCTCAAGATTAAATAACAGCACATTTGTATTAATATAATACTTGTGTTCCACAACAGATTTCAATAAAGGTAATAATATTAGAAATACTTTCGAAAACCATTCACTGGGTATCTACTATCAAGTTATTACTAAATGTAAATATGACCAAGATATTCTACTCACTTTCAGGTCCTCACATTGTAATAGGGAAGACAGGCAGATAAATGGTTAATTATAAAACTACTTAAGAAGTGCCAAGATATAAGTAAGTATAAGCTAAAACTGGGACACTTCAAGAATATAAAAGTTTATAGAGAAAAATATTTTATTTGTATTTCATTCATATAAATTATCAAAAAATTTCCAAAGTAGAGCAAATTCTTTTTTTTTTTGAGCAAATTCTTAAAAATAAAATGTTTAGGGTCAACAAGAATTAGAAGAATTCAAAATGTCAAAATGATATAAGAAAAACAACACACTGGACAAACTGACCAAAAGATAAATAAATGATCAGAATTTCAGAATTAAATGATTCCTTAATAATGCATATATACAAATATTTAATTTGTATTTAAATACAAATCGGTGTTTAATTCATAAATTTAACAAAAGATGAGGAACTTAATACACTTGAATGATTAAAATAAGTTACCCATTTTGAAATATGAATATAAAATAAGTTTCAAATTAAATAAATATTCATATACTGCCCTCATAGGGCAGTAATACACAGATCATTTAAAATATAAACAGAAAACATATTGGACTCTTTAGATACAATTTATTCCTAATTATCTTAGTCAATGAAGGAGCAATAATCGTATGACTAATAACATGAGTCATCTAAAAATAATTAATACACTAACTTTTATATATGCTGGATCGCTTCCTTATTTGGGAAACATTTCAGTTCAGACACTCAGTCATGTCCAACTCTTTGAAACCCCATGGACTGCAGCACACCAGGCTTCCCTGCCCATCACTAACTACTGGAGCTTACTCAAACTCACGTTAACCTTGTTATTTCAATAGGTGCTGCCATTTTTAAACAGCCAGGATCAAAGATTCCATTTACAGATAATTTGGAAGCTAACATTCTATATTGGAGAAGGAAATGGAAACCCACTCCAGTACTCTTGCCTGGAAAATTCCATGGACTGAGGAGCCTGGTAGGCCACAGTCCATGGTGTCACAAAGAGTTGGACATGACTGAGTGACTTCACTTTCACTTATAGGTAAATAAATCAAATAGGTTTTCAAATGTGATTTATTGTACCTTTTTTTTTCTGTTACACTGCATTTTTACTACATATCTTAAAAAGTAGCACTGTAAAAGTGAAAGATTAAAAGAAAATAACTTACAATAATACTTGTTGGGACTTCACGAAGAGAGTATTCTGTTTTATTAGGAAGACTTTGATTGCCAACCAGCTCAAAAACAGCAGGATAAGATAACAGGTTCACCAGTGCTAGAAAAGACTAGGCGGGAAGAAAAAAAACTGTTCAAATCATTCATTTTTTTTTCTCAGTCACATCTACTGAAGAGTCATTAATGCAAATGGGAGTTTTTAAAATAAGCCTAATCAACCCGTAAAACTGAATATATGTTTCTATGACAAGTACAAAATAGTTAACAACAATCATCTATGTACTGACAATGCATAAAAACTATAAGAAAATGTAACTGAGAGTTGGAAAATGTTTTAAAATATCATGTATCTCTGACAGTTTGGTTCTGACAAAAATGAAATGATACATTTTTCTCATTCTTTGGATTGTTATATCTGATGTGTAAGAAAATATAATACTTCAGGGCTCTGGGGCAAGATGACAAATTCTATATATTACGGCACTCAGGTCACAAGGCTATTTTCAGCGTTTAACTGTTGATACATTCACTGGAAATTCAAGTAATATATTAATAATTAGTTAATTAGAAAAAGCTATGGCTTTTCCTATCAACATCAGCTCGTTTTCTCATGCAATTTTACCAAGTTAATCTCTCCATGAAAACTTTAAGCTCCTGCTCTTCTCTCATTGTCAAGAATCCGAATATTTTTCTCAGGCACAGGTCATTCTTTCGATGCCCTGTGTAAAAGTATGCAGTGGGTGCCCATTACTAAACATCAGATCTAAACTTCTTAGCATGACTTTCAAGGCACTTTATTGACACTTTTCTTCCCTTCAGTCTCAAAAGCCTCAGTTGCCATTAAGTTTCCTCAGCCTGAAATCATCACTGCAGTCAATCAAATCTGCCTGCAGTCTCCTTCAAGTGACTGCCACATATACAAACTTTTCTTATCCTACTAAGGAGCTCCCTCTAGCCCTCCCATTGACCTATTATGTTACTTTATAAGCTTTCAAAAGTTTGCCACATATTTTCTAGAAGGCTTTCTTAATAAGTCTATCCACATCTAGAAGCCCTATATTCTGTTAATACGTGTATATTTAGTTTTTATTATATTAATTGCACTTATTTGTAACTATTAAGTTTTCCTCTTGCCAGTTTAAAATGTTCACTAGTCTCAGAAATTCTGAAGATCAAACACATAAAGAATTTTCACTACAATAAAAAATGATTATACTACCAAATGCAATCTACAGATTCAATGAGATCCCTATCAAATTACCAATGGCATTTTTCACAAAAATAGGACAAAAAACTTCACACCTCATATGGAAACACAAAAGACCCCGAATAGCCAAAGCAATCTTGAAAAGTAGAATGGAGCTGGAGGAATCAATCTTCCTGACTTCAGACTATACTACAAAGCTACAGTCATCAAGACAGTATGGTCTGGCACAAAAACAGAAATACAGACCAATGCAACAAGACAGAACCCCCAGAGATAAATCCATACACCTAAGGTTACCTTATTTTTAACAAAGGAGGCAAGAATATACAATGGGGCAAAAATAGCCTCTTCAATAAGTGTTGCTGGGAAAACTGGACAGCTATGTGTAAAAGAATGAAATTAGAACACTTCCTAACACCATACACAAATATAAACTCAAAATGGATTAAAGACCTAAATGTAAGATCATAAACTATAAAACTCTTAGAGGAAAACATAGGCAGAACACTCTGAGACATAAATCACACCAAGATCCTCTGTGATCTACCTCCTAGAGTAATAGAAATAAAAACAAAAATAAACAGTGGGATCTAGCTAAACTTAAAAGCTTCTGAACAGCAAAGGAAACTATAAGCAAGGTGAAAAGACAACCCTTGGAATGGGAGAAAATAACAGCAAATGAGACAATAGAAAAAGGATTAATTTCCAAAATACAGAAGCCGCTCATACAAGTCAATACCAGAAAAACAGCCAATCAAAACAGTGGGAAAAATACCTAAATAGACATTCCTCCAAAGAAAATATACAGATGGATAACAAACACATGAAAAGATGCTCAACATCGCTCATTATTAGAGAAATGCAAATCAAACTATGATGAGATATCATCTCATACTGGTCAGAATGGCCATCATCAAAATGTTTACAAACAATAAATGCTGGAGAGGGTGTGGAGAAAAGGGAACAGTCTTGCACTGTTGGTGGGAATGTAAATTGAGACAGCCACTATGGAACTCAGTATGGAGATTCCTTAAAAAAACTAGGAATAAAGCCACTACAGGACCCAGCAATCCCACTATTAAGCATATACCCTGAGGAAACCAAAACTGATAGACACATGTACCCCAAGGTTCACTGTGGCACCATTTACAATAGCTAGTACATGGAAGCAACCTAGATGTCCACTGACAAATCAATGAGTGAAGAAGCTGTGGTACATATATACAATGGAATGTTACTCAGCCATAAAAAGGAATCTATCTGGGCCAGTTCAAATGAGATGGATGAACCTAGAGCCTATTAAATAGAGTGAAGTCAGTCAGAAAGAGAAAACAGATATCATATACCAATATATATACAGAATATGGAAATATGGTACTGATGCAATTATTTCCAGGGCAGCAATGGAGTTACAGACATAAAAAACAGACTTATGGGCACACGGGTCGGGGGCAGTGAGTAAGGAGAGGGTGGGATCTATGGAGAGAGTAACAGGGAAACTTACATTAGTATATGTAAAATAGACAGCCAATGGGAATTTGCTGTATGACTCAGGGAGCTCAAACCAGGGCTCTGTAACAAACTAAAGGGGTGGGATGGGGAGTGAAGTGGGGGGAAGGTTCAAAGGGAAGGGACATATGTATACATATGGCTGATTCATTTTGATGTTTGGCAGAAACCAGCACAATTCTGTAAAACAATTATCCTTCAATTTAAAAATCAATAAATTTTTAAAAAGGAAAGGAAAAAAAAGAATTTTCACAAAAATCAGAACACTGAGATAATGGAAAGAATAGTTTAATTCAATTTCTCATTTAATAGATGAGAAAACTTGAGGACCAGAGAAGCGAAAGGGTCTTGGTCAAAGACATATAATCAAAAATTTGATAGCAGAACTAATTGCATCTCCTTATTCACAGGCTAAGATTACTCACTACAAAATAAATAATCTTCAGATACTATTTAACAGTATCACCCTAGCTCCACAGTCCTGGTTATTCAATAAAATTTTCTGTGGTGATGGAAATTTTATGTTCTAAACTGTACAATATGATAGTCACTAGCTACATGTGACTACAGATAAGCACTTAAGATATGATTAATGTAATTGAGACTGAATTTTTACTTTTAGTTTTAATTTAAATTTACACAGCTATGTGTTATTGTCTAGCATACAGCAAAAGCAAAGCTACAGAGAGAAGGAAGGAGAAACTGGATTAAAACTTTTAAATGAACCTCTTTATATATGGAAGCTATGTCATTGTTTCCTAAAATTTAAATGACAATAAAATTAAATCCCCCCAAAAATAAAATCCACATATAAATGAAATCATATGGTATTTGTCTTTCTCAATCTGACTTTTCTCGCTTAGTATAATACTTTCTGGGTCCATTCATGTCACAAATGACAAGATTTCATTTTACTGTATAGCTGAGTAATATTTCATTCTATATCTATACCACATTTTCTTTATCCAGTCATCAGTGAATGTTTAGTTTCATAAATGAATGTTGAATTTTGTCAAAAGCTCTTTCTGTATCTACTGAGATGATGTGATTTTTATCCTTCAATTGTTAATGTAGACTATCACACCAACTAATTTTCAGATACTGAACCATCCTTGTAACCCTGGGATAAATCCACTTGATCATGGTGTATGACCCCTTTAATATATGGTTGAGTTTGATTTGCCAGTATTTTATTGAGGATTTTTGCAACTACCTTCAGTGATACTGGTCTATATATTTTTTTCATAGTCTTATTTCTGAATCAGGGTGATGTGGACCTCACAGACTGAATTCTGAAATATTTCTTCATCTCAAACATGGAATAGTTTAAGGAGAAGGATTAATTGTTTAAATGTCTGATATAATTCACCTGTGAAGCCATCTGATCCTAGATTTTTGTCTGTTGGGAGTCTTTTAAAAATTACTAATTCAATTTCATTATTGGTCATCTGACTGTTCATATTTTGTATTCCTGATTCAATCTTGAAAGATGGGTAAAATCCTAGAAATATACAATTTCTCCTAGGTTGTCCACTTAATTGGCATATAATTGTCCATAGTAATATCATGACTTCTGTGATACTAGTTGTAACTTCTTTTCCATTTCCAATCTATTTGGGTCCTCTCTTTTTTGGAGAAGTCTAGCTAACGGTTTATTAATTTTGTTTATCTTTTAAAAAAATCAGCTGTTAGTTTTACTGATCTTTTCTATTGGTTTTTTAGTCTCTATTTCTGCTTCAATTTTTATTATTTCTTTCCTTCTATTACATCTGGGTTTGCTTGTTCTTTTTCTACTTTCACTTTTACTCTCTATTTCTGTTTCAATTTTTATTATTTCTTTCCTTCTATTAAATTTGGATTTGTTTGTTCTTTTTCTAGTTCCTTTAAGTCCACGTTTATTATTTTGTCTGATGTCTATGGTATTTATTAACTGAAAAAAATTATAGTATAAAACATAGTTCAGTTCAGTCGCTCAGTAGTGTCTGACTCTTTGTGACCCCCTGAATCACAGCATGCCAGGCCTCCCTGTCCATCACCAACTCCCGGAGTTCACTCAGACTCATGTCCATCGAGTCAGTGATGCCATCCAGCCATCTCATCCTCTGTCGTCCCCTTCTCCTCCTGCCCCCAATCCCTCCCAACATCAGAGTCTTTTCCAATGAGTCAACTCTTTGCATGAGGTGGCCAAAGTTCTGGAGTTTCAGCTTCAGCATCATTCCCTCCAAAGAAATCCCAAATAAAATAAAGTAGGAATATCATAAAAAAAGAATGTCCTTGCAAGACAATTCCCAGAAACACTGGTATTTCTGTCTGTTTATTTTAAAAACACAAAGTTAGAAATGAAAGAAAGGAGGGAAAGGACAAACTTAGAAAAGGCTGCTGATTGTAACTGAATATGGATTAAAATCTGGATGAAGCAATTTGAGAGATACTTAAAATCTATACATTATTAGATAAATCATTTCTTACCTTTTGACAGCTTTGGTCAATAGGGTCCACTGGAGTAGATCTGGGATGGGTTACTCTAACATCATCTCTTCCACATTCCAGATTGGCCCATAATTCAGTTATAAGTGCATTAATAAACCCTAAGAAGAATTTTACATCATATTTATAGTATATTACTTCTTTGAATTGTGGTAGAAAGACATAATTATCCTTCTGACCAGACTGTTCCACAATGACAAAAGACATACTTGAATTCTGTATAAGAAATAAACTCTAACCTTGGTAGAAATTAGTGCTGATATTGTTAATATATGCTTATGATAAAACTATGTAATGACTAAACTCTCACTATTATGAAACCATGTAATGACTAAACTCTCAAAACTATTCCCCTAGGGGACTGAATTTTGAGTCCCAGTTTTTAATCCTCTAGTCAATAATCTCTCAGTATATTTTCCTGAAAAAAGGCAAAAAAAGTTAACACGTTACTCTGCAAATGAGCTAACAGTGAAATGCAGCCTGGAAGGAGGCATCAGGAGGCACCAAAAGCAACTGAACAGTACATGTGTTCTCTTTCTCTAATGTAGCTATCCTTTTGTATTTCCATATGCTTAGAACAGTTCTCTATTTCATACAACTTTTGGTTCCATACAGTCTTCAAATTTTCCTGAGTCAGATACTACATATCTAAATGAAAGTGACCATTGAGTTTGATTATCAAATTCTTTTATGAGGAATCAAAGCATATGGAAAAGTGTAAAACAGAATACCTAATCATAAAATCAGTAATTTAGCAGTAACACATTACAGCAGAATGGGTTTCTAGTGTAACAAAATATACAGGTTCTGAAATCAAGACTATCAGCATTCAAATTACTAATCTGCCAGCTTATTAAGTTATATATCCTTGAATCTTTTGAATTCTAACAGCATCAGTTACCAATGTGAAAACTGAAAAAGTGCTACATTTGAAGGTTGCCGTAAAGTATAAATGAAACGATATACATAGAGTTCTTAATGCAGTGTCTAAGACATCATAGGAACTCAGGCAGTGTCAGTCTTCCTTCCTTTGTCCTATGAAAAATTGCATTTAATCCTTTGAAGGAAAGCTGGATACTATAAGGTTTAGAAGCTTAATGACTCGACCAACAGGGAAATCTGGGATTGAATCTAGTCTTCAAATGTTTCCATTAATGTGCCCCTGAGTACTATAAATAACTTTGATTTTATTCTAAGTAAAGCAGTAAGTGGTTCGCTTAGGACAGCTTCTGCCAAGAAATATGTTTCATAATATAAGCAGTTCAAGTAAGTTAAGCCAAAAAATACTTAAGATTTAGGTACACCATAGAAAAATATTTTCATTTGAGGAGAGACTCAATAGTGACCACTGAGGTTATGATTCTTCACTTCTAAGGTTTAAATATAATCACAGCATCTCTATCAGAGACTACATCTGGTCTCTGGTGCAGGGTTCAGGTAACTTTACAATATATTAAGTCTTCAACATTTGAACATCTTAAAAATCCAATCTGTAGTAGATAATACATGCTGACTATAAACTCCAGAAATAGCGGTGAAAATTAAGTGGGTGAGAATCTTTCAAGAAAGGAAGAGAAAAGGGAATAAGAAAATGATATGTATGTGTGACAACTATTATGACTATAAATATTGATTCATATATAAAACACTGAAACTGAGCATTAAAGCCTATCAGATGGAACTATTCAAGAAAAGATGATATACTTTTGATTTATGAAGCAACGGGTTCTTAAAGCCATTAGGTATATCTTAGTTTAGGTTCATTATGTACCATTGTTCTGAGGAAAGAAAAAATTGCATATATTTTACAGAAAAAAAATTCCTAGTGAGATTTCATGGAAGCGAAAAGGATATACCATTAATACTCTTTTACCTATGGCCTAACTTGGGAAGAAGAACTTCAGAGTGAAATAGCTGATACTTGATCATGGCAGCTGAATTTTGTATCGACTGGCTCATTTTATTTAAATTATATTTTTAAAGAACTTACCTGAATTTTGTAGAGCTATTGCACCTGCTGCTGTTGATGCCACTTGTGTAACCAAAACTCCATAACCAAACTTTTTATGCCTGCTGATCTAATGTAAATAAGAAAACATGAGAAGCTGGAAAACATAGCATGCTAATATTTTATTTACATTTTATATGCAGACTTACTGATTTCTTTATTTAAATGCTAGACAGTCTTTCAAGTAAAGATAATAAGAGCAGGAAAAAAAAAACTATAATGATCAGTGAGTTCAACTAACAAATATTTTTGACAATCTTATTTCAGAACTAGGCTCTGGTACCAGCCCTAAAACTAAGAAGCTTCATGACCTTAAACAAGTCACTATGTCTCTAAGTCTCTTTATATATAAAATAAGGGACTTTGGACTAAATGAAAAGAGATTCCTTCTAACTCTTATTTCTGTTATCTTACTATTTTATCCTTTAATGGTTCTTCAATAATAAATTATCATTGATTAATCTGTATTGACTGCCAATTTTTACACTGGGCTTTCAAATAAACAGCTTTAAAAAGAACAATGGTATCTTCTTAAAAATCATCCTTTTAGAGGCAATATGATTTTTTTTTCCCAAAGGAGGAAGTTATACACACATGCACACATAAGCCTCATTTAATATACATTGTAAAAAACCAGAAATAATTGCTACTTCACAGAGAATATTATACATATACTCATGGTAAAGTTCAGAAGTATCTCTTAGCAAAAATCACAATAAGGAAATAACAAAGACACTATAAAATGTTCCTCCTTCCTCAGATTTCATAGGTCAGCCTGATCTTAGCCAAAGTGTTTGACTTCTAAATAGAGCTAACCATTTAGAATTTGTATTTTTCAACATTTTATTAAAAGGATAAGCATATATTTCAATCAAATATTTAAAATATAAACTATACATTCTGTTTTAAGGGCAAAAAAGGGGGGGAACTAAAAGACTGGGAAAAAAATAAGGCTTATTTCTTCAATTTTTTTGCTGCTCACAACTCTATAAATTTGCCTTCCAAATCTCATTCTCCATGTTCCTTACTTTACCATCCATTAATTCAGCAAGTAGATAACATAGAAGTACAGCAAAGTAAGTGTTTATCTTTTCCCACATGCCTTTTTCCATGACAGGAAGAAAAACACCTTACTCATCAATCATCCCAAATGACCCTACTAATTCAGATACGTAGCCATAGGGGTCTCCCAATCAAAACTAAATACTAAAAAAGAAGAGGCAAAGAAAACCTTCAGAGAAGTTACAGGGGCTTCATTAAACAAGACTTAGATTTCATGGACACTGTTAAAATATAAGACCAGAATCTCAGTTCTAGAATTACTGCCATCAATAACTACATGTGTGAACACAGGCAGATCATTTATACCAGCTTGAATCTCAACATTATTTTCAGCAAAATTAAAGAAAGTCTAGCTGCTTTCTTACAAGACAACACAGAGTCTAAATTTTCAAAAAATGTCTTGAATGATATAAATTGATATTAAAGTATTATACTAAATTATATGGTTGTAATTTACTGAGGTCCAGGGAACATCTTCTATTACAACTAACATCACAATACAAAGGAAGATCAGATTGCTTTAAATCTTATGAATATTAAAAAAATATCATCTAATCCTAGGTATATTATCACAATAGTAAAAAGTTGTATCTGAATGGTCTCAAGCATCTGAATGAGAAAGAAAAATGTCTTTGAACTGCTTGAATATTTTCAGAAATGGAACAAAAATGAAAACCCAAATGGTTAACTAGCATACAAGGAGAAATTCAAACTCACCAACAGATCAAAACACAATTTATATAAACTTTAAAAGCCTGAAAACTTCTACATTTGCTATATTATGAATGTCTGTGTCCTGCAAAAATTCCTAAGTTGAAATCCTAAGCCCCAGAGGGGATGGTAGGAAGTGGGGCCTTTGGGAGGCTATTTGTGAAGGTAGAGAGTGATCATGAAAGGGATTAATGCTCTTCTATAAAAACAAATAAATAAAAGATCCCCAAGAGGCCCTAGCCCTTTCTGCTAAGCTACACTAAAAACATCAAGAAACAGCAACTTCCAGAGATAAACGGAAACACTTTTAAAAGCATACCTATGCTGATTCACTTCCCTGTACACTGGAAATCGATACAACATTGTAAAGCAACTATATCCCAATTAAAAAAAAAAAACAAAGCAAACAAAAACAACAGCAACAACAACAAAAAGTACACCTATGATCCTAAGAAGCTCTGAAGTCTAGGGATATTTACTGTAATAGCAAAAAAAAAAAAAAAAAGTCAATGATCTCTGTGAGAAAGGCCTAGATTTTAAATTTAAACAGTAGCAATAATAAAAGCCCTCTACAAATATATTTATTTATTTCAAAATGTGAATGCTAAACTCTCATTGACACATTTAGACCCAAAAATGGAATTCCATTGAGTTTTAATATATCCAGATGTCTGATATATTTATAAAACATCTGGATGAATGAGTTTTTCAATTTCATTCAGTTGTTTCATCTTGTAGAATAGTCATAGATACCAATATCAACTCTAATGCTTTCTTGAAAAAATATCAAGTTAAATATTACAATGCTATATGAGTTTTTAATTGAAGTTTAATAATCTCTTCACACAAAGAAACGAGAATGATGTTCTTAATGTCTATAGAAACAAAAGTTCCTTTTGCCTGTGGCAGATGATAATTCGCACCTGTAATTTTTTTGCATATCGGTTGAACATAAATGTCACACATTCGTTGATGGCACCTGTTCTTTGAAGAAGCAGTAGTCCTTTGGGAGTGGCAGCAAAATTTAGTAAATCATCTAACAAATTCTCTTCCCAAGCCATACTGAAAGAGGTAAAAAGAAAGGTATAAATGTCTTTATTATTCTCAAAACTGGAAAAAAAAAACCTCAGCTTAATACTACCAACAATTAAATTTACAGAGAACACACTGGCTGCAAAGTATTTAACTGTTTGAAAATAAGATAAACAGCATGGCTTCCTTAACAGTGAGCTGTTATTCTTTTTTCTACTATCTAATAATTTTCCTTCACTAAATGAATCGAATATTAACTGCACATATCAGCATTTCATCATACCAAAATTCTCTCAACCAGGTCTTAATCTCATTCCACATCTCCTATTAAAATTCTGCTGTGCCTAAATTCCCCAAGCCCCAGCTCTCCATTATTTCTATACATCCTTTTCATTAAGGAGTATTTGTCTTTTGACTTTCTAAAGTGTATCAGGCACTTTATTTTCACTGGTTATTAGTTTTACTTTTGGAGAATGACATGTTTTTCCTCAGAATACTTCTAAAAGGCCAGTAGCATTCTCCAGAGAAAAAGAAAAGGACAACAACTCAAAACACTCAGAAGTCACACAGTAAACAGGAGAGTCAGAGCTAGAAATCTGGAACCACAGGAAGGGATATCAGCACTTCATCTGAAGTATCAAAGTGAAATAAAATTTCCTACCCATCCTATTCCTACTTGCTTGGAAAAACAAGCTGGATATTAAAATAGGTAAAAATGAAATGTTTAAATGTACAATGAAACAGTGTGGAAATGTCTGTCCTTTTGTTGCCCAAGGAAGTTTCAGAAGTATGTTTTGAAACTGGTAAGAGATTTGAAATCCAGGACTTTTCTGATTAAAAAAGAAACAATCAGTACATGTTGACAGATGAAAGATCACAAACCAATGGTCAAAGATATAACCATGTTAAAACACAAAATAAGTATCTCTTGGATAAAGAAGGACAAAGAAGTAGGACTGGTTTTGAAGTAAATACAGATGAGACAGAACATACTAAAAGCTTTCAAATACATCTAATCAAGAGTCCAAGAGAACAGAAGAAATATTTGAAAAATACTAAGAATTTTCTAGATCAAAAAAAAGGTATCAGTCCAGTCTATTGATTAAAAAAAAAAAATCAAAGTACTAAACAGGACTTAACCTATATCCCAATATAAAATTTAAAAAAAAAAGTTTTAAAGTATCAAGCAGGATAAACTTAAATCACACAGAAGTAGCAAATATCCAAAGAAAGAAATTAAAAGCTATGAGAGAAAAGATATGACCTATACAAGTGGTTATACTAACAGATTTATCAGTTACTACTTACTCCAGAAGACACTGGAGTAAAACCTCAAATAGTACCAAGAAAGGATGGTCTATCCAAACTTTTATGCCCAGATAAACTACCATTTAGAGGAGAGAAAATGTGAGATCTCAAAAGCTCTGAACAGGAGGTGGGGGTGGTTTGTGGGCTGGAAGGAGAATAGCTATTTTCAGACACAGAAAGATCAGTTTGCTTTCCTCAAAGCCTTAAGAACAATTAAACAGTTTAGTTCTATTACCTTAAGACTTATAGTTAGAAACTTAAATAAATCTTTCAGTAAGGGAAAAAAAGGAGCCTGTCAGAAAGAATGGCCTACAAGCTTCAAAAATGGTGTAAAACAATAGATACAAATTTAATTTCTGTGTGAAGACATAAACTAGGTGATTAAAAATATTAAACCAAAATTCTAGATAACTATAACAAGACAGAACTATAGAGTATTTAAAGGAGCAGTAACTGGTCAAGGTATGTTAAACTCCATACTGCTTTTCAAAACATGATATAAATACCCAATTACTTTATACTTTCTTAGAAAAATATATGGTTAAATGTATATTGAGAAATTAGGAACAACCACTTAAAGAAACATAACAGTGATTTATAAAGTCAAAAGAAAGGGGAAAATAGGATAAAATGTACTGATCTAAGATAAGGAAGTAAAGGAGAAAAGTAAAGAAAACAGAATAGAAATAGAAAATACAAAAAGAAAAATAAGACCCAAACATCAGCATTGCAAAAATGTAAAAAACTTAAAACTCATCTAATAAAAAATAGGAATTGTCAGATTGGATAAAAAATTCAAAATTTACTACTCTGAGTGACAGAAAATAAAGAGATGAAAAAAAAATACTTTAATAGGCTGACCCAATCTCCATCTAAGCTCCTTTTTCATCAACTCCCATATAGCAAGAAATGGCCATAGGGCACATCCAGCAAGATGTTCACAAAAATGTTAATGAGAAGAGATTTCTTTCCTAGATAAAAGTAAAGAATGAAAAGAAGCCATTTGTCTCTACAACCTTTTTCCTCTTTGAAAGCTGTGAGCTCTAGAGGTTAGCCATTGTGCAACCTTGAGTGCAAAAAGAAAACATTAGTGATGTTTTCTCCCAAGAAAAGGAGGCTGGATCTCAAACTGCATCAATAAGTCAATGCCTGATAATATTTCATGAGATTTTTTTGCTTTATGAAAAAAAGAAAGCCTTACTGAGCTATCTGAAAATAGATATATCCTTAACTAATGTACTCTGCAAATACTAACTAAAGCAAAGTATATATACAATACTAGTATCATATAATATAAAACTTAATGGAAAGAAGTAATGAGATACTACTGTAAAAGTTCCCATGAAACAGTGAATTTTTATGTTCCTAAGGGATTGGGGGCAGGAGGAGAAGGGGACAACAGAGGATGAGATGGCTGGATGGCATCACTGACTCAATGGACGTGAGTCTGAGTGGACTCTGGGAGTTGGTGATGGACAGGGAGGCCTGGCATGCTGCGATTCATGGGGTCGCAAAGAGTTGGACACGACTGAGCGACTGAACTGAACTGAAGAGCATAAAATGCAAGTATGTAAAACAAAACCCCAGAATTACAGAGAAAAATGGACAAATCAACTTTCAAAGTGAATGATTATACATAAGCGGACAAAATATTGGTGGTGATATTAAAAAATTTGGAATATCTCTATCTACTTCCAATGAAGAACATAAAATAGTATTTTCAAGTAAAGACAGATTTTTAACTGATCCTGTACTACAACACAAAATCTCAACCCACCCAAAAGTATATATATCTACAATGTTTTCTGAAAAGAACAGAAATGAATTAGAAGTCAACAGTATAATACAGTAGTTAAAGAAAAACTATATTTTGAAAGTTAAATACATTCCAAATATTTCATGGATTTAAAGGGCAAAATCAAGATAACAGTATTTTTAAGAGCTTAATAACGAAAGTGTTACATATGAAAATGTATTAAAGTTAGAATGTCTGATGTAGATTTCTTCTATTGATATCCATTCTCAGTTGTCTTTTCACTTGCTCTCCTATCCTACTAAAGTGAAAGGAGAGTAGAGAAGGAAAGAGAACATCAGCAAAATCAAAACCTGGTCTTTGCATAAACTAATGCAAATAAATTGGTCAGGGGAAGTAATGGCTGCAAAAAATACTAAGAATAAAAAAATGAGAAATAATTACAGCTAAAGAATTGTCTAACATCACAAAAATACTTCAAACAAATTAACACCAATACAGCAAATATTCAGATTTAAAAATATGCTTTTTAAAAAAAATATAGTTAAAAATATTCATTCAGAAATAAAAAATCTTGAATGAACCATTAGCCATTAAAGAAATTATGTTTTTAAAAAGTCTACTCTGACTCTCCAAAACGTAAAACACAGGCAAAAACTTACAGGTTGTATCACAGAATCCTGAGAAAGAGTTAATATATTTTAGTTTACAGTTTCTATTAACTTAGCATTTAACTCTTCCTTCAAATTACAATGAAAACACTCAATGTTTCAAAACGGAAAATCTAAGCTATAGAATTTGCCTCCTGTCTTTGGAGAACCCTTCACGGAGGACAACAGGTAACAATCTCACCGCTTTGTTAGCTTATGTGAACTCCAGTTTTTGAGTGGTCAGATATTAACAGAGGGTTAGACACTCTCATGGACTTAAGTTTTAGATGTTTATTCATAGGCTGTTTTTGCAGACCAAAGATACCTGTTACTTCCCTGTCGAGATTTACCAAAGGCCCCGTGTAACTGGTAGGGGCAGGGTGGGCATCTTTGGTTTTTCTGTGATTATGTTCTTCTCTACAGTCACCCTAAGGATGGCCCCTAAGCAGTCTGTGAAAGTGAAAAGTGAAAGTGTTACTCCCTCAGCCGTGTCCAATACTTCGAGACCCCGTGGACTGTAGCCTGCCAGGCTTCTCTGTTCATGGGATTTTCCAGGCAAGAATACTGGAGTGGGTTGCCATTCCCTTCTCCAGGGGATCTTCCCAACCCAGGGATCGAACCTGTGACTCTGTATTGCAGGCAGATTCTTTACCATCTGAGCCACTAGGTAAGTCCCATATAGTCTGTAGTCATTGCAATCACTGATATCAAACTAGCCTTGATAAATCTTACTTGGGGTTACATTTCAATGTCCAGATTTAGGGATATCACCTATGATGACTACACAGTAGCTTCTACCTTCCCTATAGAATTGTAAGCACCAATAAATGAAAGGATGGAGAGGAAATCTCCAACATAAGCTCTCAGGAAATAAGATCAAACTACCTCACATTAGTCTGTCACAGGCTCAAAAATATAGATTTTAGCAACTCTTCATTTTACCTTCTTCAGTAAGACTAAGTAAATGTTATGGTCCATGTCATTATTTAGAAACTAGTGCCTGGTGGCAGGAGAGGTGTTATTCATTCTTTTACCCATTCAACCAAGCTATCAAGCACCTGCTACATGCCAGAGAAAGGCTAGTCTAGTTAACTGACCAAAATGGTTCTACACTCAAGTGTTACCAAACTACAAAGGAAAAATAATGCCCACACATACCAATGTTTCAAAAATACAAAAGATACTCAACTCCATGAGGTATTTTGATGACAAAAATGAAAACAGTTCTATTATATCAAAAACCATTAAACCTTTGTTTCTAAGAGTAATATCAGATGTTGAAGGAAACTCCTTTTCCTCTAGCATCAAGCTTACACATGGAGCACATTCCCCAGTTTAATACTGCTTGCCGCTCTTCACCTAATCACTCACTTTCCCCCTTGAAGGGACTCGGGAGACTTGGAGGAGGACTAAGAAGGCTAGGCTAGGTGATGCCTCTCCCCAAATCCAGCACTTCTTTGCAACCCAGGGACCTGTAGGAAGCACACAGTCTGCTCTGTTCTACTATGCAGTTATGGTTGATCTTTGTAAGCTCTGCTTCTGAAGGTGAGGAAAGTCTCACAGTTGATTGGGACAGAAATGTTCAGTTCAGTTCAGTCAGAGTCGTGTAGGACTCTTTGCAACCCCATGGTCTGCAGCACTCCAGGCCTCCCTGTCCATCACTAACTCCTGCAGTTTACTCAAACTCATGTCCCTTCAGTCGGTGATTCCATCCAACCATCTCATCTTCCGTCATCACCTTCTCCCCCCACCTTCAATCTTTCTCAGCATCAGGGTCTTTTCCAGTGAGTCCATTCTCCAGATCAGGTGGCTAAAGTTTAAGAGTTTCAGCTTCAGCATCAGTCCTTCCAATGAGTATTCAGAATTGATTTCCTTCAGGATTGGCTGGTTAGATCTCCTTGCAGTCCTAGAGACTCTCAGTCTTCTCCAACACCACAGTTAAAAAGCATCGATTCTCTGGCACTCAGCTTCCTTTATAGTCAAACTCTTACATCCATACATAACTACTGGGAAAACTATAGCTTTCACTAGTCATACCTTTGTTGGCAAAGTAATGTCTCTACTTTTTAAGATGCTGACTAGGTTAGTCATGGCTCTTCTCCCATGGAGCAAGCATCTTTTAATTTCATGGTTGCAGTCACCATCTGCACTGATTTTGGAGCCCAAGAAAATAAAGTCTGTCACTGTTTCCATTGTTTCTCCATCTATTTGCCATGTAGTGATGGGACTGGATGCCATGATCTTCATTTTTTGAATGCTGAGTTTTAACTCAGCTTTTTCACTCTCCTCTTTCACTTTCATCAAGAGGCCCTCCAGTTCCTCTTCACTTTCTGCCAAAAGGGTGGTGTCATCTGCATATCTGAGGTTATTGATATTTCTCCTGGCAATCTTCATTCCAGCTTGTGATTCATCCAGCTTGGAAGTTCGCATGATGTACTCTGAATATAAAGTAAATAAGGCAGAGTGACAATATACAGCCTTGATGTATTCCTTTCCCAATTTGGAAAAATTTGTTGTTCCATGTCCAGTTCTAACTGTTGCTTCTTGACCTGCATACAGGTTTCTTAGGAGGCATGTAAGGTGGTCTAGTATTTCTACCTCTTGAAGAAGTTTTCAGTTTGCTGTGATCCACACAGCCAAAGTCTTTGGAGTAGTCAATAAAGCAGAAGTAGATGTTTTTTCTGGAACTCTCTTGCTTTTTTTCAATGTTCCAACGGATGTTGGCAATTTGATGTCTGCTTCCTCTGCCTTTTCTAAATCCAGCTTGAACACGTGGAAGTTCTCGGTTTATGTACTATTCATGTACATTCTCCAGGCTTGTAGAATTTTGAGCATTACTTTGCTGTTGTGTGAGATGAGTGCAGTTGTGCAGTATTCTGAACATTCTCTGGCATTGCCCGTCTTTGGGATTGGAATGAAAACTGACCTTTTCCAGTCCTGTGGCCACTGCTGAGTTTTCCAAATTTGAGGGCATATTGAGTGCTGCACTTTCACAGCATCATCTTTTAGGATTTGAAATATCTCATCTGGAATTCCATTACCTCCACTAGCTTTGTTTGGAGTGATGCTTCCTAAGACCCACTTGATTTCACATTTCAGAATGTCTGGCTCTCAGTGAGTGATCACACTACTGTGGTTATCTGGGTCAGGAAGACCTTTTTTGTATAGTTCTTCTGTGTATTTTTGCCACTTTTTCTTAATGTCTTCTGCTAAATGCATGGATTATGGTGGCTCAGACTGTAAAGAATCTGTCTGCCATGCAAGAGACCTGGCTTGTTCCTAGGGTAAGGAAAATCCCCTGGAGTAAGGAATGGCTACCCACTCCAGTATCCTTGCCTGGAAAACTCCATGCACAGAGAAGCATGGTGGGCTACAGTCTATGGACCACAAAGAGTCAGACAAGACTGAGCGACTCATAACACTTTCATGCTGCCTCTCACTTACAGCCCACTGACCACACTATGTCTTCCACCGGAAATAATGTTCTACCCTTTCTAGACAATTAATATCCATGTATTAACTTTAACTTACTTTAATTATAACTTCTTCTGGAAAGATTTCCCCAAGTTAGCCTGTATGAACCCTCTATGATTTGTGTCATAAATTTAGCATACTATATTGCCATATTATATTTACTTATTTGTATTTTATACTATATAATAAGTTCTCTAAGGTATGTAGGCATCCACAGAGCTCAGCAAAGCATTCAGTCCAATAAATACCTAAATACATGAGTAGAAAATGAATGCATGAATGAAGACAATAAATCATAAATCAAAGAAAACAGACATAAAAATTACCTGAAAAATTAATTGCAGCAACATTTTTACTCACCCCTTCATGTAAGGAAAGAATTGTAGTTAATTTAAGTTTCACAACTATATCAAAAAAAATTATAGCTGACATTTAGAAAATTAACTATTTGTTAAGCATTACACCATTAAGGAAATGAAAAAGATTTTGTTTGATTGACTGGCTTTTTTTTAGTTAAACAATGCCTATCTAAAGACACATTTTTTTTTTCAATTTCTCTAGACTACCACTTAAAAAGAGACTCCACGAATATATGACCTTAATTTTAAAAAATATATGTTTATATGGTTCCCATTAATCTGATTCCATATCCTATTGATAACTGTGGGAAAAAATATGAAAGCATCTAAATTAAAAAATTATTATAGAGACTTCCCTAGTGGTCCAGTGGTTGAGAATCCGCCTGCCAATGCAAGGGTTCTATCCTTGCTCTGGCAAGATGCCACATGCAGCGGGGCAACTAAGGACATGGGCCACAATCACTGAGCCCCTGTGCCCTAGAGCCAGGGCTCCACAACAAGAGAAGTCACCAGAAAGGGAAGCCTATGCACTGCAACTAGAGAGTAGCTCCTGGTCACGGCAACTAGTCTTTGTGCAGGGCAGCAAAGACCCAGCACAGCCAAAAATAAACAAATAAAAATTTTTACAAATTAGTATAAATAATGATTTAAAGAATTCTCCAATGCTGAAATCTAATTAAACGGTACTCCCACACATTTTGAAGTTATATTTTAAATGTAAACAGACTTCATTGGCCATTGGAAAAGTTCTACTGAATTTCCAATTTTAGTATTTGGTAATTTTCCAAGTTTTCTGAAAGCGCTATAACATGTCACATTTCCTAACTCCAAATGTAAATACAGGTTGAAATATAATAAATATTGCTATTTTTTTCTTATAAAAAATACAAGTATATATGATCTCTAAAGTTTCCCCTAGATGCACTTTTCTTTTTTTTTTGCCACAGTATCTATACATTTCTCATTTTAAAACTATTTCAGCAAATGTGAAAAACAGATGCGCTTAAGTCAATCATACTTACATGTTCTGGGATTCCTGGCTAACCAAAGAAATAGAATCAGAACCCTCTACTGGAGTAGGAATTCTTTCTGATAGCAGACTTGTCTAAAATATAAGAAATATACATTTTTCTTACTTATAGCATTACTCATAAGCTGTCATGCTACATCTTTATATTTGACTCACTGTAATTAAAGACTAAATTACTTGCATATCTTAAATTATTTGATTCTTAAATATCATGCAAAACTAATTCATAAATAATGCACACACATAATGTAGGGGGAAGATACTGATATATACTATATTTGAATATTGCTCCATTATGATCTCCAGTGTCCATACAAAAACCCAGCTATCTGTAAGAATTGCTCAGAAATAACTTCCAAAGAGTAAATCTATATAGAGACGGTCTATTTTAAGTCCCTTTTACCTGAAGAAATGAAAGCAAGGCAAAGGCTAACAGAGTTTTACCAAGATAATGCACTAGTCATAGCAAACAATGCTTCCAACCACACGAGAGAGGACTCTACACATGAACGTTACCAGAGTCAATACCGAAATTAGACTGATTGATTATATTCTTTGCAGCTGAAGATGGAAAAGCTCTATACAGTCAGCAAAAACAAGACCAGGAGCTTACTGTGGCTTAGATCACAAACTCCTTATTGCCAAACCCAGACTTAAATTGAAGAAAGTAGGGAAAACCACTAGACCATTCAGGTATGATCTAAATTAAATCCCTTATGATTATACCATAGAATTGCCAAACAGACTTAAGGGATTAGATCTGACAGTGCCTGAAGAACTATGGAATAAGGTTCGGTAACACAGTACAGGAGGCAGTGATCAAAACCATATCCAAGAAAAAGAAGTGCAAAAAAATAAAAAAAGACAAATGGTTGTCTGAAGAGGCCTTACAAACAGCTGAGAAAAGAAGAAGAGTGAAAGGCAAAGGAGAAAAGCAAAGATTTATCCATCCGAATGCAGAGTTACAAAGAGGAGCAAGGAGAAATAAGAAAGCCTTCCCAAGTGATCAGCTCAAAGAAATAGAGGGAAAAATAGAATGGGAAAGACTAGAGATCTCTTCAAGAAAATTAGAGATACCAAGGGAACATTTCATGCAAAGATGGGCACAATAAAGGTCAGAAATGGTATGGACATGAGAGAAGCAGAAGATATTAAGAGGTGGCAAGAATACACAGAAGAACTATATAAAAAAGATCTTCATGACCCACATAACCACAGTGATGTGAGCCAGACATCCTGGTGTCCAAAGTCAAGCGGGCCTTAGGAAGCATCACTACGAACAAAGCTACTGGGGGTAATGGAATTTCAGCTGAGCTATTTCAAATCTTAAAAGATGATGCTGTGAAGTGCTGCACTCAATATGCCAGCAAATTTGGAAAACTCAGCAGTGACCACAGGACTGGGAAAGGTCAGTTTTCATTTCAATCCCAAAGAGAGGCAATGCCAAAGAATGCTCAAACTACTGCACAGTGCACTCGTCTCATACTCTAGCAAGTAACGCTCAAAATTCTCCAAGCGAGGTTTCAACAATAAGTGAACCATGAACTTCCAGATGTTCAAACTGGATTTAGAAAAGGCAGAGGAACCAGAGATCAAATTGCCAATGTCTGTTGGATCAAAGAAAAAGCATGAGAGTTCCAGAATAACATCTACTTCTGCTTCACTGACTACACTAAAGCCTTTGACTGTGTGGATCACGGCAAACTGCGGAAAATTCTTCGAGAGATGGGAATACCCGACCACCTTATCTGCCTCCTGCAAAACCTGTTTACAGGTCAAGAAGCAACAGTTAGAACTGGACATGGAACAATGGACTGTTTCCAAATTTGGAAAGGTTAAGGCTGTATCCTGTCACCCTGCTTATTTAACTTCTATGCAAAATACATCATGAGAAATGCCAGGCTGGATGAAGCACAAGCTGGAATGAAGATTGCTGGGAGAAATATCAATAACATCAAATATGTAGATGACACCACTCTTATGGAAGAAAGTGAAGAGGAACTAAAAAGTCTCTTGATGAAAGTGAAAGAGGAGAGTGAAAACAGCTGGCTTAAAACTCAACATTCAAAAAACGAAGATCATGGCATCCAATCCCATCACTTCATAACAAACAGATGGGAAACAATGGAAACAGTGACAGACTTTTATTTTGGGGGGCTCCAAAATCAGATGTAGATGGTGACTGCAGCTATGAAATAAAAGACGCTTATTCCTTGGAAGAAAAGCTATGACAAACCTAGACAGCATATTAAAAAGCAGAGACATTACTTTACCAACAAAGGTCCATCTAGTCAAAGTTATGGTTTTTCCAGTAGGCAAGAACGGATGTGAGATTGGACCATAAAGAAAGTTGAGTGCCAAAGAACTGATGCTGTTGAGCTATGGTGTTGGAGAAGACTCTTGAAAGTCCTTTGGACAGCAAGGAGATCAAATCAGCCAACCTGAAAGGAAATCAATCCTGAATATTCATTGGAAGGACAGATGCTGAAGCTGAAGCTCCAATACTTTGGCCACTTGGTACTTCTAATGAGAAGAGATGAATCATTAGAAAAGACACTGATGCTGGGAAAGACTGAAGGCAGGAAGAGAAGGCGATGACAGAGAATGAGATGGTTGGATGATATCACTGACTCAATGGACATTACTTGAACAAACTCCAGGAGATGGTGAAGGACAGGGAAGCCTGGCATGCTACAGTCTATGGGGTCTCAAAGAGTCAGACACAACTGAGCAACTGAACAACAACAATAACCAGAAGAAAAGACTGCAGCACCCAGTTAAGTTGTAGAGCTCTATCCTACAGGGACAGGATGTACTGAAGTCATCTTTTGACAAGTTAGAAATCATTATGTCCTTTGGAATACTGTGATGCTAAAGAAGTCCAGTAAAATATTTTAACTGTAGTTAAATATTATAACACTGAACATATATGAAATAAAGATTTTCAGGGAAGAAAAAAGATTGAAAATACTTACCTTCTTCCAAGCCTTTGCTATAGATTCATGCAAACTATAAGGAATTAACACCTGTAAGCCTTCACATGTACCGTATATTTGACGACACACAGAAGTAAAAGCTCCTTTAACCACAGGAAACATTTCTGATCCAGAAAAAATAGAAATATCTTCATCAAGAAGTTTTTTCGAAAACTGGGCAATTAGATGAGCACCTGTAGGACTAAAAGATGATACCAAAACAATGTACTTCAAGTGACCTAATTTGACTGAATTGCTTTCTCTGCACAGGTATGTCACTAACTTGTCTGTTTGGTAGTAAAGCTCACTTATTTCCATTTGTTTTACTTTTTTCTTAATTCTACTTTTTAACTTTAACATTTAGTATATAAAACATACTCATGATTCTAAAGTCAAGTCTAGGTACAATCAAGGAATAATCCCAGATATCTTTTATCTATGCCTCTTAACCCAAATATTTTTTTTTTCCTTTCCTCTAAACTATTGCTTTTCTTTCCTTTAACGCTATTACTACTCTTTTATCATTTCCTTTTGAAAATAAGACAAATTTTATTTATTCATATTCCCTTCTACTATACAAAGGGTAACTTTTCTATAAACTTTATTCTGTTTTGTTTTTTCACTATATATCCTGATGACAACTCTACAGCCGTACATAAAAAAAATTTCTCATCCCCTTTTCACTACTGCTAAGCACTCCTTTGTATAAACATAATTCAATCTATTAGTCTCTTGTGATTGAATATCTGGGATGTTTCTAATCTTTCCCTAATAAAACTAGAAACTCTAAACCACTGCACAATGAGGATTCAGAAGAAATTCTAACATTTTATGTCTTTTCTGTTTAACTTCAATGGGAGGGAGACATCTAAAAAAAAGAAACCTAGAAATCATAATGATAATAATGGGAGAAAATTAACTACATACAATTAAATGATGTCTATATAAAAGAAAAAAATAAGGAAGTGATGAACAATAAAAAGAACCTTAGAACTCATGGCAAAGAGTTAGTCTTCCTAATTTTAAAAGAATTATTATATATGGATAATGGATAAGAATATTTCCATATTATGTATGGATATATGGATAAGAAAAAGGCTTATTATATATGGATATATGGATAAGAAAAAGGCTTTCCAGATATATGGCTGGAAAAAGGCTTCCAGGTTAAATATGTCAGATTGAACACATTACATTTATATCTACTCCCTTCTGAAATATTAAAATATAACAGTAAACAAAATTTTCAGAAGGCTCTTGTAGCCATCAAGGACAAGGAGAAAAAAAAAAGGGTATGATAAGTAACAAAGTTTAGGAATGTAGGGAAAAATGAGTAATTTAGGATCCAGAAAAATTGAATAATCAAAAATAAAACAATTAGAAACAAGAATTATACTTCTATTAATACTGAATCAAAGTTATAGAAATCCAACCTCAGTGTTTCCATGTATATAACAGAGATAACCATAGAGGCCTCTTCCTTAGTCACTGTGAGGATTAAATGGTTACCACCGCCCCACCAATCTCACCCAAAGACTTTGATCCTATGTGAGTATTGTCAGCAAGACAATATGTTCCCAGATGTAAACATATTAAAACACATGATGGAAAAAAATAACAACAGATGGCAGGAAAAGTTTGGAACACACAAAAAAGGAAGAATAGAGGCAAAATAGAAAACAGTAACAAATATGGTAAACATTAATCCAATCATATCATACTCTAAATGACAAGGATCAATTAAAAGAAAGACTATCAGAGTAGATAAAAAAACAAGATCCAGTCATGTGGTATCTATAGAAGCCTATTAAATATAATGATAAAGACAGATTAAAAGTAAACAGATAAAGACATCATGCTGATGATCATGAGAAAGCTATACCAGCTATATTAATTTCAGATATCACAGCAAGGAAAATTACCCAAAAGTCATATTATGTAATAAAGGGGGTCAATTTTGCAAAAAGATGTAACAATCCTTAATGTGTACCTGACAGTGTCAAAGTGCATGAAGGAAAAATGGACAGAATTGCAAGGAGAAAAAGATGAGTTCACTGATGCAGTCTGAAATTTCAGCACTTTTCTGTCAGTAATTGATAGATCCAGCATGAGGACATAGCTGAACTGAACACCACAAACTACCAATAGCATATAATTGGTACCTACAGAATACTTCCAGCAGCAGAATATACATTTTGCTCAAGCTCACATAGAACATTCACTGAGAGATCACATTCTGGGCCATAAAACACATTTTAACAAATTAAAAATATCAATCATACAAAATATGCTCTCAGAACCATAAATAACTCATAGGCCAAAGTAGTATCCAGCGAAGTCTAAAACTATCCTGAACTGCTGCTGCTGCTGCTAAGTCACTTCAGTCGTGTCCGACTCTGTGTGACCCCATAGACGGCAGCCCACCAGGCTCCCCCGTCCCGGGGATTCTCCAGGCAAGAACACTGGAGTGGGTTGCCATTTCCTTCTCCAGTGCATGAAAGTGAAAAGTGAAAGTGAAGTCGCTCAGTCGTGTCCGACTGTTCGAGATCCCATGGACTGCAGCCTACCAGGCTCCCCCGTCCATGGGATTTTCCAGGCAAGAGTACTGAACTAATGAAAATGAAAACACAACTCATTTGTTGGATGCAGGAAAAGCAGTGTTTAGAGGGGGAAGTTTACAGCACTGAATGCATATAATAGAAAGATGATCTAAAATTCAATAATCTATAAACTTTCATCATAGAAAGCGAAATTAAATCTAAAACAAAGCAGAAAATAAAAATTAGAACAGAAATCAATGAAATTAAAACAGGAAATGAGTGGGGAGTGGAAAGCGAGTCTTTTGAAAGATCAGTAAAAGTGAAAAGACTCTAATGAGATTAGAGAGAAAAAAAGACACAAATTAATAATATGAGTGGCTATCTCTACTAATTCCATTGATTTTAAACAGGTAATAAAGGAATACTGTAAAAAAACAAATATATCAATAAAAAGTCTATGCCCACACATTAGAAAACTTCGATAAGTGGACCGGTTCCTTGAAAGACACAACCTGCCAAAACACAAACGACCTGAATAAACCTACCTATTAACGAAATAGAATAAATAATAAACTTCCTAAATAGAAAACACTTTGCCCAAATAGGTACACTGGTGAACTCTATCAAACATTCAAGAAATTATGCCAAATCTCTTTTAAAATCTAGAAGTAGAATATTTCCTAAATTATGAGACTAGTGTTACAGCAAGGCCAGACAAGAATCATGAAAACCACAGACTGGTCTCTCTCATAAATGCAGACAAAAATCCTTAAATATTAGTAAATCTAACAATATATAAAAAGAAATATTCTAGGTATGCAAGGTGGTTCAATATTTTAAAAAATCAATTAATGTAATCTACCACATCAATAGAGTAAAAGGACATTCATTGTGGTGTTATCTGTGGAGGCAAAAGCATAGACACTACCTAATATCCAATAATGTAGAGAAATTTGAATAAATTATGGTAAAATCATACAAAAATGTATTGTAGAGCTATTAAAAATGTTTCATTCTATATTCACCTAGGTAGGAAGAGGTTATGGTTACACACAAAAAACCCACAAGTAATGTATATACCATTTTTGAAAAAAAAGAATTCTATGACTATGAACATATATATTTGATGCATCATTACAGGTACAGAGAAAGTCAGAAGCATAAACATACTGTTATCACTGGCTGACCCAGGTGATAAAACTGAATAAGGGTTAGAGAAGGAAGATGGGGAAGTAGTTAGCTTTCCTTTGTATGGTTTAACTTAAAGTCAGTCATTTGTGACTTTAGAAGTTCCAAGAGTATAGTCCAAGGGAGCAAAAATGATCCTATGTAGAGTGAACCATTCTATTTTTCTTTTGAAGTTACAGACATCAAGACCTACTCTGCCTGTAGAATTCATAATCCTGGTTATTCCTTCAAATTTCTGATGATCTAATATGTTAGTAGTTGATCAAGAAACCTAACTAGATAACTATCTAGAATAGCTATCCCAATTTTCATTGATATATGACAAGATTTTTGGAAATTTTAAATCATATTTGAGAAAACACACTAAAAAATTCTGCAAATTATTCAAAACAGAAACATACCTTTTTTCTTCAGAAGAGTTCATATTTTCTCCATAAAGTAGTAGGGTAAGTCCTTCTTCCACAGATGCAATTCTTGCCAAAATATGAGCTATATGAATTAAAGCTGTTTCAGAGCAATTTGGAGCAGCCTGTATGTTAAAGATATCATATAATTTTATGACATGCTAACATATCACAGACTAACATTCAAGGATGGTACTGTAATCTAATAAAGTTATATTATCACAACAAAAAAGAAAGTAATGGTTGTTAGGCTGTGAAATATGTCTGAACTAAATGCATCATTAGATTATATTCTCGTACTAGCACAGTTGATGGAGAAGGAAATGGCAACCCACTTCAGTGTTCTTGCCTGGAGAATCCCAGGGACGGGGGAGCCTGGTGGGCTGCAGTCTATGGGGTCACATAGAGTCGGATACGACTGAAGTAACTTAGCAGCAGCAGCACAGTTGATAAGGCAAAAACATACATACTTTTTACCCAAAGCTATTACTGTTTATTAAGACAGCTGAAACAACTGCTGCTATTACAATTTTATATGCATATAATTCTAGATGACAAATGCAGTAGCTCTTCTTTGCCCTTTACTTCTCACTCACTGGGCTATATTGGATCTAATTTCATTGTATATGCTATTTAACATATTACTATCTTTTCTAAGGGACACCATCTTTTCCTATAACTGACTGGGTCATAAGTTATAGGTGTGACTGCTGCTGCTACTGCTATTAAGTCGCTTCAGTCATGTCCGACTCTCTGCAACCCCATAGACGGCAGCCCACCAGGTTCCTCTGTCCCTGGGATTTTCCAGGCAAGAATACTGGAGTGGGTTGCCATTTCCTTCTCCAATGCATGAAAGTGAAAAGTGAAAGTGAAGTCACTCAGTTGTGCCTGACTCTTAGCGACCCCATGGACTGCAGCCCACCAGGCTCCTCCATCCATGGGATTCTCCAGGCAAGAGCTGCTGGAGTGGGTGCCACTGCCGTCTCCATAGGTGTGACTAAGGACTATCAATTCATGAGTTGGCCAATAGCTAATGATGTCAACTAATGAGAAAACATAAGTGGAACTGATCATATTTTCCCATTCTTTATTGTTAAAAGTAGTAAAACTAGTTTTACCAGTATATAGCAAATTAGTACACAGGAAATACTAAAAACTAGAGAGTGCTGTCAATGCTAGAGACTATCTAGAAGTCTAAATCTACTAAAGTTTCTGTTCTTTCTGGGACCTACTTATGACCTGTACCTACATGGATGCAATGCACCTATTCTCTACGATAATTTTGAATATATCTATACAATAACTGCAGCTAGGAAATTAAAAGATACTTTCTCCTTCAAAGGAAAGCTATGACAAACCTAGACAGTGTATTAATAAGCAGAGACATCACTTTGCTAACAAAGGTCCATATAGTCAAAGCTATGATTTTCCAGTAGTCATGTACAGATGAGAGAGTTGGATCACAGGCTGAGTTCCACAGAATTGATGCATTTGAACTGTAGTTCTAGAGAAGACTCTTGAGAGTCCCTTGGACAGTAAAGGAGATCAAACCAGTTAATCCTAAAGGAAATCAACCCTGAATATTCACTTGAAGGACTGATCTGAAGCTGAAGCTCCAAAACTTTGGCCACCTGATTGTGAAGAGCCTACTCACTGGAAAAGACACTGATGCTGGGAAAAAACTGAAGGCAAAAGAAGAAAGGGGTGACAGAGAATGAGATGGTTGGATGGCATCACTGACTCAGTGGACATGAATTTGAGTAAACTCTGGGACAGAGTGGAGGACAGAGGAGCCTGGCATGCTGTAGCCATGGAGTTGCAAAGAGTCGGGCATGACTTAGTGAGTGAACGAAAAACACGCTGCAACCAATACATTCTAATAAATTCAGTGGGTTAGTTTAACTAATGAGGGGTCAGGTATATTCACCTGAAGAATTCTTAACTAGATGATCTAATGTTTAATTTGTTACTTTCACACTAAATATCTTTCCTGAAAGAACTTCTCTACTTTCCTTCATTCATACACACATTTTTAAATTTTCTTTTTCCTCATTTTCAATATTTTATTTGTTTAATATTCTGTCTTTCCTATCAGAGCAGGTTCCTTAAAAAGCAATGACCATGTCTTAGTCATTTCTATAGTTCAACTACCCAGCACAGAGCCAGTGATGCAGCAGGGGCTCCGTGGGTAGTGCTCAATGTCTTACATGAGATAATGAATGTCTATTATGTGCCAGACAGTTGTTTTTTACTCTCAAGAATCATTGCAACTTAGGTACAATTACAGAAGTACATAATGTGAGAATATAGACAAACACCTAAATCTGTCAGGGAGAATTGAGAGAAAATTTCAAGATACAATAAACTATGGTCTGAAGAACAAACAGACCAAGTTAGAGACTTTCCAGGACAAGGAAAAAGTGTTTGAAGATAGGGAAATACTATAACCTGACTTAGAAATTGCAAATGATCTCTTATAACTGGAATATACAGGAAAGAAACAGGTACAATATAAGAAAATGGAAAACTCAATATAAATATCTAGTTGAAAAGTCTGAAGTTGATCCAGCAAGCAACAAGTAGCCTTAGTGGCAAAATAGGAATAGGCTGGAAAGTGGAAAAACTGAACAAGAAAAAATGTGTATATTCCAAGCAAGAAATTATCGGGGCTTAAACAAAAGTAATAACTACACTCGTGGCTCAGCAGTAAAGAATCTGCCTGCAATACAGGAGATTCTGGAGATGCACGTTTGATCTCTGGGTTGGGAAAATCCCACAGAGGAGGAAATGGCAACCCATTCCCATAATCTCGCTGGGAAAATCCTATGGACAGGAGTCTAGCCAGTGGGCAACAGTCCCTGGGGTCACAAAAGAGTCGGAATTGACTGAGCATGCATGCGCACACACAAACAAAAGCAAAAACAGTGGGGATTAAGAGAAATACCTGGATTTTAGACATATGCGGGGGGTGGGGGGAATCTATAGGTCTTAAATACAAATTGAATGTAGAGAATGAAGGAGTTCCCATTTACAGAACAGAGCAAGGGCAGGAAAAAAAATACTGTTTTGAAAATGCTGTTTGGCTCATGGAATAAATAACAAAAAAAGGTGTTCAGTAGGTACCTGAAGTTAGTAAGCAGCTAAAGAAGTCTGGAACTGAAGAGATCTAATCATCAAGGAAAGTATACTAAGAGAAAGAAAAGTGAACTAGGTCCTGAATCGCTGAGACAGCAGGGACTTGGAAGGGAAACCACAGAGGTAACAAAGAATATTTAGAAAGGGACAGAAAAAAACAGAAAGATTGTAGGAAAGCTAAGGAAACATAATTTCAGAAGTGATCTATTGTGTTAATGATCAAATCTGAATAGTTACATGTTTTAAAATTGTACAGGCAACTGCAATCAAAGCTCCATCAGTGATATTATGAAGGCAAGATTATAATACAATGAGGTGAGAAATAATGGGAAGAGAAGGGGCCAAGAAAAGAATGGTAACCTGCCATAATTAAAACTTATTGTTAAAAACATCAGATATAGGGTGGTAGTTAAAATTGTGCACTGGGTAATCAAGAGTTTCCCCCATCCCAACACATTTACAGGTAAAAGAAAGATGCCGATAAAACAGAAAGTTAAAGATAGATAGATGAAAGCTAAGAAGCAATACGGGAAATAGATGGGGAAACAATGGAAACAGTGGCACACTTTATTTTGGGGGGCTCCAAAATCACTGCAGATGGTGACTGCAGCCATGAAATTAAAAGACGCTTACTCCTTGGAAGGAAAGTTATAACCAAACTAGACAGCATATTCAAAAGCAGAGACGTTACTTTGACAACAAAGGTCCGTTTAGTCAAGGCTATGGTTTTTCCAGTATCATGTATGGATGTGAAAGTTGGACTGTGAAGAAAGCTGAGGACCAAAGAATTGATGCTTTTGAACTATGGTGTTGGAGAAGACTCCTGAGAGGCCCTTGGACTGCAAGGAGGTCCAACCTGTCCATCCTAAAGGAGATCAGTCCTGGATGTCCACTGGAAGGACTGATGCTAAAGATGAAACTCCAGTATTTTGGCCACCTCATGCGAAGAGTTGACTCATTGGAAAAGACCCTGATGCTGGGAGGGATTGGGGGCAAGGAAGAGAAGGGGATGACAGAGGATGAGATGGCTGGATGGCATCACCGACTCGACGGACATGAGTTTGAGTGAACTCCGGGAGTTGGTGATGGACAGGGAGGCCTGGCGTGCTGCGATTCATGGAGTCGCAAACAGTCGGACATGACTGAGCGACTAAACTGAACTGAACTGAAGAAGCAATAGCTATGGTTCAAGATCCAGGAGTACGTTTCTTAACTCTGGTATATGGTTTACATTTCGAAATTTATGTTATGGCACTCTGTAATATTGAGTTGTATATTATGATCTACTTATTTCTTCTCTGGTCATCCTGTTTTCCTGAGGCTGACTAAGATCAAAATGTTTTCATTGTAACCACTTACTTTCCCAGAATTCCACACTTTGTACCACAGTCACATAAATGTTTAAGGCTTTCTAAATGAGCAATAAATGATGAATATGTGAGTGGGTGAACAGTTGCCCATCCCACTGAGAGGTGGGTAAAGGGAGAAGAAATCAATAAAAACACTACAAAACACAGACAGGGAAAATCAAAAACCTTTAGTCTATTGCTAAGGCTTTCAGTAATTTCCCGGAAATTTAGTCACAGGAGTGGAGAGACGTATTACACAGGCTGCACTAGTGGTAATGGTACCAACTCTTCCACCTATTAAATGTCTGACACTAAGCAGTTTCTTTCAGCCTCGGGTGTGATGGATACAGTATATAATGTAAGGTAATATACTGCACAAACTGCAGAGACATACATATGTTCAGAACTGGGATGCTTGTAAGTTTATCTAAAATACTACTTGTTCTTCATATTTTAAAAAAAGCTGACGCCAGGAAAATATTTCCAAAGGCTATACAGTTGTCATTAAAACAAACAACAAAGTACTCATAAGACTTAAAAGATTTATAAAACAAATATCTTAATAGAAAACTTCAGTCCTTGCCTGACCAGAAAAAAAGATTAAGATGTTATATGGACTTTTCTCTGACACAGTCTTAACTAAAATCAACTAACTGTATGAAGTAAGATTTAAAATACATTTATATGGAAAATAGTATAATACTTCAAATGATGAAATTTAGAAGTCCCATTGAATATTCACTAATACCCAATTAAGAGACTCTTTAATACCAACCTTAGTTCCTTTCATTAAGTTATGAATAGGCTGAAGAAGAGCCTCAATCACAGTGTTGTTATATAAGCATTCAATTGCACATTCTTTCTGATCACAGAGTATACACAGAACTTCAGTTGCCATACTTGCAGGAGAATAATCCTCTGATGAAGAAGAAGTATTTTTTGAAAATTTAATAAGACATATCTTACATCTTTTGTTCTGTGTTAGCTATTGCTGTTTCAAAAAGCTCATCAAGGTTAATTAAAGAGTTTAAAAATCATACAATTCAATGCTCGGAGGATGATTTATTACCAAATTATGACCTGAAACTTAAGAATATTTGCTTAATGTATCTTCAAGTTAATGAAACTAAATGACATTATAAACACCAAAAGACATCATTAGATCATTTGCTGTTTGACATTAAAGCTCTGCTTGATAGTGAGGATGTGGCTTGAAGCAAATTCACAACTACTCCCCTCCTGGCAAACATCTTTCTTATTGCATTCACTTTCCTTCTTTTTCTTGAAAAAAGAAGAAAGTATATTCAGGTGGTAAGCCTGGGAGAAAACTAGAATCATTAAAAAATATAAAACACAGCCAAAATGAAAGCAGAGGAGAAACTGTAATGGAAACTAGCATATTTCTTGTATTAGCATAAAACCAATGAAATAAATGAACATTTTTTAAGACTTTTAAAAATATATATATATTCAGGAAGACACAGATATAAATAAATATAATATAGAGAACAGCCCCAAAATTAATGTGGTATTTTTAGTTTCATAAATTAACATTTGCAGATATTTGCCTCCTAATATACTAAACAAAATAGCGTTTTACATGAAGAAATTAAGGAACCAAAAGTTAGTAATGTAAGGTTTTCCTAGTAATATACAATATAAAAACACTAAAGTTCTTAATTTATACTCTAATATTCCATACTCCATAAATTCACTAAGCAAATACTTGACAGGACCAATTTAATTTATTATGAATAATGTTATCTTAATGAAATCTCTTTACCAAATGAGGGCTGTCAAAACATCCAGAAAATAGAATATTTTTCCATGGTTTCTATTTCTCTATTTATAATAGAAGCAGATTACCTAAATGACCAGGTGACGTCATCTTTGGACAAGCTGGTGAACGATAGATAAGTTGGGTAAACAGAACCAGAAGATCTGTAAGGGATACTGAATCTTCAAAAAGGAAGAAAAAGAAAGTCATTTTCTAGCATATGTTTACAAGTTAGAAAATTTTAAACTAATCATCCATCCTCCCAATCTGAGTTTTCATAGAGACTATGGGACAATTAAGAAAAAAGGGTCTATAATACAAGATCATATCCAGAAGAATAAATTAGACATAGTTGCCTAAAAATCACAGCTAGTTTTTAGCGGAATCAGAACAAGGACTTCTCGTTCTGAATACAGACTTGAATCATCCAATATATCTAGGATTTTAAAAGGCAGAGAAAAAAAATAAGGAAAACATTAAAGACAGGGGAAATAGAATTATACAAAGGAAGAAGTACATACTGGGAGAAAAAAAAAATAATAACAATACTTTACACAAGCCTGTCAGCAAACTGAAAGGTATCTTGCTCAGTATCCTAGGAGAGACCAAGCCAAATCTCTAAACTAAAAAATCATAGCACAAATTTTATCATACCTGAACATATTCGTATGTCCTAGTTGCACTTACCTTTTCTAGTCTTTAACTTTATAGGAAATAGCTTTCGGCCTTGTGTATAGATCAGTAATCTTCCCAAAAGGCTCAGTGAGTGAATGAAATAAATGTATTGTAATTCTTGTCCTGAGTAGTAGAAAGTTTTCTGCTTAATCCCTTAAAAGAAAAACAATTACATTTGTTTCAATGCTATTATATTTCATTGTACCTGTTTTTATTTCTCTCTGAACATTAAACAAGGTTGCAGTCTGTGGAGACACTTGGTATAAATTTCTTTAAAAATCCTTTACTGTCTCCCAAGATACTTTAATACACTTAAATCTAAAGAAAAGCATTCATTATAAAATTTATCAAATCTCAGAAAAGTATAACAGGCATACAGTGATCATTCTAAATCAAATACCATAAGATTGTTAGTTATCTGTCATTATAAAGAGACTTTGAATTAAGGAAGGAAGAAACTCAATATAAAACATTATTACTGCATAATTCCACCAGTTAAACGCCAGTAGCACAACCATATTTATAACCATGTTAGTAGATGAAATTAGAATTGCTAAAATAAAGGCACCTTCTAACATATATCATTTATTCACTCACTCATCCATACATTTGAGATCTACTGAGTACCTGTTTATATAAGACCTTGAACTATTTGCTGGTATCAAAAACGAAGAAGAGTGAAACCAGGCTTCCAACGGCAAACAGCCTGATATGAACAGAGGACGGGGAAGATAAGTAGGAGAAACAAATGGCTAGAGGATAGCAGCAACGTATCAGGACTTAGCTTCAGAAAGAGTATGGGCTTTATTATAGAAGCAACTGGGATGATACTAAAGGGTTTCAGCAGAAAAGTAATCAAATATGCTTGTGGAAAACTGACTGATGGCAATATGGAAAGGTGAATAGAAGAAGGTCAAGGCTTAAAGTAACACTCATTAGGAAAATCATGAACAAAAGCATCCATTAGAAAAAAGAATGGAGAAGATGAGACAAAAAATAAATGTTCAAGGAAATAAAATCAATGTGCCTTAGCTAGAATTACATGTAGACCATGAAAAGATTAAAAAAAATTCTCAAGTTTCTGCGTATACAGTAAATTCTTATTCTATTTATTTCTGAAGAAAAAAATGTTTAGAAAGATAATAATGATTTCAGTCCTTGATATTTTAATATTGACGTTCCCAAGGATCTTCCAAATAGAATATTAAGTATGAGTACATTGGTCTGGGACTCAGGAAAGGAATACAGACTTAAACATTTCAGGGTGATCATTTATATATAAAAATATGTAATACTTGAAACCATGAGAGTGAATGGGTTCCCTCAAGAGACAACAGGTAGACTAAGCTGAAAAAAAAAGCAAAGAGCAAAACTTTTTTAAGTACAGACATAAAAAGAGCCTTTCAAATGACTAAGAAAAATGTGTTAGATGAGAATGAAGAACTCTAAGAAATAATGGTACCAGGAAGATGAGGGAAAGTCAAGAGAGGCAAATGCTGCAAAATGAGGGCAAGAAAGAAGAGAAAGTTAATGGGAAGACCATGGAGCTGCAGAAATAAGTCTCATTGCCGTGGCTGAGAAGTGAATAGGAGATAAAGAAATGGGGCCTGGGTATATATTCAATAGTTAGAAGGTCTTTTCTCTTAAGGAAAGCAAAGAGAAGTAAGGTACATATGAAATCACTCAGTTTTTTATATGAAAAATATGAGCAGGTTTAGAGAATGCAAGGAAAGGTACCAATAGAAAGGAAGACAACAACAAATGAAACAATGGTTCTTAAACAAAACAAAACCCCAGATAGGAACAGAACCAAGAGCAGACAAGCAGTTCAATCTGGAACAGAAGGATTACCTCTTCATTCTAACTGGGAGAAAGGGAACATTGATAGGGCACATAAATATGCATCTGTATGCATAAATGCATGACATCTAGGAATTCCATATCTAAAAACTTCCATTTCTCCCAGTGAGATAGGATGTAAGATTTCCTCTTAGAAAAATGCGGGCAGGGCCAAGACAGTGAGTTTGATGAAATCCATTGAACAATGAAGAAAGAATATCTAAAATGATTCCAAAGCAACACAAAGAGCTGCTGAAGCTAGAGAAATACATCAGTGCACCATCAATTTAATGTTACAACACTCTGCTCAATTTTTCTGAGGACCGGAAGTGACCTAGAGTCTCTGCTCAGTTTCAAGAGGACCAGAGGTGATCTAGCGTCTCTGCTCAATATCCTGAGGACCAGAGGTGACCTAGAGTCTCTGCTCAATTTCCTGGAGACCACAGGTGACCTAGAGCCTCTTCTTAATTTTCTGAAGACCAGAGATGACCTAGAGTAGAGGAACTGTAGGCAGGAAACTCTGAAAGAGAAGAAAGCAAAAATTTTGAAAGAAGTGTTGAAAGACTGCAGTGAAGCACCCTGAAGTCTTCACTAGACAGGGAAAAAACCAAGGCAATGAAGGGCTGGGAGAGTGGTAGGGGAAAAAAGCTAGATACAATATCTTAATATTGATTAGAAAAATTTATGAATTTACAGATTATACACACACACACACACAGAGGCTTTGCTGTCAGCTAAGACATTAAAGAATATGCCTGCAATGCAGGAGACCCAGGTTCGATCCCTGGGTTGGTAATATCTCCTGGAGAAGGGAATGACTACCCACTCCAGCATTCTTGCCTGGAGAATTCCATGGACAGAGGAGCCTGGTGGACTACAGTCCATGCGGTCACAGAGAGTCAGACATGACTGAGTGACTAACACTTTTACACTCATATGCTTATAAACTTATATATCTTTGTCTTCTCTCAAAGTTCTGGCTTCTTTCTGTACTTTCTCCTTTACTACAAAACATTTATATTTTGAAACCTGTTAATAACTGGTCTTTGGCCATTTTTCTTGAGTAAAGAATTTATTAAGAGATAAAAAAATTATAAGATATCTTCATATTCTCAAAGAACTTAATATTTCCCTAAAGAAGTGAGATAGAATGATAAAAGATATCAAATTCACATACAAAGCTGTATGAAGTCAGCAAGAACAATAAAAATTCACCCAAGGCAAAGAAGCCTTCTTGAAAAACTCAAAGTTTACTCTTTCACAATAAGATTTTTACCAGTGTTGGGATTATGGATAGTGGCAGCAAGAGCAGGAATAACCAAAGTGTAGGCACTGGTGTGCCTTCTAAGAGAAGTTTCACTTCTATCAATAACTAGATATGAGATTAAATAGATATATAAGGGCCAGGCTATGAAACATCTAGAATATTTTAGCTCAGACTGAGGATAAGCAGAGAAGAATCATAAAATGGGGCAAAGTGTTCAATAATAGAACAGTATTCTGTAGAAATTTTCCTCCCACTAAAATGCACCTGATATATTTTCATCCTTTCTTCCTCTAGTGTGTTACTGCAGTGTAACTCACGAGGACATACACTGTGTTATGAACTGAAAAACTGCAGATTGTATGAATCACTATGATATTTCAAATGTAGATCTGCTACAAAAGGTCACATTATGCTGTATCTTAAATCTGTGGAAAGTCTCTTGTATTAGCCAAAGCAATCTAATTTATTATGATATTAAAAAATAAATTACAAATCTGTTTATTAATAAAATTTACCATTTTCTAAAATGTAACAAAATATAATACTTACCACAAGACTTTGAATGTCCCAAAACTTCATCACCTTTCATGGTTTCACACAACTCAAAGTACTGAACACACTGCTGAACCGCTGTAGTTATCTAATAAAATAACAGCTTATTAATCCTAAAATTTTAAGCACACAAGTCCATGTATTAAAGAAGTTAGTCAAGGCTGTAAAATATGTTGAGAAAATATCTAAGAAAAATATTCAGAAAATTTAGAATACCACCTTTCCACTGAAGCTCAGTCCCTGCAGTTACATTTTAACTACGGCTTCATTCCAGGAAACATGGAAAATATTTGTAGACCAATAAATATACTATTGTTATAATGTTAGTATTAAGACAAAAATACATATGTATTTTACATTTTATAGTGAATGATGAAAAAATTCTGGTCATGACTTTAAAAATTCTCTTGTCAATATGCCCAATTTCCTTGCCTTAAGAGTCTTTTCTTCCTACTTAGCCAGTAAAACGTGACCTGTATCTAGCTTTCATTTCCATCTTAGATACCAGAATTGCTAAAAGCTGATAAAGAAAATTCTCAATACAAAGAACAGTCATAAAAAACGATCTCCAACTTCTTTACCCAGTGATTCTCTGGTAGTCTTCATTCTACCTCCTTTTCCTACTCTCCTCAAGCAAAGATTTCAAATGTTCTTCCTTTCCTCTGCACCTACATACTTCCTGTAGATACCATCTCATTCTGCTCTCAGATAAAATAGAGGTAACCAGTGAGTTAAGGAGTAATAATTGCTAGATGTAGTCATAAAGAGGGTTTTGTTGATCTTCAAAAGATCAATTTCAAGGGAGCTTGGGGAACAGAACTAACTATAAGGAAAGGGAATAGGAACTGAAAAATTAAAGGCAGATAGTATAATTTTCATTTTCAAGAAGGTTGGCCATGAAAGAAAAAAAGGGTAAAACATAGGGGTGAGGTCTTAGGTCAAGAATGAATTCTTCAGGTTGAAAGGATATAGGCTTACTTAAGTAGAAAGGCAGTTAAAAGTATATAGAAGAGAAAGGATAATTGATAGAATAGTGTCTAAGAGCAGGAGCAGCTAGGACCTAAAGGAAAGGAAAGGTTAAGCTTTAGATGGGAAAACGAAGGAGGCTATGTGGACAGAGATGAGTTCATAATGATGGAATCAAGGAATTGACAGATTTCCTAGTCTCATTCATTCTTATGGCCTTATTTCATGTAGAAGAATTAGCATGGCAGGATTACCATCACTAGAATGGCCCGCCTGTAAGACTGGACCTTGACCATCATCTGAAAACTTGGATTTCAGGATTTTTCCTACCATTCTAAAAACTGTACCTCAACAAACAATGTGGTTTTTATGCTGAACGTGTTTTCCTTCTGGGTGTGTGGAATTCCTGGTATATAGTAGGCAGAAGGTGCGAACATGATTAATCCCTGATTTAAAAAGAAAATGGGCACTAAATCTCTAATAAATTTCTCTGGTAGGCAACATTTCACAGGAGCTGTCATAATTTGCCACTGGAGAAATTAAGATGAGTCCTGTGTGACTCTGCTGGGAAAAAAAGACTCTTAGAAGTTCATGCTTGTGGAAACATGTATAATATCATATAAGAAACGAATCGCCAGTCCAGGTTTGATACAGGATCCCTGGGGCTGGTGCATTGGGATGACCCAGAGGGGTGGTACAGGTAGGGAGGTGGGAGGGGGGTTCAGGATGGGGAACACATGTACGCCCATGGCGGATTCATGTTGATGTGTGGCAGAACCAATACAGTATTGTAAAGTAAAAAAAAATAATAATAATAAGTTCATGCTTGGTATCTTCTCCAGTGTGCCTTATCCTTACACCAGTTCTGTTTTGCATCATTTTTTGGTAAGAAACCATAGCTGGGAGTACAACTACATGCTGAGTGCTAGAAATTCTCCCAGCAAATCATCAAATCTAGGGATGGGCTTTGGGAACCCCCTTCCATATCTATGTCTAAATCAACCTTTAGGATCCAGATCAATAAAATGAAATCTCCCCGCCAGGAAATCTGGATCTCAAACTTGATACAACCAAATCTACCAAATCTAAAGTCATAACCTTTTTCAAAATCCTGTTTTCTTCCTACTGTGTAACTTATATCAAGAAATGACAAATATTCAAATGAGTAAGTCCTGACCCAAAGTATGAGTCACTAAGTCGTGTCTGACTCTTCGTGACCCCATGGACTGTAGCTCAGCAGGCTCCTCTGTCCATGGAATTCTCCAGACAGGAATACTGGAGTGGGTAGCCATTTCCTTCTCCAGGGGAACTTCTTGACCCATGGATTGAACCTGCGCCTCCTGCATTGCAGGTGGATTCTTTATCACTGAGCCACCAGGGAAACTCAAGTCCTTACCCAACCCCCATTCAAAAAGTCAAGTCCTCTAAAACTTATATTCAAAATATAGTACTCCTAAGTCCATCCATTTATCCCAATTCACTGTCATAGCCTTAATTCATGTTTCCATCATCTTTTGCCTCTTAGGAAAGATGTATTGAAGTAAAAACTATCTCCGCCTACACCTTCGGCCCATTTTCCAAATATTCCAAAGCTCTAATATAATGTTACTTCAGTACATGAGAATCTATCAGTGGATTACTAAATCTCCAGAATAAAGGTCAATCACCTAAATTTGACAATAAGAACTTTCTAATGACCTAACATTAGTTTTATTCCTATTACCCTCCAGATGCCCCTCTCCCAAGATACACACACAGGCACAGAGAAATACATCTACCTGTGTAAAAAGTCAGTCACCAAAAGCCAATTCAACACTTATTTGACTAGTCAAATAACCAGTTCATTAAAAGCAAATCCACCAAAAATCTCACCAATCAGTACACATCAACTAATTCTGAAACACATTCAAAGCTGAAATGTACAACACACTCATTTTTATCTGCAAAAGGGAAAAGGGAAAAGGGTGAAGATTCCCTTCAAGTAGGTCTTATTTATTCTTCATGAAATTATGAGGCCTTATCCTGCCTCATACATGATGAAAAAAGCTAAGGTCAGCTGACACAGACCCAATTTAAAGTATATAAGAATTTTTAAAAAAAACATCATCCACTTAATACTAGTTTTAAGGTAACTGGTTTTCAGGAAATTTTTCTAATACTAACTCACACTTCTCTTAGCAATTTATATCCAGCCCTATTAAATATGTGCAGTTCCCAAGTGTACTATGTATTTTCCAATCCCTAAAGCCTTTAAAACATGCTATTCCATGGCCCTGAAATATTTTCCCACCACTACACCACCTTCCCTCCTTTCCAGAATAACACCTATTCATTAATTTAAAAATTTTCCCACAATTCTTGGAAATGAGTGGTTGTTCTGTGGATAAAAGTCAGAACAACCATACTTTTATATAACCATGGTTAACAGGTATCTAGAACAAATTTAAAATCTTGTAAATCACTGTATGTCAACAGATCTCAATGAACTTTACTTCTGAGAACCAACCAATCAGCAGCCCCTTCCTTCTAAAAGTCAGCCAACAACAGACATGTTCTGGGAAATTTACAGTTGGCGTGAACTCACTTATCACCTCTAAAAGCCCATCAGACCACTTCCAAGTTTTCTCCAAAATCCTGTATTAACATCTGCTTTGCCTAATTAAGTAAGCAACAAATACAGTTCGATGCTTTGTTTCAGATACTGAACAGTGCTTTTAAACGTCAACATTTCTGGAGCTTCCATGGAGATTACCTTGAGGACTCTCAATTGGCATCATTCCATGGGGTCCTCAAAGAAAAGTGTCTACTGGGGCCACAAGTCCCAAGCTTTGATAATCCTTCAGATTAGCCACCACTCGAGTCTAAGATCTAAGATTCATCTTGCTTTATTGAGCTCTCATTGCTAGATTTTATTATCCTTGGATTTATTATGAAATAGGTCTATTGTACAAAGAAGCCTCGTTTTGGAGGAGCACCACTGGGTCATTAGTTATTTACGTGCCTATTCTTTTGTGCTCATTTTGCTTTTGTCGTTATTTGTACAGACTCTGAACTCCTGTTTTTTGGGGTTAGCTTGCATCTACTGAATGAATACATAAAAGAATGCTCAGAAGAAGACATAGTCCAAGATTTAGTCAATTCGATCCAGTCCAGCCCTGAGATGAGTGGATATCAGCAATAAACTCATTTAAAGGAAACTGGTCATATTGCCTTGGGTCTTCCACAAAAATGTCATGACTACACTCCCTGACTTGTCAATTCTTGAAAAAAAGGGAATCAATGATTATTCTGTCACCAATCACACAGCCCCTCCCTCACTTCAGCTTAGTCAGAACCTGAAACACCATTCTTAAGCACACACTTTTACCCAAAAATATAGTGATTCGTTTCATGTTTATCAGGAGTTTGTCTAGGATGCAGCCTCCGCTTGATAGAAATACTTCTGAGATTAAATTATATTAAAATCCTAATTCTTCAAAAACCTGCCATTATGGGGAAATTTTGATATGACAAACATAGTTACAACAGGCTCTAAAGAATTAGAAGACAAATGAACAAACAGCTTCTCTGTGCACTCAAAGCACTATCTTCAAGATAATCTAACTCAGACATTCTTTAGCTTACTTCCACTCAAATCTTCAAAAACTCATTCTTCCTTGCACTCATTTCTACTCATCTTTATTTTCATTAAGCAGTTAAACTTACTTCTGTTCCTTCTACCTCTTTCCCTCACTTCTTACATGTGTTATCTTTGGTTTGAGAAGGGTAACAATCACTGAAAAAACCACATCTCAGAAGAGGAACAATACAAGACATAATATCCCTTTTAAATCCCCAAGGAAATGTACTACATAAAGCCATCTCAGAAGCCATTCTCTTAAGGGTAAACTGGACAAAAGATTCCAATTGTTAAAAGATTAAATATCTGTGCTGATAGTCAAAATGCTTTTCAACTAGTTCATAAAAACAATTCTTAACTTCCTCAGATATGGCTTTAAAAAAACTGGCAACACATACTTGAATGATCTGTCGCCCAGTGCTACCTATTGAATCTTCCCCTATGGCTCAGCCGTAGAGAATCCACCTGCAATGCAGGAGACACAGGAGATACATGTTCAATCCCTGGTGGGGAAGATCCCCTGCAGGAGGGTATAGCAACCCACTCCAGTATTCTTGCCAGGAGAAGCCCATGGACAGAGGAGCCTGGTGGGCTACAGTCCATAGTGACACAAAGAGTCAGAAACTACTGAAGTGACTGAGCACGCACGCACATTACCCATTGAAAATGTCACACTTTTCACAGAACAAACTGCACAGAGTAGCTACTAACACATATTAGTTTTAAATGTAATTAAGATATCAAAAATTTAGTCTCTTAGTTTCCCTAATAACAGTAAGTTTTCAGTGGATATATATCTTTCACTGTTGTACAAAATATTATCAGATAGCACCTAGAGAACATGCTTTAGCAGATACTCATATCACGCTGCTGTGACTGAAGTTCTTTCACAAAGATCTCTTATAAAACAAAAGACAAATCCACGAGTGATTCAGAGTTCCCACTACTACTGCTGCTTAGTCTCTTAAGCTGTGTCCAACTCTTTGCAACCCCATGGACTGTAGTCCACCAGGATCCTCTATCCATGGTATTTCCCAGACAAGAATACTCGGACGAGTTGCCATTTCCTTCTCCAGGGGATCTTCCCAACCCAGGGATCTAACCTGTGTCTCCTGCATTGGCAGGTGGATTCTTTACCACTGAGACACCTAGGAAACCTGTGTGTGTGTGTGTTTGTGTGTGTGTATGTGTGTTTATGTATGCACATGTATGTATACCCATAAGTACAACCATTAAAAAAATATCTTTTAGTATTTTGGTAAATTTAGGAAAACTTTAAGAGAAAATAAGATTTAGGATGAAACCTCATGCAAGATGCAAGTTTGGTTCATTATGTATATGAGGTAAAATATCTGAACAAGTTGGTAGAATATTGAAGCTTATAATATTTGTGGGCTAAGAACTGACTATAGTAATTCTGTTTTCAAATAAGGAATATATTTTAAGAGTTAACCTAAAAGAAACATTTGAAATACTTCCACCAGGGCCTTTCTGACAGCAAGAGTGAGATATCTGTATGTCAGATCATGCAAGGAAAAAATCATTCCTGTTTTTTCTTCTTTCTCTATTCTAGCAAGATCACTTTATGCTCACATGGCAGCAACAAATTTCCATTAAAAATGGGAATGAGAGAGAAATAGAGAAAGACTTTCAGTTTCTCTAAGGATTTTTAAATACCTATTACCTCTACAAATAAATTCCCATCCTAATAGTCAATATCTCCATCTTCTCCTTTCTGAATCCCAATTCTTTAAATTATCAAACAGAAAACAATTATTGTTCTCCTTTTTTCAATTTATGTCCTAGTACAGTATTCTTAAAATTCACAATTCTAGGAATCTTTCTCTTCACTTCTCTTCTCAAGATTTTACTTAAGTACATAAACTGTATTTATTATCTGAAAGTCATATCAGTATAACCGTAATTTCACAATTTTCATATTTGTCAATTATTCACTAGACTTGCTGAATTCATTCCTTTCAGTGCTCTAACACGTTGTTCTACCAATAGCATTAAAAGCTGAAAATTTTACTAATATATTTTACAGTATTAGTTTGTATTTAGTATAACTTGAATCAATATGTGTGAATACAAATGCACTTACCATTCCGAGTTTTTTAATGCAACTTTCAGTCAAAAGCATGGGTAAATTTTGTAGAATGAAATTGAGTGGAGGTGGGGGGGGGGGGAACGCTACAAACACCTGATCTGAATTAAACTATATGATAATACTTAATGGCTTATCCCAAAGTATCTTGTTGCAGCTCAATTTATTAATACTATGAAGTTATAGACTTCCTAACTGTTATCTTGACTGCATTTTAAGTCTCTACTTTTATCCTTTTATGTTTCACAGAACGGTAGTTTAAAAGTCACATAAAAGGGGGATTACTTCATTATCCAACATTAATTATCACTCAACTTTGCACATTCAAGTTATTACATCATATATCTTCTTGCGATTTTATTTCTCAAGAACAAAAACATAGACTTACCAGAGATTTATATTTCTTTTCGAGAAGTCTTAGTACTGTAGTTCTGCTATAATATGCATGCTAAAATTAGGAGGAAAATGACATTTAATATTCAGGCTATACCATTCAAAATCTATTTTTCCTACATCATTTCTTTCTAATAACATAAATTACAAAATAACTTAGTTTAAATTATTGTAATCAAAGCAAAACAGGTTTTTCTAAGTACAATGATTTATAAGCATAGCAATCAAAAGAATGCAAATCATATTAAAAACTGGAGCATTTACTAATAGACCAGTATCCCTGATTTATCCAGGGATAGATTCTATCCTTTGGTTGTGTCCAGATACCATACTAAGTTATTTTAAAACCAAAAAATATGCCTGACTGCCAGTTTATGACAGAGCCTAAAGGGAAGATTAAGAAATGAGGGCAAGGAGGGGCGAGGGGAGAACTTGCAACTCTCACAACAAGGAGGGAACTGTAATGTTTACATACACATAAGAATGCCAAGGTTGAAATGCTCTCACGGACAGTACCTTAATCATTCCCTGCCGACCATATTTTAAAACCACTTCAAAGTGCCAAAAGAAACTCTCCTTAGAACTAAACAAAAATGAGATTAAAATGTTTTTTATGCATTGTACAAAAGGGAAATTTTACATAAATATTACTTAGGTTCAATATCATTAGCCTTTAATGTAGTTTTTCATTTTACTTTAAAAAATAATATTCTGTAAAAGCTATCAGAACTTCTGGGGAATAGAATTTAATCAAATAAGTTTTGCATTAATTGAGAGATAATCAAAACCCTTTGTTTTTTGGGGGCTTCTCTTGTGGCTCAGTTCACCTGCAATGAAGAAGACCTGGGTTCAGCCCCTGGGTTGGGAAGATCCCCTGGAGAAGGGAAAGGCTACCCACTCCAGTATTCCTGCCTGGAGAATTCCATGGACTGTATAGTCCATGGGGTCGCAAAGAGTTGTACACGACTGAGTGACTTTCACTCTCACTTTCTGTGTTTTAACCCTTGTAGCTTAAAATGTTTAAAAAAAAATCATTAATTCATTTTTCAGGTTTAGTAAGAGAAATATGCTGCCTTATAATTAAACTATTGACCATGTTCTGAAAAGAAAGCCTCATAGTACATCCCTTAGATCACAGTTCACATACCACAACCCTCAGGTCAAAGTTAGCTGCCTCCTGATATTTGTTGAACAATGTTTAATCTATAGGTGCTTCTGGGCTATGGCAGAGAACAGATTAGTTGCATCAGAGACAGGACAGTCTACAAAGTCAGAAATATTTACTGCCTGGCTCTTAAAGTATGACAACTTCTGCCTTAGAGGAATGAAGAAATGTGATAAATTTTAGTAATACTAGAACACAATGGGAGCTATTTAGTAATTTTCTGTTGGTTGGATTTCCTATGATGTCTCATTTTCTTTAGAATAAAGTGCTGACATTATAATGTTAAGTGAAAAAAGTTAATTATAAGCGCTTAATGGCAACCCACTCTGGTACTCTTGCCTTGAAAATCCCATGGACGGAGGAGCCTGGTAGGCTGCAGTCCATGGAGTCATTCGGACACGACTGAGCGACTTCATTTTCACTGTTTACTGTCATGCACTGGAGAAGGAAATGGCAACCCACTCCAGTGTTCTTGCCTGGAGAATCCCAGGGACGGGGGAGCCTGGTAGGCTGTGGTCCATGGGGTCGCACAGAGTCGGACACGACTGAAGCGACTTGGCAGCAGCAGAAGCAGAATATGATGTGTTAAAATTAATCTGTTTAGGTCTTTTGAAGTAAGCCAGAAAGAAAAACACCAATACAGTATACTAACACATATATATGGAATTTAGGAAGATGGCAATGACGAGCCTGTATGCAAGACAGGAAAAAAGACACAGATGTGTATAACGGACTTTTGGACTCAGAGGGAGAGGGAGAGGGTGGGATGATTTGGGAGAATGGGAATTCTAACATGTATACTATCATGTAAGAATTGAATCGCCAGTCCATGTCTGACGCAGGATGCAGCATGCTTGGGGCTGGTGCATGGGGACGACCCACAGAGATGTTGTGGGGAGGGAGGTGGGAGGGGGGGTCATGTTTGGGAACGCATGTAAGAATTAAAGATTTTAAAATTAAAAAAATAAATAAATTTTTAAAAAAATAAATTAAAAAAAAAAGTGTACAACTACATAAAATAAAATCTCAATAGTTGTTATGCCCATGTATAGAATTACAGATATTTAATTTTATTTCTGCTTTTACATGTTTTGCATATGTTCTATAACAGTGGTATAATTTGATAATCAAAAAAAGAAAAAAGTCAAATATCAGATTGAGGAACAAAGTTTCAGTTTCAGTTCCGTGGCTCAGTCATGTCCAACTCTTTGTGACCCCATGTACTGCAGCACACCAGGCTTCCCTGCCCATCACCAACTCCTGGAGTTTACTCAAACTCCTGTCCATTGAGTCAGTGATGCCATCCAACAATCTCATCCTTTGCCGTTCCCATCTCCTCCTGCCCCCAATCCCTCCCAGCATCAGGGTCTTTTCTAATGAGTCAATTCTTCGCATCAGGTGGCCAAAGTATTAAAGTTTCAGCTTCAGCATCAGTCCTTCCAATGAATATTCAGGACTGATTTCCTTTAGGATGGACGTCTTGGATCCGCTTGCAGTTCAAGGGACTCTCAAGAGTCTTCTTCAACACCACAGTTCAGAAGCATCAATTCTACAGTGCTCATCTTTCTTTAATTCCAACTCTCACATCCATATGTGACTACTGGAAAAACCACAGCTTTCACTAGATGGACCTTTGTTGGCAAAGTAATATCTCTGCTTTTTAATATGTTATCTAGGTTGGTCATAACTTTTCTTCCAAGGAGCAAGCATCTTTTAATTTCATGGCTGCAGTCACAATCTGCAGTGATTTTGGAGGCTAAAAAAATACTCCGTCACTGTTTTCACTGTTTCCCCATCTATCTGCCATGAGGAACAAAGAGTTCAAGCTAAATTAAGCTGAGTAAGCATTTACCGAACATATACTATACAGAGCTCAGGTAAATGCTAAGTACCAAACAAGTGCTTTGGTTAACTGGGCATTATCATACAGTCGATATGATAATGCAGACCATTCACTGTCACAGTGTCCAAGTCTGCGCCCCAACCAGTAATGCCGAAGGGGCTTCAATTGAAGGGGTCTATGAAGACCTACAAGACCTTCCAGAACTAACACTCAAAAATGAGGTCCTTTCCATTATAGGGAACTGGAATGCAAAAGTGGTAAGCTAAGAGATACCTAGAGTAACAGGCAAATTTGCCCTTGGAATACAGAATGAAGCAGGACAAAGGCTAACAGAGTTTTCCCAAGAGAACACACTGGTCCCAGCAAACGCCCTCTTCCAACAACACAGGAGAAGACTCTACACACGAACAGCATCAGATGGCCAACAATGATGTCAGATTAATTATACTCTTTGCAGCCAAACATGGAGAAGCTCTATACAGTCAGCAAAAATAAGACTGAGAGCTGACTGTGGCTCAGATAATGAACGCCTTATTGTCAAACTCAGACTTAAACTGAAGAAAGTAGGGAAACTCACCAGACCATTCAGGTATGACTTAAATCAAATCCCTTAAGATAATATAATGGAAGTGACAAGGATATTCAAGGCATTAGATATGATAGAGTAGCTGAAGAACTATGGACGGAGGTTCATGACACTGTACAGGAGGCAATGATCAAGACCAAGTAACTGAGAAAAGAAAACAGGCGAAAGGGAAAGGAGAAAAGGAAACAGGTCCATTTGAATGCAGAGTTCCAAAGGATAGCAAGGAGAGATTAAAAAAAAGCCTTCCTCAGTGATCAATGAAAAGAAATAGAGGAAAACAATAGAATGGGATAGACTAGAGAACTCTTCAAGAAAATCAGAGATACCAAAGGAACATTTCATGCTAAGATGGACACAATTAAGGACAGAAATGGTATGGACCTAATAGAAGCAAAAGATACTAAGAAGAGGTGGCAACAATACACAGAAGAACTATACAAAAAAGATCTTCATGACTCAGGTAATCATGATGGTATGATCACTCACCTAGAGCCATACATCCTGGAATGTGAAGTCAAGTAGGCCTTAGGAAGTATCAATACAAAGCTAGTGGAAGTTATGGAATTCCAGTTGAGCTCTTTCAAATCCTAAAAGATGGTGCTGTTAAGTGCTACACTCAGTATGCCAGCAAATTTGGAAAACTCAACAGTGGCCACAGGACTGGAAAAGGTCAGTTTTCATTCCAATTCCAAGGAAAGGTAATTCCAAAGAATTTTCAAACTACCACACAATTGCACTCATCTCACACGCTAGCGAAGTAATGCTCAAAATTCTCCAAGCCAGGCTTCAACAGTACGTGAACCATGAACTTCAGATGTTCAAGTTGGATTTAGAAAAGGCAGAGATCAAATTGCCAATATCCGTTGGATCATCAAAAAAGCAAGAGAGTTCTAGAAAAACATCTACTTCTGCTTTATTGATTATGCCAAAGCCTTTGACTATGTACATCACCACAAATTGTGAAAAATTCTTAAAGAGATGTGGATACCAGACCACCTGACCTGCCTCCTGAGAAATTTGTAGGCAGGTCAAGAAGTAACAGTTAGAACTGTACATGGAACAACAGACTGATTCCAAATCTGGAAAGGAGTACGTCAAGGCTGTGTATTGTCACCCTGCTTACTTAACTTCTATGCAGAGTACATCATGAGAAACGCTAGGCTGGAAGCACAAGCTGGAATCAAGATTGCCAGGAGAAATATCAGATATGCAGATGACACCACCCTTATGGCAGAAAGTGAAGAAGAATTAAAGAGCCTCTTGATGAAAGTGAAAGAGGAGAGTGAAAAAGTTGGTTTAAAACTCAACATTCAGACAACTAAGATCATGGCATCTGCTCCTATCACTTCATGGCAAATAATTGGGGAAACAGTGGAAACAGTGTCAGACTTTATTTTGGGGGGCTCCAAAATCACTGCAGATGGTGATTGCAGCCATGAAATTAAAAGACGCTTACTCCTTGGAAGAAAAGCTATGACCAATCTAGACAGCATATTAAAAAGCAGAGACACTACTTTGCTGACAAAAATCTGTCTAGTCAAAGCTATGGTTTTTCTAGTAGTCATGTATCGTTTGAGAGCTGGACTATAAAGAAAGCTGAGTGCTGAAGAATTGATGCTTTTGAACCATGGTGTTAGAGAAGACACTTGAGAGTCACTTGGGCTGGAAGGAGATCCAACCAGTCAATCCTAAAGGAAATCAGTCCGAATATTCATTGGAAGGACTGATGCTGAAGCTGAAATTCCAGTTCTTTGGCCACCTGATGCCAAGCACTGATGATGTATTTGAAAAGACCCTGATTCTGGAAAACACTGAAGGTGGGAGGAGAAGGGGCTGACAGAGGATGAGATGGTTGTATGTCATCACCGACTCAATGGACATGAGTTTGAGTAAACCATGGGAGCTGATGATGGACAGGGAAGCCTGGAGTGCTGCAGTCCATGGGGTCGCAAAGAGTCGGACACGACTGAGTGACTGAACTGAACTGATACAGTTGAGATAAAAATAAAATTTTTAAAAAAGGAAAGCATCAGCTAGATAACATCTAAGTCATGCCAAGTAGCAATGAAGCATGTTGCTGCTTTGCATGGTTTGCATGGCAAGATATGGCCCCATTCCCATCCTTCCCACTGCAACAAAGACATGTTGAGAGGGACAAAGACATAGGAACACAATCCAATATAACTATGACTACTGTCAGACACAGGCTACTCTTACTCAACAGCAGAAGAGGGAGGTAATGGTGTTTAACAATCTTTTAATATTAGTACAGTTCTAAGGCAGTGGTCAGTTCCACAGGAAGTCACCAGCATTCAGGCATTAAACACATTTTCTAAACTGCAGATTCAGGCAGTGGCAAATGAAGAGATGTTTCCAGACATCTATAAGCCAGAGAAAAGTGAAATTGAACCCTTCTGGTTTACCAGATCTTCTTTAAAAATTCATAGCTGTAGAACTAAGACATAAGACTTCTCTGGCAGTCCAACAGTTAACTCTGCTCTTCCAATGCAGGGGGCACAGGTTTCATTCCTGGTCGGGGAACTAAGATTTCATACGTGGAGTGGAAAGGCCAAAAGATTTCAAAAATTTAAAAATAAAATAAAATAAGACATGATTTGGAATAGGTCATTCAATTTAGTAGATTCAAATGAATTACCATTAAAATCCTATTCTGAATCTGTCACCTACTAGGTAAAGAATACAGAGCAAGTTACCTCTCTATGCCTCAGGTGCTGCATCTGTAAAATAGGTTAATAATACTGTCTATGTCATGAACTGTTATAAGAATTAAATGAGTTAACACATGTAAACGTGATTAGAATTCTTGATACTATAAACAAACAGCAGCTATTCTTTAAAGCAATACAGCATGCAAAGAAAGGTAGAAAAACATTCCGTATTTCCTTACCATCCACTTTTTGAACCACACAGCTTTGGTATCCACCAATGCAAGAAAATATATCGGATCCAAAATTTTTTGTGAGACAAGATGGCTTTGATCATGTTTAACTGATAACAAAGACAAAGTACTCTCCACAATTTCTTCCATATACCTAATAGTTTGGGAAAGAAGTGATCTTTAGAAAAAAAATATATAATAGTGACTTTTATTTATTTTTTATTTATGGAATGATAAAGTAATAGGTAATATTTAGAAACATCATTTTTTAATATTTCAGTAAGTGGCAGAGATGAGATTCACCCCCAATTTCCTCTGCTCTTAAAACTTATGTTCTACTTCAGCACTGGCTGTTCAAATTTAAATTTCCTCTTTAGACCATAGTTACCCTTACAACCTCATTAAAAATCTTAGAATTAAAAAGGGAAAAGTTTAAAGAACACTGAAGGAACTTCACCAAAGTATCAAAGACTCAACGACCAGTAATGAAAGAACCTGAGGCTGCAGCACCCTCTTTTTACCTTGTTGTGATAATTTTGTTGCTGTTTAGTCACTAAGTTGTGCCTGACTCTTGTTGTAACCCCATGGACTGTAGCCTATCAGGTTCCTCTCTTCATGGGATTAACCAGGCAAGAATACCAAACGGGGTTACATTTACTTCTCCAGGGGATCTCTCAGACCCATGGATCAAACCCACAATCTCCTGCATTGGCAGGTGGATTTTTTACAGCTGAGCCACTTAGGAAACACATTGTGATAATTAAACTGTATTATATATACTGGTATAGAGCCATTCACATAGCTAAGTACAAAACATGAAAAGCTAAAAACAAACCACATAAAATCAGTTGACTATCTACTTTTTGAAATTTATGTGGCCAGTAAGATTCCTAATCTTATTACTGGTATAAATTACAGGGCTTACTTTTCTGGGTGTCGAATCCAAAAAGATGGAGCCTCTTTCTGATATTCATTTAGAAGACGAATCTATAAAACAGTGTATAACCATTCTCAAAAGGTTAGAATTCTTAAATACAGAATTACATCAAGAGAAATAAAAGCATATTACAGAAAGTAAATACCTTTTTAAGTAAATGGGTCACATTAGGATTACTTATGTCTATGCCAGTTGAAAGAGTAGGAATATTATTTTCTCTAGAAAGAAAGTATAACTCCAAATATTTAGCTAAAAAGGAAAAGTAAAAATAAGATTATTATGCCATTCAGTTATAGTGCTTTCTAAAAAGTTATTTCCTATCCATTTTTCTTAAGTACAAGTTTTCAAAAGTTTTGAAAATGATATAATCAACATACCTAAGCTTGTATAAATTTCCTTGGTCATATGTAATGGTGAAAGTGTAAATGTCTGTGCATAGAATTTTAAAATCCGGTCCTATGGAAATGAAACAAAATTTGTATACAAGATTATTTCATCATCTATTTTCATTAAGAATGATTTTTTCACATAGCGAAACCTTAAATACATGACCATTCAAAAACTTCAATAGAAATATAACTAAAATGGCACATTCTTGTGTTGGTTGGCAAAAGTAAAGTCAACCAAAACTAAGAGTCAATCTAATGTAGCAGAACATTGTAAAATTTGGTAACAGTGGGGATACAGACAGGAGGAGGCAGAGTGAGGTTCCCTAAAGGAAGGAAACAATATAATTTGTTATAATCTGACACAATGTAAAGGTGTCAGACAAGGAAATGGTAGGAGTACTAAATGTGAAAAACAAAAAACCCACTCCTTTCCAAATCCATTATCTGCTTTTGTTTTAATTGCTTACATGGAAAGTTTAGACTTTTAGGACTTCAATAATTTTACCTACTCCCAGGAAAAATATTATATTGTAAAATTTACATTATTAAAACATAAAGTAGGAACTATCACAATGTAAAAAAATTAAATGAGATAACAGAAATAGTCAGTACGTGACACTAACAGGTACTTAGAAATGACAGCTTATCATTTTAATTATACCAACTTTGATGGAATTAATCTTAATAGTGAAATTCAATTTCTCATTAAAAAAATAAAATTCCCTCAAATACTCTACTCTGAGGAAAAAACTAACAACCTTGCCTATATCAAATATTCAGTTCAGTTCAGTTCAGTCACTCAATCGTGTCTGACTTTTTGCGACCCCATGAATTGCAGCACGCCAGGCCTCCCTGTCTATCACCATCTCCCAGAATTCACCCAAACTCACATCCATTGAGTCGGTGATGCCATCCAGCCATCTCATCCTCTGTTGTCCCCTTCTCCTCCTGCCCCCAATCCCTCCCAGCATCAGAGTCTTTTCCAATGAGTCAACTCTTCGCATGAAGTCGCCAAAGTACTGCAGTTTCAGCTTCAGCACCATTCCTTCCAAAGAACACCCGGTGCTGGTCTACTATAGAATGGACTGGTTGGATCTCCCTGCAGTCCAAGGGACTCTCAAGAGTCTTCTCCAACACCACAGTATCAAATATTAGATTAATACATTTAAGAAAATGGTTATCCAAGAAGATGTACATGGCTCAGATGGTAAAGAATCTGCCCACAATGCGGGAGACCTGGGTTCAGTCCCTGGGTTGGGAAGACACCCTGGAGAAAGGAATGGCAACTCATTCCAATATTCTTGCCCGGAGAACTCCATGGGCAGAGGAGCCTGGTGGTATATAGTCCATGGGGTCGCAAAGAGTCACATACGGTTGAATGACTAACACACGCACACACAAATGACTAAAAATATATTGCAATAACCCAAGAAATTCTTACTGAACATAGGTTATTAATTAATTTGGGAAGCATGTTTTCATAGTTGCAGCAATTGGTAAGCATTAATATTTGTCACACTTTCAAACACTACATACTTCACTCAGTTACATGTAAGCATCCTTCGGAGTAGAAAATGAAGAAACAGAATTGAACTCAAGAATTTGGATAAAGCATACGTTCTAGACAAAAAGAACATCATGCCTTGTTTCCTATTCAAATGATTGGTTCTGTTTGTCATCTCTCCTCAGGTGACGGCTTCTTTCAATTTTATTGCCTTAAGTACTAACACAAACTCTTGCCGCATATAATGGCCAAACCAAACCACTTAAATTGACCCGGCATGATCTTTACAATGTTTATAAAAAGAATAAAGAAAACCTATTAGAGCATTATTCTATCTTTAGAAGGGAAACTTAATTGTATTTCCAGTTAGAATGCGTTGAAGTGAAAAGGTAGCCGTGAAATATCTTCCCCCTTGAATCCTTCAGAATTTTTGAGAAGTCTGCATCACCCTCTGGTGTTAGTATTGTTGAACTGCATCCAGGATTGAGTAAACACCATTTTCCCTCTTACAAAAATATGAACAAATCACTTGTTTCCAAATCCCTTCTGTTTACCAGTACAATTATACTTTCATTGATGAAAGAGTATTTTTAAGTGGTAAAAAGGTATTGAGATTTATTTTTATGAACTGTTTACTGTCTCATCTTCTAGAATATAAGTTCTATGCAGGCAAAGGTTTCTGTCTTGCTCAGTGTGTTCCCAGCATCTGATCTAGAATGATGTGTACTGTAGGTAAATTTATCTTTTACTAATACCTTAAAAATTCTATATAAAAAAACCTTATATATTTTTAAGGACAATTTTTTCCTTCACTGATATATCATTTATGAAGAAAAAGGCACTTAAAAAATTTAAGTTTGTAGTTAAATGTGATGCTGGAATACAGTCAGGATTTTTTTTTAATCCCATGTAATTACTGCACTTTTTAACGTAACCTTGCTTTTCATCACATAGTGTTTCTGAGAAGTCATACGTGAATCATTTTTTACATAACTACCTCTACTACTTTGCAACCTTAATTTTTGCAATTATCTATATTTTCTGTATAATTCATCTCTATTATCTTCTAATGTCTTATCTTTACAGTTTTCTAACTTCTCTTTCTAGGCAGTTGGTAGTAAGTGGTTTAGTTGCTAAGTCATGTCCAACTCTTGCGATCATGAACTGTAGCCTGCCAGGCTCCTCTGTCCATGGGATTCTCCAGGCAAGAATACTAGAGTGGGCTGTCATTTCCATTTCCAGGGGATCTTTGAGACCTAGGAACCGAACCTGGGTCACTTGCATTATAGGCAGATTCTTTACCAACTGAGTTAGGAGGGAAGCCATGCCAAGCACTTAAGCAATCTCTAACAGTTAAATACATAAGGAAAATGCTTATTCAAATCTTTCATAGTAAATTTTAATCATTCCAAGTTCAAGTTTTCACATATGAATTCTTTCAAAAACACACTTTCTTTTAATATATTTTTCTTAATTGAAAAACAATGACACAGATACTTGGATGTCCCTTTAGAAGATAAAAACAAAACATATACGCTAATAAAGTCTGTCTTGGCAATGAAGTCCAGACCCTGAATCTAATCATGATGTCGTAAGCTAATTCCCTTAAAAAAAAAAAAAAAAGTTGACAATTCAAAAGCTGGAGGTGAATTTCCATAAATATTTGAGCTACTATTAAAGAAAATTATATTCCATTTGCTTCTAGAATGGTAGGGAAAAAAAACAGAAAATGTTTATACTTCTGTAAGCATTTCCTTACACTAAACACAGGATCAGGATCTGAAAGATACACTGTCAGCTTCTCACAGAGAGTGGTCCAATTTTCACAGTTCAGGACATCAGATGGAGGAGCTGAACACAATGTTTGCAAGGCTTCATATCTCACCTATAATTTTTTAAAAGAATTTTTATTAATAATCAGCCACCAAAATAACAGCAATTCTCAAAATATTTAACAAACATTGAAAGGTGGATAATTGCTTTGAAGAGCCAATTGAAAATCAGATGCCCCTTCATGAAACAATTCTTGATAACTGATTTTTTTAGACTGCTTAGCAGAGAAACAAAATAGGTTATTTTATGTAATGCAAAAACTAAAAAACATTAAAAGTTCATTAGGGTTTTTCCACAAGATGTTGCAGAAAAACAAATTTTTTTGCCCATCCAATATACTGGGAGATTCTGGGTCACATGTCTGAGGGGAACAGAAGGAATGGTGGTCAAATCTGAAAAGCCAGAATAAAGTGTCCCAGTGTCTCCTCCCATAGACTTTCCTCACTAGAACCATCCCCCACACGCGGTCCTGAGCTAGGAGGCAGATGGGTGCCCCCAGGGTAAAGCAACTGGAGATTCATTCTCTATTGATGGAAACTCCAAGACAAGAATAGACAGCAATTAAGGGAGAAGGCTGGACCCTGCAGAGAACACATATTTCTCATTCCTGCAGTCAGGAGACCTCCCAGACCACATGTGTGCAGAAAAGGCCCCTTGGAAACAAAACTGGAGCCAAGTCAAGGGATGTTCTACCCAGAAGCCTTTTCAGTAGGATCCATCTTGGCTAAGAGATGCACGTGTACATAAGAATCCTGAGATATACCAAATATGGACTGCAAACCAGGCAAATCATAATGACTGGTCAAAGGAAACCTGAAAAAAAATGCTCCACATAAGTGATTCAAACTGCCATGTGGGCACAGCTCAGGGAGTCTCCCTCTGAGTCTGCCAAAATGTCTATCCATATGTACTGTACTTTTTCCTAATAAATACTTCACTTGCTTCACTACTTTCTGTCTTTGTGGGAATTCTTTGCTGCAAAGTGCAAGGGCCAGGGCCCTTGTCACTGACCACTGGTCTAGTGGCTAGGATCTGGTGCTCTCACTACCACGACCCAGCCCAATCTCTGGTTGGGAACCAAGCCCCACTCTAAGCCATTGTAGGCCAAGGTCACCCAATTTCAGTCCTACAGTTTGAGGACTCGAATTCTAAAACACTTGGAGTGGTAAGGCATTCCCACTCCAAGACATATGAACAATTCTCACAAAACAATTTATTTTAACTTGCTTTTGCTTCTACATCATATTTTCTGACCTAGTAACCACTGCAGGAGGCAGGGGTAGTCATTCAGCAGTGTGATGCAAAACTGAATTTCTGAATTTTCATATAAATCTTTTTGAGAAGAAATCCAATCAGAATTCCCAAAATCCAATCAGAATTCAGTTAGGACAGTATGACCCAAGAGACAGCAGTGGCAAAAAGCTCTATTCCAATCAGAAGTGGAATAAAACTTCTCTGCCTCTCACTCTCCAACTAGTGAGTTCCTCAAAATTTGGATGTTTTCTGGCTGACTGAAGCCTAGTGAGAGGGGAAAAAAAAAAAAAATGAGTCAAAAAGCTAAGACCTTAGGACATCAGGCACTCCAAATCATGATGTCAAGTTTTAGATGAAAGATACAATACACATATGTTTTTAAATGTCTATATATTCATATGAAAGACTTCTAAGTACAATTTTATTTGGGATAAGGATAAGCAGGACTAGAAAGAAAATTTGAAAACATAAGTAAATTTCTCCTTTTCAGTTAATTTTTAGGACAAAACTCCATTAACAATTTACTACTTGTTCAGAACAAAAGTTTCTGATCATGTACAGATTTCCAAACAATCCACTTAAAAACAATAATACTGCTTATCATATAAAGTCAGGTCCCATTGCTGATCTGCTGAAACATTTACTAAAAATCTGAAAATAAATCAGAATGTGAAATGCTGAGAGAAAAATAAAGATCAGTGAGAGTAAATCATAGCTATTCATTTTGTTTAATATAAAAAGTTGAAGAAAAACAACATATTTCAAAATTGAGACCAAATGGTAAGATGTACGAGATGTCAGGTACTTCAGAAACCCTATAATTTTCTATGTCAAGAGAAACAGACACTGTCAAATGAAAGAAAACTTCATAAAAGTTAGTTTATATAGTTATTACAATATAAAGAAATATATTAAGTAAAGCTGCTTTTAAAAAACCTTTTCAAATAAATGAATATATGTGTCAAAGTTGCTCATACTTTCCAAAGTAGAAAGAGCATTAAATGAAGTTTTTTTCCTTCAAAGAAATCACTACATTATCACATACAAAGCAACAGTGAAGGAACAGTTTGGGGGGAAACTGCTCATAACTTCATCTCCTTGAAAACTGAAACTAGAAATAAAAATTTCCTCTTATAAACTGTGACAATTGTCTAAAGAGAACATCTCTTATTCTGCGACTCTTCATTTCAAGACTAGAAGGCCTAGCAGGGAAGTAAGCCTAGAACTGTCATGATATTAAAGGATTATCTTGAAGAGAAATAATCCAGCTGCTATTTATTATAATACATATACATATACATAATACATATAATATATAATAAGTATATCTGAGTGAATTTGACACTTGTCCTTTAAACTTACCTCTTTAGGTTGCCCAGGATCCAACTGGTCTAAAATCAATTGTAGTTTTCCTTGACAAAATTTGTAACTCTGTAACACAATTAACAGGACATTCATTCCTTCACTCATTTAGTAGACTTTTAGAGGTATTATTATAAATGATTTTAATATAATTCCAAGCACAAAATGCATTCTGAACAAGAGAAGGGAATGAACTAGTTTGGTTTGGCAGCAAACTTAGATTTTTTGTATCCCAAGGCATTTAAGTGAGAACTTAATGTTCTACTAGGACAGTATACCTTCCTAAATATGAAGGTTGTCATTTGCTGAGCAATTGAAACATGCAGAACATTGTAAGACTCAAAAGACATAAAAAAGTAAAAAGTATTTTACACCCAAGAATCTGAGATCTATGAAACAAAGACACAACAACATAACCAAATAAGGTACTAAAGGTACCCAAACCTTAACTATAATGCGGACTGAACTTTTTTGTCCCTTTTCTTTTCTGTACTTTTCCGTAACCTTTCTTCATGCCTCCTCTTAAGTGAAGAATTCATGAAGTAAAAACTTTCATCTAGAAAAAAGCTTATAGTAGACCATAAGCTGTTTTGGAAAAGGAAAGACTCTTTTTTCTTTTCAAAGCAATTTAAATAATACCTAAAATAACCACTTAAAAATAAAAGCTGCCATCATTATGGAGTAGCCTCATTAATATGCTTACTAACCTATATAAGATATTGGGTTCCCAGGTAGTACAGTGGTAAAGAATACACCTGCCAATGCAAGAGATGCAAGAGACTCAGGTTCGATCCCTGGGTCAGAAAGATTCCCTGAAGTAGGAAATGGCAACCCACTGGGGAAATCCCAAAGACAGAGGGAACTGGTGGGCTACAGTCCATGGGGTGGCACAGTCGTGTCTGACTCTTAGCGACCCCGTGGTCTGAAGCCTACCAGGCTCTTCCATCCATGGGATTTTCCAGGCAAGAGTATTGGAGTGGGGTGCCATTGCTTTCTCCGAACTTCATTGCTAAAGCAACACAAAATAGATCTGTTGGTGATATCAATATAGGTAGATAACTCCAAAAGGAAAAATATCTTTCCTTGGATGTTTCAAACTTTGGATCATTTTGATATTCTAAAACCCTGGCAGATAATTTATGGTTCCTGCTACTACCAGCTCACATTGTTGATTAAATTGTTACTTTGCTAAAATAAAAAAAAAAAAACATATTCACATGTATGAAATTGTAATCCAAGCAAACAATTTCTGAGCAAACTCTACAGAGAAAAGGGCAAGAAGTAGAACAGGCTGATAATCTAAGATGAATTTGGTCCTACTGCATGATCATACAGATACTAATTAAAGGTCTTTAAATGCCAAAGTAAGATTTATATACATTTCTGTCAAACAAGGTATATCTAAAGATAGTGAACACAAGATGCATTCTGTAACTTTTGTTGTTTTACAGAGATGTACTCACTTTATTCAACACAAACTGAAGATTACTCACATTAGTTAATAACTGTACTAAGTTCAAAATTCACACCACCCTCAAAATTAATTACTCTAGAAACCTCTTTTTAAATCTTTGGTTTGTAAATTGTATAAACCACTGAAATACAACTAGTGAAAGAAAGACACCGTTCTGTTGTTGAAACAAATGGCTATGGGAAATAAAATATATAAATATTAAACCTAGTTCATTGGAAGGACTGATGCTGAAGCTGAAACTCCAATACTTTGGCCACCTCATGTGAAGAGTTGACTCATTGGAAAAGACCCTGATGCTGGGAGGGATTGCGGGCAGGAGAAGGGGACGACAGAGGATGAGATGGCTGGATGGCATCATGGACTCGATGGACATGAGTTTGGGTGAACTCCAGGAGTTGGTGATGGACAGGAGGCCTGGCGTGCTGCAGAGTCGTACATGACCGAGTGACTGAACTGAACTGAACTGAAACCTAGTTATTCCTCAGGCTTTAATATGTCTAACTGCACAGTGAGTTCTTCCCTATTCTCACAAAAGGAAAAGAAAAAAAAAAAAACCAACCAGGGATGAGGACAATAACAGCAAACACTTACATAAGAGCTTAATATGAGGCAAGTTTAATGTGTGCAAGATGCTTTATGTACATTAAACCTGCAAAGCAATCTTATAAGGTAAATGTTATTACTGTCTCTTCTATAACAATTAAGAAAATTGAGACACAGACAGCAGAGCCAGAGTATGACTTGTTTTCAAGATTCAGAAGGAATTAGCTTCATGTAAAAGAGCTTTTCAAAACTGTAGTGCATCTAAAACTTCTTAAAACTATGCACCCACTCTTCATTAAGTCTTAAATATAGAACAAAGCTATTAATTCAAAACAAAAACAAGTTTTTTAAATATTTTCAAATGATAAAGTTCTTAATTTCCTAGATACTTAAGTTATGTGAAAAGTGCTACCATTGAGAAATAGAAACAAAAACCTATTAATATTTAACAGTATAAAGGAACACATATTCATGAAGGTATTAGCACTGTTAATTAAAGAAATTAGCTTTTCTGGTATCAAATTGTCTCAAGACATTACTATTAAACAAGCAAGCAAGCGAGCTCACACCTGCACCTAACCAATTCTCCTCCCAATCCACCTGTCTCCAGCTTAACTCTAGGCAGATGCACTATGGATACTACTGTGTTCTTTTTTTCTAGTCTAAAATGCCTTTCCTTTTCTACATTTTTAGGATTTTAGGTTTTATCTTTTTCTGTTTATAAGGCAAATAGTAATAATAAAAGTCTGATCAATTGAGGATAGCTAGAGAAGGAGGAACTTCTGAACAACAGTCTGGGCTGCGGTTATCCTGTTGCTCTAGCCAATGCTATTGAACAAGAGAATCCTGTGATTCTCCAGCAGTACTATTACAACCTAAAAAGCAGAATTCCTCACCAAAAAGAACACTGTAAAACTCCAAAGATTTTAAGTGAGGCCAAAAATGGGGTTGAACTCAAGATACTCTAAGATTTGAGAAGTTAGGGAAAAACACAAATTAGAGTGATCCAGTGCATAGCACAAAGGCTTCCCCAGTAGCTCAGCTGTAAAGAACCTGCATGCCGATGCAGGAGACATAAGAGATGCGGTTCAATCCTTAGGTCAGGAAGATTCCCTGCAAGATCCTGGGAATGGCAACCCACTCCAGTGTTTTTGCCTGGAGAATCCCATGGACAAAGGAGCCTGGCAGGCTACAGTCCACAGGGTTGCAAAGCATAGCACATACTCAGGGCAAAGGTCTCACCCAACAGAAGAAAAGAGCTACTTAAGAAAAGTCTTACTGAAAGATTCAAAACCTAGTAACAAGGTGGAGTTCAAATTGTTTCCAGGAAGCAGTTCAAACACAAAGTCCAAGTAATAGCTTCTTTTCCAGAAAGTAAAAAACAGAAACAACAAACCTGGCCTGCAGGTGAACAACTAACAATGGGAAGATATTAGTTTCGGCACTGCTACTGTAACAAGTTACCATAAACTTCATGACTTCAGAAAACACCAATTTATTTTTTTTAACTGTTAGTTGTTCCCAGGGACCCATTTTTTTCCCTTCTATAGCCACATATTTTTATTTATATTTTGACTGTGCTGGGCCTTCACTCCTACACGTGGCCTTACTCTAGTTTCGGAGAGGTGCAGTGGCTTCTCTTGCTGCAGAGCACGGACCCTAGAAGGAGTGAGCTTCAGCAGCCGCAGCACAAGAGTTTAGCTGCCCCACTGCATGTAGAATCTTCCTGGACCAGTGACTGAACCCGTGTCCCCTGCATTGGCAGGCGGATTCTTAACTACTGGACCACCAGGGAAGTTCTCAACACCAATTTACAGTTCTAGAGTTCAGAATACATCCACAGAGCTGTGTTGCTTCGCCTTCTGGGGAGAATCTATTTCCTTACCTTTTCTAGCTTCTAGGGACTGCCTGCATCCTGGGATCATGGGCCACCTTCCCTCTTCAAAGCCAACAACCACTCTGACATCTTCTTCAGCCTACCCAGCACTTTCTCTGCCTCTGACCTTCCTGAGTCTCTCTCATATGGATGCCTGTGATTACATTTGGCTCACCTGAATAATCCAGAATAATCTCCCATCTTAATTTAATCATATTTACAAGTCCCTTGGGCTATGTAAGGTAACACGTTACAAATTCTGGGGATTAAGACATGGATTTTTTTTGAAAGGGCTGTTATTCTGCCTGCCATAGGGACCAAAGAATGGGCTTCAAGGAGAGGTAGCCATGAGAGCAAAGAAATGCCTTACATAGGTTCACGTTACAGAAGAACAGCAGTGGACTGTTAGACTAAACGCACCCTCTCCATACAAAGTGTACATCTATTTTTCAGCATTATTTTGCAGACTTTTCCATGTTTAATCACAGTATCAAATCCTTTGAGAATTCTCTGCTCACAACTATAGTAAAAATCAGCCAACTTTATTCTTTAATATGCTCAAATGTACACAAATAGTCTCCAAGGAAGTCATGTCCAAAGTTTTTTTAATAATGGATCAATACACAATCAGGATTCAATATTTAAAATATCAAGGAAATAAAGCCTACTTTATTTATAAAATACAAGTGTTCTACTAATATCAAAACAGCAGCATCAAAATTGTTGACTAAATATTATTCACAGAACAATTCAGTTTTTTAAAGCCCAGTGCAAGTAACATCAATTTTGAAGGCATCAATAATAACATCAATATTTAATGGAATGAATGATTGATATATCTTCAGAGACTCTTTCAATTCTGAGCATATTAATTCAGCCTCTCTTTGGTCAGTTAAAGCAAAAGAATCTTTTTTTACTAAACGAAAGCATACCCAAACATCTCAACCACACTAACAGATCTTTCAGGACAGTTCTGGCATTTACGTGATTTCTTACCCAAAGGTCCAGGGATCCCATGCCTTGTTGCTGGTGGGCCTAGTTCAAATTCAATTCAATTAGTCCCTTCTGAAACAAAGTCATATTCATAAGGCAGGTACTGTAACATGCAGATATACTCTGTGGACATTCCAACGGAAGCCATATAAACTTAAAGCAAGATCCTTCTCAAGAATCAAAATAAAAAAAACAAAAATATCTTCTGGAAGTATGATTCCATTTCTACCAAAGCTTTGAATTTCTTCAAAAATCTATGATTCTATGATGGGAAATAACTTGGCATTTGAGATTAACATGCTTAACTGCCAGCTAATCAATCCTATTTAGATCTAAATATTTGTACTTCTTACAACAAAATTGAGCTATTTCAAATCCTAAAAGATGATGCTGTGAAAGTGCTGCACTCAATATGCCAGCAAATTTAGAAAACTCAGCAGTGGCCCCAGGACTGGAAAAGGTCAGTTTTCATTCCAATCCCAAAGAAAGGCAATGCCAAAGAATGCTCAAACTACTGCACAATTGCATTCATCTCACATGCTAGTAAAGTAATGCTCAACATTCTCCAAGCCAGGCTTCAGCAATACGTGAACCGTGAACTCCCTGATGTTCAAGCTGGTTTTAGAAAAGGCAGAGGAACCAGAGATCAAACTGTCAACATCTGCTGTACCATGGAAAAAGCAAGAGAGTTCCAGAAAAACATCTATTTCTGCTTTATATTGACTATGCCAAAGCCTTTGACTGTGTGGATCACAATAAACTGTGGGAAATTCTGAAAGAGATGGGAATACCAGACCACCTGACCTGCCTCTTGAAAATATGCAGGTTAGGAAGCAACAGTTAGAACTGGACATGGACCAAACTGGTTCCAAATAGGAAAAGGAGTATGTCAAGGCTGTATATTGTCACCCTGCTTATTTAACTTATATGCAGAGTACATCATGAGAAACGCTAGGCTGGAAGAAGCACAAGCTAGAATCAAGATTGTCAGGAGAAATATCAATAACCTCAGAGATGCAGATGACATCACCCTTATGGCAGAAAGTGAAGAGGAACTAAAAAGCCTCTTGATGAAAGTGAAAGAGGAGAGTGAAAAAGTTGGCTTAAAGCTCAACATTCAGAAAACTAAGATCATGGCATCTGGTCCCATCACTTCATGGCAAATAGATGGGGAAACAGTGGAAACAGAGGCTGACTATTTTGGGGGGGCTCCAAAATCACTGCAGATGGTTGTTGCAGCCATGATATTAAAAGATGCTTACTCCTTGGAAGGAAAGTTATGACCAACCTAGATAGCATATTAAAAAGCCGAGACATTACTGTCAACAAAGGTCCGTCTAGCCAAGGCTATGGTTTTTCCAGTGGTCATGTATGGATGTGAGAGTTGGACTATAAAGAAAGCTGAGCGCCAAAGAATTGATGCTTTTGAACTGTGGTGTTGGAGAAGACTCTTGAGAGTCCCTTGGACTGCAAGGAGATCCAACCAGTCCATCCTGAAGGAGGTCAATCCTGGGTGTTCACTTGAAGGACTGATGTTGAAGCTGAAACTCCAATACTTTTGCCACCTGATGCAAAGAACTGACTCATTAGAAAAGACCCTGATGCTGGGAAAGATTGAGGGCAGGAGGAGAAGGGGATGACAGAGGATGAGATGGTTGGATGGCATCACTGACTCAACAGATATGAGTTTGGGTGAACTCTGGGTTTGGTGATGGACAGGGAGGCCTGGGAGTGCTGCTGTTCATGGGGTCGCAGAGTCAGACACAATAGAGCAACTGAACTGAACTGAATAACTAAGTATAATCTTATGAGTCCTCAGAGTTCTAAAGTTAGAGGTTTCTGTGCCTTTCCTTTCCAGAATGTCCTTGAAAAGTAGCTATTCAGTAAACCTATTGAATAAGCCATCTGACTGCATTAAAGTGAACTAAAATCTCTATAGCCTACTCTTCTCCCAAGGAGTACATCAACAAGGGATGATTTATAGCCACAACATGAAGAAAATTCACAACCTTTGTCATTTTCTCCATCACATCAGATAATTAACTGGACTTATAAAAAATTTAAAACTCAGCACAGTATCTCCTGGTAAATAATGTAGTGATAACTTTTACATTCTGCCTTGACTAATTCCAAAGCCATTTTTCCTTCAAAAGTGTGGTCTTAACTGCAATTAATATACATATACATTTCATGTCTCACTCAAACTTTCCATATCCCTTTTTGGTATGCATTTAGGATCTATGTTACAGTTATGTCCCTATGTTAGAACTAATTAGGTGAAAATGTTTTGCTAAAAATATCAGGTGGGATTCATATGAAGGTCAAACAGACTCCACGTGGCCTGAAAGTTTCTGTATGGAAATTTATGGTGCATTCATAGGCTCTACTCCAACCAGTTTCCTTTGTTTTCTATTAGGACTAATCTAGACACTGGACTCTTAGCTCTATTGTAGCCAAATGACAAGGATTCCAATAAATGGGAAGGATAAAATATAAAGCTTCAAATCTTTGAACATTAAAAAAAAAAGCTTATGCTTTGAAAATAACAATTCATAGCAACTGTCATCTCCAGAAGATAAGGGAAATATTGTATCTCCATATCTCATCTATAGTGTAGTTAATATTTGATTAATAAGGATTAACTGGGAATAAGATATTTTGTTTAACTAAAGATTAAGCAGATTGTTTCATTATTTTTTTTATCTAAAATCTACCAGTTTATTTCCTCATCTCATTAACAACTGTTCAGATATAATTTGCTGTACATATAATTCTAGAAGATATTATTTCATGAACTAAATGTTTTATATCAGATTATGTTATTGCTTATTCTTCTGAATCTTAAAACTAGAAAGTAGAAAAAAAATCTGGCTAATAAAGAATGTATTGAAGCTAATGATTACTAAACACCATTTCAAGACATAAAGGCAAAATTAAACAACACACCTGATTGAAGGACGAATCACTATCAGAGCAATTGTCTGTGCAATAACTACTGCTTTTCTCCTTTTGGATTTTTTTCTGCCTCTCTTGACTTCGTATTTCGTCTTCTTCAAACTTGTTAATCATAGATTCCACCACTATCATCATGATGTTCTTCAGAGAATGAATCATCTCTTTGTATCTTTAAATTCAAAGCAATCTTTGTAAGAGAAAGACTATTAGCACAAATTAAAATATTCAACTAAATTGAACTTATTATTTTCTTCCATAAAGTCCCTCTAAGAACACAATCCTAAAGGCAAAACTCAGTTTTTCTGAAAGACAAATGACACAACAAAATTCACACAACAGGAAAATACTTAATAGGAAATCTAAAATATGTTATTTCCCAAGTTTTTCCATCTGGTTACATGAACCAAGGCAGTAAAATTAACAGAACCCAAGGCAAGATGTTCCAAAGGCAGACTCCAGTAATTAGCAACAAAGTCAACTGCTAATATCAAACTACCAAAACCCAGCCTATATTACATGACACTTTCACTCCTTTTTAAAATTTCTCTTTCTCTATTCTCTCTTCCTCTATTTTTACCTTCCCTTTACACCTGCCTATAATTTGTATCTATAGGCATCCATCACCACAACTGAGAACCAAATAGGAATTAAAATATCAGTGGATCCTTTCAAATAGAGAAACCTCTATCAGAGATGTTAGGAAAAGGATTCCTAAAATTTAGTAAAATTTTGAAATGGATAATTTCTAAGGTCCATTTTAGCTCTCTGGGTCTATCTATCTATCTATCTATTTTTTAAAAACTTGTAATAAATTTCTCTATTTATTAAGTGCAAACTCTCAAACACCCATACTAACATTGAACTAAGATGCTCCAAAACCCTACAGGCAGAATTTTAGAGCTAGATGGAAATATAAAAATAATCTAGTCTACCCTTTATTTTACAAATGAGGAATATGAGATGTGTACTACTGAAATTTCTATACTTAAAAAGGCAAAAATTAAAAGCAACAAGGCATGAAGATTTAAATAAAAATAGTGAATAAAATGGGCTTCCCTGGTGGCTCAGACATTAAAGTAAATAAAATACTAAATTTGAAATCAGAAAACTTGGACTGGAGCCCTCACTACTTTACCTGCAAGCTCTATCATTATAAATAAGCCTCTTTTTTCTTAACTATACATGAGAAAAAGAAAACAATCTAGGACTTCCCTAGTGGCACAGTGGATAGGAATCCTCTTCCCAATGCAGGACACACGGGTTCAATCACTGGTCCCAGAGGATTCCATATGCTGCGGAGCAACTAAGACCATGCCCCACAACTTTGAGCCTGCAAGCTGCAACTACTGAACCCATGTACTACTGAAGGCTGCACGTTCTAAGGCCAAGAGCCACCAACTACTGAAGCCCATGAGCCTAGAGCCTGTACTCCACAACAACAGAAGCAACCTCAATGGGAAGCCTGCACACTGCAACAAAGAGTAGCCCCTACTCACCACAACTAACCCCTACTCACCACCACAACACCCAGGCGCAGCAACAAAGACTCAGTGCAACCAAAAAATAAAAATAAAAAAATAAAATCTAGGCGCACTCTTCTATTTACTAGATGGGATGCTGTCCAATTCATGAATCACTGAATAAAGGCACTTAGGGCTTTAAATTAAAAAAAAACACACACACACACAATCAAAGCTGATCTAGTTCACATGGTCATAGCAAGAAATAAATAAGAGTATATATCTGAAAGTTCTTTGTAAATATAAAGCATGATAAAACATATGTCCATTGCTATCATTACAATAATGGAAATACATTAGAAAATAAACACAGAAACTTCCTTTTCTTTATATCCTGGTTAGTGGGTCATTTTAACTACATAAATCTAAGAAAGGATAGGTAAGGTACTCTCCCATAGAAGTAATAAAATCATGCTGAGGGATTTGGATAAAAATAGTAGACTGAGATTTTAAAGTTTAAAGAAATTTTAAAATATATTTTAAGTTATATATTATATATATTATACAGCATCAAATACATGATTTCTATATGTAACTTATACATTATATATTTAATAATGTTATTTAATAATGCATAATTTACATATTATATAACTATAAATAGAAATATACATATAGCTATACATGTGTATATTTTTAAAGTCTCAGAAATTATGAGAAAATACAAAAATACTGTAAGAAAATAAGAATAGATTAGGAACAATACAGAGGGAAAACACTACAGAAAAGAACTATAGAAATGAGAAGCAGCCCAGGGAAAATTCAAGTTCAAAAGTTTATAAAGAGCAAGAAGGATAACACAACACTGTTAAGTAAGCCAGAAAGAAAAACACCAATACAGTATACTAACACATATATATGGAATTTAGGAAGATGGCAATAACGACCCTGTATGCAAGACAGGGAAAGAGACACAGATGTGTATAACGGACCTTTGGACTCGGAGAGGGAGAGGGTGGGATGATTTGGGAGAATGACATTCTAACATGTATACTATCATGTAAGAATTGAATCGCCAGTCTATGTCTGACGCAGGATGCAGCATGCTTGGGGCTGGTGCATGGGGATGACCCAGAGAGATGTTATGGGGAGGGAGGTGGGAGGGGGGTTCATGTTTGGGAACGCATGTAAGAATTAAAGATATTAAAAAAATAATAATAAAAATTTAAAAAAAATCAACCATAATCCAATATAAAGTAATTTTTTAAAAAAGGCAAGAAGAAATTGAATTCTAAGACACTCTTTAGACTAGCTGCTGAAGTACATATAGGAACTAAGTTAGGAGGCCCCAGCTTCCTCCTTAACACATTCCAAGCACCAAGAAACAGGGAAGTATAACAATGTCCTGGTAGCAATCAAAAGCTATCCACCACAGCTGTGCTCCCTTTCCACAGTAACTGGACTGTACAGCTGGGCACAGGAGTGAACTACACTCCCCAGACGCCATTCCAGTTAGGCATAGCCATGTGAACATATAAACTCCTGTCCCCTTAAATCTTACAATAGAGTGGGACTTCCCGGGTGGCACAGTTGATAAGGTCTGCTTGCTAATGCAGGGAACATGGGTTCGATCCCTGGTTCAGGAAGATGCCACAGAGCAACTAAGCCTGTGTGCCACAACTCCTCAGCCTGTGCTGTAGAGTCCACGAGCAGCACCTACTGAGCCCACGTGCTGCAACTACTGAAGTCTATTTGCAACAAGAGAAGGCACTGCAAGGAGAAGCCCATGCACCACAACAAAGAGCAGCCCTGGCGTCCTGCAGCTAGAGAAAGCTTGAGTGCAGCGAAGATCCAATGCAGTCAAAAATAAACTAAACTGTTTTTTAAAAAAGCCTACAACATATTGACTTAATAAAGGAGAATAAAAGTAAATCTCAATAACTTACAGGGTAAGGGTAATTAAAATCCATAAAGTTTCATTTTAGACATATTTTCTCCAAAAAATATAAATCACTAAAATACAGAATTCTTCTGCAAGACGTATCAGCAAACTAGCTAAAGGAAGATAGAAAGAAAAAAAAAAAAAAACTAGAGAGTAAGACCCTCAATATCAACAGCTAAACAAACTGGAACTCAATAGCAACTGTAGGTTTGGAAAAAGCCTAGGACAGAATATGGACACCACTGAGAAGATTCCCATGTAAAACTCTGCTTTTAGCATTAAAAAGTTTCCAGTTTTTGACTAAGAGTTTTAGTCCTCCTTTTAGAATATTTAATGATATTGCCATAAATAGACTATTAGAAATTATAAAAAAGAGAGTTTCCCTTACCTGTGGTTTCACTTTCCATAGTTTCAGTTATTAAATGGAAAATGCCAGAAATAAACAGTAAGTTTTAAATTGTGTGCAGTTCTGAATAGGTGATGAAACCTCTCAGTCCTGCCCAGCATGTGAACCATCCCTTTATCCAGCCCTGCCTGGTAGTCACTTAGTACCCATTTAGCCTATCAGATCGACTGGTCAAGTCATCATTATTTTACTTAAAGCTGAGTGGAAGAGTGGCATGATCTGACTCATTGGTTTAAAGAATCATTCTGGCTGGTAAGAGAAAAAGAGACTGCAGGAGACATGGGTTAAGGGTGCTTTCAGGGAGCCCTGTTGAGGGAAAAACTACTTTAAAATATTATTGTAGGCATACTCACTCTTTAGATTCCTGAGTTCTTTTAGTAACATGCTGTACAACTGTGTCATAGCCAAATTCCTCACCCTGATTCTGATCAGATGTCCATTTTTCCATTTCTTCTTCAATCATAGACCCCAAAGTGTTGCATATATACTGTCTAAGGTACTTCACAAATTCATAGCTGAAACAAATATTTGAAAAATAAATGCAGTAAATATCATGAATTCATCTATCAACCATACCCAGAAAAAATGTTAGCACAGAAAAGATCTATAACATAATGAGATTTCTTACCGTACTCTAGGATTAAATTAGTTATTCATCCCAAATCATTCAGCTAATCTAAAATTTTGTTGTTTGGTTGGGTTTTTTTTCTGAGAAAACTGGCAAATTCACATTTAAAAATGACAATGGTGGATAGCAAACTTCAGGACCAACACAAACTTTAATGGGTTAGGACCTTTCCATACTTTGTTATGGTTTGCATGTGATGCTTAAGCATAGGGAAAGCAGTTGTTAGACTTTTATAATTGTTCAAGTTGATGAAGAAAACCAGATTAGAATAACAGTAATTATAAAAGAATTAAATAGGAAAAGGTTAAGCTCCAATCATAAGTTTTTTGCATATTTGGAAACTGTGTACATTTTGAACTGCCCTAAATTTCACCTAATCAGCTTTTGCCTATGTTCACAAAAAGAAGCATCTCAGAAAATCCAACACATTGGACATTTTCCTTCATACTTTTAGGGTGATGCCACCATGAAAATCCATTTGCTAACTCACAACAATATAGCAAACATCAGAGGGCAAGAGTTCCAAAAGTGGGTAATTATTTTATGAAACACATTTAGTAAAAGTAAAGAGCAATGGTTATAATTAATATCATGATTGTAAATGGTTTAAAAAGTTTTTTTGGTCTCTTAAATGACAAAGGTAATTTAGAACAGGTCATTTTTGTAAATACCACTATGTTCAAGACTTGTAGTTTGTATATATACCTGTACAAAGAGCCTTGCATATAATATATAGCATAGAAGCTCAAGGAGGGCCTGAATAATTTTCTTCAACATAAGCCCATCATAGTATCCAGCATACAGTCTTCAGTTTAATATTTATGAAGAGATTGTATGTCTGCTAAGAAACAGCCATCTTACCCAGGTAGCCAAGGGATCTCATTTTCAATTTTAACTGCTTTTGACTGAGATTTCCTGCCCTGCCCATTTCCCCTGAGCTCTGAACAATCTGCTGCTTCCCTGGAATCTCTATGTCTGCTTCAGAAATGTAAGTGGCAGCCCTGCCATAGACAGTGCAGGCCCCAAACGACAAGTAGAGATATTTATTATGAAACATGTAGTATTACAGAAAAAGTACAAGCTCAGAGTCAAAACAGCCTGAATACCAGCTCCAGCTGGTAAACTCTAGCTGGAGTGGCCTGGAACAAATCTGTTTTCTCATTTGAAATTTGGAAACAATGTCTACTTCATCCCTAGACAAGAAACCAAATTTAAAAAGATATTCTTCACTCCCATAGCTTCAATTTCAGATTCAACACAAACAAGTGATTTCTTCAGCTCTTCCTTCAGCCAAAATGTCTCCCCAGAACAAAGGCACACCTGTTATTATATAGGCACACCCCACTTTATTGCACCTTATTGCACTTCACAGATATTTGAGTTTTCCACAGACTGAAGATCTGTGGCAACCCTGTGTCACAGCAAGTCTATCAGCACCAAGAACATTTACTCACTTTGTGTCTCTGTCACATTTTGGTAATTCTCACAGTATTTCAAACTTTTTCATTATTATTATATTTGTTATGGCAATCTGTCAACAGTAACCTTTGATTTTACTACTGCTGCTGCTGCTGCTACGTCGCTTCAGTCGTGTCCGACTCTGTGCGACCCCATAGATGGCAGCCCACCAGGCTCCCCAGTCCCTGGGATTCTCCAGGCAAGAACACTGGAGTGGGTTGCCATTTCCTTCTCCAATGCACAAAAGTGAAAAGTGAAAGTGAAGTTGCTCAGTCGTGTCCGACTCTTAGCGACCCTATGGACCGCAGCCCACCAAGCTGCCCTGTCCATGGGATTTTCCAGGCAAGAGTACTGGAGTGGGGTGCCATTGCCTTCTCCAGCTATAATTTGCTAAAGGCTCAGATGACAGTACTTATAACAATAACATATTTTTAAATTAAGGTATGTGCTTTTTTTTTTACACAACTCTACTGCACAGTTAATAGGCTACAGTGTGGTGTAAACATAACCTTTATATAAAAAAAGGAAACACCCCCAAAAATCAATGACTTGCTTTACTATAATACTTGCTTCATTTCAGTGGTCTGGAACCAAACATACAATATCTCTGAGGTAAACCAGTATATTAACTACCTATTGGACAAGGCTACTTTGTTTTATCCCCATATCAATCAGCACAACCTGTACCAAATCTTTCACCCTATCTACTGGCTGCAAGCCATGTCCTCCTCTGACATATCTTTGTTAATAGTACCATCCTTCAATCGGATATCTGTGTATAGCCTCAAACAATTTTCTCCATTACATCTCAGATCTAACTAGTTAGCAAATGCTATAATTATGTAAATTCTTCTTCTATAACTTTCCTTTCCCACTGCCACCAGATTAATGTGCATAATTTTGTAACTGTAGCTAAACAAATACAACAGCCCTCATAAGTCATCCTGTAAATGAGTGGTTCTTGAAATATAACATGAATAAGAATCACCAGAAGGGCTTATTAAAACACAAATTGTTGGGCCTCACTCTCAGAGCCTCAATTCAGGTACACTGTGGGCACAGGTATTCACATTTCTAACAAGTTCCCAGGTGATTCTGATGCAGATGCCTAAGCTGCTGGTCCTAGGACCCATATTTGAGAATCACTGATCTAGACAGATTCTGTACTCAGATGACTTTTAAACTAGTCTAAATTTCTTGGAGCTTCGATCAGCAAATTCCTACAATGTTGTGTTGTTTCTGGTGTACCTGCTGCACACTCAGTCACTTAAATTGTGTCTGACTCATTGTGACCCCATGGACTGTAGCCTGCCAGGTTCCTCTGTTCATGCGATTCTCCAGGCAAGAATACTGGAGTGGGTTGCCATGCCCTTCTCCAGGGGATCTTCCCAACCCAGGGATCAAACCCATGTCTCTTATATCTCCTGCAACGGTAGGCAGGTTCTTTACCACTAGTGCCACCTGGGAACTCACCCCTTTAGTACAGTGAAGTGAATTTCTGACATTTCAAATTTTTATTTCAAAATATATACAACTGTATTATTATAAGGAAAAAAATATATAAAACATCCAGTACAAGTTTGTTCCAGGAAATCATCCTCTTAGCTACTATAAACAGAATTTTTTTGATCAGATTAGAAAAAATATCAGTAATGATTTATCTGAAAAAGATAACTTATTAACTTATGTATTATAATACTGATATGTGGAAGTCTTAAAATAGATTATATTCCAGGATTTATAGGATTATAGGATTTATTATATGATAAACAACTTCATATATTAGTATATAAAAGATTATATACTGAAAAAAAGAATGAATATTTGACACTACCTACAACCTTTTAGGTCAAAGAATAAGCCTCTGAATCATGAGGTGAGTGCTCAGTCACTCAGTCATATCCAACTCTTTGCAACACCTTAAACTGTAGCCCACCAGTCTCCTCTGTCAGTGGGATTTTTCAGGCAAGAATACTGGAGTGGGCTGCCATTTTCTCCTCCAGGAGATATTCCGAACCCAGGGATCAAACTCCTGCAACTCCTTCATTGGCAAGCTGATTCTTTAACACTGGACTACCTGGGCTTGGCCTGAATCATAATGAACAGTTATTTAATGCATAATTAATTATTGAAGCACACACATAATTCTTAGCGATTTCCTATGCAGGGATAACACTCTACATAATGAATGTTTTCCTGAAGTAACCACTTAAACACACTAGAGTTCACTAATTTAGAAAATCATTGGTAGATTCTTCTGTAAAACCAAAAATAAAGCCAATTCAATAAATATTGTATTCCTTCTCTATCACACTAAAAATATGCCAGATTAGAGGGCCACAAAGATGAACACCTATATTAAAGACTGCTACAATCATGAGGGCTGCCAAGTATTTTATAGAGAGCTAACTAGTGAGCAATTCTCATTGAAATGCAAGTAAGTAAGCTCTAACTCACGCTTCCCAGGTGGCACTAAGGGTAAAGAATCCGCTTGCCAATGCAGGAGACATAAGAGATGTGGGTTTGTTCCCTGGGTTGGAAAGATCCCCTGTAGAAGGGCATGGAAACCGGCTCAAGTATTCTTGCATAGAGAATCCCATGGACATTGGAGCCTGGTGGGCTATAGCCCAGAGGGTCACAAAGAGCTGGACACAGCTAAAGCAACTTAGCATCCATGCATGCTCTAACTCTGAGGTTCTCAACACTGCTGTATATTAGAATCACCTAGAGAGCTTTTAAAGAGATAGGAATACCAGACCACCTGGCCTGCCCCCTGAGAAATCTGTATGCAGGTCAGGAAGCAACAGTTCGAACTGGACATGGAACAACAGACTGGTTCCAAATCGGGAAAGGAGTACGTCAAGACTGTATATTATCACCCTGCTTATTTAACTTATATGCAGAGTACATCATGAGAAATGCTGGGCTGGAAGAAACACAAACTGGAATCAAGATTGCCGGGAGAAATATCAATAACCTCAGATATGCAGATGATACCACCCTTGTGGTAGAAAGTGAGGAAGAACTAAAGAGCCTCTTAATGAAAGTGAAAGAGGAGAGTGAACCATTGGCTTAAAGCTCAACATTCAGAAATCTAAGATCATGGCATCTGGTCCCATCACTTCACAACAAATAGATGGGGAAGCAATGGAAACAGTGACCGACTTTATTTTCTTGGGCTCCAAAATCACTGCAGATGGTGACTGCAGCCAGGAAATTAAGACACTTGCTCCTTGGAAGAAAAGTTATGACCAACCTAGACAGCATATTAAAAAGCAAAGACATTACTTTGCCAACTAAGGTCCATCTAGTCAAAGATATGGTTTTTACAGTAGTCAGGTATGGATGTGAGATTTGGACTATAAAGAAAGCTGAGCACTGAAGAATTGATGCTTTTGAACCGTGGTTTTGGAGAAGACTCTTGAGAGTCCCTTGGACTGCAAGGAGATCCAACCAGTCCATCCAAAGGAAATCAGTCCTGAATATTCATTGGAAGGACTGATGCTGAAGCTGAAACTCCAATACTTTGACCACCTGATCTGAAGAACTGACTCATTTGAAGACCCTGATGCTGGGAAAGACTGAAGTGGGAAGAAAGGGAGGACAGAGGATGAGATTGTTGGATGGCATCTCTGACTCAATGGACATGAGTTTTAGTAAACTCTAGGAGTTGGTGATGGACAGGGAGGCCTGGTGTGCTGCAGTTCAGGGGGTCACAAAGAGTCGGACACAACTGAGCGACTGAACTGAACTGAGAAAGCTTTTATGAAAAATACCTAGGCCAGGCCTCTACCACTCCCCATCTACCAAACTCCTGGGAAATTGTGATACATTTATGGTTAAGGTTCATCATCAGTATTTTTTTAAATGAACTCCAATCAATCCTACTCTAGTCAAGATTGAAAACCAGGGATTTTTTCTTTTTTAATAGGGGGTAAATCTGAGTATAAAAATTTATACAATGCATACACACATAATCAAAGCAATGTCTTCTTCCCTACAGTTCTCTTCTCCTCAAGGCTCAAATCCTAGCTGCTAGTTTCAAAGAAAAGAAAGGAAGTCTGGATCTTTTATAGAACATGTACAGTTTTGAGTAAAAAAGTTTTTTAAAGGCTATGGAAAGCATAGATTAGGGCAGCTGCATGTGGAGCAAATCCTCAGTAAGGCTGGTCTGCCTATACAATGACTTCTCAAATGACTGCATTTTCCCCTTGTCACTTTATTATACTACCTGATATTCTATCATTCATGGACTCAATTCTCTTAACAGTCATCATCTTACAAAAATGCCAATAGCCTAGAGATACTGGTTTCCCCTGTTAATCTATTTATCAAGATTATTTTTCTTGCTAATACATCAAGACAACATCAGGCAGATTTAAAGAACTAATGTTCTGATAGTGGAGATGGGATGACATAATTCTGATACATAATATGAAACACTTTGGATGGCAATATATACATAAGTGACTCGAGGACATTTAAAGTTCAAGGAGAGTTTGTCAGTGAGTAGAAAGATAAATCAAGATATGAGTACCTGGACTGACAGGATCTCATCAAACTCTAAGACTGTAAAATGCTATGTAAACACCAAACACAAGCATCTCCTCCTCTTTGCTTCTTCATAAGGACTTCCTTCCTCCTAAGACAAAGATTTTAAGCTAGTGCAGCTAACACATGAATTTTGCTATCTGTACTTTTAAGACTATAAATGACTCAAACTATTTTTAGAATTGTAAATTGTACTTTTAAGACTACAAACTTGCTATAATTTGATTGTGTCTGGGTTTTTCCAGGTTGGTCACAAGTAAATCAAATAGTAAACCTTAATGATGCAAGCTAATCAGCAGGCATTTAATCTATCTAATAAACTGCTGAAGACGAGTTGACATTATTACAATAGTAATTGCACTGCTGAGAAGAACCATCATGATTCCATTTTAACTTGAAAGGCATTTAAAAACTGACACAGCTAAAGCAATACTTATAGGCAAATGTGTAGCCTTAAATACTTACATTAAAAAAGAAGAAGAAGAAAAGCTGCTGTAAATAAAGGAGCTAAATAAACATCATCACAAATTTTAAAGTTTCCCAGGAAGGGAAAAAAGAGCAGAAATGTTATAACGTATAACATAAATACATAATAGAAAGGAAAATCAAAGCTAACAGCTAGTTCTTTGAAAAGACTAATAAAGTTGATAAACCTCTAGCAAAACAGATGAAGAACAAAGGAGGAAAGACACAAATTTTTAAAAAAGAATAAAAAATATTATGTTTCAAAAAAGTAATAGGATATTAAGGGCTTCTCCTGGTGGCTCAATGGTAAAGAATTCACCTGCAATGCAGGAGACATGGGTTCCATCCCTGGTTGGGAAGATCCCTTGGAAAAGGAAATGGCCACCCACTCCAATATTCTTGCCTAGGAAATCCCACAGACACAGGAGCCTGGTGGGCTACAGTACATGGGGTTGCAGAAGAGTCAGACATGGCTTAGTAACTAAACAACAACAACATTAGAATATTAACAAAAACTTTTATACAGATAAGTTTGAAAATCTAGATTAAATAGATAAATTCCCAGGATATGATCCTAACAAAAACTCAATAATTTAAAAATATTTTAAAGAAGTATTTGTGTGTGAACTAAAAAACAGAAATTAAACCCCAAATTTAATGCTTGATGTGGCTCTGTTTGAGGCAAATCAGTATTACATGATTACATTAATGACCAAATCTGAATTTGAGAGAGTTGCAATTTTCTTATATTTTTCTGTTTAAGTAATGAATCAATAGCTAACCAATAAAAGATGGTCTCTGGTATCTCCCAAAGAGGGCAATGGCAACTCACTCCAGTACTCTCGCCTGGAAAATACCAGGGAAGGGGGAGCATAGTGGGCTGCCGTCTATGGGGTCGCACACAGTCGGACACGATTGAAGCGACTTAGCAGCAGCAGCAGCTGGTATATCCAAAATAAAGAATATTATCATGCAATATCAACTATCAGTAGTAGATTTAATGAAGAAATAAAAAATCATGGAAATACAAAAGAAACCATATGTATAACGAGAAATACTAATTAACAAAAAACCTCTCCCACACTTCTTAAAACTTCCTTGAGAATCGGTAGAAAACTGTAATGTTTTCCAAAAAAACTGAAAATAAACACAAATTTTTGCACAGAATATTAAAAGGGCTCAAGGATCCCCTGATGCCCACATAAAAGCAGGTAAGAATTCCAGATAAGAATTTCAGAGCACCCAAAAGTCAGTAAAGCTAACATAACAAGAAAAATGTTAAATGCCATCCTCTTGAGAACAAATTCAATCAAAAATATAACTACTAATAATAAATTGAGGCACCTGGAGGTAAATTTTCATTGGAGAGGCTTAAATTATACATATGAATCAAATCAAAAGAAAAAATACACATCTCTAAAGAAACACACTTGTCAAGATTTATCGCAAATGATTTCTCTCTCATTAAACTTCCTACCTACTGCTTCCAACCTAGAGCACGCTGTACCTTATCGAAATCCCTTATATCCCTGACATGTATCACAGACTTCTGAGTAGGCGCCTTCTCCCTTCGTAGGCACTTTCGATATCCCGTGAGCTTCCCTGGTGGCTCAGTGGTAAATAATCCGCCTGTCAAGCAGGAGACACAGGTTCAATCCCCGGGTTGGGAAGATCCCATGGAGAAGGAAATGGCAACCAACTGCAGTAGTCTTGCCTGGGAAACCATGGACAGGAGAGCCTTGTGGGCTACACTGTATGGGCTCGCAAAGAGTAAACAAACAACAACAAAGCTATTCCACAAGAAATTAATCTCTCGTGTATTCCTGCAGTGCTCAGAAGCCAAAATCGGTGCAGCCACTGAAATATCAGATCAGCAACGAAACAAGGATCTTGTGAACTCAAAGCTTTAGAGGTTTAGTGACAGAAATCACTTGTAACAGAACTATTCTTAAGCGAACAAGAATAATTTACAACAAGAATAATTTACAATAATTTACTATGTTGCCCAGGAGAAAAAAATATATAATTAGGATATGTCGGTCACGTCATTAAAAACACAGGGGAAGCAGAAAGTTTAGAAAATAAGAATAATAAATAAATTCGGTATCTGAGTAAATAAACGAAAATGTAAACCTCCAACTTGGACGCTGTTTTGACAACTATCATATAACATTCTTTATCCAACTGCATTTAGACCTTTTCTGGATCAGCTGATTTGTTTGCTTAAAACATCAAAAGGAATTTTACTTGTGAAAATTTTCATCAGTTTCCTCCAGATGTAAGAGGATCTCCTCGGCGCACTCCAGGGAGGGAGCACCCGTGATTTTCTCCTTCACGCTCTGGAACAACTGCCTCAACATCGCCTGCAGCATCGCTTCTTCCTCACCGGAGAAGTGAGCCATTCTCTGTCAAAATCAACGTCCACACCCGTTACCGAGGGTCCAAGCGAACGCCGCGCCCCGCGCCCCGCGCACGCGCGTTCCCACCCAGCAGCCGGCGTACAGCGCCGTTTCCCGGGAGACCGCGGCCAGCGCTCAGGGGCGGGCCCTCGGCTGCCGGCGTGTCGTTCAGGAAAGCAACTTACCTTGCGTTGGGGAAGCAAGAATCTTTGAAGTCTCACCTTTGGCACTCGTCGCTTTTTTACCAACAGAATTCAAGCTGCCCCGATTAACGGCAAAAAAGAGATTCCAAAGTCTCTGCCGGTGGGCCTGACGGCGGGACGTCAGCGCTACGCGTGACGTCAGCGCGTTGACGTGACAAATCCCTACGTGGGAGTGAGTGTGGCTTGACACCCTGCCCGGTCACTTACAGAAGTTTTAGGTGCGCTACTTGAAAAGGTTGTAGGTGGGAGGGAAAAGAGAGTGCGAAGAGAAAGGGGTCAATAAAAGAAAGTTATTGAAGTGAAACTGAAAGCAGCTTGAAAAGTTTTAATCGAGTGACTGGTATTGAAGTGTTACAATGCTTTCTCCTTCAAACAGCTAACATCCGCTGACTCCTTACCAATCATCTTGCTAGGAACTATGGAGAAAAGGACACTTTAACAGTCTAAAAGACAAGGAGTCAGCGATTGCAAAACAGTGTAATTAAGTGTTATGCTAGAGAAATGCACCAGGTAGGTGCTGGAAAAAATCCCAAATCACCTATTAACCCAAAGGAGGAGTCAAGGAAGAAACTAAAGAGAACATAAACTGGACGTGCAGAGGGTAGGGGCCTGAGAAAGTGTAGCATATTCCAGTACTTGAATTTGTAGAATTAGAAAGAGGAGGTGAGAAGTCTGTAAAAGTAAAAGGGCCACATAAGAAAGGGTCATATTTGGCACTTTCAAGGGATTAGAGATCCAACCAGTCCATCCTAAAGGAAATCAGTTCTGTATAGACAATGGAAGGGCTGATGCTGACGCTGAAGCTCCAATAGTTGGGCCACCTGATGCGAAGAACTGACTCATTGGGAATGAGCGGGATCCTGGGAAAGATTGAAGGCAGAAGGGGAAGGAGACGACAGAGGATAGGATGGTTGGGTGGCATCACCGACTCGATGGACATGAGTTTGAGTAGGCTCTGGGAGTTGGTGATGGACAGGGAGGTCTGGCATACTGCAGTCCATGCGGTCGCAAGGAGTCAGACTCAACTGAGTGACTGAACTGAACTGAATTGACTTTCTTCTAAGTCGGACATGACCTATTGTATAGCATATGGCACTCAGTTCAATGTTACGTGCCAACTTCAATGGGAGAGGGGATTGTGCTGGGGGAAATGGATACATGTATATGTATGGTTGAGCCCTATGCTGTTCACCTGAAACTACCACAATATTGCTAACTGGCTAAATCTCAATACAAAATAAAAAGTTTGCAAAACAAATTTTTTTAAAAAAGCAAGCTAAAGCAAGGTAGCCATTTTAAATTTACAAAATTAGCAGAGTTTTAGAGCATATATACATTTAGGGTTGAACAATATGCAGTGAAATAATTACTCCTTTATTGTGTTATTACCAGTACACATAGGCAAAATCTTGAAAATGAAACTGGCAATATATATTAAGAACTTTTGACTCAGTAATTTCTAATAAGCTACTCCAAGGATCAGAGATGTAGTTTATTATGAGAATGTTTACTGATAGGTTATTTGTAACTTTAAAAAAACTGGAAAACCTCCTAACTATTTCAGAATACATTGAAGGTTAAATAAATTATGGCATAGGCATATGCTGTTAATATCAGTCATTCTAAAAAGACGTTTCCTATGAATGTTTAATAAGGAATTATTCACATTTTAAGTGGAAAAGTTTGAACCTAAAATTGTATACATTCACTCTATTTACTGAGTGTCTGTAATGTGCAATGCATATTTATATACTAGGTAATACACATATCTTGGGCTTCCTGGTGGCTCAGTGGTAAAGAATCCTCCTGCCACTGCAAGACACCCAGGAAAGGGAGTTGCAATTGAACCCCTGGTTCAGGAAGATCCCCTGGAGGAGGAAATGGCAACCACTCCAGTATTCTGGCCTGGAAAATTCTGTGGATAGAGGAGACTGGCAGGCTACAGTCCAAAGGGTCGCAAAGAGTCAGACTGTAAGACACACACACACACACACACATCTTACAATCTCGGATGAAAACGTCTTCACCATAATTGTGATATTAGTATATATAATGCTATCCCTAACAAATTCTTAGTCCAAGGATAGAATAAACGCACTAAATCCTCCTGCAATATAGAAGAAAGTCAATTCAGTTCAGTTCAGTCACTCAGTCCTGTCTGACTCTTTGACCCCATGGAGTGCAGCATACCAGACCGCCCTGTCCATCATCAACTCCCAGAGTTTACTCAAACTCATGTCCATTGAGTCAGTGATGCCATCCAACCATCTCATCCTCTGTCATCCCCTTCTCCTCCTGCCCTCAATCCCTCCCAGCATCAGGGTCTTTCAAAATGAGTCAGCTGTTTGCATGAGGTGGCCAAAGTACTGGAGTTTCAGTTTCAGCATCAGTCCTTCCAATGAACACTCAGGATTAATCTCCTTTAGGATGGATTGATTAAATCTCCTTGCTTTCCAAGGGACTCTCAAGAATCTTCTCCAACACCACAGTTCAAAAGCATCAATTCTTTGGTGCTCAGCTTTCTTTATACATTAAGTCTAAAGTTAGTAAGTTGCTAAATAAAGGTTGAATTGTATTGAATTAATGAGAAAACTATCAAGACAAGTATTAATAAAAACAAACATTTGAGTATGGTTGCCTCTGAGAGGTTGGAACAGCAATGGAGTTGGGGCAGCAATGAGGCAGAGGTACTTGCTTTTTGTTATAAGTCCTGCTACACTGACTTTTATTAATGTATATTTTTACTTTCATTTTAAAAACAGAATGCCCTTTTAGAGTTGGTAGTACATGGAGATACAATAAATGGCACTATTCTTTCCCAACCAAGGTTAGAACTGAGAGGCAAACATAGGACTCCAACAGCTGGAGATAAAATAACAAATTCATTACAAGTTTAATTCAGAAATGTGACTGATGTATGTGGCACAACAGGCTTGCTGATGTTTCACCACTAAATTAGCATTTACCCACCCAGCCACATGTGTAACTATAAAATAATAGGCCACCCCTACTGAAGTAGATGGAAAGCAGAAAATAGTGCATGTAACCTGCACATCAGTTCAGTTCAGTCACATAGTCGTGTCCGACTTTTTGTGACCCCATGAATTGTAGCACGCCAGGCCTGCCTGTCCATCACCAACTCCGAGTTCACTCAGACTCAAGTCCATCGAGTCAGTGATGCCATCCAGCCATCTCATCCTCTGTCGTCCCCTTTTCCTCCTGCCCCCAATCCCTCCCAGCATCAGAGTCTTTTCCAATGAGTCAACTCTTCTCATGAGGTGGCCAAAGTACTGGAGTTTCAGCTTTAGCATCATTCCTTCCAAAGAACACCCAGGATTGATCTCCTTTAGAATGGACTGGTTGGATCTCCTTGCAGTCCGAGGGACTCTCAAGAGTCTTCTCCAACACCACAGTTCAAAGTATCAATTCTTCGGTGCTCAGCTTTCTTCACAGCCCAACTCTCCCATCCATACATGACCACTGGAAAAACCATACCCTTGACTAGACGGACCTTTGTTGGCAAAGTAATGTCTCTGCTTTTGAATATGCTATCTAGGTTGGTCATAACTTTCCTTCCAAGGAGTAAGAGTCTTTTAATTTCATGGCTGCAGTCACCATCTGCAGTGATTTTGGAGCCCTAAAAAATAAAGTCTGACACTGTTTTCACTGTTTCCCCATCTATTTGCCTTGAAGTGATGGGACCAGATGCCATGATCTTTGTTTTCTGAATGTTGAGCTTTAAGCCAACACTCTCCTCTTTCACTTTCCTCTCTCTTTCACTCTCTTTCCTCTCCTCTTTCACTTTCATCAAGAGGCTTTTTAGTTCCTCTTCACTTTCTGCCATAGGGGTGGTGTCATCTGCATATCTGAGGTTACTGATATTTCTCCTGGCAGTCTTGATTCCAGCTTGTGCTTCCTCCAGCCCAGCATTTCTCATGATGTACTCTGCATAGAAGTTAAATAAGCAGGGTGACAATATACAGCCTTGACGTACTCCTTTCCTGATTTGGAACCAGTCTGTTGTTCCATGTCCAGTTCTAACTGTTGCTTCCTGACCTGCATACAGATTTCTCAAGAAGCAGGTTAGGTGGCCTGGTATTCCCATCTCTTTCAGAATTTTCCACAGTTGATTGTGATCCACACAGTCAAAGGCTTTGACATAGTCAATAAAGCAGAAATAGATGTTTTTCTGGAACTCTCTTGCTTTTTCCATGGTGCAGCGGATGTTGGCAATTTGATCTCTGCACATAGGCTGAGGCTGAAAAAAAAAAAAAAGGAAAGAATTCAGCAGACATACTCTGTTTCTTTTCCCAGAGTCACTGATCATCTCTATAAAATTACTCACAGCCTATCTCTTACTCAAATACATTAACTTCCATGTGCTAGGTACTCTGCTATCTGCTATGCTCGCATCAGTGAACAATAAGATATGTAAGACAAGTCTGCTGTCCTCAATAGCTCACAGTCTGATAGACATGTTACACGTAAGGAAGACATATTTACAAATAATTAGGCAAGATGCTCTGTATCTGAATGATTCCCTCCAGTTCTAAGCACCTGTGTTTGGAGAGTCTGTTCAGTTCATCAATTAGTTGTCCATAGTAATTTTATTGATTTTCCTTAACCTTGGTTTGCAATACTTGCATTATCTAAGTGAAGCTGTAATAGTTTAATTGAAAATCTTCAGTTGCCTGTGTTTATCCCTTTATTATTTTTGAAATTATTTTCTAGGCCAGTTTTCTTTCATATAGAGATTTTAAATAGCCTTTGTGTTCTATAGTAGTTAATATTTGTAGTTGCATGTCCTTTCATTAGGATAATACATTTTAAAGATAGAAAGGAACTAAAATAATATTGAATTGCCGTAAGTAATCAATTTAATAGAATTTGGTAACTTGAGATTTTCCATAAAATCTGAGTTATCATTTTTCTATTAGGTTGGTGCCAAAGTAATTGCTCCAAATCATTCAAGCTAGGCTTCAGCATTCCGTGAATCTCCAGATGTACAAGCTAGATTTAGAAAAGGCACAGGAACAAGAGATCAAATTGCCAACATCTGTTAGATCATAGAGAAAGCAAGGGAATTCCAGAAAAATATCTGCTTCATTGTCTATGCCGGAGCCTTTGACTGTGGGGATCACAACAAACTGTGGAAAATTCTTCAGGACACGGGAACACCAGAATTCTTATCTGCCTCCTGAGAAACCTGTACGCAGGTCAAGAAGCAACAATTAGAACTGGATATGAAACAGTGGACTGGTTCAAAATTGGGAAAGGAGTACAACATAGCTCTATATTGTCATCCTGCTTATTTAACTTCTATGCAAAGTACACCATGAGAAAGGCAAGGCTGGATGAAGCGCAAGCTGAAATCAAGATTGCCAGGAGAAATATCAACAACCTCAGATATGCAGATGATACCACTCTAATGGCAGAAAGCAAAGAGAAGCCAAAGAACCTCTTCATGAGGATGAAAGAGGAGAGTGAAAAAGCTGGCCTAAAACTCAGTATTCAGAAAACGAAGATCATGGCTTCTGGTCCCATCACTTCATGGCAAATAGAAGGGGAAAAAGTGGAAACAGTGGCAAATTTTATTTTCTTGGGCTCAAAAATCATTGTGGATTGGGACTGCAGACACAAAATTAAAAGATGCTTGATCTTTGGAAGAAAAGCTATGACAAACCTAGACAGCATATTAAAAAACAGAGACATCACTTTGCTGACAAAGATCCATCTAGTCAAAGCTAAGGGTTTTTCAGTAGTCATCTAAAAATGTGAGAGTTGGACCATAAAGAAGGCTGAGCACTGAAGAATTTATGCTTTCAAACTGTGGTGCTGGAGAAGACTTTTGAGAATCCCTTGGACAGCAAGGAGATCAAACCAGTCAACCTAAAAGGAATTCAACCTTTCCAAATTTGGAAGGACTTATGCTGAAGCTGAAGCTCCAATATTTTGGCTGCCTTATGTGAAGAACCAACTCATTTGAAAAGACCCTGATGCTGGAAAAAAAACTGAGGGCAGGAGGAGAAGGGGGCAACAGAGGATGAGATGGTTGTATGGCATCACCAACTCAATGGACATGAGTTTGAGCAAACTCTGGGAGATAGTGAAGGATAGGGAAATTGGTCATGCTGCAATCTTTGGGGTCACAAGAGTCAGACATGACTTAGCATCTGAACAACTCTAGTATCCATAATTCTGCATGGTATATAACTTTTTAGAATATTTGTTGAATGGGTGGATGAATAAATGAACATAGAAGTGAGGAAATTATCTGGATGATGGCAAAGACAAATGTCACAATGGCAGACCTGGTAAAGTGGAGTGAGACTCCAGCTATCCACACACAAAAAGAGCTCTGGAGTCCAACTTTAGCAACACAGTGCAACAAACAAAGAAGAAAACCTGAGAATCACTGCACATCAAGAGAAGGAAGACAGCTTCATTTTGTCTGCATCATCCATTACTCAGCACCAAGAGGGAACTTCCCAGATAAGAAGAGCTCCTCTCACCAGGAAAGGAAAAGTAGCTTCCCCAGCCTTTAGGGCACCACATGAAATTCCCTTTTTGATTTTACCCCACCTAGATTCAGCAAAGCTGAGACATATATAGAGACTACAGAGATGGCTAGGGACATGGAAGAAAACCACAGGTTACCAATTGCAGTCATGCAGTGAGAGAGACTGTGGTGTATACTGACCCATGTTTCAGACAAATGAAGATTTTACTACTGAAAAAATCAGAAAACAACAACAAAAAAAACAGACAGCACAGCTGTGGCAAACCTCCCAGCAGTGATGCTCTACTCAGGATGACAGACTGGATCCCTGCAGCTGACTCCTACCACTATATGCACACCTGGGGTTACCTCCCCCAGCTGTGCACTTGCACACTGCCAACCTGATATTTATCATTAACATCCACTGCAGTGCTCATATCTGCAGACACGGGAGAGCATGCCAATAGCCAGGGCCCCACAGCTGCTTTGGGACCCTGCTCAGGCTTTCTCTCTGTCACTGGTCTGCAGAATTGTGCTCCAGGGCCTACTCTCACCACTACTATTCAACAAAGTACTGGAAATCCTAACCAGAGAAATTGGGCAAGAAAAAGAAAAAGTCTCTTATTTGGAAATGAACAAAGTAAAATTGTCTTTGTTTGCAGGTAATATAATCTTAAATACAGAAAATCCTGAAGCCTCCACCAAAAGACTGTTGGAACTAATAAATATTGTGAAGTTGTAGGATACAAAATCAACATAGAGAAATTATAATAGTTGTTTTTCTATATTCTAACTGCAATATATCCAAAAATAAATTTTTAAAAATATCTTATTCACAATAACTTCAAAAAACAATAAAATACTTAGGAATAAATTTAACCAAGAAAGTGAAAGATCTATATACTAAAACAATAAGACTTCAATGAAAGAAACTGAAACACACACAACCAAATGGAAAGATATCCCATGTTTATGGGTCAAGAATTAATATTGTTAAAATGTTTATACTCTCCAAAGTCATCTATAGATTCAATACAGTATCTATAAAAATTCTAATACATTTTCACAGAAATAGAAAAAGCAGTTCTAAAAATTGTATGGAACCATAAAAGACCCCAAATAGCCAAAGCAGTCCTAAGAAAAAGGAACAGAGCTAGATGTATCAGGCTCCTGATTTCAAAATCATACTATAAAACTATAGAAATCAAAACAATATGAGACTGACATAAAAATAAACAGTATAGACCAATGGAAGAGAATCTAGAGCCCAGAAATAAGTACTCACAATAAAGTCAACTAATATTTAACAAGAGAGTTCTTCAATAAATAGTGCTGGGATATGTATGAGGTGAGGTGAAGTCGCTCAGTCGTGTCCGACTCTTTGCAACCCTGTGGGCTGTAGCCTACCAGGCTCCTCCGTCCATGGGATTCTCCAGGCAAGAATACTGGAGTGGGCTGCCATTTCCTTCTCCAAGGGATCTTCCCGACCCATGGATCGAACCCAGGTCTCCCGCAATGGAGGCGGACGCTTAACCCTCTGAGACACCAGGGAAGCATGCAAAAGAATAACACGAATGTCTATCTTACACCACTCACAAAAACTGAAAAGCCCAGAACTTAAACATAAAAACTGAAATCATAAAACTCTTATAAAATATATAAGTGAAAAGCTTCTTGACAAAACTGTGGCAAATTGTCTTTTTGTGTATGACACCAAAAGCAAAAATAAATAAGTGGGAGCAAATAAAACTAAAAAAAGATTTTAAAATTTAAAAAATAAAAAACTAAAATTGAAAAAAAAAAAAACTAAAAAGCACAGCAAAAGAAACAAGAAAGTGAAAAGTTGGCCTACCAAATGGGAGTAAACATTTACAAATTATATCTGATAAGGGGATAATATCCAAAATACATTTAAAAAATTCATACAACTCAATAGCAAACCATCCAGTTAAAAACTGAGCAGAGGAACTAATTGAAGACCCACAAGTGGCCAATAGATATATGAAAAGTTGATCAACATCACTAGTCACTATGTAAATACAAGTCAGAACCACAGTGAGATATTATCTCACACCTCTTAAAATGGCAGTCATCAAAATGATAAGAGATTAAAAAGTACTGGTAAATATGTGGAGAAAAGGGAACCTTCGTGCACTGTTGATGGCAATGTATAAATTGGTTCATCCACTATAGAAAGCAGTATGGAAATTCCTCAAAAAATCAAAAATTGAACTTCCTTGGTAGTGCAGTGGATGAGAATCCATCCGCCAATGCAGGGTACATGGATTCAATCCCTGGTCCAGGAAGGTTCCCTGTACGAAAGAGCGACTAAGCCCGTGTGTCACAACTGCTGAACTTGCATTCTAGAACTGAACTGAACTGAACTGAACCGGAGCCTCAGCTACTGAGCCTGCATGCCACAACTACCCTGCCTAGAGCCTGCGTTTCACAAGAGAAGCCACCTCAGTGAGAAGCTCACACACCACAATGGAGAGTAGCCCGCCACTCGCCACAACTAGAGAAAGCTGGAGGCCTGAGCAGAGCAATGAAGACCCAGCCTAGTCAAAAATAAATTTTTTTTAAAAATCACCATTATAAAAGATCAACCTAACCCAGTCACCACATGTTAAAAATAAAGTCTCTTAAACAATGTAACACAGTTATTTTAAAAAATCAAAAAATTGCTCCAATTTTCTCATACACATATTTGTGTATGTGTAACATACAAATCAACCAAGATCAACCCAAGAAAGTAGGTTGCCAATAATTTTTTGTCACTGTATGCGCTGCTGCTGCTAAGTCACGTCAGTCGTGTCCGACTCTGTGCAACCCCATAGACGGCAGCCCACCAGGTTCCCCCGTCCCTGGGATGCTCCAGGCAAGAACACTGGAGTGGGTTGCCATTTCCTTCTCCAATGCATGAAAGTGAAAAGTGAAAGTGAAGTCGCTCAGTTGTATCTGACTCTTAGCAACCCCATGGACTACAGCCCACCAGGCTCCTCCGTCCATGGGATTTTCCAGGCAAGAGCACTGGAGTGGGGTGCCATGGCCTTCTCCGTGTCACTGTATACAATTTGTTTTTTTCTCTGTGCCACATTATTTTGTTCAAACTATTCTCAGTGTGTGAGTTATTTCCATTAACTTTTGCCATTACAAATAAAACTCTCAAATCATATAGAATTGTATTTGCATATTAATATTGTAGCCACCAACCTTATTAAAATGTCTTCTTCTGTTAGTTTGTCTTTAAATTTTTTACTGTTCTATGTCTATTTATAAAAACCACAAATAATGAGATCTTTGCTTCTTTTTTCCAATCCATATATCCTTTATTTTTCTTTCTTACTATAAATGCTGGGAGGGATTGACGGCAGGAGAAAAAGGGGACGACCGAGGATGAGATGGCTGGATGGCATCATTCACTCGATGGACACAACTCTGAGTGAACTTCGGGAGTTGGTGATGGACAGGGAGGCCTGGCGTGCTGCAATTCATGGGGTCGCAAAGAGTCGGACATGACTGAGCGACTGAAATGAACTGAACTGAAATGATACTGGACCTGTGGTACAGATTGAGTCTACCAATCAGAATGTGGTTCAAATTCTCAGTTACAGCTTTTTATTCTTCTCAGCACAGCATTTATGTTCAAGAAAGTTCATTTTCCTTGTTACATTCTGGGGTGTCACGTAGAGAGGGAAGGTTTAATCCTGGCTCACCATCCATTTGACATCCTAGTTTTATGGGAGAGGCATGTTTTTCTATTAGACTCCTTATTTTGAACAAGTCTTGGGCTGTGGTTCCTGTTGTAATATCCTGTGGGGCCATGGAGAAACATGGTTAGAAACACAAGCCAGTTCTATTTCTCAATTTACTTTTCTGAGCTCTTGACTTAGATAATTGACCTGAAATTTTCTTACATTATTACCAGTTCACTGATGCATTTAAGAAAGTTTCATTAACTATATTTTATGAGAAATATTTAGTCCTTTTTATTGGCAAGTCAGTCCAGGCACCCAGCCATATTTCCAGAAAAAAACCAGGTGAGTGGAAGAGCTATGAAAACAAACTAGGTTGCTGATTCTTCAGACAAGATGCAAGAACTAGTTTAAGCATAGGCTTTAAAGTAACGCCAGTTTTCTAAACAACTTTGAAATCCTTTCTCAAAAAGTAATAACAATGCCAATTTTTTTTTTCCTTTTCCAGTAAAAGCTCTATACAACATATCTGACAGTAGGTAAAAATATCAGGAGAAATGTATTCATTTCACCCTGATGTCACTTCTCTCAGTGAAAACACTTTTACATTTTTATTCAGAAAAACTATCTCCATGCCAACACGTATTATGCCAGTCAGTTACACACCAACTTTTGAACTCTAAACACCCACACAAAGTTCTTCATGATTGACTCTCACTTCTCAGAAATAAAATAGTAATGTTCCAGGATTCATGAGAGATCATAGTATTCTTTTATAGTCCATTTGATGTATGGTTCCAAAATGCCAGACAGAAACTCATAATGCCTTCAGAATTTGTGCCAAGTACACATAGTTGAGATTACTCAGATAAAGTAGTGTTAATCTTCAAGACATTTACTATTTTCTTAGAATGACAAAAGGGCATTCATAAAATTTTATGTCTAACTCACTTTGTTTATTCTATGGGTGTGACCTTTGTTTGTTTTGCTATTTAATTCAATGTTTGCCAAACAAAATGATGGGGATTTGAGTCCCATATTACTGCCTCCAGCATAACTCAAGTTACCAATCTTGACTCACATATTCAGAAGAGGAAAACAGTCACTAAAATAAGGAACCAAGAACTCCACTTTTGTATCCATAATGTCACTACCCCTGGCATGTGGGAGAAGCTAAATCTTTATGACTTTATGTCTGTGTAACTTTCCAACAGCAGCCACTCAGAATGTGTACCTCTCTCAGAGCCCTTGCTGAAGTGATGTGTTTAGGTGGTCATGCTTGTACTGTGCAGTTCCATGATTCCATGATGAGTAGACAATCTGTATATAAACCTAATCTCCACTGAGAGATTTTAAATAGAATTCCCCCTTGCATCAGGAAGAAAGTGACAGAGAAAGAAGATAGTCTCTGCGGTTTGATAGATCTGGGTTTATATTTCAGCAAAATGTTGTTCATGAACTTTGTGGCACTAACAAGCGAACGTGAGCTTCCTAATCTCCAAGGAAGGGTATAATGCCTAATTTACAGGGCTGTTGTGGGGAACAAGTGAGGTGGCACAGAAACAACTAGCTTACTTCCTGGCACAAAGTTGTAATTCAGCAAGTTATTTTCCTACTCATCACCCACCTTTTCAAACACTATTTTAAAATTATCTTTTTTTACCTTTTGGTATTGAATATGTTGCCTGTATCTGATGTCCATCATGGTGCTGCTTCTTTATAATAGCCCTTCTCTTACAGTACATGTAAGCCGTGTCTAGTTTGTGGCCAAATGGCAAAAGATTATTTTTAAAACAGAAGGAACACTCTGTATAGGACTCCCATTTTTTTCCCACTGATTTCATCCCTGGTCATGGCTTCTTCAATGAACAATATACACAAATTTCAAACTATTTCACGTCTGCGTCCCTTGGTTCAAATTCTAAATACTGAGACTCGATGATTAGGTTTATATATAGATTGTCTAGTCATCATGGAATCGCACAGTACAAACATCACCACCCCAGCCCATCACTCCAACAAGGGCTCTGAGACGGGGTACAAATTCAAAGAAGTGGCTGCTATTGGAAAGTTACATAGACACACCTAGTTCACCTTGTCTGATTCATGCTCAACAAATTGTTTATTAGGTTTACCTTGACATTTGCCTATTGAGGAAATATGCACTGCCATTTGGGTGTTATATTTTTCTTTGTAAATTAATATATTGGCTTCAATAATATAAGCAAAAGTAAAGAAGATAAACATAGAGGATCAATCTATAAAAGGAAAGTAGAAAAAATACATAAGAAGAAGTAAGGAAGAGGGAGAACTAGAAAATTACTTGACTTTTTGTCCTTGAGCTTTGGCTTTTCATTCTGAACTTCTTTCCTTGAAATTCCACTGTAGCCTGCAGAAATATCACATTTTTGCTTGATCTACTTTGAATAAGTTTTTGGTTTTTCAACTGTGGCACACTGAAAAAAATTTTTTTTTTTTAATTTTAAAAGCCTGAAACTGTGTCAGACCTGGTGTCACACCATAATAAATTATCCAAGGTAGTGCTGTCCTGTGAGGTTTCTTGCCTGTCAGCCAACTTTAGCTAAACTTCTTTAACTCAACACTATTCATAGATTTGCTTATTCAAACAAATAATCACCAAGAAGGCATCTATGGTAAAATATTTACTTGTAAAAAGAAAATCATGTGTCCTGAAGATTTTCATTAACAGTAAACTATGAAATGTTGTCACTGAGTTTTGCTTCCTCAGTCAATTTCTTTTTAATGCAAGAAATGATAGCAAGAAGGGTATGGGAGTGGTACGAATAAAATTATAAACATAGCATTTTTGCATTTTACAGATAATACAGTGATAGAATCTAAAATCTCAGTATCTTTAATATATGTAATAGGTTTCACATTGGCTTCCTGTGTAGTTTCATCTGAAACATGTTTAGTCCTAACTTCAAGTGTCAAGACATAGAATAAAACAATGGTTATCAATACTCATCACCACTTCAATTGATTGCAGTAGACATAAGGAAAAGAATAACTCAGTATTGTAAGTACTTGCATTCAAGTACTAGCTACAAGCCATGGCATGTGGGTAGAAAAAACGTGCTTTTAAGACACATAAGGCACAATATTATATAATTACTAACTGAAGAATTAAGAATCCTGGAGGGGCAGTTAAAAAAAAAAATGAACTTCAATGGGTTTAAGTGTTAGAATAAAAGAAGAAAAATGAAGAAAAAAGCGTAAGGTAACAGAAAATGTATTCCCTCAAGTTGAATCAGTAAATGCAAGCAAACAGTGTTCTACCCAATGTCACATAACTAATTTATTCTATCAATGTTTCATTATTTTTCTTAGCCTGACAGGTTGGGAAAATATGTTACAATAGTTCATAAAATCTTTGCTAATGCCCCTACCTTGTCCAGTAGTTAGTGATCTGGAACTAATGGGAAAAAAAAAAAAAGCGCAGATTTAATGTTTTGTTTTGTTTTGTTTTGTTTTTTTGCTTGCTAGTTAACTCATGCCTACCAAAACTCTGGTCTTACTTTCTGATATCAAGACAGAGCTGTCTCAAGGCAAATTTGTTAGGGCTTGAGATTTCTTTTTCAGTAATACTAGACTTGAAGGGTTAGAATACTAGTGAAGAAAATACCCTGCCATTAGCTTCTTCACATTTTGGAACACAGCAGACATCTCAGGGGAACTGTGGGTAAACAACAAATGACAACCAAAATTCTGCCCATTAATTCAGTATCTTACTGTTTGTTGTTTGGTTTTCTGCAGAAACAAAACTCATAATTAGGCTAGGCAGTTGAGGACCTACAATTGCCTCTCTCTACCTTATTATGTTGAACTCTTTGCTTCCCTTTGCTTTAAATATTACAGAAAAATAATTTCATATGGGTATAAAAAGCAGCCAATAAAAGAAAGTCATAAAAAAAATCACTATTGATTTGTATACTGTGCACTGTCATTCCTGTGGTAACGACTAGTTTATGATACAACTTTATAATCTGCACATGTCTTCAAAATTACTAAACATGACTAACAGAAATAAAGAATAGGCCTGTGGAATAAGTCTTCAAGCATTATCTGACAGCTTGGCTAACGGTAACAGAATTTCCTCTAAATAGCTTAGACTTTACAATAGTACTTAAATGAGAACTCATCCTCTCATATAGCAATAGTTTTGTCTTCTGGGCTAATTTTCTCACAAGCATAAAACACTACTTATACTCACTGTGAAAAACTGTTAATATACAGTTGTGGTGGAGACAAAGAATTATACACAGAAGAACTGAATGATTTATTTTTCTTTCCCAAAGGCCTACACCTTAGATATACCTTAAACTTTTGTCTGAGGCAAAAAGTCAAGACAAATAATTTGTTTAGCTGGTAAGGCTTTATATAAAAGTGTGATTTTATAGCAAAGAGTCAGACACTAGACTGAGGCTCAGAAACTCTTGCTATTGGTTGTAATCATTTTTATTTTAGAAGTTAAGTGTATATCAGAAAAATGCTTCCTTTTGGTAGAGAGTAACTTTCTTGTAAATATTCAAAGGAATGCTCAGAGAAACCTATATTTTACTCAATAAGTTGCTTATAAGTATGAACCAAAGAAGTGTCATTCTCATCCCTAGGATGAAATTCCTAGCTTTTTTACATGAAGAATATTTTCAACTATTGATTCATCTTCGTTTAAACCTCAGACATTTTTCAAATGATCACACAGTCTGTAACACAATATAATACCTCAAAACTTACTCCTGCCTTCTCAGTCACTTACTCATCAGTCATGCCCGACTCTTTGTGGCCCCATGGACTGTAGCCTGCCAGGATCCTCTGTCCATGGGATTTCCCAGACAAGAATACTGGAATAGGTTGCCATTTCCTCCTCCAGGGGATCTTCCCACCCCAGGGATAGAAACGAAGTCTCTTGCGTCTCCTGCATTGGCAGGCAGACTCTTTGCCACTGTGCCACCTGGGAAGCCCCAAAACCTATTACTTATCTCAAAACTTATTTTGGGGTGTGTTTAGCAGTAATATAAAGAAATCAAATGTTTTATCACTTGATAATAACATTATATCAAATTATCCACTCCTGATTCTACTTTCTCATGATGAAATGACATATCAGCAATAAGCTGAGTCAGAGAAACTGAAAAGTAAGTAAGATTTACTGAACAGGGTACTAGTCAGTACTGCTGTTCTGACCCTCCCTTTCTTGTTCACGTTCCAATAGAATGTTACAAATTAGCAGAAATTCTTTCCTATTGAATTTAAAAGATCATCTGACTGATAAGGCATTAAGTTCTTTTGTTTAAACAAAATAAGGGAAAAAATGATCAGAGGTTCAAAAAATGGCTTAACAATTCAAAAGGGTAGCTCAACTAAATATTCTGATAAAGCAGAATTTTAGTATTGTTTTTGTTAAATTTGGAAATAAAGGACAGTAGCCAAAACACATGCTTATACTTATGAAACTACTTTAAGACATAAAATAGCATTATTTTTTGACTAGGATCAATTGCTCTTCATTTTATTTGTTAAAATAGGCCTAAGTGTTAGTAAGCCTGCCATATGTCTAAAGTCATGATTTTGTAATTAGTTATTTTTTATATTTATTTTACCAGTTGAATAGTAAACATAATTGTATAATAACTGAATGATAAATAATACATATTTATATAAGTATATGTTTATATTGGGCTTCTCAGGTGGTTCAGTTGGATAAAGAACCCATCTACAATGCAGGCGACAGAGGAGATGTGGGTTCAATCTCTGCGTCAGAAAGATTCCCCGGAGGGAGGCATGGCAAACCACTCCAGTATTCTTGCCTGGAGAATCCCATGGATAGGGGAGCCTGTCAGAGTACAATTCACAGGGTCACAAAGAGTCGGACATGACTAAAGCAACCGAGTGCGCGCGCCCGCACACACACACACACACACACACACACGTCTATATCAATTATCATATATTCTGATTTTCCCCCTGTATTACAACTCAATTTGCTTCAGAAAAAAATAGTAAGATATTTTCATATCCTCTTTCTTTCCCTGCCCACTAAAAAGATTTCTCTTTTGCCTCTTAATTTCCTGGGACTTACGCAGTCAGAGTACCAGAAAAAAACTGAACAGGGTTCAAGCCAGTTGAGCTAGTTGGATTGCTTTAAATTGGAGATGACAAAGAGCTGCCAAAGAAAATCACGGAAAAAAAAAAAGAAAAAAAGACAAGAGAAAAGAAAAGGAGGGCAAGCAAGATAAAGATCAACCCAGGATGACTTTAGGGGATGTTTGAAGCCCTGGGGATGACAGTTTACGGTGATTTGCTCTACTGTGTGGGGCAGGACTCTAAGAAGATAGGTGGAAAAGAGGACTCAAATAATTTTGTTGTATATTATGACTGAAACTTCTCTTTGGTGGCTTTTGGGGGAATATATTGGTAAATTCCTTTCTAAATTTTTAGGAAAGCTGTATTATGTTTTTCATTTGTATATTTGTTTTCCAATTACACACCATATTCAGGTTGATTTCGCAGTGAGAATGAGGTCCAGTTTTATACAGATGATAATATAGATTAAGGATTATTGTTCCATGAAGTGATAGATATTTGATCTATAACTTCTAAGAAAATCATCTTACTTTTCAATTTCTTTCAAGTTTTGTTGTAAGCTAGAACATAACAATCCAGATGATTGAGAAACTGGTAAATCTAGTAGCATCTATTTGTTAAGTATTTAATGACTCACATAAATTAAAATGGATTGTTCCAGACACTATAAAATTCTTATTAGAGGGAAAACAAAGGCAGAACACTCTTTGACATAACATGCAGCAATATCTTTTTCGATGCACCTCCTAGAGTAAAGGAAACAAAGGCAAAAATAAACAAATGGGACCTAATTAAAGTTCAAAGCATCTGCACAGTTTGGAAACCCACAGAATGAGAGAAAATATTTGTAAATGATGCAACTGACAAAGAATTAATCTCCAAAATATACAAAGAGCTCATGCAGCTCTATATTAAAAAAAAAAAAACTCAAGCAATCCAATCAAAAATGAGCATAAAATGTAAATAGACAGTTCTCCAAAGAAGACATTCATATGGGGAAAAAAGCACATGAAAAGACGCTCAACATCACTAATTATCAGAGAAATTCAAATCAAAATTACAGTGAGGTATCACCTCACAATGGTCAGAACGGCCATCACCGAAAAAGTCTACAGAAAATAAATGCTGGAGAAGATGTGGAGAAAAGGGAACCCTCCTACACTGTTGGCTGGAATGTAAATTGATACAATCACTATAGAGAACAATAAGGAGGTTCCCTAAAAAACTTAAAATAGAACTATCATATGATCCATCAATCCTACTCTTGAGAAAACTGTAATTCAAAAGGATATATGTACCCCCAAGGTTCACTGTAATACTATTTACAATAGCCAAGACATGTCCTTCAAAAGAAGGATGGGTAAAGAAACCACTGTATATATATATATATATATATATATATATATATATATATACACACACAATGGAATATTACTCAGCCATAAAAAGAACAAAATAATGCCATTTCTAGCAACATGGATGGACCTGGAGATTATTATATTAAGTGAAATAAGTCAGACAGAGAAAAGCAAATATATGATATAACTCATATGTGAAATCTATTTTTTAAAAGATACAAAAGAACTTATTTGCAAAACAGGAGTAGAATTATAGATATTAAAAACAAACTTATGGTTACCAACAGGGAAACGTGGCAGAAGGAATAAATTAGGAACACACACACACAATAAAACATATAAGGTAGATGACAGATGGGGACCCACTGTATAGCACAGGGAACTCTACCCAATATTCTGTGATGACTTGTATGAGAAATGAATCTTAAAAAGAATAAATATATGTATATGCATAACTAAATCACTTTGCTGTATACCTGAAACTAACACATCGCAAATCAGCTGTATTCCAATATAATAAAATTTTTCTGGATTATCTTTTTTCTAAAGGTTCAGTGAAGCAAGAGGTTTATTTATTTGGCCTCCCTCAACATGTGGGACCTTAATTCCCTAACCAGGGATCGAACCCACACATTGCATTGGAAGCTCAGAGTCTTAATCACTGGACCACCAGGGAAGTGCTAAAATTTTTTTTAAAAAAAAAGGTTGTGGCATTATAAGACCAAAATATTGCATAATTAACATTTATTGAATGCTTATTTTTTGCCTGTTTTATTCTATGCACTAATTAATTTGATATGCTCACCATAACTCCATGATGTAGAACTGGGCTTTTCTCTGTTTCCAAAGAGGAAACTGAGCAGCAATATTGTCAGGTTACAGAGCCTGTCTTCTAGATTATACCATCTCTTTAATCAAGGCTTATATTTTAATCTCTAAAGTATAAAACATTATATTACTGGTACTTACCCGAATAGAAAAACATATAATAACATTTCATCAGTTCAGTTCAGTTCAGTTCAGTTTAGTCTCTCAGTCATGTCTGACTCTTTGCGACCCCATGAATCACAGCACGCCAGGACTCCCTGTCCATCACCAACTCCCAGAGTTCACTCAGACTCGCGTCCATCGAGTCCATGATGCCATCCAGCCATCTCATCCTCGGTCGTCCCCTTCTCCTCCTGCCCCCAATCCCTCCCAGCATCAGAGTATTTTCCAATGAGTCAACTCTTCACATGAGGTGGCCAAAGTACTGGAGCTTCAGCTTTAGCATCATTCCTTCCAAAGAAATCCCAGAGTTGATCTCCTTCAGAATGGACTGGTTGGATCTCCTTGCAGTCCAAGGGACTCTCAAGAGTCTTCTCCAACACCACAGTTCAAAACCATCAATTCTTCGGCACTCAGCCTTCTTCAGTCCAACTCTCACATCCATACATGACTACAATTAATAACAAAGCATATATATAGGGAAATCTATTTTCACAGTATGGATTTCAAAACAATCTTATTCTCAATAATACAAACAGTATCTTTGTATTGTATTCTGTTTATGTTCTACCTAATCCATCTATTCACCTTGCTTTCTGGCTAGACCTGTCATTATTACAACTACTGAGTAATGCACACATCAATCTTCGTGCAATTTATTTGAGAAAAAAGTAGCAAAGTCACTTTTTTCCATATTTTCTTTTAAGTGAGGAAAAATACATGTGTCAGGTTGTCTCAGACTTATAAAGGGAAAATTTGACTCAGGGCATCTAAGAACACATAGTTTCTACTCATGTATATTACAAAAAATGGAGGCTGTCTGCAGAGAGTGATGATAAATAGATTGATAGATAAATAATTATATATTGCAAATTATTTAATATATATCATATATACACCTTGGGCTTCCCCAGTGGCTGAGCAGTAAAGAATCCACCTGCAATGTAGGAGATGTGTTTTCGATCCTGGGTCAGGAAGATCTCCTAGAGAACAAAACGGCAACCCACTCCAGTGTTCTTGCCTGGAAAAAGCCATGGACAGTGGAGCCTGGTGGGTTACAGGGTGGGTCATACAAGAGTCAGACGCAACTTGGCGACTGAACAGCTGCAGCAGTAGCAGCAGCAGCATGTATATTTGGCAACACTAATAGAGATAAATCGTATTGTTGAATCAGATTGATAATTATGTTATATGCTGTAACTTTTATTTATACAATAGGTAACTGGCAAAACTAATAGACAAAAATCCTATTGTTGAGTCTATTGTTGTTCTAGGGGCATAATAGGGGACACAGACATATCAGTTAAAATTCAGGGTCACCTTAAAAAGTAATGTATATAACAGAAATGTGGAAATAGTCAGAGAAAGGCACTAAAATGGTCAATCTTTGAACAAATATATCTAATGATCACCATGGTAACAATCATGATGGGGTAGCTATGGAGAAACATTTCCTTCACCATCTCAATAGATAATTTTCCTGAGGATGACCTATATTGAGGCTTTAACACGATCACCTCTGTAGTTGAAAGAAAATTGCCACTTCCATAGGAAATTGCCTAGAAAATGACTTTCTCATAGAACAACCACCTGAGTCACTTCAAAATATAGTACTTAAGGGACTGTTTTGAGAATGGTAAGAGCATTACTAGCATTCTAGGAGAGTTTTACCAGAATCACTTAGAGTAGGCTGCGTTCCAAACCATCCTTTTGTGTTGTTCCACAAGACTCTATAAATGAGGGATTTAAAACCCAGAAACTTCTCAAAGTGTGGATGCGTCCATTCACAAGAGTATTTAGTTGATTCTGAAAATATTTTATGATATGTGTGTGTGTGTGTGTATGAGTGATCTTATTGGTGCAGAGAGATGAATGCCTTATAGGAGGAACTCAAAAAAATCTCATTTGCGAAATTTGAAATATCCACTGCCACCTTGTAATGTTTTTTTTTCCTGCACATGGGAAAAGGTGAAATTGATGAGCCATGATTTTTGTCTATTGTTCTTACTTAAAGAAGTATCAAGATACTTTCCTAAAAAACATGCTGCTATCTCTGCTGGGAAAGAGAATTTCTTGTGGTGTGTAAATCCTCAGCTCATAGCAGCTGGGATTAGGTATCAGTCTTGTTTTTTGTGTGTTTCTGTGAAGGGATAAGGAGAAACTTGCCCTCAGTGCCCCAAATGAGGTGTGATGATTGTGAGTGGGTCTGATCATGGGCCCTCAATTTTTCCCTAAGGGAAGTAATAAAAAGGGTTGAAACACCTTAATTCCTTCTGACATTAACCGAGTACTGCTGGTAGAAAACTCTGCTGTACATGCTCAGCAAGTCATTTGCCATTCACTCCCACTTACTTCTGGGACTCCAAACCATCTGGAAGATTAAAGAATCCCACTTCCAGCAGAGGGCAGGACAGTACAGGTAGTATCTGGATATTGCTTGTCACTGTGGTTGAGATGGAATAAAGGGACAATGAAACTTTTGGCTGATGTTTATGTCTTGAGGACTTACTATTTTTCTCTTCGTGATATAGCAGTTTCAACAAGCAGACTAACCCCAAATGGGAAGTATCTCTATTTTTGAAAAGCCCTAGAACTATGTTCCCTTGCTATCTCCAGTTTTCTTGAAGAGATCTCTAGTCTTTTCCATTCTATTGGTTTCCTTTACTTTGCATTTTTCATTTAAGAAGGCCTTCTCATCTCTCCTTGCTATTCTCTGGAACTCTGAATTCAGTTGGGTATATCTGTCCTTTTCTCCCTTATATTTTGCTTCTCTTCTTTCCTCGGTTATGTGTAAAGCTTCCTCAGACAACCACTTTGTGTGATGCTGGGAAAGACTGAAGACAAAAAAGGGTGGCAGAGGATAAGATGGTTAGATAGCATCACCGACTCAATGGACATGAATCTAAGAACTCCAAAAGACAGTGAAGGACAGGGAAGCCTGGTGTGCTGCAGTCCATGGGGTTGCAAAGAGTCAGAAATGACTTAGCGACTGAACAACAACAAAGAACTATACAGAAGCTACCCAATTTTTGACTGAATTTCTTCAAATATTGATCCCATGTACATGCATATCTGAAATAAGGTGACAAACAAATATTTAAAAATTTTAAAAATAAGGATAGTGGATGAGGGGAAATGTGCTAAACTGATAACTTTGGAAGCGTGTGGAATTTTTAACATTAAAGGCAGAAAAATAAAGTAAAATAAACACAAAAACTGTGCTTAAGTACTTTGGTTGGTAATACTTTTTCTTCACAATGGTTTAGGGTGACAATTTTAATACTGCTATTCATATATGTGTGTTGGAATTGAAAATTTAAGTAAATAGATGACAGGTGGTAAGAGCCAGGTGTCTCACTATAGGAGTGAGACTTTATGGATAAACAAGTAGAGGAGGCCAGAATGAGCCATGTGGTAGTGGATTATAAAGTTGGAGATACCAGTATGAACTCATGTTTAGCTTAAGCTTAACATAGATACAGATGGTTACATACAGAAATATTTGTGTGTGTGTGCGTGCGTGTGTGTGTGCATGTGCCTTCTGTTGCTCAGTTGTGTCCAACACTTTGTGACTCCATGGACTGTAGCCCACCAGGTTCCTCTGTCCATGGGATTCTCCAGGCAAATATTTATATATATGTGTATATTTACAGGTCAATATACACACAGATATTTCCTTGCTCTATCAGCTGAAAAGGCCTGGAGGCAATGACACCTCAAAAGTAAAGAGGACAACCAGTGCTCAGATCTGGTTTCTAAGACCATTCTCCAGTAAAAGTAACAAGAGATTGTTGGATAAATGGCTAATTCTAGGACTGGCTCAGGCAATATACCACATGGAGTGGATTTCTTGTAGTGTCAGAAAGTAAGGAAGTAAAATGAAACAAAAATCTGCAATAATGGGGGTATGTCAAAGGAACACAGAAGCCAACTATAAGAGATCCTAAGTGTCAGACTTTTTTTTTTTTTTGGCTCCAAAATCATTGCAGATGGTGACTGCAGCCATGAAATTAAGACACGTACTCTTTGGAAGGAAAGCTATGATCAACCTAGAGAGCATATTCAAAAGCAGAGACATTACTTTGCCAACTAAGGTCCGTCTAGTCAAGGCTATGGTTTTTCCAGTGGTCATGTATGGATGGGAGAGTTGGACTGTGAAGAAAGCTGAGCACCGAAGAATTGATACTTTGAACTGTGGTGTTGGAGAAGACTCTTGAGAGTCCCTTGGACTGCAAGGAGATCCAACCAGTCCATTCTGAAGGAGATCAGCCCTGGGATCTCTTTGGAAGGAATGATGCTGAAGCTGAAACTCCAGTACTTTGGCCACCTCATGGGAAGAGTTGACTCATTGGAAAAGACTCTGATGCTGGGAGGGATTGGGGGCAGGAGGAGAAGGGGACGACCGAGGATGAGATGGCTGGATGGCATCACTGAGTCGATGGACGTGAGTCTGAGTGAACTCTGGGAGTTGGTGATGGACAGGGAGGCCTGGTGTGCTGCGATTCATGGGGTCGCAAAGAGTCGGACACGGCTGAGCGACTGAACTGGAGTGTACATTTGTATGACTGAGTCACTCTCCTGTGCACCTGCAGCTCTCACGGCATTGTTAATCGGCTATGCTGCTGCTGCTAAGTCACTTCAGTCGTGTCCAACTCTGTGTGACCCCAGACGGCAGCCCACCAGGCTCCCCCGTCCCTGGGATTCTCCAGGCAAGAACACTGGAGTGGGTTGCCATTTCCTTCTCCAATGCATGAAAGTGAAAAGTGAAGGTGAAGTCGCTCAGTCGTGTCCGACTCTTAGCGACCCCATGGACTACAGCCGACCAGGCTCCTCCATCCATTGGGTTTTCCAGTCAAGAGTACTGGAGTGGGGTGCCATTGCCTTCTCTGCAATCAGCTATACTCCAATACAAAATAAAAAGGTTTTAAAGAGAGAGAAGATGATAGGTGCCAGTTTCTTCTCCTTTTCCCCTTCTCTAATTTAAGTGTATATTACAAGGCATTCAGCATGGTGCCATATCCTATGAGAACTAAAGAAGACTAGAACAATTTATGGGGAGATGAAAATTGGGATGGAGAGGCATTATAATCAAGCGACAAAACATTGCGTCCAGTATCTCAGAGCCTTCATGGCAGTCGCTTCCAAACTGTCAAGCTCTGAGCCTGTCTTCTTGAGATGTACCTACTTCAGCCATGCGGGAAGGCTTTCCATGCCCCAGACTTTCCAGTCTCTGTGCTTTTGGTCTCTCTTCTCTACCTATCGAAATTCTACTCACTCTTCCAGAATTATCTCAAATGTTACCTCTGGGAACCATTCCCTGGTTATGCCAGGTGAGATTAATTACCACTTCTCTCTGGTTCCACACCTTGCTTATAACACTAGACCCAACACTTCCTGAAGATGGGATCTTGTCTTACTAACGTATTTATCCTTGGCAAGGAAATTCAGTTAATTTTTATAGAAGAATAAAAAGGAAAGGTCTATGTATTATAGTAGGCATCCTATAGTCACACTGTTCTTAAATTTATTCCAATAATATTTTACGGATGCTGAGTGCTTAAAAGATATTTATTCCACTTTGCCTGCATAGCAACCCACTTTTTGAGATTCCCTGATGTCAGCAAAGTCACTAACAAGAAACAGAGATGTGTGGAGAGAGCACTGCAATGGAAGACTGGAAATCCGGTTAACCTGGTTCTATTTCCGCTTTGCCCCTCGCTAACTGTATTGCCCTGAGAAGATCATGTCTTTGGGCCACAAGCAATTCATTTGTAAAGTAAAAAGCTCAGCTAGATGATTTCTAAGATCCTGTCCAGCTGTCAGATTATACCATTCTACAACTACCAGTCCTGAGGGCTTCCTATTACATTGCTTTCACACAAGGACTTATTGATAATACTGAATTTAAGTAAAAGTTTAAAATAAGATGAGGGTGGTGACTTCAAAACAACTGGACAATACTTATCTGTGGGACTTCTTGGCAGTCCAGTGGTTACGACTCCACGCTTCCACTGTAGGGGGCATGCATTTCATCCCTGGCCAGGGAATTAAGATCATGGCGCAGCCAAAAAAGAAGAGCTATCTGTGATTAGGATGCTGTAACATTGTTTTTTATTTTTCTGAAAAATGTGGGAAAGATAATCAATGTGACATGTGGTCTTGAGAGCTCTGAGTATGCAATCAATGAACCTTAGATCATATTCCCTAGAAGAAGAGCCAGAAATGGAGATTCCTGTTCAAATGACTTGTTGGAGGAATGTTCCCAGAAGGTGAGGGGCGGGGGATATTTTTTTATTTGTTAGTAGTTAACATTCTGAGCCCCGGTAGGATGGGTACTTCATCTAACAAATGTATTCTAACCAAGCACAGGCGCCATCCTATGATTAAATTCCTTCAAGTCTAACCTATTCTTCCTGCAAAGGGAGAACTGAATGGATAGCTGTCCACCAAAGGGAGGACCTGAGCCTACCAGGGGAAACAATAACTGACCTGTCGATGTCAAGACCCAGGACCCATGGATAATACTTTTGATAAAAACAGAGCCCTTGACAGTTTACGAACCTCTATATAATACATGGGGCTTTGGATTCATTTGCTTTACAAGTTCGGTGCTTCCTCTTGCAGCAAATCTAAAATACTGATGTATTTTTCCTCTTGACTAAACTTTTTGGGTTATTTTTGGACTGGAGAATTCCATGGACTGTACAGTCCATGGGGTCACAAAGAGTCGCACATGACTGAGCGACTTTCACTTTCACTTTCATTCTTGCAAGTAAGGAGGTTATTGCCAGCCTACTGGGATGTGCAGAGTGTTCACTACAACTCTCAATATAAGCTAGGTCCTGTGCGTCAAAAATGTGTCTAATAGATAGGCAAAGTCCTACTTAAATCACTTCCTTCCTGAAAGAGAGAGACTGCAAAGGATGACTCCAGGGCTTCTAACCCTGGAGAATAGTACTAGCAAGTGAGACAGAAAATACTGGAAAAGAAAGCTTGTAGGACAAGCATTTGAATTTGTTCAAAGAACTTAGTCCTTTACTGTGCATACAGCTGTCTCGAGTTCTCCCCTTGTGGAAGGCTTTACCCCATTTTTATTGTTGTTTGTTTGGGCTTTGCTTCTTGAATCTTATAACTCCTTGCCTAACATCATCTCTGTAACCCCTCTGGATTCAACTCTTACTCTTTTCTCCCTAATTGCAAAGTTTCAAACTGTTTCTTGCATCCTTAGCCACTTTGATGGGTGTTACAATATGTGCTGTCCTTTATCCATATGTCTTTTATAAACAGGGACTAACCTCATTTTTCCATGTATAGCCTTGAATTGAGGAACCCCAACCAAGAAGAAGCCCAGATTTCCCAGTCACCAGGGAAAAGAAATATTTTCTTTATCTTTGAGGACTCAAGTCTTCAGGAAATTTTGGATTGCTAAGACAGTGGTTCTCAGTTAGGGGCAATTTTGCCCCAGGGACATCTGGCAATGTCTGTACATTTTTGATTTTCACCGTTGGGAAAAGAGTGCTACTGGTATCTAGTAGGTAGAGACTGGGCTTTCCCTGGTGACTCAGCAGTAAGGAATCTACATGCAATGCAGAAGACACAAGTTCAATCCCTGGGTCAGGATGATCCCCTGGAGAAGGAAATAATAAATGCCTGGCAAATCCCTTGAACAGAGGAGACTGGTGAGCTACAGTCCATGGGTTCACAAAAGAGTCGGAAAGGACTTAGCGACTAAACAACAACAGGAAGAGGCCAGGGATGCTGCAAAGCATCTTATGATGCACAGAACAACCCCTAAGAATGAAGAATTGTCTAGCCTAAAACGTCAACAGTGCAGAAGATCAAATCTAGAATACTAAGCATATTAGCCTCTCTCACGTCAAGGCTCCACAACTTGGCTCTTCTCTTTACTGGAATTGCAAAATCATCTCTTGCAGATAACAAGAAGACATCTGTTTTATTAACAAAGGCCCCCCAATTTCTTGCTCAGGCTACTTCAGCTGCCAATGCAGGAGGTGACCAAGGAATTCCTTAGTGGACTTGCCGCTGCTCTCCATGGTCTGATCTCTCCCTCTAGTGGTAAGCATTGAAAATGCAGCTCAGTTCAGTTCAGTCGCCCAATCGTGTCGAACGGACTCTGCGGCCCCATAGACTGCAGCACACAGGCCTTCCTGTCCATCACCAACTCCCAGAGTTTACTCCAACTCATGTCCATTGAGTCAGTGATGCCGTCCAACCATCTCATCCTCTGTCGTCCCCTTCTCCTCCCACCTTCAATCCTTCCCAGCATCAGGGTCTTTTCAAATGAGTCAGCTCTTCACATCAGGTGGCCAAAGCACTGGAGTTTCAGTTTCAGTGTCAGTCCGTCCAATGAACATTCAGGACTGATCTCCTTTAGGATGGATTGGTTGGATCTCCTTGCAGTCCAAGGGACTCTCAAGAGTCTTTTCCAACACCACAGTTCAAAAGCATCAATTCTTCGGTGCTCAGCTTTCTTTATGGTCCAACTCTCATATGCATACATGACTACTGGAAAAACCATAGCTTTGACTAGATGGACCTTTGCTGGCAAAGTAATGTCTCTGCTTTTTAATATGCTGTCTATGTAGATCATAACTTTTGTTCAGCTAGAAGGACAGAATTCCCCAACCTCTGGCATCAATGCAAGGAGAGTGGTATTGGGAATTAGTTTAAGATATTTTAATAGATTGTCGCGCTAGTGGTAAAGGACCTGTGTGCCAATGCTGGAGACAAAGAGACGTGGGTTTGACCCTGGGTCGTGAAGATTTCCTGGAGGAGGGCATAGCAACCCACTCCAGTATTCTTGTCTGGAGAATCCCATGGACAGAGGAGCCTGGTGGACTTCAGTCTACAGCGTTGTGAACAGTCAGACACAACTAAAGCGACTTAGTATGCACACTTAATCGAGTATCCCCATGCCTTCAACTTCCAAAAACAAACATATTTTTTTAGGCCTTGCTGAGTGGCATGCAAGATGTTAAGTTCCCCAATCAGGGATCCAACCTGTGCCCCCTGCATTGGGAGCATGGAATCTTAACCACTGGACTGGCAGGGAAATCCCAAGAATATATATTTTAAAAACACACCAGAACTTAAAAAAAAAAAAAAGCCACCATGAGATCAGCTTGTAAAAATATTTATTTATTCAGTTACAGTGTAAAAATTATTTTTTATGATGAACCCCTTGGATTCAGAGCATGAATATGAGCTCAGACATTTAGTAACTGTATGATCTAGGTTAAGCAACTTTTCAAAGCCTCAGTTTCTTCATTTATTTAAAAAAAAAGAAAGAAAGAGAAAAGTTCCTTTTCCTGTGTAATAGTACCTATCCTATATGGTTTAGTTACAAGCAAGTGAACTGCTATGTGTGAATCACTAAGAATGGTCTTTGGCATTCAATAAATGGCAGACTCAATGCACATTAAGTTATTTGGACAGGCAGCATTTGTCACTTTCTTGCTTTGCAGTATGTGGGGGAAATAAGACAGGTACAGTGCCTCCCCTCTGGCCTGCTCAAAAACTACCCCAGGCTATTGCAACACAAAGGTGCCTGCTTTGTGACATTATAGAAACATCCCACGGTTACTGTTAACAATCCCATTGGAGGTTTCAAGCTGGAAACCTCTGCCTACATCTCTATCTTGTGAGAGCTGGCCGCAGCAGTCTCCTTGATGGTTTGGGTGCATTGCCTCCCCAGATAATGTCCTCTCATGATCTGAAATTTCAGGGTGTGCAAGCCGTAAAATCTGACCAGACGATCCTTTAGTCAGACAACTGTGTAACCTTTTATTCCCTTTGAGCCAGCAGGTGGAATGAAAATTATTCCTAAGTAAGTGTGGTGTTGCTGTCCAGTCACTCAGTCGTGTCCAGCTCTGAAACATCATGGACTGCAGCAGGCCAGACTTCCATCCACGCTCTTCACTCTCTTCCAGAGCTTGCTCAAACTCATGCCCATCGATTCGGTGATGATGTCCAATCATCTCATCCTCTGTTGCCCTCATCTCTCCTGCCCTCGATCTTTCCCAGCATCAAGGTATTTTCTAATGAGTCGGCTCTTTGCATCAGGTGGCCAAAATATTGGAGTTCCAGCTTCAGCAACAGTCCTTCCAATGAATATTCGGACTTGATTTCCTTTAGGATTGACTGGTTTGATCTTCTTGCAGTCCAAGGGACTGTCAAGAGTCTTCTTCAGCACCATAATTTGAAAGCATCATTTCTTTGGCACTCAGCCTTCTTTATAGTCCAACTCTCACATCCACACATGACTAATAGAACTAGAGCTTTGACTAGATGGACCTTTGTCAGCAAAGTAATGTTTCTGCTTTTTAAAACACTGTCTAGGTTTGTCATAGCTTTTCTTCCAAGGAGCAAGTGTCTTTTAACTTTGTGTGTAGAAAATAAATTAACTCTGAATACATTTAACATATATATAATATATATATGCATTAATAATACATTTAAATATTAATAATACAATATAATAATTCCAAAATCTTGCAGAAAGACCATTTACACAATAAATGAATTTTATGATTGCCATTGAATGCTACTGTGCATAATCTCTTTACACACAGTAACTCTGACAAAATTGCTGACATTCATGTAACTATTTACTTAAAGTGAAAAATAATTAACATCTTCTAATCACAGCAAAAATCTGTTCACTGACCTATGACAATTTAAAAGCTTTCTTACCTTTCCAACTTTGGGAAATTTCTTCAGGGGTTATTTTCTAATCCCTTCAACAACTTATAGGTGGTGACTAGATAAATGAACATATGAATCACTCTGTCACTCAACAGATTTACAGCTCCTTTAGAAGGAAAATATTCTTGTGGAGCAAATAGACCTGACAACTAATTTCATAAGGGACACACTGATTGAGATAGTGTACCTGAAAGCACTTTAGAATGATGTTTGGAACATAATCAGGATTTAAGTAAGATCATTAGAATTTCAATCTAAATGTAATGTACCTCTCAGTTGCTTATTTTAACATATATAAAAATACAGAAATTATAGAGACAATAATAATCATAGTAAAAATTTCTGCATAGGTTATTCTAAAAATATTTTTGAATAAGTGAATTTCAAAAGTTTCTTAGAGCTAATTATTATTTTAATAATTTTTAAAAATTATTTTTCATTTTTTTCTGTACAATTTCTTACAGAGGTGAGATCATATTCTAAATTATCTCATTCTGCCATTATGGCTTCCTATTATAATATATTCTTTCCTTATAAGCACTAAAAAACATTTGAAAATATAATTTTAACAGCTCCCTAAAGCAATTTTAATTTTTTGATTTACAATTTCCCTGTTGTTGGGCAATAAGTCTGTTTTTTATTGTCTGTTTGTTTGTTGTTTTTTAACATTATCAGGTCAGCTCAATTGCTCAGTCATGTCCGACTCTGTGATCCCATGGACTGCAACACGCCAGGCTTCCCTGTCCATCACCAACTCTCAGAACTTGTTCAAACTCATGTCCATCGAGTTGGTGGTGCCATCCAACCATCTTATCCTCTGTCATTCCCTTCTCCTGCTTTCAATCTTTCCCAGCATCAGGGTCTTTTCCAGTGAGTCCATTCTTTGCATCATTTGGCCAAAGTACTGGAGCTTCAGCTTCAGCATCAGTCCTTCCAATGAATATTCAAGACTGATCTCCTTTAGGATGGACTGGTTGGATCTCCTTGCAGTCCAAGGGACTCTCAAGAGTCTTCTCCAACACCACAGTTCAGAAGCATCAATTCTTTGGCGCTCAGCTTTCCTTATATATAACTAAAGCTGTAATAAGCAAGAATGCAAACTTGCATCTCTTGCTTCTTCTTTATATATATTGTGTTCATTTAGTTCTGGCTGTGCTGGGTCTCCATTGCTCTTCAGGTTTCTCTGGCTGTGGTGAGCAGGAGCTCCTCTCTGGCTGCAGTGCCCGGGCTTCTCACTGTGGCAGCTTCTCTTGCTGCAGAGCTGAGGCTCTAGGTGCACAGGCTGCAGCAGTTGTGGCACATGGGCTCAGTTGTCGCACCTCCGGGGCTCTGGGAGCACAGGCTCAGCAGTGCTGGTGCACAGGCCTAGGTGCATGTGGGATCTTCCCAAACCAAAGATGGAACCTGTGTCTGCTGCACTGGCAGGCAAATTCCTTACTACTTGAACCCCTGGGGAAATCCATCGTTGTGGTGCACAAATGGATATATAATGCTTGCCAAACTGAATTAATATGATTAAATAAGACAGCATATTAACATGGTGAAAGGAAAAAGGGATCATGTTCATGTATTACACAGAAATCTTTCTTTCTAGATTTCATTGACATCAACTTGTCATTGTTCAATAATGCCAGGACTTCAGTGAGAGCGTCAAATACATGATCAGACCACTGAGTTATAATTAACAATCAACTGATAAAGATTTGGGGTGGTGAGGGGAAACTTTTATTTATTTTTTGATAAAAATAATTTTTCTGACCATCCTGGTCTTAAAAACAAAGATTCATGATTATTCTTAACATGAGACAGCCTCTCTTTAAATGCTCTGGTTCCAAACATTCCAGTAGCTCAAGATATGTAATAGATTTTGTATACCAAACAAACAAATGTAACTTTTTTAGTTTTAAAACACCTTTTTATGGGAAAAGGCAATATTTTTGAAATTTCATGGGAGCAGTTCTGCTTCTAATGATGATGGGAAAAGGTCAAACAAGACTTAATCCTCCACAAAAAACAATAATAAAATATGAACTTAATACAAATAGTAACTACAAAGGAAATTAAAAGATACCTGCTCCTTAGAAGAAAAGCTATGACAAACCTAGACAGCATAGTAAATAGCAGACACATTACTTTGCTGACAAAGGTCCATCTAGTCAAAGCTATGGTTTTTCTAGTAGTCATGTATGCATGTGAGAATTGGATCATAAAGAAAGCTGAGCACCAAAGAATTGATGCTTTCGAACTGTAGTGTTGGAAAAGACTCTTAAGAGTACCTTGGACAGCAAGGAGATCAAACCAGTCAATCCTAACTAAAGGGAATCAATCCTGAATATTCATTGGAAGGAATGATGCTGAAGCTGAAGCTCCAGTACTTTGACCACCTGATGCAAAGAGCCAACTCATTGGAAAAGACCCTGATGCTGGAAAAGATAGAAGGCAGGAAGAGAAGAGGTCGACAGAGATGAGATGGTTGGATGGCATCCCCAACTCAATAAACATGAGCTTGAGCAAGCTCTGGGAAGTGGTGAAGGACAGAGAAGCCTGGTGTGCTGCATTCCATGGGGTTGTACATGACTCCAAAGAGTTGGACACGACTGAACAACAACAAAAGCACTAGAAAATAAAGAGAAAGAGATGGATCATGATGGAGCATACGCCTCGAGAAAAGTGGAATTCTCATTTTTTGAAACTTTCATCCTGAGGCCAAGTGCAAATGGTACTGAAAACAGTGAAGACACGATTGAAAATAGTCAGGTAAACCAGAAAACTGAAGGTCATAAAACTGAAGCTCTTCCGTCTGCTCATGAAAGAGAACACGTAAATTTTAGAAGAAAAAAAAAATCAGAAAAGGGACTCTGAAATTGTTCCCGCACATATCTTTGATCCATTAATCACACATGTGTGAAACAGAAAGCATCTTGGCCAATAGCAACCCATCTGAAAGGAAACTAAACCTGCCACCCAAGAAACAAAGTTTTCAATTCAATTTTGCATAGATTGATAATTGAAAGGATTTACAAGACTCCACAGAGGTCACCGTTGGCCTCTGTATCTGTGAGCTCCACATGTTTGGAATCAAGCAATCGTGGATCAAAGATATTCAGAAAAAGAGAAATTCCAGTGAGTTCCAAATAGCAAAACTTGAATTTGTCTTGCACTAGCAACTATCTGCATAGCATTTACATTGTATTTAAAACTATTTACATAGTGTTTACATTATATTAAGTATTAGAATAATGTACAGATGATTTAAAGTATAGGGGAGGAGATAAGTAAGTTATATGCAAATACTATGTCACTTTATATAAAGTCCATGAGTATCATTGGATTTTGGTATCTGCTGGGCCAATACTCCAAGGATACTAAGGGATGAATGTACTCATATACAACTTTTATTGAAGGCAAAAGCTATTGTACAGCAAGAGAAAAAAGTTAAAAAAAAGAGAGAGAGCACTGAGGGTGCTTGAAACCTCCCGGCACAGCTCCCCATGGTCTGTTATATTCACAAATGAATATGTATTTCACCTTGGGGTTGAATTGCCAAGATTTCTCTGATAAGTCTTAGTTTCAGGAGAGCTGCCCAAAAGTTTCCAGAAAGTCCTTTGCTGCTCTTTCTGGGTATGAAAGCCAATCTCAAAAGTTTAACTGGTCATGGCAGGTGTAATTTATCAATAAACAAGCCAGTCTTGGGTGTCTCCAGGGAAGCTTTGAACTTAGAATATTATAAATCATTAGTTAGCTCACTGACCTTTTCTTGGCCAAGATAAGGTGCCAGACTGCCAGATGTCCCTGGAGATAAACATAGAGCTAGTCTAGTCCAGCTCTAAAACAATTTTATCCTCACAAATCCCAGTGAGATAATTGCCTTCTAAGACAAAAGAAATAGCACACTTCAGGGGAAAGTAATAGAATCCAGAGTCTCAACAACTTAACATTTATAATTCCTAGAGCACAATTAAAATTTGCCTGACATATGAGAAACCAGATACATGGAACATATTGCCAATAGAAAAGAAGATCAATTATGAGCAATTCTGAGATACAGCACAGGAGACAAGTGTTTTATCCCTGGTCTGGGAAGGTCCCACACACCATGGAGCAACTAAGTCTGTGCGCCACAACTACTGGGCCTGTGCTCTAGGGCCCATGAACCACAACTCCTGAAGCCTGTGCACCTAGAAGCTGGGCTCTTCAACAAGAGAAGCCACCAAAATGAGAAGCCTGTGCAAGGGAACTAGAGAGCAGCCTCTGAGCAGCAACAAAGATCCAGCAGAGCCAAAAATAAATAAATAAAATTATATATTAAAAAAAGCTTTTGGAAAATTAAAAAAGGAAAATGCTTAAAGAAAAAAAGTGTCAACTCTAAATTCTATATCCAGTAAAAGATACTCCTGAAAATAAAGGCAAAACAAAGAATAAAATCTATAGATCTATCCCAATGCCATCTCAAAATCCTAACTGTTCTTTTTTATTGTTAATCTTTTGTGTATACAGGAAAATGGAGATGATGATTTATAAAAATCATATGAAAGTGCAGAGCCATGTCCAGCAAATAAAATCTTTTTTAATGAATAAACATTTATTTTAGAATATTTTGATAAAAATTTACATGAAAATTAAAGAGTAGTACAGAGCATCACCGTGTACTCCCAACTCCCCCACACAGTTCCCCCTACTATCAACATCACTCTAGTATGGTAAATTTGTTACAACGAATGAATCAATATTGATTCAGTATTATTAGCTAAAAGACATAATTTAAATCTAGATTAATTCTTTGCATAGTACAGGTCTATAAATTTCAAAGAAGACATAATATCCTTTATCTAACTTTACAGTTTCATACATAATAGTTTCACTGCCTTAAAAATCCCCTGTGCTTCAACTAATCATCCTTCTTCCCTCCCCCAAACCCCTGGAAACCACTGATCGCCTTAATATCTTTACAGTTTTGCCTTTTCCAGAATGTGATACGGCTGGAATCATAAAGATGTAGCCTTTTCAGATGGTTTCTTTCATTTAGTAATAGTCATTTAAGGTTTCTCTATTTCTTGTGGTGACCTGATAGCTCATTTCTTTTATCATTAATTAATATTCAATTGTATGGGTAAACCACTGTGTACATATGTTGATTCACCTATTGAAGGGCATCTTGGTTGTCTCAGGTTTGGGGCAACTATGAATAAGGCTACTACAAATAATGATTTTCAGGGTTTTGTGTGGACAAGAGTTTTAGAAGGTAAAAGTAAAACTAAAAGTAAGTAAAACTTTTAAAAGGAAACAGGAGAGAATAGCTTCTTGATTTTGGTTAGGTAGGCAAACATTTCTTAAAAGATTCTAAAAAGTGCTAATTATAGAGAAAAATTGATAATTTAGGCTATATTACATCTATAGTTTTTAATCAAAAGAAACAACTAAGCAAGTGAATAGGCAACCCAGAAAAAGAAAAGCTATTTACAACACACCTATCTAACAAAGGACTCTTGGAATAAAGAACTCCGAAAAAATGACAGACAACTCAAAAGACCTGTAACTAGCATGTTCAGAGGATCATCAAAGTAGAAATTACCTAAAGGTCCATTAACAGCAGAAAAGAAATTGTGACATACGGAGGAATATTACACGACAATAATAATGAATGATCTATGGCCGCCTGCAAGAATATGGATGAAAATGAAAGAGGCCAGACACACAAAAAAGTACATTCTTTAAGACTGAATTTAAAGACAGGAGAAAAATAGGAAAGAATGAACAGTGAGTACTCTTATGGGGGATGTTATTAATGAAAGGAAGTGTCTTCAAGGAAAGCTGCTGCTGCTGCTGCTAAGTCACGTCAGTCATGTCCGACTCTGTGAGACCCCATAGATGGCAGCCCACTAGGCTCCTCTGTCCCTGGATTTCTCCAGGCAAGAATACTGGAGTGGGTTGCCATTTCCTTCTCCAATGCATGAAATTGAAAAGTGAAAATGAAGTCGCTCAGTCATGCCCAACTCTTAGTGACCCCATGGACTGCAGCCTACCAGGCTCTGCAGTCCATGGGATTTTCCAGGCAAGAGTACTGGAGTGGGTTGCCATTGCCTTCTCCATCAAGGAAAGCTATGGGGATGCTATTGATGTAATTTTTTACTTCTTGATAAACGCTGGTTAAACAGGTGTATTTTATTTGCAAAAATCTTTCAAACTGCACATTTGGTATATGTTCCTTCTTCTTTAAGTATGTTATATATTAAGGAGTTGGTATAAAACAAGAGACAGAAAGAATTATCCAAAGCAAAATTAAACAGCAAGTTAGTGGCAAAGGAGGAACTCTAACTTCTAGCCTGGCATCCAGACTCTTTCACTCAGAGGCTGAGGACACAGTGAGGGCTGGACAAAAAGGCCATTATTATGAAGGGCCTCCTATTCAGGAAGGGTCTCAAATGAGAATTTTTTATATCATTTCCAAATGAGATTATACATACAGATAGGAGATAAACTGACGGTTTGAAGAGTATGTTCATCAAAAATCTTTAAACATTACCAGCTCATCCTGTCTCATGATAAACTATTGGACAATTTTATATTGTTTTAGTAGATCCTATAACTTATGATATGAATAGTAAAGTTATATATCTTTGGGGGGACTTATATTAAAATTATTAACTAATTTAAATTTTAAAGTTTATCAAGCATTTTGTAATATGGTTTTGGCATGTCTTCATTGTTAAGGACATTGAAAACCTCCCAAAGGGCTTATCTTAGAATTACCTCTAATTAAAGGAGAATTAAATACCTCTAATTATTTAATTAGAATTAGAATTACAAAGAACAACTAAAGAAATAATAGGCTTTCCATAAATGTTTCTTGAGTCTGAATCCAAAATTAGTTTTCAATGCCTAATTAAGGTCTAAAATAAAGATTGATTTTATGTCCTACCTGGTTTAGTGGTCAATTCATTGAAAATGTCTATTAAAGCTGACAATATTTTAGAATTTAGTCTAAATACACAATATGCTCTTTTCTTATAGATGGGTATAATCAAAAAGTCTGACTAACAACCCTGGTAATCTTTTCCCCAATGGATAAACTGTTTCATAAAAAGCCAAGAAAATTATTGAAACTCTTTATAAAAAATATTCATATAAGGAGAATCACATCTGTGTAAATCCATTGTTTCTATTAATGCCTTGGATTTAAGAAATTTCTATTATCTGTAATAATCATAACTTGATTTCTTTCACTTTCCACGTTAATATTTTGAACTTTAATAGTTAAAATACACTTGTACTTTATTCAAGAATGAAAATAAAAGAACTATTAAAATTACTGAAGGGAAATTGGTAATTGGAATGAATCCATCTAACACTACATGAATCTCGAATAGACTAAAAAAGTCACCGGAACCTCCCAAACCTATCAAGGTTGCTGTTCCGACTTGAAATTTTATAAAACAGGACTTCCAGGAGAATACTAAACACACCTCTTTGCTGCTGCTTGCCAGATCACACACTGGGTAATAACAACCTCCTACCAGTATTTCAACATGAGTGGCCCAGGGCCAGGAAATTGAAAGGGCTGCCGGTGTGGGCTGAAGAGGGTCACTGTAAAACAAAAAGGAAATCCAAGGAGATCCAACCAGTCCATTCTAAAGGAGATCAGTCCTGGGTGTTCTTTGGAAGGAATGATGCTAAAGCTGAAACTCCAGTACTTTGGCCACCTCATGGGAAGAGTTGACTCATTGGAAAAGACTCTGATGCTGGGAGGGATTGGGGGCAGGAGGAAAAGGGGACAACGGAGGATGAGATGGCTGGATGGCATCACCGACTCGATGAACACTGAGTGAACTCTGGGAGTTGGTGATGGACAGGGAGGCCTGGCGTGCTGCAATTCATGGGGTCGTAAAGAGTCGGATACGACTGAGTGACTGAACTGAACTGAACTGAACCAGTATTTCAACATGAGTGGCGCAGGGCCAGGAAATTGACAGGGCTGCTGGGGTGGGCTGAAGAGGGTCACTGTAAAACATAAAGAAAATCCCACTGAATATGAATAAATTTGAACTTCACATGATGTAGGATTCAAGTTACTTACGAAGCAAATTATTTAGAAAGCATTATGAAGCATTAAGAACACATATTAACTTTATACTAAAAGCATTTAAAATATCCTTGCCATCGTTAGGGGTAGATACATAACTTGAGGGCTTCCCAGCTGGTACTAGTGGTAAAGAACCTGCCTCCCACTGCAGGAGGCGCCAGAGATGCGGATTCTATCCCTGTGTCTGGATGATCTCCTGGAGGAGGGCATGGCAACCCACTCCAGTATTCTTGTCTGGAGAATCCCATGGACAGAGGAGCCTGGTGGCTACAGTCCATAGGGTCACAAAGAGTCAGACACTACTGAAGTGACTTAGCATGCATGCACACCACTTGAGATGGGGCCATTTAAATGTAAAATTGTTGAATTTCATATCCCTATATGTTCTTAAAATGCTCCAATTCTTCTGCCATCTTCTTTCAACTCATGGCTTTTGCTTCCATCTCTTAACATCAGGAATCCAGGAGCTAATTCCATTTTCCAATGTACTAAATTGCACTACATAAGCAGTACACAGTTTCCCTGTTTTATGTCTGTAATTTACTTTTAAAAATTTCACCAAAGATGCAGTACTATAAATGTGTGTGTTGGTTGGTTGTTACATATAGAGTTACATATAGAGTCTGGCTACTTAATCAAGAACACATGAAAAGATGCTCAACATCACTCATCAGAGAAATGCAAATCAAAACCACAATGAGGTACCATCTTATCCCGGTCAGAATGGCTGCGATCCAAAGTCTACAAACAATAAATGCTGGAGAGGGTGTGGAGAAAAAGGAACCCTCTTACACTGTTGGTAGGAATGCAAACTAATACAGCCACTATGGAGAACAGTGTGGAGATTTCTTAAAAAACTGGAAATACAACTGCCATAACGATCCAGCAATCCCACTGCTGGGCATACACACCGAGGAAACCAGAATTGAAAGAGACACGTGTACCTAAATGCTCATCGCAGCACGGTTTATAATAGCCAGGACATGGAAGCAACCTAGATGTCCATCAGCAGATGAATGGATAAGAAAGCTGGGGTACATGTACACAATGGAGTATTCAGTTCAGTTCAGTTCAGTCGCTCAGTCGTGTCCGACTCTTTGTGACCCCATGAATCGCAGCACGCCAGGCCTCCCTGTCCATCACCATCTCCCGTACTCAGTCATTAAAAAGAATACATTTGAATCAGCTCTAATGAGGTGGATGAAACTGAAGTAAGTCAGAAAGAAAAACACCAATACAATATATTAATGCATATATATGGAATTTAGAAAGATGGTAACGATGACCCTATATGTGAGACAGCAAAAGAGCCACAGATGTATAGAACAAACTTTTGGACTCAGTGGGAGAAGGTGAGGGTGCGATGATTTGAGAGAATAGCATTGAAACATGTGTATTACCGTATGTGAAATAGATCACCAGTCCAGGTTCGATGCATGAGACAGCGTGCTCAGGGCTGGTGCACTGGGATGACCCTGAGGGATGGGATGGGGAGGGAGGTGGGAGGGGCTTCAGGCTGGGGAACACATGTACACTCATGGCTGAGTCATGTCAATGTATGGCAAAAAACACCACAATATTGTAAAGTAATTAGCCTCCAATTAAAATAAATTTAAAATAAGAAAGAAAGAAAGAATTCATGGTTTGGCATGGGTGGCAAACATATACCAAAAAGGCAACCTCACAGACTACAAGTGCTTCTGTATTCATGCCTTTGAAAAATACCAGTTATTTTCTAATTCACATCCTGAATGTCAGATATAGATTTTTACTGACAAAATTAATGATTTGTTAGTTAGCATAATGAATGGTAGAAACAGGCTCTCCTTGGTGAAATGAGTGGTATTCAATTTTCGTAGGTTGGCTATAATTTAAGAGACCTTAATAGGGTTTAAGACACTAGTTACTTTTTGGCCTGTACCCAGTCACTGGTTGGGAGGATATCTGGTGGCTGAGTCTTTCTATAACCATCAAGTGCAGTTTCTGGAATATTGTCACTTCTGCTCTAAGAGAACTTTTCATGCAAGGTAAGTGGTCTCAGCACCTAAAAAGAATAGAGAGTTGGGACTTTGTAGAGAATGCAAAGCAAGTTGTATGAAATGTTTAGGGTCTGGTTACTAATAAGTGTTTATTAAATAAATATTTAAATATGAAGTCAAACTTGATCTAAGGTTTTTTTATTTTGAGCTGGTACTAGTGTCATGAGGCAGTAACTTTAATATACCTCAGGTTTTTGCGATGATCACTAATATATGCCCAAAAGAACTAAAAGTCAGATCAAATTTAGGTGAGTTCCTAGGCCCCTTGATTTATTTTTGCATATTCCTGTAAAAATTTATATCTTCAGTCTTCTAAAACTATCTTTGTAAGTCACAATGGTAAACTAATTTTTGTTCATTTTTCTTTTACCTTCTCCAAAAAATACTTTCATTTCCATTTTCACCTTCTTAAAAACTCCAATGTCTTAGTCCAAAAATCAAACTTAATGATGGAAAATCCTGCCTCCAAACAGAATGACTAGGTCAGATGCCTTGGATCTGAAAGAAGTTTGGATGTCTTTAAGCTATACTTCACTGGGTGATAGATAATATTCTGACTTTATATTGGCTGACCTTGACCTCAAGAGTTTTGTTATAGGTGACCACATGAATCTCCAAGAATTAAAAAAGTCACTTCCAAACATATTAAGTCTGCTATGACAGATTTGGATCTTGTTTTTTATATCAGTAACCACTTGAGATGTACTACTCATTTCCAGTAGCAAATAATTATTAAGAAAATAGGAGTCTCTCTTAAAAATCAACTGGCGTTTTTAAATTTCGTCATTCTTAGAGCTATGTTTGCTATATTACTTTTTAATACATATAAAGTTTATAATTACTAGGAAGCATGATGCCTTAAAGATAACTGTGTTGTTTCATGCTATCCTAAATAAAATTCTATGAAATTTTGTGATGGCTAAAAGGAGATGTATAAAGCTGTCCATAGGTACCTTTTCCTGTGCACCAAGGAGACTTAGACATACAACAGAAAGGCATTTTAACGACTTTGGTAAGTGGTGCTTTAACCAAGCATATAAATATTTTTTTTATTTGGGAATTTTAATCTTGGCTGACTTTTGAAGCAACGTTAAGTCTTTTCTTTTTCTTTGGCATCCATTCAACAACTATGTATGTGCATACATTTGTTATTTTAATTATATGTTTGTTCATGGTCTTAATTGTTTGCAAACGTTTTGCTCATAAAGAAATCACATGGACTTATAAAATGGTCTCTATGTTCTCCAAATTTCCACCGCATCTACTACAAGGCCAAACATAAAGTCATGGCGAATGATTATGCTAATGAGATAGCTACTTTATTGAATGATTTGCAATTAATTTTTATTCTACTTGTCCTAAAATAAATGTTTATTCTATTCATCCTAAAATATTATAATATTTTCTCATTTGGAAGATGATATTTAGATGACTTAAACTGTTAGAGCAAACAATTAATTGTCAGTCCATACAAAAGCCACATTGTCTTTTCTAATATAATCAGAACTAACCTATATGCAAAATCAAGAGTTTCAGATCCAAAACCTCCAGCTTTGTTTCCGGTAATATTTTTGTTGTTTGTTTTTTATTTTGTTTAAGTGGGCACACCATTAATAGGGTGCTTAAAAATGCAAGCTCCTTTCACGGTCAACATAGAGGAAACGAACATGTTCTTTCGAAAAAATGTCTCTAACTAGTATTATTTTTCTTACCATTACGTACTTACTTTTTCAAAGTTCTGTTAAAGAAAAGCCAGAGCCTGAAGCTGAATAAAGTTCAACCTGATACTGTTTTTGTCTTTCTGGCATAACTAAAACACCCTCACTAGAATGCTTCCTGAGACAAAGTAAATATTTGCTGAATAAATGAATGTAAACATTCAGAAATGATCATAAAAATTAGCCAAGCTTAATAAAAAAGGGTGAAGAAATTTAAAGTGAAAGAATCAGATGCTGATTTTCACTCTGTACAGAAGGTGGAGCCAAAGACATATTTATCTACTGGCTGGGATTCTTTCCTGTTACAAAACAAAACAAAACAAATAAGTCTTTCTTTTTTGACAAACACTTTTTCTGTGTGCAGCCTCACAGTAAAATTCACTTGGAAACAGGTGTAGGCTACAGATTAAGTTCAGATTTTACCCAAGTTGAGTCATTCTTTTATCTTTAAATCACTCACATGGATGACAGGTAAGTAAATGGTAACCAAGTTTCAGTTAAGTGAATACTCTGGAGTTCTGAAGTACATTGTCAGACCCCAGAAATATTTATCTATAGAAAAAGGATGCTAGCACAAGTCAGTAAAATGCTGGGAAATCTACACTATTCCAAGGGAAATATGATTGACCAACTGTCACTTTAAGAACACATTTTCTAGCTAGTTTTATCAGTTTAGGTAGAGTATTTCTGAATACGCATACTTTGGGGTTGCAAATTAACTTTTTCATTTCAGTCCAATAAATATTAGATAAAACGGAAATTTGGTCCCTGGATAGAATTACTGATGTTAATGAAAGGAAATCCATAAAACAATGCTATCTTAATCCAGTACAAAATCATCCCAGACATCCCCCCCGCACCCCTGGCCCAGTTTTAGATAATCCTTTTATTCTTCTAAAGCTGACTTTGTATTCCTGCAGAGGTACTGCAAACTTCAACTCTGATCAATCTGTTATATTCTGAGTCAGCTGATAACCTCATCTACCTTATTTGAGAAGTTACCTTCAAACTCTAGCTTCCTAAAGCACACACTCTCCACTTTAAAACTTTTTTTTTTCCTTTATGGTCTGCATTCACTCTCAATTTAAAGGAGTAATTGCCCTTTTCAAGGAGTCCCTGGTAGCTCAGTCAGTAAAGGATCTGCCTGCAATGCAGGAGAGCAGGGTTTGATCCCCTAGAGAAAGAAATGGCAACCCACTCCAGTACTCTTGCCTGGAGAATTCCATGGACAGAGGAGCCTGGCGGGCTACAGTCCATGAGGTCGCAAGGGTTGGACATGACTTAGCAACTAAACCCACTGCCTTTGCAAAATTAAGGCTCCCCCAAGTACCAGGGTGATATTTTCCTTACATATAAGCCCACTCTCCTTTACCTGATTCCACCTTGCCTCTTCTTTCATTCTTTTTCTTTGCCTATACTAAATGAGGAAATCCACTGAGTCTGTGTGCATGCTCTTTTTGGTCCACTGCCTATACCCTATCTCTTAGTTATATTACCTGTACCTGTGGTTTCAAATATCAATTCTATGAATATAATCCCAAATCTTACAACAATTTTAACCTGAACTTCACAATCCATGTTTTAAACTGCCAGTCAGGTATCTTCACCAAGAGGTTTCAGTTCTTCAAACTAAATTTTCCAAACTGAAATCATTAAATCCCTTTCAGCAAATCAGTTCTTCCTACCAACTTACTTTTTTTGTGTTAGTAATATTTTCCCCATCAGAACTCCAAAATCAGCTTTCACATTCCTCTCCCTCGTCCTCCCCATTCAATGTCATCAAGTTCTAGGGCTAGAAAGGAAGAGTACCTTCTGGTCCTTTTTTACTCCTAGTCTCCTAATTCAGGTTCCTCGGGTTCTTATAACTCACTCCTGTACCATTACAATATTCTCCTTACTAGTCTTCAATCTATGACAATCAATTGTTTTTTAATGTTCATGCTACTCATTGAAGTGCTAGAGTTGGTGTGAGATAAGCACTTAAAAGCCTTAGAAATTAATTTGTTCATCTCTTAAAATTTCAAAAATTGCTATTTCGAAAACAAAGGTAAAAATTTTAAAAATGCAGTTGGTTTTCACATTAAGAAATACTTCTCATGATTCTAAAAAATAGCATACTCATCACTGTGAAACATGGATAAAACAGAGTCCAAAGCCTGGCTCATCGTGGCGCCTAAAGAACTCTGCAGATGACAGAATTCTCAATGCCTGCCTCTCATCCTTCATAGGGCAGTAAAGCCTAGCAAATCGGGCCACATCCATTTCTTATGCATTGACAAGGCCTGAAAATCAGAGAATATATGGTCCTATAAAGTCAGTGTTTATATTAATGAAACGGTATTTTTGAGAATCTGAGGAAAACATGTTTAAAAGAATCTATCCACAATTTTTGCAAAAGATGCCAATGGAGATAAACTTCTAAGGTCAGATAAATGGGATATTTTATAGAAAATATATTATTGGTCAAAATATAACTCACCAGCACTGCTACAGTATGAAATATAATAGGAATTGCTACTAGACATTTGGAGAAGCTTCCAGGTGTCCATGAAAGATAACTGTGGTCAAGGGTCAGTGGCCTAGCTCTTTCTGAGCACTATTACTCATAGAATCAAATCTTGGTGGTATTATTTCTAAAGAAAAGAGGATCACATAGGATGTCTTCATCTCTTTTATGAATTATTTTTGTGGAAATCACTCTAGAAATAAAGATATAATACAGTCCATATGTTAAGAGAACTTATTTAATTACTGGCTAATGCTATAACTAATCTCTTGGGCTTAGAAAATGGTTCAAGTGATTCTCATGAGTAACTTAATTTGGTATAAAGAGGTTCTTTCTCTTTGCAGTTGGTCACATAAGCAACAGACTGAAAAGAAAAGGAACCAAAACACTTAGAACCAAAACACAATATCCTTTTTTTATACATCTAACAAAACAGAATCAGAAATAAACACAATTTTTCATTAAAAAAAGAGCCAATTGCAATTTTTCTTTGATGTAACTAATTCTGAATTAGCATTTTAAGAAATTTTAAAACATAAAGTGGATGATTTCAGTAATAAGTATACTTGATAAATCCTTTTACAAAAATAAGCCAAATAGTTACATAAATTAAAAGAAGCACAGATTTCTTCTCTTTTTTAAGAGGGAGGGAAAGCATATTTTCTTAAAATAAAAAGAGTAAATCATATTTTCATGAATGTGTTCTGAATCAAGGAAAGTAATATTTAGTTAGGACAAAACAGACTCATTTGAAAGAAAGGACAATACAAATATAAGACTGAAGCAATAGTCATGGACGACTGATCTTGAAGACTTGAAAATCAGATTATTGTTTCTACTTCTTTGTTCCCTTTATTTAACATAAAGAAAAATGTACCCTTAGAAATAGCATAGTCAGCAAATAAAAGAGCAAAACCGTGTCTTAATGCCACAACATTTCAGAAGGTGTTTTAGTAACACCTATTAAGGTGTTTTATTTTAAGGAAATGAAATTTAGGGGAGGGTATCTATCAGAAAACACTTGCTATCATCTTTTATTCTGATATTCGTACTAGTGACAAAAGAGTAAAGAGTATTAAAGCTGGATCAGTTTGCCTTGTTTCCAGAGAACAATGGCCAATCATTTCCAGAGAATTCCCTGCCCAGCCTCAGGAGCAGCACTGAAGCCAGTTTATGGGAAGTGTCCTACCACAGCCCTCTAGCACGGCACCTGGAGAGTCCTCAAAGAATCTGCCCACTCTAAGATTGAGGCCACATGACTCAGGCTATTATAAATCCTAAGCCAGAGGGCTGAAGAGAGAGGACCCTGGAAGTGGTGGGAAAGCACATAAGAACTGTATGTGGAGCTCTGCTGGCATCAGGCAGAAAACTATCCAGTGGGCTTTAAAAAGGCAGATGGTCTCAAGAAAAGCTGACAGTTTCGGGACCCACTCAATGTCAACTTAATGTGTGTATTTCACAAAAAATAGCCTGCCATTTCACTACAAAAGAGATTTCATTTTTTGTGAGTTGGCACGAATGGGGCTGAAATGGTATAAATTTTCAGTTCCCTGGAGATCTGGTAGAGGTCAGATATCTAGATCTTCATAGTCAAAATGTACTACATATAAAGTAGTTATATCTATCATTTTATAAAAAAATAAGTTGCAGTAAAGAATAAAATTCAAAGCTGTCAAGAGGTTGGGGGGGGCGGATTTGGGATGGGTATATCAGCATGAAATGTTCCTTTTTGAAATTTCTCTCCCATCTCCATTTCCTTTGTTCATTGTCCCTACTTAAACTAAGAAGAAAGGAATTCGCTCGTGAAAGAACTCACTCACACCCACCCACCTTCAACCTCACACACCTTAGTCCAGTAGGAAACAAAGTCTGCCCTGGCTATATTCTTTTCCACCACTTTAACTTACTACAGCACACATATATTACAGTAAGTAAACTTTTAGAAAAGGTTGTATTATTCTAAAACACACTACTTTTTGTTTTAATCCCCGAACTTTTGGTGAGAAAAGCACTAACTGAAACCCATAATTGTATTTGTTAGCAGTGACTTAAGCAGTGGCACTCACGTCTCCACTGCTACTTCGTCTCGTCAGCACATTTGCAGCACAACTTTGTCTGGACCTGGCTACTCCTTCTTTCCCCCACCCGTCCACGTTCTCCGGCCCGCTCTCCACCCCCCTGCCCGCCTTTCCTCTTCTCCTCCCCTTTCTTCTAGCCCCTCCCTCCCTGTTGAGTCAGTGGCTTGAAACTTTTAAAAGCTCTGTGCTCCAAGTAAGAAAAAAGCTTTTACGAGGTATCAGCACTTTTCTTTCATTAGGGGGAAGGAGTGAGGAAAGTACCAAACAGCAGCAGACTTTTAAACTTTAAATAGACAGGTCTGAGTGCCTGGGCTTGCTTTTTCATCTTACTTCATCCTCTGAGGAGTTCAATCACTTGGCTTGCCTACTTCACTTCTTTTAAGAGAAAGAGTAAGTTTTTAAAAGAACTTTACCTAACCGTGTCTTTTTCTAGCAAACTTTTCTAAAGTTTTTAAATGTGTTAAATGTAGCTTTCATATGACACAATAAAGGGAATGATGAACTTGAAAGTGTAGCTTTAAAGTTAAAATTAAACTTACGGTATTTACTCTTTGACTGCTGAAAAGTTTTTCTTTTAATAATGCAACAGGTAAATAAGATTCAGATCTTTCTGATGAGGATAGAGAACTAATTTACTGGATATTTCGTTTTCCATTTTAGACTATAATTTTGCTTTTGGGGGTGATCAGTAACAGTCTAGGTGCTTTGTAACTTTTGGCGGGGGGAGGGCGAGGTTAGGGGCCTAGGTTGGGGGTTTGACTGACAACAATACAAAAATCAAAGTGCAAATTTGCTTAGCGTGCTTGCTATAGAATTCTACGCGTTGTGCTTTTTCATATGGAAATCTTGATTGATGTTCTATAGCCTTGCAAAGCAAACTTCTTAACAAAGTGCTTTGTTAAGATCTTGCGGTTACTTGACTTCCACGTGGTTCCTTCCTAGAATTTTACCCAGTAAACAAAAGGTATAAAAATCAGAGTTGTGATATTGAGGTTCTTAAAGCCACAGTAAAGGGTTACTTTATGTTAGCAGCACTATGGAAAAATCTTGAGACTCGCAAGAGAGCCACCATTGACTCGACCACGCTGGCAATTCAGGAGGTGAAATCCCTTGAATGGGTGATGGTTACTTACAAAGCATGAACAGAGGGCGAACAGAAGTTTAGGAAAGAGTGTATGCCTGGGTGCTTTTCCAAAAGGTCTCCTAAGGCAGGGGCTCCTAGAAAGAATAGGAATCGAAATTTCTTAAAACAGCCCCTTAGAGGGAGCTCCCCCCACCCCACGCCACCCCACCTTCCGCTTGTCCGATCCTGTAACAAACTTCAGACCTCTGGGGCAACTTTTTTGAGTCGCTGAGTGCTGCCAGCAGGCAAAGATAATGCGGACTTGTTATTTAAAAGGGTTCAATTTCTCATGCTTTTATGGGTAACACACATTCTGTTAGCTAGAAATACAACCTTGTGTTTTCGTGTCCGGTAGGGGTTTTGTCTGATCTAACTCCATAGACTGTTTAGTTTAAATTTTTGGTGTGACCTTGCAGTTTGAAGTATTTGCACCAGAGAAGGTTGAAAAGCAAAGAAAAATAAAAGCTTTGCGGAAGGAGGACGGGGGCCTGGGGCCCGGCGGGCGTAGGGTGCCTCCTGCCATCTTAGCATCCGCCCGGCTCGCCCGGGGCTCCTGAGCTGTCTGAGCCCTGGCGATTTGCAAAGGTTTGCTCAGAGGAGTCCTTCCGATCCTCTCTAGTCTAACCCGGCGCAGGTCCGAGTTCCGCCACTGGGAAGGAAGAGGGAGGGGGAGAGCGGCAGAGTGCTGGGGACTGGGGGTGGGCGGGGGCGGGGGGGGGGGGGGGCTATGGACTGTGTGCCAAATAGTAAAAAGAGGAGCGAATGATTAATTGAATTAACTGTATCAATCTAATTTCCCCTCCAACACCACCCCCACCCCCCGCAGTCTTTTTTTTTTCTTTTGAACTTGCTGAATCCCTACTGTATAAACCGTAAGGAAACCTGAGTGCCTTGGGAATTACCTACCGTACCTAAATGGCACTTCAAACTCGTCTGTAAGTTCTCGAAACTTCTCAAGAATGGGGGTGGAGTGGGGAGAGCGGAGGAAGCCCCATCATGAGATGAGTAAAGTGCTAATGACGTGTCGGGAGGCAAATCAGTTCCAGAATTCGGGAACTCAAATCTTTCCCGGTTCCTAGCAGCGGCTCGCCCACCCTATCCTTTTGGCTAGTCATCCAAATATTTACAGAGCATCTCTGATAAAGCTTATCAAAAGTTCTCCTTAACCAACCTCATCCTCAGCCTAGGGCGTGCCTATTTTTCTCTCTAGGAGTACAAAGTGGGTTGGGAAGAGGAGAGTTATAAACTGTTGGAAAAACAGACGTGGCTTTACTTGGAGGTGGGTTTAATTTCTTTTGCTTCCCAAACCAAGTTGGTAATGAAAAGATGCTTAATTTCCCCCTCTGAAAACTGGACCCATATGAAGCTAGTCTAAAATGCCTTGGGCACTTTGAAGAATAGATTATGAAAAAAAAAAAATTAAAGGCCTGACTTGTCCAGAAATTGCTGAGAATAAAAACCTCTAGTAATGCAGAGATCTCATTAAATTAACTCCGTCTCAAAGAATGAAAAAAATCCAGGGAAAAAAACACTTCATGGAAAACAGTAGTTAATTCCTCTATGTAGGCTAGGTTGCCTGAAATTTCCTCTGTCCTGGCAACGTGTATATGTGGTGCTTTTTAGTTTCCGAAGTCAGTACAGTTTTCACCTGTCCTTTGCCTGCAAAATGCAGTGGTAATGCGTTGATCCTACTGCGGTGGCTTTGATCCTACTATGTTCCATATTTTTCTACTACCTTTTATGGTTTATCACTGCTGCCCCATCCCCTCCATTCCTGGCCCTTTACAGTGTAATTCTTACATTGCTCACCCTTCCTGGAAACAGTGTCAAAGCAAGCATCTGAAAGGGTGTGTTTTTAGATATTGAGAGTTGTTGTGTTACTTAGATGTGTTCAGTTCCTACCTAGAGGAGAATGAGAACCTCACAATAAAGTGCATTCCTTCATTTCTCTGGTGATGTCCAGAGATGCAGCTAGTATGAGCCTCAGCGCCTCTATATATACGATACCCGAGGGAAGGGAATGATAGGAAAGTCACCAGTGATTAATACCTCCTACTCCACCTTTCCGGTTCTGACTTCCCTTCAAGATTCTCAGTTGTTGAGATTGTGGAAGCGTATTTACACACGTCAGTTCAGTTCTGGAGAGACAAGTTATTATCTAGTGTTTACCATTAATGTCAGTATTCACTATAGATAAGTCAGGTTTCAAAAAAATCCCTGGAGTTCTCAGTGGGAGTTCTCCCACCTCTCACCCCCTTCAGATAAGCACCTAAATTCTCTACTTCTGTCTCCACATTGCCTGTCTAGGTTCACCATTTGCCTATGTATGTACGTACTGTCTTTAGCCAAAGGTAAAACACAGACCATGCTGAGCCATTTATATAGAAGTTTTATATATATAATTTTTTCCATAAGAGTTTCTTAATTTTCAGTAACCTTCGCATCCAAGTTTTCCTAGCTGTCTAAATACTTTCTTTAACATATGTCTTTTGAGATGTCCCTGGTGGTCCAGTGGTGAAAATGCGTCTCTTCCACTGCAGGGGGTGCAAGTTCAACCCCTGGTGGGGGAACTAAGATCCCTCATGCCATGTGGCACCGTCAGAAAAAGAAAGTGTTTTATGGAATGTTTAAAATTCACAGTAATAGAAAAAATACAGTGTTGGGTTTTTTTTTTTTTTAGCAATTTCTGTAAGGCAGATGCATTTTCTCGTGTATGACTTTTTCCATGATTTAGAGAAGATGTCTCTAAATAGAAACACAAAGACAGGCAGACCTTTTTCATGGTCTTTTCTCTCCAATAATTGATAAAGGGTAAATTTGTTTCAGTCTCTTTGAGGTTGCTATTGTACTCTTTTCAGGAGCCTTTGGTTACCATTAGGAAAATGTTAATCACTTCTTAGTTATTATTTTGCTAAAGGAAAGAATACCAAAGTTAGAAAATAAAAGGGCTATGCTCCTGCTAAGTCGCTTCAGTCGTGTCTGACTCTGTGCGACCCCATAGACAGCAGCCCACCAGGCTCCGCCATCCCTGGGATTCTCCAGGCGAGAACACTGGAGTGGGTTGCCATTTCCTTCTATATCTAAAAATCATCTAAAGAGGAATGAAACTTTATTGAGCTTTAACTAAGAGCTTCATGTTCATGAGTTACTCATTCAGTGTTCATTAAGGAAAGAAGATTTAATACACTTGTGAGGGCTTTACCTCCATCCGATGGCAATCTAAGAACACAGCTTTTAGCCTGCAGCTTCTGACTTAGGCTCTTTCTTGTATCACCATGAGAGACCATGAGAAACTTCTGCTAGGGGGGAGTTGAGTGATAGCTGTTGGACTAGGGAGAAGATTATCTATTTTGTAGGTGTCATCTCTTTGGATGGAGTTCCTCACTCCTCAGCTCCCAGCTCATGTCATTGTTCTGTGGAGGCTGATGTAGATTGACTGTGTGATGAGAAAAGGTGAGAGCCAAGGTAAAAAGGCACGTGTGTTCCCCACCCCACTCACAAAAATTCAATGCTTCACATCAGGTACACATCAGAAGAAATGTAGCGGTATTTCATTCTTTACAAAAGAATCTAAGGCTAATCATGGAGCCATGGGCAGAATTTTAAATAGAATAGATGTTTACACGAAATAGGTTTGATACACCAGGGCTTCCCTGGTGGCTCAGACAGTAAAAAATCTGCCTGCAATGCAGGAGAGCCACGTCTGATCCCTGGGTTGGAAAGATTCCCCTGGCAAAGGGAGTGGCTAGCAGCTCCAGTATTCTTTCCCGGAGAATTCCATGGACAAGATGAGCCTGGAGGACTACAGTCTATGGGGTTGCAAAGAGTTGGATGTGACTGAGCAACTAGCACACCACAGTTAGGCTGACTACCCACATATAAGGAAGCAAAGATTGTTTATTATCTGATGAATATATATTTTTCATAGTACCTGATTCAAGTCACTGAACTGCCTAATACACCCTCAACCTATGTAGAGATGTTACATTAACTGGGATTGATACCAGCTGTTACTCTTCTCCTAAGCGGCCCAATCTTACCCCAAGATTTATCATTCTTGAAATAAACATAAGTTTTAACAGGTTATTTCTTGCTCTGCAAGATACTGTGGGATCTCTCTCAGCAACAGTTGAATTGTGTAGTCTAGTCAGAATTCAAATCCTGCAGAATTGGACAAAAACACAAGTTTTTTTGTTGTTTCTTTGAAATCTTAACCTGTAAAACAGCATAATACTGAAGCTGCATAAATATCTATGATACCAGATATATTTTGCAAGAATTCCAAATCACTATGACCTTGTCTAATAAATTCAAGACCTTGTTTAACAAATTCTTTGTTAAAGAGCCTGTTTTCTTAATCATACTACTTGCTCAGGAATCATTTAAAATATGTTGCTACAACAGACAGTTCTCTGCTACAGCAATTATGACTTGAAAATTGAATAGTTTTTATCGTATGAGATGCTGACAATACTTTTTTAACTGTGTAAGTCCCGTTTTAATTAATTTGAAACTTCAGAAGTTTGGGATAGGTAACTATAATTAAGAGAGTCCCAAGGAGGTAATAAACAAATAAACAAAACTGGTGAAACCTGGTGCCTTTTTTGTTACAGGCCCCTTTTAATTCACTCAATAGATACTCGGTATCTCTCAACTCTTTTAAGCACTGGAGATACAGCAGTGGACACAAGAAACTCCCATATAGAATTCACATTCTAGTTGAGAAAAGCAGATATAAGTCCTTGTCATGGAGGCAGACAAAGAATAAACAGGTAAATATATATAATATGTCAAGTAGAGCTAAGGACCATTGAAAAACAAAAAAAGAGCAGAGGGAGTAGCCAGTGACAGGCCTGCAGTAGTGGCTGAAGAGGTGAGACCAGAGCGAGCCGTGGGGATGGGGCAGAGTTGATCAAGGCATATCAGCTTGTTAGTTTTTTTCAGATTGTTTGAGGGGAGTAGATTGGCAAGCAGGGTAACAGGCTCTCGATGTGTAACCTGAAGAGAGGGGACGTATAACCTGGTGATGGCTAAGATCAGGCTAAAAGCTCGGGTGGTGGTGAAACTCCTAGTCTGTTTTAAGGGGAAGACAAAGCCTATAGCGTTTGCTGACAGATTGAACATGGATTATGTTAATTGAATGTGGGTGTGAACACTACCCAAAGCACATCTAGCTGTTGTAACTATAGAGGAATGGTCACAACTGAGCCCACGCAAAGTCATTCACCACAGGGAAGAGGGGGGGTCTTACAAAAATTAAAGAAAAACATTAGAATTTACTGTTCAGTTTTGAAGTTTATAATTTGGGGGAGGGGGCCCACACTGCATGCCAGATCCTGGTTCCCCAGCCAGGGATGGAACCCTGGCCCCTGCTGCAGTGGAAGCACCAGGGAAGTCCCAAGAGGCTTATAATTTTCGGCTTAGGATATTAGAAACACACATGGCACTTCCTCCTCCCTGACCACCGCCCCCCACCCCACCACCACCCAAATCCATTTAATGATTTTATCAGGAAGCAATCCTATTTACCTTTATTTTATTTCACTCATTCAACTGATTATAGTATCTCTTCTTAGGAAAAATCTTTAAAATTGAAAGTAAAATATATTCTATTTCTCCTAATCATTATTGGGACGTTAATGACATAGTGTCTTGATTATAGCTTTGGCACAGTGATATGTTACTATATCTCTGAAAAAGGGGACACTCAAAAGTAACTTAACATTGAAGGTTTATTTTCCATTTTGAATGAAGTATTTGAGTCTTTGTGTTCATGGGGAGCAGCCAATAGAGATAGAAGGTCAAGGGCTGTACAGTAGTAAGCTCTGTTCCCAGGTACCCAGAGTTCTGCTCCTCACACTGAACCCTCCCCACACTGCAGAGAGTCCGGAAGGTGCTTGGGCAGGTCACCCTTAGGGTGACTGAGGTTTTGGCTTCTAGTCTAGAGGGCCATGAAGAGCCATGAAGAATGTAATCCAACATGGTATGTAGAGGACATGGTCCAACTGCTGTCAAGCATTTGCTTCTAATGAGAACTTTGTACAGCTCCTTAACCTAGACCTTAATCTATATATATATAGTTCCACCTTGGGAACATAGCAGTGAAGAAGTGAGTATACAGGATATATGCTCAACTGCCATGATTTTCTAAAGTATCAAATAAAGAGTATACTTATCTCATACTGTTGAATGTGAGTGAGGTATATAGTCTGTAAACCAATGCTAGGGGATTCGTAAACATAATCATGACTGCTCCTTATAAAAAGGCATTAATTTTTCAACTATGACTTGGAAAAATTAAACCAATAATGGGGATGAGGGGACAAACAGTTAGTAGAATTTCTAATTCACAGCAAAGTGAATGACTACCAAAAAGATTTCGTTACCTCTCTTTGAAAACCACAAGCATTATAAGCTATCACATTAACCACTATCTGACAGTCTCTATGATAGTGCTAATAACAGGTATCTACATGTTACAGGATACAAGTTGTCCAACTGGATAATTCATAGCAATGGATGAATGAGTATAACTCAATTAATTAATGCAAATGACAACTGTATGGCTCCTTAAAGGAAAGACAACTTTGCTACTACCTGGAGAGCTGCCCAGTAACCAGTTCACACACTGGTGGCAGTATAGGTTATTTTTGTGGAATCTCAGAACTATATGGTAGTCAGGTTTTATTTTCCATAGAGTGTAAAGAAACTTGGTAATTATTTGTCACAAGCATCAGTATCTTTTGTTTGAAATAATAATGAAACTGACTAAAATGACTTCTCATTGTGCCTGAAACACTTTTTTTTTTCTTGAGCTCAATCGTGTGAATGTGATGAGATTGTGCAGTTTATCATTTTATACTTGATTGTTTTTGGTGTTCATCTTCCCTACCCTGCCACAACTGGAGTATTGAGCAAAAGCAGATGACATTGGCAAAATAGTGAAATTCTCTACAAACAGAATCAGGGCCAATTTACACATCATCACATCGAAACTGTCTATTGATAGAGCTCCAAAAATTCTGCTCTATTTGTTTGACCCTCACGGACTGTATTTCTTCATTCCCAGTGCAGTGTCTTCTGCTAAATTGTAGGTTTTTTCTTTTACATTCTCTCGCATCAAACTGTCTGTCAAAGCTAAATTACTCCCTCTCACTTCAAGCCTTTCCCTGGCTATTTAACTCTTTGTCAGTCCTACTCGCCTTTTTTCTTGCTTGACTGCTCATTCCATACATCAGTTTCACTGTCACTTCACCATCTAAAATGGCCCTTCCTAGTGGGGTAGCTCCTTTTCTTTATGACCACTGACAGAAGGGTGTTATTTCCTATAACCTGCCCACTCATCTCCACTCATTACACCCCCTCAGCTCCCCAGTCCGTCTCTGGCACCAGTCTCTGGATTGTCATCAAAAAATACACACTGACTGCTAATTTAGATAGCTGATAACAGTTTCACTTTATGGATCAGCCATCTCCTCTTTGTTCCATCCAGGAAACCCCAGGCCAGGTTTCCAATTCATTTTTTCTGACCTCTATAGCCAGGAGGTACAAGTAGTAGACACAAGTGTAATATTGCTTAGTGGGGAAGAAGATTCCCCTGGATTTCATTTACTTCACATAAGGAGAACAGGCTCATAGTTTAATTCCAGCTGAAAAACTTCTTTATATTAAGACCACAAACTTATTTCTAGGAAACCTATTTAATCATACTTTTAGTTATACTCTTTTAAATCCAGTGAGTTCCTGGGAAGTCTTTGCTTTGCTTGTTTTTAATTATTAAATAATTTTTTACTGTTTCATCCTGTTCTGAACCCTCCAATAACTCTGCTGAAAATTAGACTGTATGCTCTGTGACTGCCTCATGCAATATTATTCATTTCTTCCCAGATTTCAGCCTCTGCTAAGATTTTATATATCAAAGCGTGAGAACATTTCTAACTTTGACTCAGCTTAACTTCAATTTTAAGACCAGTGTTGTGCATTGGAAAGCCTTGGTCTTGGGATTGAAAGTCTTTTTTCTGGCCTTACTGATAGGTGAATATTTCCAAAACTTCCCTGGTGGCCCAGACGGTAAAGAACCTGCCTGCAGTATAGGAGACCTGGGTCCAATCCCTGTGTTGAGAAGATCCCATGGGGAAGAGAATGACTATTCACTCCAGTATTCTTACCTGGAGAATTCCATGGACAGAGAAGCCTGGCCGGCTACAGTCCATGGGGTCACAAAGAGTCAGATATGGCTGAGTCACTAACACTTTTAAGGACCTCAGTTTTCATCAGTTGAATGGCCTACTGCCAATTAAAAGTATAAATTGAACTAATAACTTTGGGGATTCCTGTCATCTCTATACACTTGAGGCTATTTCTCATCCCCAGTAATGGGGACGTCCTAGGCTTAAGATATCAAGGTAGTGATAGGAAATTAAGAAGAGTGTGTGGGCTGAGGGTCCAAAATCCAGTAAAGGAACTTGAAAGTATACAGCAATCCAAAGATGAAAAACAACCATTTTTACTACAGATAACAAATTACTTTTTATTTTGCAGGCTATAATTAGTATTGAGGCCAACTGAACTATTACTTGAAATGTGATATGCATTTAGTATTTGTTTTTGAAAGTAGGTTCCTACATCTAGGGACACAGTGTGTCACGATGGTACCTTTGAGTGCAGCATATTTGCCTCTGGGTGGAAGACAGAAGACGTCCAAACCACATAAGTTAGTGCCTAAGGAAAAAAACAGAAGTATAAATGACCACAGTATAGAGTATGCACAAAGACACTTGAAATACCAAGGAGAAACATTTCAGTTTACAATTAGGAATAATGTGCTATATATAATAGGACTGAGGTTTGAAAACAGATTATGTCTATGTGCATGGGTATGGGAGTTTTTACCTCAATTCTTAGATACCCATAGGTTTTGAATACCACACATCAGCATTTTGCTTAGGTAAGCATGCAGATACAGGCCTATCAGGCAAGAATGAGCCTCATTTTTCAGACAATAAAATAAGCAGAGACATTTAGCACTGACAACTTCTTAAGCAACAAGGTGAGACAGTGGCTGAGCAAGTAATACCTTTTCACAAGGTTAAGATCTCACTTTACGTGGTACCTAGGCTCTGCTGTTTTTAAAACCTAGCATATACCAAGAAAATCTGAGACCTCTTTTCAGGAGAAAAATGGAATCATTTGCACTTGTGGGCTGTTTTGTTTGTTTGTTTGTTTTGGAAAGGATGCTAGAATGAAAGGAAATATTCTATAATATTTTGATTGTTGGCTGAAAGAAACTGCATATTAAACTAATAATTTGGATCTGTGATTATTTAGTTGCCTTTTGGTTTCTTTTCAGGCAGTACCCAGGCAACATGGGTGACTGGAGCGCCTTAGGCAAACTCCTTGACAAGGTTCAAGCCTATTCCACCGCTGGAGGGAAGGTGTGGCTGTCAGTCCTTTTCATTTTCCGAATCCTGCTACTGGGGACAGCCGTTGAGTCAGCCTGGGGTGATGAGCAGTCTGCCTTTCGTTGTAACACTCAACAACCTGGTTGTGAAAACGTCTGCTATGACAAATCCTTCCCAATCTCTCATGTGCGCTTCTGGGTCCTGCAGATCATATTTGTGTCTGTCCCCACACTCTTATACCTTGCTCATGTGTTCTACGTGATGCGAAAGGAAGAGAAACTGAACAAGAAAGAGGAGGAACTCAAAGTTGCCCAAACTGATGGTGCCAATGTGGACATGCACTTGAAGCAGATTGAAATTAAGAAGTTCAAGTATGGCATTGAAGAGCACGGCAAGGTGAAGATGCGAGGGGGCTTGCTGAGAACCTACATCATCAGTATCCTCTTCAAGTCTGTCTTCGAGGTGGCCTTCTTGCTGATCCAGTGGTACATCTATGGATTCAGCTTGAGTGCCGTTTACACTTGCAAAAGAGATCCCTGCCCGCATCAGGTGGACTGTTTCCTTTCTCGGCCCACGGAGAAGACCATCTTCATCATCTTCATGCTTGTCGTGTCGTTGGTGTCTCTTGCCTTGAACATCATCGAACTCTTCTATGTCTTCTTCAAGGGTGTTAAGGATCGCGTGAAGGGAAAGAGCGATCCTTACCACACTACCACTGGCCCACTGAGCCCCTCCAAAGACTGTGGATCTCCAAAATATGCTTATTTCAATGGCTGCTCCTCCCCAACCGCTCCTCTCTCGCCCATGTCTCCTCCCGGGTACAAGCTGGTCACCGGAGACAGAAACAACTCTTCCTGCCGCAATTACAACAAACAAGCAAGTGAGCAAAACTGGGCCAATTACAGCGCAGAACAAAATCGAATGGGGCAGGCAGGCAGCACCATCTCTAACTCCCACGCACAGCCTTTTGATTTCCCAGATGACCACCAGAATTCTAAAAAACTTGATGCTGGCCACGAACTACAGCCTCTAGCCATTGTGGACCAGCGGCCTTCCAGCAGAGCCAGCAGTCGCGCCAGCAGCCGACCCCGGCCTGATGACCTCGAGATCTAGGTCCAGTCGAGATCCCACTCAGTTGTGGAGAAGAAACAGGTGCTATAAAAAATGCACCTTAGGTGTTCATTTTGTTCCATTGGAGGTGGTACTCAACAGCCTTGTCATGAGGCTTAGGAAACACAAAGACATTAGAATACCTGGTTCATTGGGGGTATTAGGGATAGGCGGGTGGAGAGGGAGGGGATGAGGGAGGTACATGTTGGTATTTAATGTAGTTGATTCAAAAAGCTTAAGTTCTAAGTAAAGGTTGCATTAGGTGGTCCATAGGTAAGAGCTTTTTCTTTCCCACACACCCCTAAGACTAGTTCTGTGTATGTGAAAGAGTCAGTGATATTTTTGGTTAAATATTTTTTTTTTTCTACCAAGAAACTGAAATAAGTTTGACTAGGAGAAAATACTTTCTGAACATTTTACTTACCTTTATCAAGAAAAAGACAGAGGATTGTCTTTATGTCCCTGCTAAAAACATTCCATTGTTAAAATTTGCACTTTGAAGGTAAGCTTTGTAGGCCTGACCCTCCAGGTGTCAATGAACTTGAGCTACTAGATTTTTTATTCGTGGTATCAGTTAAGAGTTCAGACAAGGCCCACAAAAGAAGACTTTCCATGCATTTGCAAATCTCAGCTGGTTCTGTACATTCTTGTTTTACATTCACTTGCATATAGTATTACCATCACTTTGCATCATTCCTCAACTACTATTCATATTCGTTTAATGATTTCTGTAAACATTTTAAAAGCAGTTGGGATATCACTTAAACATTTTTTGAGTTAGAGTCAGGGAAGCAAGCCATGCTCAATATTTAACAGTCACTTGTCTGTGAATGTGTGTGGAAGAGTGTGTTTTATTTGTCATGTATTGGTACAAGTAGATGCAGTATAAACTCACAAACACAGATTTGAAAATAATGCACACGTGGTGTTCAAATTTGAACCTTTCTCATGGATTTTGTGGTGTGGGCCAATATGGTGTTTACATTATATAATTCCTGCTGTGCAAATAAAGCACATTTTTTTTTCCCTAAAATGTTTTTTCTCCATGTATCCTATTAAGGATACTGTTTTTTGTTTTTTTTTTTTTAATTTAGATTCTTTTTTTTCTCTTTTTTCTTTTTTTTTTTTTTTAGAATATAGCAGTAATGTTATTGCTGAAATGAATGATTTTCTCTTTCTGAAATATAATCATTGATGCTTGAATGATAGAATTTTAGTACTGTAAACAGGCTTTAGTAATTAATGTGAGAGACTTAGAAGAAATGCTTAGAGTGGACTATTAAGTGTGCCTAAATGAATTTTGCAGTAACTGGTATTCTTGGTTTTGTCCTACTTAATACACATTAATTCAGAACTTGTATTCTATTTTGAGTTTGACAGTCTTTTGGAGTAACCAGCAACTTTGATGTTTGCACTAAGATTTTATTTGGAATGCAAGAGAGGTTGAAAGAGGTTTCAGTAGTGCACATGTAACTAATTTATTTGAAATCTATCCTAAAGAAATCTACCAGTTTCTTCAAATGCTTTTTAAAAATTCATCACAGATGATTAGTGAAAATACAAAATATTGTACTTTTCTTGTTGCATGTCAGCTACATGAAGAGTTACAATGAGAAATGCTAATTTGTTTGACATTCCATGTTAAACTACTGTCATGTTCAGCTTCATTGCATGTAATGTAGACCTAGTCCATCGATCATGTGTTCTGGAGAGTGTTCTTTATTCAATAAAGTTTTAATTTAGTATAAAGATAGCCTTTATAGCCCGTGTGATTTTTAAAACTTCTATTGCATCTATTCACAATTATCAAAGACAGTTCCATGGATTATGAGGAGTTGGACAAAGGAGATTCACAAGATTCCAGAATCTTCTTGTGTAAGTCACCAGGAAAGCCCCTTTAAAAGAATAGTTTTTATTGTTAATTAGATTCAGTGCAACATTGATTAACATTTTTGAGTATTTATTCAACAGAGAAGATAATGGATAAGAATGATGAATTTTGAATATAAAATTAATGAAAGTGAAAGTCGTGTCTGACTCTTTGTGACCCATGGGCTAAATAGTCCATGGAATTCTCTAGGCCAGAATACTGGAGTGGGTAGCCTTTCCCTTCTCCATGGGGATTTTCCCAACCCAGGGATTGAACCCAGGTCTCCCTCATTGCAGGCAGATTCTTTACCAGCTGAGCCACAAGGGAAAGCCCAAGAATATTGGAGTGGGTAGCCTATTCCGTCTCCAGTGGATCTTCCCAACCCAGGAATTGAACCAGGGTCTCCTGCATTGCAGGCAAATTCTTTACTGGGCTATCAGGGAAGATGTGTTTAAAGTAAGATAATAGTAATTTAGTAGGTCTATATATGACAGAAGTAAGACTAGAAAGAGGGTGCTGAAAATTTAAAACTATAGGGTCTTCCAGGTAAAAAAGAATTAGGGTGGAGTTGGTTTGAGTATGGTTATGCTCTGTGACAAAAGAATGAAACAGATTCTATTATCCGAAAACATTGTGAAAACACGGAAAAATTGATTTTAAAAATTCTTAACACCCAAGGAAAATTAAACCATTCAGAGGGACAAGATCAATTCTGGGCGACTGAAAGTATTGCTGTGATTTAAAATATAAAATGTGTTAGCACTTTTAAGTCACATTTCAAGAAAGTTATTTTTATTTTCTGGCCACACCACACAGCATGTGTGATCTTAGTTCCCCGACAGTAATCGAACCTGTGTCCCCTGCCGTGGAAGTACAGAGTCTTAACCACTGGACCATCAAGGAAGTCCCCAAAGCTTCTTAACTTACTGAAATTGTTTATGTGAATACTCACTGCAAAGCAAACTAGTAGATTTCTGAGCATAAAAATATTACTAGTTTAGAAATAACCTGGTTAAATTTGGTGGCTAGATGTGCCTAAAGTCAAAGGATTATCTAATCAGTCTCAGAGTCAATATAATTGGTAGGATCAACATTTCTTCAAGTGTTATCATTCAGCTGGCTGAGACTCTGAACGGAAAGGCAAATTTTCTCTGTGTGTGTGTGTGTCTGCATTTACTGTGGAAAATAGAGAAATGGTGTATTTGAATGTGTGTGTGTATTCAAATACAAACAGGGCTTACAGGGTGTATATATATGTACCCATATACACATAGACTACTGAATGTAGATTTCTGATGTGTGTGGAAGTGAGAGGGCAAGTTACACCTTTAAAAAATAGTCCATTTTAAACTTTCCCCAAACTTTAAAGCTTGTAACTATTAAAAAAAAAATCCAAGCATACAAATACACAGTTTTAAACTGCAAAAGTATATGAAATGGAAAATCAAATCTCACCTCTCCTCATTCTCCAACATAGACATCATGGAAGTTCTAATTCCGTTGGAAAGCACTGTTAAAGTTTCAGACATCAACCATATATCAGATACTTTGTTAAGTAGTGAGGATTATTAGAATGACCCCATAGTTCCATGCCCTGTGAAACTTACAACATAAATCCTTTCGATGTAAATGCTGTTTTACATATCTTAATTGGTGAATTATTTCCCACAACTGAAAATTGAATTGAGATGTTTTAAAATTATAAAAAAGCTGAAACTTCATTCTACAAATATTTATTAGATATTCATTTTGGCATAAAATTCCATGTTTAGAAAGTTGGAAACTTTCGAATCTTCTGAGCAGCAGAACTTTCTATGTGGAAATGTTCTAGTACAAACTAGAACACTACGGTAGCCACCAGCCACATGTGGCTACTGAAGCACTCGAATGGCTAGTGAGTCTGAAGAAAAGGATTATTTTAATTTTAAATAGCTGATGTGGCTAATGGCTATCACATTGGGCAGTACAGTTCTAAAGTCTTCTAGAAGAAAAAAAAATATTGGGTCAAAATTGGGGAGAGGATGGTCATGTTATAAAAACAAGAAAGAGAAATTTCAGGGTCCTTTTTATAGTCTTATAACAGCATGTCTTATTCTGTAAACAGAAAAAACTTAGGTTAAGCAAAGCCTCTATTGTCACATGAAATTTTCTAGTCTTGTTAGATAGTCATGTATTTTATATTACCACTGTTTTACTTCAGAATTTCATACACAAATTTGTGCTGCTTATTTTTAAAAGTGGTAGGAGTGTCTAAAGTCTTTAAATATCGAAGTTGAGTGCCCTTTTTTGGTTCAGTACGTTCGCACCCTAGCCCCTGTGTGTCTTCATGAAGCTTCTAGGCCACGGATTGTTCTTTCACCTTATTTTAAGAGACTTGCTGAAGCTCTACCTGCCCGGGGTGTTAGTTCTCTGCCCACACACTGCCTCTCCTAAAAATTCCAAGCTTCAAATTCCAACATGCTAAGACATCTGTGCTTTGTACTTGGAGGGAGAGAAAAATAATGAAGTTTGGGGGCTTATTAAAGTCTTCAAGTGAGTTATTTTTATAAACAGCACACCAACGGTGCAGAAACATGTTTATAATCTTTACTGGCTCCAAGATTCTGTTTTTACCTTTTCTCAGTTGGGCAAATATAGCTGAGCCCTTGGCAGGTCAGAATTTGCAGCTGGCAGTTTTCAGAACTCAAGAGCAGACGTGGAACTTTGCTTCAAGAAGAGAGTTAAGAATATCACGTAAAGAAGAAAGAAAATTTGGAGGAAAAACTTTGCGTTTGTTTCCTGGTCTTCAAAAGTATTGAAATTTTAAGTCAGATGATTTCTTCTGGTCTCCGGATGTTTCTCTCCAACGACCAAATGCTTATTTGGGCTGTGACGTGTAATTTCAATGCCCACACACTTTCCTGTTGAATATAAAAACCGTCTCAAGAAGCACCCACTTTAGAAAGCAAACCCTGGGCTCAAGTCTTATTTAATACAACGAGCCATCTGTCCCCATGAGATATGGAATGAAACAGAGCTTGTGCGGGGGGGGCATTTGTGCTGAATCTCTTAGCCAGTTGCTTTTTACAAAACTGTTCATCAGAATTAGTATAGACAGTAAAAGAGATTTTAGTTGCTATGATAGCAGAAACCATGAGGGTTATTTTATTTTGAAAGTAAATCGAGAGAAACCTAAGACTGCCTTCTGCTTTGAACAGAATGGGTCAGAGTTCTTCATTTCATATATTCAGGTATATTTATTAATTTTGAACACAGTTAACTAACTTAGAAACCCTTCCCTGCAAAAATGTAAACTAACCCTAAGCTTAAACTGTGAGAAAAAACTTCAATTGAGGTTAATTAAGAGAACTCTGGAGGGTAAAGAGTAAAAGGTTTTGATTCTTTAAATCATTACTTGAAGCCTCAACTCCACCCAGAGTCCTAGGGTATAAATTGGACATTGCTTTTGATGTGACTGTGGCTCGTATTCAAGTTTTTCTCAACTCAGAGCAACTGGAATTAAATCGACATTTATAATTTACTAGCATATTAGTTTTTAATCATTCAAACTACTCACTATAATCAAAGATAGACACAACCAAAGAGCTAGTTAAAGAAAATGTTTACTCTGAGACAATTTTCTATATGTTGGCCAGCTTGTCAATGACTGCCTTTTCTTGGGCAGGTAATTTAAAAATATTTGGGGGGAACCACTTTACCTTCATGGAGAAGACAATGGCACCCCACTCCAGTACTCATGCCTGGAAAATCCCACGGATGGAGGAGCCTGGTGGGCTACAGTCTATGGGGTCGCACAGAGTCGGACACGACTGAACGACTTCCCTTTCACTTTTCACTTTCATGTACTGGAGAAAGAAATGGCAACCCACTCCAGTGTTCTTGCCTGGAGAATCCCAGGGACGGGGAGCCTGGTGGGCTGCCGTCTATTGGGTCGCACAGAGTCGGAGACGACTGAAGCGACTTAGCAGCAGCAGCACTTTACCTTCATGAGTTTCAAATTTCAGTGACTGAAGTAATCTGGAAGTTAAATGTAACTATATCCAGCATCGTATCATCTGTAATTCAAGGTAAATATAAAACTATAATAGATTTGCCTGTTACATTATTTCTGTATACTTGAAATATTATATCATATAATTTTTATGATTTATAATTTTTAAATAAAAAATGATAGGTACAAGAAATTATAATGTAATTAAAGTTATTTCTTTCAGCTTAGAACTTTCTTCTTTTAGAAGAATTATATTTCTTCTCCATTTTCACAAATTCTTTTTCTTCTTTTTCTTACACACATTTAGAACAGTTTTGTTATTGGGTTCTGTTTGTTGATTTGTGGTATCAAACATTTCTTTTTTCTCATATATACCTTATATCTTGCTCCCCTAAATATTTGCCTTTTAACAAGCCAGTGTCAAGTTAAACATTTCAATAGTAACTCTGGAATAATCTAGCAGGAGTTAACATTTGTAATTAAAGCGTATCATCAAAAACGATCAAAAGAATTGTTTAATTTTCATCTTTACTCTGGTCCTCACTTGTCTGGAGGACTTGAAGCACTTTGTGATTAAAGAGGGTCAGTGCTGCAGGTGATGGTTACCCAAAACTCCAGACGTGGCAAATGTGGGAATCATGGAGTCATTTGGCATTTGGCCAGTCTCTTTGGTCGGCATTATAACCAAGCTCTGCCTCTATCTTGACGATTCTGCACGATGATTAGCTATTACGCGTGAGAGAAAAAGAGCTGAAGAAGCTATAATGTATCATAAGTAACATCAAATTAGAGACAGGTTTCAGAGTAGGAACATATCCGTATAAAAGTACTCTAACCTTGTAAGATAAAGAACAGTAACTCTAATAGGAAAAAAAGTGTAGCTAGTTAGTTAAGAAATTTACAGCTTTTCTTATTTGTTCACAGCAGCACTTAAGCTTTGGAAATAAAGCATGGAGACAAACAAAAATTCACTCTTTAAATTTGTTATGAGTCAGTCTACCAAAGTGCTAATCCCATAGTTTGTGATGACAAAGATAAGCTGATTGATTTAGGTATTTAGACAGGGTTTTGTTTTTCATTTAAAAAATATTTTTAACAGTCATCTCAATTTGTGGTTAAATGCAAGATGACCTTTAAAAAGCAGGCACTGTTTTTAAAAGCCACATTACGATAAAGCTGCAAATGTTTTCAAGAATTAGAAACATGCACGTTTTAAGATTTTCCAAAAATCCCAGGACTTCTGGGGAATTTCCAATATTTGTGAGACAGAAACTCTGTTGCCTCCTAAAAAGATAATCAATAAAACAGTGCTCTGTGCTGAAGTAATATGTCAAGCAAAAATGATGTTAATGGAACTAGATGAGAGATTTGCAGGAAAAGGGTATCTGAAAAAATTCTTGCCATGTTAAATAAGATTTGGTCTTGTGTTCATCCTTACACATTACACATTTTTAAAGGATGGTACTTTAAACAAGACTCATGCCCTTTCTTGTTATTTTTAGTATCTCCCCAAACCATAAACACAACCATATGTTGGGGCAAAGCAGTATTGATGGTTTAGATGTGGAGTACTGACTTTTATTTTTACCATTAAGTTCCATTTATAGCAAGTAATGTGTATTTTCCATCAATGATCAGATTTTGCATATTTTTAGTTGTTTGTGGACTAAAGGTTTGAGGAGTAGAATATGCTTCCTCTCACACTCTTCAGTGCCCATAAATTCAAACATGAATTATTTGAGAGTCTATCTATGTATACTTTAGAAGAAAAAATTTTTTTACATTTATGGTTCTAGGAATTTTTGAGGTTGGCAGAAGTACAGGTACACTGACTATATGGGGAAGTACTTGTCATCTCTTCTGCATGTGACCTTGAACAAGATATATAATCTCTGAGTCTTAGTTCTCCAACTCTAAAGAAGATAGAAATTCATTCCTTCAAGTTTATTGTGATGATTAAATGAGATGCGAGTGAACTGCATAGGACAGTCCTTGATAAATTGGTGGCATTAACTAACGGCTATGATCTCTCCCAAGGGAAATGAGCAAAGGGAAAAGTAGTACTGCCAGGAAAAAATAATCCAGCATAGTCAAATTCTGAGTGTCAAAATGTACCTCTGTGTTTTCTACTTCTGTAAAAACTATAATAAGTAAAACAGTAATAGGACAATTGGTGTGATCACAAAGTCATTGAGAAACAAACCTTAGTGTCCAACACCACATTTAGTAATACACAGGAGGACTAGAAAAGACCATTATAAACACGAAAAGAACACAAGGTGAGAATACTTTAAATAAATTCAGTTCCTACAGTAGATTGGGAAACGGCAACCCACTCCAGTATTCTTGCCTGGAGAATCCCATGGATGGAGGAGCCTAGAGGGCTACAGTTCACGGGGTCACAAAGAGTCAGACATGACTGAGCAACTTCACTTTCAAGGAAAAGAATGGAGAAGGGAGACAGAATGAATTTCCAATTTAGAAGTCTTTAACGACTCCTTTTGTCTTTGTGGAAATAATGGCTGCAATCCTTTAGTCTGTCTCTAAGACATGACATCAGCCGGATCTGACTTTTTTGCAATCTCATCGCTCTTCGTAGCCTTCTGAGTCACACTGTTCTTGATTTTTCCTAGTACCTCCAAAGCTCTCAGTTTCTATCACCTGTGGCCCTTGCACAAATGATTCCCTGTGAGTCACCTTCTTCCTTCTCTTTGCTGACCTAAAACAGATAGACTGCCAGTTATTTCTCCAGCAAAAATGAGTTTATTGGGGATCAGCAGAGAATCGCAATTTGAAGTCTGCAACCACAGCAAGTCACAGGCAAGGCCCACACTGCAAGGAAAGGAGGATGCTTTCATAGAGGGGAAAAGGAAGTTGGGAGGGCTGTAGTAAAGAGTCCATGGCTTTTCCTTGGCTGAGTTGTTGTCAGGAAAGAAGAGGAATCTTTCTTCTTCCTATGAGGCTTTGCTACTGGAGCTAGGTGTGAGAGTCTTCTTCTAATTCAATTTAATTGAGATTTCTGTTTATTAATTTTTTACATCTTTTACTAACTCCTACTCACCCTTCAGTTCTCAGCTGAAAACTTGCTCCTTCCTGGGACCTCTCTCTGATTTTCTGGGGCTGCCAATTTTTTACTCCCATGGCAACTTGCTCTCCTCTTTGCAACATGGACTGAATGGTTTAGTGTTTGACTTTCCTAATACAGATCTTCCTTGGCTTAAGATTGGGTTATGTCTTGATAAACACATTGTAAGTAAAAAATGTATTTAATATGCTTAACCTACCGAAAATCATAGCTTAACCTAAATCTAACTTAAACATACTCAGAACACTTATTTATGTTAGCCCAGAGTTGGGCAAAATCATCTTTACACAAAGCCAATTTAAGATAGAGCGTTGAATACCTCATGTAATTTATTGAATACTGTACTGAAAGTGAAAAACAGAACATCTGTACAGGTATAAAATGTTTTTAAGTGTATTGGCTCTTTATTCTCATGATTGCAGAGCTGATTGTAGCTGCCCATTATCATGAGGGAACTTTGTACTGTATATCACTCACTGAGGAAAAGTTCAGATTTCAAAATTTGAAGTATGGTTTCTACTAAATGCATTTCATGAAGTAAAAAAATAACTCCAACCATTGTAAGTCAGGGACTCATTATGAAAACAGGTGTGTTTTTTCTTTTTCTCTGCTGTATCAATAATGACTAGTGTTTTGTCTGGCAAAGCAATATATTGACCGCTAATTAATATATGCAATTGTAGCAGACTGAATTCTCTGGCTCTCAGTCAAATATAGTTCCATTAGGGAAACAGATACATACGATGAAACTAGCCATCCACATCAAATTCTTCCCCCATTTCCTATGTTCATCAAACTACCTCCTCAGTAAATTCACATACCCTCTTCTGCACAGCAAACCTGAGACAGATTATCTTCATATTACAGAAGTGTAAACTGAGGCTAAGAAACTTGATCAAAGTCAGTAGCAGCAAGTGACCCAATTAAGTTCTGTAACCATGTCTGCATCTTTACCCACTCTGCTCTCCCAAATGCCCTTGTTAGTGAAAGGATCAGGCTGATCAGAGAATGTGAGGCTCTGGTCCAATATTTACATCTATTTTTAATTATAAATGTGTGTGTTGGTTTCCTAATTTTTACAACTGCCTCATATTTGCAGAAAACCTTAGGCCTCCATTCAGGAAATAGATCAGCTCTTGGCAAACTGACACTTGAGCTGAAAAAAATATAGAATCATACCCTAGACTACAAGGATTTCACTAAGACCCTGCTGTTGTGTGACACCCTCTGTGCATAGTTAAGACCAACTCTAGAGAATGGCTCTATATCCAACTGGTGCCGTCAGTTGCAAATTTTCCTTCTTTTCTCCTTCTTTTCTTGCTACTGCTCCTGTTACTGTTGATTCTTCCTCTCTTCCTCCTCTTCTTACCCCTCCTTCATTGTTTACTTATAGAAGCAACTATAACCTCTCATCACAAATGCAAATAGAGGCAGAAGTATATAAAAAATGAAGGCCCCTTCCAACCTACTCCCTAAAAAGAAGCAAACTACACACAGATATACATACAACTTGTGAATTATTTATTTTTATATTTTTATAACTTCCATGTGGACCTACATCTTTTTAATGGCCTTATAATATTCCATAAGGATGAATAGTCAATATTGTAATTATCCCTGTACTGTGGAGCATTTCAGTATTTTCCCAATATGTCATTTTTATAGATATTACTGTAATACTTGTATTCATATCCTAGACATGTTTTTAAAATTAAAAGAAGAAACTTTAGTAGGTAGAATGTTCTTTTTCCCTCAATGGCATATCTCAAATATTTCACTGTGCTCCATAGTCAGTATATGGTTATTAACATTAAAGACATGTGTTCGGCTAATGATAGAAAATGTCTTGATCATAATGGGGCAATTTTTGGTTTAGTATAATATGAAGCATTACTTTCATAATGTCCAAGAATTTTGCTAAGGGAAGATCAAGAACTCTGCCACAGACCTTTATTTCATCTGTGCTCAGCAATTTCTTTTCACTTTCTGCCTAGCTAGCTGTTTTGATACAAAGATCTATGATTAAAGGACAAGATAAATTTCAGTATGACATACCATACCACTGTGAAAATCAAGGAATAGCTCAGACTGCCAAACTTCTATGTCATTCTTTCCCAATAAACACCAGTTATTTATGTTGCAAATAGAGCACACAACTTTTCCAAATAATAATCAACAAACTTACAAAAGTAATGGATATTTATTAGAGAAATTTGAAAGAAATTTAAAAGTTAACATAAAAAAAAAACAAGAAAGAAAAGAATTATTTAATTTCAACATCCAAAGGAAAGAATGACTAAACATGGAGATTTTATTCTGACTCTATGAAAAAGTTTGGAGAAGGCAATGGGAACCCACTCCAGTACTCTTGCCTGGAAAATCCCATGGACGGAGGAGCCTGGTAGGCTACAGTCCATGGGGTTGCTAAAGAGTTGGGCAAGACTGAATGACTTCACTTTGACTTTTCACTTTCATGTATTGGAGAAGGAAATGGCAACCCACTCCAGTATTCTTGCCTGGAGAATCCCAGGAACAGAGGAGCCTAGTGGGCTGCCATCTATGGGGTCGCACAGAGTCGGACTTGACTGAAGCAACTTAGCAGCAGTAGCAGCAGCATGAAAAAGTTAGTCTTTATTTTGAAATATTTGTGATAGTTTTTATATTAAATCTACAACCTTCAATTTTTCTAGACTTAACCTTAGAATGTAAACATGTTTGCATTAACAAATCTTTTACCAGAGATCAAATTGCCAACATCAGCTGGATCATCGAAATGGCAAGAGAGTTCCAGAAAATCGTCTATTTCTGCTTTATTGACTATGCCAAAGCCTTTGACTGTGTGGATCACAATCAACTGTGGAAAATTCTGAAAGAGATGGGAATACCAGACCACCTGACCTGCCTCTTGAGAAACCTGTATGCAGGTCGGAAAGCAACAGTTAGAACTGGACATGGAACAACAGACTGGTGCCAAATAGGAAAAGGAGTACGTCAAGGCTGTATATTGTCACCCTGCTTATTTAACTTCTATGCAGAGTACATCATGAGAAATACTAGGCTGGAAGAAGCACAAGCTGGAACCAAGATTTCTGGGAGAAATATCAATAACCTCAGATATGCAGATGACACCACCCTTATGGCAGAAAGTGAAGAGGAAGTAAAAAGCCTCTTGATGAAAGTGAAAGAGGAGAGTGAAAAAGCTGGCTTAAAGCTCAACATTCAGAAAACGAAGATCATGGCATCTGGCCCCATCACTCCATGGGAAATAGATGAGGAAACAGTGGAAGCAGTGATTTGATGTTTTTGAACTGTGGTGTTGGAGAAGACTCTTGAGAGTCCCTTGGATTGCAAGGATATCCAACCAGTCCATCCTAAAGGAAATCAGTCCTGGGTGTTCATTGGAAGGACTAATGCTGAAGCTGAAACTCCAATACTTTGACCACTTAATGTGAAGAGTTGACTCATTGGAATAGACCCTGATGCTGGAAGGGATTGAGGGCAGGAGGAAAAGGGGACGACAGGATGAGATGGCTCGATGGCATCACCAACTTGATGGACACGAGTTTGAGTGAACTCCAGGAGTTGATGATGAACAGGGAGGCCTGGCCTGCTGCAACTCATGGGATCGCAAAGAGTTGGACACGACTGAGACTGAACTGAACTGAAACATTTGAATCATTGTTTAGCTAATCATTCTATTGTTGAACATGTAACTTGTTTTCAAGGTTTTACTCTAAGTAACATTTAATAAACAAATTTATTTTTTAAATAAGGTTTGTTTATTACAAACATTAGAATATTTTAAAGAGTTTTTTGAACTCAATAAAAATTATATTTGGTACATTTTTATTGCTATTTTGGTAGGTGAAAACTTTTTTATTTCAATTTACATTATATTAGTTAATGGTGACAAGAATAATATAGATTTTATATAGAGATGCCTATGGTACTTTTCTCATATGAAATGACTATTTATGAATTTTGCCTTTTGCTCTTTTGTGATCTTAGCACTTTTAAGAGTTTTTTCTGTAATAAAAATTTTAACCACTTGTCTTTTTATGCATTGGCTATTTTTCTAGCTTATTATGTGATTTTAGTCTTTAAAATACTTATCTGTTTTGGGAATGAAATTTCTTACATTTTGTGTAGTAAAAATTTTGATCTTTACATTCAAGGTTAGCAAAAACCCTATCTTTCACCAGATATCTTTTACCTTGATTGTTGCTGTTGCTAAGTCACTTCAGTCGTGTCTGACTTTGTGTGACCCCATAGACAGTAGCCCACCAGGCTCCCTTATCCCTGGGATCCTCCAGGCAAGAACATTGGAGTGGGTTGCCATTGCCTGCTCCAATGCATGAAAGTGAAAAGTGAAAGTGAATTCGCTCAGTCATGTCCGACTTAGCAACCCCATGCTCAATGACAATTTTACTTTAGCTGGTCATTTTGCACTTTTTATTTTACAAATGATTTTTTACTACTTGTATTTTTCGGGTAGAATGTATTTTAAGACATCCTTTGCTTTTTTTCTGAATAGCCAATTGATTGCCTCTATGCCATTTTCGTTTTAAAAAGCATCCTTTATTAGATGAAAACTAAGGTTATTCCTATCATAAAAAAATATTCTACATATAAAAACAACAAATCAAAAGATAGCTAACACATTTACCAAATTCTCAGTCACCAAGAGCAAGGAAAGTGTTGAAGTCAAAGTGTATACAAGGGAGATGCCTACCTGGGCAGATGAGAAGGGGGTTGTGCCTGCAGGTGAGTACGCCTATAAAAAGGTCGGCTGTGGGGGACTTCCCTGGGATCCAGTGGTTAAGGCTTTGTGCTCCTAATGCAGGGGGTCAGAGTTCAATCCCTGGTCATAGAACCAGATCTTGCATGCTGCAGCTAACACCAGCGCAGACAGGTTAGGGAAGAGTCAGACAGGGATGGGAAGAGTCATCTTGGACCCTGTGGTGCTTGCCGTCCATCAGCTGAAGGAGTTGAAGGCTACCGTCTTCCTTATACCAGGCTCCACAAAGACATTCCAGGGACTCTCCTGGAAAAGGGTGAAGAACTCGGAATTTGTAGCTGTCTTCTCTATCTTCAGCAAAGCACTCTTTTTCTTGTTTCAATGTGAGATGTCTTTGAAGAAATGAGTCTAGTGTTTTTTTTAAAATAACTTTTTGCTACAGAAATTTTCAAAACTACTTGAATTAGCAAGAATAATATAATGAATGCCCATACTTTTCCTAATGATTATTTTGCCTTTCTTATTTCATCTTTCCTTCACTCCATTTTTCTTTTTTCATCTTGAACATTTTAAGACAGATCCCAGATATCTGATCATTTCATCTGTAAATAATCTAGTGTGTTTCTCTACTTGAGAAAGATACTTCTTTTCCAAATATAAATACCATGCCTTTATTACATGTAACAAAACTAACAGTAATTTCTTAATATCAGCTAATAATCTAGAGCTCAGGGTTGTCTTTTTTTACAATTGATTTCTTTGTGTGTGAGACAAAACAAAGTCCATATGTTGCATTTTGTGTGTTTCTTAAGTCTCTGTCTCTTCCTAACTTTCTAGGGCATTGAAATTTTTGCCAAACAATTTTTAAATAGTCCATCTGTTTCTGATTGATTTGATGCTTCTTGTATTATATTATAATTTATATATAATAGAATCAGTTCTGGTCCATCAATCTGTTTTACTGAACTGTATCTAGTCTTATGTTATAATGGTGTCATAAAAGTTATTTTAATTTCAGATAGGTTTTATTATCTAGAAGAACATTTTAGAGCTCAGCCTACTATTTCACAATCTATTTTTATTAAATGTTCTTACCTATTTGTTCTTCCAAACGTTACCCTAGATCCTTAAACTTTCTGAAAACAAAAAATGGATTTCTAAATCCAGAGGTTTGGGTGACATACATAAGACTTACATAAGCCAATAATTTCTGGAGTTATCTATTTTCAATTTTTCTCTGCATAAATATTTTCTGAAACAAAATCTAGAAACCATATCTGTTCAATACCTTCATTTAGTTCAAAGAAGCAATATTAAGTCAATTAATTATTTTCTAGTAAACCAACTGGACTTAATGCAAAAGAAAAGAAATGCCACAAGGGAGAACTTGGCTTGCTGTGGTTTAAGCAACAGATGAAAACATTTTTCTCTGCTGAATTGAGTCCAGGGTAAAAGTGAAAAGGTGAGAAGCTAGAGATAATGTTTATGAAATCAAGGTAAGAGTTTAAAAATATTTGACTGATTTAATAGTCTTGATCAAGAAGGAGTAGAATAAGAGTAAAAGACAAGGGATTAAGCATATGTCTCTTCATTCATGCTCTAAAAAATAATTTTCTTTGAGATCCAACCCCATTGCAAACAGAACTTTAGATGACCAATTATTTTCATTTTACCCTCTATCTTGGTGTGCTAAGTCCACAATCTACTGGTACATGTACGTATTGTGAGGATGAAATCTCAAGCTTTTGCAACCTGTTTAACTTGTTTATAGGATGAAATCGGTTAGATTTTGACATCCAAAATTGCTTAGGGATAACTGGCTGATTTCTTAACTTAAAGTAAGACACTGTGTATCTAGGTGAAAAGTCAATTAAAGATAAATTAGGTGTATTTTCTGAGGATACCAAAATGTAGGATCCCAAAATATGGACCTCAAAAATACAACTGACCATTTTACTCCTGGCAAACATTCTGCTTATTAGGCCAACAGGATGGCCAACCTGAGACATGTGATCTTCAGATATTTTCTGGGGCTGTTTTTGCAGCAAAGAAGGACAATTCAATGGATTGGCTCACATTAGGAAAGCTAGCATCTGCCATTTCAGTCAGTTGCTGCCAAAGGCTTGTGTTTTCTCATATTTTAATTTGACAGTTATTGGCGTCTCTCACAAATCACAAATACACTAGTGCAAATTTCTTCTACTTGGCATGACAGATGATAAACTATCTCCCCACTCTACTTGTTGGCCCAGAACCAACCAAATACCTGGAATATGGTAACTCCTGACATTTTGTGAGGCAAGGAAGTTAGATTTTATTTCTTTTCTTCTCCTTATTTTACCTTTCATATTCTCTTTTAAACAATGTGATTAATTTTTACTCAGACACGATTCCATTGTGCATTTTAACTATTAGCCTGCAGTTTAAGAAACATCCCTGAATGTCTGGTGGATTAATGTGCAGGTCCAGACAAAGGTCACATGGTAAAAGGGAGCAAGGAGTCTTCTGGAAAATAAATTATCCTAAGAGTGCCAGCACAGCCCTGAGAATGTCAGGCTTTCTCCCAGTTCCATGTTTCTGCATATGGGATTCACATTGTCTGCAGCATGTTTCTTCACCTAACTAACCCTTCCCATCTTTCACAAACTGTCTTGATCATCATATCTTTTCTAGACAGCCCCTCCAGTCTAAGTTAAGGACTTCTACCCTGTGCGTCTATGGTCATATACTCCTCTCTGTCATAGCATTTTTTATATTATATTGTAACTATCTGTTTTTGTTCCCTACCTTTTCTAGCGGAATGTTAACTTACTGATGGCAGGAATCGGGTTTATCATTTTCTCTGTGTTTATATATACACATGGTGGTGGTGATAGTTTAGTTACTGAGTTGTGTCTGACTCTTACAACCCCATGGATTGTAGTGCCAGGCTCCTCTGTCCATGGGACTTCCCAGGCAAGAATACTGGAGCAGGTTGCCATTTCCTTCTCCAGGACACATACACATACACACACATTTATATGGTATTTGTATATTTTTTCTGAACCATGTAATAGTAGATTAGTAGTTTATCATAATTTTAAAAAATTCCATTGTAGTTCACATTAATAATAGTAAGTGAAATGATACACAGATATTTAAAGAAAAAAGTTAATTTTCCACCTAAAAAACCAGAATGTTTCTTACAGAGCAACAACATCACATTCTGTGGGGGAGAATATGCTATCAGACTAATTTGTCATTGATGATAATAACCTTGAATTACTTGATTAATACTATGTCTATCTGGTCTTTCCTCCTCAGAGAACCATTTTACCTTCCTGAATTTCATTTCCTTTGGGATGGTTTTGATCACTGCCACCTTGACAATATCAGGAACCTCTGTCCATAGTTCTTCAGGCACTCTGTCTATGTCTAATCCCTTGAATCTATTCATCACTTTCACTGTATAATCATTTGATTTAGCTCATAACTTATTGGCTTAGTAGTTTTCCTTGCTTTTTTCAATTTAAGCCTGACTTTTGCAATAAAGAGCTCATGATCTGAGTCATAGTCAGCTCCAGGTGTTGTTTTTGCTGACTATAGAACTTCTTCACCTTCAGCTGCAAAGAACATAACCAATCTGATTTTAGTATTGACCATGTGGTGATGTAACATATAAAGTTGTCTCGGGTTGTTGGAAAAGGATATTTGCTATGACCAACACGTTCTCTTGAGAAAACTCTGTTAGCCTTTGCCCTGCTCCAATTTGTACTCCAAGGCCAAACTAGCCTGTTATTCTAGGTATAACTTGACTTTCTACTTTTGCATTCCAATACTCTATGCTGAATAGACATCTTTCTTGGTGTTAGTTCTATCGTTATGATAGGTCTTCATTGTACCAGTCAACTTCAGCTTCTTCAGCATCAGTGGTTGGGGCCTAGACTTGGATTTCTGTGATGTTGAATGGTTTGCCTTGGAAACGAACTGAGATCATTCTGTCATTTTTGAGGTGGAAACTAAGTACTACATTTTGGATTCTTTTATTGACTCTGACGAAATGCAAAAGAAATGCAAGAAGGCAAAGCTGTTGTCTGAGGAGGCTTTACAAACAGCTGGGGAAAGAGGAGAAGTGAAAGGCAATGGAGAAAGGGAAAGATATATCAAACTGAATGCAGAGTTCCAAAGAATAGCAAGGAGAGATAAGAAGACTTTCTTAAATGAATAATGTAAAGAAATAGAGGAAAATAATAGAATGGGAAAGACTAGAGATCTCTTCAAGAATATTGTAAATATCAAGGGGACTGTTTCATGCAAGGATGGACGCGATAAAGTGCAAAAACAGTAAGGACATAATAGAAGCAGAAGAGACTAAGAAGAGATGGCGGGAATACACAGAACTATACAAGAAAGCTCTTAAAGACTCAGAGAATCATGATGGTGTGGTCATTCACCTCGAGCCAGACATTTTGGAGTGTGAAGTCAAGTGGGCCTTAGGAAACATTACCATTAATAAAGCTAGTGGGTGATGGAATTCCAGCTGAGCCATTTAAAATCCTAAAAGATGATGATGTTAAAGTACTGCACTCAATATGTCAGCAAATTTGGAAAACTCAGCAGTGGCCACAGGACTGGAAAAGGTCAGTTTTCATTCCAGTCCCAAAGAGGGCAATGGCACAGAACATCCAAACTACTGTACGATTGCACTCATTTCACATGCTAGCAAGATAATGCTCAAAATCCTTAAAACTAGGCTTCAGTAGTAAATGAACCAGGAACTTCCAGATGTACAAAGAGGGTTTAGAAAAGGCAGAGGATCCAGAGATAAAGTTGCCAAAGTTCATTGGATCATAGAGAAAGCAAGGGAGTTCCAGCACAACATCTATTTCTGGTTCATTGATTATGTGAAATCCTTTGACTGCGTGAAACATAACAAACTGTGGAAAATTCTCCAAATGATGGGAGCACCAGGCCACCCTACTTCTCCTTACCCTAGAAATATGTATGCGGGTCAAGAAGCAACAGTTAGAACCATACGTTGAACAACCCACTGCTTCAAAATGAGGAAAGGCATACGTATATCAAGGCTGTATATTATCACCCTGCTTATTTAAGTTCTATGCAGGGTATATCACACAAAATGCTGGGCTGGATGAATCACAAACTTGAATTAAGATTGCTGGGAGAAATATCAACAGACTCTGATATGCAGATGATACCACTCTAATGGTAGAAAGTGAAGAGGAACTAAAGAGCCTCCTGATGAAGGTGAACGAGGAGAGTGAAACAGTTGGCTTAAAGCTCAACATTCAAAAAACTAAGATCATGGCATCTAGCTCTATCACTTCATAGCAAATAGAAGGGCAAAAAGTATAAGCAGTGCTAGATTTGACTTTCTTGGGATCCAAAATCTCTGAAGACGGTGACTGCAGCCATGAAATTAAAAGGCGCTTGCTCCTTGGAAGGAAAGCTATGACAAACTTAAACAACTTGTTAAAAAGAATAGACGTTACTTTGCCAACAAAAGTCCATATAGTCTAAGCTATGGTTTCTTCACTAGTCATGTACTGATATGAGAGTTTGACAATAAAGAAGGCTGAGCACTGAATAACTGATGCTTTTGAATTATGGTCCTGAAGAAGACTCTTGAGAGTCCCTTGGACAGAAAGGAGATCAAACCAGTCAATCCTAAAGGAAATGAACCCTGAATATTCATTGGAAGGACTGAAGTTGAAACTGAAGCTCCAGTACTTTGGCCACTTACAGCAAAGGGGAGACTCATTGGAAAAGATCATGATGCTGGAAAAGATTGAAGGTGGAAGAGAAGGGGGCAGCAGAGATGATTAGATAGCATCACTGATTCAATGGACGTGAATTTGAGCAAACTCTGGGAGCCAGTGGAGAACAGAAGATCCTGGAGTGCTGCAGTCCATGGTGTCACAAATAGTAAGACATGACTTAGAGATTGAATAACAACATGTTTCTCCACTGTAAAGTAACTATCCATACTCTGTTGCTTGGCGGTGAATCATTATATCCAGCCCACACTCAAGGAGAGAGGGAATTAACCTCCGTTTCCTAGAGAAGAATATCTAAATTTTATTTTTAATTCTCCTTTGAGGAGGATTAGTCCACTCCCTCTTTTATTTATTTCCTCAGTTATTTATCTGTGTTAGTATGAACTCCTGTCTGTTTATTTTATGCTTTGGATTATGATCCAATAGTTTGATATTTATTGTATTGTTCCAATTGTTCTAGGTTTGGCCAGTGTGAGATCTTTCAGAATGACTCTCGTGTACCTTTCACATGCCTCTGCCTTCTTGTGTTTATCTTCTGTTAAAGATGCTCCAGCTCCATCCTGTATGAGGCTTACCTCTGCCACAGTCCTAGAAAAGCCATTTCTCTTTATTTTTGAGTGTGTGAATTTAACTCAGATGACCATTATATCTACTACTGTGGGCAGGAATCCCTCAGAAGAAATGGAGTAGCCATCCATCATGGTCAACAAAAGAGTCTGAAATGCAGTACTTGGATGCAGTCTCAAAAATGACAGAATGAACTCTGTTCATTTCCAAGGCAAACCATTCAATATCACAGTAATCCAAATCTATGCCCCAACCAGTAATGCTAAAGAAGCTGAAGTTGAACAGTTCTATGAAGACCTATAAGACCTTCTAGAACTAACACCCCAAAGAGATGTCCTTTTCATTATAGGGGACTGGAATGCAAAAGTAGGAAGTCAAGAAACACCTGGAGTAAAAGGCAAATTTGGCCTTGAAATGTGGAATGAAGCAGGGCAAAGACTAATAGAGTTCTGCCAAGAAAATGCGCTGGTCATAGCAAACACCCTCTTCCAACAACACAAGAGAAGACTCTACACATGGACATCACCAGATGGTCAACATCGAAATCAGATTGATTATATTCTTTGCAGCCAAAGATGGAGAAGCTCTATACAGTCAACAAAAACAAGACCAGGAGCTGACTGTGGGTCAGATCATGAACTCCTTAGTACCAAATTCAGAATTAAATTGAAGAAAGTAGGGAAAACCACTAGACCATCCAGGTATGACCTAAATCAAATCCCTTCTGATTATACAGTGGAAGTGAGAAATAGATTTAAGGGCCTAGATCTGACGGATAGAGTGCCTGATGAACTACGAAATGCGGTTCGTGACATTGTACAGGAGACAGGGATCAAGACCATACCCATGGAAAAGAAATGCAAAAAAGAAAAATGGCTGTCTGGGGAGGCCTTACAAATAGCTATGAAAAGAAGAGAAGCGAAAAGCCAAGGAGAAAAGGAAAGATATAACTATCTGAATGCAGAGTTCCAAAGAATAGCAAGAAGAGATAAGAAAGCCTTCTTCAGCGATTAATGCAAAGAAATAGAGGAAAACAACAGAATGGGAAAGACTAGAGATCTCTTCAAGAAAATTAGAGATACCAAGGGAACATTTCATGCAAAGATGGGCTCGATAAAGGACAGAAATGGTATGGACCTAACAGAAGCAGAAGATATTAAGAAAAGGTGGCAAGAATACACAGAAGAATTGCACAAAAAAGATCTCCACAACCCAGATAATCACGATGGTGTGATCACTCATCTAGAGCCAGACATCCTGGAATGTGAAGTCAAGTGGGCCTTAGAAATCATCACTATGAACAAAACTAGTGGAGGTGATGGAATTCCAGTTGAGCTCTTTCAAATCCTGAAAGATGATGCTGTGAAAGTGCTGCACTCAATAATGCCAGCAAATTTGGAAAAGTCAGCAGTGGCCATAGGACTGGAAAAGGTCAGTTTTCATTCCAATCCCAAAGAAAGGCAATGCCAAAGAATGCTCAAACTACTGCACAGTTGCACTCATCTCACATGCTAGTAAAGTAATGCTCAAAATTCTCCAAGCCAGACTTCAGCAATACATGAACTGTGAACTTCCAGATGTTCAAGCTGGTTTTAGAAAAGGCAGAGGAACCAGAGATCAAATTGCCAACATCCGCTGGATCATGGAAAAAGCAAGAGAGTTCCAGAAAAACATCTATTTCTGCTTTATTGACTATGCCAAAGCCTTTGACTGTGTGGATCACAAGAAACTGTGGACAATTCTGAAAGAGATGGGAATACCAGACCACCTAACCTGCTTCTTGAGAAACTTGTATGCAGGTCAGGAAGCAACAGTTAGAACTGGACATGGAACAACAGACTGGTTCCAAATAGGAAAAGGAGTATGTCAAGGCTGTATACTGTCACCCTGCTTATTTAACTTCTATGCAGAGTACATCATGAGAAATGCTGGACTGGAAGAAACACAAGCTGGAATCAAGATAGCCGGGAGAAATATCAATCACCTCAGATATGCAGATGACACCACCCTTATGGCAGAAAGTGAAGAGGAACTAAAAAGCCTCTTGATGAAAGTGAAAGAGGAGAGTTAAAAAGTTGGCTTAAAGCTCAACATTCAGAAAAGGAAGATCATGGCATCTGGTCCCATCACTTCATGGGAAATAGATGGGAAAACAGTGGAAACAGTGTCAGACTTTATTTTGGGGGGCTCCAAAATCACTGCAGATGGTGACCATGAAATTAAAAGACGCTTATTCCTTGGAAGAAAAGTTATGACCAACCTAGATAGCATATTCAAAAGCAGAGACATTACTTTGCCAACAAAGGTCCATCTAGTCAAGGCTATGGTTTTTCCAGTGGTCATGTATGGATGTGAGAGTTAGACTGTGAAGAAGGCTGAGTGCTGAAGAATTGATGCTTTTGAACCGTGGTGTTGGAAAAGACTCTTGAGAGTCCCTTGGACTGCAAGGAGATCCAACCAGTCCATTCTGAAGGCGATCAGCCCTGGGGTTTCTTTGGTAGGAATGGTGCTAAAGCTGAAACTCCAGTACTTTGGCCACCTCATGCAAAGAGTTGACTCATTGGAAAAGACTCTGATGCTGGGAGGGATTGGGGGCAGGAGGAGAAGGGGACGACCCAGGATGAGATGGCTGGACGGCATCACGGACTCGGTGGACGTGAGTCTGAGTGAACTCTGGGAGTTGGTGATGGACAGGGAGGCCTGGCGTGCTGCGATTCATGGGGTCACAAAGAGTCGGACACGACTGAGTGACTGAACCGAACTGAACTGAACTGTCCGACTCTTTGAGACCTCGTGGACTGTAACCTACTAGGCTTCTCTGTCCATGGGATTCTCCAGGCAAAAATACTGGAGGGATTGCCATTTCCTTCCCCAGAGGATCTTCCCGACCCAGGGATCAAATCCGGCTCTCCCGCATTGGAGGCAGACACTTTAACCTCTGAGCCACCAGGGAAGCCTCAAGAAATGAACTGAACTGAACTAGAAATAAAAACTGGGTGTCAGAGTCCTGGGTTCTATTTGCATAGCCTTGGTTTTAGTGAGGAGTACTGGGGAATATACATTAAGTAATGTATTCACAAAACCTATAATCATTTATCTATCTATGATCAACTTATCTGTAAAACTAAACATGAGTTCATATTGATGTCTCAACTATTATCACATGGTTTGTTCTAGACTTTTCTAGTTGACTTTAATTTCTTTCTATGATAGTGAGAAGAAACCTGTCTCTCATAATCTAACATTAATTTACTTATTTATTCATCCTTAGTATATTCTTTCAGAATAGTTAAAACATACTCCAGTGAAAAACAAGTTTGAAATCCAGAGTACAATGTTTATTACAATGTTTATTTTGTCTTTAGCCTTACAATTTCTGGTCAAATATGGTTTTCCAAAGTTACTTGGGTCAGTTCCTTCTACTGCCCCTACTTCAGAGAGGTCATGTCCTACGTTTATAATGCAGTTAAATTCATTTGTCACAATCTGAATTTGATAATCAGATTGTTTAGAATTTGGCCTGTGGTTTTCCTTCAAGCTGCCTTCTGTGTCCTTGAGTATCTCTTATCTTTTCTGAGTACTTCTTTACTTTCTGGCATCAAAGATATTTAAGGGTCGTATTTAACTCTGCCTATACCAGCCCCTGAACTGTGGTGTTGGAGAAGACTCTTGAGAGTCCCTTGGACTGCAAGGAGATCCAACCAGTCCATTCTAAAGGAGATCAGCCCTGGGATTTCTTTGGAAGGAATGATGCTAAAGCTGAAACTCCAGTACTTTGGCCACCTCATGCAAAGAGTTGACTCATTGGAAAAGACTCTGATGCTGGGAGGGATTGGGGGCAGGAGGAGAAGCGGACAACAGAGGATGAGATGGCTGGATGACATCCTGGACTCGATGGACGTGAGTCTGAGTGCACTCCAGGAGTTGGTGCTGGACAGGGAGGCCTGGCGTGCTGCGATTCATGGGGTTGCAAAGAGTCGGACACGACTGAGCGACTGAACTGAACTGAACTGATACCAGCCCCAGAATCAGTCATTTATTCAAGGGTTCGTGGGGATATCATTGCTTTAGTCTCTTTTAGTGGACAGATTTCAGTTTAAATTAAATTTATTAATTAAGTTAAATTTAAGGTCATCAGTTTTACCTATATGAACCATTCTTAGCTTTTAGGAAGATTTCAAACCAAAATTTTATAAACAGAGCAAGGTCCTTTTGGTTTCCTACATATTATTAACTCTCTCATCACTCTTTTGTTAATGCTCAGTTGCTTCAGTTGTATCTGACTCTTTGCGACCTCATGGCCCAATAGGCTTTTCTGTCAATGGGATTTTTTAGGTAAGAATACTGGAGTGGTTTGCCATTTCCTCCTCCAGGGTCTTTTATTAATGCTTTTTTTTAAAAAAAAGGTTTTTGCATGATTTCTTTGTCTAAACATATAGTCTGACTTGGAGTTAGCTCTTCTTGAATTTGGCTGCCTTTTGCATCTTCATATAGCTGGATTCCAAACTTTAATTATGGGTTCTGTTCTTTAGAAAACTGAAGGAATAAAGCCAAAGTAAAAGGCTTCTTGTTTTTTTATTTCAGTCACTTACTCCCTTTAACTTTCTTTTTCTTTTTTCTCCCATTTTTTTCCAAGATAAATTGATATACAGCACTGTTTAAGGTATACACAGCACAATGATGGACTTATAACACTTCTTGACATGATTATAACAATAACTATAGTGAATATTCATCATCTCATAAAGATGTATATTTAAAGAAATTGAAAAAAAGTTTTTCCTTTGATGAGAACTCTTCAGATTTACTTTCTTGTCAATTTTCATGTGTAACATATAGCAGTGTTGATTATCAGAGGCTTCTTTGGATGACTACCCAAGGTAAGTGAAAGTTATCTGGGCACATAGACCAAAGTGAAGCTCAGTCTACTTCCACAATCAGTGTAGACCCACCCTGACACGATAAAACAGCCCCAACCATGACACCTGGAGCCCCTGAGTGGCCCTTCTGAATTTACCATGCTTGTTGCTCTGCTTTGGTTTGGTCTTAAAAAAAAAAAAAAAGAAAAAGAAAAAAAATCCTGTTTAGAAAACATCACATGATGTTGCTTTATATTTGGGTAATGCATAAAATGCCATCAATTTGTTTAGTCTCTGTGTAAATATTTGAAATATTAATATTTCAAGATACTGCTTGCAGTGTCTTTAACATCTTTTCTCTAGGCTTTCATTCAGCATTTGAACATGCCCAAGTCTCTCCCACAAAGAACACAAAACAAAAAAAATACAACAAAAAGTAACTTTTCCCATGTCAGCATGTGTCAAGCAAAAACCTGCTTTTTTCCCAACCCTTCACAGTCAAATTTCTTGAAAGAATCTCTTCTCTATTCTTTTTGAACATGTACCATTTACTCTTCTACCCACTGAAATCTTATTTCTGCTGCATGTCCAAGAAAAGTAATTTTCATGTGGTATTCCATGACATAAATTATCAGAACAAAGGGATAGTTTTCTATCCTTGCTTGGTCCTTAGGACACATATGTCACTATTAACAGTTCCCACCTTTGGACTCAGAACTGTCTTCCGGAAAATACTCAGGTGTCTCAAAGAAAAGCAAAACATAACATGTTCAAGAAAAATTTTATCTAATTCCCCCCAAACTGTTCCTTACATGGAGTTCTGTAGGTCAGAAATGGTACCACTATCTATTCCATGAGTGGGTATAACTTCAGTCATTAATATTTACATTTTCACTACTTCACAGTATGTTGATATATTGATTTGGGGGACACAATGATATTTCGTGAAGTAGAATGCAAAATTACTAACTAAATAACAAAAATATATTCCTTTTTGTCCCAATCACAATCTACCTGAGACCTTGTTATACAACCAAAAGTAAAGTTTTTAAGTAGAACCTGGAAACGATGTGTGCTACTCCAAGCACTTGGAAATTAGGGAAGAAGATGGCGTCTAAGAGTTAAACTAGTAAAATTTACACTTATTCAATATGAAATATCAACAACCTCAGATAGGCAGATGATACCACATTGATGGGAGAGGAACTAAAGAGCCTCTTGATGAAGGTGAAAGAGGAGACTGAAAAAGCTGGCTTAAAGCTCAACATTCAGAAAACTAAGATCGTGGCATCTGGTCCCATCACTTCATGGGAAATAGATGGGGAAACAGTGGAAACAGAGACAACTTTTATCTTCTTGGGCTCCAAAATCACTGTGCACAGTGACTGCAATCGTGAAATGAAAAGACACTTGCTCCTTGGAAGGAAAGCTGTGACAAACCTCAGTTCAGTTCAGTCATTCAATTGTCTCCAACTCTGTGTGACCCTACAGACTGCAGCACGCCAGGACTCCCTGTTCATCACCAACTCCAGGGGTTTACTCAAACTAATGTCCATTGAGTCAGTGATGCCATCCAACCATCTCATCCTCTAATGTTCCCTCCTCTTCCTGCCCTCAATCTTCCCCAGCATCAGAGTCCTTTCAAATGAGTCAGTCCTTCACATCAGGTGGCCAAAGTATTGGAGTTTCAGCTTCAACATCAGTCCTCCCAATAAATATTCAGGATTTATTTCCTTTAGAATGTACTGGTCGGACCTCCTTGCAGTCTAAGAGTCTTCTCCAACACCACAGTTCAAAAGCATCAGTTCTTCTGCGCTCAGCTTTCTTTATAGTCCAACTCTTACATCCATACATGACTACTGGTAAAGCCATAGCCTTGACTAGATGGACCTTTGTTGGCAAAGTAATGTCACTGCTTTTCAATATGCTGTCCAGGTTGGTCATAACTTTCCTGCCAAGGAGTAAATGTTGTTTAATTTCATGGCTGCAGTCACCATCTGCAGTGATTTTGGAGCCCTAAAAAATAATGTCTGACACTGTTTCCACATCTATTTGCCTTGAAGTGATAGGACCAGATGCCATGATCTTAGTTTTCTGAGTATTGAGCTCTAAGCCAACTTTTTCACTCTCCTCTTTCACTTTTATCAAGAGGCTCTTTAGTTCTTCACTTTCTGCCAGAAGGGTGGTGTTATCTGCTTATCTGAGGTTATTGATATTTCTCCTGGCAATCTTGATTCCAGAATGTGCTTTATCCAGCCCAGCATTTCTCATGATGTACTCTACATATAAGTTAAATAAGCAGGGTGACAATATACAGCCTTGACATATTCCGTTCCTGATTTGGAACCAGTCTGTTTTTCCATGTTCAGGTGTAACCGTTGCTTCCTGACTGGCATATAGGTTTCTCAAGAGGCAGGTCAGGTGGTCTGGTATTCCCATCTCTTGAAGAATTTCCCACAGATTGTGGTGATCCTCACAGTCAAGGGCTTTGGCATAGTCAATAAAGCAGAAATAGATGTTTTTCTGGAACTCTCTTGCTTTTTCCATGATCCAGCGGATGTTGGCAATTTGTTCTCTGGTTCCTCTGCCTTTTCTAAAACCAGCTTGAACATCAGGAAGTTCACGGTTCACGTATTGCTGAAGCCTGCCTTGGAGAATTTTGAGCATTACTTTACTCGCATGTGAAATGAGTGCAATTGTGCGGTAGTTTGAGCATTCTTTGGCATTGCTTTTCTTTGGGATTGAAATGAAAACTGACCTTTTCCAGTGTGTGGCCACTGCTGAGTTTTCCAGATTTGCTGGCATATTGAGTGCAGCACTTTCACAGCATCATCTTTCAGGATTTGAAATAGCTCAACTAGAATTTCATCACTTCCACTACCTTTGTTTGTAGTGATGCTTCCTATGGCCCACTTGACTTCACATTCCAAGATTTCTGGCTCTACGTGGGTGATCATACCATTGAGATAATCTGTGTCATGAAGATCCTTTTTGTATAGTTCTTTTGTGTATTCTTGCCACCTCTTGTTAATATCTTCTGCTTCTGTTAGGTTCATACCATTTCTGTCCTTTATTGAGCCCATCTTTGCATGAAATGTTCCCTCATTATCTCTAATTTTCTTGAAGGGATGTCTAGTCTGTCCCATTCTATTGTTTTCCTCTCTTTCTTTACATTGATCACTGAGGAAGTCTTTCTTATACCTCCTTGCTATTCTTTGGAACTCTGAATTCAAATGGGGATATCTTTCTTTTTCTCCTTTGCTTTTCACTTTTCTTCTTTTCACAGATATTTGTAAGGCCTTCTCAGACAACCATTTTGCTTTTTTGCATTTCCTTTTCTTGGGGATGGTCTTGATCCCTGTCTCCTGTACAATGTCACAAACCTCTGTCCATAGTCCATCAGGCACTCTATCAGATCTAGTCCCTTAATTCTATTTCTCACTTCCACTGTATAATCATAAAGGAGTTGATTTAGGTCATACCTGAATGGTTTAGTGGTTTTCCCCACTTTCTTCAATTTAAGTCTGAATTTGGCAATAAGGAGTTCATGATCTGAGCCACAGTCAGCTCCTGGTCTTGTTTTTGTTGACTGTATAGAGCTTCTCCATCTTTGGCTGCAAAGAATATAATCAATCTGATTTCAGTGTTGACCATCTGGTGATGTCCATGTGTAGAGTCTTCTCTTGTGTTGTTAGAAGAGGGTGTTTGCTATGACCAGTGCATTTTCTTGGCAAAACTCTATTAGTCTTTGCCCTGCTTCATTCTGTACTCCAAGGCCAAATTTGCTTGTTACTCCAGGTGTTTCTTGACTTCCTACTTTTGCATTCCAGTCCCCTATAATGAAAAGGACAACTTTTTTGGGTGTTAGTTCTAAAAGGTCTTGTAGGTCTTCATAGAACCGTTCAACTTCATCTTCTTCAGTGTTACTCGTTGGGGCATAGATTTGGATTACGGTGATATTGAATGGCTTGCCTTTGAATCGAACAGAGTTCATTCTGTCATTTTTGAGATTGTATCCAAGTACTGCATTTCAGAATCTTTTGTTGACTATGAGTTCTACTCCATTTCTTCTAAGGGATTCCTGCCCACAGTAGTAGATATAATGGTCATCTGAGTTAAAGTCACCCATTCCAGTCCATTTTAGTTTGCTGATTCCTAAACTATCAGCACTCACCCATCTCCTGTTTGACCACCTCCAATTTTCCCTGATTCATGGACCTAACTTGTAGGTTCCTATGCAATATTGCTCTTTACAACATTGGGTCTTGTTTCCAGTCACATCCACAACTGGGTGTTGTTTTTGTTTTGGCTCCATGTCTTCATTCTTTCTGGAGTTATTTCTCCACTGATCTCCAATAGCATATTGGGCACCTACTGATGTGGGGAGTTCATCTTTCAGTGACAAATCTAGACAGCATACTAGAAATCAGAGACATTACTTTGCCAGCAAAGGTCCATTTGGTCAAACTATGGCTTTCCCAGTAGTCATGTGTGGATGTAAGAGTTAGACCATAAAGAACGCTGAGCATTGAAGAATTGATGCTTTTGAATTATGGTTCTGGAGAATACTCTTGAGAGTCCCTTGGACAGCAAGGAGATAAAACCAATCAATCCTTAAAGAAATTAACCCTGAACATTCACTGGGAAGACTGATCCGAAAGCTGAAGTCCAATACTTTGGCCACCTGATGCGAGGAGCTGACCCGTTGAAATAGATTGTGATGTTGGGAAAGATTGAAAGCAGAAAAAAGAGGGTGGCAGAGGATGAGACGGTTGGATGGCATCATTGGTTCAATGAACAAGAGTGTGAGCAAACTCCAGGAGACAGTGAACTACAAGGAAGCCTGGAGTGCTGCAGTCCATGGGATCACAAAGAGTCAGACACAACTTAATGACTGAACAACAACAATGAAAATAACACAACCTGCTTTCAGGGAGACACATTTTACTCCTTCCTTGCAGTTTTACTCCTTCCTTGTAGTAGTCTGTCCTTCTTTGCTGTTTTATTTCCTTTGGTTTCAGATTGGGACCTTAGATCAGATGTGGTCCTAAAATATTTAAAAGAAAATTCCAGAAGTAAACAGTTCATAGGTTTTAAATTGTTCTGAGTAGCATGATGATATCTCTTGCTCTCCTGCTCTGTGCTTCCCAGGATCCCTAGGCATCATATCATCTGCTCCCAACATTCAACTATTTACATCATTGATCTCAAAGATCCAGGATCACCCGAAGTTAATGATCCTCCTGACATATTGTCAGAAGGTCAATATGTCCAGTGCTGCATCACAATGCCTTCATCCTTCATCTCACCTCATCAGGTGGGCATTTTTATCATCTCATATCATCACAAGAATTGTAAGTACTGTATAATATGATATTTTTAGAAAGGCCATATTCATGTAACTTTGATTTAGTATGTTATTATAATTATTCTATTTTATTGTGACTTATTTTTGTTAATCTCTTGTTGTTCTTAATTTATAAATCAAACTTTATCATAGATATGTATGTATAGGAAAAAAGTGGTATATATAAGATTCAGTACTATTCTCAGTTTCAGGCAACCACTGGGGGTATTGGAATAGATTCCTTGTGGATAAGTGTGGGGAAGACTACTGTACTCCTGAAATCCTTATACATTTGTGTAATTTATCAACCTTCAACCAGTGTTTTGCTGTTGAAACTCTAGAAATAAATATATATTATTAAATGTTACTTAATTGACTTCCTCCTTTGTCACTTCTACCTTTAACAGTATGAAGTTGCTCAGTTGTGTCTGACTCTTTGTGATCCAATAGACTGTAGCCTGCCATGTTCCTCCGTCCATGGGATTTTCCAGGCAAGAATACTGGAGTGGGTTGCCATTTCCCTCTTCTTCAGGAGATGTTCAGGAGAAGGAACTTTTAATAGGAACTTTAATTAGTTTTGAACTCTACAATTTTTCTTATATCACAGACTGGTAACAATATTCACACACTTCACATTTGTTACTCATATGGGAACTATGCCTATTCTTCTTGCCCCACCATTGTTAATTACCAAGATGATCTCATTTCATTCCAGTATTCAACATGAATTGCTGGGTGAGAGTGAAGCCTAAATATGCTATTTCAGGACACATCCTTTGGTCTGATTCTAATCTCTTGACTTCTCTGGACATTTCATCTTTATTTCTCATTATTTATTTTCCAAAGTTAGAAACTGAGATTTTAATTTTTCTTTTTAAAGACATTAATGTCCAATAAGCATGATTATAAAAAAAACATAATTGTTTCTCTTTTATATTATTCCCAAGTCTCAATATACTTGTCAGCTTGGATTCGTTTTTGTTTTGTTTTGTTTTTTCTTCTCCTAGTAAACTATAGTTTTATATTCTTTTCTTTCTTTCTCTTTACTCTTTTCTTTTTTTTTACTTTCTTCTGCATTATCTTCAATATTCAACATAAAGAATGTCATTACAGTTGCTGAAGATGCAATTTCTATACTGTTCTTTGATACATAAAGACAAGTTAGGACTTCCCTGGTGCTCCAATGGTAAAGAATTTACCTGCCAAATCAGGGGACACAGGTTCAATCCCTGGTCTGAGATGATGCCACATGCTGCGGGGCAACTAAACCCATATGTCACAGCAACAGAGCTCACGTGCCTAGAGCCCATGATCTACAAGGGAAGCCACCACAAAGAAAAGCTTGTGCATCATAACTAGAGAGTCGCCCCTGCTTGCCACAACTAGAGAAAAGCCCACACATAGCAACAAAGACCCAGTGCAGCCAAAAAATAAAAAATGAAATAAATAAATAAATTTTTAAAAAGACACATTAGTTCTCCATAAATTAAATAGTTTAATTAAGGATAAGTACTTGTATTTGAAGTATTTGAATTTTCAGTGTTTTGCACACTATTTACAAAGCAAAGTGTTATCCAGTGGTAAATATTTTCACTCAGGTATAAAATCTTTCATTTTCTCACATGCATGTCATAAAGAAAAGCTGACAAACATATATTTTACTTCCCAGTCATATCTGAAATCTGTAATTATATGACTTGAATGGTGTTAAAAAGTAGACAATTACATAAGAATGAGCCACACAACTAAATATGTCTATATTTAAATTTTTTTCTACTCTAACATTTAACAAAAAATAGTATGGGTATATGTGGCATATCCTACGAAGATCTGCCTAATGGCAAATCCATTAGTGTATTAGTTACTCAGTGGGGTCAGACTCTTTGGAATCCCATGGACTGTAGCCTATCAGTCTCCTCTGTCCATGGAATTCTAGAGAATGCTAGAGTGGGTTGCCATTCCTTTCTCCAGGGGATCTTCCCAACCCAGGGATCAAACCAGGATTTCCCAATTTGCAGGCTGATTCTTTACCTTCTAAGCCATCAGGGGAGCCCAAAGTCTATAAAAACTCGCTGAAAAACTGAAAATTTCCTCATTTTATATTTATCATTGTGTTTGCGCACTCACCTTTGCACTCTTTTATTGCCTCATCTCATTTTCTCCATCAGACTTAAAAAAGTCCAGAATCCTCATTTGCCATTGAGATGGTCCAAAAGACAATATTATTTCCATAAAGCATAGAATATTTTGTGTGCTTTCATAGAAGAGATTTTTATTAAAATAGGATTTTCTCATCTGCCTTTTTCTTCCTGCCATGACCTCCCACAAACCAAAATTGTAATAGTTACTGGTAGTATTTTTAAATTTTTTGCTCTATGTCATGTACTGTTCTAAGAGTGTTCTGTTGTAATAGAGTGTGTTTATAGATATAGACAAATATTTAATTTCAACTACATATTTATATCTATATCTATGGGGTCCATGTGGTCGCAACTGAGTGACTGAATAACAACATATATTTAATATTTTATTAATTAAACAATTTGTATTTAAACATATACACACACACTCAGAAGTTGCTCAGTCGTGTCCAACTGTTTGCGACTCCATAGATTGTAGCCCACCAGGCTCCTCAGTCCATGGGATTTTCCAGGCATGAATACTGGAATGGGTTGCCGTTTCCTTCTCCAGGGGATCTTTCTGATCCAGGGATCGAACCCGGGTCTCCCGCATTGTAGGCAGATGCTTTACCGTCTGAGCCACCAGGGAAGCCCATATTTAAATATATTTAATTTAAAAACAACCACAATTTTTATTCTTTTTTTTTTTCAAAAAGAGAAAAAAAGTCAAAAAAAGTTCTCTGCTAAGCATCATACAAGGGCTTTTAAAAAAAATCCTACCATTATTATGCTAGAGGCTGTATAGCATATAAGGTATATAGAACTTCTATCATCTGTGTTAAATTATCTTCTTACTTGGGTTGCTCTAACCAATTTCAACATTTTTTTCCTAACCTTTATTAATTAGTACTTTTACTATCTTTGTAAGGCATTTCTAGGTCTACCACTAGATATAAAAATATAAGATAAAGTATTGTTAACTTTTACTGATGTTAATACACTAACCATGTAATAGTACTGCATTGACATGGCATCTTTATTCCATTGAAATGATAGATTTTTATTTGCTTTTATATTTTATACTTCATCCGTGAGTGGTCAAGCATTTATTAAATAGAGATGAAGTAGATTAAGTTTAGAATACTCTTTTGTTTCTGAATAATTTTATATTATTTCCAGTAGCATACCTGCATTAATGTCTTTTTTCATTTGCTTCAAAACTAAAATTTTATCCATGAAGCTTTGTAGAGATATGGGTAATACTTAATGTTGCACATATAATCTATTTGAAGAACCAGATAACTAAGATATTTTATGTTTTCTGATGTATTTTTTAAACTAAATAATAAGCAGAATGAGTAGAGTCACTGGAAAATCTTGGATTTCTTTTTTTTTTCCCCTCAAATTTTCATCACATCTTCCTATTGTACTCTTTCATTTCACTTTAATTGCTTCGGTTCTTTTTAATTCTATGTAATTAAGAACTATAACAACCAGTTATTATAATTTTTAAGAACAGCAACTTAATACACTTTAGAAGAATTTTCCAGGTCCCCTGGCTAACCAGTTCACTCTCTAGGATACTATTTGTCTGGCTCATTCTTCAGTTTTTACTACAGAATAATTTAAATTTGGAAGTTAATTGTGGGAAAAAAGGTAGGAGTCACGTTGGCTTTTTTGAGAAGCCATGCTCTGTAATTACAGGAACCTGGAAAAAAGCTGTTGGGGAGGTAAGGGCAACTATTGAGAAAGCGTTAATTGTGCTCATTTAAGGTTGAGGCAATCTGGTTAGTTTGCATAAAGAGAGGCTTTTATGATGAGGTAGATGTTTAAGTCTTTCAGAGAGAGTGGGTGTATTCAGGTACAGTCTTGTCCCTGCTTTTTAAAGCCCAGTATGCCCAGAAGATCTACATCAACAAAAGCTCTGCTAGGAATAGCTCTTCAAGGACATCACTGAAATTTGACACTGGTTTATACTGCCCCATCCCACCTTTCAGAGAGCTGCTAAGTGGATTAAGTGATAATAAGCAGTTTTTTCTTTTCTTCAACTTAAATCTTTAAATGGTATATCTATTCTTCTGAGAGGGATTATGTTTGGACCAGTAGCCATGTGCACTTTTTTTGCAGTAGATAGCAGTAGGAAAAAGTGAAGGCTTTATGCTTATAAAAACATTTACTGTCTCCTAGCAATCTGCAGTGATGCTATGCAAGTCTGACAACAGATAAATGTTTTCCAATGTTATAAAACTTTACAGTAATACCGGAAAGTTGCTTAACTGTTTGCCTCAGGAGTTGATGTTCTGATTCTAGAATTTCGGAAAGCCTTGACTCTAAACTGACTTCATAGAGTCATCAATTATTAACAATAATATATCCCTAAAGCAATAGTCATTTTGTCCAACCTCTATATTTTTTTCAGGTAGGAAATTTGAAGTGTTGAAAGACTAAACTTTTAAAGTCACATGATTATTTTAAGTATTGAGCAAGAATTAACATACTCACTATTCTCATTTAAAATTCACTTTGGCCTTGTATCTCACCTAAAATGCTTAGGTAGGACTGAGGCTGAACTGACCAGTGGACTGGAAAAGAAAGCAAGAACTCTAGAGTACCGAAAAATAACTTGCATATTTGAGGCATATGTATGGTGGGATATAACAATGCAGAGTCAGTACAAATATGAACCATTCTAGTAAAGTTATCTGCTTCTTAATTGGAATTTGGGCACAGCCAGGGTGGAACTGGTTGTTGCTCTTGTTCAGTCACTCAGTTGCGACTATTTGAGACCCCAAGGACTGACTGCAGCACGCCAGGCTTCCCTATCCTTCGCTATCTCTTGAAGTTTGCCCAAATTCATGTCCATTGAGTCGGTGATGCCATCCAACCATCTCATCCTCTGTCACTCCCTTCTCCTCCTGCCCTCAATCTTTCCCAGCATCAGGGTCTTTTCCAACGAGTTGGCTTTTCACATCAGGTGGCCAAAGTACTGGAGTCTCAGCTTCAGCATCAGTCCTTCCAGTGAATATTCAGGGTTGATTCCCTTTAGGATTGACTGGCTTGATTTCCTTGTTGTCCAAGGGACTCTCAAGAGTCTTCTCCAGAACTACAGTTCAAAAGCATCAATTTTTCAGTGCTCAGCCTTCTTTATGGTCCAACTCTCACATCTGTACATGACTACTGGAAAAACTATAGCTTTCACTATGTGGACCTTTGTCTGCTTCTTAATATGTTGTCTAGGGAGCTGGCAGGTGTATGCAACTATATAGTTTGTAAACATAGAGAGTGGATCAGAACAGGGTCAGAAACTCATGCCTGCAGGATCCAGTAATCAGGAGGGGGCCAGGTGATGTCTGCATTGGGCTAGAGAGGGAAGGATAACCTATGGAATGGACAATGCCTACTCAGCTCCAGCTGATATAATGCAAGATTGTGAGCCCAATGATGTCAAATCTTATTATTAAAAAAAAAGATAACAGCATATTTACTAAATAAAACCAGCTTGCATTTAGAGTTGCCAGATCTTACAAATAAAAATACAGAACTTCTCATTAAATTTGAATTTATCTGTGTATCTATATTTTATCTGAAAAACCTAATGGCAAGTCATCCTTATCTTTGCAAACTCTCATTTAAGGAAACAGTAGGTATGTTAATGATTATGATATACATCCACCACTGAGTGTCAATGGCCTTCACTTAGATGTCACATATTATTTTCAAGACTTTTTGGTTCAGAGATGGCTATTATCCTTTTACACAATAGTAAAGTGTTCAAAATCAATTTTGAAACATTTCTTAAACAAGAGTTTGCAAAGATACGGGTGACTTGCCATTAGGTTTGTAAAATACAGATAAAATACAAGTTCAAATTTAATGGGAAGTCCTACATTTTTATTTGCTAGACCTGGCAACTCTAAATGTAGGCTGGTTTTATTTAGTAAACATACTGTTATCTTTTTTTTTTTAATAGGAAGATTTGACAACATTGAGCTCACATTTTTAAGGTAGCAAATATCACCTTAAATATGTCAGAACAAAATATCCAAGTTTTAAAAAATTCCCTAAAAGATATAGCAAAAGCAAATAGAGAGACAATTTTATTGTTAGCTTCTAGGGAAGATTAGTGTTTTCAATATAAGAAATAATTATATGAAGATTTTCTGGGAAGAAAAAATTCCTATATATTATTTCAGGCAAACACGATAATAATAGAGGCAGAAGGCTCAGTCTCCTTGAAGCTTTGCCCCTGTCTGTTCATAAAATCAGATAGGCTGAGAACAAGCTGCAACGCATCCACCAAAGTTATAATTAACATTAGTTTGAGAAAGAGTCGTGGCTCCGCTTAATGTTAAATTCCATTTGATCTTAATTGAAAGGAGACACAGAGTTACAGGAAACAGACCCCCACACTGAAAAGCCCATGGTAATATGTTTAGAATTTCCCAAGAAAGAAAAAGGTCTTGAAAGCCCAGACGTTTGGAAAAGAAGTTAAGCCTTTAACACCTCACAGCACCAAAACTCTTCTGTCAGGCTTTGAAGGCCTTGGCTATGGGATTTATTTTCTCCTCATTGAAGATAGGCCTCAGAAACTTAAATTTTGCCTTTGAAGCAAGTAATCCTCCCCAATGCTTTGTCAGTTTGTTTTTGATTACCTTCTGATGCTTAGTTATCTCTTACAGGTATCTCTTACAAGTCTAAGGTCTCTTACCTTAGACCTCTCCTGAATAGAATAGCTTTTCCAAAGAAAAAGCCAAAATAGCAACAGATTGAATAAAGCAATTTTAAAGACCATCAACGCATCAAATGCTTAAGTTTCCTGAGCAAGATGCATCCTTCTAGTTTATAGAGGCATCTTGGCTGTGATAACTGAAGAATTATTTGTTGAAATAATCCTGTACCTGTGTGCAACGTCCACAATGTGGACAGGTTCCTGCTTTCAAGGAACATATGGAATACAATTGGAAGGAGGCGATGCAGACACAGGTGCAATAGAAGAGCAGAGTACAGCGGGCCCACGGACGGGAACACAGACACAGATGCAATAGAAGAGCAGAGTACAGCGGGCCCATGGACGGGAACACAGGAAGAACTGCTTCGTTCTCTCAGAGCAGAGACGTGATCGTCATCGAAGCTGATTTTTGATTGGTGTTTCTGTTTGTTTGTTTTGTTTTTTTTTTGGCTGCATTGTGTGGCTTGTGGGATCTCAGTTCCCTGACCAGGGTCACGGCAGTGAAAGCCCGAATCCTAACCACGTTAGGCCACCAGGGAAGCCCTCTGGACGGGGGTTTTGAATGCTGGATAGGAATTTGCTAGACCTGTAAGTGAAGGAAGGTCCTTGTAGCAAGAGAGTAAACGTGTGTGGTGTGTTTGAGGACTGGTAAGCAGTTTTGCTGGCTTCTCAGTGGCGTTAGTGCTAAAGAACCTGCCTGCCATTGCAGGAGACCTCAGAGACGCAGGTGTGACCCCTGGGTCAGGAAAATCCCCTGGAGGAGGGCATGGCACCCCACTCCAGTGTTCTTGCCTGGAGAATCCCACGGACAGAGGAGCCTGGTGGGCTACAGTCCTTGGGGTCACACAGAGTTGGACACGACTGAGTGACTAATACTTTCCCTTCACTTTCACATGCATGCACCATATTGCTATATTCATCAGTTAGTTTTGCTACTTTTATTTTTCACTTTTTTCCTTTCTCTCAGTCACCTTAGCCTGCCCATCCCATTTTCTCTTTCTGAGTCAACTGAAAGCACATTTCAAACATCAAGTCACTTCACTCCTAAATACTCAAGCATATATACCCTAAGATAAAGGATAACCTCCTAGAAAAATCTCCGTATCATTACCCAACTCAGGAAGTTTAATATGATACAATATTATTAGCTTCTTTATCATCCATTTCCCAATAATTATTCACATTTCCCAATTGCCCCAACTACACTGTGTATGTGTGTGTGTGTGGTAAGTCCAAGATCCATTTAATAATCACATATTGCATTTAGTTGTCTTGTCTCTTTAGTTTCAGTGCTAGTGCTCAGTCGTGTCCGACTCTTTGTGCCCCTTTGGACTGTAGCCGCCAGGCTCCTCTGTCCATGGGATTCTCCAGGCAAGAATACTGGAGTGGGTTGCCATTTCCTCCTCCAGGGGATATTCCCCACCTGGGGGTTGAAACTTTATCTCCTGCGTCTCCTGCATTGCAGGTGGATTCTTTACCAGCTGAACCACTGGGGAAGCCCTCCTGTAAAGCAGGGTCCCGCTGTTGTCTTTTGTGACATTTTGTGGCATTTATGATGAGTTCAGGTCAGTTGTTTTGGAGAACGGCCCTTAATTTTGATTTGCCTGATTGTTTGCTTGTGATTAGATTCAGGTTAAAACTTTTGGCAGCTGTCGTGTATGGACTTCCCACTGAATTGTAGCAGGGGCACATAAGGCAGTTTGTATTATTGTTATTGGTGGTGTGAAGTTTGAGCGCTTGCTCCAAATGGCCTGCACTCGACTTCCCCGTTGTGAAGACATCCTCTCCCTTTTGTGATAAGTTCTCTGTGGGGTGGTGCTTTAACATGCTTATGTCTAGACTACTCATTCACAACATTTTACCCAATGCTTTTTGCTTACATGGCTGATCCTTAACTGGCTGCATAATATTAGACAAATTAGGAAATTGCTCACAAAGATATGTATCCCTAGGTTCTTGTTAAAAATTGGAAGATGTAGCAGCACTGGACACATTTTCCTGAGCCGCAGTAATTGCTAGGAATGAATGGGTCAGTGATTGTCTCCTGCCAATGAGGCTTTGGTTTTCAGTTGGCCACAGTTTCCACCTTTCCCAGTTGTTTACTGCTGTCTTACTTTCCTAACTTAGGGATTCTATGTCTCCACTTTTATCATTTTTTAATAATTGTTTTTGTTTATTTATTGGCTGTGCTGAGTCTTTATTGCTGCGGGGGCTTTTCTCTAGCTGTGGTGAGCGGGGGCTACTCTCTAGCTGCGGTGAGCGAGCTTCTCATTGTGGTGGCTCTCTCGCTGCTGAGCCCGAGCTCTAGGGCGTGCATGCTTCCGTAGTTGCAGGGTGAGGGCTCAGTAGCTGTGGTTTCCAGACTCTAGGGCACAGGCTCAATAGTTGTGGAGCACAGGCTTAGGTGTCCCGCCGCACGAGGGATCTTCCTGGACCAGGGATCAAACCGGTGTCTCCTGCATTGTTGGGTGGATTCTTTACCACTAAGCCATCATCAGGGAAACTCCTCTGTAACCATTTGAGTTTTCTGTCCTTGTATTATGGTTTCTAATTGAGGGATCTGCCTGTATGGCGATGATGAGGTAAACAGAAGCCTGGAGAAGGAAGGGGAAAATATCAATAGTTTTGGTTTTATTTTATTTTAGCAAGCATTTCTTTATTTGGCTGTGCCAGGTCTTAGTTTCATCACACCAGATCTTTAGTTCCTACATGTGGGATCTAGTTCCCTGACCAAGGATGGAATCTACACCCCTGCTTCGTGAGGTCAGAGTCTTAGTCATTGGACCACCAGGAGAGTCCTGACAGCTTTGGTTTTAGCTGTTTCTCGAATTGACAATTGTAGCAGAAAGGCAGAAGAGACATCTGAACTGGAGGTAAGATTTTGAATTCTAAGGTGCTAGTTGAATGCATGGATATAATCACTCCTTCAATGTATTATATATTACTATAATAATGTTGCCATATAATTTAATCATTTACTACAATCCATCTTCCTTACTAGTCTATCATTCATCTTGTACCCCCTGAGTTTGATGCATATTAAACATTCAATAAATTTGAGTGGATGGATAAAAGAATGATATATATGAATGAAGCCACTTATTCATGAGCCAGATAACATGAACCCCAAAGTATAGAGAAGTGAGGGGAAGGTCAATATTATCTGTAGATTACATGGGAAGTGTATTGTGGTGGGAGGCGCTGTCTCTGCTCCAGGAAGCCCATGGAAGGAGAAATGGCATCAGGGGAAAAACATTTCAATGAAGGCAGGAAGGTAGCCAGAAAGATCCATGAATGAGACACCAATGAATGGACATTTGCAGTGAGGTTAGTGGGCAAGAAATGATATTTCATGTCAGGATGCTTTGATGACAGGGAAGAGCAGAGTGGTAGCATTCAGCAGCTTCAGCTCTAGCTAGCTGGGGCTAGCACTGGCTGAGAATCTAGGCGGTGAAAGGGGACTAGCACCGAAGAATTGATGCTTTCCAACTGTGGTGCTGGAGAAGACTCTTGAGAGTCCTTTGAACTATCTCAAGCAAGGAGATAAAACCAGTCAGTCCTAAAGGAAATCAGTACTGAATATTCATTGGAAGGACTGATGCTGAATCGAAGCTCCAACACTTTGGTCACCTGATGTGAAGGGCCAACTCTTTGCAAAAGACCTTGATGCTGGGAAAGATTGAGGGCAGGAGGAGAAGGGGGTGACAGAGGATTAAATGGTTGGATGGTATCACTGACTCAATGGACATGAGTTTGAGCAAACTTTGGGAGATAGTGAAGGACAAGGAAGCCTGGCCTGCTGCAGTCCATGGGGTTGCAAAGAGTCGGACATGACTTAGTGACTGAAGAACAACAAGGGACCTGAGAAGGCAGAGGTTGGTAGGGATTCTTGCAGGTTCCAGAGACAATGTTAGTGGAAAGTTATTTTGTAAGAATTTCACTCAGGTATCTGGGGATGGAAGTAACTTACTCCAAAGATTCAAACATTCCAAAGGAAACAGCAGCCTGAAGCAATTTGAAAGCCTTCCCTTTAAGCTGTAATTTGAGACTATATTTAGGTTGTTAGAATTCAGATCCTCTGCAGCAGATTTAAGAATGTAGACCCCCCAAAGAACAGAGGACTCACTGGCTGAGGAGAAGATTTGATCAGTTGGACCATGGTGGTTCTCAAATTTTCCAGGGCATCAGAATCACTGAGGGAGTTTGTCAAATATGCAGATTTTAGAACATGATCTTCAAAGATTCTGATTCACCAAGTCTGAGGAGAAGGCCAAGAATCAACCTGTTTAACAAGCAAGCCAAGTAATGACAAGGGCCACATTTATTAAACTCTGATTTAAATTTTAGGAGATATTCTCCTGTGGAAGCAGAATTACTACTTCGAAAGGGGCCTCTGGCTTAAACAATCAGGAGTGGCAAAGTTCACCTCTGATTAGTAGCCATTTTATCTCATCATGGGGCTTCCCCGGTAACTCAGCTGGTAAAGAATCTGCCAATGCAGGAGACCCCTGTTCAATTCCTTTGTCGGGAAGATCTGCTGGAGAAGGGATAGGCTACCCACTCCAGTATTCTCGGGCTTCCATGGTGGCTCAGCTGGTAAAAAATCTGCCTGCAAAGTGGGAGACCTGGGTTCAATCCCTGGGTTGGGAAGATCCCCTGGAGAAGGGAAAGGCTACCCACTCCAGTATTCTGGCCTGGAGAATTCCATGGACCGTACAGTCAGTGGGATCACAAAGTGTCGGATACAAGTGAGTAACTTTCACTTTCACTTTGTCTCATCATCTGTACTTGGGTGGTGGCAGTGGTGGTGGTTTAGTCGCTAAGTCGTGTCCGACTCTTGTGACCCCATGGATAGTAGCCCACCAGGCTCCTCTGTCCATGGGATTCTCCAGGCAAGAATATTGGAGTGGGTTGCCGTTTCCTTCTCCAAGGGATCCTCCCAACCTTGGAATTGAACCTGGGTCTCCTGCATTGCAGGCAGATGATTTACTGACTGAGCTGTGACTGGGAAGCCCAGCTTACTAGGAATGAGTACAATTTTGCACACTTGGCTACATAGCTGCCTATCTTTCAACATATTATATTATTCCCCAAAGAGCCTGAAATTGTACCTTTTAGGGAAAATAATTCTATGAAATTAGCAAACCAAAACCATTCCATTGTTATCAAAGGGAAGATTGCTCTCAGGGTGCGTGTGCATGTTTGCGTGTGCACGTGTTTGTGTGTGTGTCTCTGTGTGTCACGTGTTCATTCTTCATTATTCTGCTCTACTTGAGCAGCTCATTATTTTGCTTAAAGACTATAATGTGGAAGTTACATAAAGTTACTTAGCCAAGTATTAACTAGGTCTGCTTTTGGATTTAGCATACTTTCATAAGATCTGAGATCAATAGATCCTTTCAGTTCATTTCAGCTATTACTGAATACCTGCTTCAAGAGGGACAAGGCTGTGAGTGGGACTGGGACCGTGGATGTATATAGATGCAGAATTGCCCTTAGGAAATTCAAGTTCTAGAAGAGATCAAGAGGTAAATAATGAGGAACAATTTAGTGCCCCAAAATGCATTAAGAAAGACATGTAAAAAAATGTAGCCCAGTGATAAACCTCATACCACTTCAGGAAGGGTCAGGTCGCAGAGAGGGTAAGAGCATTCTTTGGCATCGCATAGCAGTAGGCGCAGATCTTACATATCACCTCTTCCTAGTTGCATGAGTGACCTCTCTTAAGTCTTAGTTTCTTGATCTATAAAAGAGGGAGTGATGTTCGGGCACAGTTGCAATGTTTAAGTGAAATAATATTCATATGTCATTTAGTCTGTTGGTGCTTCGAATTCAGTAAGAGCATGACATTTTTATCAGAGATGTCCTCTTGTTCACATTTATGGGCCACGATTCACTGTGGCTTGATATTTTGTTTTACTTTTGGAGCACTGCATAACTTATAGTGTCTTAGCACACACACACAATTTCTTTTTCTCTTTTAAATGGCCACTCATATATTGTACTTTTTTGAGGTGTTTTTTTTTAAACTCAAGTATTTTAATGAGAAAATTTATAATTTATGTAAGAGAATTTACCTCTTTGAATATAAAAAACATTTTCTACTTACCAGAAATAGAGTCTCTTGAGCTTTCGCTTGTTCTAGTATAGGACATTAACCAGGAGTGTTTATTTAAAATACCTGGCAAATTTCCTTGACCTTCTCATTTTGAATAGACACAGGAGACATAACACAAATGGTTTGTTTTGATACCCTGGCTGTCGACATCTTTAAAATACAGGCTCTGTATAGAAAAAGTCTCTAGTTCCTTTTTTATGACTGCCACAGGAGTGTTCTGCTTTAGAACTATTACTTTCTGTACAGTACAATCATTTTTGCAGATTTTCACCTAAAGACCTGTCTGGGTAGCTAAAGTCATGTTGATTTCCAATGTAGCAACCTTATAAATATAATATTTTTTTGTAAATTGTTGAGCATAACAGAGGCCAGGCAACATTGAAATACTGACAATGGGAGAGTCATGAAAGCTCCCAAAGTTAAGGTCTGTCTTTGTTTTTACAAACAATGTAACCTCAAATTGCAGATACAAGATACTTGATGAGCTCAAATGACCAAGTCACTCCCTGGTTGGACATTCTGTGCTTCACAAAATGTAATCCCTCTTGCAGAACTTTAGAAACAATGCAATATTTTCGAAGGATGAGTTTATTCCCTCCAGGGCCTGATGTTAGTTAGCTAGGATTAAGTAATAGGTAACACAGAATGCCTTAGACAGTTAATGACTGATGAGCAACTTGTATGTGAGAGAGTTTGAAAAGTATAAAGTCAATATAAGCACCAGAGAAGAAAAATTAAATTCTAGAAGTTGTTTTACTATTCTCTATGTATCTTATTAATCAGATCAGGAATTTTTCTGAGTAAACAATGCAATATCACTGGTGTATTGAGCACCTTTCTTGTGCCTAGCAACAGTTATGTAATTTGAGAATGTAATAACTTTAATAAGAACAAACATATCAGTGGACCCACAAAACTGCCTGAAATCCTTTCAAAACACATGGTAGAGGGTGGGAGGGAGGCTGAAAGAGGGAGGTGATAAATGTATACTCGTGGCTGATAAAAGTTGTTGTGTGGCAGAAAGGAGCACAACATTGTAAAATTATTATCCTCAAATTAGAAATAAGTTAAAAAGAAAAAAACATGTGGTAGATGGAAACAAAGAAAAAGTATATAACACAACAAATAAGGACCCTTGTCCATTATGACCTATAATATCTTCAAAAAGGATTTGGTCATCAAGGATCTCTAGGATGAGTAACATTAAACTAAAACCAAACACACTAACCCATTTCTTCAAAGTGGGTTTTAAGACCATTATAAAAATATTAGGAAATTATTTATTTTATTATGATAAACTGCTTCTTTTTCATATGGAGGTTAAACGAGAGAAAATCATTTTAAGCTGTAGCAAAGAAGGAATTTAAACTGGAATTGAAGTGCATTTTTGGATTTGTTGGTTGAGCAAATATTTATGCTCAGCCATCTGAAATGTATTCCGGGATAAGGTGTTGAACAAAATAGGACAGGACACTACTCTTACGGAGTTTACATTCTAAAAGGAAGAGGATAAAGAGATAAACAGATTGATGAATAGTGTTTCAATACTGAGAACACTGTGGGCATCTGAAGTCACATTGCAAAGCTTCTTCTCTGATTTATTGCTATTTTCCCTGACTGTTTTCCATTTTAATTTGTTGGCTAGATAAACCTACTTCTAAAACTGTAGGTAGGAGAGAAAAGAGATAATGTAAAAATTAAAACGTCATTAATCTGGATTTAAGAGCAAAAGGAAATGGATACTTGGCTGAAGATTAAGTAAGAAAACAGTGGAGAAATCTTCAACAGTTACAGATTTAGCCAGCAGTTATGCCTGGACCAGGACTGTAAACAATTTGTACTTTTAAGTTCTCCAAATTCTGTCATATTCATTAATCACATTTTACAATTAAAACATTGCCAAATTTATGCCCTTGAAAGTTTTCTCTAAGCCTTCCCCCCATTTCCACTCCCATCTCATAATTATTTAAATTTTATATTTGTATTGAAGTTTCTATGTCCCTATTTCTCTTCCCCATTAGTCTAGTTTGGATCATTGTTCAAGATGACAAAAGCATGTTTCGCTAGATCACTTAATGTATTTCTTGACCAACGAAGGATTCTAATCAAACGTTTTCATGCATATTTTTTTATTACACTCTTAGAGATATATGTTAGGTAAGAATTCTGGCAAGTTGTTAATAAACCACAAAGGATCAGAAATTTAGTAGATTGTACTTTGAAGGCTGTTTCCAATTGAGTTATTTTACTAACATCATGACTAATGAACTCATTTGGGATACACAGAAAAGTTGTTTGAAAATTAGTTCAATAAGCCTTAGGAACACAAGTGTAAACATAGAATGCTTTGCTTTGTCAATTATTAACTAGAAGGCTTACCTTTTTTGTCTCTGTTTCTTTCATATTCTTTAATTTTTGTTTTCATATTTTAAAATTTCTGTCTGGGGCTACAAGAATGTCAGCTTCCTGAGGGCAGGACATTTCTCTTATTTAATGCTGTCTGTGCATAGTCTAGAGAAAAGGCTGCCATGGTAAACCCTCAAAAATATTTGCTTATAGTTTAACTAACTTTACCAATTGGTTTTTTAACAAGGCACGATAATTTCTTTTGGAGGTAAAGTAGAGTAAAGGTAAGGATGGTAATGTTAAACACTCAGTAACTTTCAGCACATTTACATTTACAGGAGCATTGATTCAACGCATTAGGGTTTCCCTAATGGCTCAGACAGTAAAGCATCTGCCCACAGTGTGGGTAGACCTGGGTTTGATCCCTGGGTTGGGAAGATCCCCTGGAGAAGAAAATGATGGCAATCCACTCCAGTACCCTTGCCTGGAAAATTCCATGGACGGGGGAACCTGGTAGGTCTACAGTTCATGGGGTGGCAAAAAGTCGGACGCGACTGAGCGACTTCACTTCACCCACTGATTTAACCACAGAGATGAACTGCCATGAACATGCCAGGATTACTGAGGAAAATCACCTCAATTCTTCTCTTCACTCGTCCTCTTTGGCCTTTTTCTTTCAACTACTCTTTGCCCATTCTTCCCAGCTCCACACCCTTTTATGCATTTTTTCAGTAGCCATACAAATTCACTGCCCCCTGGAAAAGCTCAGCAATGGCAGAATGATCGCCTAAGAACTTTGCAAATCCCCTATCTGTCAAACTCGTGTAATAATGACCTTGTTTCAAGCCCCGAACTTCATTGGCAACCCCTAGATATTCTACAATTCAACGTTAAAGAATGCTCAAAAAGAAAAAAATACAATTTCTGATACTTTTGAGAGAAAGTAGACAGTTGTAAGCAATATTGCTAGCAAAAAAAAAAAAAAGATACTGGGCAATGGAAATGAAGCATTATTATTTGGTAAAAGAAAGTGAATTAGGGAGAGTCATTTTAAAGAATATTTTCAGTTTTATAGAATTTATGATTAGACAAATTAATCCTGTAGACTTCTATGAATCTATCAACTTAATTTTTAAGTGTACAATAGAAATCATGCTATGACAGAGAAGATGACCATTTCCTGAGGTTTTCTTCAACTAATAAAAGGTAAATCTTAATGTTAAACACTGCATATTTTGATAAAGCTATTCCAAACAATGGACATTCTAAAAACAGTCTTATATAGAACAAAAATAAATCAGCATGCCTCTTCTGCATAAGAAAAGATACTCAAATTCAGTCACAATAAAATAAATGAAGTTAAAATAATACTGAAATAAATATACATATACATACCTGTATGTATTTACCTGTCAGATTTAGAGGTCAAGTTAGAGGATATAATTGGCCAGACTGCTTGATGAATAAATTGCTGAGATCTATGAAAGTTACAAATACACATTTCTTGTTCTAACAAACTTCTAGGAGTTCATCCCATAGATATAGTTGTACAGCTGCAAAATGATAACACATACAAGGTTAACATTTATAGCATTTCATATGATACAACATAGCAGCAAAGATTGGGGGAAAACACAAATATTCAAAACAGAAATTATTAATTACATTGTATTTTCCTGCAATATAATGCTATGCAACCATAAAAAAATAATGAGGACGGTCTCTATGAACTTCTATTTAAAAATCTCTCAACTATATTAAAAGGGGAAAAAAGCAAGGGGCAGAATAGTTTATATAAGGTGCCACCATTTGGTCAAGCAGAGGGAAGAAAATGATATATGAGTGAATTTGCATCAAAGACCTAGGAAAGGGCAGGCAAAAATGGGACAACACTGGTTGTTGGTAGGAGAAGGCGGTGAGTGGGTGGAGTACTAAGTGGATAGGGTATAAATGGGGGAGGAAAACCTTACTTTTACCTTTTTTGCCTATTGAATTTTGAATCATAGGAATATAGTAGCTTTAAAAATTAAACATACAGACTATTAAAACATAAAGTCAATTTTACTAGCTATAAAGTAACTTATCAGTGTATACCTACAATTTATTATATACAAATAGACATTTAAAACACAGACCTTAAAACTTAATTTTGGGACTTGCATGCAATTCAGTGGTTAAGGCTCTGTGGTTCCAGTATAGGGAACATGGGTTTGATCCCTGGCTGAGAACTAAGAGCCCACGTGCTGTGAGGCAGGGCTGAAAAATTAAAAAGCAAAGCAAAACTTAATTTTATAGTAGGTGACAGAACCACTAATATATTCATTTCAAGTCTGATATTTCCTCAAACTGTCAAAAAGTACCTCTTGTACCTCTTGAGAGTTGTTCCCTTGCCTATCCTTTCAGACTTGCTAATGCAAAACAACAGAATTTGTATGACTATACTTGTAAGAAACGCTCCATATTTCAAATGATTTCTACGATTTGACTCTTGCCAAGCCTATTGCCTGCTCAAGTAGGAAGATCCCCTGGAGAAGGGCATGGCAACCCACTCCAGCATTCTTGCCTGGAGAATCCCCATGGACAGGGGAGCCTGTCCACAGGATCTACAGTCCACAGGCGGGCTACAGTCCACAGGATCACAGAGTTGACACGACTGAGCAACTAAACAGAGCATAGCACAATTAGAAAACCTCTGATTCAGAATCATTAGCCACTCTTGCCATGAGTCAGCAATAGCTCTTAAGTATATTCAGTTCCACCTAGACAACCGTCAGCTATGGACATCCAAGCCTCCGTGTGTCTAGGTGTGTGCAGAAGTCAGGCTTTTGCCTGCCCTTAAACATGACCCTACACTCAGCTAGGCGACCAACTTTCCATGCCTGCACAATGCTACACCCTCAGATTAGGGTTTCATGTATACTTTAGAGAGAAGCAATGGAGTTGATATACTGGGAATGAGTCTGGCAGATGGGGAATGAGTAAGCAGGAGAGAAAGTGGATGGTTGGTGCCTGGTGTTCCCCAAAGCCTGTAAGATGGAGCTGAATGAAAAATAATATCCTTGCACTTCGTGTTTCTTCTGCGTCAACTCGCTATTGAAATCCGCTGTGGCGTGAGCAAGCTGAAGAGTCATAGTTTATCTAACAGAGACAAACTCTGACAACAGGATATTGCTCTAACCCGACGCTGAATTTGTTGACATTTGAGGCAGGAACTTTTATTTAAATAGAATTGTCACCATATTTTAGTTTAACTGATAACATTATGGTTTGGGTGGAAATGCTGTTTGTGTGGTTAAAACTTCAGACTGTCTGCCAGGAATTTTGTCTTTTAAACTTTGATGATGATCCTGTTTGGGAGAAATAAGACAGACTCTGAGAGAACTAAGAATGAAGGTTACGACACGAAGCGAGGAGGGGAGACAACTAAGGATATGGACGGTTCAAAAAGAACAAAATCTGCTTTCTACAGGCAATGTGCTTTGAGAGGGGGAAAGGGGTTCTTGGTAACATGAATGATTCAAACATTGCCTTTTTTGTTGTTCGTTTGTTTGTGCGTGTACTCAGTCATGTCCCCCTCTTTGCAACTCCATGGACTGTAGCCTGCTCCTCTGTCCATGGGACTCTCTCAGCAAGAATACTGAAGTGGGTTGCCATTTCATCCTCCAAGGGATCTTCCCAACCTGGGGATTGAACTCAAATTTCTTGTGTCTCCAACTTTGGCAGGTGGATTCTTTACCACTATGCCACCTGGGAAACCCCAAATATTGCCTGAGCTTTCTATTTTATTATGTATGCACCTATTTATATAATATATCCTTACCTTTTGCCTAGAATTATGTAAGTGATGTTTTATTTTTATCTCCTATTGAATAAAAAATGCTCTTTATTTGCTTTCTTTAGGTTTTATGAAAGCTGTAGTAATGAACTACTTTACCTTCTATATTTTCTCTGGTGAAAATTCCACCTGTGGAAACTAAGAATATTTGATTGCTAAATACAGAGTGGGCCTATTCCCTTGGGAATGATTCACAGACTGTGGTGGTAGAGGAGGAGGAAATGGTGCCCCTATGCAAATCCAGTGGTTTCGGTCATGTCTTAGCAGACAGCCTTGTGGAGTGCATAAGACCATTTCCAGTATTTGCTTTACTTACCCTTCCTAGTATTTCTAAAGAATATGAGGCATTTACTGACTTGGTTCCCAGGAGTGTAATTGGGATTTCCAGCCGGAAATTACAAAAGTTCACAAAGATAATTAGGGAGTTGCAGTTGGCTCCTAAAAGTTTCATCAGTGAATCTTGTTTGGAAGTAAATCCTGTACTATAAAGCAGACAATACTATTTTTTTATGAGAGATACAGAATTATGAGCTGAAAGGAACTTTTGAATAGAGAAAACATGGAGAAACAAAATAAAATAAATAAATTTATATTTTAAAAAAGAAAATACAGCTCAGAGAAGCTAAATAACTTTGTCATTATAGAAATGTAAATATTTAGCTTAAATCCTTTGTTTTCTATCTACAAACTCAATGGCTTGCGGGTGTTTTTTTTTTTTTTTTTGGTCTGTTTATTTTTGGTCAGGTACAATGAATAGTGTAATTTAGATCTCTTTCAAGACTGCAAATTTCAGATAATCCCCACAGATAACCTCTGAGTTCCCATTCCTTTTAAAATGGCTTTGATTCTCATGGATTTACTGTTTTCAACAAAGCATAGATCCAGAAAATTGCTTTTATCTTAAGGCTTTTCTGACCTTCAAAATCAAGATCCCTCCCCCCAATCCAGTTTTCTTATCATGCTCCCTAAATTGCCACTGCAGAGGCACCTGGCTACAGATAAGTGCTTCAGAAGCTAGTTTGGAAAAGGAGCCAAATATGTCACCATTTTGGACAGACATTTCTTCTTCCTACCTTCATCAGGTCACATCTGGTTTCTGAATCAAGGGAAGTGAAAGCTAAACATGTAAGGCAGTGTTGATTGTTGTTTAGTCGCTAAGGCGCGTCTGACTTTTTTGTGACCCCATGGACTGTAGCCCACCAGACTTCTCTGTCCATGAGATTTCCCAGGCACGAACACCAGAGTGGGTTGCCATTCCCTTCTTCAGGGGGTCTTCCTGATCCAGAGACAGAACCTTCATCTCCTGCGTTGGCAGGCGGATTCTTTACCCCTGAGCCACCTAGGAAGCCGAAGGTAGTATTTGTTCAAAGCATACTAAAGAGTAGCTGGAGCTGTGGTGCGTACCGAAGTGGAAGAATATCTATGAAGAAATGGTCACAGGGGTTAAATATCTCATGTATGACTCCTTTTGACCTCAAGAATCTACAGCTGACTGAAGATTCCAGTTACATTCTGGAATGTAAGACTTCAGTGATGAGAACCACTGAGAAAGGTCCCTTTATTCATTTTGCCCTTATCAAGTACCACAGGCACAGACAGCACTGTCTCAGTTGGGTCATGACGTTTCTTCAGGTGACCTGAAAACCTGCTCCTTGTAGTTACAACAGCTCATGGTTGATTTCGGGGATTTGTCCATGGGGATTTGTCCATATGATTTCTTCTCTGTTACCAGTCATTTTCTTTGCAAACTTGGGAATGCTTATCATGTTAACAGCTTGATTCTCAAGTCAGCAAATCAGAAGATTTAAATGTATGGAGGAAATAGGAAAAACGTTATGGCAGTTTGTAGATTTGAAATAATACATTGCTTATTCCTTCTCCTGGAATTCATGTGCTCCAGTCTCTCCTCACTTCCTGCACCCCGTTGACACAATCATATATGTGAAACTGGGGCTGTGTGGGGCTCCACAGAGGCATGGAGGCCTTGCTGTCCCCCATTTCTCGTATGTAAGATTCCAGCCATTGTGACTTTTCCCTGAGTTCCAAAGGGCAGATTTGAACAGTAACTAATCAGGAGAGGAGCAGCCAAGAAATCACCTGATGAAAAGATGAAAGGGGCAAGAGAAGCTCATTAAGATTAGGAGACTGCCCACCTGAAAAGAGACTAGGGGAGTGCAAGACCCACTTATACCCTAATCTTATCAGAGACCTCACCTTTGACCCACTGCTATAAACCCTTATAAAGTTCACTGGGGTTGAGATTTAGTTTTTTTGAGACAGAAGCATGGTGTGTCTCCCTTTGCCTGCAAAGTAATAAAGCTATCCTTTTCTGCTCCACCCAAAACTCTGTTTCTGGGGTTTGATTCAGGACTGGTATACAGAAAGGCCGAGATTTTGGTAACATATGTGCACATATGTTCATACATTGAACAGCAGTGAGAGAGATGGCCCTTTACTACAGAACTTTCAACACATGAAAGTGTTCCTGCCCTCCCCAAACTCACCTAGGATAATCAAGCTAACCTATTCTTTTTTAAGGTGATATTCTGAGGGCTGTCATTCCCAAGCTTCTTTTGAGCCAAGTGTATAAATTGGCACATTTGGCCAATTGATCCTAAAACTCTAGTTTGAGCCATAGATTGGAGTCGGAATGAAGGACAGTTTCCTGCGTCATGGCCAGCAGCCTATGAGAGGATCTGTTGTGAGATTTCTAGAAGCTGTGCTCATATCAGATAGTGAAAAAATAGACTTTCTTTTCTGATGAGTGTTTTATAATCAGATTTATTCTCTCCTGGCGAATCTGAATGTAAGACACTCAAAAATCCTCAAAGAGAGCAGAGTGGTACTGAAACACAAAGAATATCATTAGGTTAGACTGCTGCTGCTGCTAAGTTGCTTCAGTCGTGTCCGACTCTGTGCGACCCCATAGACGGCAGCCCACCAGGCTCCCCTGTCCCTGGGATTCTCCAGGCAAGAACACTGGAGTGGGTTGCCATTTCCTTCTCCTGACTAGGTCCTAGCATTAGTTTGGAACTGTAAATGCAGTTAAGTAGCTTTAGAGAGCAACCTTTAGAGAAGGTTGAGTCATGAGAGTCTCCACATGGGAGACTGTGTCTTCAGTGCTGTTTCGGGGCACTGAAAGGCAAGGATTCTGAGATTTCTTGTTCTTCCTTTCCTGTTTATTCCTGTGGCAAATGATCACAGCCTCTGTCAAGCTAAGAGTCTCTCTTTTCCCTTAGTAACCTGAAGAGACCCAACACACTATTAAGAATCTAAGTGCTTAAAATGCTGAATGAAGAATATGCTCAGAATTTCCCCTGAGCTACTGCAGGACAAGGTATTTTTTAACTTCACTTGACAAGGGCTAATGATAGTGCTTTTTTTTTGACTCATCTTTTGAACTGAACCAAAACTGCAACCCCAGATTACAACCTTATTTTACCACAAGATCAAGTAATACGAATAGGAATTGCCGAGGCAAGGACAGAAAAAGCCACAAATATGGTTCTGGCTTGAGATGTCTTAGGTTTTCCTTAAGTATATTAACCATTGCAAGATAAATATCAGCAGAATTGAAGAGATGAACCACAGAATTACCGGACTTCAACTCTCATCATAACAAGATTGAAGCAACAGGAAAAAAATAGAAGTATATGTCCCTTACCAATTTGATAGTAGATTTTGTGCTTCACTTTTTTTCTAAACAAAAAAATAGTGATAGGTCTTCTGAACACTATCAATCTTTACAATATTTGCTCTGTACTTTTCCTAACATATAACTAATAGTATTTTGTTAGTTAATTGTATGATGCTTTTAATCTCCCTAATATCTAGCACAATATGTATAGGGCTCAGGGACAAATTAAAACTTGTAATGCTTTGGTCAAAACTTATTTAGAATTTCAAGGTAATAACAGCAGAGCATTAAAACAAGGGTAGGACCCTTCCAATGAGGGAGGTCTATGCAACTCTATAGGCTGCACACATCTGAAACTGTTTCTGCTAGGACATAGTAGGATTTCAACAAGTCTATGCTGACTGAATGACTTGGTGAATAAGTATTCTAACTGAATATATTTTATATTCTGAAGACTAGAAATTAAATAGTTATAGGTGAGATTAGGGCTACATTACCAATTACTTCTCCAATAAATCAATCTCAGAGTTTCCTACCTTCAGTCCTACTTTTCACCCAATCGTTTAGAATACAATATCTGGTCAGTATTAAGAAAACAGGTTAAATTTTTTTTGGTGGGGAGAGGCTGGGCCCCCGGCATTGGAAGCATGGAGTCCTACACACTGGACTGCCAGGAAATTCCCTCAAAATAGATTAATTTTTGTGCTTTCTTTGTTTTGTTCCTGTTCATGCACAAGCTCAATAATTCTGGCCACTCTCTCTCTCATTTTTTCTGATGCACCCCCTAGCGTGTGGGATCTTATTTCCCAGACCAGGGGTTGAACCCATGCCTTCTACATTGGAAGTGCAGAATCTGACCACAAGAGCAGTCCTGCAACTCTCTTTTCCAACCACCATCTTCCAATTGCTTTAAATAACATCAAGCTTGAACCCAGAAAGATCTTAATTAATATGCAAATAAGTGTGTTAATATTAAAAATATTTCTATATACACACTTCCTTAAAAATACTAAAATAACAGGGTAGAAGGAAATGCAGTTGCTTGCAAAACTAGTGCCCTCTATCTGGGAAGTCTCATACCACTGATAAAGGCCAGACTACTCTAGAAAGAATAATAGCTCAAGGCTAAAATTTACTCGGTACCTCACAAATCAGTGACGAATACGTTTCTCTATTCTGTGCCTGACAAAGTATTTTTTTTTAACTGAAGGAAAAGATTTTTCCCAGAAATGACCCGATTCTGGAGCTGTCAGAAGAAACTTCTTCTGAAACAAATACATTTATTTGAATGATATGTTCAACCAATTTATGCAGAAAAATGATATTTTTTTTAATACAGCTGATTCTTTTTCCCTTAAAGTTAAAAAAAGTTACCTAGTGAGAAATTATAACAGTTCACCTATAGAGAGTCTTATAGGAATTATTACTACTATTTGCTAGAATCAAGTTTCTCATTGTATGTTGGACCCATGAAACTTTCTTTGGCTTTGTTTCCAATTGTATATTAATGCTATCCTTTTTCATCTAAACTGACTAATTCGCATTTTTCTTCCTCTGTATTTTTTTCAAGACATGAAGGTGGAAACTTCATGGTTTATTCCTTTCTTCAGTAATAGAATAGAAAGAAAATAGTCTTTGAAAAAGGACAAAATTGTATTTGAATCTTAGTTTTGCTAATTTCTTCCTGTGTTGTCTTGAAAAAGTTATTTGGTCTTTCTGAATCTCAATTTTACCTTCTATAAAATGGAGATGATTCATCCCTTGCAATTTTTGTTATATAAAGATTCGTGCTGATACATGTAGTTTAAATGACACTTGACAGGTATTTAAAATATAGAGATATGACGATGATCACTAATTCTCATCGCTTATAGCTTATTTTCCTTTAATGAAGCTTTTTTTTTTGTTTGCTCATAATCAAAGGAATTCATGCTTATTATAGAAGACTGGTAATATTCATAGATATCTAAAGAAGCAGAGAAACAAATTCTTCACCATAATGAGATGATAAAAATAATAGATTCATATCCTGTCATTTTTTTTGGTATGAATCGTTTTCTTTACCTAGTTAAGATCATACTTAGTACGTTGTTTATTTTTTGCTTAACATACCATAAAGGTGTTTCCATATTATTCCACTTTTTTCATAAAAGACTTTATTTGTTGCTGAGTAGCCCATTGTATAAATGTCCCCAACCCTTTTTTTTTTTTTTGACAAGACTCTCAAGCCACTTTCATTTCAGTGATAAAAGGGCTAGAAACACCAAGATAATTATGTATTAAATGCTGTGGTAGTTTGCAAGAATGACAGCTTTTAACCTTACAATCCCACTGCACAACAACTATTCTTCAGTGATTTGACCTCAAAGCAGCCACTTGGAACCAGTGAACAATAAAATTGATCCTGCCCACCATGCACACCTCCACAGTAGGGATAAAACAAAATACTGTTTAATAAAACAAATATTTCCAAAATGACACATAGTTATTATCATGCTGACAGAAATAAAAAAAGGTGAAGGAAATTGACAAACAGATACTCCCAAGCATTCAGCCTTTTGATCTCTGGAGGTCAAGAATTTCAGAATTAGAAGAACAAATAACAAGGAGAGAGAAGGTGTCAGGGGTCACTCTGTGGTGCAGAGTTAGGATGGGAGGTGGAGAGTGGATTCTCACTTGTTCGAGTCTGGATGGGAGGCTTAGGGCCACCAAAGTACAGGTAAGAGGCTGGACTGGACCAGGAGTATAAAATCACAACTTCTTTAATAGTTTGCATTAAGAGTTAAGTAAACTGAAAAGTGATACAATCTGATATGTTGTTAGATACCACAAATAAGCTCTTTATAGTTTAACTTAAATATAGAATATGTCACAAGAATAACTCTGTATGCTAGAAATACCTGCCCAAGCTAACAGCCTTTTAAGATTAATTTGTATTGGCAGCAGAATAATGATGTCATAAGAGGAAGTAATTATAAGATGTATAATAGTGTTTTTAAATGAATCATACAAATTAAGACCGAGTGGTTTACAGACAACCTTAAAGATTCTCATCTTCTCTCTCCTTTGTGAACTAGACTTTTTATAGATGTATGTTAAAGCATACATGTGCTGTATTACTAAAGACAGGGAGGAATCAGAGCATCAGTTGCATAAAGAGAAAACTGACCTAAAACATAAGACTCAATGAACAAATAAAAGCAGTTGACTTCATGTCTAATAGTGATTCTTTTTGGATACATCTTAGTGAGTGCGTGCTCAGTCGTGACCAACTCTTTTGTGACCCTGTGGACTGTAGCCCAGCAGGGTCCACTGTTCATGGGATTTCCTTGGCAAGAATACTGAAGTGAGTTGCCATTTCCTCCTCTAGTAGATCTTCCTGACCCAGGGATCGAACTTGTGTCTCCTGCATTGGCAGGTGGATTCATTACCACTGAGTCACCTGGGTATCCCATACATCTTAGTAGTGTGTTCTAATTTAATTGCAGAAGTCTGGAAAAGCCATGACTTTGAGAAAGGGTAATATACCTCTGAAGCTAACACTGCTGCTGCTGCTGCTGCTGCTAAGTCGCTTCAGTCATGTCCGACTCTGTGCGACTACGCAGGGATAATTTTCAGGAAGAGATCAGGAAAGCCTTCAGGCACACTGATTGATCAGCACCTTGGTGCTGATGCAGTGATGCTAGAATTGATGGTCATATTGGTGACCTGCTCTGTAGATCTTTATGGAGAGTGGCTTAAAGAATTACTGTCATCCATGGACTTTGTGCCTTTCTGTGGCCTTCCTCATCTCTGCTACAGTCTGCTGGACCCAGGACTTGATGGCATTTTGTCTCTACCTTCTTTATCCCAAGCCTCTGAGAGCTCTAGCACCTAAGACTCACCTTTCTGAAATATCTTTTACTCCTTCTTCCTCTTATTTTTACTCCTATCAAAATCAACCAGATGTATAGCAATGAAGTAGTTTAAAGAGTTGAAAAATATTAGCATTAGTCCTTCAAAAGACAATGACTAATATTTTTCATCAAAACTGGGAAAGGTTTATTGTATATAATGGTGGGGGGAGACGTGAAAGCACCAAGCCCAAGACCTAGCATAGGTTGATGAAGTGCACAAGGTTGTTTGCTTTCCATAGAGTTAAATCAAATATGTAAGGACAAACTGAATGGAAGACAAGGCCAAAACGGCTATTATTCTCTATACGATATCATTTGGCCTTGTATTAAATTGACTATTCTAAAGGGACCCATCAATTAAAAAAAATAATGGTCTGTCCAGCATAAAGCAATTTATAGTCAACATGTTCACAAGGCTAATCTCCGCCCCCCCCCCCGCCCCCGCCTTCTATGTTATCCGAAATTTCTTGTCTTCCTTTCCAGAGAGGGGGTGGAGTAAAATCAGCATTTACTTGTGATGGAATGTGAATCTAACCATCATGTGAGAAACTTAGGAGTTTTTTAAATTTTTAGAATTTCTGGCTCTGCTGTACATGCACATGGGATCTTAGCTCCCCAACCAGGGATCAAACCCATGCGTCCTGCAGTGGAAGTGCAGGTTCTAAACAATGACCTGGCTAATCTTTCAGTTTGTTTAATGTGTGATGAGTAGTAGTGACATTACCTTTTTGTTTATCTTTGCCAAAACTGTGCTGTATTACTAAAGATATGGCAAAATAGAAGTTCTTATTATATTATTAATAACCTTAATCTGAAGCAGGCTTTAAAATATGAGAACAATATCTAGACTGGAAAGGAATTAATAGATAATTCAATGACACTCCAATAGCTATTTTAATGACATAACTACTAGGAAAGCTTGGCTCTAGGACCTGTGACTACGTGATCAAAAGGAGAACAGCACAAAGAATATGGAGAACTAACTTGAATAAATCAAGTTACTGAATATTTTTCCTTTGAAAGTCAAAATCTTATGACTGCTTCAGCATCATGTTTGAATGAACATTAAATCTAATCTAGCAAAGCAGCAGTTTTGTTTTATTCACCCTCGTGACTTCAGTTCACAAACAATTGAATCAAATCACCGTCCTAGCAAAGAATTATAGCATGTAGGGCATTATTGATCATCTGGTCTAATTCTCTGTTCTTACAGAGGATAAAAATTGAGGACTAGATTATACCTTAAAAATGACCTCTAAGTCTATCGTTTTAAGTATTATTTACTTCAACTTCTAAGGGATATACTGAGTAGTTTTGTACTGCCACGTACCCTCTACACTTTTCTACAGCCTTAGTATTCCCTTTTATTATATACTAGAGGACTTTGAAACTTGATACAAGATGTAGGGCAACTGTACAATTAAATGAACGATGTGGGAACCCTCTGAGGGCTAAGCCATAGAAAGAAACTGTAGTTATTTATTGCTCATACAGTCCTTTCTCACAGATGTACTGGGTATCATACCATGAAGTAGCCAAAAATCACTACCAGAAAAGTCAGGATATAATCTGTGGTTGACCTTTTATAAAGATAATGACAGATAAAATGATGCGGTCTTGAATTTTCCGCTAGTTAAACTGGTCATAATTTGTAAACATAAACCAACTAAACTTGATTTTATTGTTTTAGGCAAAAAGTTACATATTTTGTTTTGGAGTTTCCCTTGTATTTTTTTTCCCCTTATTTGTGTTCAGAATTGGACCTGTTAATTCAAAAAGAGTCATCCTTCCAAGGGAGCATTGGAGATCTTTTTAAATGGATAAAAGGAAATGTTATTTCTCTGCATGCAAGAGATATTTGTTTGTCAAGGGTGTAGAATTTATTGAATTGTAAGGAAATAGCTACAGAGGATCATTAATGGGCAGGGCATAAACCTTTTAAATATAATTCAGTTGAAAGTTCTTAAAGATATAAATTGTCTACCTGGAACTAGAAGGTACCTACAGATTTGCCTGAATGAAATGTTCAGTCATGATTTGTTCATTCATTCCACAGAGGAAACTTCTATATTTCTGAAAGACAGGTAAGTGACAAGGAAAGGCCACCTTCAGTAAGATCAATTTCCATTTGAAATGAGGAGCCACACTTGTTAGAAGTTTATAAATTTTTTATAATTTGCCAATGCTCAAATCTTATTTCACTTTCCCCCATAGTGATTAACAATGATATTATTCAATGAAAAGGACTTTTGTGCTGTCTTCAAAGACAGCCCTCCTTACCTGGACCTGAGGTGGGGATCAGCTGTGTGCTTCCGTATTCAGAGTCCTGGCCAGAGAGAGAGGAACCCTGAAGAACAGTGTGAGGGATAGTAAGTGCAAAGGTGAGGAAGAGGGGAACCCAGAGGTGGCCGGCATGTAGCTAAGGAGCTGGGACCGAGGTGTTTCTTTATGGAATTTCCTGATTTCCACAGAAATTCTTTTGGTTTTGGGTTTTTTGTTTTTTTGTTTTTTGCTGCACCACAGGGCTTGTGAGATCTTAGTTGCCCAATCAGGGACAGAACCTGGGCCCACAGCAGTGAAAGCACTGCGTCCTAATCACTGGACTGCCAGGGAATTCCCTCTTTCTTTGTTTTCTATGATTTTGATCCTCTTCCTGTTCTAGATCAATTAATACTAAATTGATGGAGGAGTGAAGGAGAGTAGAAATGTTGGGAGAAGATGGAATGTTAGGAGATCTGAGTCCAGATCCTGTTCACATCATTTTGGGGGATAAGGCATTTTACTTTTTTAAGGATCAGCTTCCTTTTCTATAGTATAAGGCTTTCCTCTTCCATGAGATTAAAGAGAAAGTATCTGCTTGGCACCTGACACCGACTAAGTGATCAATAAAATACTTATTTGTTCAGAGTTAAAATTTTCTGAAAGTTATTCAGTAACAATTGGCATCTGTAAAGAATGAGGAAGAAAAGTGGTCAAGTTGTTTTAAAGCTTTGCTTTAAGAGGTCTAGTGGGACTGCTCTGGTGGTCCAGCGGTTGAGACTCCACACTTTCAGTGCAGGGGGTGTGGTTTCCATCCCTTGTTGGGGAACTGAGATCTCACAGGCTGTGCAGTGCAGCCAAAAAATTTAAAAAAAGAAAAAAATCAGTCTAGTGAGGAAGCATATCACTGATATCACAGCACAGCCATTTTGTGAGAGACACCCAGTTTTCATATGCTTACAAGTTTCTTTTTGAGTTATCACTGTGGTGAGAAAATCAATATGTGAGTTAATTTATCCAGCATAAGAAAATACTTTTGTGGGCTCATCTGGCTAAGAACATACCATTCTTCCTTCCAGAATCCGTCAGGGTGAAGACCATTTCATTGTTTTCTCCCTAATGGTTTCCTTAACTTGGCTACTGGGAGAAAGTCGAAACATGAAAGGTTAAAACATCTTGCTAAATATTTCTCACAATGTGGTTTAAGTTGTTTTGTCTAGGCAAGATCTTAATGGCTTAAATAAATGGGCTTCTATCATTTTCCTTGGGGAAAATATTTACAGAAGAATAACATGAAAGCTTCCACAACACAGAGTTTTTATCATTGTTGGAGATATAGATAAAATCATTCAATTGTACTTATCTTCGCATAGTTACTTTGATAAAGAAAGATTCTTTGTGGTAATGCCTAATGAAAGGTCTAGCTTTCCTGGTGGTGCAGTGGTAAAGAATCCATCTGCAAATGCAGGAAATGGAAGAGACTTGAATTGGATCCCTGGGTCGGGAAGATACCCTGATGTAGGAAATAGCAACCGGCTCTTATATTGTTGCCTGGGAAATCCCATGGGCAGAGGAGCCTAGCGGTCTAGAGTCCATGGGGGTCACAAAGGAGTTGGACATGACATAGTGACTAAACAACAACAAATCAAAGGACTACTTCAGTTCCACTGAGTAGAGGAACCCAGCAATATACGAGTGTGTGCTAAGTCGATTCAGTCATATATAACTCTTTTCAACCCCATGGACGTTCCATGCCAGGTTTCTCTGTCCATGGGATTCTCCAGGCAAGAATACTGGAGTGGGTTGCCATGCCCTCTTCCAGGGGATTATCCCAACCCAGGGATCGAACCCGTGTCTCTTGCAATTGCAGGCAGATCCTTTACCGCTGAGCCATCGGAGAAGCCCATTGGTTCCTGTAGGTAGAGGTCAAAAGTAATAGTCAAACAGCTGAAATTCCTGAAGGATTCAAACAAGAACAAAAATGGAACTAAGAATCAACCAATTCAAATGTCCAGTTTTCCAAAACAGTACTGTGCATGCAGATGTTTCTAAGTGTCCACGTGCTTTGCTATAATAGTAATTTCTTATCATGTTGCTACAAATAAAATCATTATAAAATTTGAATTTAATAGAAAGTACCATGTTTGTGGTTTACACTGTCAAACATGGTGGTATTTCTCATCTGTAGGACTTTTTACTCCATAAGGAAGCACTGAGGAATGACTGAGAACATGTGTGCTAGAGGCCTGGGTTCAAATTATGGCCTTTCCTGGCTGTGTAGCTTATCTGAACTTTCTCAGACAAGCTACTTAACCTTTCTGTGCCCCAGCTTTCCTAATCAAAAAATCAGGAAACAAAAACACCCATGAAGTAAGGTTAATATGAAAATTAAGTGAGATAACATACAGAGCCTGGAACTGGGCCTGGCTCGTGACAAATATTAGCAATACTTTATTCATATAATGTATATCTCCCTTGGTAGAATCTAAGGGGCAGAAAGCTGTCTTTATTGCTATTTTATTCTCAGTAACTTGTGGGTAGCTCAGCTGGTAAAGAATCTGCCTGCAACGCAGGAGACCCCAGACTCCAGTTCGATTCTTGGGTCAGAAAGTTCCCCTGGAGAAGGGATAGGCTACCCACGCCAGTATTCTTGGGCTTCCCTTGCAGCTCAGATGGTAAAGAATCTGCCTGCAATGAGGGAGACTTGGGTTTGATTCCTGGTTGGGAAGATCCCCTGGAGGAGGGCATGGCAACCCACTCCAGTATTCTGGCCTGGAGAAAGCCCATGGACAGAGGAGCCTGGCTGGCTACAGTCCATAGGGTTGCAAAGAGTCGGACATGACTGAGTGACTAAGCACAGCACAGTACTGTGCTGCGCTTACCTTTCTTCAGTGAGATAAGCTAGGCTGCATGACTCAGTTTTGTTCTTCAGGTACAGTGCCATAGGAAGAGATAATGTTGGGACTTCCTTGGCGGTCCAATGATTAAGAGTCCTCTCTGCAATGAAGGGGATGTGGGTTTGATCCCAGTTTGGAGAACCAAGATCCCACATGCCCTGGGGCAACTAAACCTGTGCACCACATGTATGGTAGTACATGTACCATAATGGTACGCAACAAATAGGGCTGCAGAAATTGGGTCAGCAATCTGAATGTTACTGATAAAATTTGTTGTAATAACAACAAAAAGAGTAAGATTTTAGTTAACAATTAGGTATCAATATTATTTCATTAATTGTTACAAACATATCACACTAATTCATAATGTCTATAATAGGGAAAGCTCTGTGCCTAGGGTTGGTATATGTAACTCTTTGTACTATCTGCTCTATTTTTCTGTAAATTTAAAATGGTACTTAAAACTAAAATCAGTTACTATGCAGAAAATAATAAATTCAATCTAAGTTCATGGTCAAATAGTAAGATAACTGAATTAAGACAAGCTGAATCAAAGGTATTAGGAAAACCTGAAACTGAAGAGTATCTTGTCTGAACACCAATACTATAGTCAAAAATGTGATTACTTCATACCTCCAACCAAAAACAATTAAAAGCTCACTTGGTAATAGCAAAAGGCCTAATTTGCTAAAGAGATGGGCCATCGAAATATCATTGACAACAATATGTGTTCCAGTTCAGTTCACATTTTACATTGTTATTTCGTTTGTACATATGTCTTGTCCTAAAATAACATTTGCATTATTTTAAGAACAATGAGGTAACTTCCCTCGTGGTCCAGTGGCTAAGACTCTGTGCTTCCAATGCAGAGGTCCTAGGTTCAGTCCTTGGTCGGGGAACTAGTAAATATAGCAGATACATGTTTTAATATAAAGAGTATATGATTATGTGTAAAGCAGAACTTAAATGACCTTTGGGAATAAAAGTAAGCACATTTTAACTATATTTCATAGACATATTATTGTTTCAATCCTTAATAAAAGATGAGACATCCCAGGAGTTAGCTGAATTCTAATGTCTCTTCTAAATATTATCTTAAAAGCTTGGTTTGCTGTTTTGATTTCTGGATTTGCAAAACTGTTTACTTATTAAATTTTATTTGATTTCTAATAGTCGAATGAAATTATTAAGCATGCAATCAGCTTTCCCAAATGACTGAAGTAAGAATCTACTTATGGTAGATGACTAGAACAAACTTCTTAATTTAACTCAAAATTTTGAGTTAAAATACCCAAAGCATATTCAACTGGAGATAGTTAGCCATGGGAAGGTGGAATGAACTTGAATGAGTAAGCAAAGTCAACTAAGACTTTACATGCTGCAACTGAAAAGATCCTGTCTGGCACAACTGACACCTGGCACAGCCAATAATTGTTTCTTAATTGGATATATCTAATAATTAAAAAATAATCTACAGCCTAGGTTAAAACCAGTAAGTGCCAGACTGATTCAGAACTGGCACTCTCAGGAAAAGGTGCCTGATAAATATCTAGTGGAATAAAATTGAATAAGAGGGTATATGAAGCTGTCTTTGGAATTTCCCTTCAGTGAAATGGCATCACCCGTAGAATTACTTTGTATGAAGCACAATAATTACACCCCTAAATTTTCTTCTAGAGGCTTTTGATCTCACAAAATGATACAACATGGACTATTTATAAATATTTTTAAAATACTCACAGAAAGATTATTGAAAAGAGTATTGTTTTTGTTTAGTCTCTCAGTCGTGTCTGATTTTTCTGCAACCCCATAGGATATAGCCCACCAGGCTCCTCTGTCCATGGAATTTTCCAGATAAGGATACTGGAATGGGTTGCTATTTCCTTCTCTAGGGGAAAAGAGGATTAAGTATAAGTATAATCTGGGGTACAATTTTAATTTTGAGATTTACTCATGTAAAACTTTAATTCTATTCAACATTTCCTTTGTTTTTTAAGTAGAGAAAGGGCTTCCTTGGTGACTCAGATGGTAGAGAATCGACCTGCAATGCAGGAGAACTGGATTCAATCCCTGGGCCGGGAAGATCCGCTAGAGAAGAGAAGGGCTACCTACTCCACTCTTCTTGCCTGGGAAATCACACGGACAGAGCCTGGCAGGCTACAGGCCATGGTGTCATCAAGATTTGGACACAACTGAGTGACTAAGTAGAGAAAAATATGACCACTTACTTTCTCCTCCAGGAGTATTTTCTCAGAATTGAGTTACTAAATATAAGTTGTTTATAGTGTTTTGTGGGGAAAAATAATGCTTAACTTTAAATTACTTAATAACCTTTCTTTATTTCTATGAAGAGAGAAAAACTGTTCAGAAAGATTAGTGACTGTTCTCTTCAAGCTATTTGGGAATATAGGTGTCTCCATGTCCTCAAAAGATCTTGATTTTGATGTGAAGGCAAGAAACATAGAGCAAGACTAGACAAGCCACACAAGACATAGAGCAAATAACGTGAGCACCTTCTAAGTACCTAGCATTGTCCTGGGCATGTGGGCGATACATTGGGAACAGAATAGATGAGAACTCCTGCTTGATGGAGTTTACCTTTCTTCAGCGAGATAAGCTAGGCTGCATGACTCAGTTTTGTTCTTCAGGTAGAGTGCCATAGGAAAAGAAAATGGTGGGACTTCCTTGGTGGTCCAACCATTAAGAATCCTCTCTGCAATGAAGGGGATGTGGGTTTGATCCCTGGTTGGGGAACTATGATCCCACACGCCATGGAGAAACTAAACCTGTGCGCCACATGTAGAGAATTCATGCACAGCAGTGAAAGACCCCATGTGCCACAACTAAGACCTGTCAAAGCCATATAAATAAACAATTAATCTAGAGAAGAAGAGGCAATGTTGGATTGCTAGAAAGTGTCTTGTGTTTTTCTAACTAAGCTAATTTAAAAGAAAAAAAACTGGAGTGATCTCTCATGTCAAAAGAATAAGTGCTCAAACAGGGTTAGAATGGCATGAATTGGAATGGGGCTGTGTGTTGGTGGTGTCCTGAACCCAAATACTGATTTTGTCAGCTGTTAGCTGTATGGTTGTCCTGAGCCTTGGCTTCCTTATCTGTACAATTGACTATTGTGATAATAAAATGAGATCCTTTGTAAAGTGCTCACCTGCTGCCTACCTAGAATGGGCACAAGAAAAATGTACTGCATTGTCAAACTTCTAATCCCCAATTTTTATTTGTATTGAATATCTTTATTTTTTACAGTTTACTGAAGAGGTTAAGATTTACCCTGGATAATTAGATTTATCCTGTCTAAAATTTTATTTGTCATATTTTGGAGCATATCATAGGCTAAAATACAGATTACAAACATATAGTCTGAATTTGTAAGTCACTTCATCCACTTCCACAACACTTTAACATCTGAAAATAATGTTTTGGGTTTTTTTTTTTTGGTATGTATGTATGTATGTAAGAATGACTTTTTATTAAGGTAGGAGGTCAAACACAACTATTTTTAGTATCAATTCCATTTCCTAAGTAAGTTCACATAGACACGCCTGAGCTTGGTCCCCTCCTTTATTTTGATGAAAATTTGATACTTTTTTGGTGTGTGTATTGTGAGAGAATTTCATTGAGATTTAGCTTTCAAGCTATAACAAGCCTCAAACACAAGATCAGGTCTTTCAAACTGATAGAGTTTGGTTTTGAGAAAATAGAGGCAAACTTTGGTGGATTGGAAATGATAACTCACAAGGGAAAAATAACTATGTAACAATACCACAGAATCTAAGGTGTGTATTTCTTGGAGCAAGTGATGAATAATGTTATATTTACATTGAATGAACTTTGGAAAATATTACTAAGTTTCTTTCCAGAAAAGGTAGAGAGAATTGGGAATTGATTTATTTTGTAACATCTGAGTAACTGAAAACCGTAGATATAGGTCACCTCATTTTCCCTCAAAAACTCTTTGGATAGGACAAAGCAAGAAAATATAATTTCTTTCCTGTTTATAAATACAAATGAAGAAGCTTATTTTGATTCTTAAGTTCAAAACAGAGTTGACCACAAACTCAAGGTAAGAATCCAGGCTTCACTCAATCAGCTTCCACAACTTTTTCTAATCTTCTACTTAGAGCGGTCAGTTTCCAATCACCAAATTTAGGAAGACAATCAACACTATTAATTAGTGACCAATACCCTTGATCTTGAGAAATAACAAGTCTTTTAAAATACTGTCTTTACTCAAGGTCCTTTTCCTTTGGTTTGTATTTCAAAAATTGCAAATCTTCCTGGTTCTTGGTAACAACTATTAGCATAGCTCCTAACTGGGCCAAGGCCATTGTACTTCTCTATGAGAGACACAACAATAGCATAATGGAGCTTGAGCTTAATACGTAGACCCTGTCAATTCACTTAAAAACTTTTATAAATTTGTAAGGTCAAAATAATGTATGAGATTATAAACACACAATGGGTCACTTGTGAAAGGTATCTCTGAGCTAAGAGTCAAAGAATGGTTTTGATTCTCACCTAGCACAATGATTACTAATGGTAAAACCTTGGGCCATGATTTAACCTCTGTGGGTCTGTTTCCTCATTTGAAATAGGAATAATAATAATGTTGTTGTTTAGTTGCTAAGTCATATCTGACTCTTTGTGACCCCGTGGACCATAGTCCTCCAGGCTCCTCTGTTTATGGGATTTCCTAGGCAAGAATACTGGAGTGGGTTGCCATTTCCTTCACCAAGGGATCTTCCTGACACAGGGCTCAAACTCATGTCTCCTGCATTGGCAGGCAGATTCTTTACCACTGACCTACCAGGGAAGCCCTGGTGTTGGTGTTGTGGCTAAGTCATGTCTGACTCTTTTGCAACCCTATGAACCATAGCATTGTTTAAATCACAGAATATTTTTATAAGGGTATATATGCTGCTGCTGCTGCTGCTGCTGCTGCTGAGTTGCTTCAGTCGTGTCCGACTATGTGCGACCCCACAGATAGCAGCCTACTAGGCTCCCCAGTCCCTGGGATTCTCCAGGCAAGAACACTGGAGTGGGTTGCCATTTCCTTCTCCAGTGCATGAAAGTGAAAAGCAAAAGTGAAGTCGCTCAGTCGTGCCCGACTCTTAGCGACCCCATGGACTGCAGCCTACCAGGCTCCTCCACCCATGGGATTTTCCAGGCAAGAGTGCTGGAGTGGGGTGCCATTGCCTTCTCCGGAGGGTATATATAGATGATAATATATCTGGTAATATATGTGAATCTGCCTGACAATATATATTATCATATATATCATAAAAATTTTGTTATAAACATAGTAATATGTTAAACATATTAGTCTTATAATCAGTGAAATAAATATAGTTGGGTTTTAACATGTATTATTTAATTAAATCTTAGATGTCATAAGCTATAAATCACACCAGTATTTTTTGTACCACTATAAAAGAAAAAGACATTATCAATTAAACTAGGACACAAAGATGCATCCTAATTTCAATGATATTAACATATGAAAAAAAAGTTCATCTTATTTTAATAGATGGAATGTGGTAAATTACATTGTCACCCTCACTTATATATGTGTCATTTCAGATTTAACTCTTGTGAAAGTAGCATGGTTTTTAATTCTGCAGTTTCCATATTCAATTTAAAAGGTATGAATTTAAGAGTAGTACATGAACCTAGATTCTGGCATGACAGACTGAGTTAGAATCTACTTTCTGCCCTTTAATCAGCTACATGATCTTTACTAAGTAACTGTTGCTGTTATCATCATCATTATTATTGTTTTAAATATTGTTTATTATATGAAACAATTGGCAATCCTCATAGTGACTTGTACTGGATAGAGGAAATTAATTCTGTCCAAGAATATTTGAAATATTTTCTATTGATCACAAAAGAACTGAGTGAAAAATCTATTTGATTCAAGGCAACTACATCTGCATTTCTGGAGAAACAGCTCAGAGCTCTCCAGCTGCTGACAGTGGGTCAGAATCTGATGGATGAAATGCTCATTCATACATACGACTACAGTGTGCTAATAAATCATTTCCTCCAAATGGTGCCCCTGTCATCATGGCATCAGTTAGCAGCGCAACAGTCCTCAGAAAACATTCGGAACAAATGTGTACTCTTTTAAGAGTATGTTATATTTTATCCAAACCCAAAACTGTCATGCTCATTTCAATTTTATTCACAATATGTAAGAATATATTCTATTTTTGCTAGAAGAAAAAATATTCAATTGAAGTCAACATATTTTGTCTATAGTGAGCCATAATGCAATATAAAACTTATATGTAAATCATTTATCGCTAAGTCCAAAATGCAAAAAATATACATTTCATCCTCTTTTTCTTTTTGAATGTGTAGAAAAGAGCAGTGTCTTAACTCTGTCAGCTTGGATATTATACGTTGTTGTTTAATCACTCAATTGTGTCTGACTCTTTGTGACCCCATGGACTGTGGCCCACCTGGCTCTTTTCTCCATGGGATTCCCCAGGCAAGGATACTGGAGGGGACTGCCATTTCCTCCTCCAAGGAATCTTCCTGACCCAGGAATCGAACCCGCTTCTCCTGCATTGACATGTGGGTTTTTACCACTGAGTCACCAGGGATGCCTCACATACTTCATGGGGTAGGTAAATTACTAAAACACTCTGGGCTTCAAACTGATCCCCCAGATATGTGTTATGTAGATAATAGGAATTCAAAACACTGAGAATAAATAGATAATATAAAAGTGTCTGGTATGTAATAAATACACTAATACACTAGTTGCTATCTCCAGAAGATGTAGTCTTTATTATATTTTTATTCTGAATTCTCCAAAGGGCCAAGTCCTTCATTTGGAGATTTCTAGAGACTCATATATCGCAATTCTGGGTAAAAATTTGATAGCATGAATTAAAGACTCTTTTCTTTGTGTTCGAAATAGGTTTTCAATATGAACATTGAGGCTGCTTGGGAGTGAGACCCCCTGACCCTTTCTCTAGCACTCTGCATCAAGCCTAAGCTAAATATAGCACGCTTGCACCATGAGGCAGAGTTGGGTTTATTGTTAATGTTTATACAAATGTATATATGAGTGTAAAGGTGTTCCCTTAGACAACTTTGCTACTCAAAGTTTGGATGGCATGACCCTTAGTTGACCTGTTTCAGGAGGTACAAATCAACTGGGTAATGAAGGGCCTTTTTGCACTCTCAAAACACAATGCTCATTCAGTATTCTCTTGGCTGCTCCGGGCATTGTAAGAGCTGTAAACTTTTAGTTGTTTGATCTCTAGCCTCCAGTTCATCCCTGGTCCTGTGTGGCTTTCTGTAAGATTAAGTCTCTCAGTGTGGCTGTCCAGAGTAACCACAAAAGAATGTTTATGCAATAGGAACAGTTTCTCTGGACAGTTTTCACCGAGGTCAGCAATGAGCCTCTGGCATCCTGATACTTACAGACTTTAGTGTGACACTTTTGGCCTCAGTTATCCGGGGACAAGCATTGTCAGTGCAACCGGAATTGGCCTGTATCAAGCTGACAGAGTTACAGAGCCTGCTGAGGGAGACTGCTGGTGTATAAGTTTTCTTGCAAAGAGGCTCAATATTCATTTGGCTTTGTCTGATAAGAAAATGAACAATATTTGTGTTTCAAGATCATATTCTAACTTTAAAAAGTCTATGAGTAACAGAATTAAGAAACACTTGATTCCAAGAGCGTCAATAGTTTTTTCCTCAGCGCTCAATTCAACTTGGTTCTTAATTGCACAGACCTCATCGCCTGAGTATGTCAAATTCACTTTTTCCTTTCCTTTTTGGATGGCAATGCGTGGAATGCCCTTGTGTAAACACACCCGGGGCATGAGCACAGTTCCACTTCATTTCCTCAACCTTTTGTTTTGCTCTTCCCTCATTCTCCTGTGTCTGCATTCCTTGACTATTGATGGATTCAGTCAGCATCACCCATGAAGGTGTATAGAGGAACTTATGAAGTAAAGGCCAAGAAATAAATTCAAACTAAAATAATAATGATAAAAAAGGTTAGGTGTATTAGTCAGAGTTTTCCAGAAAAACAGAATTGATAGCCTGTATATACAAAGAGAGAGAGATTTATTTTAAGAAATGGACTGATGTCATTGTGTCGGCTGGCAAGTCTGAAATCTGGAGGGCAAGCTGGCAGTCTAGGGACCTGGGAGAGACTGATATGGCAAGCAAGGCCAATCTCACTGGAAAGACATCACTTTCTTCTTTCCTAAGGAACTCTGATCTTTTTCTCTTAAGGTCTTCAACTGATTGAATGAGGACCACCATCTTAGAAAAAGTAATCTGCTTTACTTTAAAGTCTACTGATTAAATGTTAATCACATTTAAAAAAAAATGACCTACCCAGCAACATCTAGACTAATGTCAGACCAAACATCTGGATACCATAGCCTAGCAAAGATGATGTATAAAATTAACCATGATAGTAGGATATTCATTTACAATAACTGAAAGAACATTCGGGCTCTACATTTTAGTAAATAAAACATATTTTACCAAAAAAGGAATAAAATATAATTGTAAATGTTTTTAAGTCAGTAAAAAATGAGCAGTGTCTATCAATGCTCTGAGAATACTGCAGGATTCAGGCTGAAAAAATTAGCATCAATCGAACTCTCCGACCCCATCTTTAAATTTTATTTTGAATAAATCTCTTAGAGTCATCTTTGAGGTCACTCATGATAACTTTTTTCACATTTTCTTCCTGTGCCTTTTATGGCTAAAATTTCTTGTTTTGATTCTTATGACCCTAACTACAATAGGTAGAGATAAAACATAAAACTTTCATTTCATACATTCTGTACATTGTCACATTAAAAAAATTTTTTGAGCTAAATATAGCAGATACATGTTTTAATATAAAGAGTATATGATTATGTGTAAAGCAGAACTTAAATGACCTTTGGGAATAAAAGTAAGCACATTTTAACTATATTTCATAGACATATTATTGTTTCAATCCTTAATAAAAGATGAGACATCCCAGGAGTTAGCTGAATTCTAATGTCTCTTCTAAATATTATCTTAAAAGCTTGGTTTGCTGTTTTGATTTCTGGATTTGCAAAACTGTTTACTTATTAAATTTTATTTGATTTCTAATAGTCGAATGAAATTATTAAGCATGCAATCAGCTTTCCCAAATGACTGAAGTAAGAATCTACTTATGGTAGATGACTAGAACAAACTTCTTAAAATCTATTTTGGTTATTTCAAAGATAAAAATTTTGAGTTAAAATACCCAAAGCATATTCAACTGGAGATAGTTAGCCATGGGAAGGTGGAATGAACTTGAATGAGTAAGCAAAGGAGTAGGTGGAGCAAGAAAATGAATGCAGTGCCACCAAGCACAGGATGTGTCACACTTGTGACCCATTAATTTAAATTGCTAAGCAAAATAAATGCAACTCTTCTCATCTTCAAAGCTCTTCATAAAAGAAAACAGAATTAAATACCATAATGCTAGGGTGATTCCTATTTTGCTGACCAAGAAACTGATGAGAAACTCTAATGGCCTTTCTAATGCTGCAACTGAGCTTTGACAAAGCCAGGATTAAAGAGTTCCTGGCCCTGTCTTCACCAGGCACTTCTCTCTCTGGATCCTGAACCGGTACAAATGAATCACAAGATCACTGGCAATCTGGCTGCCACATGGAGACAAGCGAGCTGTCAGGCATTAGTTGGTTCAGTCTAGGTAATGCAGAGCACAAATTCAGCAGGGCTATCTCAGGTTAATCCAAAAGAATATGAATAAAACCCCGTCAGGAACAAAGATATGGTCAAAATATTTGCAGTGCCCCTTCAGAAAAACTCAAAACAAAGCAATAAAAGGAAAGTTGATTCGTTTGTAGCACTGCTCAGGAATTATAGGCTCCCAGTCCTGAAATCTCTCCGAGGAAAGCTGTCGATCCTAAAAAATGCACCCTGTTTTAGGAAGACTGCTTTCCGAGGCAACTTTCTTACTTGACCTATTTGAGCAGTTGGTTTTGCCTTTAGATGCTTTGCTGCTAATTTGCAACATGGCAATAAAATGGTCTTGGGAGCTTCATACACATTCTAGTTTAAGAAAAACTTTGTCTTATAAAGTCATGGAATTTTCATAAATAGACTGGACAGTTTGTCACCATTTGGTCACAGAGATATTTTTGTGGCTGTGAAATTTTCTGCTATCAAAAGGCATAGGGCCGTGTGTTCTGGGCCAAACACATACCACTTGCCTTCACATCCTCAGCCCCCCCAATTCATACATGAATGGGAAGTGAACTACATTTCAGTTAGTTATATTTCCCCTACAGTCTGAAAAAGTTGAACATTTTGCTTGGCTTCCTCCTGAATAAGGTATTTTCAAAGCAACACAGACCAGATCTCACATAACTGTCATTTACCCGGACTGTAGAATGTAAAGTCATCCATTAAGCAAACCACAGACACTGTTAACATTTCCCTCGCTGTAATATTTAACAATGATTTTTTAAAAAATTGCTGGTCTCTAGATGAAAAATGGCTGAGGTTACTATAGAAAACAGGGAGAGTGTTCTCTTGCAATCTGTAATATTTTCCTAAAGTAACAACCACCAGGATGTCAGAAGGAGGTGTGCCCAAGCCTTTGTGGGCCTGCCATAGGCTTTAGGAATGCATGGAGTGGACCTTCACATTGTGCTTCTCCCTCCCAAGCTACACACCCAGTGTCAATGTGCCTCCTATCAAAGGGTGTCAAGCTCGCCTTTAAGTTCTTATTTTGAGAAGTAGATAAAGGACAGTGAGAAAACATTAATGGAACAACTGAGAAATACTGCTGCTTGTAAGAGTTGTTTCTCACTATTTTTCTTTTAATTTTTTTTTGATGCGAACTATTGTAAAAGTCTTTATTGAATTGGTTACAATTATTGTTTCTATTGTTTAGGTTCTGGTTTCTTGGCTACAGGACATGTGGGATCTTAACTCCCAGACCAGGGATCCAACCTGCACTGCATTGGAAGATGAAGCCCTAACCACTGGACCACCAGGGAAGTTCTTCCTGTTTTTCTTTGTTAGCCAACTTGAGACTCTGAGCCTTGTGTTCCTGTCTTTCCATTTAGAGACGCTGATTCTACTCAGAGTAGGATCTCCCCTGGATGAAGGTCCTGGAGAGGAAACCCAGTTTGCACGGGGCAGCAAGCAGAGTGAAGGCGCTATGAACTCTAGAGCCAGCTGCTCTGCCTGGGTTGCAGGATGTGGGTGCAATTCACACTGCGTTAACACTCGGTGTTGGTGAATAGAGAACCTGCAAGAAAGAAAGGAAGGGGAAGAAGGCCCACAGGAGCTGTCATACCTGTTTCCACCCCACAGGAGCGTAATACCCATTTCTACCTACATGACCCAATGCAGTGCAGGTTGGATCCCTGGTCTGGGAGTTAAGATCCCACATGTCCTGCAGCCAAGAAACCAGAACACAAACAACAGAAGCAATATTGTAACCAATTCAATAAAGACTTTTACAATCAGTTCAGTTCAGTCGCTCAGTCATGTCCGACTCTTTGCGACACCATGAATCGCAGCACGCCAGGCCTCCCTGTCCATCACCAACTCCCGGAGTTCACTCAGACTCGTGTCCATCAAGTCAGTGATGCCATCCAGCCATGTCATCCTCTGTCGTCCCCTTCTCGTCCTGCCCCCAATCCCTCCCAGCATCAGTCTTTTCCAATGAGTCAACTCTTCGCATGAGGTGGCCAAAGTACTGGAGTTTCAGCTTTAGCATCATTCCTTCCAAAGAAATCCCAGGGCTGATCTTCTTCAGAATGGACTGGCTGGATCTCCTTGCAGTCCAAGGGACTCTCAAGAGTCTTCTCCAAAACCACAGTTCAAAAGCATCAATTCTTCGGCGCTCAGCCTTCTTCACACTCCAGCCCTCACATCCATAGATGACCACAGGAAAAACCATAGCCTTGACTAGACGGACCTTAGTCGGCAAAGTAATGTCTCTGCTTTTGAATATGCTATCTAGGTTGGTCATACCTTTTCTTCCAAGGAGTAAGCGTCTTTTAATTTCACAGTTCGTATCAAAAAAAATTAAAAGAAAAATAGTGAGAAACAACTCTTACAAGCAGCAGTATTTCTCAGTTGTTTCATTAATGTTTTCTCACTGTCCTTTATGTACTTCTCAAAACAAGAGCTTAAAGGCGAGCTTGACACCCTTTGAGAGGAGGCACATTGACACTAGGTGTGTTCATTGCAGGAGGCCAGGAAGTACTTGATGACCAATATTTTCCATACTGTCCCCAAATCAGAGCTTCATTTAGTGTTTCTTGAAGGCCTTTTGGTTTGTAAGAGTCCACAGACTAAAATACAAACAACTAGGGGGAGGGGAGGGGGCGCACCTCTTAGGAGTAATTTGAATGACAATGGAAAATGGGCCCCTGTAAGAAGGAAACAAAAATGATGCTCCAGAATGACAGACAGGGGATGGAAAGAACTAGTAGAACCCCTAAGACACCATATTCTGCGTTTGCCCAGAAGAGCTATGTCCACAGGTAGCACAAGTGGCAAGATTTCGACTGACTACACGAAATCGGGCTATCCATCCTCTAGACTGGGCTTTTGCTCGCTTAAGCGAAAGCCTGAACAATTTTCATGCAAGAAACATGGCACTAAAACTGAAAGGAAGGAAAAACACTACAGTGAGTGAGGGTATACTTGTTTTTTTTTACTAATTTGGAAATATGGAGGTTAATAATGTTAATATTATTGGAAAACATGTCAACAGAGATTTCTATCAAAATAATCAACATGATAGATCTAAATGCCAACCTAAGAAAACTGATATACTCAGATTTCTCTTACTAGCACCTGCTGGTAAGAGGAAGCATGCTGATCTACTGTAAAACCAAGTACAGCTATAAATATTTAATCCTATAGTAGACACTTGACCCCTCTTTCAATTTCTATGAGAATTATTATGTGAAAAATATACAAATAGAAATTTCAATCCTATATCTCAAGGCTAGATCTAGTAATACTTCTTCCTTTATGCTTTCCCCTATGTTCTCAACTTGATTAACTGCCACCTTTGCATTTCTTGGTGTTCAGCTGTTCCTTGGATAAGCCCTTAATCAATTTGTATCATCATCAGATGGTTGTATGCTGCCTTCCCCCATCAAACTACAAGTTCTTTGAGGGTCTAGGATTTATTTAACTCCTCTGTCTTTATTCTCATTCTTTTTAATGTGCTTTGCAAACAATAAGTGCTCAATAAAGAGTTGTCAAATTGAATTTCATACCCAAATTAGATAGCATCTAAATCATTTAAAAAATTTAAAAAGTACAGTCCCTTGAGTTTATGCAGTATGTGTTTGCTAATACCAAAATTGAATCATCTCAACTAATTTCACTAGATCTCCATAATAAAAAAAACAATTGGCTTTTTTTTTTTTCTCTTAAGTTTAGCTAGAAACTAAAACACAGAGGTGAAATACGAACTTTTCAAAGATTAGTGGGAAAAGGAAATGGCAACCCACTCCAGTATTCTTGCCTGGAGAATCCCAGGGACAGAGGAGCCTGGTGGTCTGCTGTCCATGTGGTTGCACAGAGTCGGACACGATTGAAGCGACTTAGCAGTAGCAGCAAAGATTAATGATAGAATGGTCAAGTGTGTACCAGAAACAGACTCCTGAAGTCCTTTTCAGTGGTGTATACAAAAGCCCAAATTTAGTTTTACCTACAACACCTTTAAATGTCTCAGGGCTCATGCTCTAAGTGGCAACTATGCTGCTTGAGTAATAGCTCATTGATAACTGATGTTCAGCACATGTAATACAAGAATAAAAGGATAAACAAGTGCCACTTGCCTCTGACTCTTCAGAAGAGCTATAGACTACAACCATTAGATCTTTTTGTTTTAAATTAATTAATTTATTTTAATTGGAGACTAATTACTTTACAATAGTATAGTGGGTTTTGCCATACATTGACATGAATCAGCCATGAGTGTATATGTGTCCCTCATCCTGAACCCCCCTCTCACCTCCCTTCCCATCCCATCCGTCAGGGTCATCCCAGTACACCAGCCCTGAGCGCCCTCTCATACATCGAACCTGGACTGGCAATCTATTTCACATATGGTAATATACATGTTTCAATGCTATTCTCTCAAATCATCCCACCCTCACCTTCTCCCACAGAGTCCAAAAAATCTGTTCTTTTGCCGTTTCTCAAATAGGGTTATCGTTACCACCTTTCTAAATTCCATATATATGTATTAATATACTGTGTTGGTGTTTTTCTTTCTGACTTACTTCACTCTATATAATAGGCTCCAGTTTTATCCACCTCATTAGAACTGATTCAAATGCATTCTTTTTAATAGCTGAGTAATATTCCATTGTGCGGATTTGTACCACAGCTTTCTTATCCATTTGTCTGCTGATGGACATCTAGGTTGCTTCCATGTCCTAGCTATTGTAAACAGTGCTGCGATGAACACTGGGGTACATGTGTCTCTTTCAATTCTGTTTTCCTTGGTGTGTATGCCCAGCAGTGGGATTGCTGGGTCATATGGCAGTTCTATTTCTAGACAACCATTAGATCTTAATGGCTAAGGCTCAGAGAGCACTCACAAATTTGGGTTAAATTAAGTAGGACTAAAAGATGGTCAAAAGGAACATAATTATGGACAACTTTCTTTTTTTCCTTCTAATTTTATTTTGTGGAAAATCTTTTATTGGCTTCTTTGATATTCCTTATGTTTGAAAAATAGATGAAAAAGGATAATATAAAATGCAACACACTGAACATGACTATTAAAATAATAATTGGATACTGTCAATGCCAATTAGTTGAGTTTTTAAGAGAAAATACACTCATAAAATGTCTAAGGACTGCTTTTTTTTCTTTTTTTTTTTTTTGAGGCCAGCTCCATTCCCACCTTTTTCTGGTATCATATTCTGCTGCTTTATTTGCTTTATTCCCAGAGTTAGGGCTTTATTTATTGTACTTAGTTATTTAACAAACCCTACAGCACTTCATATGACTGTCAGCTACTGTTCTAAACAGTTTACAAAATTAATTCAATGTCTATTGACAATCCAAAAGATAGGTGGTATTTTATCTCAATTTCAGAAAGAATTGAGGCATAAAAAGATTGCATAATTTATCCAAGGTTACCATCTCAAGATGAATGGAGCCGGAAAATGAGGCATCACGGGTAACTGTGCTTTGTCCTATGAAGCCTCACCTCCTTCAAAAAGTGAGCTTAACAGAAGCTGATGATACTTAAAATACATCATTCGTCTCTTCACTTCAGCACTGACCCTTTTCAGTAGCCCACAAAAATACATTTGTTATCAGTGCTCTTAACTTATAGTCCAACTGCTTGTTCTTTGTCCTTTGTTGATAGAGGCCCGTTAAATCAGACTGACCACTTCCTAGAAGAAGGTGCTCTTTCTGTGTAACTTTCACTATGCAGTGTCCATCCTGATTCATGAAAAAAATCACTTCATAAACTCATCTGGAGATTAAAAAGAAGCTCAGCAAACATTTATTAGGCAAGTATTAGATATGATGTACTGCGATAAGCATGGAAATGATGGCAGACTTCTTGCCCTCTGTGCTAACACATGCTAACAGATGATACGAGCGCAAGCCAACAAGACAAATGACTGCCCCTTTGCAGTGCAGGGCGCTGCGCTCTCTCCTGCGGTAGCCCCGCGGGAACCTTCACTCCTGCTGGAGCCAGCCCACCCTGTGAATGATGGTGTTTCAGGCTCGCGAGGCCTGGAACATGTTGCTTAGTGGGAGGCAAGCTTCTTGTCTTCTGCTCCCATTTGGCAAGGACACCTCATTATGTAAGACGGCCACTGTTTATCTGCACCATATTTATGGTTTCTACAAGGGTTATTCTAAGGTTTGGCAGATATGAAGGAATATTTTATAAAGCAAGGCTTGTAGCCGCAAGACCTCAAATGAAATTTCTGGAGTATATCTAAAGTACCTTTAAATTGTTCATCCTAAGGTGATTTAATGCCTCTCTCTCTGCCCCTCTCCTCTCCATTGGGCATATTCATCTGATTTAGATGAGAAGTAAACTCTTAAGGCCTGGGTACAGTTAGTACATTGTTATTCTTAAGTTTAAAAACAAGTAAAAATACATTTAGTTGCCCCTTGAAACCTAACCAGCCTAAAGGATATCTAAGTTTATTTCATCTTTTGCAAGTATTTCTAAAAAGTTGGAGTCAGAGCAGAACCTAATCATTCAAAGACCTCTCTTCACTGCCCAACCTGAATCCCATAATATTGTTTTTAATAGCTTGCAGTTAACACCCTGATGCTTGTGAATGGGAGATTTCATAAAGGTATGTTTGGGGAGATGCAGTGAAGTGCCAAGTGTCTACTAAGAATTAGTCCTTTATTCAAACATTATTATTTTCTTGTTAGCTTCACTGGACATTTATATCTAACAGTCACTACATAAATCTGGAAATTCATAAAACAGAACCTCAACACAAGAGAGTGATCACTTTACATGTCTTTGTTCTAAAGCTGATTTAATGTCCCTGAGTATATAAGAACCATTTTACGAGCAGACAACTTCTATGGTTTATTTCCAGTACCACCTAGTGTATTTTGTACTTTAACATACATCTGATTTAGATTGTCTCCACCTGATTAAACAGCTTAAAAACAAAAAAAAAGGGCCCATTTAGGAGTGCTTTTCAGCCCCAGTCTAGAAAAGTAAATATTTCCATTTAAAAGAATTGTACCATATGAAAATAAGTAAGTTTTAGAAGTCCAATCAGTTTTGTGGTATTCTCTGGCAAGCTTGTCATAAAATAAAGGTCAGTCTTTCAGAATTTATTAGAAATTGCCAAACCTTTTAATCTATGATGAAATAAAGAGACAAAAAGCCAAATTTACTATATACATGTGTGTTCTTGAAAACTACACAATAAATCTTTCATTTTATTACTAAAAAACAACAATTTAAATTCTTCCAAAAAGCTCCTCTATTTGGAGGAATAATGTGGTCACTACTCTTGTAAAAAATCACTTTTTGAGGTGCCTATTTTGTAACATTATACTTTAACAAAGCCAATTAGAAATGTAGTACAAGGTTTATTAATTTTTAATCACTTAAGTAAGAAGCAATAAATGATATGCGTTCGCAACAGCACAACTTATTACTACAAAATAATTATTTTCCTTGACAAAAGAAACAGAAAAATAAAGTTTGGTAAGTGTTTGCATTTGACTCTTCAAGCCATAGTTGTCAATAAGCTAAGAAGGCTAGAGGGATATTTTAAGCGGTGTATGCAAAATCCTAATTCAAGAGATCGCTTTAGTCTACTAAATCTGTAGGGTCAGCATGTTAACAGTTTTTGTATGCATAGCTATTTCCCCATGTAAAATCATAAATGCCTTTCGCATGTGTGGAGTCTCATGAAAATACTTTCCAGCACTTAATGGAATTATAAACCTTGTTATCAGGACAATTTCCTCTTTTTTTATATTGTCCCTGCTGCTGCTGCTGCTGCTAAGTCGCTTCAGTCGTGTCCGACTCTGTGAAACCCCATAGATGACAGCCCACCAGGCTCCCCCATCCCTGGGATTCTCCAGGCAAGAACACTGGAGTGGGTTGCCATTTCCTTCTCCAATGCATGAAAGTGAAAAGGGAAAGTGAAGTCACTCAGTTGTGTCCAACTCTTAGCGACCCCATTGACCTCTTCACTCTCAATTTTTCTTATTACATTTGTGTTTCTCTTCTTGTAGGTAAATAAATGCGAGACTTAGGTTTTATCAATCACAAAAAATCAACCAAACTGATTACATGGATCACAGCATTGTCTAACTCAATGAAACTATGAGCCGTGCCATGTAGGGCCACCCGAGATGGATGGGTCATGGTGGAGAGTTCTGACGAAATGTGGTCCACTGGAGAAGGGAATGGCAAACCACTTCAGTATTCTTGCCTTGAGAACCCCATGAACAGTATGAAAAGGCAAAAGACATGACACTGAAAGATGAACTCCCCAGGTCAGTAGGTGCACTGGAGAAGAGTGGAGAAATAACTCCAGAGTGAAGAGATGGAACCAAAGCAAAAACAACACCCAGTTGTGGATGTGACTGGTGATGGAATTAAAGTCCAGTGCTGTAAAGAAGAATATTGCATAGCAACCTGGAATGTTAGGTCCATGAATCAAGGTAAATTGGAAGTGGTCAAACAGGAGATGGCAAGAGTGAACATAGACATTCTAGGAATCAGTGAACTAAAATGGACCGGAATGGGTGAATTTAATCTAGATGACCATTATATCTGCTACTTTGAGCAACAATTTCATAGAAGAAATGGAGTAATCTTATAATCAATAAAAGAGTCCAAAATGCAGTACTTGCATGCAATCTCAAAAATGAAAGAATGATCTCTGTTCGTTTCCAAGGCAAAACATTTAATATCACAATAATCCAAGTCTATGCCCCGACCACTAATGCCAAAGAAGCTGAAGTTGAGCAGTTCTATGAAGACCTACAAGACCTTCTAGACTTAATGCCCAAAAAAGATACCCTTTTCATCACAGGGAACTGAGATGCAAAAGTAGGAAGTCAAGAGATACCTGGAGTAACAGGCAAGTTTGGCCTTGGAGTACAGAATGAAGCAGGGCAAAGGCTAGCAGAGTTTTTCCAAGAGAACACACTGGGCATGGCAAACACCCTCTTCCAACAACGCGAGAGAGGACACTACACATGGACATCACCAGAAGGTCAATATTGAAATCAGACTGATTATATTTTTGCAACTGAAGATGGAGAATTTCTGTACAGTCAACAAAAACAAGACTGGGAGCTGACTGTGGCTCAGATCATGAACTCCTTATTGCCAAATTCAGATGTATTTTGAAGAAAGTAGGGAAAACCACTAGACCATTCAGGTATGACCTAAGTCAAATGAAATCACTTATGATTATACAATGGAAGTGACAAATAAATTCAAGGGATTAGATCTGATAGAGTACCTGGAGGACTATGGGCAGATATTCATTACACTGTACAGGAGGGAGTGATCAAGACCATCCCCAAGAAAAAGAAATGCAAAAAGGCAAAATGGTTGTCTGAGGAGGCCTTACAAATAGCTTAGAAACAAAGAAAAGTAAAAGGCAAAGGAGAAAAGGAAAGATATACCCATTTGAATGCAGAGTTCCAAAGAATAGCAAGGAGAGATAAGAAAGCTTTCCTAAGTGATCAATGCAAAGAAATAGAAGAAAATAATAGAATGGGAAAGACCAGAGATCTCTTCAAGAAAATTAGAGATACCAAGGGAATGTTTTATGCAAAAAAGGGCATAATAAAGGACAGAAACAGTATGGACCTAATAGAAGCAGAAGATATTAAGAAGAGGTGGCAAGAATACATAGAAATTGTGAAAGTTGCTCAGTCGTGTCTGACTCTTTGTGACCCCATGGACTGTACTGGAATTCTCTAGGCCATAGTACTGGAGTGGATAGCCTTTCCCTTCTCCAGGGGATCTTCCCAACCCAGGGATCAAACCCAGGTCTCCCACATTGCAGGTGGATTCTTTACCAGCTGAACCACAAGGGAAGCACAAGAATACACAGAAGAACTATATTAAAAAAGATCTTCATGACCCAGGTAACCATGATGGTGTGAGCACTAACCTAGAGCCAGACATCCTAAAGTCAAGTGGGCCTTAGGAAGCATCACTATGAACAAAGTTAGTGGAGGTGATTGAATTCCAGCTGAGTTATTTCAAATCCTAAAAGACGATGCTGTAAAAGTGCTATACTCAATATGTCAGCAAATTTGGAAAACTTAGCAGTAGCCACAGGCCTGGTAAAAGTCAGTTTTCATTCCAATCCCGAAGAAAAACAATGCCAAAGAGTGTTCAAACTAACACACAATTGCACTCATCTCACACACTAGCAAAGTAATGCTCAACATTCTCCAAGCCAGGCTTCAGCGGTGCATGAACTGAGAACCTCCAGATGTCCAAGCTAGATTTATAAAAGTCAGAGGAACTAGAGTTCAAATTGCCAACACCTGTTGGATCATAGAAAAAGCAAGAGAATTTCAGAAAAACATCTACTTCTGCTTCATTGACTGTACCAAAGCCTTTGACAGTGTGGATCACAACGAACTATGGAAAATTCTTAAAGAGATGGAAATACCAGACCACCTTATCTGCCTCCTGAGAAATCTGTATGCAGGTCAAGAAGGAACAATTAGAATTAGACAGGGAACAACAGACTGGTTCCAAATTGGGAAAGGAGCACGACAAGTTTGCATATTATCACCCTGCTTGTTTATCTTATACGCAGAGTACATCATGCAAAATGCCAGGCTGGATGAAGCACAATCTGGAATCAAGATTGATGGGAGAAATATCGATAACCTCAGATATGAAGATGACACCACCCTTATGGCAGAAAGTGAAGAGGAACTTGATGAAAGTGAAAGAGGAGAGTGAAAAAGCTGGCTTAGAATTCAACAGTAAAAAACTAAGATCATGGCATCCATTCCAATCACATGATGGCAAATAGACAGGGAAACAATGGAAACAGTGAGAGACTTTATTTTGGTGGGGCTCCAAAATCATTGCGGATGGTGACTGCAGCCATGAAATTAAAATATGTTTGCTCCCTGGAAGAAAAGCTATGACCAACCTAGACAGCATATTAAAAAGCAGAGGCATTACTTTGCCAACAAAGATCCACCTAGTTAAAGCTATGCTTTTTCCAGTGGTCATGTATGGATGTGAGAGTTGGACTATAAAGAAAGCTGAGTGCCGAAGAATTGATGGCTTTTGAACTGTGGTGTTGGAGAAGACTCTTGAGAGTCCCTTGGACAATAAGGAGATCCAATCTGTCCATCCTAAAGGAAATCAGTCCTGAATACTTATTGGAAGGACAGATGCTGAAGCTCCAATATTTTGGCCACCTGTTACAAAGAACTGACTCCTTAGAAGAGATTCTGATGCTGGGAAAGATTGAAGGCAGGAAGAGAAGCAGATGACAGAGGATGAGATGGTTGAATGGCATCATCAAATCAATAGACATGGGTTTGGGTGGACTCCAGGAGTTGATGATGGACAGGGAGGCCTGGCGTGCTGCAGTGTGTGGGGCTGTAAAAGTCAGACACGACTGAATAGCTGAGCTGAACTGAACTAGGCTGTATCTTAGGGTGACAAGAATTCTCAAAAAATAATGAGTTATACTAACTTAATAGTAAATGGAACAAAATCTAGTGTCTTTTGAATTTTTGATCCTTGAAAAATTTACTCTATTTATACCATAATTTATCTATAGATCTATCCATCTATACCTGCTACTTTAAAACAATTGCTTTATGAATGTTTTTTTGTTGTTTATTTTGGTTTTTTCGGGGGAGCACAAAGAACCTTAGGTCTGGTGTATTTCTATCAAATTCCAAGGCCCTAGTCCAAGAACATGCAGTTATCCATTTATTGCATTCTCTATACTGCATTTTTGAGGGCTTCCCTGGCCACCTCATGCGAAAAGTTGACTCTTTGGAAAAGACTGATGCTGGGAGGGATTGGAGGCAGGAGGAGAAGGGGACGATAAAGGATGAGATGGCTGGATGGCATCACTGACTCGATGAACGGGAATCTGAGTGAACTCCAGGAGTTGGTGATGGACAGGGAGGCCTGGCGTGCTGCGATTCATGGGGTCGCAAAGAGTGAGACATAACTGAGCGACTGAACTGAACTGAACTGAACTGGTGGCTCAGTGGTAAAGTATCTGCCTGCCAGTGCAGGAGATGTGGGTTCGACCTCTGATTTAGGAAGATGCCCTGGAGAAGGGAATGGCAACCCACTTCAATATTCTTGCCTGGGAAATCCCATGGCCAGAGGAACCTGGAGGGCTACAGTCCACGGGGTCACAGTGAGTTGGACATGACTTAGCAACTAAGCAACAACAACAACAACAACACTGCATTTTTCTCTTGCCAAGGGTTATCCTTGTGATTGGAGATACCAAATCAATATGACATGGATTTCACACTTCGTGAAACTCAATTTAATTGGAAGAGAAGTAGAGGGTGAGGACAAAAACTATAAATAAATAACTACATCACAATATAGAAATCATACACACCAACATTAATAAAAGGTGTTGGTGGGGATATAAGGCAAACTGACACCTTATAGAAGCACAAGTAATTGAGATATAATAATCAATATTACAGTTCCAAGGTGGAAGGAGGCGAATTGTATATTGTGAAAATCCAAAGGCAACTTTGGGTTTTGGTATCCACAGGAATCCTGCAACCAATTCCCCACACCCGTGGATATTGAGGGACAACTATATTCAGTGAGGGTAAGACCTTTATTACACATGTATTACACATGTATTAACAACTTAGTGAAATTTGGAGACCTTGAATGAGATGTAATGAGAAAACAAAAATAGGTACATTCAAATATGAGAAACTCTGTTTGGTCAGAAATGCTTATGTAAATTGGAATTATTTGTACTGGAGAAGGAACTAGTGGAATGAATACGTGTAACTTTTAAATATATGATAATACATATTTTAAAAAGAACAGTTTTCTTTAATATAATCAGTACAGAGGAAAGAAACCTTTTTAGAAGTGTGTAGAAGAAGTCTATGCTGGGCATTAGGAAAACCATTACAGATTGTGAAAGTTGAGAGTGACCGGAGAAACCCAATAAGAATGATCAAAGGCAAGAAAGAGTCCAGGAAGAAAAGACTGAAATAAGAACACTGTTTCAGCTGGAAGAGAGAAAGGCACACCTTTGTTCACACAGCTAAAGAAACTGGAGGACAGCTTGTTGGTTGCCCTGTTCTTCCTTCCTGCCAATTTCCAGGTTAGTATAATATACATGTAATGAAACAATTTACACTGAGTCCAGATCTAACCCATTCAGACAGAATGACTTACAGATTCTCTGTTCCCTATTTTCCCCAATGACGGAAAAGTGGGAGTTGGGGTAAAGGAAGCAGTTTCATTTGAGTTTTAATGAGATATTCAGTGTGTCTCAGTGAGGATGAAGTTATAGTTCTGTCCATATGTTTTTTCTTTTTATACCAGAGCTGGAAAGGATGAGATAGATAGGGAGGCCTGGCAGTGGTTGAGTAGGAGAGTGAATTAGTCTTGATGTTCCTAAATTCTTTCAATTCCTCATTGGACCTTTTCCCACAGTAAGGGATTAGCCTGGCTTTTGTTGAGAAAATAGCAGGTCTCAAAATAAGATGTGTCCTTACTTAAAATTGACTCAATCAGTTTTTTTTTTTTTTACTAATGAAAAATGAATTATTTTGGTAATAGGTAGTCATTTTCCACATATCAAGAGACAGAAAATACCAAGTATACTGAAGAAAGCTAGAAAGTTAGATGAGAACCTTCTATGCCTGAGGACTGTGAGAGAACAGGAATGAATTTGTGAGGTAGTGTAAAATCTACTTTTCTTCAACAAACATGAATAATTAAAATAAAAGAAAAATCTATTTAAGACGCTTTAAATTGGTCTTCATATAAATTACAGAAGTTTGCTGAGTAACATCAGTGCTCTGAGTGGGGTTAGGTCCAAGATGGTGGTGAACTGGAGACCTCCTGCCCCATCTTACAGAGCTGGATGAAGATCACTCAGCATCTGGGTCTGAAACCCTGAAGGAATGCTGGCTCTGGAAACTGAAACCTGAAATGTTAGACCTGGAAACCTGAATTTGTATTTGAAATTCTGATTAAAAACTAAAAACCCAAATTGGGTCAAGCTAAAGGTGTTTGCTGAGGCCAAGTCTGCTTTGTAAAGCTACCCATTTACGATTTCTGGTGACGATTGAGTCCTTGGTCCCTTGTGGGTTTTGCAGCCAGATGTGTTTCCGCAGTCAACAACTCTCTAAAGTGGTTGATAGCTTTACAAGTCATTAGCACTCTTGTGATTAAACTACACTGGGAAAGGAAGAGAGGAGAAGCTTAATACCAGCTTTCCTGGAGCTGGACCAGTTTTCCGTCACAGGTGCATTATGCCGTGGCAACAGAGCAGAAATCCTGGGGGGAAGGTGGACAACGAGGGTCCTAACACCAGTGAGTGAATTAGGTCCTACCTTAGAAAAATGCCTGGAGAAAGTCCTGAATGCAGTCAGGTGGCTGGATTAAAAGAATCCTGAGTTCTCCTTCCAGGCTTCAATCGCATGCGTGGCTCTGAGAGATTTCTGGAGATAATGTTTTTTCTCTCTCATGATAAAAATTCTCTCCTACCTTAAAAAAAACCTTTTCTTCTGCTTTTGAGAAAGAATTTGTCTTTTCCCCCCTCACCCCCTCAAAGCCTTAAGTGAATACAAAAGAAACTTTGCAACTCCTCCTAAATGGACAATCAGCCTAGAGTGTTTCTGTCTACAGATTTTTTAAATCATTGGATTGACCAACATTCCCGAATGATGCAAGTCTTTACCACCAAAGGTTTAATTCATACCTAAAATGTTGCCATTATTTAGGGTAATGACATATAATTAAGCCTGACGACTGTGTTCTCATGCTTTTCTATCAGTGATTCATGGCTGTTGTCAAAAAGCAGCTGCATATCAGAGCCTTTTTTGTTAAAGCCCTTGTTTGAAATACCCAACAAACAGGGTTTTCTTGATTCATCAGATTATCCAGGTAGTTCATGAGATTTTGCAAAAACCTGAGTCGATGCCAGGTTCCATTTATATCCACTGTAACTTTTTTTTTTCTAGAGATGCTTATGATGTTACCAGAAAGTTTTAAGTAAGAAAAAGAAAATGGTTCACACGGAACACATTCATTGCTGTATGTTTCACAGTGCAACTAGAAGAACTCAGGTTGTGGCATCTAAGATCCCACTTCTTCCACGGATTTGTATCAGTATTCTTGGGTCTCTTATGCTTCAAAAGAGGATAAATACTCAGAATGACTTCTCCCAGAGGAGGTGACCTTCCCAGTGCTTTTGTTACTGAAGATTCTAGCAGCGTGTGTCAGTTTCTCTGCACATGAACTGCTAGAATAACGGATGTCTATTCTTTGGGTAACAAGCCAGTTCACCAGATTAGCAGGAGTCAAAAACAAAACTGAACTCCTTTGGTGACACTCCAGTGTCCGCTCCTTTCAGTGAACCAGAGGACTTGTTCTACAGACAGAGGGTTTACTTGCTTCGACCCTTGGGGTTCAATAAAAAGAAACCTAGATAGAGTTCAGGAAACACAGACACTTTAAAAAAGAATGATTTGACTCTTCACAATTTAATGTAGTGGCATAGAGAGAGAAAATAAAAAAGGAAAACAACTTTGTACTTTTCAAAAGGAATTTTTCAACTTTAAAACATTCTTTCTGACTGTTCAACATGTATCTCACAAACTACAGCTGCTTTTCCAAATTACTGTCAGGGATGAGACAGAAGTGTTTGTTTTCCTAGAACAGGAGGTAGAAAGTAAAACGGGAAAGAGTGGGGACTCGTGTGGTTTTTTACTTGAAGGTTAAAAAAAAAAGAGTTTGATCATGAAAGAGGGATCTGTTTTCCCTAGACCCTGGGTAATTTCTCTCAGCTTTGGTTTGATTTTTGTAATGAATAGTTTAAACCTAAATTACAAGTTTAAATTAAGAACTCTTAATCTAAAATCCTTTTAGTCCTAGTGAGAAACAATTTCAGGGATTCATGTGCTGTTGAAATTACTAGTTATATATTTTATTATGGTTAATCACAGCCACTATTAAAAGAGCGATAATAATAGATGTTTTTCTCTGCTAAGATCAGCTGGTGAAACTGTAGTTCTCACACAGTTGCAATGTTCTTGCTAATTATCTAATCATCAGGACAAAGATGTACAGGACTGGGCAGGTTGGAACGGCTCCTGTTGTAGGATTCTCAGTCAAAGTAAGAGCTTCGTAGACAGTGTGACCTATTTATCATAAAATATGCTGAGTTATTCTTTTTTTTTTTTTTCAGCTGAGTTATTCTAACTAGTGCCAATTTGGAGAGTCAGTGCTATTATTTCTCTGTTTGAATGACTGCTATTAATTGAAATACAAGCAACAACATTCTCAGGGATGGGAAATGATATTCATGAGCTTTTTCTCTATAAGCCTTTCTTTTATTAGCCTCTAGTTGCTTATATCAATACATTTATCACTGTCATTGACTTAATCCTCCCATTTCATGAAATCTCAAGTATTATTTGCATTTTATAGATGAATAAAACAAGATACTACTAAATCAAATGGCATCATGTGAATGCATTCATTTATTCAGTGGCATGAGCTAACTCCTTTGTTTCTAACTGACCTCACTTTAGGTGTGTATAGTCCACATTACAGCCTAATAGTGTATGTATTTCTGGCCAGAGTCTTGTTATTACTTTTGTAGCTTCCTTTTTGTCTCATGGGAACGCAACTTGGGCAGTGAAGTACTTCTCAAACAGTAGTGTGCATACGAATAGCCTGAGGACTGTGTCAACATGCAGACTGCAGGGTTCCTATGCTGTTTCAGTAGATTTGTGTTGGAGGCCAGGAACTAGTTACCTTCACTCACAACCCGAATGCTGTTTCTGATACAGATAGCTCACAGTCAGGATCTTTTTGTTTCTTTTTGGCCATGCTATGAACCTTGACTGGAGGATCTTAGTTCCCCAGCCAAGAATCAAACCCATGCTCCCTGCAAAGGAAGTATGGATTCTTAACTGCTGGACTGATGGGAAAGTCCCTCACAGACAGTTTCTTGATTAACCCTGATCTAGTGTTAGCCTTGGGTGAAGAATTATTGGGTTTATTTCTTCGCTATTTGATTTCTTAGAACTTATTACTCCATTTTGGAGAAGGCACTGGCAACCCACTCCAGTAATCTTGCCTGGAAAATCCCAGGGACGGGAGAGCCTGGTGGGCTGCCGTCTATGGGGTCGCACAGAGTCGGACACAACTAAGGCGACTTAGTAGCAGCAGCAACAGCAGCATTACTCCATTTTAAGCTTTGGTTTATTTTTTTCCCACAAGATAGAAATTAGTTGAAAGTCCTGTCTCAGAGGAGTCCTCTGAATTAGCTGTTTGTGAAATGTTTAGAAGGGCTTTCCAGGTGGTGCTAATGGTAAAGAATCTGTCTGCAAATGCAGGAGACATAAGAGGCATGGGTTTGATCCCTGGGTCAGAAAGATCTTCTGGAGGAGGGCATGGCAACCCACTCCAGTATTCATGCCTGGAGAACCCCATAGACAGAGGAGCCTAGCAGGCTGTGGGCCATAGGGTTGCAGAGTTGGATATAACCGAAGTGACTTGGCACGAAGCACAAATTTGAATAGGTTGTGAAAATTTTCCCAGTTCTGCAGTCTCACATTTCGGTCACTATCTATTTTGTGCCCTGAAAACTTCAGTTTGATTGTCATTTATGGAAAATAGTTTGAATACCCTGCTGTTAAAAGCAGCATGGTCAGGAAGAACATTAGAACATTTTAGTTTAAAAGATCTGGCTATGTTTCAATTGTGACTTTACCTATAACTAGTTTGTTTTTGCTTTTAAACATAGGGAAAATATAAACCTACTCTGACTAAAGGATCCTTGAAAATACCGAAGAAGATAATGTACATATAAGTAATTTATAAATGCAAATCTGCCATAGAGTTATAGCAATGACACTCGATACTGAACACAGGCAGAATCACCTTATTGAAGACTTTATTTAGGGAGTCCCTACTTTTTAGAGTCTTCTTGAGCTGAGAGAAGTCTCACAGGGAACATGTGGGAGCCCCTAGTTTCGAAAAAACTTCTCATAAGCAATCAGAAAGTAGCTGCATGTGTGGGAGATTTAGAAGTGTATTCCTCTGAGTATTTCCAGGAATAGACTCACATAGTGTTTGTATACTTTGTGGGAGAGTATTACTGGGAACCTGGATTGTGACCTTCAGTTGGGAAAAACAAGAGGGAAATTAAATCTATGACGTTATAGTTTCCGTTCTCTTTCCTGGGCCTCGGGTGCAATGTAACTCCAGCTGTACGTGTCTTCTTCTTCCTTTAATCTACCTGTTAACCTCTGCTATTATTAGGTTAACCTTAGTAACCTGTGGTACTTTGTACCATTATGATGATTTCACAATCATATAAAACCTTTAAACCTTTGCTTTTAGTGAAAAATTTTGAATTTTCTATTAACCCAAATTCACATGTTGAAGCCTAACCTCCAGGGTGGTGGTCTTAGGTGGTGGGGCCACTGGGAGGTGATTAGGTAATAAAGGTGGTTGTTAAGCCACTAAATCATGTCTGACTCTTTTGTGACCCCATGGACTGTAGCCCACCAGGTTCCTCTGTCCATTTTCTAGGCAAGAATTTTCTAGGCAAGAATACCGAAGTGGGTTGCCAGTTCCTTCTCCAGGGGATCTTCCCAACCCAGGGATCGAACCCATATCCCCTGTGTCGGCAGGTAGATTGTTTACTACTGAGTCACTAGAGAAGCCCAATGAAGGTGGAGCCATCATGAGTGGGATAAGGACTGTTAGAAAAGAGGCCCCAAAGAGCTTCTTTCTCTTACTTATGTCATGTGAGAACACAACAAAAGAACTATGAACCAGGAGGTGAGTTCTCACCAGACACTGAATCTACTGGTGACTTAATCTTAGACTTCCCAGACTTTGGAACTATGAGAAATAAATTTCTGTTGCCTATAAGCTACCCTCCTGTCTGTGGTGTTCTGTTACAGCAGGCAGAAAAGACTAAGACACCCTCCTTGATAGTAACATGTGTTCCTTAGCAGAATAGCCTCTGGAACAGCACATAATTCATACTTCACTGCGAACTGCCGGCCATACCATAGTTTTGACATATGGAACCTTTTGGCAGAATATCAGTAACCATGACTGTGACTGAGCGCTCATGAAAACAGCATCTTTGGATAATTTCAGGTTACGCAAATGAGCTTTGAAAGCAAAGAGAATTGACTGCAATAACCAGAAATATAAAACCTACTGAGTATAAAATTTCATTCCTGGAAAGAAGAAAAATAAAAATGTGAGGGGTAAATCTTTATCAGTTTCACTTTTGCCTTTGAGAAGTAAAAGTTGTGCTGCTTTGTACCATTGTGATAATTTTGCAGTCATCTAAAACCCTTAAGTCTTTGCTTTTAGTGAAAAACTTGAATTGGAATGTTCTATCTACCTTAATTTTGGGGGGGGGGTTGCAGAGTCACATCATATTAAAGGTAATGCACACTAAATTTTAGTTGAATTCAAATTTAGCAGATATATACACTGGATGATGAGCTTGCACACAAAATTCACATGGATTTTTCTTTTAAGAAGTAAAAATGACAGTTTGCTAAGAGACAGGCAGAACTTTCAAATAAGACAGATGGCCTTTGATGCAGTTTTCGCTGGCTGATACATAACCACCATGAGAGCCAGTGGTATATGTTGAGGACAGTCTGGAAAGTGTTGTCTTACCACACATAACATAAGCTGGGTGTCCCAGACACAGAGATCCATCTTTCACTGGAGGAATGCCCACCTTTCTGTAGAACTGTTGCCTGGTTCTTGCCATCTTGTCCTTATTAGCCCGAACAGAGTTTGAGGTTTAATTTTCAACCAGTCTTTGATTACTCTTAAGTGTTCCATTTCTGGAATAGGCTTAAAGGTATATTATGGGATAAAAGTACTCCATTATTATAAATCAAGCTACTAGTTTCCTAAAACTGCTTGACTTTATTTTTCTGCACTTAATTTTTTAAAGAGAAAAGTCATATAATAACAATACGATCTCAGGTGGCAAATATCCTTTTTTCTTTTTTTTGGCTATACCGCATGCAGGATTTTAGTTCTCTGACCAGGGATTGAGCCCACACGCCCTGTGGTAGAAGACCTAAGTGGTAAATATTCTTAAAATAAATAATTTCCAGAGCATACTCCTGGGTCACTTGCGGATCAAGCCTACCTCCTTCAACTAAAACAATGGCATTAAAATTAATAATAATTTTGATATTTGATATAGTTTAAAATCAAGAATCATTGTGAAAAGCTTGTTTTTAATTTCTGGAATCTTTGAAAGCAAGGACCTTGTCTCCCATTTTCTCCCATCTTTTTTTTTCTCTTTTTTACTATGTACCCGAATCTTTATCTTACTGGATTTTTTAAAAGAATAAAATACATTTCTGGCTTTTAAGAATGTAGATTTTAGGTGGATAGTTAAAGCATATTAATAAAGTAATCAAAGGATAATACCAGAATAAAATTATATAGGTGGACTCATTATCTATTTTTTTTTAGGGATGATGAAACTTTTTTATTAGAGTATATTGTTGTTCTATATACTCTAATAAAAAAAGTTAAAACTGATTCACTTTGCTGTACACTTGAAACTAACACACTGTAAGTGTAAATACATATATTTATATATAAATATATAAATGTAAATAAGTATATACATATGAGTTGTTGTTGTTTAGTCGCTCAGTCATGTCCAACTCTTTGCAAACCCATAAACTGCAGCACGCCAAACTTTCCTGTCCTTCACCATCTCCTGGAGTTTGCTCAAACTCATGTCCATTGAGTCGGTGATGCCATCCAGCCGTCTCGTCCTCTGTCATCCCTGTCTCCTCCTGCCTTCAATCTTTCCCAGAATCAGGATCTTTTCTAATGAGTCAGCTCTTTACATCATGTGGCCAAAGTATTGGAGCTTCAGCTTCAGCGTCAGTCCTTCCAGTGAATATTCAGGGTTGATTTCCTTTAGGATTGACTGGTTTGATCTCCTTGATGCCCAAGGGACTCTCAAGAGTATTCGCCAACACTACAGTTTGAAAGCATAAGTTCTTCAGTGCTCAGCCTTTTATATCCACTCTTTTTTAGATTCTTTTCCTATCTGGGCCGTTACTGATAACTGAGTATAGTTCCTTGTGCTATATAATTCAGTTCAGTTGCTCAGTTGTGTTTAACCCTTTGCAATCCCATGGACTGCAGCACGCCAGATTTTCCTGTCCATCATCAACTCCCTGAGCTTGCACAAACTCATGTCCATCAAGTCAGTGATGCCAGCCAACCATCTCATCCTCTGTCATCCCCTTCTCCTCCTGCCTTCAATCTTTCCCAGCATCAGGGTCCTTTCCAAGGAAGCAGTCCTTTTAGTAATCTGTTTTATATATGGTAGTGTGTATATGTCAATACCAGTTTCCCAATTTATCCCTCACCCCCCACCCAACCCCCAACCCGCCCCAGCATCACTGCCCTGGCCTTAGACTTTAATCCCTGGGAACTGAAATCCCAAAAGTCATGTTGAATAGCGAAAAAAAGAAAAAGAATAATCTTCCCTATCTTTTTTTTTTCTTTTTAACTTTTTTTTTGATGTGGATCATTTTTAATGTCTTATTGACTTCAATGCAACATCATCTCTGTTTTATGTTTTGGTTTTTTGGCCCCAAGGCATGTGGGATCTTCCCTCCCTAACTAGAGATAGAACTAGGAACCCCTGCATTGACAGGTGAAATTTTAACCACTGAACCACCAGACAAGTCCCTCTCTGATTTTTTCTAGAGCCTTTTGGTGTGCTGTACAAACAAGGAAACACTCTGATTATCTGGCAACCAGGCTTTTGACTTAAAGGAGTATCAATCAGAGAAATAGGGACACTAGGAAATTAAACACATAAAATAAAAGATTTATAGTAGGGATTTGATTTGTGAAATCACTGTGGGAGCTGTTGTTTCCTGTGTCTGGTGCTGGAGTCTGAATTTCATAAGACAGGCAGTTGGGAGGAGTGGATGAATGTGAAATGGGAAAAGTAAGGAAAAGCCAGAGCTTGTGAAGCTAAGCCAGAAACCACAAGGAAGTACGGGAACTCCTGGTGAGTCTCTCTTGGCCTCCAAACTCCCAGCTTCCAGGATGGGGCCATTTTGCAAAAGAAATCAAAGCCCTTCTCCTGGGATCTAAATACACACTTAGCTCAGAAGGGAGAGAAGCTGAATCGGAAGATTCAGGAGGAGTGGAAATGTTGAGAGCCCATCTGGAGAAAGCAATGATGTGTGAGAAGCTCAGCAGTATGTCACTCCCTGCACCAGCTTCTCGAGGAATACATTTGCTCTTTCGTTTCCACCTTCCACATCACGTGGTGTGACCCATGTTAACTATGAACTATGCAGGGAAGGGAGTTCTAAGTACTGAAGTTCTTGCTTATTTACACGGGCATAATACAAGTCCACCATAGTGTAACCTTGGTTAATTTGACATCCAAAAACATCTTTTTAAACCATGCTTAACTTCCAGATAAAGGCAACAGGAGAATCTTATATCCACCTAACATAAAACAACCATATCTTATATAACTGGAAACACACTAACATTCCCCCCATAAAGACATAAAGATATAAAAGATATAAAATCTTTTATCTCTCAACGGTTTCCATGTCTCTTCTAACTGAATTACATTTCCCCTTTGATGTGGGCTCAGAGGTAAAGAATCTGCCTGCCAAGCAGGAGACTTGGTTTTGATCCCTGGATCAGGAAGAGTTCCTGGAGAAGGAAATGGCAACCCACTCCAGTATTCTTGCCTGGGAAATCCCATGGACAGAGGAGCCTGGCAGGCTATAGTCCATGGGGTTGTGAAACATCAGACATGACTGAGTGACTAAACAATAACTTTAATATCGAGGTATGATGTTAACTAGTATTCATCCTCAACGGTTCTAGGTCTTATGCAGTCCCACTGGTATTGGATTATTCTGTTTTTTGTTTGTTTTTTAAAGCTCCTTGGAGACTAATAGGCATCTCACTCCAGACATACTGCTCTCTCCCCTCATTGCATAGTAGTAACTCAATTTCCCCTTGATTTTAGGATTAGTCATGTCATCCATTACCCATTGATTCTTTAAGAAATATAAAAGAGATTTGGTCAAAGTCTCATTACCAGTTTAATGGAACCACTGATGCATCTCACTGGTAGAAGCCTTCGTCTCTTGGTGACTTCCCCTAGACCAATAGAACTCAGAACAAGAACAGGAAGCAAACATTTCATTAGTGATCACTGAAGTGAAAGTGTTAGTCAGTTGATTCATTGCGACCCCATGGAGTATAAGCCGCCAGGCTCCTCTGTCCATAACCCGCCAGGCAAGAATACTGGCGTGGGCAGCCATTCTCTTCTCCATGGGATCTTCCCAACCCAGGGATTGAACCCATGTCTCTTGCATTGCACGTAGATTTTTTAACCATCTGAGCCACCAGGGAAGGCCTAGTGGTCACTAGTGATAATCATTAGAGCAGCCACTTCCCTGGATAGCTCTTCATTTCCAGAGACCTCAATCCTGCCTAGGGGAGAAATAGTATCATATACTTGTCTCTGAATGAAGGCATATATACTCCATTCCAGAAGCCACTGCAGTTCTGCAAGGTGTGGGCACCTAGCTGATGCCAGAACCAAGTCTTTAAAAGCCCATTCCACTGTTTGATCAGTCATCCATTTCACAATGACAGAGAAGATGGAAAAAAAAATAGTGAATTCAATGAGCATGAACCCATCTATACATTTCACTGGCTGTAAAATGAGTTTCTTGGTTAGAATAGTGCTGAGAAAAAGATATTTTGTATGTTACAAAATAATAGTTTGGCAGAAGAATTGTAGGGAAAGAAAGTAAATCTATATACAGTAAAAGTCCTTATTTCAGTGAGAGCAAAGCACAACCTCTTCCATAAAGTGAATGGTTTTAGACAATTAATCTACCACTGGAGAATTCCCTGGCAGGCCAGTGGTTCTGCACTTCCACTGCCAGGCCTGGGTTTATCCTGGTCAGGGAACTGAGACCTTATAAAGTCAGGCTGATTCCATTCCCTCCCCCTTCCCCAAATGAATGGTGTCATATTGCAGTCTCCATGTTGGTCTGTGCTGCTGTCAAATTGGGCATTCAGCCATGGCTGTAATCAGATCAACGTCAGTGAAGGAAATTCATGTTGCTCTGACTATGTATTAGTTCCATCCTGGCTGCTATTGGTACTTTTTCAGGAACCTGTTGGTCAAGTGCGGGGATGATTGAGGAAAGAGGCTGACTACTGTACCTATGACAGGTTGTCTTATCTTCCACTGAGGTTTCTCTCTGGTGACCACGTAGATACATATCTTCACATCTTGTGCACATTCAGAGAGGTCTTTATATTGCCAATTTTTCACTTGTGTTACTTCCAACTGTCTGACCATTCAGCAAAATCCTTAGCTGCTACAGACAAGGTAGGGTGGATCCACGTTTCTGGCCATCTCCCTTTCCAGGTGAAATGAGCAACCAGCTGTATTACTCTGTGCACCTAGAGGACTTTTGTTCACCATTGTCTTTCAAGGCTCCTCAGATTGGAACTGCTGTAGTTGTTCATTTGTCAGGTACAGCCAGCCTTTCGTGCAGAATCATCTACAACCCAAGCCCCAGTTCTTTCTTCCCCAATTAGCTAATCATAGGAAACTCCCCTTAAGGTGGAGAAGGAGGAGGCTTTGTGGCAGAAATATGGGTCATGAGCATCTGTGCCACTTACTCACGCACCTTCTTTGTATTTTCAGGACCTGATCAAGTCAGATCTTGCATATCTCTTTCATATAATGGTGGAGTACTGCTGTGCCTGCCCTGCTTTAGGGCTTACTAGGACATTAAAGACATGATAAACACTCAAGTCTCATGGTAACCTGGTGGCCCATGTTCAAGGGTTCACTCTATGAAGGTTCAGTGGCAAATGAGAATCTGATTTTCAAAAGGACAGTGGTACTAACTTTCTACTGAAGAAGGCATAGCTTTTTAAACAAAATCTGAGTGTTTTATGCTGAAATTCACTTGTAGGGGACTGTCAAAAGCCTCATACAATATCCTTGTTTACCATTGACATTTAAACACCTTCAGATCTGTGGGGCCATACAATCTAAATGGCATTGCAGCTGGCAGCCTGGGCCTGCTGCCAATCTGTTCTGGACCCCACTAACACTGAAGAACTTTTCGAGCTGCTCTGTGGGAGGGACACCTTCAAGCACTGAGTATGTTGCCTTTAAAATCCAAAGAGGTCTAGCGGCATTATGCCTCTTTCTTAATGAATGATAGGGAGAACCAGACACAGCAACTTGTAATTCACTTTGGAAGGCTGACTTATAGAAATTTCACTGAATTTCAATAGGATTTATTTCTCACCAGCTGGCTCACAGTAGTTACACACATGTGTCAGGGGTCATAACTATTTCCTGCTCATTTAATCCAGTTGGTATGATACTGTTAGTGTAATAGAGGGAGATGGGTGGTGATTAAGGCCCCTGACATATGGCTGAGAAGCTTATAGAGCCCTGAACTGGGAGAGTGAAGGTGCAATATTCATCCTGTCACTACCTTTAAGCTTCCAGCTTCCGTAAGTGGGTGTCCTGCAGGAAAAACAAGTGCCCTTTAATGCACCTGACCTGGGATTCAGAAAAGCTTTAGCAGAAGCCGTCAGCCCGGTTGCTGCCCTCCGCCAACCCACAAACCAGCAGATAAAGCAATAGTGCCTGAGGCCCTGCACTGACCTCCTGAATCTAAAGGGAAAAGGTCAGTCTTTCACTTCTGCCTTCCTGTGGACTATGCTAACTAGGAATCTGCAGAAAAGGAAATTCCAAGAAATTTAGTTCCGGTTTAACCAAGTGGATACAACTTGCACTCAGCACATAAGAATAGCATTGATCTCCAATGAAGATACAACGAAAGCCTTTGAGAGCAGGAAACTTCCCTTAAGTCCTGAAAACCATGAAAATGTCTGCAAAGAATGAAAGCTCAAACAAGAATTTCTTCTCATTTGCTTCATCAGTTAAATAAGAAAGATTTTGCTATGGCAAGCTGGTAAAGTTCACAAAATGTCACATTTGTGGGATGAAAGCCAAGAAGAGCAGGAGAAACGGTTGAAGACAGAAGAACAAAGGGAAAAGGAAAATCAGGGAAAGGAGTTGATGGAGGTCAGAAGCCAGGGGGTAGTGCTAAGCAGAGGGCAAGAGTCGGTACAATAAACAAGAAGCAACACCTGTCAACTGAGAAAAGTAGCAGCGACCAAAAATTAGAAGGAAGAGCAGATTCTTCCTCTGGCTGAAAAAATCTATCTGGGCTTCACTGGGTTGCTCTAAAAGGAACAAGCATATGAAAGCTCCATTCTTCCAGTTATAGCCAACAGAGCTCAGGTGGCAAATGACTCCCAAGGAACAGTAGCCAGGATCTTTGGAAAACTCATGGCCTCACTTAAAATAGCTCATCTAAACTTCCTGTGAAATTTACTTGTATAAAACAGTTCCTTCCTCAATAATTTCATTTAAGTGTATTTATTAAATTTTGTCTAATTTAAATCTGTTTTTTCCAATTTACTATTTATAATAATAGCTACCATTAGCTTTTTATAATTGTCAAAAATTAGGACATAATTATGTATATAACATCGTAAATGACAGAGTGCTGGATACTCAAATTTTTCGTCCCATCTAAGCCAAATTGCTTAGAAACTGAAGTAGATTTGTACATCATGCAATAAACTTAGTGTATATCCTTCAAAGAGCCCAAGGAAAACTCAAAACTTAAAAAAAAAAATTACATGTCACACGGGTAATAGTTCTAACTTTGTTTTATTATTATCGGATAATTTAAAGGTGATTGTAAAGTCTGATTCCTTTCACTCAAAGAAAAATCGTACAGAAAACATCAGCAACATCATAAATCCCTTTATAGAAAAGTATCATTATATTTTTCTTAGAATTGGATTTGATTAAGGCTCAGAGAAAAAAATGATTCTTTACTGAAGAAGCATGAGTCAGCTAGACCAGAGTTCTGATCTCAGGCACCTAGGAGATACAGGACTTTAGACAAATTTCTTAACTTCTCTTTTTAAATTTAATTTTTATTAAAATAATTTTTTTTCTTTGGTCATGCCACTTGACATGCAGGATCTTAGTTCTCTGCAGGTATTGAACCTGTACCCTGTTACCAGGTATTGAACTTGTACCCTCTTCAGTGGAAGCTAGGAGTCTTAACCACTTAACCTCTCTTAACTTGTTTTCTTTGTCTATTAAATAAAGCATCCTAATACTTATAGAATTCTTATGAAGAATAAATATATATCTGGTTCATAGATATGTAAAAAATGTTAGATACCCTTATTATTTGCAACTTTTGAGAAAATTTATAACATATCATAGTGAATTAATGTTGATAATAACTTTTATTCTAGTGTATAATACTCAAATTAGAGGAGATAATTGAAATTATTTTTTTCCCTTAGGCTATCTAAAGATCTAAACACATTTTTATTTTAATTTGAGCCCTGTTGTTTAGTTGTACATGGGTTAGAATTTTATTTCTTCCATTTTATTAATAAACAAAATGTGAGGCAGAAGAGACTGTAAACATAATTAAAAGGGAAACAAAAGTTCTAATTACTTTAAGTGAGGTATTTGATACCTTGTAGAAATTGCTATTTTCCTTAGTGAACTTTAAGGAACCTGGAACAACTTTGTTTGGAGCTAGAAGATTTAAGGGAGAATGAAAAAAAGGTTGAAGGTGGAGAGGAAGCGGGATAGAAGCAATTATATTTATTTTTTTATGTCATTGATGAGTAATCTTATTAATACTATGTTTGTTACTAGTCCTTCATAGGGCTCTGTGCTCATATAAGTCATTCTGAAATTTATTAATCACCATAGAGACTCAGGTCTGTGTATTCTATTGACAATTCATACCATTTTCAAAAGGCAATGCTTACTCAACATTTTAAAATATTAAAAAAAAAAACCAAACTTATCTCTACAGCATTCTTTTAACTCAAGTTTTCTTCTAATTTCCAAGTAAGTACATATCGGAGTGGTTCAAGGGTATATTTTTAGCAGTAAACAAATTCACAAAAATGACTGATTGTGTTCTGCAGAAAGCTTATACTTTTTGACCCTGAACCAGTCCTAACATGTTTAATTCTGATTAAGCACAGTTTATCATGACCTTGTTTATAAGACCATGAATAGTTTAATAAAAATGATACTTTCTCTGCCCTTATTTCTACAGTAATGCTGTTACTGTCAGAGATCTGTGGAATTTATGAAGAAGCTATCTATCTGATGTGTTCTTGAGGCCCGTGCCAGAAACACTCACATTTATATTTATTTCAAGGGTATCCGAGAGAGCTTCTACAGCTTTATCCGCTTGTCACTGATCCCTCCCCACATTTCTTCCAGTCTTACAAGTGAGAGAAAGAGGAAAACTTTTGATAAATTATTTTTCTGTATTTACTGATTTTTTGTTCATTTTTTTTTATTTGATAACTTTATGTTAAGAGAATTAAATAGCCAGTATCAAGGGAATGATGCAATGCATTTCAATGAGATAAGATTTTTGGAATGGATCTTGAATGAGGGTGTGACCCCTAAAAGTGCCTCTAGGTCAAGAAAAAAAAAAAAACAAACAACAACCCAGAAACAGAAAAGACAAAAAAAAAAAAAAAAAAAAGATCCCTTCAAAACCTAACTCTGATTAGTTCAAGGCTTTAGATACCTAAGTCTACAAACAGTCCAGTTTTCAGTTGGATGTTTTTATGTGTACAATAAATCTGCAGTCATTTGGTAAAATGGGGTATTCTTATACTCTGGATAGCTGTTTCTCCTAGATATCTCTGAATTAGCCATCAGAAAGTTAAAATATATTTTAATTGCCTCTGCTTTGGTAAACAGGGTATATTGAAGGTAATTTAATTTTTTAAATTGAAGATATGGGATAATTATTCTATTTGTAGGAGAAGAATTATCTTAATTTTCTAATACAGGAGAACCTCACGCGATTGCTAATAAGTGAGGTTTAGAAAAAAATCAATTGGAAAAAGAAAGACAACTTATTGCAAGGCTGATGGAATGACATTGGCGGGGCTGTGCAGCTGGCTGGCTATGAGTTCTGGGAGCCTGGGAGGAGATTCCCAACTGCATTTTACTTGGGGTTTTACATGACTGTGGGGGAGTGTCATCATGCAGTCTTATTCCATCTACTTGATTTCCGTTGTATGTTCTTCATTTATCTTTTTAAAAAATGAACATGGAAGATGTTTAAGTTATTTAACAGTTATTTAGCAGTTCTTTTTTATGTGGTGTTCGAAGAAGTGAAAACCAGAATTCTATATGCAAAATCTTGTATACACATTATCGTACATGATCCTGGGGACTAGATTATGAGCTGCAGCTTATCATCACATTTTTGAAGTTGGAAATAGGCCTGGAGAACTCATTATTTTGCCAAGGCCATATAGCTAAATCCAGATCTGTCTGACGATAAAGTCAGTATTTTGTCCACTGCACCACATTACTACAAAGGCAAAGCAACTTTCTCCTAAGCCTTTTGCTGCGCTTGCACAAAATCAACGTTAACAATCTTTATCTTCTCTTTTTCTGTTGTGACAGCATCATCAATTGTTCTTCATATCATTTTTAACTGCTTTTGGCTCATATTTGTGCATGTGCATTGCTCTGTGTTTTCATGGCTCTAGGAAGGAGAATGTTGAGTTTGCAGTGCTGTAACGCTGCTCTTCTACACATCTCCCTAGTATTTTTGTGTGTGGCTTTACTAATAAATAAAGGTAAATGGGTTATCTTTAAAAGAGTATACACAAAAAGCTGGTTTAAATGATTGTATTTTGGGAGGAGAGCTGAGTGGCAGTGTGAGAAAGAGAATTCTTTTTCCTTGTGCAACTTTTGTTCCTTTTGAATATTGTGCTGTGTACATTACAAGTTGAAAATTTTTAAATGTCTCTTTTTAAATATCGTGGACATTTGGAATATGGTGGTTAAAGACCACAAGACACTGCCTGTATTTTCAGAAATCCAAAACAGAAGTGAAATATTTTAAATTGTGGCTGTATTATTTTTTCATAGATTCACTGATTTCAGATTGTGCCAGATAATCTAAATGCTTTTGGTATTTGGAGCTTAAATAACAAAAGAAGACACATGCAAGAATAACTGTAGCACAGGAAAAAACCTTTTTTTGTGGGGGGTGGCTGTGCTGGGTCTTTGTTGTGGGTGCAGACTCTCTTCAGCTGTGGTGCAAATGGGCTTTTCTCTAGTTGTGTCCCATGGGCTTTGACCAGGGATGGAACCCACACCTCCTGCACTGGGAGGCATATTTTTAACCATTGCACCAGTAGAGAAGTCCCAATCCAATGTCCTTATTTATGAAGAAATTTTAGCTATTAGTGGCAAAAAAAAAAAAGTCTTTGGACTGTAAATTCAACATGGTCTCTAATTTGCCTAATTGTGAAGATTGACGTCGTTAATTGATAGGAAAAAAGGTACCTAAAAAATGACTATTATAATTTATTCTGAAGATCACATATCCTCTCTTGGTCACATCTTTATAAAAGGAATTTCAGTGAAGGAAGATTTGTATCCAAAAAGTAATTTTTCTGAAATTTCTGCCTCTGGGAGTCTTATGTGTAACTGTCATGACATTTTTGGGAAAGACATTATCTAGTAGCAACAGTTATTTTTTATGTGATAAATATTACCATTCAGTTAAATGTGTGTATGTATTTAAAAAGTTTATTATTTCACAAATTACAGCCACAGTAAGTAGTACCAACATCATAATAAACTGGCAATGGACAGCGATATTTATGCTAGGCCATTCAACTAGTAATGCCAGTTGAATTCATTATCTTTTAAAGATGTTTAGAGTAAAAAAAAAAGTCACCAAGTGGAAACGAGTCACCCAGATAATAAACCAATCTATCCATTTTACGAAGTTTAGGTATTTTCTCATCATTAAAAAAAAAAATCCCTGGCCAACTTCTTTGGTGTGAAATTTAAAAGCATCAAATGTACAGAATAAATATATATGCAACCTTGTTTTTACAAGTTGGCAGTATTTCACTTTTTTGGTAGGTTCTCTGGCCATTTTCCTCTGTGGTCATCTTTAATGAGTACTACTACTGTAATAGGAAATACATCAGAAGCAAGAAAGTCATAGATTCTGATGAGCAGACTGATTCACTGACAAGAAAAATGGATGTGTGCTATGATGATCATGTTTGTAGACTCACGCTTATGAGCACTGGCAGCTTTTGTACCCCAATCAGTTCAGTTCAGTTCAGCCGCTCAGTCGTGTCCGAATCCCTGCTTTTAAAATCACATATCACTTTTCCATGTTGAAGAAAACTCATCTTTGTCCACTGTTTCCCATTACTATGTTACATCATATCCTGAGTTGACTCATGCACTGGCTAAACTTTCAATCTGGTTTCTTTCTCTCCTTTCTCTAGTTTTCTCACTAGTCTTGGCAGTTTTAACAAGGATATATATTGTTGAAACAATCCTCAACCTTTCTAAAGCCATTTTCTATGGAACTCAAGTTAATTGACTTTAGAAATTTAGAGGAAAAGAGATTTCAGGAGAAAAGAATAACTTTGTATTTTGCAACCATTTCTAAAGAATAGATTTTGATTCAGCACCGTTCACATCTGATTCTTTGACTTTTCTCTTAGGCTAGCTCTGATTACAGCATATTTTGGAGACTTCCAAATTACTTTATCTACTAAACTTGTGAAAATTCCCATGTAAGAACAAGATAATAGGACTCTAAATTCTAAGAGAATTTAGATACATAAAGTTAAACCATTTTTACCACCCAGGGTTTTCTTTTAACATTGTGGCACTTTCAACTGACTTTACCAATTAAAAAAAAAAAGTGAATTTTGAGAAAAATAGCTATTTGACACATCTGTGGCTTATTAAATGATGATTAATTAATATCTGAAAGGGGAGAAAAGCACATAGACAAAATCTGTGGTTAAGCCATGACGGCAGTGGTTATTTTTACTAGCTTAAGTTTTCATACTTGTGACTATCCTCATTAGTAGAATATTCTCATTAGCCTGGTATGTTATTACACTATTCTTCATGGTATCCTGGGTGGGCATCCAATAGATGATGTAACTTCTCAATTAAAGAACTGCAAGCTCCTGGAGGTCTACAGCAACCTCATTTTAGAAAGTTCTATTTCTAAGAAGTTTTTAAAAGAATTACTGAGATTTCAACACCTAGATCATGCCAATACTGCTTAATCCTCTTTAAGCCATAATGTTTGAAGAATTAAAAGGAACCCATGAATTTTTTGTGTTACGGATTAAAGCTTTATTGGAAATATTTTCCTCTATAATTTAAACTTGTTTTTGATGGTACTTATTTAATATGATAATTTTAGCAACTGAAGAATCTTAATTGGTATTTGGGCATGAGTTTTTTAACACACTAAAACTCAGTGATGGATTAATAGTATAATCTCTTTCAGAATGAATTCATACCACCAAATCTAAATTATCTGATAATTAGGAAATTCATATTTAGACTTAAATTGACTGGAAGATTGGTTTAATTCACTTTGTTTTTATAGTATAAAGCAGTACTATAGTCTTCTTTAAAAGAAGAAACTATATATATATATGTATATATGCATTTATATGTGTATGTATGGGGCTTCCCGGATGGCACAGTGGTAAAGAATCACCTGCCAGTGCAGAAGACACAAGAGATACCGGATTGATCCCTAGATCAGGAAGATCCCCTGGAGGAGAAAATAGTAACCCACTCCAGTATTCTTGCCTGGAACATCTCATGGAGAGAAGCCTGGCGGACTACAGTCCATGGGATCACAAAGAGCTGTACACAACTGAGCAACTAAGCACAGCACCATCTCCCAGAGCTTGCTCAAACTCATGTCCATTGAGTCAGTGAGGCCATCCGACCATCTCATTCTCCGGCATCCCTTCTCCTCCTGCCCTCACTCTTTCCCAGCATCAGGATTTTTTCCAATGAACTGGCTTTGTCACCTCAGCTGGCCAAATTACTGGAGCTTCAGTTTCAGCATCAGTCCTTCCAATGAATACTCAGGGTTGATCTCCTTTAGGATGGACTGATTTGATCTTCTTGCAATCCAAGGGACTTTCAAGAGTCTTCTCCAACACCACAGTTCAAAAACATCAATTTTTGGGTGCTCACCCTTCTTTATGGTCCAATTCTCACATCCATACATGACTTTTGGAAAAACCATAGCTTTGCCTATATGGACAATTGTCAGCAAAGTAATGTCTCTGCTTTTTTGTGTCACTGATTAGGTTTGTCATAGCTTTTCTTCTTAGGAGCAAGCATCTTTTAATTTTATGGCTGCAGTCACCATCTGCAGTGATTTTGGAGCCCAAGAGAAGAAAATGTGTCACTGTTTCCATTGTTTCCCCATCTATTTGCCATGAAGTGATGGGACCAGATGCCATGATCTTAGTTTTTTGAATGTTGAGTCTTAAGCCAGTTTCACTCTCCTCTTTCACCTTCAAGAGGCTCTTTAGCTCCTCTTTGCTTCCTGCCATAAGGGTGGTATCATCTGCATATCTGAGATTATTGATATTTCTCTAGGCAATCTTGATTCCAGCTTGTGCTTCATCCAGCCCAACATTTCGCATGATGTACTCTGCATATAAGTTAAATAAGCAGGGTGAAAAAACAGCCTTGACATACTCTTTTCCCAATTTTGAACCAGTCCATACGTGGATACATACATATTTGTCTACTTGCATTCTTAGCCATGGTTTCATAAGTACCTACAGTGTTCCAGGCATTGTATTTGATGTTGGTAGCACAGATATAAATAAGAGCTAGGTCTGGGACTCTCATTATCTGGAGGAGTGGGGAAACAAAGATACAGCTTTATGGTAACAGTCTTTGTTGAATTCTACTAGAGAGGTGAGAATAAGGTGCTATAGGAATGCTAAAGCTGAAATTCCAGTACTTTGGCCACGTCATGTGAAGAGTTGACTCATTGGAAAAGACTCTGATGCTGGGAGGGATTGGGGGCAGGAGGACAAGGGGACAACAGAGGATGAGATGGCTGGATGGCATCACCGACTCAATGGACGTGAGTTTGAGTGAACTCTGGGAGTTGGTGATGGACAGGGAGGCCTGGCGTGCTGCGATTCATGGGGTTGCAAAAAGTTGGACACAACTGAGCGGCTGAACTGAACTGAACTGAGGAATGCAGATGGAAAGTGGGGAGGACAGTAACAGGGATTTACAAAGAGAATTAAACTGCTCTGAGATTCTAAGGGCTGAAAAAAGCAACGAAAACCAATACAATATTGTAAAGTAATTAGCCTCCAATTAAAATAAATAAATTTATATTTAAAAAAAGAAAAGAGCATTTCAGGCTGGAAAGACATTGCGGAGGAAGGCAGGGTGGTCTGCAGGGAATTTCAAATAGTTCAAGATGGTAAAGGCTTGGGAAAATAGGGTGATTAGCAAAAGATTCATGGAAAATGGATTGGGGAACATTACAAATAATACAGAGTTATGCCAAAGAATCTGAACTTCATTCAGTAGAAAAGGGGACCCAAAAAGTCTTTGAGAAGGTTTGCCTTCTTTATTTTGGAATAGCAATTTAAAAATTGCTTCTAGACTAAAGGAACCCTAAACTCCACAAATTAAGACTCAAAACAAATGTGGGATATGCTGCAGTCTCCTCTTTCTTCTTGGAGGTTCACTGTGTTCATCAACAAATCAAAGGTTTGGAAAAATTCTGCATAAAGTAATCCTGTTAATACATTTAGCCTGTGCCTGGGTGCTCAATCCCTTCAGTCATGTCTGACTCTGTGCGACCCTATGAACTACAGCCTGCCAGGCTCCTCTGTCTATGGGACTTTTCAGGCAAGAACACTAGAGTGGGACGCCGTGCCCTCCTCCAGGGGGTCTTTCTGATCTAGGGGTCACACCTGCATCTCTTGCTTCTACTTCTTTGGCAGGCAGGCTGGTTATCGCTAGTGTCACCTAGGGAGCCCCTGTTCTCTAAATGTATATGCTATCATGAAACTCTCTTTTCTCCCCTTTTCTCATCTCTTTTCTGCCCTTTTACCCATCTCTTTCCTGTAGCATATTTTGAAATTCTGTTTTATGAAGGAAACTCATATGAAATATGGATAAAATGGGAAGATATTTGAGGCTGAAGGTCAATATGGAGTGATATAGATGAGATACAATTACACTAATAACAAATCACATCTGTTTTGAAGTAAATGTTATTTTGGAGCCATAGAATCTCTGATGCCGTTGTTTCAAACTTTTATGTAGAAAATTTTCAAATTCCATATAAACTGAACCAGCAAATTCAACTTCTATGAAACTTTTTCTCGGACTACCCATTATAAGACCATCACAAGATATTCTTTAAATGATATATACTGATTTTCTTTACTAATGTGCAGTTTAAAAGAAATGTACAATCCCTTTTTTAAGAATTCAGGCAAAATAAAACTATATTAGTTATAGTTACTACTGTCAGGTTTTAAACAGTCAAAGCTATGAATAACATCAGTAAACGAAATTCATTGGCTGTGTGTGGCTGGAAAATCTATGGTGTCTGAAAGCTGGAATTACTTGGAAGTGGCCATTCAAATTTGTAATGGAGGAGATGATAATTTCACTGCTCCCCTTTAAAATCTAGCCCACACAAAAAGCCAAAACACTTAAAATATATTCAAACAAAGACTGATTTTGTAACGATTTCTAAAATTGGAAAAGTAACAGCAGATTGTAAAATTTACACAAAATTCTTCTCAATTAGATGAAACATTCATACTAAACATTAAAAACTCTATCCCTCTCTCATGAATTTTGGTGTAACATACTGTGGGTACTCATAGAGATCTCTTTTCTGTTAGCTTAGAGAAATACCGTTTCCCCCTGCTTCTCAAAACGGTCAATTTGCAGGTGACTACAACATCAAATCCAAATTCCTCTTCAGAACACAGAAAATGTTTTCATACGGAACACCAACACTAAAAATAGGAAAATTTTTTTTTTTTTTGGCTTATGAGCACTGAAAATTATAACATTTAAAGAGAGAAGAGTGAGTTAAATTGCTATGTTAGCTAAAATCTTACCTTGCCTCTGTAAATTTGTTATATTTAACCTATAAGGATCTGTTTTTATCTTTCTTTAAATGAATTTTTAAAAAGTGCTATTTTTCTAACCCTTTGAATCATTTGGCATTAAATATTTCTTACATTATTCAAGAAAGATATTTCCTGCGACAGTTACCATGCATCATCTCTTTCATTTCCTAGATTTCTTGAGAGGCAGTCTTTTCATGATTCACATGTTCTTAAGGTTTTGATGTATACTTCATTTCTTACTATGCTTCTTTTTTCTATACTTTTAAACATTTCTTGTAATTTGATCATGCAAGTATGTGATCATTGCTATGGGCATATTTCTCTCCCTTCATTTCTAGCCTGTTAGGATGAGTTCTTCTATTTGCAACAATAATTAGTTGCAATTTGTCAAGACAGATAGTCTTAGGAATAATACACACCTATAAATTCTGTCTTTAATAGGTGTTACTTTTCACACACCCATAAGAATCCTTAGGAGGTAATCTTCAGACTGGTAACTTGATATAATTTTTCAAATCATTAGCACAAGAAGTAGTCCAGCGAAGAGAAAATTCCTTACAGTACCCTTCCCCTTATGCAGGAGGTAGAGATCCTCTAAAATGGAACAGCATTGGAGAAACATATCTTTATCCCTTGAGGCCATTTAAAAATAGCTGTAAATGAATGTCAAATCGGGATGTGGGGAAATAAGTTGACTAAAACAATTGATGCTGGAAGTCAGAAAAACACACACACTTGGCTCAGAATTTCGATCAGATGCTCTACTGAGCAAAAGCCCATCTCTTCAGTTCAGTTTAGTTGCTCAGTTATGTTCGACTCTTTGTGACCCAATGGACTACAGCACACCAGGCCTCCCTGTCCATCATCAGCCCCAGGAATTTACTCAAACTCATGTCCACTGAAGCAGTGATGCCATCCAACCATCTCATCCTCTGTCATCCCCTTCTCCCATCTTCAATCTTTCCCAGCATCAGGGTCTTTTCAAATGAGTCTGTTCTTTGCATCAGGTGGCCAAAGTATTGGAGTTTCAGGTTCAACATCAGTCTTTCCAATGAACACCCAGGACTGATCTCCTTTAGAATGAACTGCAGTCCAAGGGACTCTTGAGAGTCTTCTCCAACACCATAGTTCAAAAGCATCAATTCTTTGACTCTCAGCTTTCTTTATAGTCCAACTCTCACATCCATACGTGACCACTGGAAAAATCATAGCCTTGACTAGATGGACCTTTGTTGACAAAGTAATGTCTCTGCTTTTTAATATGTTGTCTAGGTTGGTCCTAGCTTTTTTTTCCAAGGAGTATACATCTTTTAATTTCATGGCTGCAGTCACCATCTGCAGTGATTTTGGAGCCCCCCGAAATAAAGTCTGACACTGTTCCCACTGTTTCCCCATCTATTTGCCATGAAATGATGGGACCATATGCCATGGTCTTAGTTTTCTGAATGTTGAGCTTTAAGCCAACTTTTTCACTCTCCTCTTTCACTTTCATCAAGAGGTTCTTTAGTTCTTCTATACTTTCTGCCATAAGGGTGGTGTCATCTGCATACCTGAGGTTACTGATATTTCTCCCGGCAGACTTGATTCCAGCTTGTGCTTCATCAGTGGCTGCATGGCACTGGAGCTACTGTGAGGAGATACCCCATGCCCAGGGGCAAAGGAGAAGCCCCAGCAAGATGGCAAGAGGGGTGAATTTGCATTTAGAATCAAACCCTACTCCCGTCAGAGATGCTCAAGGGGATCCAACAAACCTTGTGTGCACCAGGACCCAGAGACCCCACAGAGACTGAGACAGAAGTATGTGTGAGCATCTCCTGTGGGGGTACGGGTCAGCAGTGGCCTGCTACAGGGGCAGGGGCTCTGGGTGCAGCAGACCTGGGTATGGCATAAGCCCTCTTGGAGGAGGTCGCCATTAACCCCACCATAGAGCTGCCAGAACTTACACAGGACTGGGGAAACAGACTCTTGGAGGGCACAAACAGAACCTTGTGCACAAAGACCCAGGAAAAAGGAGCAGTGACCCCTGAAGAGACTGACCCAGACTTGCCTGGGAGTGTCCAGGAGTCTTCAGTGGAGGCATGGGTTGATGGTGGCCTGCTGCAGGGTTGGGGACAGAGAGTGTAGCAGTACAGGCATGGGATCTTTTGAAGGAGGTCCCCATTATCTTCATTACCTCCACCATAGTTTGGCCTCAGGTAATGGGAGGGAGGGAACACAGCTCCACCCATCAACAGAAAGTTGGATTAAAGATTTACTGAGCATGGCCCGCCCATCAGAACAAGACCCAGTTCTCCCCTGTCAGTCTCTCCTGTCAGGAAGCTTCCATAAGCCTCTTATCCTTCTTCATAACAGGGCAGACAAACTGAAAACCACAATCACAGAAAACTAACCAATCTGAATACATAAACCACAGCCTTGTCTATTTCAATGAAACTATGAGTCATACCATGTAGTGCCACCCAAGACAGACAAGTCATGGTGGAGAGTTCTGAAAATATGTGGTCCACTGGTGAAAGCAATGGCAACCCATTTCAGTATTCTTGCCTTGAGAATCCCATGAACAGTATGAAAAGGCAAAGAGATAGGACACTGAAAGATGAACTCCCTAGATCGGTAGGTGCCCAATAGGCTACTGGAAATCAGTGAAGAAATAACTCCAGAGAGAATGAAGAGACAGAGCCAAAGCAAAAACAACACTCAGTTAGAGATGTGACTGCTATTAGAAGTAAAGTCTGATGCTGTAAAGAGCAATATCGCACAGGAATCTGGAATGTTAGGTCCATGAATCAAGGCAAGTTGGAAGTGGTGAAACGAGATGGCAAGAGTGAACATCGATATTTTAGGAATCAGCAAACTGAAACGGACTAGAATGGGTGAATTTAACTCAGACGACCATTATATCTACTACTGTGGGCAAGAATCCCTTAGAAGAAATGGAGTAGCCACCATAGTCAACAAAAAATTCCAAAATGCAGTACTTGGAGGCAGTCTCAAAAATGACAGAATGATCTCTGTTCATTTCCAAGGCAAGCCATTCAATATCACAGTAATCCAAGTCTATGCCCTGACCAGTAATGCTGAAGAATTTGAACAGGTCTATGAAGACCTACAAGACCTTCTAGAACTAACACCCAAAAAAGATGTCCTTTTCATTATAGGGGACTGGAATGCAAAAGTAGGAAGTCAAGAGACACTTGGAGTAAAGGGCAAATTTGGCCTTGGAGTAAAGAATGAAGCAGGGCAAAGACTAATAGCGTTTTGCCAAGAGAACACACTGGTCATAGCAAACACCCTCTTCCAACAACACAAGAGAAGACTACACATGGACATCACCAGATGGTCAATAGTGAAATCAGATTGATTATAGTCTTTGAAGCCAAAGATGGAGAAGCTCTATACAGTCAGCAAAAACAAGACTGGGAGTTGACTGTGGCTCAGATTATGAACTCCTTACTGCCAAATTCAGACTTAAATTGAGGAAAGTAGCAAAAACCACTAGACTGTTCAGGTATGACCTAAATCAAATCCCTTATGATTATACAGTGGAAGTGACAAATAGATTCAAGGGATTATGTCTGATAGACAGAGTGCCTGATGAACTGTGGACCAAGGTTCCTGACATTGTACAGGAGGAAGGGATCAAGACCATCCCCAAGAAAAAGAAATGCAAAAAGTCAAAATGGTTGTCTGAGGAGGCCTTAAAAATAGCTGTGAAAAGAAGAGAAGCCAAAAGCAAAGGAGAAAAGGAAAGATATACCCATTTGAATGCAGAGTTCCAAAGAAGAGCAAGGAGAGATAAGAAAGCCTTCCTCAATGATTAGTGAAATGAATGAGAAGAAAACAATAGAATGGGAAAGACTAGAGATCTCTTCAAGAAAATTAGAGATGGCAAGAGAACATTTCATGCAAAGATGGGCTCAATAAAGGACAGAAATGGTATGGACCTAACAGAAGCAGAAGATATTAAGAAGAGGAGGCAACAATACACAGAAGAAATGTACAAAAAAGATCTTCACAACCCAGATAATCACGATGGTATGATCATCCACCTGCAGCCAGACATCCTGGAATGAGAAGTCAAGTGGGCCTTAGGAAGAATCACTACAAACAAAGCTAGTGGAGGTGAAGGAGTTCCAGTTGAGCTATTTCAAATTCTAAAAAACAGTGCTGTGAAAGTGCTGCACTCAATACGCCAGCAAACTTAGAAAACTCAGCAGTGGCCAGAGGACTGGAAAAGGTCAGTTTTCATTCCAGTCCCAAAGAAAAGCAATGTCAATGAATGTTCAAACTACCGCATAAATGCACTCATCTCACACGCTAGTAAAGTAATGCTCAAAATTCTCCAAGCCACACTTCAACAATATATGAGCCATGAAATTCCAGATGTTCAAGCTGGTTTTTAAAAAGGCAGAGGAACCAGAGATCAAATTGCCAACATGTGTTGGCAAGACAGTTCCAGAAAAACATCTATTTCTGTTTTATTGACTATGCCAAAGCCTTTGACTGTGTGAATCACCACAAACTGTGGAAAATTCTGCAAGAGATGGGAATACCAGATCACCTAACCTGCCTCTTGACAAATCTGTATGCAGGTCAGGAAGCAGCAGTGAGAACTGGACATGGAGCAACAGACTCGTTCCAAATAAGGAAAGGAGCATGTCAAGGCTGTATATTGTCACCCTGCTTATTTAACTTATATGCAGAGTACATCATGAGATAAAGCCCATATCTTACCTATTTAATATCTGTATGTAGGAAGGGAGCATTGAACTCAACAAAAAACAAGCTCAACAAGACTTATAGAGCCAAAGATGTGAATATCATGTGAATCATTTGCTCTGAGTAATTCCAAGTAGGCTGTGAACGTGTCTTGATGCACACATCAACAAAAGTCCTAGTGGGTCAGCTTGCTTCAGACTTAACTGGCTCAGAGCAGCATATGGAACAGTGTTGGGATAGATTCTAACTCATTTGTTATACGTACACTAGGGACTATTACAATATAAGGAAATTAACTGTGGTAATAAAACAAAGTAAATGGTCAGTATGCCAGCAATTTAAGCAGTTCCTCATTTGTCAATATTGCAAACAGAACCAAAGTGCTGTTTTATGAAAATGTGCTTCAGGAAGTTTATTGGGTTCTCATTTGATGCAAAACAATCTTTGATGCTTATTAAAACTTAATTTAGAAGTCTGTATTTTAATGAAAAACATTCTTTGCAACAATTTCATGCAAAATCAATGTAAAATTCTTTTTATGTGACATTACCCAGGAACCAGATCTGATATGTTTGAGAAATTTCATGTTAGAAGAAGAGCAACATGTCACATGTCTAATAATCTCTAACTGTTTGCATCCATGAAAAGTTAAAATATTCCTGTATCTTTGGCCTCATAAACAAATAGTCTGGAAAATCCAAGTCAGAGGTTTGTTAGAATTCCTATCACCTCTAATTGTTATTGAAACAATTGAATAGTTTTTGAATTTTCTTCTCCGTTCTCCTCCCTCCACCGTGTTCTTAAAAATATATGTGGTGCATCTACACTGTTAGCACATGTAAGCCATTACTGAATGTATTCTCTCCCTTATTTGGTCTTTAAGTGTCTAGTCATTTGTTATCTGAGAATTATTTTCTAATAGATTCATCTGGACAGGCTGATGGAACCATTATTTTCTTGAGATCTTGTATGTTGACAACATCTACTACAGGTCTTTCGTATATGGAAGTCAATCTTGCAGGATATAAAACTTTTGACTCACATTTGTTTCCTATGAATATTTTACGTACTTACTCTAGAGAATTCCCTGGCAGACCAGGGGGTAGTACTTGCTGATTGGCTGCCATGGCCTAGGTTCAGTCTCTGCTTGGGGAAGTAAGATCCTTCAAGCTGCATGGCATAACCAAATAAAATAAATACTTACTTCATTTTCCTCCAGAATTAAAGTCTGATGAGCATCTAATTTTCTTTCCAAGTTCCTTATTGCTTTTGCCCAGATGCCCCAAGGTTTATAAGCCCAGTGACTCTACTAGATTACATCTTAGAGCGGTTCATTCTATGTAGAAATTCTAGGTATGAAATTTACTCTTTAAATTGGTGTTTCAGAAAAGCTTTCTTAAATTATAGTTTCATATATATATTTTTTTCTTTTCTTGCTTTGGCTTTCTTATCTAAACCTTTGGCTTTCTTATCTAACCTGTTATCCACATGTTAGATATTTTTTCTCTGTCTTCACTATTGTCATGTAAGTCTATTTTCTTTAGCTTATTTTTTATTTTAAATCTCTTCTCCCCTTCAAGCTTCTATTCCTTTTATTCACTTGCTTGTACTCAATTGCTTTCATGCTATTTTAGTTTAGCTTTTATTTTTGAAACTGTTTTATTTTTAATTCTTCACTGAGTTCTATCATGCCATTTTTGAGTTTTTCTAACTCAAATCAGAACATCATTCTTTCAAGTTTCATTTTGCTGTTCAGTTGCTCAGTCATGTCTGACTCTGCAACCTCATGAACTACAGCATGCCAGGCTTCCCTGTCCTTCACTGTCTCCTGGAGCTTGCTCAGACTCAAATCCATTGGGTCAGTGATGCCATCCATCCATCTCGTCCTCTGTCTCATATAATGTGCTTAATGTCTTTTAGTTTGTTTTGAAATAGAAGGTTATAGTTTTGATATATTTTATGAGCATGCCTTTTCTAGGGCACTTTCATTTTCTCAAGGTGTGTTATTCTGCTCCTTATTCTCTCTCTCTCTCTCTCTTTTTTTTTTCTTAGCTGCCCAGCATGTAGGATCTTAATTCCCTGACCAAAGATGAAACCTGTACCCCTTTCAGTGGAACTGCAGAGTCTTAACTACTGGACCACTGGGGAAGTTCCAGGACTGCTTACTTTCTGAAATTTCCTGGCTTTTACTTTGATCTTTCCTTTGCATCATACGCTGTTCCATTTTGATTGAGGCCCGGTGGCTCAGTTCTGAGAGTTCATGGAGCTAACCTGCTCTTCAGGACTCACTATAGGTGTCTTGCACTCACTTTTTTTGGATTGGGCAAAATTCCCAGTTTTAGCTGCCGCTCCTTTAATGGACATGCAACATTTTCCAGTGAATACCTATTGGCTATTTTGGCAACTTTGTTTCCTTTATAGGTGCCAATAGCATGCAGCTCTTGCGGCTGTTGACTTTTGTTTCCATCCTCTTGTTCGAAATTTGTGGGGATACCTTATCACATAGTTTTATATCAAATGTTGTCTGTGTTTTTTTGGCTTTGCTGTATTATATGATTCTGTGAGACAGGATCCAGGAATGTTAAAAAAAAACAAACAAACTATACCATTAACCATAAACTTCCAAGAATTCTTTCTGCCTAATTTAACTGTTAAAAAAAAATCAGTTTGTATTATGATGCTTTCTATATAACTTAGATACATCTCCATGTATCATTTAATCATTAAATAGCATGCTTTTCCTTGGATACTTTCCTGACTTAAGTCAGTATGTTTAGATTTTTTTTAAAAATTCATTAGCTTTAGTTGACAACTTTAAATATTAAAACTAAAATATACTTAAAAGTTGAGTTTGGCTTTTTAAGTGGCTCGTGAATCTCCTACTGGTATTCTCTTTCTTCTTTCTCTTATTATTTTTTTTAATACTTTTTTTTTTTCAAGAGATACAAACTACTATATATAAAGTGAGTAAGACAAAAGGATATACTGTACACAGCACAGGGAATACAGCCAATATTTTATAATAACTTTAAGTGGAGTATAATTTATAAAAGTATTGAATCACTGTGTTGCACAACTGAAACTTGTAAAATGTAAATCATTATACTTTAACTATGTTAGTTGCTCAGTCATGTCTGATTCTTTTTGACCCTGTAGACTATAACTTGCCAGGCTCCTTCGACCATGGAATTCTCCAGGCATGAATACTTGAGTGGGTAGCCATTTCCTCCTCCAGGGGATCTTCTCAACCCAGGGATCAAATCCCAGTCTCCTGCACTGCAGGCAGGTTCTTTACCATCTGAGCCACCAGAGAAGCCCCATTTAACTGTACTTCAATTAAAGATATGTTTCTTAAAAATTCTTATACAGGAAGACTGTTTGAAAAGTCCTATTTTATAAAGCTCTTTGTTTTATTTTTTAAAAGATTTTTTGATATGGATTATTTCTAAAATTTGTATTGAATTTGTTACAATATTGCTTCTGTTTTACGTTTTGGTTTTTGACTTTGAGGCGTGTAAGATCCCTGACCAGGGATTGAACTTGCATCCTCAGCTCTGGGAGGTAAAATCTTAACCACTGGACCACCAGGGAAGTCCCTGCTGCTGCTGCTAAGTCGCTTCAGAAGTGTCTAATTGTGTGCGACCCCATCGATGGCAGCCTACCAGGCTTCTCCGTCCCTGGGATTCTGCAGGCAAGAACACTACAGTTTAAATATCAGTGTCTGCTTCTCTCCTTCTTCCTTATTTTCTCCACTTCAGGGGAAAAAAAAAAAAACAACTTATTTTTTTCCTTTTGTTTTTGTTCTTTTAGCTGATTTTTTACTTATTGACTTCCATATTTCTAAATGAAATTCTTATATTACTTGTTCCTGATTATTTCAGTTTGGGGCACTGCACCTGACCTTTTACCACATAAGGTGAAGATTCAGCTGTCTTTACCCTGCCTTCGTTATCCTAACTCTGATATTTACACCTTTCCTGTTCTTCACCCTCCTTATTTAATTATGTGACAATTTTGCTTCAGTGAAAACATATTTTGTTAGATACTGCCCAAATTATTATGAAAATTTACATTCTACCCACAACTTCCTTCCACGAGTGAACAGTTGTTTTATTTGTTTGTGTACTTGGTTTTCTATGTCTTTATCAGAAAAATCGGAGCCATGACTCTTGTCAAGTTGTCTAATGTTTTCAGATTTATCCGGTAGCTTATCTATTTCATTTGGGAGACCTCTAACCTGGAGTTTTCTGGGCTTCTCCAGGTGGCATTGTTTGCCATATGTCTTAGTCCATTTGAGCTGCAATAAAATACCACAGACTGGGTTACGTAGAAATAGCAGAAATTTATTGCTCACACTTTTGGAGTCTGGAAGTCTAAGATCAGGTGCAGGCACGGTCAAGTTTAAGTAAGGGTCCTTTTCCAGGTTTCATTTTTTCTTATTATGTAAATGTTCAAAGTTTTTTCTTTCTACTCTTGGCCATTTGGACATTCATCTCTTCTCCCCTCTAAAGTAGTGGTTCTAACCAAGGCAGTTTTACCTCCTAGGGGACATTTGGCAATGTCTGAAGACACTTCGGGTACACTTCAGGTTGTCACAACTGGGATTGCTACAGGCAGGTATACAGTGGACCAGGGAAGCTACTAAATATTCTAAGTAACAAGACAACACCCTACAGCAAAGAATTATCTGTCAATAGTGCTAAGGCTGAGAAATTGCTCTAAACCATGCATTCTCACCCAAGGAAATTAAAATTGGTTTTTGAAGATTAGGTGAGAGGAGAGTGGCTCAGCTATTACAATGGTTTATGGCCCTTCAGTTGCTATGTTGGATGGCATCACCAACTCGATGGACATGAGTCTGAGTAAGCTCTAGGAACTGGTGATGGATGGGGAAGGCTGGCATGCTGCAGTCCATGGGGTTGCAAAGAGTTGGACACGAATGAGCAATTGAACCAAACTGAACTGATGGCCCTTCAGAGGGCAACAATACAAAACCAGACATGTATATCTCTGGTATTAAATTTTCATGGAAAGGATAACTGGGAGGAAAATGACTGAAATTTTTCTTTAGGAAAAATTTGTGGAAAAAAAAATTGAGAAACACTTTTCCAAACTAAAGAAGGTTTTGTTCAAAGTTTTGTTCATTCAAAGTTTAATGGAACTGCATTTGTGATCCAGATGTGGGAGGAAGGGCAGAAAAACAATACAGTGAAGACTTAGGACCAGTGAGAATTTTTTCTTATAATTGTGGAAAAGAAAGGTCACTGAAGAAACTGCAAGGGTGATGAATGGAACAGAAAAGAACATAACATGAATTATTCTACAGTAAACTATGTGACCCTTCCATAGTATTTGAGAATAGAGAGTATGGTTCCTAGACTTTTAATCAAAATGTTCTTGCCCATCACTTTATTCACAGACTTTACCAGTCTCCCTGGGGAGAGTCACAATCAGGTAGATTCCCAATAAATCTTCTCTAGTAGTTAACAGCTGTGTAGACTTGGACATATCACTTCTTTCTCTGAGCTTGAATTTATTCATTTAAGAAGAAAGTGGATGAGAATCCTATTTTGCAGTATTGTTGAGGGGATTAGAGATATGTACACAATGCCTAACTCAAAAAACAGCTATAATAATGCTATTTTAAAGTAACATTTTAAATAAAATGTTATTTATGAAAATTATATATAGATTTAGTAACATCATCAGGGTGAAGTCATCAAAGTACCCCAGTCACCCTGGGTCAACTCATATTGCAGAATATGTGCTTGCTAGTTATCAGAGAATTCAGTGACCATTGGGAAAGTTATATGCTTTGGTGAGTTGTGTGTACCTGAACACTTATATAGGTTTTCACAATCCCCCCACCTATTTCCCATGAAGTGATGGGACCGGATGCCATGATCTTCTTTTTCTGAATGTTGAGCTTTAAGCCAACTTTTCCACTCTCCTCTTTCACTTTCATCAAGAGGCTTTTGAGTTCCTCTTCACTTTCTACCATAGGGTGGTGTCATCTGCATATCTGAGGTTCAGTTGCTCAGTCATGTCCAAATCTTTGTGATCCCATGAACTGCAGTATTCCAGGCTTCCCTGTCCATCACCATCTCCCAGAGCTTGCTCAAACTCATGTCTGTCGAGTTGGTGATACCATCCAACCATCCCATCCTCTGTTGTCTGCTTCTCCTTCCACCTTAAATTTTTCCCAGCATCAGGGTCTTTTCAAATGAATCAGTTCTTTGCATCAGGTGGTCAAAGTATTGGAGTATCAGCTTCAGCATCAGTCCTTCTAATGAATATTCAAAACAGATTTCCTTTAGGATAGACTAATTTGATCTCCTTGAAGTTCAAGGGACTCTCAAGAGTCTTCTTCAATACAACAGTTCAAAAGATTAATTCTTTGGCACTCAGCTTTCTTTATACTCCAACGCTCACATCCATTCATGACTACTGGAAAAACCAAAGCTTTGACTAGATGGACTTTTGTTGGCAAAGTAATATCTCTGCTGTTTAATATGCTATCTAGGTTGGTCATAGATTTTCTTCCAAGGAGTAAGCATCTTTTAATTTCATGGCTGAAGTCACCATCTCCAGTGATTTGTGAAGACCAAAAAAATAAAGTCTCTCACTGTTTCTGTTGTTTCTCCTATCTATTTCCCATGAAGTGATGGGACTGGATGCCATGATCTTAGTTTTCTGAATGTTGAGTTTTAAGCCAACTTTTTCACTCTTCTCTTTCACTTTCATCAAGAGGCTCTTTAGTTCTTCACTTTCAGCCATAAGAGTGCTGTCATCTGCGTATCTGAAGTTATTGCTAATTCTTCCAGCAATCTTGATCCCAGCTTGTGCTTCATCCAGCCCAACGTTTCTCATGATGTACTCTGCATATAGGTTAAATAAGCAGAGTGACAATATACAGCCTTGATGTACTCCTTTCCTGATTTGGAACCAGTCTGTTGTTCCATGTTCAGTTCTAATTAATCTCCATATAGATTTCTCAGGAGGCAGGTCAAGTGGTCTGTTATTTCATCTCTTTAAGAGTTTTCCACAGTTTGTTGTGATCCACACAGTCAAAGGCTTTGGCTTGGTCAACAAAGCTGAAGTAAATGTTTTTCTGGAACTCTCTTGCTTTTTGGATGATCCAACAGATGTTGGCAATTTGATCTCTGGTTCTTCTGCCTTTTCTAAATCCAGCTTGAACATCTGGAATACCATGGTTCACATACTGTTAAAGCCTGGCTTGGAATTTTAAGCATTACTTTGCTAGCATATGAGATTAATGCCATTGTGCAATAGTTTGAATATTCTTTGGCATTGTCTTTCTTTGGGATTGGAATGAAAACTGACCTTTTCCAGTCCTGTGGAGAATGTGAAAATTTTCAAGTTTGCTGGCATATTGAGTGCAGCACTTTCACAGCACTGTTTTTTAGGATTTGAAATAGCTCAACTGGAATTCCATCACCTCCACTAGCTTTGTAGTTTGTAGTGATTTTTCCTAAGGCTCACTTGACTTCACATTCCAGGATGTCTTGCTGCAGGTGGATGATCATACCATCGTGATTATCTGGGTTGTGAAGATAATTTTTGTATAGTTCTTCTGCGTATTGTTGCCACCTCTTCTTAATATCTTCTGCTTCTGTTAAGTCTATACCATTTCTGTCCTTTATTGAGCCCATCTTTGCATGAAATGTTCTCTTGCCATCTCTAATTTTCTTGAAGAGATCTCTAGTCTTTCCCATTCTATTGTTTTCTTCTCATTCATTTCACTAATCATTGAGGAAGGCTTTCTTATCTCTCCTTGCTCTTCTTTGGAACTCTGCATTCAAATGGGTATATCTTTCCTTTTCTCCTTTGCTTTTGGCTTCTCTTCTTTTCACAGCTATTTTTAAGGCCTCCTCAGACAACCATTTTGACTTTTTGCATTTCTTTTTCTTGGGGATGGTCTTGATACCTTCCTCCTGAACAATGTCAGGAACCTTGGTCCATAGTTCATCAGGCACTCTGTCTATCAGATCTAATCCCTTGAATCTATTTTTCACTTTCACTGTATAATCGTAAGTGATTTGATTTAGGTCATACCTGGATGGTCTAGTGGTTTTCCCTACTTTCTTCAATTTCAGTCTGAATTTGGTAATAGGAGTTCATGATCTGAGCCGCAATCAGCTCCTGGTCTTGTTTTTGTTGACTGTATAGAGCTTCTCCATCTTTGGCTTCAAAGACTATAATCAACCTGATTTCGGTGTTGACCATCTGGTGCTGTCCATGTGTAGAGTCTTCTCTTGTGTTGTTGGAAGAGGGTGTTTGCTATGACCAGTGTGTTCTCTTGGCAAAACTCTCTATTGAAGCATGCCTTTGCCCTGCTTCGTTCTTTACTCCAAGGCCAAATTTGCCCTTTACTCCAGGTGTCTCTTGACTTCCTACTTTTGCATTCCAGTCCCCTATAATGAAAAGGACATCTTTTTGGGGTGTTAGTTCTAGAAGGTCTTGTAGGTCTTCCTAGAACCATTCAACTTCAGCTTCTTCAGCATTACTGGTCAGGGCATAGACTTGGATTATTGTGATATTGAATGGCTTGCCTTGGAAATGAACAGAGATCATTCTGTCATTTTTGAGACTGCCTCCAAGTACTGCATTTTGGAATCTTTTTTTACTATGATGGCTACTCCATTTCTTTTAAGGGATTCTTGCCCACAGTAGTAGATATAATGGTCATCTGAGTTAAATTCACCCATTCTAGTCTATTTTAGTTCACTGATTCCTAAAATGTCGATGTTCACTCTTGCCACCTCCTGTTTCACCACTTCCAATTTGTCTTGATTCATGGACCTAACATTCCAGGTTCTTATGCAATAACCTCTTTACAACATTAAACTTTACTCCATCATCAGTCACATCTACAACTGGGTGTTGTTTTTGCTTTGGCTCCATCTCTTCATTCTTCCTGGAGTTATTTCTCCACTGATCTCCAGTAGCCTATTGGGCACCTACTACCCTGGGGAGTTCATCTTTCAGTGTCCTATCTTTTTTCCTTTTCATACTGTTCATGGGTTTCTCAAGGCAGGAATACTGAAGTGGTTTGCCATTTCCTTTTCCAGCGGACCATGTTTTATCAGAACTTTTCACCATGAGCTGTACCTCCGCAGGAGACACTCAGACACAGTTCTGGCTCAGTCTGTGGAGTCTCTCGGTCTTGGCAGCCACAAGGTTTGTTTGAACCCTTGTAGTCTCTGGCAGGTAAAGTGTTTGATTCTAAATTCGAGCTTGTGTCTCCTACTTTCTTACTCAAAGATATATGGTTACCTGTATCACTGAGGAACGGACAGTGTGAAGAACAGGACTCTGCCTCCAGGCTGCACTATTGTTTTTTGAGAGCTCCTCCCTTAAGATCATTATTCAGAACTGTTCAAGGGCATGCATTGGAGCCAGGCTTAGATCACAAAACTTGACTTAGGTCAAAATTGTTTGTCTTACGTCAAAATAGGCGTTCCTGGTTCTCTTTTTCTGGTGAATCCCTGCCTTATCTGCTTACGCTATTTCCAAATGCTAATCTCAAGCCCTTGAAGCTATGCTACAGATGGACATGACATTGATAACTTGAGCACAATTTGATCACAGCAAACCCAAGGACATTTGGGCTTTCATCTCTTGAAAAGTTATTACGAAGTGTTCTACCACATTTTATATGACTGTGTTAAAAGCTTAACACAGTTGCTTGTGAATTATTGATTTTTTTTGCATTGGAATGGCAAAAATCATGCACAATCAAAGCTTTATGAAATGTCTTTGCCCAATATTTGGTCCATTCTAGAAGTCATGAGATGAGTCAGCATATCTCATGAAAAATTTTGGAAGATTTTGTATTAATCTTTTAATAAGGATATTCTGCTTAAACATGAAAATTTGCTCTGATGCCTGTAGTCAGATTTTAGTGTTTGTGCAGGAGGTAAAAGAGAATGTAATTACAGCAGAATTCTTGTTTAGTGAATCATTGTATAGCTTACGATGTGTTCAATCTTGTCAGTTCCATTTCAAAGTGTAAGATAATGCCTGTCATATGTGCTGTGAAGTCATTCATACTGATGGGACGCCTATTTACTAGGAAAAAAATCAGGGTTTTGCAGCTATATAACAAAGAGATAGCTTGAATTTTCATGACCACTTTGCTGCAGCATTATATACCTGCCACTCTGCAACTGCCTAGGAAACAGAAGGGTGTTTATTGCAGGGAGTGCAGTAAGCTTTATCAGAGACTATGCTCTAAACCATTGCCTCTTCCTTGTGCTGAGCAGTGGAGGCCTCTCAGGTGGCTCAGTGGGAAAGAATTTGCCTGAAATGCAGGAGTCTTGGGTTTGATCCCTGGGTTGGGACAATCCCCTGGAGAAGGAAATGGCAACCTGCTCCAGTTTTCTCGCCTGGGACATCCATGGACAGAGGACTGTGGTGGGAGCAAAAGGTTGGACATGACTAGTGAATAAGTACACAGCAATGCTGAGAATACTGTTCATCTTTCACTTTAAAATAAATCAAGTATTCATTTAATTCAAAAAATATGTATTGAGTGCTACATCATGCTAGGCAGTGGAGATGCAATAATAACAGAGAAAAAATCTAGCCCTCCTGCAGACTACATTCTCAAAAGAGGAGATTAACGATAAACAATATAGAGGACTTCCCTGGTGGTCCGGAGGTTAACACTCTGAACTCCCACTTCAGGTGTCTTGGGTTCAATCCCTGGTCAGGGAACTAGGTCCTACACACTGCAACTAAAGATCCCGAGGGCCACAGCTAACACCTAGAGCTGCTGAATAAAGAAAGCAAACAATAAACAATATAAAATTAAAAAAAGGAGTTAGCTAGCTATAAAGAAAAGTGAAAGAAGAAGGATATAAAGTATTGGGCAAAGATGTTTGTAATTTTGGATAAAATGGCAAGTGAGGCTTTTACTGAGAAAATGACTTTTGAGTAAAGATGTGATGGACTGAAACAACTAGTGTATGTCTGGGAAAAGAAACCTTTCTCAGTGAGGCTGCAGCAAATGCAAAGGCCCTGTGATGAGAATGCACTGACAATTTTCAGATAAAGGAAGAAGGCAGTGTGGCTCTCCAGTAGGAAGTGAAAGGGCAGAGTAACAGGAGGTGAGGTCAAGGAAGGGATTTCAGCCTTTTACTATGCATATGAACTATTAATTTTTTCCTTTTCTTTTGCACATTTCCTCTGATAGCAGAATCATACGTGTCACAGCTGAAAGAGTTCCGACTGTTACAGTAAGAATGCCAGAAGAAGACAGTGTTTTTTTTATTTTTTATTTTTGGAGGGGGTAATGTTCCCAAGCTAGCAACATAGCAAGAATGCAAGGAGAATGTTAATGTTCAGTTATTTATTTTACTTTCAAAGAGGTTTTTGAATATGAAAAGGAAAGTCTCTGAGGACTGTATAACACTTTATGCTGTTAATGGAATAGAAGAGACTGAAGGTCTCTATCTCTGCCCCACCTCAGGAAGACAGGTTGTTTAGGAAGGGAGAAAGGGTGGTTGGTTGTAACCTTGAAGGGTGTGTGGCAGGGGAAAAGGGGTGCGGTGGCGGAAGCCTGTGCTGGTGGAGAAGTGCAAGTTTGCAGTAGAGCAAGTGGGCAGAGAGACTGAGTATTTTGGTGGCCATTTTTCAGGAACACATGAAAGCCAGTGCCTGTGGAAGTGTTGGGTGGCAAACCTGCCTAATCCTTGGGGAACTGTCCCGCAGAAGGACACTGTTGTGTGCCCTGAGACTTTGCTGAGTGTCCTCCTGCCTCTACTGCCGTGAGTATTTCTCTGCAGGAACCTGTAAGATAGCTCCTGAATGTGCCCTGGATTCTCTCAGAATCCTGTAAAGAACAGATAGGGTCAAGTCTGGGCATTGGATATCTGGAGAGAAAGAGTCCACGCATGGTGATCATGAAAGGCTGGACTGGTTATACGTCATGCCAGAGATACAGATGTCCAGATATACATTCTATCTCAAGAACGTGAAAATATTAAAAATTTTCCTTTTTATTTTGACCTTTTCTCCTATAGGCAGAGTCATCTATGTAGCCTCAAAAAGAATTAAAAGTGTTATAGCAGGAATGCAAAGAGAAGGGAACAATGTTCTTATGTGTGTGTGTTTCAAATTAGTAATAAAGAAGAAATATAAAGAGAAAGAAGTATCACTTTTGTTGAGTAACAAAGTTAATAATTTTATTAGTGACTTTCTTCCTTTCTGCCTATTTTTCAATTCTCTAAAAGAAAGCTGTCTGCTTCATGAAGTATTAAATAAAGTTTGTTTATACCACATAAATTATTTTCTTCAGTCATTGTTGACATATAAATAAAATAATTATGGATTGAATCAGGTTCTATAAGCTTTCAGTTAAATTATAAACTTAGATTATGTAAACAAGATATTTGGATTAAAGAATTTAATTAATTTATAAATTCACAGACTAATCCAGGGGTCTGCAAATTATACCCATGGGCAAATCTGCCCCTCTACCTGTTTGGATAATTAAAGTTTTATTGAAACAGCCACGGTCATTTGTTTACCTATTGTCTACTGATATGTCTTACATACTGGGACCACAAAGCCTAAGAAATTTAGTGTCTGGGCCTTTCCAGAAAATACTTGCTGACCCCTGGTGATTAATCCAACTATAATTTGAGACAATGAAGTTTGAAAAATTTTCAAATGTTCAAGCAGCGTGTTTTCCAAAACTAACACGATGTGGGGGATGAAATCATATTTACGTGTATGATAATGTTTTCATCACTTTTATCATCATCAATGGTTCAAAGGCATGTAAATGTATGTGATGACATATATATTCAGATTTGGGTTTCTCAGCAGCATTAAATAAAAGGTACAGCAAAACAGTCATTGCAACAGCAATGTTAGTAATTGTGTGATTCTTAAATTGCATATGGTTTGCTCTTATGCTTTTGGCTAATTATGACAAATCTTAGTTAAAGCAACTTCCTAAAAAAATTTTGAGAGCAATATCAGTATACAGTATTTAAGAACCAATGCTCTAGATTCCAGGCTTACCTGGAAGCTCAGTTGATAAATAATCTGCCTGCAATGCAGGAGGCCTGGGTTCGATCCTGGATTGGGGAGATCCCCTGGAGGAGGGCATGGCAACCCACTCCACTTCTTGCCTGGAGAATCCCTATGGATAGAGGAGCCTGGAGGGCTGCAGTGCATGCGGTCGCAAGGAGTTGGACACGACTGAGAGACTAAGCACAGCACAGCTCTAGATTCCAGTTGCTCATATTTTGCTCCTGCTCCTCTGGAAGCTTCCTACTGGTTTCCCCAACAGTCATGTTGCTCTGTTTCAGTGCATCCTTGCTTGGTTCTTGTCTAATTGCTTCTTGTTGAATAGTACACTTGACTCCTATTATCTATACTTATTTTCTTTTCTTCATCTATCCCGAGCATTTGCTCCTTTTTCCTACATCCCTACATTATACCGTACAAACCAATATTATATCTGAAGGAAACTAAGAAGGGCTACTAGCATTTCTACATCCTTTTACCCTGTTTTTATTCACATGTGAAATTTTCCTTTGGAATTTTTGAACTTCTGACCTCTCTTTCACTTTGGTTGTATTGCCATTTTCCTGTGTTCCTCTTTCTTTTCATTATAATACATTTACTCATGATCACAGCATATTCTCTTCATTCCCATGTAGTTTCTACAACACCCATCATTTTGGTGATACCACACAAATGCTCTGGGTATATGATTAGGGAATTGAGGGTGGGGAGTGAGTTCTTCTAAGATTACAAAGCTTTGTTTTGTAATCTGCCTGATTCTGCAACCTTTCAATCCACACAGTGGAGGCCATTTAATTCCTATCTGTAAATTCAACTCAACTTCTCAGACCAATTTCTCTTAAGTAGTAGGAATTTTTAAAAATTTGGCCAAAAATATCCTATCAAGTTAGCATAGTCCTTTTTTCTCTGACTTTGTACAACAAATTAAACATTCTTGTGACCAAATTAGTTCTAAGAACTGGTTCCTCTTATTCTGCAACAACTGGTGTTGAACTCAGTATACACTCTGATGGATCTCCACTCCCCTAAAAATGGGAGTGATATCTATCTAGTTTGGTCATTCAGGTCTTATCCAGTCACTCAATTTTGTAGCTAAGACTATCTTTTTGATCTCCATGACCTGACCTTGATTAAATTAAGAGAGGTCTTTCAAAGCAACAAAGTGAATTTATCCTGTTGGAATAAATCAGTAACGCTTGACAATGTGTTTAGAATTGGTCTTGTTGGAATAAGCCCAACCTTAGCTCTTCACACCTAGGGCTTACATTGGAGAAAGTAATGAATCTACATTCTTCACATTAGTTTCTGAGCATCTAAGCACTGCTACAGAAAATTAAAACAAAACAAAAGCACAAGGATGACTAATATGCATTAAATTCATAGTAACCACTTCTACTGGCCCATGAACGCTGATAGGCACTTTTTTTCTATTTCCTAAGCAAATTTGTCCTTCTACTTTTCATTACGGTAATATCAAACCTAAGTAATTCCCCCCAAGCATCTGCCTCTAGTCATTTTTTCCCTTCACATCTCACCTCATTTTCTGCAATGAATTCTAATAGAGAAAATGGGTGGCCTTAGACAGAAACTCTCTCAATGTTCCAGAATTATGTCTACATAGCACTACACTACTCCCACCTTTCTTTCTTCATTTCCTACAGGTTTTTTTTTTTTTTTTAAACTGCATAAAGACTTTCTCCAGTTGCATCAAGCAGAAGCTCCTCATTGCAGCGCACAGGCTTCTTGCAGTGGAGCACAGGCTCTAAGCAGGCACGCTTCAGTAGTTGTAACTCATGGGCTTAGTTGCTCTGAGGCATGTGGGATCTTCCCGGACCAGGGACTGAACTTCTGTCCCCTCCATTGGCAGGCAGATTTTTAACCACTGGCCCACCAGAGAAGCCCCTTTCCTACAGCTTTAATGGGAAGGATCTGATTCTTCCTCTCAGGCTACTCCCCCATCCTTGAACTGAAACTGGAAATTATCCTCTCTTCTTTTCTGTCTCTAATTTCTCCCACGTTTCTTGTTCTGTTTTACTCACTGGATTCAAGTGCATGATATTAAACCAACAAAAAGATGAACAGGAAGAAGGCAAGTGCACCAGAACAGTTCTCCCTGGATCTTACATCTCTTTAGCTACTGACCTCTCTCTGCTTTTTATAGGCCAAATGCTTAAACAAATTACCCGTAGTTTTGTCTTTGCTTACTAACCTCCTGCTGGTTTCTCAAGGGGAAATTGCTTCTTACTCTTCCACAGACTGAAATTGCTTTCATTAAGCTCACAAATGACATTTCTGCCCTTAGATCTGCCCCCTTGTCTTGATCCCTCAAAAGGATTTGACACCTTTGATCACTTTCTCCTTTCAGAAAAACACCCTCTCTTATTGTTTCCTAAGAAAATACACTCTTGTGATCTTCTCTGATTTCCCAGGGTACTTTTTTTTTTTTTTTCATTCCTCTTTGTTGGCTCTCCTCTATGTATTCACAGAAAGTGTGGTTTCCCTCATGGCTATGGTTCAGTCTCCTTCATTCCAGTCTACCCATTGTTCCTAAGTAAACAGCTCCCATAATTACTGTCATTTTTGATATTCTAAAAACTACACCCTTCCCCAGATTTCTAGTACTAAATGTCTCTCCTGACCTCTGGACCTATAAACCTAATAAAAGACTTTACACACCCATTTTTTCTGGTTTGCAAGGCATTGCAAACCAACTTGTCCAAATGTGAATTTATCAAGTTGTGTTCCCAATCTCCACAAAAAATTCTCTTGCTATGTTTCCTATCACCTTACTCACTGACTTGCTCAAAATGGTGACATGGAATATCTTTCTTGACTACTTCTATGTATCCTCATCCTCTATCATGTTAATCTTGAGGGAATGTCTAGCTTGACCACTCAGGTCTTGTTTCATCACCTAGTTTCGTAGCTGGGACCCTATTCCTTGGAGCAAGACCTCTGGGATCTGACCCTGTCTTTCTGAAGAAGCAACTCGACTCGATCAAAATGCATCTTTAAAATCAAGAAATCTGTTCTCAACCTGTTGGAATAGTCAGTCATTCATGAGGATGGCTTTAGAATCAATCTTGTTGAAACAAGTCAGACGTTACCTCTTCACATTGAGTTCTTAGTTCAAAGAAAGTAACAAACCTGCATTCTTCATGTTTCTCTCTGAACACTAGGCATTGTTTCAGAAATTAAAAAAAAAAAGAAGTCTAGTTGATTTACAATATTATATTAGTTTCACATGTACAACATAATGGTTCAACATTTTTATTGATTATACTTCATTTAAAGTTATTTTGAAACATTGGCTATATTCCTCATGCTGTACAATGAAACTTAAAGCAATTCTTAAACCTCTCAAGACAATGGAAGAGGCAAAATTGGCAGAATTTTCTTATTGTGCCTCTGCTATCATTCCTGCCATTTCCTCAGTTCCAAAGACAATAAGTCTCTCTACCGTCTCACTTGATTTCTAATTTCCAATGTAGGTGTCTGTTTGCTTTCACTACTTTGTGAACTCCTTTGGTTAAAAGTGTAATTGATATGTTTTTGTATTTCTAGCTACCTTTCTAGTTCAGTGCCTGAAGTTCAGAAGAGAATGAATAAACAAACAAGTAATTGATTCCTCTAATATTCAGTCAGGCTTCCCTGGTGACTTAGTAGTAAAGAATCTGCCTGTCAATGCAGGAGATGCAGGTTCTATCCCTGGGTCAGGAAGATCCCCTGGAGAAGGAAATAGCAACCTATTCCAGGATTCTTGCCTGAGAAATCCCACGGAAAGGGAAGCTTGGAGGGCTACAGTCCATGGGGTCACAAAAGAGTAGGACATAGTGACTCAACAACAACAACAATATTCAGTCACCTGCCTGCCCTGAACTGCATCTCCTGCTTGCCTTTTAGAAGACCTTGGACTGCCTTCTGTCCTCATCTCTAGACCCTAAGTGGACTTGTCTTAGATTATTTGGATGCAAACCAGGAAGCTGAGATTGACATTTATGCCAATTATATTAAACCTCAGACAGATCTGATTTTGTTTACAGGTGCCTTTTGTACTTCCAGACTCTCAAACAGGGCGCACATGACCTATGTCACTGTTTATGGGAAGCTACAGGCGTAACAGTTCTTGATACGTCAGTTTTGGTCACTTAGCTCTTTGAGACATAATATTTATATTAAAACAGGAACAAATTATGCAGCCAGATGCAAAATTTACAGGAATTTTAAAAATAAAATGTAAGATTTCAAGACAAGAAACTTCAAAGAAATTTTGTGATGGGGCAGGCCAGTCTCTCTTAAACTTTCATACACTGAGGATATGCCTTTTGCTCTTCTCTTTTGGGATACTGAACTTCAAAAGTTAAGTTAGGAGCATTGGAGGTATGTGATGTGTAAATGTAAGTGTGTGTGTGTGTGTGTGTTGGAGGAAGGTTTGTGTATGAAGATGCTGCAGAAAGAATTTTTGATGCCAAAAAAATCACTTTAAACAAAGCTTGAAACCTCTTCTAAGTTTAGTATTGCAGGGCTACTACTGAATAGCCTAGTTTACATCTGAATCCAAAGCTTTTTGATACCAAAATCTAACAATTTTAGTAAAGGAAGAAGTCCCTTAAATTGTTCATCCCCGCAGACAGTATGCAGTGAAATGCCTTATTGCTTTGCTTATTGAATTGCTTGTAATGGGAATATGAGAGTCATCTGTCATACACAGAGTTAGCAATGTCTCTTGGTATGTCTAGATTTAACAATAGGATTTGAATGTTATTGTATTAACAAACAAGTAAAACCATTAGAGCATCACAAAATTAGCATTAGTAATTCAGCTTAAGGAATTTTCATGAGGGTTTAAAAATCCCTTTAGAAAAGCTAAAAGGCATGCTTCAGTGTTTTCTGTCTTGGCTAACCACAGCAAAGATGGCATGTGTTTCTTAATTTTTACCAAAAGGAACAGATGGAGATCTGAATTTTGAAAGCTTTGCTTTTTAAGGAGTCTTTACCAGGCAAATGATTTAGACACACATGTATTAAAGTAATATTTTTTTTTCTATGTAAAATTAACTTTCCATAAATTAAGCTATTTTTTCAAGTCAGGGACAGAAGTTTTAAGGTCTATTATTATTATTATTATTTTTAAGAAAGATATGTGAGGAATAGAGAGCATGGATTTGTTGAGTGATTTTGAAAAATGCCTTTGATCTATTTGTGGTTTCTGTGTCCATAAAAGAAGGAGGCCATGCACAAAACTCCAGGCTCTTTCTCCCTTCAGTAGGCTGTGATATTATTGTAATAAACAAGAGTCTGGACAGAAGCTTCCCAAATGCAGGTCAGGGAAACAGGTAACATCTCGTGCTTCTAGATTTGTTAGGCAAAGTTGGCATTACATATTGTACTCTCTGATGAGAATGTATCAATGTAAGACAATTTAGGCCAACCTCTGCACTTTTTTAAAAGTTTCTCTTTTGAAAGTCTTTATTTATAGAATGGAAAAGATAATGGAGGAAATATGAAGTGCATATGTTCTTTATATCTTTGAGTCCTTCAATGACACAGAACAAAAGTGTTAGGAAAATCTTCCTGCTCATTATTGGCTAACACGAGTCAGTGATGTACTTGAAGGAAGCCTTGTGTTTTTATGTTGTTGTGTCTAGACAGCCAGATTCTTCACCGCAATTCAAAGAATGTGCCGCCAGTGTTGATGACATATTAAAGGAAGGAAAAACAAATGTAATAAATTTCCAAAATATGCTATTTAAACTCACTGAAAAAATGAAGCAAACAATGATTTTCGTAAATAGTACCTGCACTCCTTCAGCAATATGTCCACAGAATTTTAAGGTTCAAAAGTAATTGTGAGCTATAATCTGATAGCCTTGGAGGATTTTATTTTATGTAATTTTGAAATGAATGTGTGTGCAGAAAATATTTCTGTGATTGAATAATGGCAATAAAACAGTGTTACTTTAGCGCTGGCAGTGAGCTCAGATGGTCGATTTGAGTTTGCGGATTAAACCAAAGATTCTTGGTAAGAAACATCAGTATATTATAAATAGCAAGATAGAAAACCATTGACTCAGCAGGAGCTGCATATTTGGGAGAGAAGAGAGAAGATTTGAAGCTGCATAAACACAACAGATATTAAAAATCTAGTTTAAGAAGAAAACTTATTGAACAAAATGTTATTTGAAAAATTTTAATGGTATAGATGTGAGGGTTTTTTGCAGTGATCCAGTAGGTATATTATCCATCACATACATCAAGTAGAACAAGGAAATGTAAATGCCCTGCAATTAGAAGACCTCAGTTCAACCTCCAAGAAAGCAGCCCTTTAAATTACCTTTTATGTTGATGAAACTTTCAGAGAAATTAAGGGTCTTTAAATAGCAGTCTACACAAACCAACCTATGACTTTTTTGTCTCAAGTCATTGTTCATACAGGAAGTCACTAAAGGAAGTTCACTCTTCCTTAAACTTAATTTGGGATAAGGACTTTTTTTTCCTTTTATATATTTTGTAAGGTTCCTTGAGGCCACAGTGAAGAACTGGGCTTAGGTCAGTGATGAGTAGGGTCATGGTTCATGGTGAGTATTAAAATAATGGTAGGTAAAATAATAATAATAATGATGACAATAACTGTAGTAACCAGCAATCTTTTGCAAATACTAGAATATCTCCCAACAAATGATTGCATTTCAGTAATCCTCATAGTAAAACTTTAAGTAGTGTTGAAAATTATTTATATGGGACGGTCCATTGAATTTTTCCTTTCATCTACTTGTTGAGCCCCAAAGATTAAGAATTTGTGTTTCTACAAATAAAAAAGAAAAAGAAAGAAAAAAAGTATTTGTGTATCTATTGAAAACTTCTCCCTCTTCCCCAAAGGGAGCAGGTTGGGGTCTAAAAGAGTTAGCCACAAGTATAAAGACAAATGCAAGAGGAGAGATCATAGTCGTATAATTTAAAATATCAGCTAACTTGCAATAATGGTAGCTTTAATGAGCAGGTAACCAGCAAAACATATTGCCTGTTTCATTAAAAAAAAAAAACATACTAGCAAAATATCATCATGCCACATAGAAATTTATTTATAACTTTCTATTATGAAATTTTCTATTAGGAAATATTATAAGGAGTTCTCATGTACTTACTCCCCAGCTTTAACCACTATCTCAGATATTTTACCAGTTTTTTTTCAGTATATATGTTAATCTGTAACTCCAAAATATAAAGACTTTTAAAAATAACAAAAAGCCCTTATTGCATTGAAAATTTCAATTCAAGTGGAAATTCATGAAGTCTGTTAACTTTCAGTCTGTTAACTTTCTTTGGCACAGAGAAATTATATCTAAAATTTAGAGAAAAACATGAACTTGAAATAAATTCTTTCCAGAAATTCAGCTCAGTTGCACAAAGAAACAAACAGGTTGCTGGTCTTCCCAGAAATATACTTAGTTTTCTGTCTTTTATAGCATTCCATGTATATGAGTGCGAAATAGAAGAGTCAGAATGGAAGTGTTTGTGCATTATTTGGCTTTTCTCAGATCATGCATATTGATCATTCACAATTCTCTGCACAGGTGAATGTCTCACAGGTCTGAAAAGTGAAACCAAGGGGACTGTGGTCAATGGAGAAAGGAAGTCACATTTGGCAACAAACTCTTACAAAGCCTTGACCATTTCAAACCACGTTACCAATTCCAGTGATCATTTTAGAAAAACAGAAAATAATATGGAATATGTTTACATAGTGAGAAAATCTGTAGACCTACATGATCAATGAAAATGGCGACATTCATAGAAAGGAAAATCTTTAAAGTTTCAGAGTACAGACAGGGAGGTGATCCAATACCACCCTCTGACGCTAGTGTCACTCCCTTTGGGTGACCATGAGAATTTTAGTGGTTAATTTGAGGTGTCAGCGTGGCTTGACTTTGGCACCCAGATGTTTGAACAAACATCGGTTTTAGATGTGACTAACATTTAAATCACTAAACTTTGAGTAAAGACGATTATCTTCCATACTGTAATAGGTCTGACCTAATCCGTTGAAGCCCTTAAGAGAAAAATACTGAGATTCCCTGAGAAAGAAGCGCTCTGACTCTAATTTCTTCAGAGTCAGTACTGCCACATTAGCTCTTCCCTGGGTCTCCTGCCTGCCAGCCTGCCCTGAAGATTTGGGACTCGCTGGCCTATGCGAGCCAATTCCTTAATAAATCTGTTTCCATCTCATGTATCTATATCTACACACACACACACACACACTGGCACACACACATTTTGTTTCTCTGGATAACACTAAATCGGGGATGAAAGAACTCTTTTGTGTTGTAGAGAAATAGCTGCATTCAAACAATGTTACATATTTTGACTGAGCTCTAAGAAAATGTGAATCGTAAGATCTTAGGATTATAAAAGAACTTAGAGCTAATTTAGCCAAAAATTTCACCCATATATCATTAAAATTGTAATAATAAGGGTTAGATGATTCCTATGTATTACGTGTAATATTCACAATACTCCAAGTTAATACACAGTTTTATATATGAGAAGATGAGGCTCAAAGAAATAAATAACTTCTCATGATGACCCGGGTGGCAGTCACTAAATCAGAATCTGAATATCTGAATTGAATACTCTTTGAATCTAAAGTCCATTGTTTTTCTATTGGGTTTAGTGGCTTTGTTTCAATGTGTCTCCCAAATGTTTGGACATTTTTGGTGATGTAGAATTTTGTTTTGCAAAGCCCATTATATGACTGTTGTATATAAAAATATCTTTGTTAGAAAGCCTTTCATATTTTGAGTCAGAGCTTATGTGTTTTGCCCTTTATGACTACATTTTCACATGTCAATTCTTCAAATACTTGAAGCTAGCCATCTGATCCAATATATTTCCTTTTTAAATTTAAAAACACGTTTTGTCATAGGAAACAATATCAAGATTCCCTCCCTCTTGATTGTTTTCACTGATGTTCTTTGGCTAGCTGCTCCTTAGTAAGCTCCAGCAACTGTTTCAAAAGTTGGACTCTAGTATTATCTACTCAAAGAATAATGGAATGTCTTTCCCTCTTGTTCTAGACTCCATGCTATCTTAATGCAGTCTAAGATTTACTAGCTTTTTAAAAAAATTAAGTATGGCAATTTACAAAATTGTGTTAGTTTCAAGTATAAGATTTACTAGCTTTTTAATGTAGTTTCATGTCTCTTTTTACAGATTTCTTTACAAGAACCAGTCTCTCATCTTTGTATCTGTGGGATCAATATTTGCAGGACTTCAAATTTATCCACATTAAAATTCATGTTATTAGTTTCAACCTAATGGTCAAGTCTATCAAGGTATGTAATATTGTATATTCTAACTTTTTCAATGTACAATTTTGGTTAATTTGTATTAAGAGTTTAATTTAGGTATATTAAATATAAAGTATTACAACAATAGGGTGATAGAAAAGCTTAGTGAAAACTTTTTCAGAAATATTTTAGAGAAGTCATTTAGAGAAATAAAACCTGGAGTTTTATTTGCCTTGAAGTCCTAGTTGAAATCATTAGCTGTGAATACATTGCTATGAGAAAGACTCATATACAAATGAGATTATCAAAGATTGATCTTTGAAAAAACAATTAACCTTTAAATATGGAAAAGCCCACTTCAGGTAAGGAAGACAAACAGCAAATTCTTGAAAACATTTGAGGGTAAGAATCAGTCTTGTTCTGAAACATGGTAGGGGTGATATAAACATTTTTAGTAGAATCAAGGAAAGGGGTAAAGAAAGACAGATGAGAAAGCAATGGGGAAAAAAAGTGCAGCATTGAGAAAGAGGGCATTTGATGGTGTCAAAACTGCAGATGGATCAAAGAGAAGTGGAAAGAGACTTCTAGATTTGGCAGTTGTAAAAATGGTCACCAGAGATAGCAGAGGCCCAGTTACAACCAAATGTTTGGGGCAGAAGTCAGATTGTGAGGTGTGAAGGAGTGTATTAGAGACAAGGACGCAGCGGTTGAGACTGTCGGCAGAGATTTCATGCTTTTAGAGAGCTACAGGCTGGTGGCTCTATTGAGCAGGTAGAACCAAGGGTTTTTGTAGTTAGGGAAGATGCCTTGGCTGAGAGAAGAGACATTGATGATGCGAGAGAAGGGAAGAGACTTCCAAGCATTCCAGTGGTTAAGACTCTGTGCTTCCAAAGGAGGGGTTTGGTCAGGGAACTAAGATTCTACATGTCACACCTTGTGGCCAAAAGATAGAGAGAGAGGATAATTAAAGGCAGAAATCTTGGGAAAAACTTCCTGGGTTGGATAAAGAGTTGAGCTGAATTTGTGAGTTTTGTTGAAAAGGATAAGCATGTTGTCCAAAGACTGAGACTCCAGGATGGCATGGAGGCTGAGTTATGATTCTGTGTAGCTGAGGTGGGGATTAGGTGCTTTTCAGGCTGGCTTCCCAGGTGGTGCTAATGGTAAAGAATCCACCTGCTGAAAAAACAATGCAAGAGACACAAGAGACATGCGTTTGATCCCTGGGTCGGGAAGATCCTCTGGAGTAGGAAGTGGCTACCCACTCCAGTATTCTTGCCTGGAAAATTCCATAGACAGACAAACTTGGTGGGCAACAGTTCATGAGGTCACAAAGAATCGGACATGACTGAGCATGTGCACACACACACACACACACGTGGAAAGGAAAAAAATAACTCAGCTCTGCTTGGGAGGACTTCAGTTGCTCCATAATGAAGCAGCAACAATGAGAACGTAGTCATGGTTTTCTCAAGATATGTTGAAATTGCACAGGGGTGTGTGTTAGTTTGTGCTAGGGCAGCCATAACACAGTGCTACAGGCAGCATGGAGAAATTTACATCCTCATCACCTCGAAGGCTGGAAGTCTGAGAGATTCAGGAATGGCCAGGGTTGGTTTCTTTGGAGGCCTCTTTCCTTGCCTTGTAAATGGTTGTCTCTTTCTATCTTCACATTTTTTCCCCCCTCTTTGTGCATATATGTATCTTAGTATACTTTTCCTATAAGGACACCAGTCATATGGATTAGAACCCTCCCCAATGCCCCCTCCCCTGTATAACCACATATTACCTATAAAGGCCCCATCTCCAAATAACATCACACTCTGAGATACTAGAGGTTATTGACTTCAACATATGAATTTGGGGGGTAAGGAGTTGGGATAAAGGGACACAATTCAGCCCATAATAGGAGGAATGCAGTCAACCATGGTCAAATAATGGAGAAGGAAATGGCAACCCACTCCAATACTCTTGCCTGGAAAATTCCTTGGATGGAGGAGCCTGGTAGGCTACAGTCCATGGGGTTGCAAAGAGCTGGACACGACTGAGCGACTTCACTTTCTTTCTTTCTAGTTCCTTTCAGAGAAGGAAATGGAAACCGATTCTAGTGTTCTTGCCTGGAGAATCCCATGGACAGAGGGGCCTGGTGGGCTATGGTCTACGAGGTTGCAAAGTGTCGGACACAACTAAGTAACTAACACACACACACGTGGACAAATAAAGAAATTCCACTTCTTTATTTTCTTGTGGACGAATGTGTGGTAGAGAATAGAGCTCAACATTTAGGGTGTGTGGGGCAAGCAGAAAAATGGCCCCCAAACATGTCCATATCCTAATCCCTGGAAACTGGTGATATGTAACTTTATATGGCAAAACGGATCTTCAGATGTCATTTAGTTAAGGAGTTTGAAATGACAGAATTATCCTAGATAATCCAAGTGAATCCAGTCTAATCACATTGATGCTTAAAAGTGGAGAAACTTTCCCCACTGAGTTCAGTGTTAGAGGGAGATGTGATTCTAGAAGTAGGGTCAGGGAGATGTAACAGTGCTGTAGGAGGAAGGGGGCAAGGAGAAAAGGAAAGCAGGCAGCTTCTGGAAACAAGAAAAGGCAAGGGAATAGATTCTTCCCTAGAGCCTAGAGCCTCAGAACTCACCTTTGTCAGCATCTTGATTTTAGCTCAGTGAGACCGGTGTGACCCTTCTGATCTATAGAACTGTAATACAATAAATTTAAGTTTGTGCTAATAAGTCATAGCAGAAATAAAGAAGCAACATGGGTTACTATGCTACTATGCATAGAAATCACAGGTTGTTGATGTTCAGGTGCTAAGACTGTCTGACTCTTTGCTACCCCATGGACTATAGCCTGCCAGTCTCTTCTGTTTCCATTTCCTTCTACAGGGGCTCTTCCTGACCCAGGGATTGAACCCATGTCTCCTGCATTGGCACCCAGATTTTTTACCATTAAGCCACCAGGGAAGCCCAGAAATCATCAGAGGTCTATTTAAAGTCCTGTTTCTGGTTCAGTATGTCTGAGGTGAAGCCTTAAAGTCTGCATTTCTAACCAGATCCCAGGTGAGGCCAGTGCTGCTGGACTAGGGACCACACTTTGAGAAGCAAAGGTTAGGGAGACCATGCATTCAAATCTCTATATTATAGATTAAGGACTTATAGATACTGCAGAGCTGCCTTTGACTCCCAGCAACCCTCTACTTTTTTCACCATACATTGCCCTAGTACAAAAAAAAAAAAAATTAAAATTAAAAAAAAAAAATAGAGAAGTCCATCAGAAAGTAGCAGGCAAGGAAAGGTGCCAATATTTGGAAAATTTGGCTCCAGAGCCTCTGTGTGTTTATGGTGCCTATGAGGTGTGCTGGCGGACACTGAGCTGACACAAACTGTTAATTACCCACACTTTAGTAAACTAACAGCTGTTTGCTACGTGCAGCAAGCTGAGAGCTCTCTTGATTCCCAGGGGTTTCTAATTTCCTAGGTGTCAGCAAGTTCAAGAGAGAAATTTTAGGGCAAAAGAGCATTTTGTTGTGACAGTTTAGGAGAGTCATATCCAGGAAGAGTTTCAAAAGCTGTAGATAACTGTAAACCCAGAACTGTAAACACGAAGGGAGTGTTTCCAGTGACCTGAAGGCTCCGTTCTATATTTATCTTGTCACCCAAAACACTCTGTAATTATGAGAGAGCCCAACGTCAGCTGATCTCTTTGGGGATGGCGCTGGCTAAAGGGTTTGAGGAAAACGACCAGGCTTATTAAAGAGGATGTAGAACCCCCATGTCGGATGTAACAGAAATCCAAGGTGAAAGTCAGAAAGGAAAGGATTCTAAGAAGAAGGCAAGGACATGTGAGGAGAGCTGGTGGGCAAAGGATGATAATGAGGAATGAGGAAAAAATGTACAACCGAGGCTACATGGAAACTCCCACCATTCAGAACCTTAAGGAGTACTCATAGGTACCAGGACTGAGGTGCTTTTCAAATGACAGAAACTGAAGATCACGTGAGATGCCTGCCGTAGTGTGCTTTTCTCAGATCCTTAGAAGTTCTTTTAACTGTTTATTATGGAAAATTCCAAACATCCAAAAGTAGAGAGCATGACATATTAAGCTCCCACACAGCCAACCCAAACTCAGTAATGACCACCTCATAACCCATCTTCGTTCATCTGTGCCATCTGCTTAATGTCTCTCATCATCTCTTTCTCCACTGGACTGTATAGACGCACAGCCCAGTCATCATGGAAAAAGCATTTCACGTGGAGAGCAGAGTAAGCACACCCAGGACAGAGGGTGTCAGGTAAAGAGGTCTATGTTAGTGGAATGGAGGGAGTGAGGGAGAGGTGGGGTGGGGGGATGAGATCTGAGATGTCACAGGGCAGACCCGCAGAACAGATGTGGTGTGTAGGTTTTTGTGGCTTTTTGCAACAGCTTTGGTTTTTACTCTGAGCAAGGACTTTAGAGCAGGAAGTGAAGTGAAGTGAAGTTGCTCAGTTGTGTCAGACTCTTGCGACAACTTGGACTGTAGCCCACGAGGCTCCTCCGTCCATGGGATTTTCCAGGCAAGAATACTGGAGTGGGTTGCCATTTCCTTCTCCAGGAGATCTTCCCGACCCAGGGATTGAACCCAGGTCTCCTGCATTATAGGCAGATGCTTTACCGTCTGAGCCACCAGGGAAGTCTCGAGTGACTAGCAATTGTGGGAAGCTAAAGTTGCAAAGACAAAGGGAGTGAAATATTATCACTGGAGCACCATAAAAGAGGAGCTGCCTAGTAGGAGCTGTGTGTGTGTGTGTGTGTGTGTGTGTGTGTGTGCTAATTTGCTTCAGTCATGTCCGACCCTTTGCAACCCCATGAACTGCAGCCCACCAAGCTCTTCTGTCCACGGGATTCTCCAGGCAAGAATACTGGAGTAGGTAGCATAGCTAACACCCACACTGTGGGTGTTATTCCTTTTTCCAGGGGATCTTCCTACCCGAGGATTAAACCCAGGTCTCCTGCATTGCCGGTGGACTCTTTACCATCTGAGCCTCGAGGAAAGTCCAGTTGGAGCTGTAGTTATAATCAAGAATGAAACTATGGTCAAGAACTTTGCTTCAAAGGACAGACACAAAATTCAGAGGATGATATAATAGTGGGAGGGATCCCTTCCACCCCTATCTGTGGGTTCCTGGATTTATGTAATCTGGTGATTGAGGAAATGGTACTATGTATTCCTTGGGGCCCCATGGACTCTAGTCTGCCCAGCTCCTCTGTTCATGGAATTTTCCAGGCAAAAATACCAGAATGGGTTGCTGTCTCCTTCTCCAGGATCTCTTCCTAACCCAGGGATAGAAGTCATGCCTTCTGCATCTCCTGCATTGGCTGGTGGGTTCTTTACCACTGTGCCACCTGGGAAACCCACCACCAATGAGATCAGGCACATATTCTTCCTTGGTCTCTATTCTATGAACCTGGGCTGAAATTTGTATGTGTGTGTCTGTGTGTATGTGGAGAAAGAGATTAGAAAATGATTTTTGATTTTGCTCCCTTGACTTGGCCTTATTACTCACACTGTGTAGCTACACATGTGGAGGAGACTAGAAAACTTCAGTCAATCGTACTCCCATCTTCATGAGGCTACTCTGAAAAAAGAACACTTTTCTTGTGTATATTAATAATTGATCCTTGAACAATGTTAGTTATGCTGACCTTCAAGCAACTAAACCTTTTCAGACTGAAACCTCAAGCACCCTTTAGTAAGTACATAGTTCTTTCAGTACATTAGCTGAAATTAGCTGCATCAATCCAACGTCACACTTCCTACATCCCTACTTTGTAAACAATCTAAGAATTAATAGGACCTGTAAGTCTATCACAGTCCCAGTCCCTCATCCATAAACATCAGCAAATCCCTAGTGTCAAATAAATGGTAACATAAAGATTCGCGTTATTATCACCATGCAAGGACCCTGGGGACACAAACACTAGTCCTAAGTGGAGACCTTCTGTCAGAAACTGAAAATCATCTTGGTTTCATTCTCAGCAGAATCCTGGTTGGTGTATGCCAGTTGTCCAAAATGTTCAAACTGTGACTTGAAATGTGATGGGGAAACATCTCCCATGAAGGAGTTTACTGTGGCATTATATTTAGCTTGGTGAAACAATCCCTGATCCAACTGCCTCCTTTTTTAATGGCATGTGTGAAAACTTAGACTCGAATGGGAATCTGCACTCTACCACGATATACCAGATGCTCGTCTGAGGGTCCTTCTTCCCCATCATGCTCATTCAAAAATCATTTCCACTTTTTCTCTCTTTTTTCTAATATTTAGTTTCATTTATTTATTTGGCTGTGCTGGGTCTTAGTTGCTTTGAAGCAGGGAGTTCTTCAGTCTTTGTTACGGCACGTGGGATCTTTGGTTGTGGTATGTGGGACCTAGTTCCCTGCCAGGGATTGAGCCCAGGGCCCCTGCATTGGGAGCACAGAGTCTTGGCCACTGGACCATCAGGGAAGTCCTTCCATATTTCGTTCTGAACACTGTGTGCCTAGGTACACAACTGTTTAGTGGCACAGTACCCACAGGTTGCTACCTTTCATTTGCAGCACATTTCATGAAGCCATTGTCCACCTCACACGCCCTTCTAGTTATTGTGTGTCTAAGTGTCATCTGCTACCATCACCAATTCCTCTGGAAATCCTCAGACATCTTTCTGAGAATGGTTTCCTTGCAGCCCAGGCCAACACACAAAATGTTTATGTCTCTGAGGTGCCAGATGCACCCTCTGCATTTTTTTTCCTGAGTTTTTTTTCCTCTTAAATGTCAACATTTGATATTTGTGCAGAAACTTCATCATATATTTGTTCTAAATGCATAAATATTATTATATTACTTTTTGGAGTGTTTCTGATATCCAAAAACCTTTGGAAATCTTACCTTATGATTTTTCTAATTCCATTTTTGGTCTTTAGCATAGGTAATACATTTTGACAAGCCCTTGATATTGAAATCTTATTTCACTGGCTTAGAACATCCATGAAAATTTGCAACTTGTCAAGACTTGAATTTCTCCATTACTATGTTCTCTCAGCTCTGCCCACTCCCCCTCAAGATAGTTGTAGATACACAGTTTAACGATACAAGCTAGGAATGAGGAATTGATATTGGTTGGGAAAGAGTCCTGAATGTCATGGACTGCAGCCTATCAGGCTCCTCCGTCCATGGGATTTTCTAGGCAAGAGTACTAGATTAAATTCATAGCAGGAATCTATTGGCATTAACCCTTGCCATGCACATGTGATAGGAAAGACACAAACAAGAAAGGGCCAAGAGTGACATTAATTGTAGCCGATATTTTAGAAATGATATTATCTTGCTGTTTTGGTATATTTTTTCTGAAGAGAGAAGGACATAGAAGTTAAAGTAAGAGAAACAGAGACTCATGTAGTGATTTTAATACCAACCAAGTTATTTTAGTATCATGTTGAAAACTCATGCTTCTGTTTATTCAACTTCTTGACTCATCTAAATATCTATTCCATTTTGGGGAAATGTTTACTGGTAAGACAATAGACTATGGGTAATCTATTGAGAATGAGATCATTTTTTTAATTTATTCTTTAAGAAGTGGACTTGGTCATCTTTGTCCTTCCTTTTTCGTGGAATACGTGTTATCATTTGCTAAACATTTTCATTCAGGTAACTAATATATAAAAGCTACCTGGTGTTTTGGTATACTTAGGTAGACTCATATATATCTTAACTAAAAAAGAGAAGAGTTTTCATTGTAGAACTCCAGAGTAGAGAAGACATTTGTTTGCAGCTCTTAGAGAACAAACACTAATCTTGTAGCTTGAGTTCTGGGTGTGACGTAGGGAGGACAGAAGGACTAATGCTTTCTCAGGTAGGATGTTTTCGGTTGAAAGTTTCTGGGTATCAATTTAATCGGACTAAATAAAGGATTCTTCTGGCTCACCTAACTACAAATGCAGAAGTAAAAGTTAAGCACCATTTAATTAGGAATTGGCAGTGTTTCTCTGTTTTCCCCTCCGCTTTGCATTGTCAGCGTCAGATTAATCTGCAGGGTCTCATGCATGCCTCATGCTCTCAAAGTGGCTGCCAATTGCCAGTGGAGCCACTTGCTTCAAATTCACATTCTGTGAGAGAGAGACAGAATAGTTTTCCATTACTGCCCTTGAGTAAAGAGGAATCTTTTCAAGAAAGGCCCATTGACCTCTTAATAGCCAAATGGCTAGAATCAGGTCATTCTAAACCAGTTACCTGCAAGGAAAATGGGATTATCCTCAGCTAGAGCAGACCCATCTCTTGAATTAACAATTCCCCAGCTGAACAACTGCTACTCGGTGCAGTTGATTTGCAATGGATGTTAGGGAGTCAATTACAATACTTACTAAAAGTGTGAACTATGTCATTGAAATCTAAAAGGACTAATTTTAACCAGGAGGAATCATTGGGGAAAAAACGACTTTTCCCCTATATCAATGGAAAAGAAGAACTGGTTCAGAGTTCATTTACTCTGGTTTGTCATTTCAGTTTTCTAGTCTCCAGGGGAAATTGTATTCTGCGTTAGACTATATCCATGATGCTGAACATTTTTTTTTTAAACTTTTTATGTTATATTAGAGTACAGCTGATTAACAGTGTTGTGATCATTTCTGGTGCACAGCAAAGCAAGCGACTCTCATGCATACACATGCATTCATTTCTCCCTAAACTCCCTTCCCATCCAGGCTGCCACAGAAGCAGTGGCAGTGTTGAGCAGTGTTCCCTACGTTATGCGGTAGGTTCTCATTAGTTATCTATTTTATACTTAGTAGTTTATATATATCAGTCCTTTGATTACTAAACCCAAAGTCTCTAAAAGCTTTGTCAACTGATTTAATTGAACATTCTAGGTATTAATGATGTATTTTCCCTTTTTAAAGTAATGAAAAGCATTCATAACTTTCAATCAGTGTAAAATAAATCATGCTTTCATAATAAATGATATGATTCTTGCCAAAAGATGCACTTTTATTTGCCTAAGCTATCTCATGTCAAGAAATCTAGACAGTGTATTAAAAACCAGAGGTAGCTTAGGCAAACCTAGACACCATATAAGAAAAACATAGACATTACTTTGCCACCAAAAGTCCATATAGTCAAAGGTGTGGTTTTACCAGTAGTCATGTATGGATATGAGAGCTGGACCGTAAAGAAGGCTGAGGACCGAAGAACTGATGTTTTCATGCTATGGTGCTGGAGGACTCTTGAGAGGGCTCTTGTCCAAGGGACAGCAAGGTGATCAAACCAGTTAATCCTAAAGGAAATCAATCCTGAATATTCATTGGGAGAAATGATGCTGAAGCTGAAGCTCCAGTATTTTGACCCTATGATGCTAAGAACTGACTCTTTGGAAAAGACCCTGGGAAAGGTCTTTGGAAAAGATGTTGGGAAAAATTGACAAGAGGAGAAGAGGATGACAGAGGATGAGATGGTTGGATGGCATCACTCGCTCAGTGGACATGAGTTTGAACAAATTCGGGGAGGGGAGATAGTGATGGACAGTGAAGCCTGGTGTGCTGCAGTCCATGGGGTGGCAAAGAGTTGAACATTACTTAGCAACTGAACAACAACAACAAACGACCTCACTGCAAGTAGATATGCATTTTCTGAGTCTTAGTACCTAGAAAATAACTCAGTCCCTCAGATGCCCTAATGAAGTCTAAAGATGTCTCTTTTCTGACACATCCTGTTTTGTATAATAGTTTCTTTTTCTTTTGCCTAATTTTAAGTACATGATCTAATAAGTGGCTTAGTTTAAGTGTATGGACAGTTAAATTGCTACAGTTCTAGGATTTATTTGAGTAGAGACTTTTCTAGCTTTATCTAACAAAATAAGAAGAGAATTGAATTCTTTTAGGAAAATAAGAAATACACTTAACATATTTACAAACTAATTATATCAGAACACATATACACACCACTGCACATGCAAAATTTTCTTAATGGGTTTTCCACTGACCTTGTTCTGTAATTATTTTTTGAGACTCTTTTATACAAAACATTGCTTTTTAAAATAACTTTTTAAAAAAGTACTAAATGGAGAGAAACACCTATGAACACTAATTCTAAGTGATACACAAACTAAGGCTTGATTAGGGTTTGCTGGAAGCTGCCGTACTTGCAAAACATCAGGCAATGGGAGAGCACCAAGGCCTCATAGCTGGGCTCTGGATAGTAAATGAATGATCACCAATAAATAACTGACTTATAATCTAAGCAAATTTTAAATATTTTCTTTTTATTTTTGAGATAATTATCAAAATAGATAATCTAAATGCCCTTTTATCATAAGCAAAGTATATTTTACAGAAGGTTCCAACTCATTTTATTTATAAATATTTAGAAATGAAATATTTAAAATGCCATAGATGTTGATCAAACTTATTAATCTCATTCTGTTGTGCCCCAACTACTCCAATACATAAAAATGTTGGTTCATGTTTGACCTACACATGGCGAGATTGAGGGATGTGGAATGGTGGAGAAACAGCTATAGGGAAGTAATTCTATTAAATTTTTCTTTAATGAATCTGGCAATATTTTTAAAAATCCTGCTAGAAAATACTACTATAAATTTATGTCTCTTTTTATTAGTGACATTTTAAGAGCCTAATATCTGTACACAAAGTTTTATTACAAAGAGCAACATTTAGATAAATTAAACCTAACTTACGTCAACATTTACATGACTATGTCCAGGCTTAAGAATAGCAAACAAATTGAAAGTACTAGTGAGATGGTATTCAAGAGCTTATTATGTCACTGTTCATACATGTGAACTCAGAGGAAGTGGCTGGGTCAGTTTGATGGTCAGATGTTAGATGTGTTTATACTCAGCCAGAGAGTGATTTTCCAGTGGGGTATGAATTATAAACAAATGTCATGTAATTATCTAAAAGGCTTCAGCATTTAGTGAAGGCAAGGAGAAGCTAGTTATGAATGAGAATGAAGAAAACATTTTTTTTAGTAAAGTTATATTAATTTTTAGTATAACTACAGGGGGATTTCCCTGGTGGCTCAGGAGTAAAGAATCTGCCTGCAATGCAGGAGACACAGGAGATACAGATTCAATCCCTGGGTTGGGAAGATCCTCTGGAGGAAGAAATGGCAACACCCTCCAGTATTCTCGCCTGGGAAATCCAATGGACAGAGGAGCCTGGCGGGCTATAGTCCATGGGGTGGCAAAGAGTCAGACACGACTGAGTGATTCGGGACACGCGCATGCAGCAACTACAGATAAACCTCTTACCAAATAGTCCTCCTGGGCAAGCTGGGTGCCTGTGGTTCTGGACAGAGATAGGGATTTATACTTTTTTTTTTGCTGAAAGTGGAGCTACCTTGGACCCTGAGACTCTGAAGATCTGATTAATATAGTATTCAAGAAAATATCTGGAGTTGAAAGTCAGGTGGTTTTTCCAGCCAAAGGATCAGTCTGGAGAAAGTGGGAACAGAAAGAGAAATTGGACATGAGGCAAATGGAGTGACTCAAAAGCACGTAAACCAAACAAGGAGTTCCTGGCAATATTCCACGAGACTTAAGTGCTTGGTGTTTTATAACCTGTGACTCCTCTACAGGTGATGAGGAAGCCAGTTGCTTAGGTGCTATGATGGCTCATTATGAACCAAAAGAGAGGATGCAAAATATCACATTTTGTTTGATCCATGTAAAACTTAACCACAGAGTGACTTAAAAAAAAAAATTGAATTAGTTGCTGGCATTTAAACAGTAAAGACATTTTCTTCTCTATTTACATCTTTTCTGAAAGCACCAGAAGATGCATTCTCATTGACCTTGCTGCTATAAATAGTTTTAGCCTGAGTCATGCTCCTGCCTCTTGCAATGCGCATTCGTTCTCACCTCTGCCACAGTCTCCACCAGTCCCCACCATCCCTGACTCAGTGGATGGGAGACAGTTGTCTTTCACCATCATACTGATTTTTGTTGTTTTGCTTGTGATAGGATTAAGGCAAAACTGACATATTTCTTAAATCCATTTGTAACTGTTTTTTCAGGTTTAAGAGGCTCTTACTATAAAACATTCCAAACATTTAGAAAAGTAAGTTCAGCTCAGTTCAGTTCAGTTCAGTTCAGTCGCTCAGTCGTGTCCGACTCCTTGCGACCCCATGAATCGCAGCATGCCAGGCCTCTCTGTTCATCACCAACTCCCGGAGTTCACTCAGACTCACGTCCATCAAGTCAGTGATGCCATCCAGCCATCTCATCCTCTGTTGTCCCCTTTTCCTCCTGCCCCCAATCCCTCCCAGCATCAGAGTCTTTTCCAGTGAGTCAACTCTTCACATGAGGTGGCCAAAGTACTGGAGTTTCAGCTTTAGCATCACTCCTTCCAAAGAAATCCCAGGGCTGATCTCCTTCAGAATGGACTGGTTGGATCTCCTTGCAGTCCAAGGGACTCTCAAGAGTCTTCTCCAACACCACAGTTCAAAAGCATCAATCCTTCGGCACTCTACCTTCTTCACAGTTCAACTCTCACATCCATACATGACCGTAGGAAAAACCATAGCCTTGACTAGACAGACTTTAGTCGGCAATGTAATATCTCTGCTTTTGAATATGCTATCTAGGTGGATCATAACTTTTCTTCCAAGGAGTAAGCGTCTTTTAATTTCATGGCTGCAATCACCATCTGCAGTGATTTTGGAGCCCAAAAAAATAAAGTCTGACACTGTTTCCACTGTTTCCCCATCTATTTCCCATGAATTGACGGGACCAGAGGCCATGACCTTCGTTTTCTGAATGTTGAGCTTTAAGCCCACTTTTTCACTCTCCTCTTTCACTTTCATCAACAGGGTTTTTAGTTCCTCTTCACTTTCTGCCATAAGGGTGGTGTCATCTGCATATCTGAGGTGATTGATATTTCTCCCGGCAATCTTGATTCCAGCTTGTGTTTCTTCCAGTCCAGCGTTTCTCATGATGTGCTCTGCATAGAAGTTAAATAAGCAGAGTGACAATATACAGACAGCCTTGACATACTCCTTTTCCTATTTGGAACCAGTCTGTTGTTCCATGTCCACTTCTAACTGTTGCTTCCTGACCTGCATACAGATTTCTCAAGAGGCAGGTCAGATGGTCTGGTATTCCCATCTCTTTCAGAATTTTCCACAGTTTATTGTGATCCACACAGTCAAAGGCTTTGCTGTAGTCAATAAAGCAGAAATAGATGTTTTTCTGGAACTCTCTTGCTTTTTCCATGATCCAGCGGATGTTGGCAATTTGATCTCTGGTTCCTCTGCCTTTCCTAAATCCAGCTTGAACATCAGGAAGTTCATGGTTCACGTATTGCTGAAGCCTGGCTTGGAGAATTTTGAGCATTACTTTGCTAGTGTGTGAGATGAGTGCAATTGTGTGGTAGTTTGAGCATTCTTTGGCATTGCCTTTCTTTGGGATTGGAATGAAAACTGACCTGTGGTCCTGTGGCCACTGCTGAGTTTTCCAAATTTGCTGGCATATTGAATGCAGCACTTTCACAGCATCATCTTTCAGGATTTGAAATAGCTCATCTGGAATTCCATCACCTCCATTAGCTTTGTTCGTAGTGATGCTTTCTAAGGCCCACTTGACTTCATATTCCAGGATGTCTGGCTCTAGATGAGTGAACACACCATTGTGATTATCCGAGTCATGAAGATCTTTTTTTGTACAGTTCTTCTGTGTATTCTTGCCACCTCTTCTTAATATCTTCTGCTTCTGTTAGATCCATGCCATTTCTGTCCTTTATCTTGCCCATCTTTGCATGAAATATTCCCTTGGTATCTCTAATTTTCTTGAAGAGATCTCTAGTCTTTCCCATTTTGTTGTTTTCCTCTATTTCTTTGCATTGATGGCTGAAGAAGGCTTTCTTAGAAAAGTAAATAGGTAGTTAAATAATTCCCCATGACCCTATTTCATGGTTTAACTGTCAATACTCAAGTCTAATCTTGTTTCATCTTATACTCCCACCCACTTCCTTCCATTGTGTTATTTAAAAGAAAATTCCTGACATCCTATCATTTTATCTGTAAATATTTTAGCAGGTAGCAATAGAAGATGAAGGCCCTTTTATAAATCATATAGCTTCAATAACACAGTCACACCCAAGCACTACTAATAACTATTTAATATCTTCAAACACCAAGTTTCCAGTTGTCTCACAAATATATGTTAGAGTTTAAATGTGGATTGAAACAAAGTCTGCACAAGGTAATTGATTGATTGATACTTGTCCATTTGTGGCATTTCTTAGTATCTGTGTCCCTCTCTCCCACTTCTTCTCCCTCTCTTTCCCGCTCTCCCTCCCCTCACTCTCCCACATCCTACTCACCTCTTTCTCCTGACTATTTATCTGTTGAAGAAAATCTGGTTAATTATTTTGTATTTCACTTTTCACAGTGAAAAATTTCCGATTGCTTATACAGGGTAAAATTTAGCCTGCTCCTCTATAATCTGTATTTCCTTTAAACTGGCATGAATATTTTGGAAATAGTACTTCATAGGTGGTGGTATATTCTTTCAGGATGGCCAGAATCAGTCAAATACCTCTATTGCTGAAAACAAACTCTAAGATGGAGATTTTTTTTTAAATTTTAATTTTATATTGGAGTATAGCCAATTAACAATGTTGTGATAGTTTCAGGTGGACAGCAAAGGGACTAAGCGATTCATATACGTATCTGTTCTCCCCCAAATTCCCTTCCCATCTAGACTGCCACATAACATTGACTTCTCTGTGCTATTCAGTAGGTCCTTGTCAGTTATCCATTTTAAATACAGCAGTGTGTACATGTCCATCCCAAACTCCCCAATCCTTCCCACCTGGTAGCCATAAGTTCGTTTTCTAAGTCTGTGAATCTGTTTTTGTTTTATAAATAAATTTGTTTGTATTATTTGAAGTGGATATTTTTATGCACGAAGTTTATCAGGAAGCACTCTTAGAAATATCTGTAAGAGAGTGAAGGAAGTGAGTGTGGAAAGAAGAGTGTGAACTCTGCTGAGCTGCAGCAGAAAGCAGAGGTGATGCTTTAGGGAACTCTGGAGTAGAGACGGCCCTTCAGCATTGTCTGAATTAAAACAAGGTGGCCAGGCCTTGGTACCCTAACATCCAGTCATTGAGTGCAGATGGCTTTTAGCTTCAAGTTTAATGGGGATGTATTTTGTTTCCTGATTGATTACTATCTCATTGAATAGGTTAAGTTATATTAACCTTAATATATCATACTAAACAACTCCATTTAAAGATTGGTATTGATTTTCTCATTTAGTGAGAAATTTGAGGATTCTATTTGTTTCAAGTCACTAAGGAAATACGAGACGAAAACTTTTCACTAAAATTTTACTGTTACATATGTTGCAGAAGAGACTTTTTATTTTGTTATTATTAAGATTTAAGCTGACAATCTCATCCTGTAGGAAAAGATCAATGGCTTATGTATCTCTAATCCTAGAAATTCCATCTATGCCAGGAACATGACTAGTCTCCAAACAACAGAGAAATAGTTTCATCTACATGCAGTGACCTCTTTCTTGAGAAACCTGTATGCAGGTCAGGAAGCAACAGTTAGAACTGGACACGGAAAAACAGACTGGTTCCAAATAGGAAAAGGAGTACGTCAAGGCTGTATATTGTCACCTTGCTTATTTAACTTCTATGCAGAGTACATCATGAGAAACGCTTGGCTAGAGGAAGCACAAGCTGGAGTCAAGATTGCCAGGAGAAATATCAGTAACCTCAGATATGCAAATAACACCACCCTTATGGCAGAAAATGAAGAGGAACTCAAAAGCCTCTTGATGAAAGTGAAAGAGGAGAGAGAAAAAGTGGGCTTAAAGCTCAACATTCAGAAAACGAAGATCATGGCATCCGGTCCCATCACTTCATGAGAAATAAATGGGGAAACAGTGTCAGACTTTATTTTGGAGGGCTCCAAAATCACTGTAGATGGTGCTTGCAGCCATGAAATTAAAAGACGCTTACTCCTTGGAAGAAAAGTTATGACCAACCTAGATAGCATATTCAAAAGCAGGGACATTACTTTCCTAACAAAGGTCCATCTAGTCAAGACTATGGTTTTTCCTGTGGTCATGTATGGATGTGAGAGTTGGACTATAAATAAAGCTGAGTGCCAAAGAATTGATGCTTTTGAACTGTGGTGTTGAAGACTCTTGAGAGTCCCTTGGACTGCAAGAGATCCAAGCATTCCATACTAAAGATCAGTCCTGGGTGTTCATTGAAAGGACTGATGCTGAGGCTGAAACTCCAGTACTTTGGCCACCTCATGTGAACAGTTGACTCATTGGAAAAGACTCTGATGCTGGGAGGGATTGGGGGCAGGAGGAGAAGGGGATGGCAGAGGATGAGATGGCTGGATGGAATCACCGACTCGATGGACATGAGTCTGAGTGAACTCCGGGAGTTGGTGATGGACAGGGAAGCCTGGCGTGCTGCGATTTATGGGGCCGCAAAGAGTCGGACACGACTGAGCCACTGAACTGAACTGAACTGAACATGCAGTGTCAGTATTTGCTTTTCCATTTTTATTTATGAGGTGTGCTGTGATATTAGCATTCAGAAGTATATTATCAGAGGTTTAAAAGGGAAAAATTATGAAAATGCTGAGGAAAATGCCACAACCTGATAAAATATTTCTTAAAATTTGGAAAACAGTTTTTTTTCTTTATATGCACTATTTTGTGTGTTAACTATGGAGAAGGGGTTACATGAGCTTCCCTGGTGGCTCAGACAGTAAAGAATCTGCCTGCAAAGCTGGAGACCGGGGTTTGATCCCTGTGTCCAAAAGTTCCCCTGGAGAAGGAAATGGCAATCCACTCCAGTATTCTTGCCTGGAGAATTCCATGGACAGAGGAGCCTGGAGGGCTACAGTCTATGGGGTCACAGAGTCAGACACTACTGAGTGACTAACACACATATGGAAAGATAAGGAATAGTAGGGAGAGGCAAGGATTGTATTTTTTTTTAAGTGTGACTTATAGGTTTTTATTCTGTACTCATCTACCAGTTGGATTATTCCCAAGAATAAGCAGCAGAAGAAACTTATTTGAATATATATTTTGAAATATATACAACTTTTAAGTAAAATTTTTTTGGTTAAGACCTACTATTAAGTGGTCATAATTTATTACATTACAATTCTCCTATGAAATTATTTTTATCTCTATATTTGCTTTATGCAACTGCTTAAGATGAGTTTGTGAACATGACAGCAAGTGTATTTGCTAGTAGTGCTAACAGAATAGTGTTAACAGATAGCCACATGTGGCTCTTTAGCATAGTGAAATGTTAATTTGAGTAGAGATGTGCTGCAAATGGAAAATACTCATTAGATTTTAAAGTTTTCTTATGAAAAAAATCTCATTAATTTTTTTCACTGATTACATATTGAAAATAACAAATGAGTGTATTGGCTTAGGGATTTCCCTGGTGGTCCAGTCTTTGACGCTTTGTGTTTCCACTGCCTGGAGCAGGGGTTCCAACCCTGATTCAGGAACTAAGGTCCCACATGCCGCCTGAGTGCGGTCAAGAAAAAAAAAAAAAAAGAATGTATTGGGTTAAATAAAATATACTATTTTTTTTTCCTAACTCAGATTTATTTGTACAAATAGCACAGGAGGACATCAACCCCATGCAGACAGCAGCCCAGGGCTCACACGAGCCCTTCTGTCTTCACACTGGCAGATGAAGAAGGTCTCTACTCTGGAACCTTGGTGGGGGTCTGGGCGTTTTTGGCAGCCTAAGCTGGAGCCTCAGGTGCCTTTGGAGAAGGCAACGGCACTCCACTCCTGTACTCTTGCCTGGAAAATCCCAGGGACGGAGGAGTTTGGAAGGCTGCGGTCCATGGGTCACTGAGGGTCAGACACGATTTCACTTTCACTTTCACTTTTCACTTTCATGCATTGGAGAAGGAAATGGCAACCCACTCCAGTGTTCTTGCCTGGAGAATCCCAGGGACGGGGGAGCCTGGTGGGCTGCCATCTATGGGGTTGCACAGTCAGACACGACTGAAGTGACTTAGCAGCAGGTGCCTTAGTCTTGGTTTGAGCCTTGGCCTGGGACTTGGGCCAGCAGAGTCCGAGACCCTTGGTGATGTGGGCACAAGCACTCTTCTTGAACTTGGGATGAGCAACGTAGGCAAGTCGACTGAGCTTGCAGCTGCCACCTATTGGGACCTTAGGCTTGACCTCTTTGGGCTTCACAAGAGCCTTGGCAACCTCAGCACGTGCACTCATGGCCTTGGCATTGGTGGCCTGCATCTTTTTCAGGCTCTTCTTGTGCTTCTTGGCAAAGCACATGTTCCTCAGTAACTTGGGGTGCACCCCAAAATACACCATTGATATTAGCATTAAATTTGCTCGTTTCTTTTTCTCTTTTTTATGTGGCTACTAAAAAAATTAAAATTGTATATAATTTTAAAGTCAAATTATATAGATTCAAAACTGTGGTACTCACATTTCTTAAACAGTGTGATCTAGATGCTTCAGTTTTTATTTTTTTTTCCTCTAATATTTTATCGTGGAGAGTTTTCAAATAGAGAGTTAAAAGAATTGTAGGTGAACATCAATATCCTCTACCATCAACATTTTACTATACTTGTTTTGTCACGCTTTTAGCCATCTATCAATTTTTTCTATTCCTCCAGCCATCCATGTTACTTTTTGATGTATTTCAAAGTATGCTGTAGACATCAGTACATGTTCCTCCAGATTCTTCAGCATGTAGAAGCTTTAGCTTGGAACTCTATTAAAAATTAATAATCCCCTGAGTCATCATTTTGCTTCTTTCGATTTGATTGTGTCAGTATTCAGAAGCATAAACAGACTAAATCTATCAAATTGGATGTAATAAATCTTCTGACTAAAAGGAACATTTAATCTCTGTTGACATTAAATTACAGATCTAGATTACTCAACAACTATTTTGAAACCTTATGACATTAAGTACTGGTTAAAAAACAATTTCTACCTTTTTCTGAACAAGTGGCAAAAAGTCTAGTCTGTGTTCTGTGCTCATTGCGCAGCCACCATGGTCCTGTAAGTTCTTTGAGTCTCTATTCTAGCGCTTATCTCACAGGATTATAGAGATGAAAGGAAATAATACGTGTAACTGATTTGCTGGAGATTTTGGCATGTACTAACTGTTAAAAGATAGCCTAATGGAAATCAATGTAAAATATTAAGTATTTCCCTTGGCAGTTTAGGAAGTGTAGGAATATCTGAGGGAAAAAACTGAATGTTCTTATAGACAGTTCATCATTTATTAATATACTCAGAAAGGCACATGTTGTATAAAACTCTCCAAAGAAATGTGTATTAAAATATTCCTCATTTTACTTATGAATATCTCATAGAAATAGCTAAGACCTCTGTCGACGTTTACCAGATTGAACTTCCTAAACAATTTGGACTTGTGCCTGTCCGGGGATTGTGGACTTGAAGAGAAAATGTGTTAATGAAATTGCTGGTGATTCACTAACAGTTGACGTGCTGGTTAAAAGCCTAGCACAGTCAGAAAACTGGTAGAAAACAGAAGATTCAGCTGTTCTGTTTTCCACTTTCTGCGTATACTATGTGGTCAAAGTACATTAAATATCCTTTAAAATTCTAAGTATATTGATTTTTTAAACTACCAAAGTAAAATATACACATAATTTTAAAAAGACTTAACAAACAAATAAAACCAGAGGCCCCTCTTATTCATAGTTTCCTTGGCTTTTACCACTCATTAAAGACAACTATTTTCAACTTTTAAACTGTTTTGTGGTGTTTACATATTCCTAAATACTGTTAAAGTATTGATAGTTCTTGGTTCATTCAGTTTAGATACTTCGTATTTGCTTTCTCAAAATAGGTCGAGATTTTAGTTCTTTTACATTCTTGTTATAATTCCCACATCTGCTCAGTATATTTATAACTCAATTTGTAAAATACATAGTTAGAATTATTGTTATGACTATGCAGATTTTTCATTGCTTCGTTAAATGATACAAATAAGTTCTTTTCTTACACTTTAAAATTTTTCCTGGAGTTAATCATCGCTTCATATTTTTTCATTTATTTGGCTTCTTTGAATCAGGAGTTAAGTTTTCTACCCCCTGCAATAGTTCTCCAAAATGATTCTCAGTAGATTTTCTACAATTTAAACCTGTTAAGTAATCTTTTGTTTACTTTTTTGAATGATTTTTCTCTTAAAACCATCTATCCATCTAGGCTTCTCTTTGACTTTGGAATTTCCTTTCTATATCTCTCATGTTTGACTTCAATTTCTCAGGACTCATGTTTTCTTCTTTTTTATTTAATCACATATTTTACAAGAGAATTTTCTTAATAGCTTTCTGAAAAAAAGGAAAAAAAATAATGTACTTTTTGAGTTTTTAATATTTGAAAAAGTATTTTTACCTTACATTTGATTAATATTTTGGCTATCTATAGAATTTAGGATTAAAATTTATTTTCAAAGAATTCTGAATGCATAGCTTTGTCTTTTAGCATCTAGTGTTATAGCAGAGAAACCCATTCCCAGTACTTTCATGTAATTTTATTTTTTTAAAAAGTGGAAAGATTCTCCCTGCACATCTTTAATTTTATTGAGCATTCAGTTGGCCCTTCCTATACAGAGATTATTTTACCACATTCTGGGAAATATTTCTTTTTTAATTTTTTTTTTTTTTTTGAGGGAGGAAACAATTTTCTCCCCAGTCTCTTCTTTATTAATTCTTTTGGTAATAGGTACTCGTTGAATGTGGGGCATCTTGGATCAATATTCCAGTTTTATTCTTTTGATTTTCTGTTTACCATTATTTTTGTTTCATTTTTTTTTTTGTAGATTTCCTTCACTTAATGTTCTAACCCTTTCATTGGATATTTATTTGAGTATCATTTTTCATTTCCAGCACACATTTTTGTTTTATATTATTCCTATTTTCATGGAATCCTAATCTTTCATAAAAGTAAAAGCATCTCATCTTTTGAGAATATTTATACAGTTTATTCAAAATTTTCTTTTCCCTCCATAAATTATCTTAGCTTTCTGTAAAGTAAACTTCCCAGTTAGTTTTGTGTATTGTCATTCATGTTTCAGATTGTCTTTTAACCTTCTCTGATAATCAATATACATTCAAGAGTGAAGCACCAATAAAGGGCTTAGAAGCTCTTGTGTTGGGATAGATTTATCCTCTGGACTGATGGACCTATGGGATTTTTGTTGAGTGGTTTAATTGCTTCTAGGAAAGAGTCTCTAGACTCCTGCTCTGAGGCTGTAAATCTGACAGCTGGCATTCGAGGGCTGGGTAGTCTAGGAGCTGTGTAGCTCACAATAGACTATGTAGATTTTCACTAAATCCTATCTTGCCTTCCCCCATCACCACTCTGAAATTGTCTTCTGTCTTACTCCAGAATTCTCTTGGGTTTTGTTTTCCAATCTAGACACAATTCAGATTCAGTTTCTCTTGTTTCTGCAATGTGCCTAAGGGGTAATTACCTAATTGCACTGAGAGGAGGCAGATGGAGTCCTATTGCTCTTTTTTAAAGATTCATAGATATTCCTGTTGACTGAAAATCCCTGACATGTCTACCTTCTGAAAAACCTGATATCTCTCATTACTGAGGCTTTGGGGGTATCTGAATACAAACTGACTTATTTTGCATCAGGGTTCTCTGTCTTAATCACTTGACTTTGAATGCTCTTCCCCTCTGCTAAAGCATATTCCATTTCTTTATCTGCTTTCTAAGTTTATAATCTATTGCGGATGGGGTTACAGATGTCTCCTGTCTTCTAGTAATACTTACATGAAATAGAGAATTTGTGTTTCTGCTTCTTGTTCTTTTTGATATTTGGAGGATATTTTTAAGACAAGATTTAGAAGGGTTTTCTTTACTTAAGCATCTAATTTTAAATAATTCATTTCCTCTTCGTCTTTGTTTTTAAATTTATTTGGCTGTGCTGGATCTTAGTTCCCACATGCAAGCTCTTTGTTGCAACATTCGAATCTTTTATTACCGCTCATGGACTCTCTAGTTATGGTTTATGGACTTAGTAGCTCTGTGATGTGTGGGATCTTAGTTCCCCAACCAGGGATTGAAACTGCATTCCCCTTCATTGCAAGGAGGATTCTTAATCACTGGAATATCAGGAGAAGTCTTTTCATCTTTGCCTTTTAATTCTCACTTTATATCCTCTTTTTCTTAATTTTTCCCTTTTTCTTACTGTGAAAGTGCTGCATTCAATATACCAGCAAATTTGGAAAACTCAGCAGTGGCCACAGGACTGGAAAAGGTCAGTTTTCATTCTGAATTCTAAGAAAGGCAATGCCAAAGAATGCTCAAACTACTGCACAATTGCATTAATCTCACACACTTGTAAAGTAATGCTCAAAATTCTCCAAGCCAGGTTTCAACAGTACGTGAACTGTGAACTTCCAGATGTTCAAGCTGGTTTTAGAAAAGGCAGAGAAACCAGAGATCAAATTGCCAGCATCCACTGGATCATGGAAAAAGCAAGACAGTTCCAGAAAAACATCTATTTCTGCTTTTTATTGACTATGCCAAAGCCTTTGACTGTGTGGATCATGACAAACTGTGGAAAATTCTGAAAGAGATGGGAATACCAGACCACCTGACCTGCCTCTTGAGAAATCTATATGTAGGTCAAGAAGCAACAGTTAAAACTGAACATGGAACAACAAACTGGTTCCAAATCAAGAAAGGAGTATGTCAAGGCTGTAAATTGTCACCCTGCTTATTTAACTTATATGCAGAGTACATCATGAGAAAGACTGGGCTGGAAGAAGCACAAGCTGGAATCAAGATTGCCGGGAGAAATATCAATAAACTCAGATATGCAGATGACACTGATCTTATGGCAGAAAGTGAAGAAGAACTAAAGAGCCTCTTGAAAGTGAAAGAGGAGAGTGAAAAAGTTGGCTTAAAACTCAAAAGTCAGAAAACATAGATCATGGCATCCGGTCCCATCACTTCATGGCAAATAGATGGAGAAGCAGTGGAAACAGTGACAGATTTATTTTTTGGTCTCCAAAATCACTGCAGATGGTGACTTCAGCCATGAAATTAAAAGACGCTTACTCCTTGGAAGAAGAATTATGACCAACCTAGACAGTATATTCAAAAGAAGAGACATTGCCAGAAAAGGTCTGTCTAGTCAAGGCTATGGTTTTCCAGTAGTCATGTATGGATGTGAGAGTTGGACTGTGAAGAAGGGTGAGCACCAAAGAACTGATGCTTTTGAGCTGTGGTTTTGGAGAAGACTCTTGAGAGTCCCTTGGACTGCAAGGAGATCCAACTAGTCCATCCTAAAGGAAATCAGTCCTGAATGTTCATTGGAAGGACTGATTTTGAAGCTGAAACTTCAATACTTTGGTCACCTGATATGAAGAGCTGAGTCATTGGAAAAGACCCGGTTGCTGGGGAAGATCGAAGGTGAGCAGAGAAGGTGATGACAGAGGATGAGATGGTTGGATGTCATCACTGACTCAATGTACATGAGTTTGGGTAAACTCCAGAAGTTGGTGATGGACAGGGAGGCCTGGTGTGCGACAGTCCATGGGGACGCAAAGAGTCAGATGTGACTGAGTGATTGAACTGAATTGAACTGAACTGAAAGGTTACATTACTTTTAATTATTTACTGATTTGCTTACTGAATAAATATCATCTCCTCATAGGGTTATTGCTCATTGATAAGTAGAGGCTTCCCTGGTGGTAAGTGGTAAAGAACTTGCCTGCCAATGCAGGAGACACGGGTTCAGTCCCTGGGTCAGGAAGATCCGCTGGAGAAGGAAATGAGAAGCCACTCCAGTATTCTTGCCTGAAGAATTTCATGGACAGAGGAGCCTGACAGGCTACAGTTCATGGGGTCGCAAGAGTTGGACACGAATTAGCAACTAAACCACCAACCATCAGCACTTACTATGTTAAACTGAAATTATCTGTTTCCTTGTCTTTCTGAAACTTCACTAAGAGTAGGGACTGCATCTCATTCATTACTGTAACCCCAATGCTTAACTCAATAATCTCAAGAATAGTAGGCACTTAGGAGATATTTGTTGAGTTAATGAGTTGTTAAAATACATACATAGTTTTCATTAGTGTAAGACAGTGAAATATATTAGTTCATTAGACATTACTATTTGGATAGTTGTAGGAAATGTGAAAAATAAAAATTTTAAAGATCTATCGGTACTAATAATCCTTTTTTTTTTTCACTCTAGTGAAAATGAGACTTCTTAAATGTTTTAAGGAATGTCTTTAAATAATTTCATTAATACCTTTTTTTATAGTTTTGTTAGCCCACCTTGTTTTTATCTTCTGTAAATTTGCTTTTCAGCTCTTAATTCTAGTGTGTTCAAAATTTCAATGTATTGAATGCTTTTCCCTGCACTAAGAAGAACTTTTTGACAGAAAGCAGGGAGGCATAGTAGTACATACTCATACTGGGATAAAATAAACAAAACAAAACAAAAAACTGTGAGTGGTAATACTTACATGCATAAAATACTTATGTTAGAATGAAGAATCCTTCACACTATCACATATAATCATGATTATCTCTCCCAGATTAATTCTTGGCTTACAAAACAAAATACTTTCCCAGGCTAAACTTCAAAGCAGGTAGTGACTTCAAAGACATAGAAATTTAACACAAACCACCCCGCCCCCCCACACAAAATTTTTTTAAAGAAACAAAACAAAACAAAGCAAAACAAAGAGAGAAAGAGGGCTCAGAGGTAAGAGATACTAAAACTGTGGTTATTCTAAAACTAAACTTTAGAAGTTTTACTAAGAAAAACTTTGAAAGCCAATTAAAATAATATAACTTAATAATACATTGGAAAGGAGCATCAGATAATAATCATTCATATTATGTTAACACTGTGATTTTTCTCAAGCCACACAGCTAGTTTTATGTTCTTTTAACAGTATATAGAATTAAAAGCTCACTTGTAGTTTTAAACTGAGATGAAAACACAATACAGTGCACCCCACTTAATATAAACAATTATGAAAATGGCCCAGATAAAGTAGTTTTGTATTGTCACTTATAGAAGTACCTTTGAGATGTCCAAAGGGATTTTTATTTTTTTTTATTTAATATTTTTTGTTTTATTCATCATAGATTGCATTACATGTAACTAGCACACTGTCTTATTACAAACAGAAAGAAACAATAGGTGTGATATCATACAGCAACATCACAATATTGATCATCACATAGGAGTGCTGATTGTTTAATCCATTAAGAAAATCAAGATAAAATCCTTAGATAACTTTATTTTTATCAAAGGGATTTTTAAATGCTTTCATTTAAGTGACGGAAATATTCATTTTTGATGTTATCAGCACTGTGGGCAGGTTTTCTCTTGAACATGCTTGATTAAAAAATGTTTTGGCTTAACTCAGTGTTTTGTTCATCTAAAACATTACTGGAGAGTTTCATTAAAAAATCCTTTAAAATAATAAGAATACAGTTAGTCGTGTCTCTAAAGTAATGTTCCCCAGTTCTCCTTTGTATTTATGTGCATATACAATTACTGCAAAATAAAAGGAAGCCTGGTATATATTTAGATATAGAATCTGATAAAAAGAAAGGGGACAGTGTACATTTCACAAAATTAACCCTTAAAGATTATCTTTATTTTTCATGAATACATGTTCATTGTGGAATTTTTATCAAAAATAGGAAAACAAAAAGGAATAAATGCTCAAGAGTTGCAATTTACAGCCACACAACTAGTTAACATTTTATTAGATTTTCTTTAAACCATTATTTTGCATACATTTATTGTTGATGTTATTTATTTTAGACATCTGTTGTTGATTATAAATAATGATCTTTTAACTATGATTAAAAAAACAACAAAAGAAGCAAAATAGAGGATGAGATCGTGAAGAAATGGGTCAAGAAAGGGAAGAGAAAAAATTTGCTTCAGGTGCTTTTCAAATACTGAACATTGTTTTTCTAATAACAATCTGAAAAATGTACAATGAATACACAGACTGAGAAGCCGTGAAACTGCTCAACAATAAAGTCTGTAGAATTTAAATGCAGCACAGTGTTATATGGGCTTCTTTTCCATCAGAATAAAATAAAGCAAAACTAAATTAAAGGTGACAAAATAAGATGCACATTTGAAACAATTAACTGAGTCCACCTTGTGTACAAAATGTCATACAGACTACATCATTTCAAAATCCATAAATATTTATTAATCCACACAGCCTGACCCAAAGTAGAGTCTAAAAAATAATTTTTGAGGAAATAAATAACATTTTTAACTGCAGTAGACTATGAAAATAATATAATAGTTGATCTATATTTTAAAAGACCTTATAATGTGGTGGAGAAGATAAGCCAACACACGAAAATATGAAAATGAGAACATAAAGTAACTCACAGAAGGCAGTGACCAGCAGGGCATGGAGCTTTAAGAAACAATTCATAGAGAAAGAAAGATTAAGAAGGACTCAATGCTAAGTAGCATTTATACTCTTTAGCTTTGTGAGTTGAAGATGTAGATATATCAGAAAGGGAGCAATAGCAAAAGCAAAATTTGAAGAAATGTATCAAATGTGACATGTCTAGAAAACAGTATGGAATGAAAAGTCTAATAATGATGCACTGAATGAACGCTTTAGGGATAAAGCTACAAGCCAGATCTCGTAGGATAGGTAGACATTAAATAAATTCTTCTAACTGTGATGACATTAATAAGGCTGAACTTGTGTGTCAGGCTCCTGAGAATGTAATCGGCACAGTGAACACCTAGACAAATGCATGTACAGACAGTGGACCTCTACGTTGTCTCCTATTACCCTTTAATGTGGCGGGAGTGCATCTCCTGTTGCTATGAAAACAGTGTTAGTGTCATTTGCTCTCATGGTCACTTTAAATTGAAAACACTTTCTAAATTAGAAATTAAAGTGCTTGTCCCTTATAATAAATGTTTCCAAGTCCATCCAATGTAAAAGAAATTCCCTTCTGGGTTGAGAAGATCCCCTGGAGAAGGGAAGGGGAACCCACTCCAGTATGCTTGCCTAGAGAATCCCTGGACAGAGAAGCCTGGTGGGCTACAGTCCGTGGGGTCATAAAGAGTCAGACAGGACCGAGCAGCTAATGCTTTTACTTTCCCCCTAGTTAGGATCTCTGCAGGGAGAGCAGTGTCTTTGCTTTCTTTTATCTAACATTCAACTCCTTGCCCTTTTACTACTGCTACTGCTAAGTCATTTCAGTCGTGTTCAACTCTGTGTGACCCCATAGACAGCAGCCCACCAGGCTCCCCCATCCCTGGGATTCTCCAGGCAAGAACACTGGAGTGGGTTGCCCTTTCCTTCTCGAATGCATGCAAGTGAAAAGTGAAAGTGAAGCCGCTCAGTCGTATCCGACTCTTAGCGACCCCATGGACTGCCGCCTTCCAGGCTCCTTGGTCCATGGGATTTTCCAGGCAAGAGTACTGGAGTGGGGTGCCATTGCCTTCTCTATGCCCTTTTACTAGTTCTTTCTGACTCTTTGGAGGAAGGGAAGTGAGGGAGGGGGAACAGAAAGATTCTTATTTGGGACTATCCTAACCTGATTGACTTCTTGGTTTCTGGGTCTGAAACTGCCTTGGTTGAGGCTGTTTTTGTGTGGTCTTTGTAGGACCTCTCACTGGTGCTTTCCTTTTGTGAGGTATGTTCCCTCCTGCAGGTTGCATATACTTTCCTCATACCCTAAGTACATCAGGATTCCTTGAGCTTCTCTCCACTGAGGCCTTCTAGCCCACCGCTGCCTCTCGATGACCTTGTGAGATAAGACCTAAGACAACTCCACAACTGCTTTCTGTTGTGCGTGTGTTACAATTGGTCTTGAGGCTCTTAATACTTTAGGCTTTGCCCCTGTAGACTCCAGGAGGACAGACTGCCTCTAAAGCAACCTCTTCTCCTTCAGCTCTTTTCTTAGCATATTGGCCATCTCCTAGTCCCTTCTATTTTCTTTTTTTTTTTTTAAGATTTATTTGTATTTATTTATTTATGACCGTACTGGGTTTTCGTTGCTGCACCAGCTTTCCTCTGGTTGTGGCAAGTGGGGGCTACTCTCTAGTGTGGCGCTCAGACTTCCCACCGCCGCGGCCTCTCTCGCGGCAGAGCACAGGCTCTCGCTGCGCTGTCAGTAGCTGCGGCGTGTGGGCTCAGCAGTTGTGGCTCATGGGCTTTGCTGTCCTGGCGCATGTGGAATCTTCCCAGATCTGGGACTGAACCCATGTCCCCTGCATTGGCAGGCAGATTCTTTACCACCAGGGAAGCCCCCTTTCTGTTTTCTAGACAGCATGTAAGACATCAGTCTCCTCTGCATCTGTAATTGTATGTGACCCAGAGTGAATCATTTAAAAGTCTCCTTGAAGCCTCTCGCACTAGGTTTGAGATTGATAGAGAGACCTTCCCTATTGATGGACAATTGGTCTCATGGCCCAGCTATTACAAACATACATTCAATTTACGTTTAACAACGTGCTTGCGTGCTAAGTGGCTTTGGACATGTCCAACTCTGTGTGACCCCATGGACTGTAGCCCCCATGGACTGACTCCTCTGTCCATGGGATTCTCCAGGCAAGAATACTGGAGTGGGTTGCCATACCCTCCTCCAGGGCATCTTCTCAACCCAGGGAGTGACCCATGTCTCCTACATCTCCTGCATTGGCAGGTGGGTTCTTTACCATTTGCCCCACCATTCTTATTCTTACATTTAGCAAAACACATCCACTTTCCATCTCTATCTGAGACTACAGCTGACTTCACATCTATTTTGCGCCTGTAAATTATCCTCTATACAAGAGCCAAGATAGGTTTTTTTGCCCCACTTATGACCTATCAGCTGGGAGGGATTGGAGGCAGGAGGAGAAGGGGACAACAGAGGATGAGATGGCTGGATGGCATCACTGACGGGTGAGTCTGAGTGAACTCCGGGAGTTGGTGATGGACAGGGAGGCCTGGTGTGCTGCGATTCATGGGGCTGCAAAGAGTCGGACACGACTGAGCGGCTGAACTGAACTGAATGACCTATCACAGCTTCCATGTGCCTAAAGCGTCCTGCATGCTCTGATCCTTCTCCATCTTCAACCTCACCTTTCCATTTGTTGTCATGACATTGTTTTGAAATTATTGTCAATAGATCTATTTTCATTTTTCTAACAGGTTTTTACAGTAATATGAAAAAGTTATTGATTTCTATTTCAGAATTTGTAAGTAGAGTAATATTTCAAAATATCATTCAGATGAAATCATTTTGCAATACACATATAGAAGGGATGAACCAAAACAAATGAACTCTCCTCCAAACTTTGAATTCCTTTGTCATGTAGCTTGAAATTTTATTTTGGGTTTCAATAAGAAAAAGAAAGCTTTATAGAGTGTGATATTTTCACTGCTACACAGGAATAGAAGAAATCACTGCATGGAAATGAGAAATATGGGGAAATGCCAACATCTAGCTTTCCATTTTCCTCTTCATTCAAAAACTCTCCGTATGGTTTCATTTTGCTTTTATGCAGCTCTTAACCTGAGTGAATATATATTGGGCATAACATCAAGATAAATTTTCTGTTATTTGTCTAGTGGTACTTTTTGTACCACTACATTTAGCCTTATTCCATATTTAAATGAACCCATAAATTTGGGGTGGCTTTACTAAGCCATTAACATTTTCTGTGGGGATAAAGCATGGCTCATGAGGTTTTTGCATGGAAATTTTTTTTCTTTTCTCTCTGTTTTTAAAAACTGAAAAGAATTTGTCTGGACGTCTTAAGTCTTAAGATTACCCAAAACAAATAAACAAAGAAGATAATAAAATAAAACCATTGCTTTGGTTTCAGTGTTTCTTTGTGTTCTAGCAATTCAAAACTAAGTCAAACTGAAAATAATTCCTACTTAAGTGTTTGGGAGAAGATTATTAGAAGATGTTTATTAATTCAATGTAATTTGTATGAATGACACCTTTGGCTGCTTTGAAAATTTTGTAACAGGTCAAAGATTTTCAATTGACATGTCTTAAAGGCAATGTTAGAAAATATAAGGATACTTCAGTAACAAAAGTATCTCCAATTAATCTGTTTGAGACACTCTATGTATATTTTTCTATGATTTATGAGCTGCTGCTTATTTTATGAGTTTTAAAGGACTTTCTCTTACTAGCACTCCTTTAAAACACCCCAATAATTTGTATAACTTTTGCGGATAACACTTATGCAGCAATTGGCAAGGAAATAAATATCACTCACAAAAGCCAGAAAATAAATCTTAATTCAGCATAGTTAATAGCTTTCTTCTACTTTTAGTATACATAACAGAGATTGATTTGGGGCTTTGTTATGGGACATTTGCAACCAAGTGTATAAATTATTGTAACCAATCATTTTCCTACTCTATCTCAGTAGCTTTCACCACTTCTACTCACTCAGTAGACTATAAGAGCAGATGCACTTATCTCATTGATTTTATATATACTTTAGAAGTAGCATCATCAGCAACTCAATGAACTTGAGCAAACTCCAGGAGCTAGTGAAGGACAGGGAAGCCTGGTGCGCTGCAGTCCAGGGGTCACAAAGAGTTGGACATGACTTAGTTACTGAACAACCTCAACAAAGGGAAGACATAAAGAAATAGGAAGAATCAGAAAAGATGGTTTAACCAAATGCTAACAGAGCAAATCTGATAGACGGTGATCAGGTGGGGCTACTAATGTAGAGAATACTTTCATCTTCAACCAGCTACTTTATGATTTACCCAGAATGCCAGAGGAGACAGGCATCTTTATGCCCCTATCATGCCCTCTGGGTAAGATTCCATGGTTTAAAACAGTGGTCTTGAATGTAGATAGGGACCAGCAGGATCAACATCATCATCTGGGAACTTGTTAGAAATGTAAATTCATGGGTGTCACCCCAGACTTGCTGATTCCAAGCCTCAGAGGGTGGATCCCAGTAACTTCTATTTTAACAGGGCCACCAGACACTTCTGAGGGCCAATGTCCAGTATGCGGCACACAGCTCTGGCACAGTTACCAGAGAAAGGATTGGAGCTCCATGCAGAAATACATGATGGATTTATTACACGTGGATGCATTCTGCCTCTTTCTTAATGAGCCAAGCCCTTCTTCTGGGTGGCATGACATGGAGAACATATGTATTATGCCGCCTTGGAAGGGTGACAAGAGAATAACCCCATCCTATGTGAACTATACAGTGTAGGACTTTTTATTACATAAAACAGAAATTCCAACACAAGCTAGCTCAAATGAAAGAGACTATGTATTCACTCAATCACTGACCATCTAAGGATTAATGATAGTAACAGGCAGCATTTACTGAACACGAAGTATGTGTCAGACCCTGGTCTAATCATTTTACAAGGATTAATTCATTAATACTCACTAAAACATATTCAAGATTATAGTATATCTCCATTTTAGAAATGCAGAAACTGAAGCACAGTGAAGTTAAGTAGCAGGACTGAGTAGTTAGAGCAGGCTTGATCAGAGGTCAAGTCATGTCACTGGAAATCTTTCTGCTCCCAAAGTTGAGCAGAAGTCCTAAGTCTGACACACATCAACTGAGAATCATAGGCTCCTGTCTGAGTCCAACCTGAACTTGGCCTATGGCCAAGGGGATGAAATGTACTGATTAGCGAGGGACAATCAGGGGCCATCCCAAGAGCTGAGAGTGGAGTGAGGAAATCAACTCTCATCTCAGGGTACTGTTTAAGAGAAGGGGGGATTGGGAAATGGGTACTACCAAGGAGCAGAGAAGATCACCAAAGGCACTGTTTTAATACTCAAGACCTCTTTGGTGTCCATAGGCAGATGAATGGATAAGAAAGCTGTGGTATACATACACTATGGAATATTACTCAGCTATTAAAAAGAATACAGTTGAATCAGTTCTAATGAGGTGGATGAAACTGGAGCCTCTCATACAGAGTGAAGTAAGCCAGAAAGAAAAACACCAATATAGTATATTAGCACATATATATGGAATTTAGAAAGATGGTAATGATGACCTGTACATGAGACAGCAAAAGAGACACAGACTCTTGTCTGTGTCTGAAAGAACAGACTTTTGGACTCTGTGGGAGAAAGCAAGGGTGGGATGATTTGAGAGAATAGCATTGAAACATGTATATTACCATATGTGACATAGATCATGAGTCCAGGTTCAATGTATGAAATAAGGTACTTAAAGTCAATTAAATTTTTAGCCTCCAGTTAAAAAAAAGAAAAGACCTCTTTGGGTCCAAATGGCATTAGCATATATTGGATCATATTATTGAACCATAGAAAGGGGACAGTTGCATGAAGATTTGAGGGACAACCACCAAGAAGTTGTTACCAAGACTTCCCCTGTTCACCCTTCCACTTTGATTGTTTTTAACATAGGCCCTGACTTTCAGTTCAGTTCAGCTGCTCAGTCATGTCCTACTGTTTACAACCCCATGGACCACAGCACGTCAGGTCTCCCTGTCCATCACCAACTCCCGGAGTCTACTCAGACTCATCTTCATGAATCAGTGATGCCATTCAACCATCTCATCTTCTGTTGTCCCCTTCTCCTCCTGCCTACAATCTTTCCCAGCATCAGGGTCTTTTCAAATGAGTCAGCTCATCACATCAGGTGGCCAATATATTGGAATTTCAGCTTCAACATCAGTCTTTCCAATGAACACCCAGGACTAATCTCCTTTAGGATGGACTGGTTGGATCTCCTTGCAGTCCAAGGGACTCTCAAGAATTTTCTCCAGCACCACAGTTCAAAAGCATCAGTTCTTCAGTGCTCAGCATTCTGTATGGTCCAACTCTCACATCCATACATGACTACTGGAAAAACCATAGCCTTGATGAGATGGACCTTTCTTGGCAAAGTAATGTCTCTGCTTTTTAATATGCTGTCTAGTTTAGTCATAACTTTCCTTCCAAGGAGTAAGCATCTTTTAATTTCATGGCTGCAATCACCATCTTGCAGTGATTTTGGAGCCCAAAAACTTAAAGTTTGACACTGTTTCCACTGTTTCCCCGTCTATTTCCCATGAAGTGACGGGACCAGATGCCATGATCTTCGTTTTCTGAATGTTGAGCTTTAAGCCAACTTTTTCACTCTCCTCTTTCACTTTCATCAAGAGGCTTTTTAGTTCCTCTTCACTTTCTTCCATAAGGGTGGTGTCATCTGCATCTCTGAGGTTATTGATATTTCTCCCAGCAATCTTGATTCTAGCTTGTGCTTCTTCCAGTCCAGCATTTCTCATGATGTACTCTGCATAGAAGTTAAATGAGCAGGGTGACAATATGCAGCCTTTACATTCTCCTTTTCCTATTTGGAACCAGTCTGTTGTTCCATGTCCAGTTCTAACTGTTGCTTCCTGACCTGCATACAGATTTCTCAAGAGGAGGGTCAGATGGTCTGGTATTCCCATCTCTTGAAGAATTTTCCACAGTTTATTGTGATCCACACAGTCAAAGGCTTTGGTATTGTCAATAAAACAGAAATAGATGTTTTTTCTGGAACTCTCTTGCTTTTTCCATGATGCAGCGGATGTTGGCAATTTGATCTCTGGTTCCTCTGCCTTTTCTAAAACCAGCTTGAACATCTGGAAGTTCACAGTTCACGTACTGCTGAAGCCTGGCTTGGAGAATTTTGAGCATTACTTTACTAGCATGTGAGATGAGTGCAATTGTGCAGTAGTTTGAGCTTTCCTTGACATTGCCTTTCTTTGGGATTGGAATGAAAACTGATCTTTGCCAGTCTTGTGGCCAGTGCTGCGTTTTCCAAATTTGCTGGCATATTGCGTGCAGCACTTTCACAGCATCATCTTTCAGGATTTGAAGTAGCTCAACTGGAATTCCATCACCTTCACTAGCACTCTTCATAGTGATACTTCCTAAGGCCCACTTGATTTCACATTCCAGGGTGTCTGGCTCTACGTGAGTTATCACACCATAGTGATTATCTGGGTCATGAAGATCATTTTTGTATAGTTCTTCTGTGTATTCTTGCCACCTCTTCTTAATATCTTCTGCTTCTGTTAGGTCCATATCAATTCTGTCCTTTATTGAGCCCATCTTTGCATGAAATGTTCCCTTTGGTATCAAACAGTTTCATTCTCTGATTCTGAGTTCAAAGATCCTAGAGGTGAGCTCGTATTATCTAAGCAGGGATGAAGGATCCAGCCCTGAGTGACTTAGCCATGGCCAGATAGCTGAAATAAAAAGAATAAGGGCTATCTTATGGTGATGTAATTGAATGTTTACTCAACAGCCTTTTTTTTTCTGCTTTCAAATCAAACTCTAATTTGTCCAGATGTGTACTTCCCTTTGCACAGCTCTATCCTTGAGGACTGGTGATTCCAAGCTCCAGCTCCTGGTGTTGAATCACAATTGACAGAAGAAAATCCATTGCAAATACTACTTTAGGAATGAACATATAATACAGTTCTGCCAAAGAGATGCAAGGGGACCCTGCTGAGGGGTTTCTTAGATTGGTTTTCCTAATTGATAAAAACAGACTTATAGACTTGTGGGGTCATAAAAACAAACAAACAAAATATCTCTAGTTAGTGCAAAAAACAATAGCTAAAAACAGAATAAAGTTATTTCTTGAAATGACCTTGTTCATACAAAACTTGGCTTTTGCTTTTAATTTGATGACTATTTAAATAAATCATTGATATCTCTTTTATAAATGATTAGTCATTTCTTTGTCTTTATCTTGAAGTGCCCACATATCACGTATTTCATTTTAAATTTGTATAAAGAAAATGAAAGGATGGCTCTGTATAATTGGCATTATTCATCTCTCTGTGACCCCACCTTTAGCCTTCTCTTAGTATGTCTCTCTTGGTACTGTTGTTGTGGTTTCCTATAGACAAATGCTGGATAGTTTTAGTCTTTACTTTTATAGAACTTTATGTCCCATGTGTAACTTTCCTCCAAAAGTTTATAATTTGAACACTGATTCAAGTGATCATTATAACTGGACTATTTTATTTTTTTCATTTTAAAAATGTGTTTATTGGCTTCACTGCACAGCATGTGGGATCTTAGTTCGCTGACCAGGGATTGAACCCATGCCCCTGCATTGGAAGACAGAGTCTTAAACATTGGACCATCAAGGATGTTCATAGCTATAGTATTTTAATGTGTCTCTATTTCATTTTTGTATATAATAGCTCCTTTGTGTTTCTTTTTTCATAATTGATTTAAGGAAGCTAATTGAGAATGAACATGTTAATATCAAAGATTAATTTTTCAAGAACATTAAAGAACATGAGTATTATATAAATAAGGAATAAATACATGCCAAAGATTTATTTATCTCATCAGTAAGGGAATAAGGTTGGTAAACTGCTACAAAAGGCATTTGAAGAACTGAGCATCGCTGAATTTCTAGGTTAAATACAAACCTGGATAAATCCTAAAGGGCAATTAAACCATATCTGTTGGTTATAATTTCAACCAGAGAGAAATTATTTGTATCTCTAGAAGACAAAATCCACAAGGTAAAATGTAACATTACAGAGTTTGGACTCTGATTGGTAATAAAGAAAGTTCATTGCTCTAGAGATTTCAATAATTCTTAAGTGAATCTGTTAAACAATGTTCCAGTGAGACATTGAAAGCACATGTTATCACCCCTCTACCTCATTTACAAGATTTTTATGTTGTTTCTTAACAGCAATGATGATACCATGTTGTTATGAAGATTCAATAAAATAATATACGTGAAAGTGCTTTATACCATAAAGTATTATAAAATGTAAAATGATATTTTTGTAAGTTATTACTATAATTGTGCAATATTCCAAAGGCAAGCTTGACATAAAAGAGTCAAGCAAGTTAGACTGTCAGCTTTCTCTTTTTTTAAGATCCTAAAACAAAAACATTGGGGCATCCAATAGCGTGATGAAAATGACTCTCTGTCAGTTGGAATGTGATATGCAGACAAAGATGAGAGGGATTGCATATTTTTGCTACTCCAGGGAGAAACATTGCAAAATAATACTGTGTTCCTTTTCTTGCCCCAGCCTGGAGCTAATATTCAGAAAAACCTGTGAATGTCCCACTTTATTAATTCAACAAGTACTGTGCTGAGCACTAACAAGGTGTTACTGTATGTCTCCCTGTGAGGAGACCAAGGGGAACAAGATATTCTTTCTCCAAAAGAAGGCAGGTGTAGCAGCAGAAACTACATGAAAACAACCAATTGGAACGAAGCGGGAGGGAGAATTATTTTGTTTTGACTAATGAAAACATGAAGCTTTGGTTAATGTAACTAGTATTTATTTAATCACTTGTAAGTTGGAAGCAAGTTCTTGTTTTTTTAAAAAAAGATTTATTCATTTATTGGCTGTGGTGGGCGGGTCTTCATTGCTGCGTGCGGGCTTTTTCTAGTTGCTGAGAGTGGGCATCATTCTTCCTTGCAGAGCACGGGCTTCTCATTGAGGGGGCTTCTCTTGTTGTGGCTTATCTTGCTGTGGAGCACAGCTAGAGCTCCTGGGCTTCAGCAGCTGTGACTTCTGGGCTCTAGGGTACAGGCTCGGTAGTTGTGACGCGTGGGCTTAGTTGCTGCGTGGAATGTGGGATCTTCCCACACTGAAGGCGGGTCTTAACCACTGGACCACCAGGGAAGCCTAGGATTTCTTGTGTTTTACTGGATACTGTTCTCGCTGAAATGCGTATGAAACTCCTTACTGCTCTGTCTTTATAGTCTACATTTTGTTTCATCTCTTTTTTTCTCTTTGTTCTCATTTCTTCAAATATAAAGTAATTGAAGAAAAATAGTAATTGAAAAAGATTCCTTGTAAAATTTTTGATTTTTTAAAATGTGTTTAATATGTCTAATAAAAATGTTAGCTTGTTTAATGCTCAATGTTAAAAAGAAAAATACAGACCTGTGTTTGAAGAACCAAATGGAAATAATTTTATATCTCTGGATTTTTCCAGTGATTCTATAAAATTTCATGAGTGTAATAGTATAAATTCTGGAAAAATAGTATTTTTTTAACAACCAACCAATAAGTTGTTATTAATATAGTTAAACTAAACCAGAGACATAGCCCACAGGGCTATTTCAATGAAAACAAGAAGAAGAAAGGAAACGACTACTTCTGAATTGCAGTGATTACTAAAATTTAAATAACTATCTCTTTCTTTTGTGTCTGCGAAAACCCCCTAAATATGCCTTTCCAAATTTTTGGTAGAAAATTATTTAGACTAATACTTACTTAATATTTCATCATAATTCATTCCAGTTTTTCAAGTACAGTTTTGGAAAGGCCAAGAGCTGTCGGGAGGATGGAATGTATCTGTGATATTACTAAACTCCATAAGCTTTACTGAAAGAAAAACTCCAATACTGCATATAGTTTGCTACTGTTTGTTCCAGACAGATATTTCTGTATTATCACTGTTTACACAGAAAAATCTTTGTAGCAAACATGTGATTTTATCTTTAGAATTAGGTTCAATCTAATAGCATTCCAAATAGTTCTGATGAAAGACCTAGATGCTATCTGGGCTGGAATGGTAAAACCGAGAATTCCTATTCATCAATACAATAAGTGAGTTCCATATGCTAACCTGAGATGGTGCCAAGAAATATTATTAAGTGAAAAAATACACCATGGTGGTCATATATTCAGTCTGATTCCATTTATAGTCAAACCACGACAGAAGAGTTTACATGTATGTAGTGGTTTTGGAATTCATTTCCAAAGGTATTCATTTCCAAGGTGTTCATTTCTCGTTACCTATCTGAGTAGAAGCCTCTTTTTCTTTTTTCAGTGTTTGAATTCACAGCACTGGAAGCAAACAAATTAATTAATTAATATATATAAATACACTGGGGAAGGGGTATGTCAGGCCTGTATATTATCACTCTGCTTATTTAACTTCTATGCAGAGTACATCATGCAAAATGCCAGACTGGAAGAAGCATAAGTTGGAAGCAAGATTGCTGGGAAAAATATCAATAACCTCAGATATGCAAATGATACCACCCTTGCGGCAGAAAGAGAAGAAAGAACTAAAGAACCTCTTGATGAAGGTGAAAGAGGAGAGTGAAAAAGCATGCTTGAAACTCATTCAAAAAACTAAGATCATGGCATCTGGTCCCATCGCTTCATGGCGAATAGATGGGGAAACAGTGACAGACTTTATTTTCTTGGGCTCCAAAATCACTGTGGACAGTGATTGTAGCTGTGAAATTAATCACTTGCTCCTTGGAAGAAAAGCTATAACAAACGTAGAGAATATATTAAAAAACAGAAACATTACTTTGCCAACAAATGTCCATGTAGTCAAAGCTGTGGTTTTTCTAGTAGTCATGTATGGATGTGAGAGCTGGACCATAAAGAAGGCTGAGTGCCAAAGAATGGATGCTTTCAAACTGTGGTGCTGGAGAAGACTCTTGAGAGTTCCTTGGACTGCAAGGAGATCAAACTACTCAATCATAAAGGAAATCAACCATGAATGTTCATTGGAAGGACTAATGCTGAAGCTGAAGCTCCAATATTTTGGCCATCTTATGTGAAGAGCTGACTCATTGAAAAAGCCCTTGATGCTCGGAAAGGCAGGAGGAGAAGGAGATAACAGAGCATGAGATGCCTGGATGGCATCACAGACTCCGTGAACATGGGTTTGAGCAAACTTTGGGCGATAGTGAAGGACAGGAAAGCCTGGGGTGCTGCAGTTCATGGGGTCACAAAGAGTCCTATGTGATTGAGCAACTGACCAATAACAACGTAAATACATTTTTTTCATGTGTGTATGTATTCAATAAATGAATTAAATGATAAGGGGTTGATAGATGAAAGGGGATTTTGACTTTGTTTTGTATATATTGGGGCTTCCCCAGTGGCGCAGAGGGTAAAGCGCCTGCCTGAAATGTGGGAGACCCAAGTTCGATCCCTGGGTCGCAAAGAGTCAGACAAGACTGAGCGAGATCACTTCACTTTGTATATATTGGTTTTATTCTATTTTTTATGGTGAATACATACAATCACTTTTAAAATAAAGTAGAAAATCAAGATAAATAATTTAAAAAAGAAGAGATGAGTTATAAGTACTGACATAGAAATATATATTTTATATGAAAAAGTTACAGAATAACATGGTACTATCTTGTTTATATTAGAAAAGGAAAGCAAACTGTGCTGAGAGTGATTTTGAAGACAGACTTTCACTTTTTCCTCTAATACTTCTGTGTTACAGTTTATACTTGTATATTATTTGTATCATTTATGAAAAAACAATATTTTTTTTGCCAAAAATTATGTTTTCTTTCTTCCAAAGGATGAGTCTTCAAGGAAGGTTTGAGGACCTTTTTAATATGTATTCAATGATTAGATAGAAAAAAATGTTACATTTTGTATAAGAATATAAATATTAATCAGATGACTCCCTTGTGAACTTTTCTGAAATAATTTTTGATACTTTTTCTTAATCTCCATAAGAAATTAAGTCCTTTATCTCAATATTATATTTTTCCTCCTTAATAGCTCTTGAGTTCTTTTAAACTGTTTGCTATCTAAAGCATTCTCTCCTTATTCTTGATAGGGATATTTTGTGTAATTCACCCTACCTAGTCCATTAATTTTGCTTTCTTATGGATAGGTTGACTCTTTCTTTCACAGAGCTTGCACTTGCATTCCTCACATGTCTATTTAGTTTTTATTTCATGTTTGTGGAACTGCCATCTTTCCTGCTGGTTATATGTACCTGAAAGGAGAGATGGCAGCCCAGATCCTAGCAGATACTCCTCTTAGTAAAGACGATGTGTGTTAGAAGGTGACCACAAAAGAAGAAGAGCCTCTAGTACTGCATTTTGTAACCTGCCGTCCCCACTCCCAAACTGCACCAAGCCCTGATATTTTCCAGGGACTGCCTCTCCTAGTAGTTACCTAGTAGGGGCTTGGTGATGGGAAACTACTCAGTCCCTCTGCATTAAGCAGCTACTCTATTCTTCCTCTCTAACCTGGGGCCAGTGGTGTTCAGATGAACTACCGTGTGCTGCGGGCACTTGCCTAGAAACTATTTTCTGTCCACTCGATGTATGGCAGAGGAGGACATAGCTGGCCAGTAAAATGTGAAGAGAGGAGAGTATAGAACTAGAAAGCTTTATTCTAGATTGACCCACTCTCCTGGTTTTCCAAGGGCTTTCGTAGTCTTTGATGTAGTTTGTTTTTTAACTTTGTGGCATCTCCAGGTTTGAATTTAGGGGAAGAAGCAATCGTACTTGTTCACGATCTGATCCTGACCACTATACCAAATTCCAGCTTGGAATGTACCTGCCGCCACACACCCCGTCCAATCACCTCCCTTACATCTAGCTTAATGCTTCTTATACGTTAGTTTCTTTCCTCAAGGAAGCCTGACTCACAGATTAACATATGTATTTCCTTATACTTGTCTATATAATGTTGACAATTGGGACTGTATAAGTATTTCTTCAA